>NC_091783.1:44622372-45964872 GCF_029378745.1 Bos indicus
TTTGGAGGCCAGAAGTTACTGATGGCTGTGACATTTCTTGTTTATCAGTATGGCAGAAGACATTTTCATTTCACAGCACACACAAAATGCTTAATAAATCTTCTGGATTAGGAAAACATATTTATATACATATATAATATATTTGACTAAATGAGTACACTATTTGCCTGTGTTTTGGAAATTGTAGAATCTACACATGTGTAATGCATTATTACCAATATTAATACTAACTAGAATTAAATACTAGATAAGGTACAGCTAATAATTCGTTCTAATTAACAAATGGCAGCAAAGTAGAATGGACCAGCAAATGAGCAGACAGCTACACTCTTGGAATTTAGTAGGCAAGGGCTCTGTATTACTCAGAGACTGGAGAAGCTACATGGACCTGAGCCTCTGAGACCCTTCAAGGAGATCTGGCCTCTGGGTTCTGCTGAGCCTGCTCCACGGCAGGATCACTTCTTTCTTAGACGGAAAGCTCTGCCCTTTGGCAAGATCTGACCGTGCAGGTCTTTTTAGCTGTGAATGTTCATTATTTGTATTTGTACCTAAGCCTGTATTTATGGATAATCTATTGAAGGAGGAAATATGGCTCAGGTGAGTGGGAGTGACAGGACTGTATTTAATGGCTACAGCAAATAACCTTCTAACGGCTGAAAGAGTGTCATATCTCACAGTTATGATGTCTTCAAAAGGTGATATTTCTGGCTGTGTCATCATAGCTGTGAAAAGCATTTTCTCACCATCTAAAAAAATGAGAAGGCCATGGGGTGATGGAATTGCACTCCAGACAGGTTCGTATTAATCACACCAACCCAGCCTCAACTTTTGTGTATTTTAAGGAGAGATATTTGGAATGGAAGAGGGTGGGTGGGAAATATACAGACTTCTCAGCCTTCAAGGTGGGTGGTTCAAGGCTATGCAATTGTGATAGGGCCAGACCTTGGGAAAACAGATTAGGGGAACCAGTTATCTCTAGTGGTCCCCATTTTTGTTTTGCACAGCTTCTTTCCTCCAATTCCTTTGACTTGTAGCTCTGCCTTTGTCCAGAACCAGCAAAGTCCAGAGTTCCAAGCCTATCACCTCATCTCACCTTATGTTTCTAATCCACAAGTAAATGTAAAGTGAGTTCTTCCTTATATACTTGGAATGATGCTGGGTGTTATAAGGCTACAGGAATTATAATACAGAGCTCTAAGCTTTTGCCTCAGGTGATACTTCCTCTGGAGGCAAAAATCATATAGAAGCACATGTTTTACTTATACGGCAAACTTCTGCGAAAGTACTCACTGCATGATATAACTGCATTTATTTTATTTTAATATAAAATGTTGACTCTGACAAAGAGGCTTTTATTATCCACACTTACCACAAATAAGGAAACTGAGATTCAAGATAATATTTTCTATTCAAAGCTGCATATAGCAAACAAGAAAGAGTTGTTCTTTCAAAACATCATGTTTTCTTATGAAAACATTTTAAAATTTATTACAAGGGGATAGGGAAAAGTCTGTGGATAACATTATGCAGTTTATTTCCGAACTGTAATATCAACTTATTGTATTAATCACAGAGAAAAGGTCTTAAACAGGAAAAGGTATAGTTTAGGAACATGTCCAGCCTATAGACCACATTCAATAAATGTTTGCTATTTTATAATATGTATTATTATTGTTGTATTAAATACATGTATTAAGTATCAGAATCATCTGGGAAACTTTTTTTCTAAATCCACAAAACTCCCTCACAAGTATGTATTCAAATGAATTGGGGATGAGAGAAAACTATAGAAATGTGCAAGAACACTTGGAATAAGTCCCCAGGTGATTCTGGTACCTCTCTCCTGCCCTCACCCCACCGTTTCCCACATACTCGCAATCAGTTCAGGGAACCTAGAGGTTATGGATCTGTACTCTGTGGGATTCAATGAACAAACATGAGTTGATTCTTCATTATTATTTTGTTGGTATGATGATAACAACAATCAAAGCAACTTGTCACTTTCCATAATAAACACACTTTTGAATCTGGTCCTACACTTTGTGTGGTTAGCAGCCACAGAAGTGGCCTAACTATTTGCAGAGTGACTGGGGACTGCACATAATAAAGGGAGAATGTTGGCCCAAAAGAAAATAGCCACATATGTCATCTAAAAAATATGTGATGCAGCGGGTGCACTGGCAGTTTGATTGCTAGTTGTTTGGAAAATATGGCAGAATTTCTTGCAGTTCTGTTACTGAGAAGAGTTGTCGTAATCCCAGGTGGATGGCATCAAAATTTTCAGGGCAAGCGCCTTCTTCATGCCTGTCTCTATAAACAAAAGCTCAACAGGAATTAATATCTCTATTCCATGGCCCAAAAGAGGATATCATTAATCTGCTTGCAATGCAGGAGACCCAGGTTTGATCCCTGGATTGGGAAGATCCCCTGGAAAAGGAAATGGCAACCCACTTCAGTATTCTCACCTAGAGAATTCCATGGACAGAGGAGACTGGTGGGCTGCGGTTCATGGGGTCACAAAGAGTTGACACAACGGAGCAACTATGACCCTTTCTCTTTTACTTTCACTTTTACTAAGTTACATACACAACTGAAGTGTTTCCCCTTAAAGCAATTTGCAGCTTGCAAAAGTGACTTATTCAGCTCTTGGATTTCCGAAAATTTAAACAAATAGGAATAACTTGAGTAGAGAACCTGGTGGAAAATATTACACACCATGTTGTAAGCCTTAAATCAGAGGCAGTACAGGTAATTTTGTTCTGTTGGTTTACAGGAGTTTCCATGAGCACATAAGAACAACATCCTATTTATTGTGCAGCTTTCTTGTTTTGAGTTAATTTTGAGGTTTTATTTCTCTCAGACCAGATTTTTCTGTTAGAATTTCTATTTCTAAAAGGACTGCTCTCGTGCCTCAGATGGTAAAGAATCTGCCTGCAGTGCAGAAGACCCCAGCTTGGTCCCTGGATCAAGAAAATCCCTTGGAGAAGGGAATAGATACCCACTCCAGTGTTCTGGCCTGGAGAATTCCATGGACAGAGGATCCTGGTGGGCAACAGTCCATGGGGTCACAAAGAGTTGGACACGACTGAGTGACTAACACTCTCTAACAAAACTTTAGGTACTGAATACAGTGAAATTTTAGCTATTTGTGATAAAACACAGAGAATGAATAACTAAAGATAACAGCTTTCAATATAAGCAGGTATTTAAGTATCAACATTAATTTTTATTTTAACCATTTTTAATGAAAATCTTTATTCTTCCATACCTTGTCAAGGTGTTGGATAAATATTTGCAGTGGACCTGGCCTGAAACAGCAAGGTCTTCACAACTTACTGGGATATGTATCTATAGATATGTATTCCTAGATAAAAAGCTCCCAAATGTTATGCTCTTAAGTCTATGTTTGCTTTATATGGCTCTCCTCTCAGGCCATTGTCTGTCACTTTCATTGGACAGTAAATATGACTCTGTCAGTTCCGTCTCTAATTTTGTTCTTAGCGCTACCATGAAATCAAAGCCAAATCAGCTCTAAAGGGGGCTTTTAGGGGGCTCTTCTAAGAGTCAAATGCTCAACCATTCATACAGATATTTGCAGAATCTGTTTTGCTACTGAGAGCCATTGTTTGCTTCTTTCTTTTTCTGTACTCTGGTGGTAAGTGAGATTGAAGATGGTAAAATTTCAAATAGGTGAAATCTTATTGACTCTGTAGACTGTCCTTATTTTGCAAATAACTGCAGGCTTTATGGAATTTTCATAGTGACAACATAGAAATCATCTAAAAATAGCTACCCTCTATGACAAACTTTTATTGAGCCCATCTTTGCATGAAATGTTCCTTTGGTATCTCTGATTTTCTTGAACAGATCTCTAGTCTTTCCCATTCTGTTGTTTTCCTCTATTTCTTTGCATTGATCACTGAAGAAGGCTTTCTTATCTCTTCTTGCTATTCTTTGGAACTCTGCATTCAGATGTTTATATCTTTCCTTTTCTCCTTTGCTTTTCACTTCTCTTCTTTTCACAGCTATTTGTAAGGCCTCCCCAGGCAGCCGTTTTGCTTTTTTGCATTTCTTTTCCATGGGGATGGTCTTGATCCCTGTCTCCTGTACAATGTCACGAACTTCATTCCATAGTTCATCAGGCACTCTATCTATCAGATTTAGGCCCTTAAATCTATTTCTCACTTCAACTGTATAATCATAAGGGATTTGATTTAGGTCATACCTGAATGGTCTAGTGGTTTTCCCTACTTTCTTCAATTTAAGTCTGAATTTGGCAATAAGGAGTTCATGATGTGAGCCACAGTCAGCTCCTGGTCTTGTTTTTGCTGACTGTATAGAGCTTCTCCATCTTTGGCTGCAAAGAATATAATCAATCTGATTTCGATGTTGACCATCTGGTGATGTCCATGTATAGAGTCTTCTCGTGAACTTCCTGATGTTCAAGCTGGTTTTAGAAAATTCAGAGGAACCAGAGATCAAATTGCCAACACCCGCTGGATCATGGAAAAAGCAAGAGAGTTCCAGAAAACCATCTATTTCTGCTTTATTGACTATGCCAAAGCCTTTGACTGTGTGGATCACAATAAACTGTGGAAAAATCTGAAAGAGATGGGAATACCAGACCACCTGATCTGCCTCTTGTGAGAAATTTGTATGCAGGTCAGGAAGCAACAGTTAGAACTGGACATGGAACAACAGACTGGTTCCAAATAGGAAAAAGAGTACATCAAGGCTGTATATTGTCACCCTGCTTATTTAACTTATATGCAGAGTACATCATGAGAAACGCTGGACTGGAAGAAACACAAACTGGAATCAAGATTGCCGGGAGAAATAGCAATAACCTCAGATATGCAGATGACACCACCCTTATGGCAGAAAGTGAAGAGGAACTCAAAAGCCTCTTGATAAAAGTGAAAGTGGAGAGTGAAAAAGTTGGCTTAAAGCTCAACGTTCAGAAAATGAAGATCATGGCATCTGGTCCCATCACTTCATGGGAAATAGATGGGGAAACAGTGGAAACAGTGTCAGACTTTATTTTTCTGGGTTCCAAAATCACTGCAGATGGTGACCACAGCCATGAAATTAAAAGACGCTTACTCCTTGGAAGGAAAGTTATGTCCAACCTAGATAGCATATTCAAAAGCAGAGACATTACTTTGCCAGTAAAGGTCCATCTGGTCAAGGCTATGGTTTTTCCTGTGGTCATGTATGGATGTGAGAGTTGGACTGTGAAGAAGGCTGAGCGCCAAAGAATTGATGCTTTTGAACTGTGGTGTTGGAGAAGACTCTTGAGAGTCCCTTGGACTGCAAGGAGATCCAACCAGTCCATTCTGATGGAGATCAGCCCTGGGTGTTCTTTGGAAGGAATGATGCTAAAGCTGAAACTCCAGTACTTTGGCCACCTCATGCGAAGAGTTGACTCATTGGAAGACTCTGATGCTGGGATGCATTGGGGTCAGGAGGAGTAGGGGATGACAGAGGATGAGATGGCTGGATGGCATCACTGACTTGATGGACGTGAGTCTCAGTGAACTCCGGGAGTTGGTGATGGACAGGAAAGCCTGGCGTGCTGCAATTCATGGGGTCGCAAAGAGTCGGACACGACTGAGCGACTGATCTGATGACAAACCTACCAATTCCAGCTCTTTAACCTGAATAATCTTAATGGATATTCAGTACATCTACTACAGATATTACTACAATGACCATCAGAGCAGTAACTGAAGTTTTAGTAGTAAAGATATTCATCCAAGAACACAAAAGTTGCTAGTGTCAGAAATGAGATTTGAACTCAAATTGACTAGTCTCTAAGGTCTCTGTTATTTCCATTATAGACAGATAGCCAGTAATTGAGAACATTTTAAACTGTGGCAAGATTATTCTAGTGTTATTATTTTTTCTTGGCCAAATTTCTTTTAAATATTGCATTTTCAGAACATGCAGTTACTAACTCTTCTATATGCATTTTTTAAACTGCCAAAGTTGTTACTAATCTGAAACTACTGAAAAGAGCCATAATGAAGACTTTCTTCACATCAAAAAATAGAACAAAGGGGCATGGATTACTGAGGAGAATATTGGATTCTTCTCATGGAATCCCCTCATGGATTTCTCTCTCTCTCTTTCTATTGTTATATTTTTCTATTAGTTATGAATAGGTAATGAATTCACATTGCTGAAAAAACAAAAATTATTTTAGAAACATGTGTAGAGTCAAAAGTCTCACTCTTTTTCTTATCCTCCTTTGGCCTCATACTCACTAATCTCCATCCTCATAAGACATTGACAAGCTTGTATATCTTGCAGTACTTATTTAGGTCATTATAAGTATTTGAGTTTTAAAGTTAGCATAATATTTTTCCTTTGCTTTTTAAAGTTAGCATAACATTTTTTCTTTGCTTTTCTCACCTAATAATATGCCTTGGAGATCTTTCCATATCAGTACGTAAAGAGGGTCTTCATTTCTCTCTTCTTAGTTTAGTGTATTCTATCATATGATTAATGCCATAGTTTATTTGAGCGGTCTCTCATTGATGGACTTTTTGGTCTTTTCCATTTGTTTACTTTTACAAATAATTCTGAATGATTAATTTTGGACAAAAGCCATTTTATACTTTTGCAAGTTATATTACACATAATATCAATTCTCATAAATGACACTCTGGATCAAAAGGATATACTTACAATTTTGGATATTTTTTACTTAATATCCAGAAGGCATGTACTTATTTTCCCTTCTGTCATGAATGAGAGTGACTGTTGCCCCACAGACTTGAAAAGAATATAGTATCAAACTTTTGGATTTTCCCCATCTAATAGATGAAGAATACCATCTCAGTGAAATTTAAATTTGCGTTTCTTTTATTATGAGGGGTGTAAAGAGAATCTTTTCATAAATGTGAAAGGTGTTTATGTTTCTTTTACTGTGAACTGTCTCTTTATTTGCTTTTCTTATAAGGTTATTGGTCTATGATCTAAATTGTGAAACACTTTGCTCTAGTAAGTCATTTAAATTTTGACTTGCTTATGGTAAAGTTTTATTTTGCTTTGGTTTTTGCTGATCACAACTCTTTTTTTCAACACAGTCATTTTTATTAATCGTCTTTTGAATCATGTTAGATGGATTATTTTGACACTTGAGACAAGGCTCTGGATTTGATGGTATCTAATTTGTGCAGTGGTTTAAGCACACTAAAATAGGCTCTGGTGCTAGATTTGAGATGCTTATCACTGGAAAAATGTTATCAAGTTATGCAACCCCTTTGGATACCACCTTCTTGTTTTTTGAATAGTGAAGGCAGTACACATTTGAGAAGTACAAATGGCTTCATAATTGAATAGACAAATTGATCCTTCTTAATTGATAGAGGATTAAAAAGCCCAATCAACTTAACTGTGTATTTGTCAGCTTTGGCCACCATAACAAAATACCATAGCTTGGATGGCTTAAGCAACAGAAATTCATTTTCTCACAGCACCAGAAGCTAAAAAGTCCAAGATGAAGGTGCCAGCCATTTTGATTCCTAGTGAGATCAATCTTGGGTTGCAGATGGCTACCTTCTGGGTTTCTCTCTCCTCCTCTTCTTATAAGGCCACCAATCATATCAGGTTAGGGACCTACCCTTCTGATTTCATTTAACCTTAGTTACCTCCTAAAAGCCCTATCTCTAAATATAGTCATATTAGGGATTAGGGTTTGACATAGGAATATTTGAGGCATGCAGTTTAGTCCATAGAAAACTGAATAAACAAATTAATAAATTTGCAATGCAGGAGTAAAATTTCTTCAGATATAGATCAAATACTGAAGCATTAATCATTAAAAAGCATTGACAATATCAGGGTAATAAAGAATAAGCATCAAAGTTGGTGAATCAAGGTAAATTGGATGTGGTCAAAAAGGAGATTTGTTGTTATTCAGTTGCTCAGCCATGTCCGACTCAAAAAGGAGATAGCAAGAGTAAACGTTGCTATTTTAGCCATGTCACTCAGACACTTTAGGAATCAGTGAACTGAAATGGACAGGAATGGGTGAAGTTAAATCAGATGACTGTTATATCTACTACTATCAGCAAGAATCCCTTAGAAGAAATGGAGTAGCCCTCATAGTCAACAAAAGAGTCCAAAATGCAGTACTTAGGTGCAATCTCACAAACAACAAAATGATCTCAGTTTGTTTCTAAGGCAAACCATTCAACATCACAGTAATCCAAGTCTATGCCCCAACCACTAATGCCAAAGAAGCTGAAGTCGAACAGTTCTATGAAGACCTATAAGACCTTCTAGAACTAACACCAAAAAAAGATGTTCTTTTCATGATAGGGGATTGGAATGCAAAAGTAGGAAGTCAAGAGATACCTGGAGTATCTGTTGCCCCATAAACTCAAGGCAAGTTTGGCCTTGAAATACAAAATGCATGTTGATGTATGGCAAAACCAATACAATATTGTAAAGGAAAAAAAAAAAAAGAAAAGAAATACAAAATGAAGCAGGGCAAAGGCTAAAAGAGTTTTGTCAAGAGAACACACTGGACATAGCAAACACTCTCTTCCAACAATGCAAGAGACGACTCTACACATGGACATCACCAGATAGTCAATACCGAAATCAGATTGATTACATTCTTTGCAGCCAGCGATGGAAAAGCTGTATATAGTCAGAAAAACAAGACTTGGAGATGACTGTGGCTCAGATCATGAGCTCTTATTGCAAAATTAAACTTAAATGGAAGCAAGTAGAGACAACCACTAGGCCATTCAAAGTGAAAGTGAAGTCGCTCAGTCGTGTCCGACTCTCTGCGACCCCATGGACTGTAGCCTACCATGCTCCCCCATCCATGGGATTTTCCAGGCAAGAATACTGGAGTGGGTTGCCATTTCCTTCTCCAGAGAATCTTTCAGACCGAGGGATCGATCCCAAGTCTCCCACATTGTAGGCAGACGCTTTCCCGTTATGCCCTAAATCAAATCCCTTATGATTATACAGTGGAAGTGACAAATAGATTCAAGAGATTAGATCTGATAGAATGCCTGAAGTAGTATGGCTGAAGAACTATTCGTAACATTGTACAGGAGGCTTGGCCAAAACCCTCTCAAAGGAAAAGAAATGCAAGAAGACAAAATGGTTTTCTGAAGAGGACTTACAAATAGTTGAGAAAAGAAGAGAATGAGACTGGGAAAGATATACACAACTGAATGCAGAGTTCAAAGAATAGCAAGGAAAGATAAAAAAGACTTCTTAAGTGAACAATACAAAAAAATAGAGGAAAAAAATCTATGGGAAAGATTAGAGATCTCTTCAAGAAAATTAGAGATACCAAGGGAAGATTTCATTAAAAAAATAGGCACAATAAAGACAGAAACTGCAAGGACCTAACAAGCAAAAAAGATTAAGAAGAGGTGGCAAGAATACACAGAAGAACTGTACAAAAAAGGTCTTAATGACCCAGGTAACCACCATGGTGTGATCACTCACCTAGAGCCAGACATCCTGGAGTGTGAAATTAAGTGGGCCTTAGGAATCGTTACTATGAACGAAGCTAGTAGAGGTAATGGAATTCCAACTGAGCTATTCACAATACTAAAAGATGATGTTATTAAAGTGCTGCACTCAATATGCCAACAAATTTGGAAAACTCAGCAGTGGCCACAGGACTAGAAAAGGTTGGTTTTCATTCCAATCCCAAAGAAAGACAATGCCAAAGAATGTTCAAACTGCTATATCATTGCACTCATTTCATATGCTAGCAAGATTATGCTCAAAATCCTTCAAACTATGCTTCAACAGTACACGAACCAAGACCTTCCATATATACAAGATAGATTTTAAAAAGGCAGAGAAACCAGAGATCAAATTGCCAACATCTGTTGGATCATAGAAAAAGCAAGAGAATTCCAGAAAAACATCTACTTCTGCTTCACTGAGTATGCTAAAGCTTTTGACTGTGTGAATTACATCAAACTATGGAGAACTCTTAAAGTGATGGGATATCAGACTACCTTACTTCCTCCTGAGAAACTTGTATGCCGGTTAAGAAGCAACAGTTAGAACGAGACATGGAACAAAGGACTGGTTCCAAATTGGGAAAGGAATATGTCAAAGCTGTATATTGTCACACTGCTTATTTAACTTATATGCAGAGTGCATTAAGCAAAATTCCGGGCTGGATGAAGCACAAGCTGGAATCAAGATGCTGGGAAAAATATCAGCAACCCAGATATACAGATGATACCATCCTAAGGGCTGAAAGCAAAGAGAAACCAGAGAGCCTCTGGATGAAAGTGACAGAGCAGAGTGAAAAAACTGGCTTAAAACTCAATATTCAAAAAACTAAGATCATGGCATCCAGTCCCATCACTTTATGGCAAACAGATGAGAAAAAAATGAAAACAGTGACAGATTTCATTTTCTTGGGCCCCCAAATCTCTGCAAACAGTGACTGCAGCTATGAAATTAAAAGACCTTTGCTCCTCGGAAGAAAAGCTATGAAAAACTTAGACAACATATTAAAAAGCAGAGACATCGCTTTGCTGACAAAGGTCCATATAGTCGAAGCTATGGTTTTTCCCGTAGTCATGGATGGATGTGAGAGTTGGACCATAAAGAAGGCTGAGCAGCAAAGAATTGATGCTTTCAAACTGTGCTGTTGGAGAAGACTCTTGAGAGTCCCTTGAATTGCAAAGAGATCAAATCAGTCAATCCTAAAGAAAATCAACTCTGAATATTCACTGGAAGGACTGGTGCTAAAGCTGAAGTTCCAATACTTTGGCCTCCTGATGTGAAGAGCTGACTCATTGGAAAAGACCCTGATGCTCAGGAAGATTGAAGGCAGGAGGAGAAGGGTGACAGAGGATGAGATTGTTGGATGACATCATGACTCAATGGATATAAGTTTCAGTGAGCTCCAGGACATAGCAAAGGACAGGGAAGCCTGGCGTGGTACAGTCCATGAGGTCACGAGTCGGACATGACTTAGTGACTGAACAATGAATAACAGCAAACAAAATTGGAACCATAAAGTCCTTTTGTAATTAACACTTATTTTTTTTGGTTTGCTTTCCCTTTTTTGATAGAGTACAAAATGAGGAGGATGGAGAGTAGAAAAGAAGAGCATCTTTAAGAATGTCTGATGGAAGCTTTGGCATGAGCAGCACAGTCAGACATGATGCCACACACCTGCTCAGCTCTGTGCCCAGAGGAGATGCTAAAAAAGCCTGGCCCGTCATAACATCAGGCTGTCTCCTATCCCTCGAATCATTTCACTTCCCAGCAGTCCCCAATTCCAGAGAATCAGCTTTCAATCCATGTTATAGGCAGAAGAGCCAAGTCTACAAGTATAGTAAAAATATTACGAGGCCCTTCCATTGGCAAAATGCAAATATAAAAATGTAACAACATACCCTTCATCTACTAATTTTATAATTCTTTTGAGACAAGCTGTAAAATTTTTTCGCCTGGTTTTATTTCACTTTCTTTATATACACACATAATGTTTCTCATTGTATTCTTTATGTTTACAGATAGTCTCTTTGCTCCATTACTTCCCTAAATCAGATGGAAATCACTTGCAGTGTTTCCAGGACTAAACAGGAGTAAAAACAAGGAAAAGTGGCAAATTGGACACAAGGGATGGCCCTAAAGCAGACTGTTTTTACATGGCAACTGGCTCTCTCCTTCAGTCCTGGTTGACTTGATTGATCTTAATTGATCTGATTAGACTCTACAATGACCAGTCTGTTGATTAATGTGCTGTCCACTTATACAGCACTTTAACTTTCAGAGGATTGCAACATTCATAACCTAATTTGATTCAGAAAGTAAGTTGAGTCATTAAATGGGGAAGAATTTTAGCCTCATTTTGTAGATAACTGTGGACCTGAGAGGTTCTAGATATTTGGTGCCTAGTCCTCCCAGCTTAATTATTTTGACTTGGGCTGCCTGGATTCAGCCTGATGGTGGCCGAAATAATATGATTGATCATATCCCTACCACTTCATGGCAAATAGATGGGGAAACAATGAAAACAGTGACAGACTTTATTTTCTTGGTCTCCAAAAACACAGCAGATGGTGACTGCAGCCATGGAATTAAAAGACACTTGCTCCTTGGAAGAAAAACTATGAGAAAACCTAACTCAGTTCATTTCAGTCATTTCCAACTCTATGTGACCCCATGGACGGTAGCACGCCAGGCTTCCCTGTCCATTACCAACTCCCGAAGCTTGCTCAAACTCATATCCATCAAGTCATTGATGCCATCCAACCACCTCATCCTCTTTCTATTATGACAAGTTTTCTCTGAGATGCAGATAAATCTGGGGAAATTCAGAGATGTTTTCTCTCTAGGTCAGTCTCCATAAAGATCATATTGTATCTATGATACTCACCCCAAAACTAAAGACATCACACAGATGGAATGGCAATTCATCATTACCTTCAATTCTTCAATTCACTCTCAAATTTTCTCCCTTTATGTTACTCTATTCATTCTTTAAACCCGAGTTCAAGCATAAAATGTAAATTTTACAGAAATTCAGCATGAACTCCAAGTTCCTCATCACTTTTAATACCTGCTTAGGTTTCCACTCAAGACCTTCTGAGTGTTTTTCTCAAATGACAAACCCAAGTCAGCCAGGAGTCTCCAGAGGTCTTTTGCCCTGTTCAGGACTATGGTTGGATCAGTTTTAATTATTGTTTCTATTTCTACAGGATAGTGTAAGTCAGTATTTCCTGAATGGTGAGGCCAGATGCCTAAGTTTTAGCTAACCTCAGTTTTACCCCTTCTCTTTCTATTCCAATATTGGTTACCCTAAGGAATCTGGCTATCAAAGCATGAGAGAGATGCTTCTTAGGTGGAACTCCAGAGAATGTTCCAAGAAATACTTCCACACAATTACTTTCCCTACTAAGCAGAGTACAGCAAGGTTGACGCTCCCCTACAGCCACTGCAGGGGACATCTAATGAGAGGGAAGCATTAACACTCCTACATGTACACAGGGCAGTCATTAACAGTCTAAGATGGATTAATTAATAGAAGTATTAGTTTTGCCTTGAAAAACAGAGTACTTTGAGCTCAGGGGATATAACAGAAAGTAGGAAAATATGAACTGAATAAAAGAAGCTGGGAAAGGGTGTGGAGTGACGATAGCTGTGATGCTAACATCTCAGTTCTAGCAGTTCTGGGAGCTCTCAGGAGTGAGTATCATTTTGCTTAAAAATCTTCATTTTAATTTTACCTAGAACCTCAAAGATTAACTCATTAGTTTCACTACAGAAACTTTGTCATAAGGGATAAATCTTCAGCTAACTAAAAGTTCTTTTTACTCTAGAACTAAAACTTTTTTCTGGAAATCATACTAAAATTGACACTCCTCACTTGCCAATTTTAGATCCTTTGAGAATTAACCTAGACTGTAATTGATAGATATTCATTCAGTCATAAACTAATATTTTAACAGGAAACCCCTGGATACAATATCTTAACACAATTAAATAAGTGTATAGATAGTCATTTCATTTGATGAAGGACATGTTTGAGCTAGGAAGCACCATTGTTAAAGGAAAGTAAAGTGAAGTCGCTCAGTCGTGTCCAACTCTTTGCGACCCCATGGACTGTAGCCTACCAGGCTCCTCTGTCCATGGGGTTTTCCAGGCAATAGTACTGCAGTGGATTGCCGTTTCCTTCTCCAGCGGATCTTCCCAACTCAGGGATGGAACCCAGGTCTCCCACGTTATAGACAGACCCTTTACCATCTGAGCCACCAGGGAAGTGAGAACTGTGTACCAACTTTGGAATTCAATGATGACTAAAGTTTACTTCTGTTTGCAAGGAGGTCCAGCCAGTCCATCCTAAAGGAGATCAGTCCTGGGTGTTCATTGGAAGGACTGATGCTAAAGATGAAACTCCAATACTTTGGCCACCTCATGTGAAGAGTTGACTCATTGGAAAAGACCCTGATGCTGGGAGGGATTGGGGGCAGGAGGAGAAGGGGACGACAGAGGATGAGATGGCTGGATGGCATCACCAACTTGATGGACATGAGTTTGGGTAAACTCCGGGAGTTGGTGATGGACAGGGAGGCCTGGCGTGCTGCGACTCATGGGGTCACAAAGAGTGGGACACGACTGAGTGACTGAACTGAACTGAAAATAGTCTTATAATATTGAAGGGTCATTATTATTATACTATGAGAATACTGAAGCACAGGAATATTAGCATGACATTCTGATAAAGAGCCCTGGTCAGTTATCATAGGTTAGGAGTGAGTAAAGGAAGTCCTAAAATAACAGAACTGCCAGAGAGTAGTTTCTCCATGTAAAATCAAAATCTGGCCAGGCAATTCTGACTGGCATGGTGCTCCAAGTGTCATGCTTCTACCTACCTTGTTGCTTTATTGTCCATAATCTCAGCTTCATGGGCCAAGATGGCAGCACTTGCATTGTAGGTATTAGAACAGGGATAAGGAATGATATATTACATGCCACTATTATTTTCATTATATTGGACAAAATCACCCAGCCACACTTGGATGTGAAGATGAGTTAAATCACTTAGTCGTGTCCAACTCTTTGCGACCACATGGACTGTAGCCTACCAGGTTCCTCCATACATGGGATTCTCTAGACAAGAGTACTGGAGTGGGTTGCTATTTCCTTCTCCAGGGGATCTTCCCAACCCAGGGACCGAACCTGGGTCTCCTGCATCGCCGGCAGATGCTTTACTGTCTGAGCCACCAGGGATGTGAAGGTAGCTGGAAGTAAAATCTTTGTTTTTAGTGTTCATCAAAACTGTGGAGATTCTATTATATGGGAGACTAATGAGTGAATTGATATTAGGCAGGAGAATAAACAGGCAATAAATGATGAGATGTTTGGATAGCCTCATTGACTCAGTGGACATGAGTGTGAGCAAACTACAGAAGACAGTGAAGGACAGGGAAGGTTGGTGTGCTGCAGTCACTGGGGTTGCAAAGAACTGGACATGACTTAGTGACTGAACAACAAATTCTATGAAGAATTAGGCAACAATGAATCAGAAGCCATCAGAGATCTATGTATTTCCGTGGGTGTACAAGAGGGTATGCATATTGTTTGTACTTTCCATAGCATCTTGTATAAAATGTCTACTGATTGAAGGGGTTTTAAGTTAGAGATAAGACATGTATGTGAAAGAAAATGCCTAGAGAAATAGGTAGGAAACGAGTCATAAGTGATAAAAATGGAAAGTGCAATGGTTCTCCATAGGTAAAGACTTCAGTGGAAGATTTCTGGGAACACAAAGCCCAAAAGAAAGCTGACACTCACAGGTAGGCAGAGAAAAGGAGGAAAAGACTAGGGAAGAGACATACAATAAACTACAGTGTTGAAAGGAGGGATAGGCTTCAATATCAGTTTTGTCTTGTACAAGACAACCATTTTCCATTTTTAGTTTCTGTCTTTTCAAATATAGCTTTATTTACTTAATATTCTTTAAGTTTATAAAATAATATTTTAATTTCTAAGATCTTAAACTTTCTCTAATAAATGTAATATAAAAGATGATACAAAAATATTTGTTTAATACAAATATTTATTCAATACCCAACCATACCTAATACCATGTCAAGATTCATGGCTCATTCAGAATCCTTCTAAAAATCATGCAAATTATCTAAATGAAGATCTCAAGGGAATATATAAAATTATAAGATATTCAGTTTATAAAATATGACAAGATAAAAATAGGAATGAGCTGAGACATGTGGTCCAAACAAAATTAAAAATTGAAAATTAATCTTAATTAACCAAATAATAAAAAAGGAAGGCTATGAGGTTAAAATAAATAATAAAAGCTAGATTAATTTAGATAATTATCTCTTCTTGACTTTGTCTCTCATGTATGAGAAAAGATGTCCTTTTTTTCCTTCTCCCTCCCTTCTTTTATTTCTTCCTTTTTACTTTCTGTATGTAAACATTACCATTAAACTACAAATTTGAGAAAAGCCAGGATTATATCTTCTTTGTTGCTACACTTTGTGTGTTCAATTGAAACTAAATATATATATGAATATTATTTATGAATTTAAAATATATAGAAGAATATTATTTATAAATAAAATACCTAGGAATAAACTTAACCAAAGAAGCAAATGACCTATACTCTGAAAACTATAAAATGTTGATTGAGAACTATAAAATATTGAAGGAAATTGAAGATGATGCAAAGAAATGGAAATATATCTCATGTTCTTGGATTTGATGGATCAATATTATTAAAATGGCCATACTACCCAAAGCAATCTACAGACTTAACGCAATCCCTGTCAACACAGGACATGTTTCACAGAAATAGAACAAAGAATCCTAAAATTTATATGAAACCACAGAAGATTCTGAATTGCCAAAACAATCCTGAGGAAAAGAGAACAAATTTGGAGATATAACCATTCCACACTTCAGACTATACTACAAAGCTACAGTAATCAAAATAGTGTCATATTGTCACAAATAGAGACACATAAATCAATAGAACAGAAGAGCCCAAAATAAACCCACCCACCTACATTTAATTAATCTATGACAAAGGAAGCAAGAATATACAATGGAGAAAAAATAATCTCTGCAACAAGTGGTGCTGGGAAAGGTGGACAGCTGCATGTAAAACAATGAAGAAATAAACCCCAAATGGTCTAAACACCTAAATGTAGAACATGATACCATAAAACTCATAGACGAGAACAGAAATGAAACACTCTTTCAAATAAATTGTAGCAATGTTTTCTGAGATCAGTCTCTCAAGGTAAAAGAAATGAAAACAAAAATAAACAAATGGGACTTAATCAACCTTAAAAGCTTTTGCACATCAAAGGAAACCATCAACAAAATGAAAAGACAACTTATGGAATAGGAGAAAATAGTTGCAAATGATACAAGCAACAAGGGATTAATATCCAAAATATACAACCAGCTCATGTAGCTCAATATCAAAAAAACAAACAATCAAAAATGGGCAGAAGACCTAAACAGACATGTCTCCAAATACATACAGATGACCAACAGGTACAGGAAAAGATGCTCAACATCACTAATAGAGAAATGCAAATCAATACCATGCTGAGGTATCACCTCATATCTATCAGAATGGCTGTAACAAAAAAAGTCTACAAATAATACATGTTGGCAAGGATGTGAAGGAAAGGAAATTCTTGTATACTGTTGGTGAAAATGTAAATTGGTGCAGTCACTGTGGAAAGCAGTATGGACATATTTCAAAAAACAAAAAATAGAATTACAATATCATCCAGCAATCACACTTATGGCTATATATCCAGAAAAAAAAACAACAACAGTAGCTCAAAAGATAATGCACCCCAATGTTCATAGCAGCACTACTCACAATAATCAAGACACAGAAGCAACCCAAGTGCCCATCACAGATGATCAGTTTAAGAAGATGTGAGATATGTGTGTGTGTTTATGTGTATAATGGAATATTATTCGGCCACAAAAAGGTATGAAATATTACCATGGCATCAACATGGATGGACCTAGGGAAAATTATGCTTAGTGAAATAAGTCAGAGAGAGAAAGACAAATGCTATATAATATTACTTACATGTGAAGTCTAAAAAATAATACTAATGAATGTGTATACAAAGCAGAAACCAGCTTACAGACATAAAAAAAAAAAAACACCTATGCTTACCAAAGGGGAAAAGGAGGAGGGAAATACAAATTAGAAGTATGGTATTAATAAGTACAAACTACTGTACATAAAATAGATAGGCATCAAGGATTTACTGTATAGCACAGGAGATTATATACAATATCTTGTGATAAAGGAATATAATCTACAAGAAAACTAAATAGCTATGCTATACACATGAAACACAGTATTTAGTTATCAACTATGCTTCAATTTTAAAAAAGAATATCATTTATATAACACACATAAACACAAACTCAAACATACATAACTGACAAGGTCATCAACAATCTTTTTTGCAAAACCCAAAGTTTTCATTTTTCTATTTAAAAAATGACTCTGAGCATCTCAGAAATGTTGACCTAACTTCTAGTTTACCAGTCCTCTCTTAAATTGTACCTAGTTGGTCATTAAACCCATTTATAGAGACTTTACTTTCTGTTTCCGAATTTTTTCTTCTAGAATTCCTATTTCATTTTTAAAGAAAAGTATGAATCTTATGAAAGTTTGCAACTTTTCTTTTTTTTCTTAATATGTTAATCACAATTATTTTATACTTTATGTCTGATGATTCCAAATCAGGATCAACTTTTAGTGTTTTAATTATCTATTTTTTTCTTTTATCCATCTTCTTGAATGCCTATTAAATTTTGATTGATGCCACTTCTGGCACATGTATAAAAATTATAGAAGTTCTAATTCATGCTATTTTCCTCCAGAGAAAATATTCTTTTGAGTCTTACAGACTGCTCACCTTAATTTAATCAGATATTGAATTAATTTGGAGCTGGACTTCTAGTACTGTAAGACCTAGGCTCTTTTGAGTTTATTCTTATTCCTAAGAAGAGAGACTTCCAGGATTCCAAATGAAAGCCTCAGAGTATTTAGCAGAATCCATCCTTCTTGGTTGGGCCTGAATTATAATATTTTTCGTTCCATGCTACATGTTCCTTAGGAATCATCACATTCCATGAGAGGAAAACCAGCGCAAGAGCTTACTTCTCTGGGTTGTATTTCTCTCTGTGATTGTCTGCTCAAGTCCTGGCTGCCTTGGAAGTCCTAAACTACATTTTTTTGTTTCCCAGCCTCGTGATATAGTCAGACCCTGCTTAGCTTTTCTACTTTTTAGTTACTCCTTTCTGCTTGGTTGCTCATATTCCATGTAAGTCTTCTGAATCAGCAAATGTTTGAAGGTAAAACAGTGCAGAGTATCTGACTTTCCTCAATTCTTTCCCCTTCTTTTGGGGATCCTGACATTTCATGTTTTGTCTTCCTTAGATACTCTCAAATGCCTTCAAACAGATGTGCTGTTTCTTAGAGGGTGGGTAGGTATGATACAAGCCGCTTCATTAGAGCCAGAATCAGTTCAGTTCAGTTCAGTAGCTCAGTCCTGTCCAACTCTGCAACCCCATGGACTGCAGCACGCCAGGCCTCTCTGTTCATCACCAACTCCTGGAGCTTACTCAAACTCATGTCCATTGAGTTGGTGATGCCATCCAAACATCTCATCCTCTGTCATCCCCTTCTCCTCCTGTCCCCAATCTTTCCCTGCATCAGGGTCTTTTCAAATGAGTCAGCTCTTTGCATCAGGTGGCCAAAGTATTGAAGTTTCAACTTCAACATCAGTCCTTCCATTGAACACTCAGGACTGATCTCCTTTAGGATGGACTGGTTGGATCTCCTTGCAGTCTAAGGGACTCTCAAGAGTCTTCTCTAGAATAGAAGTCTACTTATCCTTCCATATAACCAAACACCTATTGTAAGTCAATGTAAATCTTAACCTTAAGTTCTCTTTAGCCAGTGAAGATATGTACAAGGTTAGAGAGAGTTTGGGAATATCAATAGAGAGTAGAGGAGATTCAAATGGAGAGGCCTGGCTGGAGGCTGCAAATCATCTAATATCTACTATTGTAGAAAATGATTAAGCTAGCCATTTTCTCCTCTGACCAAAACTCTTGAATGTTCTGAGCTGGTTGTTCTTCATGTCTGGTTTCTTCTTCCCACCTCAGCAAGAGCAGAATCTCCTGACTCAATATAATTGGAAAGGTAGAACCCCATGTTTCTGGCAGCTCTTCTTTAGGGTGACAAGGATTAGGCAGACAAATATTTTATCTAGGAGCTGTAGAAAGAGATTGGTGATAAATACAAAAAAAATAGCTCATGCAGAAGATTGTGGGGGCAGTGGTAGCGGTTGTAGGTATTGATTGTTGGGGAGGAGTTGCAGCAAGAGAGAAATCTATGATAAAGAAAGTCTCTGGCAGTAGTTGTCATTCAATAAATATCTTGAAAATGCTGAAGCAAATGCTTGTTTCTCTTCCTGACTTCCTTAAAATCTATCGGGTAAAACAGAACACTTGTATTCATATTAATACACATTCAATTAGATAATAATTCTAATTTTTTCTAAGTTCACAAGTTTTGAAAATTTACTCTCTAATGAACTAAAAGCTAGAACTTGAGTAGAATCTGTTTCCCAATATAAATTAAATTGTCTTTACATCCTTTAAGGACCTTTTCAACAATATCTTTCACTCTGCCATCTCAGTTCTTCTGCTGATATCTTCCTTACCTTTCCACAGCAGATAAATTGATTTCTGCATAAATGTTCAACCCATTCCAGGCATCAAAGCAATCTGATTTATGAATGAACTTAAGTAGTCTCTCCAGTCTCTTCTTGAACCAATAAGGTGATGCTTAGAACCCAATCATTGTGCTAGCTTCCCTGGTAGCTCAGAAGGTAAAGCATCTGTCTGCAATGCGGGAGACCCAAGTTTGATCCCTGGGTTGGGAAGATCACCTGGAGAAGGAAATGGCAATCCACTCCAGTACTCTTGCCTGGAAAATCCCATGGATGGAGGAGCCTGGTAGGCTTACAGTCCATGGGGTCACAAAAAGTCGGACTCAAGCGGACTGAGCGACTTCACTTAGTGCTAGTAGTGTTGGGGCAGCATGACATGACTTGATGCTGAATATTTGATTTCCTCCCAGGACAGTCTATTTCTGTAATAACATTTGACAGGACTCACTGCCCCACTGGTGCTCCAATATGACTGTCAGGGTCCCTCTTTGAGTTTCAGAGATAACTTCTTGGGCATCATTGCACCCCAGTGGATTCAGAAGACTTCACTTTTGCTTTAATTTCTATAATGACCACCATTTCTAATGACCTGACTTGATCTAGGTCCAGATCTGGGTTCCCTTCTTGCTCTGACAACCTCCTTTTTCTCCCAGGCCATGGACAGACCTTGCAGATGTTCCCTGCAGTGTTTGCTGCTGTGTATTCATTTTTATCATGGTCTGCCTACCTGCTGGCATACCTACAACTTTACCTTTGTCCCTTTATAGAAGCTATGACTAAACATTGATATCTCTGCTGGAAGCTTGCCCTGCCTATATGGCTGGTCCACTGCTTTTAGGGGGCTTCCCCCACAGAGTCTGCCACACCTTCTGAACAGATATAGCACTGAGCTCTGACCCTTTTCACACCTATCCTGACACAACTAATAAATGTGTGAATCTTTAGATAAGAAATAGAATTGCCTTTTATCAGTCTTGTGTCTGACACTAGAGAAAATACTTTGTTACCAGTTTCACAGGGAGGCACCCTTACTTAAAGAACACTATATAATCAAGTGAATGTTTTATCTTATGCACTAAGGTTAAACAAATTAAATTTTATTAATTTCCTCATTTTCTTTCTCCTTTGTTCTTTCAAACTTGAGTGTGTTAGTTTGAGATAATTGTATTATGTATCACAACTCTGCAACTACACACAGGTTGCTCCCATGGATAAAACATTAGATACAAATAATAATCTATCACTCTGGAAGCAGTGACAGATTTTATTTTCTTGGACTCCCAAGTCACTCTGGATGGTGACTGCAGCCATGAAATGAAAAGATGCTTGCTCCTTGGAAGGAAAGTTATGACAAAAATAGTATATTAAAAAGCAAAGACTTCACTTTGCCCACAAAGGTTCATATAGTCAAAGCTATGGTTTTTCCAGTAGTTATGTATGGGTGTGAGCTTTGGACCATAAAGAAGGCTGAGTGCCAAAGAATTGATGCTTTTGAATTGTGGTGTTGGAGAGAACTCTTGAGAGTCCCTTGAGCAGCAAGAACATCAAATCAGTCAATCCTAAAGGAAATCAACTCTGAATATTCATTGGAAGGACTGATTCTGAAGCTCCAATACTTTGGCCACCTGATGCAAAAAGCTGACTCCTTGGAAAAGACCCTGATGCTGGGAAAGATTGAAGGCAAAAGGAGAAGAGAGCAGCAGAGGATGAGATGATTAGATGGTATCACCAACTCAATGGAAATGGATTTGAGCAAACTCCAAGAGATAGTGAAGGGCAGGGAAGCCTTGTGTGCTGTGGTCCATGAGGTCACAGAGAGTTGGACATGACTTAGTGACTGAACAGCAACAACAAATAGTCATAACCTCCAAAGGATGGTATATCACCACAAGCAGAATTGTGGGCTACCTGAAGAAACGAGAGTTCATACAGAAGACAAAGATAATCTAACACTGCTATATATAAAATTTATAAACAAGGACCTACTGTATAGCACAGGGAACTATGTTCAATATCTTGTAATAACCTATAATGGAAAAGAATCTGAAAAGAACATCTATATATAGAGAGATGTGACCTCATGGACCTCTGTATATCATTTTGCTGTATATCTGAATCTAACACCTAACATAACATTGTAAAACAACTATACTTCAATTAAGAAAAAAAGATAATCTAGGTACATAAGATAAATGGAAACTATTCCCATCTTGCTACTTACCATCCCAATAACCACTGTACTTAGTATTTTGTACTATTATCTTATTATCTAATGAATAGGAATTCACCATTGAGAAACTGAGGGCTAGGATGGAAATACATACACAGACACATATAATTTAATTGATTGAAGAAAGTCTCAGGGCTTGATGATCATTCATCCTAGATACCAGTTTTTTTCTAATTTTAATAGTAGATGATACAGATTGATTATAGACTATATAATCAACTACAGGTACCTAAATATTTTCTACAAGGGAAATTGTTTATTTATAATACTATGTGAGATGTTCAGAAAGTGATTACTTTGGTAAAACTAACTGAGGGTCTGGATAAGCAAAATTGTAAGTTATTATACTTGGTCATCATTTCTGATTGAACTTAGAATTATTTTGAATCAACTTCTCTGCAGATCGGAAACTAAAGCTTGTGAGTTCCTGTCTAGATTGAGAATGCCTACCATGTTGAGATGGTATATTACCCTTCTTTATACATCCTACAGTCCTTTTCATTATGCCCTGTACCCAGTAACTTGTAGGATGAATGGATGAATCCTATATCTTTCAATATGAACATATGACATCAAATAATTGATTCTGTTCTGTGTGTGTGTGTTAGCCACTTAGTTGTATCCAACTCTTTGTGACCCCATGGACTGTAGTCCACCAGGTTCCTCTGTCCATGGGATTTTCCAGGCAAGAATACTGGACTGAGTTGCCATTTCCTTTGTCAGGGAATCTTCCTGACCAGAGACTGAAACTGCATCTCCTGTGTCTCCGTCATTGCAGGCAGATTCTTTACTATCTGAGCCAGGATTCCTGATTTTGCATTACCAATTGTTTTCAGAAATACCCCTCATATAAATTCTTATTCTTAACTTCTCAAAATATATTTTTCTTCTACCTTTCCCTCTAATACACCTTCTTACTCTCAAAGACAAAAGTTAAAATAATTTCTGAGAGAATATCAGTCTAACCGTGAAGGATTCAACCCTATTTTCTTTCCTCTGGTCTATAATTTGGAGTAAAAAATAGACAATCATAAAAGTATATGCTAAATTACTTTCTAAAAGAGAGTATGCCCAAATCTCCCTATTTTGAAGGTTCATGGGTATGTCATTTAGTGAACCTTCTAGTTCTTTTCTTTCAAATAATTTTATTTATTTATTATTTTTTGCTGTGCTGGGTCTTCATTGCTGCCTGCAGACTTTCTCTGGTTGCAGCGAGAAGCGGCTACTCACTAGTTGTGGTGCGTGAGCCTCTCATTGCAGTGGCTTCTCTTATAGTGGAACACAGGCTCCAGAGCATGCAGGCTTCAGTAGCTGCAGTACATGGGCTCTGTAGTTGTGGCTCTTGGGTTTTAGAGCACAGGCTCAACTGTTGTGGTGCATGGGCTTAGTTGCTCTATGGCACGTGGGCTCTTCCTGGATCAGGGATTGAACCCATGCCTCCTGCACTGACAGGAGAATTCTTTACCACTGAGCCACCAGGGAAGCTCCTAATTCTTAGTTCTCTTTTTCATAGTCTGAGTTGGTTTGCAGAGGATACAATTAAGCCCTGGTAGCTGAGTAAAATGTTCTGGTTTCAAAACCTGGCTTTGTCACCTGCCTAGAAATTTGGGAAATTTATTAGTTTATCTTTCTGGTTCTCAGTTTTCTCTCCTCTCTTAAGTGACTCTTAAGTCCAAATGATCTTTAATGGACACTCCAGCTCTATAATTCAAAGTTTTAATGTTACTGTGATTGTTTTTAGTTAGAAGGCTGAAATCAACAAGCTCATTCAATTCATTCTAAAGAAGTGATTTAAGGAACATCCAGGTGTCTCTGCGCTGTTTCTTGACTAGGCAGTACTGCAACAGAGCAGCCGTATGGGCCTGTGAATAAGAGAGTGGGCTCTGGAATCAGACTACTGAGTTTCAAAGCCCAGTTCTACAAACTAGGGTGGTAACTTTGAGGAATTTGTTTCTGCTTCCTCAAGCAGGTTCGCTTTCACAGCCTTTGGCCTTTGTCTCTGAAAGGGTGAAACCAATAGATAAAAAAGGCACAAGACATGAGACAGTGTCACCCTGGAGAGGAAGAGAGAGAAGAGCTGCCTGGCAACTTCCCAGATCCCACAAGGCCTGGTATACTTCCTGTATTTGCCTTCCATGAGGTTCCTCTGTATCCTTTCAATAAATTGCCCTCAGTATAAACAAGCAGTCCTTACAACACCTTTCTGTGCATACCTCTGTCTGTTTTGAACCAAGTAGGTGTGGTTTTAGGGGCGATGAAGACCTTGCATCACCAGTAGTATTCCCCCTGATCTTTCAGCTCCTGCGCCATACACAGTGATAATACACATAAACTTCTTATAGCTGGGCTCCTAAGGCTCAGTTAGGAATTGGGAACATTCCAAATCTTGCTGCAGATGTGGGGCTCTCTGAAATCACAGTGACAAAAAGTGTACCAGGGAGCCAGAAAGTGACAACCCAGAAGAATGGTCCTTCCCCCACCTTTCAAGTAGTGAAAGTTGCCCTCTTGGAGCATCTGCAGAAGGAACCCTGTGATAGGAAATCTTCTTGTAGTGAATTTCTTGCATCCAAGAAGGCAAAGTTTCCAAAACTACCATCCAGTCATTGTCAGACCTAGAATTCCCTTCCTGGGACAATTACATTTTGCTCCTGCTTAGCTCTTTGTTGCTTAGCAACAATAGTAGCATCAGGGGAAGCACTGGAGAGACAAGCCCTTTCCAAAGTGGGGCTGGAGTGAGAGTAACCAGGAGTAAAAATTGCCTTCTCACTTCCCAGGAGAGAAAAATGTCTTGTGAACCTCAGAGGGGGTAGAATTAGGCTTTGTCTGAATGGTGTCATTTAAATGCCCACATCATATTTAATTATCAAAACCAGTATTTGAACAGAATTATTTAGCTTTGCAATGTAACTTTGTATCTGATATTTCCTGTAAGCCTCACAATGACTGATACCATGAAGTGAAGTGAAAGTCATGTCCGACTCTTTGCAACCCCATGGACTATACAGTCCATGGAATTCTCCAGGCCAGAGTACTGGAGTGGATAGCTTTTCCTTTCTCCAGGGGATCTTCCCAACCCCGGGACTTAACCCAGGTCTCCTGCACTGCAGGCAGATTCTTTACCAGCTGAGACACAAGGGAAGCCCAAGAATACTGGAGTGGGTGGCCTATCCCTTTTCCAGTGGAACTTCTTGACCCAGGAATCAAACTGGGGTCTTCTGCATTGTACGTGGATTCTTTACCAACTGAGCTATCAGGTAAGCCCTGATTGATTAACTATAATCTTTATATATGAAGAAACTACGGTAGAGGGTGGCTGAAACAATGTATTCAGCTTTACCCAGTTACTGGCAGAACAGGACTAGAGTCCAAGTTTACGATTTTCTCTCTCTCTACTGTAATCTTACTGATTGATTCACTCATCAATTCATTTTTCAAGATATAAAACCAATGTTCATCTAATATGCATGGATAGGATAATGGTGCTAAAATATTAGAATTTTTAAATAACTATTGTTCCAAATTCACCTCATACCTTTCAGTCTATTATTCTGTCTTTCCTGAACTTCCAAAGGATCCAAAAACTAAAGCAATATCAACTAGCTGAGCAAGGCCATGTGTCAGTGTCCATTCTGACCAACTGGCTCTGTGTCATATTTATAAATATGTTTGACATTCCACTAACTCTTACTGGACATACACCGGGCTCCAGGTACAATTTTATTTAGTGAAGATATGGAGGTATAATGTAAAGCCCTTGACCTCAAGAAGTTCATATGTTATGGATGGGGGATGTGAAAAATAAGGGTACACAATCTTTTCTGGAGCTCTTCTCAGGCCAGCAAGCACCTTACTATTTAAGATCTGTTTTCATCTTAGGTCCAATCATGAAATCATCTTATTTTTAAAAATGTTTTTATTAAGGCATGCATGCATCCTTAGTTGCTCAGTGGTGTCCAACTCTTTGAAACCCTTTGGACTGTAGCCCTCCAAACACTTCTGTCCATGGAATTTTCCAGTCAAGAATACTGGAATAGGTTGCCATTTCCTCCATCTTAGGTTCCATTTTATTGAGCTGACATCTGCCTTTCCATTACCTGGGTTGTTTGGGGCTTGCAGATCAAGCAAACTAATCCCTATTTTCTCTAATGTTTTTACATTTGGGTTTCCCAGGTAGCTCAGTGGTAAAGAATCCACCTGCCAATGCAGGAGACACAAGAGATGTGGCTTTGATCCCTGGGTTGAGAAGATCCCCTGGAGGAAGGCATGGCAACCCACTCCAGTATTCTTGCCTGGAAAGCTCCATGGACAGAGGAGCCTGGCAGGCTACAGCCCACGAGGTCGCAAAGAGTTGGACACGACTGAACACACATGCATGCCTGTCTTACATTTAAGGATAGCTTTCACATCCTACTCCGACTGTTAGCAGTATGTTCTCACTGACCTATTGGGACTTCCTTGTGTCTTGGAACCAAAAATTGAGAGAATCCTACAGCTGGCTTGGTCCTTAGAGATACCTTTCCTTTTTTGCAAGTGGTATCTGCAGGTCAGAAAGATTAGATGACATTCCAAATAAGCTTAGAAATTAATCTTCTTAACAATCTTCTTTAAATAACTATTGTTCCAAACTCACCTCATACCTTTCCACCAACCATAGTTGGTGGTCTTTTCATAACATCATTGGAACAAACTCCCAGTTTTTACATTTCCAGAATTGCCCCCAAACTCCAAAAATTACTACAGTTTACTGTGGCTATCACCTCTGTTGGTTAGGTACAACTTCTTTAATGCTACCTAACGTAAGAGGTCTGTATAGTCAAATCTATGGTTTTTCCAGTAGTCTTGTATGGATATGAGAGTTGGACTATAAAAGCGGCTGAACACAGAACTTATGCTTTCAAACTGTGGTGCTAGAGAAGACTCTTGAGAGTCCTTTGGGCTGCAGGAGGATCCAACCAGTCAGTCCTAGAGGAAATCAATCCTGAATATTCACTGGAGGGGCTGTTGCTGAAACTGAAGTTCCAATACTTTGGCCACCTAATGGGAAGAGCCAACTGATTGGAAAAGACCCTGACGCTGGGAAAGATTGAGGACAAAAGAAGAGGGAGGCAGCAGAGGATGAGATGGTTGTATGGCATCAATGACTCAATGGACATGAATTTGAGCAAACCCCGGGAGATAATGAAGGTCAGCGAAGCCTGGCATGCTGCAGTCCATGGAGTCACAAAGAGTCAGATATGACTTAGCAGCTGAACAACAACAAAACAAAACTTAAGAGGACAAGTGCTTTCTAAGTATCATGATCACTTTATGGGGCATGCCCTTTCTATTGGATCAGTGATTATCAATGCTGGTTGCATATTAGAAGCACACAAGGCATTTATTATTAAGACCAATTAAATCAGTATGGGTCTCAAGCATCAGTAATTCCCTCAGGTAATTCTGATTCACAGTAAGTGTTGAGAAGCGCTATATTAGATAAAAACAACACTTCATTTTCTAAAAAAATGAGAATCAATACAGTATTTGAACCAAAAAGGGAAGATGACTGGCTCTGAGGGTTTGATCTCAACTTCTTACGAAGGAAGAATGGATGCGTTTGACTCGTTTCTTTCTACCTTTAGTTTCAGAGATGAGAAAATGACATGACCTACCTTTGTATTTTGAATTGCACCTTGCTTGTATATATGTATTTTGTCTGGCTCTTAAGCCACATAGAGGCATGATTAAGTTGCAGCTGCATACAGTATCTCTGGTGTGTAGCCTCGGGTGGGAGCCGCATTATTATGGTCATTTTACCAGTTAGGCATAGGGATGCCTAAAGCATAGATCAACAGTCTAGGAGCAACAGCAAGTCAATTATTTGGTGGTATCAGGGGAACATTTATTCTTGCCTAGATTTATTGACAGTGCCTGTGCAAGGCACAGCACTGTCCTCAAAAATTTTTCTTTGGTTGGAAAAATAGGACATAGGTGACAAAGGTATATGTACAAAAGGAAGAGAAAGAAATGTGTATGTTAAATAGATATTGGATTGGCCCAAAAGTTTATTAGTGTTTTTCCATAAGGTGAGTCTAGTGACACTTATTTGTCTTTAACTTTATTCAAAACAATTTTGTTAGATTGTATTGTGACAAATCTCTTAGCTGTTCACTTGCTAAGTCATGTCAGACTCTTTGAGACCCAATGGACTGCAGCACACCTCCACTATCTCCCAGAGTTTGCTCAAATTCAAATTCATTGAGTTGGTGATGCTATCTAACCATCTCATCCTCTGCTGCCCCCTTCTCTGTTTGTCTTCAATCATCTTTCCCAGCATCAAGGTCTTTTCCAATGAATTTGCTCTTCGCATCAGGTAGACAAAGTACTGGAGTTTCAGTTTCAGCAACAGCCCCTGCAAAGAATATTCAGGGTTGATTTCCTTTAGGATTGACTGATTTGATCTCTTTGTAATCCAAAGGAATCTCCAGAGTCTTCTCCAGCACCACAACTCGAAAGCATCAATTCTTTGGAGCTCAGCTTTCTTCATGGTCCAACTCTCACATCCATACACAACTACGGGAAAAACCATAGCTTTGACATCTCTGATTTTTAATACACTGTCTAGGTTTATCATAGCTTTCCTTCTAATAAGCAAGTGTCTTTTAATTTCATGGCTGCAGTCACCATCTGCAGTGATTTTCGAGCCCCAAAATAAAATCTGTTACTGCTTCCATTTTTTCCCCTTCTACTTGCCATGAAGTGATGGGACAGGATACCATGATCTTAGTTTGTTTTACTGTTGAATTTTAAGCCAGCTTTTTCACTCTCCTCTTTCACCCTCATCAAGAGGCTTTTTAGTTCCTCTGCCATTAGAGTGGTATCACCTGCATATCTGAGGTTGTTGATATTTCTCCTGGAAATCTTGATTCCAGCCTGGAATTTCGTGTGATGTACCCTTTATAGAAGTTAAATAACCAGGGTGACAATATACAGTCTTGTTGTACTCCTTTCCCAATTTTGAAACAGTCTGTTGTTTCGTGTAAGATTCTAATTGTTGCTTCTTCACCTGCATACAAGCTTCTCAGGAGACAGGTAAGGTGGTCTGGTATTCCCATCTCTTTAAGAATTTTCCACAGTTTGTTGTGATCCACACAGTCAAAGGCTTAGAGTAGTCAATGGAGAATGCGATGTTTTTTAAAACTCCTTGCTTTCTCCATGATCCAAAGAATGTTGACAATTTGATCTCTGGTTCCTCCGCCTTTTTGAAACCCAGCTTGTACATCTGGAATTTCTTGGTTCATGTCTTGCTAAAGCTTAGCTTGAAGGATTTTGAGCATTACCTTGCTAGCATGTGAAATGAGTGCAACTGTACGGTATTTTGAACATTCTTTGTCATTGTCCTTCTTTGGGATTGGAATGAAAATTGACCGTTTCCAATCCTGTGGCCACTGCTGTATTTTCAAAATTTGCTGGAATATTGATTACAGCAGTTTAACAGCATCATCTTTTAGGATTAGAAATACCTTAGCTGTAATTCCATCACCTCCACTAGCTTTGTTCATAGTAATGCTTCCTGAGGCCCATTTGACTTCACACTTCCGGATGTTCAGCTCTAGGTACATGACTACACCATCATGGTTATCTGCATCTTTAAGCCTTTCTTGTACAGTTCTTCCGGGTATTCTTGCCACATCTTCCCAATGTCTTCTGCTTCTGTTAAGTCCTTACCATTTCTGTCCTATATTGTCATAGCAGCCTGCATTAAAAAAACAAAACTTATCAAAATTGGTAAACTTCTGGGCAGCTCTGTTTTAATATTGAAAATGGAAGTAAAGAGTAACATTTTTGGCATGCTATGCTGTATTACTTCAAGAAAGGTAGAAACACAACTGAAATGCAAAAAAAAAAAAAGAAGAAGAAGATTTGTGCAGTGTATGGGGAAGTTAATGTGACTGAGCAAACAAGTCAAAAGTGGTTTGTAAAGTTTTGGGCTGGAGGTTTCTCACTTGGCAATGCTCCATGGTTGGGTAAACCAGTTGATGTTGACAGGGATCAAATAGAGACACTGAGAACAAATAATGTTATACCTCATGGGAGATAGCTGACATACTCAAACTATCCAAATCAAGTGTTAAAAATCATTCACATCAACTTGTTTATGTTAAATGGTTTGATGTTTGGGTTCCATACAAGGTAAGCAGAAAAAAAAAAAAGACACTTGATCATATTTCTGCATGCCACTCTCCACTTAAATATAAGGAAAATGTTCCAGTTTTGAAATAAATTGTGACAAGCAACACAAAGTGGATACCATACAATAAGGTGGAATGGAAGAGCCTGTGGGGCCTGCAAATGAACCACCACCAACCACAACAAAAACCAGTCTTCATCCAAAAAAGGTGATGTTGTGTATACAGTGGGACTGGAAGGGAGTCTTCTGTCATAAGCTCCTTCTGGAAAACCAAATGATGAATTCCAACAAGTAGTGCTCCAAATTCCACCAACTGAAAGCAGCACTCAATGAAAAGCATCTGGAATTAGTCAACAGAAAATGCATAATCTTCCATCATGATAATACAAAATCACATGTTTCTTTGATGATCACACAAAAAATGTTACCACTTGGCTGAGAAGTTTTGATTCATCTGTGGTATTCTTCAGACATTGCACCTTTGGATTTCCACTTATTTCAGTCTTTATAGAATTCTTTTAATGGAAAAGATTTCAATTCCCTGGAAAACTATAAAGGGTACCTAGAACAGTTCTTTGCTTAAAAACTTAAAAAGTTTTGGGAAGATACAATTATGAAGTTGTCTGAAAAATGGCAGAAGATAGTGGAACAAAATGGTAAATATGTTGTTCAATAAAATTCTTTGCAAAAAATGTCTTTAAGTGAAAGTAAAATGGAAGTTTCTCAGTCATGTCTGACTCTTTGTGACCCCATGGGCTGCAACCCGTCAGGCTCCTCTGTCTGTGGGATTATCCAGGCAAGAACAGTGGTGTGCATTGCCATTCCCTTCTCCAAGGGATTTTCCCAACCCAGAGATCGAGCCTGGGTCTCTTGCATTGCAGGCAGATTCTTTGCTATATGAGCCACCAGGGAAGCCACATAATCCCTAACCCCTTAAAAATGTCTTTATTGTTACTTAAAACCAAAGGAACTTTTTGGCCAACCCACACTAAACATGCAGCAATTGTCAAGAAGATATGATTTCTGAATTCACCCTCTACCATTCCTGCATCTGTGCTCTGTGTACTTTGTAAACATCCCTTTCTGATATTTACATACATTAGTGTAGTTAGAACCTTGCATGTTAATCTCTCTTGGTTGTGAATGTTGAGTTTGAATCTCTTGTTGCTACTATCTTGTCTAATATAGTTCATGCTACATGATTACTTGCTGAGTGACTGCAAGATGCTGACTTTGGAGGCTATGTAGGACTAAGACATGTATGTTGCGTACATTTCCATCAGCTGCTCAGATTGTCTTTTTATTTTCTCAAGGATCCAGGGGCCTTCAGAATAGGTAACTTAAAATTGCATGGAACTAATTTTCAGATGAAATTCTTTGCCAGCTTCAGACTTCCAGTGTTTTAGGATCTGGTTCTTAGATAAACAGAAAGTGGCCTATTAGGGAAAGTAGATAAGAATTCCTGTCATATTTAGCTAGAATTTGAATACAGTTCCCACTCCATCAACAAGCATATTGTTCAGGGGTAGGGCTTTACTTTTTTCAGGGACATCTTATTATTGTATACAAAGTTATATTTTATATTATTAATATACATGATTATATACTAAAAATGTCAAATATGTAAAAATATATGTAATGCATATTAGTGTATGTAGATACATTTGTGCATATGTATGTGCACTTTTGGAGAAGGCAATGGCACCCCCACTCCAGTACTCTTGCCTGGAAAATCCCATGGGCGGAGGAGCCTGGTAGGCTTCAGTCCATGGGGTTGCTAAGAGTCGGACACGACTGAGCGTCTTCACTTTCACTTTTCACTTTCATGCATTGGAAAAGGAAATGGCAACCCACTCCAGTGTTCTTGCCTGGAGAATCCCAGGGACGGGGGAGCCTGGTGGGCTGCCGTCTATGGGGTCGCACAGAGTTGGACATGCCTGAAGTGACTTAGCGGCAGCATGTGCACTTTATATATATAGCTATATAAAATAAAGAGGGGTAAGACCCCCCTTTCCTTCTCCTCTTCTCACTTCTCACTTCTTGATCAAAAAATGGGCTACATTTAAGGAAGGGACATTGAATAAAAAGTCAAAGGACACAGAGTCTATTTATGGCTCTGTCTTAACTTAATGACTGGGGGCAGTCCACTGCATCTCTCTGTCTCTGTTTCTTCAACGTTAAGATGATGGGGTTTGAACTGGTGATCTCTTGGGTAAACTTTATTGCACTGTAATTCTGTAGACTTATTTATCATCTATTATACTGAATTTTTAATATGTAATGTGCTTCTCTGAGCTGCTATTCAAAGAAACACAACAGCACAGGATGGAAGACTCTGTTAACATGCTAAGTTTATAGAAGGGAAGGACTTGAGCAATAAACTTCAGTTCTGGCTCAGATGACACCAGCCAGCTGTATGCTCATAGGCAAACCCTTCTGATTTCTGGAGCTCAGTTTCTCCATTTGGAAAGTGTAGGGGGAAAAAAAAAAAAACCCCACATGCTATCTTAGTCCTTTAGGGCCTCTGGGACAGGGTTTCAGAAATCTAGGTACAGAAGGAATCAGACAAAAGTCATTTGATCACACAGAACCATTGTTTTGACATCATATTTTATGCCTTTATCTTTATTTCTATCATCAGTTCATATGCCCTGCTGATTTTCTTTTTTCCTAATTAAGCATTACCTTCCCACTAATAACAATACTCTGGTATATGGGTCACAGAAGACCTACTGAAACATTGCTCTAACAGAGTTTTTGCTGTGATGAGTAACAGGAAACGTTTCTGGCCAGTCAGAACGTTTCTCTGTAAAAAAGCACTTTGGTAAGAACACTTGGGTCAGAGGGCAGTGATCTACTTAGGATCGAACTGAAACGGATCCAGGGAAATGGGCCAGGATGGGAGTTGCTGTACTTCACTGCATCCTTTCTGTAAAAAAGAGTGATGAGAGTGAGGAGGCTCCGTGACAGAATTCACACCAGCAGCCGACCCAGGTTGGCAGTGGCTGATGTAATTGGTCCCATCACATTGACATGTGATTGACATGTGATTGACATCACACTGGGGGGTCATTCCCAACCACTACCAAATCATTCCTCAATCCACAGTCCCAAAACTCTCCATATAAAACGTGGTAGGCAGGAGTCCTCTCAGAATGCCAGCTTTGAGTAAACTCTCCCCCGCGTCTTTGAGTTCAAACCACTGGCAAAACCTTTCTGAATCCCTATCTGTTCTATATTGTCCCATAACGCAGACACGCCCCTGAGGGAGTTACATTCCTCAGTTGCCTGGGGTTGCCACTGAGTGGCCTGAGTAGGTCCACTTTTGCAGCCCCGCATGCAAATAGTCAAGGAGATTAAAATACCACATTTTGTATGAACTGAAGACATTCCTTCTTCTTTTCACCACCCTGAATAGAGAACCGCACGCCAGCGTCGTCTCTCTCGTTGTCTTTCCCTCATCAGCGGTCCAATGTCTGTGAATACGAGAAAATGCACATATGCATCTGAATGCATGCATGTCGCTTGACAAAAATAATAATAATAATAATAACCCCCTGAAATGTAATTACCGGGTTAAAAAAGTGCACCCGGTTTTCAGAGCCTACCGCATCTCGCGCCCCGGCCGCGCAGCTCCCCCGACACTGCTGCTGTTGTGTCAGACAGTGGCAGTGTTGAGCCCCGGAGCCGAGCCCGCGGCAGTCCCCGCGGCCGCCCAGTCTCCGCCGCGGACTCGGGCGCGCAGCGCCACTGGGCCGCGAGGGCGCCGGGGAGCGGGAGGGGCGCGAGGGCGGCGAGGGGTCTCCGATCCGCCTCCACGAACTGTTTTCCTTCACCCCCGGCCCGAGCCCCACTCCCTCCCATGGATCGAAATCCACAGAAATTCACTGAGGGAGGGTGAAGGGAGAGAGGTCGCTCGCAGGTTCCTGGCTGTGCCTCCCCCGGGCTCAAGTCGGGGAAGCGGCCCCCCGGTCGGCTGGGCAAGCGCTGGTGTGGGGTGCCCGCACCCCTGCCGAGGCAGATCGCGGGGTGGCGGTCCCCGCTGGGCTCTGCCGCGAGGCCGCTGCGATCCTCCCCCTCCCCCGCCCGCGCCCTCCCCCTTCCTTTCACTAGGACTCCGGGACTCGAGAGAGGGCGCGGGAGGCAGCCACTCGGGCCCGACCCCACTCCAGCGCTCGCCGGGGACGCGGGCGGGTGGCGAGGGGACGCGGCGGGGGCGCGGGGCGGGCGCGGCCATGGAGCGGCGGCGGCGGCGGCGGTGGCAGCACTAGCGACCGCGGGCAGACGAGCGGGCGGGCTGGGCCGCCCGGCGCCGCGGACCGAACTGCACAGCTCAGCAAAAGCGCCCTCGCCCTTCGCGCGCTGCCTCCTGCGAGCCCGAACCCGGCAACATTTTTTTTTAAGGCTCCAATCCATCCTTTGAAGAAAAGGAAAAAAAAAAAAAAATAGCATTGATTGGATAGACTGGGATATATATATATAATTTGGGAGGGGGGTTCCTGCTAAAATTAGCCGGGCCCGCGGCGCGCGGTGTGCGAGTGTGTGCGTGCGGGCGTGTGTGTGTGTGTGTGTGTGTGTGTGTGTGTGTGAATGTGATTACTCCAGGACTCCTCGGGCTCCGGAGACGCCATTTTCCCCCTTGATATCTCTCTCTGTAAATCGGTGGCGCGGCGGAGGCGGCCGCGCCGGGCGGGAAGCGCGGGGCCGGCCGGGGCGCCCGCCGCTCGCCTCCGCCTCCGCGCGCCCGGGGGCCCCGGCGCCCCCCGAGCGAGGGCAGCCCGCCCGCGGCTCGCCGTGTGACAGATGCTCATCGCCATGGAGTTGCCGCAGCAGCACCTTCGGGGGCTCGGGCGAGCGACGGGAGCCGGGATCTGACCGAGCGCCGGGGCCAGCGGAGCCGGAGCCGTGGGTGAGCACGCGCAGCGACCTTGGCCCGGGAGCTCGGCGCCCAGCCTCCCGCCGCGCCGCGGGCCCCCGCACGCCCGGGGCCAGGGGCGGTGTGTGTTCTCTGCGTGCAAAAGTTAACGCTGCCTCGCCGGGGCTTTGACTTTGCACCGGCGGGAACTGGGAGACCGGGCCGAAGGGGCGGGATGCCGGTCCCGGCGAGGCTGCGGAGGATGGGCGCGATTCCGGCCAGCCGGCCGTGGGCAAAGATGCTGGCTCATTTGAAGTGACTCGGTGGTGGCGGCGAGGGTGGCAGCGTCGGGCTGGAGGTCTGGGACCTTATTGAGTTCGGCCTAATCTGATCCCCCCCCCACCCACTCCAGCCCAGCCTTCCCCCTCCCCCCGCCTTTTGCACCCTCCCTCCCTCCCTCCGTCCGGCCGCCGACTGCTGGGGCTCGCGGGTTTGGCGTTGGTGGAGTGGACTCAAGAGGGGGAGGGGGTAGGGAAAGGAGTGGGAAGGCGGCAGGATATTTTTTTCCCCTCTCTCTTTGTAACTTGCAGGTTAAGTGGAGCTAGAGAGCTACATTGTATCTAGTTGGATTTTGGGGGTGGGTGGGTAGGTTGGTGGGGAGGGGGGGGGAATGTATCAGAATCTAACGTGTGGTTAATAGAAAGAAGAACAGGGAAGAAGTGGTCCAGCCGGCGAAGGTTGGTGTGTGCTTGTGTCGTAGCTCTGTGTTAGTCTTTTTCTTAAAATCTTAATCAATGGATCTGAGTCTCTCTCGTGCTCTCCGGTTTTGGGACTCTGAAAAGACAGGAATTCCCTTAAAAGCAGACGAATGCCCTTTTTGAAAGCACGCATTGTGTGTGTTTCTAGAGGAGCCGTGGGCTTGGGAATTAACGACAGGCTTTCCCGTTCGGTGGTTTCCAGTGGGAAATAACTCCTGAAAGGGAGCCCTTTAGTATCGATTTATTGTTTTTGTCTTTCAAACCATTATCCCTTTGACTACAATACTGTCCAAGAAGTTCCACAGAGACAAAGTCAGGTAAACTGGACCGGGCAGATCTTTAGCAAGATGGTGATAACGCTGATGCTGTTTTTGGTGTCTGTTTGTGATAGAAGCTTTGTTGGGTAATAGCAATTTCTGATCGGTAGAGCATGCTGGCTCTACAAAAATAAGTAACTACCGAAATGCTGTCTTCCAGTCCCCATCCCCGACAGGCTGCACACACCCCTCCTCCCACAACCCGCACCAGTTACAATTCTGAAATAGGATCCAACTGGAAATATTTTCTTTGGAGATCGGAAAGTTGTGCAATTGGAAGTATGAGATGAGGCTAGAGGTACTGCTGGTGTGGGGAGGGGGTTCTTACTGCCCCTTGATGCTGCATTTATTCTTTATGTGTGCCTATGTGGGTTCTGATGGTGTATATATTGGTCTAAGAGGACTGTTGAGGGAAGGATTTCCGATTCATTTCCGCTTCAAATAAACTGTCCTGATAATCTCATGGTTGACATCTAATGCTAAAAGGCCAATTTGTGTGTCTCTTTATCCCTGCAGAAGCTCTCCTCTGAAAGGGCAGTTTATTTTGGAATTCTACCACAGCTACTTTTTCTTTCAAGCCTCCCCATCCCCTCCACCACTATCCACACCTTTTAAAAAAGTTAGTTGGAGTCCATGGTCTTTATGGAAATACTAATATTACTTGTTTTCCTCTTACATTATTTTTAAAAATTCTGTTCCTTTTCATTCCTTTACTCTTCATCCTGTTTTTCCTTTCCTGTAGTTTTGTGCAAAATCTAACTTTATAAAGTTATTATTGCCAAAACTGTCTGGCAGTCTTGCCCCATCTCTTACTATCTTGTAGTTTACACAGGTAGATCAGGTTGCCCTTCCCAGCCCATCTTTATCCTGAAAACATGTGTGTAGGTGTGCATATGTATGCTCATGTGTTTTGGAAGGGCAGGAGTGGGCTCAGAAAGAAGAGCATGGAGAGGAGAGGAGAGGAGAGGAGAGGAAGGGTGTTGTTCTGTGCGGCCACATCTGCAACACTGGGGCCAGACCAGCAGGCTCCGAGAGAGTTACCCTCACACACCCCAGTTGAATGTTGTTTGGCTGGGATGGGGAGGTGGAGCCAACTGTCCAGGGGCCTGTGAGGGAGGAGAAAGTTTGTAGCACTTTAAAATGTAGCCAGTTTACAATCCTTGGTCACTCCTTCCCCTTTCTCCTGCTTTTTGTGACTTCTGCCATTCCAAGACTCCTGAAAGGAGACATGATCTCTTTTGCTCTCACTTGGAAGTCCCAGTGAAGTTGAAGATGCAGTATTGTCCTCTGTACTTAATTACTTTGCCTGCTACCAAAGAAGGGCTTTAGGGCAGATCAGAAGAGTATGGCTAAACACAGAGATTTGCCAACTTCAGGGAATGTAGCCTGAGAAGACAGGAGACCAGGTATGCAGAAAGTGCTGCTTTGCACACCATCTCCCCTCCCCCATTAAGAAAATAAAAGTCTTAGTCTTGGGAAGTTGAATCGGTGTTAGAGCTGGGCTCTGGAAACTGCTAGCCACTATAGTAATCTGAGCGGGGGCAGAGGGGAGGAGGTGGTGAGTGAATGCTATCGGAAGCCAGAGGAGGAAAGCAGACTTGTTTCTGTTAGCAGGGAAAATAGATGTGTCAGTGAAATAAACAAATTGGAGGTGGGGAATGGTTTGTAGTGAATACAAGGATGATTGACTGAGAGGCAGTGATATGGTTTGGAAGGGGCCAGTTATAGCTTGGGAGATAGTATCAACTGCCTTATATGTTCACGAATGGGCTGGGCAAGTGAACGGGTGTAATCTGACCTTTTGTATGTTAACATCAGAACATCCCACAGGAAGGCATCGCTGGCAAGCCCTGTTCTGCACTTCACACAGGGGAAGCCTAGGGGTATCCTCGAGTGAACCAAGGAGCCCCTTTGGTACCACAAGGACTTCTGGTCCTGTGTGTGCATTATTCATGGTAGGCTACTTTGTAAGTCACTTGACCTAAAAATGAGGGCTGAGGGCAAAGAGAAAACAGTACTTGGAATCTTTGTAGAAAATTTAGTTGAAAATGGTCAGTGGGGGGAGGCAGGAGTTTGTTGAAGAAGAAATAAATAGGTAGGTACTTTCCCCTGGATTCCTGATTCCATTTCTGCTGTTATCTTGACTTTCATTTCCATTAGGAGCAGAATCAATACTTCACTGGCACAAAAAATGTACCTCTAGGAGCGCAGAGTTCTTTTAACCTGGTCATTATTTTTAGCTGTACTTTAGTCTCTGCTCTGAAGTCTATATGATATGCAAAAGGAGGAAGATGAGAGGTTGGCTGGTTGGATGGGACATCCTTTCTGGAGTTTGTAGAGACACTGAAACTTGGCTGGGCCTCAGCAACTCAGAATGCCAGTTTTTCCCTTGGAGACTTGAAGTTTTAATTGAAACCAGATAGCTATTGAGAGTGGACCTGGCCAATGAGATCTTGTTTTCTTCACTGCTCAGGAATGGAAAATAAATAATTTTTGCTGATGGCATTTCAAGTTGCTTCAGTTTTGTTCCTGCCAGGAGAATGGGATAAATTATTATTAACACATTAATGTTGTCAGAAGTTGCAATGCCTTAAAAAATGAGATAATGTTACTGAGTTTGCTCAGGGACCCACTGTGTGGGATCTGTCTCTTTGGGATGGAGGAGTAGGGAGCAGAGACAGGAGGCTGCTCTTGTCCTGAAGGGGTAGCACTGCCCTGAGAAAAGGAAGCTCATAGAGTCCTGGCCACATATCGCTGCGCTTGGTCCTTGGGTTCTGCGAAGAAGGGTACAAAACAGTCCAGTTCCATTGCTATCCTATGATCTTATGGTACACTGTGAAACCTGGTGAGCTTCCCAGAATGTTTTGGGTCAGGATTAAATAAGGAGTTGGCTCAGTGGGTAAAAAATCTCCCTGAAGTGCAGGAGACACAGGAAATGTGGGTTTGATCCCTGGGTCAGGAAGATCCCCTGGAGGAGGAAATGGCAACCCACTCCAGTATTCTTGCCTGGCAAATTCCATAGACAGAGGAGCCTGGTGGGCTGCAGTCCATGGCGTCGCAAAGAGTCAGACACAACTGCTCATGCCTGCATGTGCATAAATAAGGAGCCCAGTCATCAGATCTAGCCATAGGTTTGAACTTCATTTAGAATTGTTTCTAAAGGAAACCCTGGTGTTTCACAAACTCTTCATGAAACTGCAGACACTTTTGGGCAGCCAAACGCTTGATAAGTGCAGAAAAGTAAACACCAAGATGCCCACAGAATGTACTACTTCATGAATTCAGGGGAAAGATGCCAACTTACATTTTTGTTTGGCTTTAAGTATTTATGTCCATTTTCGCTTAGCTTTACTACTAGATTCTTATGCCCCCTTAGACACACTGGGTTGAGACAATACCAAGTATTGGGGGAAACTGGTGACCGTAGATGACTGAGTCCAACTTAGTGGCCCTTACATTTCATATCCGGAATTTTCAGAATCGGGTCAGAGCAGCTTCCCTTTCAGAGTTGGTTTTCTTACCCCCTTAAGCGAGTACCCTCTAAGATTGAGGAAAGATTTTTTTTTAATGGCCTTTGGTGTAGAAACCTGCAGTTGACTTTCTGTCCAGTTCAGAGCAAATAATGCCAGGGTCAGATGGAGAATGTGAGCATCCCTGAAGTCCACAGGATCTCTTGGGAGGAAGCAGCTACCCCTTTCCAGGAGCTGATGATGGGTTGTCATCAGCAGATCCATGAGAAATAAATTACAGGCAAGGCCAGCTAAGCTGACCCCCAGGCAGGTAGAGGCTTCTACCTTTCCAAGTGCTGGAAAGGAAGAAGGGATGAATGGTGAGTCGATAAGAGTTTTAGAACTTTGCCACCTTGGAAAAATGTTTCTCTGACCCAATATACCTTTTTGCATCAAAACAAACTTTTTTATATCCACGGCACTTTTCTTTTCAAAACTATCTTTATATCACATTTGCCCCCTTGATTTTCTAAGGCGGGAAGCTAGGTAAGCCTTTTATCCCCTTGCAGAAGATGAGGCCACTGATGTAATGACTTGCTGAAATGACACAAGTTGGTGGCCCACATGGGACCAGATGGCTCTGATAAAGTGTGAAGAGCATCACACCTGAAGTGACAAGATCTGCCTTGGATTTTGTCCCTATTATTTCCCAGCTAAGTGTCCCTGGAAAGTTATTTAACCTCTTCGAGCCTCAGTAAACTAATCAGTAAAATAAGGATAAAAGATGCTTACCCTGCCTACTTCACAGGGGTTTTGAGGATTAAATAATACCAGCTAATTTCTATAATTGAACTCTGAGAGGATTTCCACGCTGCCTCCTGGAAACTGGTGTCTGGGATTGTTGTCACCATCGCTTGGAGATTAATAGCTTCTTGGTATGCCTAGAAATGCCTGTAGGGGCCCCTTGTGTTCTAAGACAGTCAGGGAATAGTTGTTTTGTGCTCTTGAGTTGACCAAAGGAAAAAGAAAATGTGTATAGTATATGTATTTCAGATCAGTTGAATTCTTGGATACCTACTTTGCATATATATCTGAGATCAAGAGTCTCAGATAGTATTGAATTTGGACTCAAGGATGCACTAATGGATCCTTGAGTCCAAATTCAATACTGTCTGAGACTCTTGATCTCAGATATATATGCAAAGATATATATGCACTAAGAATTCCTTCTCATTCTTAACTCTTCAAGGAAAAAAGAAAAAAGACATGGAGAGCCACAGAGAGGACAGGTAATGGGTGGTGAGTGTGTGTGTGTGTGTGGGGGGGGTTTCCATCAGGGAGCCACAGTGGCTGAGAAATGACAGTCAAGACAGAATTTGTATCCTCTCTAAAGAACAGAACCGATAGCAAGATTGTATCTGTCCCAGCAAACCCAGAAAGTTCTCTCGAATCAGGGTCGATCTTCACAGACTCTTCTGCATTGCCCCCCTTTCTCTTTCCCATGATTCCTGGCTCGCCCTGCTCAGCAGCCTGCACTGGGCATGTTGCAGAACTCACCGGTGAACCTCGTTTAATGCAGCACACATAGGCCTCTGTTCCCTTTAGACTGATTTCCTTGTTGGCCCTGAGCACTTGTACACTTGTCCACCTCCACACTTCTGCTCCTTCTGTGTCACCGCCTTCTCTCTGAAAGTGTCCCAACTGGTCCCTTTTAGCCAGAGTGTCTACCTCTTAGGACACCTGACCAGCTCTCAGTTCTTCACCGCCGTTTCCAGAGCATTTCAGGATTAAAGCACTTGCCGGGCATCTGGCTTATACTGCTTTGCTCTTCGTTGTCAGTCACCTCTCCAGGCTGTGAGTCCTTGAAGGATGGGGCCAAGGTTGCCCCCACAAAGTCCTACTTATGAATGATTTCTGAGAATGAATGAATCACAGAATGTATGCAGCGATAGAATATTAAAAGTGAATGTTGTTTAAGATACATGAAAGCTCTGCACAGTGAAGCAACACAATGAGAATCTCTTAGACAAAGTGAATAATAAGCACTTATGTCAATGACTTTTTATATTTTTGGCTATCTTTCAGGGGCAATCACCCACTCTCAGTTATTCCCGCAAAGCCTGAGAGTTAATGATGCTTTACTGCATGTACATCTTATCAGTCAGTGATTCACTTATTCATTCAATCATCAAAATATTTATTAAGTACCTACTAGAGCCTGCTCGCCACTCTCGCCCACATAGCTCTTGACTTTCTCTGAAAATTTCGATTGCATTTTTTGTCCACCACACTCATTTTGGCACTTAACCATGCAATCTTCTTTGTTACTTAAGTCCAAGTGCTTCTCACTCCTTGGTGACTGAGTGCGCCTGGCTGCAGTAGAAAAGAAGGCTGAGCAGAGAAATGCACTCAGAAGGGAAAGTTCTGGGCACGGGCTCCTGCAAGACTGGTGGCAGGCTGGATTGGCCCCCGGTCAGCACGTGGTATAGGATAATCCTTTCTGCTCCTTAGCTTGAGCCACAGTAAAGAGAAAGAGTTTGGATTATTGTGGAGGAGGGGCCCCTTCTGAAATTCTGTGACTCTATAGGCAGAAGTGTCCCAGGATTTTAAAGGTTTCTTAAAGCTCAGAACTCCTCAACCTCATTTAGTAGCACCCCAACAACTGTCTACGTTACTCCCACTAAGACATCGTGACCTTTGCTAAGTGTTTGCTGTGGTGAGAGTTACAGAAGGAGACATGGGACCAGGAGAAACTCAAAGAGCCAGGCTTGGGGACACGGAAAGAAGAGGAGGGGGATGATTAGTTAAATGTAAAGAAATACGATAGTGAATAACGTGGAAGAAAGAAAAGGATTGATCCGGTACATCTTTTGAAAACTGGCCCCTGTTGATGAAGTGACCAAATTGAGACAAGGGAAATGGCTTGTCTCAGACAAAGCAGACGAAGATGGCTTCTGGAAAATCTGTACTGTATTCCCTTTCTGGGCTTTGCTTACTACTTCTGTGCTCAGTAGGCGTTTGGAATCTCTGCTGTGGTTGCTTTTGGACCTCATGGGTCTAGGGGGCTAGGCATTGTTTTCTTGTGTAGATTCAGTGGGCATAAAGGTTAGGGCTATGCCTGTGCTCCTGGGATGTCTGTTCAATCTTCACATCAGAGTCTGCCCTTTCATGGCCTGTGTTCAATAACAATGCGTGAATTGGTTTGCATGCATTTTGAGATGAGAGGGAGTGACCTGCAGTTTGTCCAAAGCCAGAGGCCTCTGAGGTTAGGGTTGGGGTGGAAATAGGAAAATTGGGTTTTGACCTGAGTTCAGCAGTCATTCTGAGTTACCTAGGAGCACACTGTTTGAGTATTTCAGACCAGCAAGGCTCTACAAGCTACTGAGATGCTTCAGTTACTTTTACTCTAGGACTTGGGATATGAAAAAAAAAAAAAAAGGCAAGCAACTCGATTAGTCTAATTAGGTACAAAGAAATGTCTTCATTATTCCTTTTATTTGTTTAAGATTGAGAGATTTGTCAGTGGAAAGATTGGGCTTGGGGGGTTTCAGCTTGGGTCTGGAAAGATGTAGATGCTGGAGATGGTAAATTTGATGAATCCGATGTTGTAGCCTGAGAACTCCCATTAGAAGCAATTGGGGCACAGTTGTAGCAAAATAATAAACTCTGGGTGGCAAGTCCCTTGCAGTTGTTGGGTGGTATGTCTGTGACCTATTATTATTCAAGCAATGAGAGTTTTGACTTTTTTTAAGTATTGATTCATAATGGTGACTAAAAAGGATGATTTGATGTGAAAGCCCTGTGGGCCTTCTCTCTGCTCATTATTTTGTACTCTGGAGCTCAATTACAGTTGGGTTTTGGATCCACAAATGTTTGTTAAAGTCTCAGCATTGTAGTTTGTGCCATTGTTCTTGGCAATGTTGGGTGAGAAAGGTCTGGTATGAGATGGGGCTTTTGCCCTTGACGAATGGACAGTATATCTCAAGAGACAGGCTTAGCTCAAATGGAAAGCATCAGTCTGCAGCCAAAATGGGAGCATGATCTAAGTGGAATTAGCTATTTGGGTGATCAGGGATAAAGTACAGTCGGGGAAGGCTTCAAGAATGTTGTGGTTTTAGGTTTGATGGTAGAACTGGAACCAGGGGACATTCTTGGTGTCCCAGTTAGCTTTGGCACAAGAGCAGAGATGGGACAGAGTTTGAATGTGAATTTGAAATTGCCACCAGGAAACAGATGCTAATTGTGATCATGTACTGCATCTGACAGGAACAAGGAGGCCCTGATGCTGAAGGTCCAGCTGGCTGATATTGAGCCACAGGTCACTACAGCAGACACCTTGCTGGTCTGAAGTCTCCTGACAGCAGCGGAAAGAACGACACTTAGGGCCCACTAAACTAGGCCTCATTTACATTTAAACAGGAGTGTCATAGACTCTGATGGGTGCTGTGGGGACCCCAAGAGATGGAGAGGAAGTTGTCTCTGTTTGCAATCTGGTGGAAGACTCCTTAAGAACTCTTAAAAACAAATGGAGGAGTAGAAGCAGGAGATGGTCCTCTAGGGCTCTGTGGAGTGAGTGTCAGTCAGCACAACAGATGGGGTGGGGTGCTGTGGGGAACGGGTCAAGGCTGTGTCTCCCGTGCTGAGATGGGAGCCATGACTGGAGTTTTCAGAATGTGAGGAGGGTAGGTGTGAGGAGCAGAGGTATGTGCCAGTTGGAGGAATTCCACACATGCCACACACAAGAAGATCCTGGCATCTGACTGTCCTGCCCACTACTAGTCCTGTTAGCCACCAGCTCTTCAGTGTGGAGTTCAAAAGAGGCATCTTTAGGACAAAAAAAAATAAAACTATGTGTAAGCATTCGGAATGGAATCAGCCACTTGGAGGAACAAAAAAGCTCTGTGACATGGGTGCTCATTTCCAGGAGTTTAAAACGTAATTGGAGAGAGACATGTTCAAATTTCAGTAACAATGCAATATTTAAATGTCAGTTCAGGATAGCTGAAGGAGAAATATCATAAAGGACAGGAAATGGAGCCAGTATTTGTTTACTCTCTGGTATGCCTAGCATCTCCTTTGTGGCAGAAGCGCAAACGTCTAAGTGTCAGATTACACTTTACGTTCTAATGACAGTGAGCAAAGCAGTTTTGAATCAGATGGTTGAGAAGTCAAGGAATTTGAATTAAGACTGAACAGGTAGTGCGGTCAAAATTAAGGGGCCTTGAAAGAAAGACTAGGGAAGTTATTATCTGTTCAGTTATTCAGTTTAGCTGCATTGCCCTCAGGTAACTCTACCATTTTCATCCCCAGTTTATATGTGGTATGGTGGAGGATCAGTTTAAGTGACTACTAATGCTGGATATTTCAAGACTTGGGGGCATTATGGTTCAATGGAAAGCAAATGACAGTTGGGGTCAGACAGAACTACCTATGTGATTTCAACAAATATCTCTACTTCCATTTTCTTATCTGTAAAATGGGTAAATCTCAGGTTTAAATCAACAAATAAACTTAACACTTATTATGTACTATTTCCTTGTTCAAAGTTAGGATCATTTTCTTTACTATGTGGGTGTCTTCTTTAATACACTTACACAAAAGATATTATGATCACAGTTACTTCTTACAGGTGAACCCTACATATTTAACCTATTTAGGTGCTATTCTGTGTGTGTTATTTTTTTCTTTTCCTTGTAGAAGTTGGTGAAGAGATTAGGAGGCCGATGAGAAAACTGATGCCCAGAGAATGTAAGTGATGTGGCAAGTCGAATGGCAAACTGGTTTTAGAGCTCCCATGTATAAAAGCGGGCTTACCTTGTGGCTCAGCTGGTAAGGAATCCGCCTGCAGTGCAGGAGACCTGGGTTCCATCCCTGAGTTGGGAAGATCCTCTGGAGAAGGGAAAGGCTACCCACTCCAGTATTTTGGCCTGGAGAATTCCATGGACTGTGGTATGGTCCATGGGGTTGCAAAGAGTTGGACACAACTGGACAACTTTCACTCATGTATAAAAGTAGCTAGGAGCATTTGGCCAAAAGCTGGCATCACTTTGTTTTAGAGACATCATGATCTTTAAGTAAAAGCACAGACTTTGGAATCATACAAGCCTGAATTTGATTGTGGATCTGGCACAGGTAGTGTGTGCAGAGCAAATTGCCTCTCTAGACATTTGTATTTACATTTCCACATCTTTAGTATGAGGGTGTGTCTTTTGCATCACAGGGCTGTTGTCTAGATTAAATAGATAATGCCTATAGAGACCATTTATTATGCTCAACCCTTTCTCCCACTACAAGTGTGTGCTTTTCTTGACTGCATGGAGAAATGCAGAGAATGGGTAGTACACCCAAACCAGAGCTCCACCTTTAAACTGGAGGATTGGCCCAGGCAATGCTGTTGAGACCTTTCCCTGGGGGTCCAGTACCCAAGGATTCTACCATTGCATTGTGTTATTGGTTCCCAGAGGAGGCACTATTTTTGCAGCTAGAACTGGAACTGTTGATTAACAGTACGCGTTTGGCCTCCGGCCTCGGAAGTTTGATTCTGCCTCTCCGTGTCATGGAGATCCCTGAGCACAGAGACCAATTCTTAGTTTTGTGTTAGGCTAAACCAACAAAGGTCCGTCCAGTCAAGGCTATGGGTTTTCCAGTAGTCATGTATGGATGTGAGAGTTGGACTATAAAGAAAGCTGAGCGCCAAAGAATTGATGCTTTTGAACTGTGGTGTAGGAGAAGACTCTTGGGAGTCCTTTGGGCTGCAAGGAGATCCAATCAGTCCATCCTAAAGGAGATCAGTCCTGGGTGTTCATTGGAAGGATCCATGCTAAAGCTGAAACTCCAGTACTTTGGCCACCTCATGTGAAGAGTTGACTCATTGGAAAAGACTCTGATGCTGGGAGGGATTGGGGGCAGGAGGAGAAGGGGACGACAGAGGATGAAATGGTTGGATGGCATCACTAACTCAATGGACATGAGTTTGGGTAAACTCTGGGAGTTGGTGATGGACAGGGAGGCCTGGCGTGTTGCAGTCCATGGGGTCACAAAGAGTTGGACACGACTGAACAACTGAACTGAACTGAATAACTGAGCAGAGCTGCAGAGCCAGTAAAACCTATGAAGAGGTGTGGGGTACCAGCTCTGTCTTTGAAAGGTTTTTGATTGTCAAGTTGAGGAAAGAAGGCTCAGCAGCTGAGAAGGTTAGAGGTGAAGGGACAACAGAGTTCACCTCATCACCTCCCCTTTCTACAGATGTGGATGACAAGACCCTGGGAGAAAAAAAGAACTTGCCTAAGTCTACCTAGGGAGGCCTGGTGTGCTGCAATTCATGCGGTCGCAAAGAGTCAGACACGACTGAGCGACTGAACTGAACTGAACTTAGCTCCAAATGGCAGAGTGCAGAATTGAATCTGGAATTCGTGGTTGAATTAAGTCTTATTTCCTCCACAGGACAAACTAAGTACAAGAAGAAAGCAATAGTCAAACAACTTCAAAACACTCATTAGTGGATACAAATTAAACTACTTGTATGTGCTTCCCATTGTAAAGGGAGGTGGAGGAGGTTGGTCTCCAACTCCCAAACCACAGGCTTTACTTGGAATCTGGGAGGAGAAGGCAACAATTGGCCTAATGCCAGTGTGGGTGACACAGACTGTGGGAGTAAATCAAATTCACTTAAAGTTTTGAATACCCACTATGGTGATCCCAACATGATCTTTCATAAATATCTTGTTTTGATCTTCAATTACTCCTTACCCTTGAGGTAGGATTATTACCAAGTTTCCAAATGAAGCAAACAGTTTAAGTATAATTCCTGAAAACACAGTTGCTCACCGGAAAAGAGAGGTTAACTAATCTAAACCCATGACCTCAAAGCAGTGCTACTTCCATTCCTCTTTTCAAGAGGAAACATCATTTAGACACTTGCTGTGGGACACTTACTGAGTGTGTTCACTATTCTCTGGTATATGGTAGAGACCCACTTAAAACCCAGCCCCTTCCTTATGGAGTCTTTGGTCTGGTGGGAGAGATAAATAAGGGAACATTGCAATACAGTTTGCCAAATGCTTTGATAGCAGAATGCCCAGGAAAGTGAGAGTAAGAACATCTGTGAGTGTGACTGTGTATATGTGTGTATACATTTGTACACACAGAGAAAAGTACGAGAAAAGGAAGGCCCAAGTAGTCTTTATGAAGGAGGTGAAACTTGACCCAATTATTGAAGAATGGCTTAGAGATAACCAGGTGGTGAAGAAAGGACAGGCCAGCCAGAGGAATTAGGGAATTATATGAAGTTATGCAAGTCAATGGGATTTGGGCGAAGCTGCACCTCAGGACACGCTGCTCTACAATGTGCTGGATGGAGTACTCAGACAGTGCTGTTTGGAGGAGGTGATCTGTGGTCAGGAATGTACCATATAGGTGTGTGTGGTTCCATGCTAAGTTGCTTCAGTTGTGTCCAACTCTTTGTGACGCTATGGACTGTAGCTCACCAGGCTTCTCTGTCTGTGGGATTCTCCAGGCAAGAATACTGGAGTAGGTTGCCATGCTCCCCTCCAGGGGATCTTCCTGACCCAGGGATCGAATCTGTGTCTCCTCTGGCTGCTGTATTGCAGGCAGATTCTTTACCCCTGAGCCACCAGGGAAGTCCACGTAACATAATAAAGTCACTGAGTCTGATCTGCATTCTCTGCTGGAGACCACTGCTGTGTTTGCAGGGTCAGAGAGCTGTGTGCAGAGCTGCCTTTGGCCTCACTGACTGAAGCTGGCAAGGGTTGGATTGTTTCCCTAGTGGCTCAGGGAAGGCCAAGGCAGGAGACGTGGGTTCAGTCCCTGGGTTGGGGAGATCCCCTGGAGAAGAATATGGCAGCCCACTCCAGTATTTGTGCCTGGGAAATCCCATGGGCAGAGGAGCCTCGTGGACTGTAGTCCGTGGGGTCAGAAAAGAGTCAGACATGACTTATTGGCTAAACAACAGCAACATGGGTTGGATTGCTTGATCACTTCATCGGTGTCTATGGAGCTTTTCCTCTGTGCTTCTGTAGCAGGTAGACTTTCAGACCAGGGCCTGAATAATGAAAAGGCATTAACTCAAGGGGGCAAAAGAGGATCCCAGACACATGTAAACTCCCTCAAGAGGAAAAGGCCACTTCTGACTCTCCACCTAAATACCTTAGAAGACACATGGAAAGATGAATGCTCAACCACTCCAATGCAGAAGTCAGACAGATGATCCATCTCTTGCTGGAATTTGAGAAGGGATTCTTACATATGCCGACGAGCCTCAGTTAAAAATACAGTTGCTTCCCTATCTGAAGCCACAGAGGCTCACACTCCATCCTTTTACACAATTTGTCCCTTTGAGATCCGAAACTTACAATTTCTGTCAACAAGAAAACTAGGCCGTCATCAGATCTTCCGCATGGACAACTTTAATAAAACAACCAAAGACTGTCTCTTCCCTAACATCATTATACATATTCTCAAAGTCTACAGCTTTCAGAGAACATAGGCAAGACTGGAGGAGGGAGGTTTGGGAGGAGATTTTGACTTCTGGGCAGAGACATTTCCTCAAGGAAAGTTCTGAGGAAGACATAAAGAGTCTCTGGGACAGTGCACATTGTGCATTTCAGCTATTCGGAGTTGTAAAGAAACTGACGGAAGAACCTGCAAACAGTAGTATGTAGATGTTTGCTATCAGTGGTGTAAATGCTTAATGCTTCGTTCTCCAGATTTTTTTTTTTTAAGCCCTGATTTGTTAAGTTTGCTGTTCTTGTGGTATAAACACTCCCACCATAGCTGATTTTCAAGCTATCAACTTGACATTATTGAAGGTGGAGTTGGGAAGAACTAACATGGATGGGCTCTAATGAGCCCCAGCACACCACTGTTTGCGAGGAACTGAGGTGACCAGATCACTGATAACAGCCATAGCTCTGAGAGGAGGACTATGATTGACTTCAAGCTGAATAGAAGGTGGAGTCAAAAAGTTGTCTAGTACTTTCTTTGTAGACCAAGGCTGCCTTGCATGGCTTTTTCTTCATTAGAGCGTGAGTAAAGAGAAAGAATAAAACACAAGACCTTAGGGATGAAATACTCAGAACAAGGGCTTCCCAAGTAGGTCAGTGGTAAAGAATCCGCCTGTCAAGGAAGGAGATCTAGGTTCAATTCCTGGGTTGGGAAGATCCCCTGAAGGAGGAAATGGCAACCCACTGCGGTATTCTTGTCTGAAAAATTCCATGGGCAGAAGTGCCTGGAGGGCTACAGTCCATGTGGTCACAGAGAGCTGGGTATGACTGAGTGGCTGAGCACCAGCCCTAGCACTCAGAACAAGGAAGAAAGAATAGTATAATGATATTATTTACAACAGTAGCAAAATAGGAATTTTAGACTGCTACCAGACATCAGCAACAGAAAGAATCATGACCACCCCCCACCTCCCCTACACCCCCACCCCCCAATGCCCCGCCCCTGGCCTCCCGGAGGGTGGGGAGGGGGGTGGGAAGGACCATAAAGTAACAAAGAGAGAGCATTATGAGATGAAAAAGCATCAGAATTAGCAGAAAGAAGGATGGATAAAGTAAGAAAGATCAGGGATGCAAAATGTGTAATGCAAAATTAAACATCCACAGGTCAATCTGCAAAGGGAAGATGAAAGACAAAATTAAATTGGTGTTATGGACCTTAGATTAGGGAAGGCTCTCGCATGATGCAAAATAAAGAAATAAAAACAGTGAGAGAGAAAATGAGAGAAATGGAGAACAGAGAGTAGAGTTCTAAACTGAGGTAAAAAAAAAAAAAGAAAGAACCACTGAATAGAAGAAATAGCCAAAGGAATAATTGAAGGGAATGATTCTGAATTAGAAATAACCTGCACTTCAGATCCAAAAGTCTCACTCTGTTCCAGGAAAAATAAGTAAGATCCACATTCCTCATATTGTTGTTAATAAAATTGTATTATAATAAAAAAATTTTTCAATTAGAAAAGCATAAAACTCATTGTCTAGAAAGGAAACAAAACCAGGCTGGCTTCCATTTTCTCTTCTTTTACTTTAAGTTCTAGAAGACATTCTACAGAGTTTTGAGGGGAAAAAGTTCTGGCCTGAGGATTATATGGGTAGCCTACTGTCTTCCACAATGTAAAGATGAAAGACGTGTCCAGCTTTATGGAATTAGCAGAATAAAGAGCTGAGGTAGGGGTGAGGATGTGGAGTTCTGAGGGAGTTTGGGAAAGGTCAAGAATGAGGCAGCAGACTCTTCCGATATTTGTCATTGTTTGCCTTTAAGACCTTATGAATTGTATGTGTTATTTAAAAACTTATAAGAAGCATGTAGTTCCATTAGAAAAAAAGATAAAAAACTATAATGAGGAAGATCAGGAAGTCATCTTTCCCCCCATTTTATTGATGAGACAGTGAGGCTAAAAGAGTCTTATGAGGGATCCTAGGTGTCAGAACTAGGTCCAGAGTCCACATCTTTTGACTCCTGTTATATAAGCGATGGAGAAGGCCCTGGCACCCCACTCTAGTACTCTTGCCTGGAAAATCCCATGGATGGAGGAGCCTGGTGGGCTGCAGTCCATGGGGTCCCTAGGAGTCGGACACGACTGAGTGACTTCACTTTCACTTTTCACTTTCATGCATTGGAGAAGGAAATGGCAACCCACTCCAGTGTTCTTGCCTGGAGAATCCCAGGGATGGTGGAGCCTAGTGGGCTGCCATCTATGGGGTCGCACAGAGTCAGACACGACTGAAGTGACTTAGCAGTAGCAGTAGCAGTATATAAGTGAAGGGCTGTATCAGTTCTACCAGGCTGACACTTTGGAAAGCACTAGTCAGCGTGATGATGGTCTGAATGTGCCCTGGAAGCAAAGCAGATGGGAGAGGTAGATAATCATGGGAAGCCCAGCATGAGGAGATTTGTGTATTTATTAATTCAATCAACCAACATTTCTCAAGTGCCCATTATTCATTGGGCACTGTTCTAGGTGTTGGGATTGCATAGATGAATAAAATGCCACTGATGAACGGTAAGCAAGAATTCCCTTTGAATATAAAGTAGTAGTGCTTTTTGGTAAAGTCAGTTGGTAGGGGTAAGCACATAGACCAGGCAAAGTCTAAGCCCATTAGAACTTCCTAGAGGGCTTGGTACCAGCCAGAGTGCTGGGTCTATCCCTGCAGCCATGGGTGGGGCTTGAGAATTGGCATTTCCACCAAGTTCCAGGATTAGTAAGAGTTCCCTCAAGGCTGCAGGTGGAGAGTGTGTTCTAGACTAGGAAAAATTCTTCCATTTTACAGATCATGGAGAAGAGAGGATGTACTTACTCCCTGGGACACATCTGGGTCGTGAAGCACATAGAGCCAAGCAAGATTCCCCTTGGCTCTCGGACAAATAATTCTGTAGGCTCACAGTACCCACTTTGGAGTGTCTCAGAGGTCTATGACCATGCTGGGTGTAATTACACAGTCTAGAGTATGGAAGAGATCCTGGTCTTGTTGCATTCATTGCTGAGATAAGTACGAAGTAAGGGACTCAGCACCTCACTGTTGGGGAAAGGCAGGCCCAGTCTCTGGACTGCTTTCTCAGTATTTTCCCCAGCACATCCCTCCCCGCGCCCCTCTATTCCCCCGGGACCTGCTGAGCGCTCATTTCCTAAGCGCATGTTATTGTACCTGTAGTGCTTCTCTCACCTCGGGTCCTGCAATCAGCCACAGACAGGTTAACTGTTGTTGGCCTAGAGGCCTGAGCAGCACAAAGTGCCCTTTGTGCACTGCCCACTCTGGAGGAGCCACTGGCTGCTGGAATGTGACAAGGCGAACGGTTTTCACCTTGCTTTTGTTTTCACTTTCGTCTGAGTGTGTGCGTGAGCGTGTGCGTGTGCTCACGGGGTACGTTGGCTGGTGGTGCCACAAGAGGACTCCCAGTGTTTTCCCAGATGCACCAAAAAAACTGGACCTGTGAATCTGGGGTGACAGCTACATGCTGGGAGAAGGCCAAAGGAGAACAGCGGCTTTGTGTGCTGGTGCAGTAAACAGAAGGTTTATGTCTTTGCTCTTTACTTTTGAAAGTGTCTCTCTTGCATGTGGCCATGAGGGGCATAGACAGCGAACTGTGCAGGGGCCGCCTGCCTGGGTGGATCTGCAGTTGGAGTCGTTTGAACCACAGGACTTTGATGAGCTGTCAGGGGCTAACTCATTTTCATTCAGAAAGAACTTCAGGAAGTCCTCCCTGTGCCCCATCCTGCATTGGGTGCTGAAGCTAATGTATAGTCATCATCGACCTCAGCCTGAGCCTGAATTGCAATCAAGAAAGGAAAATAAGATTTGTATCCTGGAAACAATGAGGAGACCATGTATGACTAGTATTTAGTGGCAAGCTCTGCAGCTGCAAGCAGTGTTCAGTCAGGCCAGGGAGTGAGTGCTGTGGTTCAGAGTTTGCAAAATGTTGTCATGGAGAAGTGAAGACTTGGGCTAGACCCTGAAAGGTGGGAAGGCTTGGTATCTGCTTGTTCCTTTGTCCATTCATTCCTTCATACAACAAACATTTGGAAAACACCAGTTGTACGCCAGGCATTGCCTGGATGGTTGAGAGAGGATATAAGAAGAGATTCTATAAAAATATCAAGGTGGAAAGAACTCTGAGTGTGTAATGCCGCTGTGGAGACTGGTTTGACTTGAATAGGGAATGCAGCTTGATGGCTAGTGAGCTCTAAGACTGAATTCTTAGAGTAGACAAGTATGGAAAGTCTGGAATTGATGTGTTCCTGGATGGGATTATTTGAAACTGCATTATGGTTTCATCTCTAGTGTTCATCAAGTAATACTCACGCTGCCTTGGGTTGGTCCTCTTGCAACAAGAATCGGATTTCATCCAAGCCTCTTGATGGTCCCCCTGTTTCTAATATTGGGTTCCCTTAATTTATCTTTCTAAAGCATAGCTTTGCAAATACCCCTTGCCTACTGACATCACCTACTTAAATGGCTTCCCACCGTCCGTAAGATAAAATCCAGCTCATTAGCGGCGTGCCGTCCAAGGGTGTCCGTGATATGGCTGTAACCTTTTTTCTCTTACCAGTTCCCAACTGTGCCGCACTTACTAGTCGAACCTCAGCTTTCTCTCTCCCGAACGCAACTCTGTGCACTCCTGGCTGGGTCTTGCCTCATGCTGTCCCTCCTGTCTTCCGTGTTGCGCCTTTTCCCACTTTACTTACCGAAGCCCCTCAAGGTCAAATGCTCTCTTGAGGCCTTCCTGTGTGGTTTCCTCTCTGTCTACACCTTGCCCAAGAGGAAAACCCTTTCTCTTCCCTTTGTTTCTATCCTTTATTATAGGAGGTGAAAATCTCTGTTTTGTTTTTCAAGTCTCTCTTCAAGAGTGTAACCTCCTTGAGGAAAAACTTGTATATTAATCGTTTCTTAGGATCTTGACTTGAGGACTAAAAGAAAAAATGTTGAATTTTCAGTTTTTGTGGATCTCTTACTATTTGAGTTTTAAGTTTTGGAACTTTGTGTCCTATATTCATTAGCTACTGATTTATACTACTAAATACAAGAAACTCTGAAGTGAATCGTTATTTAAATGGAACATACTTTCTCAATTCTGATAATTCATCTACCTTGTACTCTTATCTATTCCTCTAAAGTTTAGATTTTACTTTCTTTTCTCTCATCACAAAACCGGCAATAGCTGTTGGCCTACTCTGGTTCGAAGGTCCAAATAGATTTAGTTTAGGAACTTTTTATGGAGAATATGCCTCAGCTTTTGCTCTGACCAAAGTATGCTTTGTAGGTAGGTACCAGGATATTAAAATGCTACACTGGAGATCCCTGTCAGAGGGAGCAAACCACTGAGCACTGCTGTCATAAGAAGCATGGCTGCCGATTTGTATGAATCTAACGCACAGAATGAGACAGACCTACTGGGCTTTTGCTCAGTAGAGGTAAGCAGGGACAGGTTCTCAGGCATCTTGATGCCTCCAACAGCAGTGTGTTTATCTGACACCAATAAGAGAGGCCTCAATGAATATTGACTTGAATATGACTTTTTGAAAATTATCTACAGTTTTGGGCAAGTAGGCAGATCAGTCTAGATGAGATAGGAACCTCACCAGTAAAGAAAACATGAAGTGTCAACTGGTCTAACTGCCCTCCTCTGCTCCTCAGTGGGGACTTTGGCCCTTTTGTAGCATGGGGCACAGGTTGCTGTTCAGTGTTGACAGCTTTGGAGAGGATGCTCTCACCAAACAGCCACTTCTTTGCAGAGGTGCTGCATTCATTGGGTTTTCCCCCAAGTGGAAGCAACTGTAAACATGTCTTCCTGCAGGGCTAAGTAGTTCCCAGGAGCTGATTATATTCCTGGGCTTCTCTGGGGAGCAGGGTCCATGTTGAAGCCCTGCTGCCTTGCTGGCTGGCTTCCTCACAGGGCATCAGCTGAAAATCTACTGATCCCCAAGGGTGGAAGTACCTGCTCGATTTCCAGTTCTTGGCCGTTCTAAGTGTGTCTTTGTGGGCATTTCTGGAAACTTCTGGTGGGCACATTTGCTGGTCAAGTCCTTAAATGATGGGCTCAAAGCTAACAGTCTAGGGTATGTTGTAGTGTCTTCTGCTGAGTGGCCATTGTGAAGGCTTGGTTGTAACCTTATCTACAGCTGGGGTAGAAGGAGATGATGTCTTGAAGTTCAGGGCAGCCCCAGGGCTTGAAGTTTTCTCTTGAAAATGAGCATTTGGGCTTTCTTTTGAGCTTTAAAGTGATGAGTATAAAGTTGGGAATAATGGGACATGGAGTGAATAAGGGTGAAGGATAGCTTGGTGAAGAGAAAGGGAGAATAAAAAGTCTTGCAGGGATTCCTGACACTTCCAAAGGCCTGTGAAATGCTCCCTCTCTCCCTCTCTCTTTTTTTTGTTGTCATGTAGACATAATGCCACTTTATTTAAGGGCCAGGAAGGGAATTAAAACTGTCTCGGGTGGCTATTTTTATCTAAAAGATAGATAGCGATTAAAAAACTTTTGTGTCAGAAACACATTTAGCATTTGTTTTGCATTAATCACAGCATTAGAAGTAATTTCTTACTGAACTCTTTTTGTTTTCCTTTTACAAACCTTCACCTCAGCTTTGCATTTGTTTTAAGAAATAAAGGCAAGACATGTGCATGATTAAAATAATTCACAATGAAAGATGATAAAGAAAGAACAGTCCAGAAGCTCTTCTTCTGCGGGGATGGAGAGCTTGGGCCAGGCAGCCCAGGACTGTGTTCAGCTTTGCAGACTGTTCTTCACATGTGAGAGGGAAGTTGTGCAAGAAGCCAGCCAGGTGCAGTTTCCACAGACCCGAGTATCAGCACTTAGACTTCCTTTCGTCATAGTTGGCTTTGATGGTGACTCAGCCGGCTGTGGCTTTGGTATAAGAAGCATCTAGCTTGTTACTGGACTGGAGGACTCATCTCTCTTTATTCTTGGACCCACAACCATAAAAATTAGTAACAATTCAGTGAAAGACTGTGTCTGTGCGAGTGTCTCCCCCTCTGCTCCCATATAATACAATTTGGGGATGTGCACTTTCTGGTTTGATTTTTTTCAAATCATTTTTTTTTTTCTTTTTCTAATGCCATAGATAAGTAGGATGGGACTTCTGGAACTTAGTTTGAGTTCCCTTTGGGGGTCATTTTTTCCTGCCTGCCATGGCTAATTATCTCTCTGCTTCTCAGTTGCAGATCTGATCTCTTCTGAACAACCTCACGGTGTCTCCTTCCCTGGGGCTCTGAGCCCAGCCGGACCACTTTCTCCTTGGAATTTTGAGTGCCGTCTCTTCTCACCTTTCCCTTTTCCCTGTCTCCCTCCTGAGAACTCTTGGCAACTGGAGGATTGTCATGGAGTCCAGGGAAGTCTTAAGTGGCTCCCGGCAAAGGGGGAGTGAGTCGGAATTCCTGCCAGTCTCCTCAGCCAAGCCCTCGACTACTCCTAGCTGTACAAGAGAACCTTTGCTGTCTGCTCCGGAGACTGGGAAGGGAATCCCAGCAGGTGGAGAACGCATGGAGCCAGAGGAGGAGGATGAACTGGGCTCAGGGCGGGATGTGGATTCCAACTCCAATGCAGACAGTGAGAAATGGGTGGCAGGAGATGGCCTGGAAGAACAGGAGTTTTCTATCAAGGAGGCCAATTTCACAGAGGGGAGTCTGAAGCTGAAGATTCAGACCACAAAACGGGCTAAGAAACCCCCAAAGAATCTGGAGAACTATATATGCCCGCCTGAGATCAAGATCACCATCAAGCAGTCGGACCAGAAGGTGTCCCGTGCTGGGAAAAATAGCAAAGCCACAAAGGAGGAGGACAGAAGCCACTCCAAAAAGAAGGTAGGGATCCCTGTCGACTAGGTGTTTCGGTTTGTTTTTGCCGTTTTATCCTCAACTGTTAAGGGGCTACTTGCTTATTTATAAATTACTCATTTCTCTGATGGAACACTTGTGGCCTACAGAAAATGTCTTCTGTGTCTTGGTATAGTATCCAGTTTAATATTATGGCTTCTACTGACTGAAAACAAAATGAAAAAAACTACAATTATGTTCCTGGAAGTTCTTATTGTGTAGCAGCCAATTGGCTGGGTCAGATCTGGCTAGCTGTGAGAGAATTTTGAGGGTGCTTTTTGGTTTTTTTTTTGGTTTGATATTTACATCGGTTCTCATAGTGAAGAGTAGGAAGTTGAAAATTTTGGTCATTCAGAACAGTCAAGCACCGTTATAACACCCTTTTGGTTTTAGTCATTTCTGTACATCTTTCTAAAATAGACAAATTGCTTACTTGAGTGAGGAAGCCCAGTCTTCATAGTAAATTGAGGCTCTTCTCAGCTGAGAGATCATCTTCCCAGGAGCCAGTGGTGAGCTTCTGAGCTGGCGCTGGAGAAATGGAAGGGACAGGGGACTGCTGAGGCTTTGTCTAACACGTTGTGGACTTCTCAGGCGGTGTTGGATGAACTCAGTGTGTTGTCATTTTCCTCATCAAAGTCGATGTGGGTGTGGAAAACAGATCTCTAGGTGATTAATGATATAGTGTGGTTGAATGGATGGATCTAAGGTTTTGTTTTGTGTCGCAGAGGGTTACAGAGACCTCCTTTCCTGGGAGGGGTGTGACACTCAGCTGTGATAGCAGAGGGCTGCCCTAGTCTAGAAAGTTTTTATCCAAGAATCTCTGGGTCTTGTGAACAGCTCTGAAAGGAGTCTTCTTGTTGACAAGAGTTCTGGAGTTTTAGGTTGTGGATGTTAACTAGAGTTTTTGTAATTCTCTCACATCTTATTTATTAATATTTGGACTCTGGGCATGATGGAAGGTAAAATGGCCCATATGAATGAAGCTTTCTCCTTTATAGTCCAGAAATAGTCTAGTTTTTCTGTTGCCAGTGGTTTTTGAGCTTTGGTGTAGTCATTTTCAATAAACTGCTAAGAATCATGTTGTTTCTTTAGTTGGGCTGTGCCTTTCCTCATGCTACGTGTATTGGCTGATTTGTTGCAGTTAAAAAAAAAAAAATTAGACTAGAAGAGACTTTTCTGGGTGGCCAACACTTTTAATTTGCTCAGACTAACCTGGTTTTCAAACAGAAAGTCCTGCATCCAGGACCCCCTTCAATCCTGAGCAAGCCAGGGCAGTTGATATCTTCTTTAACATTTGGAACACACAAAAAAATCTTTAGAAATTGGTGTGTTTTTACCTAGCATAGAGGTAAGTGCTTTCACCTCTCCTGTCCCCATTTACAACTTTGTGATGCTTTCTGAGTTCTCTGATATAAAATCAAAGATTATCTATATGTACATGGAAACTTTTGAGATTTTTGCAAGCAAATGCAAAGAAATGCAAGCAGGCTCCACTTAGAAAGTTAAATTTTGCTTTGGAGTTGAAGTCTTTTCAGCTTTGAAAATGAATATCTTTGTCGTTGGTCACTGAGATGGCACAAAGAGTATTGTTGGATTTTTGTGGGGGAGAGCAGTCTTGAAAACTGTGGGAACTGTTTTCCCTTCATCACCATCACTGCCAGAATTTGAGCAGCAGCCCACAGTTTAGGGTGTGCAAACCAAAATTCACAATCCTAGAAAGAGTACGTTGTCCTGATCAGTACTACTTCCTTAAGGCCAGAAGACTGTTCCCAAATATAGGCATCTGTCTATTGGAATGCCCCAGAATAAAACTCTGGAATTTGTGACACAGGGATGATTTCAAAGCTGAAATGTGCAGTGGACCTCCACTCTCATATCTGAAATTCTCAGGCTGGTGATTCTCACCCAAAAAGTTGGATGCCCTTTGTGTACGTCATTGGAAAGAGAGATGAAATTGCTTCTTTGAATATGTGACTGACTAAGTGTGCATTTCTAAGCCTGAGCAATTGGAGGTGGAGAGAAAAAGGGGAAGGGCTGAAATTAAATGCATAATGTTGTGTTATGCTGGCTCTGTAATGGGAATATCTATGAAAATTGCTTTGTATTTTATTTCTTTATCCTTTCTACATTGTGTCTAGAGCTGATACTTTTCAGAGATTTACAAATAAAGTTATCAGTGCTGGGTCTTAATCATTTGCTAGATGATAGGAAGTTCTCTGATCTGTATTGGATTAGTATGGTAAGTTTATTACTCTTTTAGTTCCTGTTGTTTTTCCAGCAAGGAGTAAGCAAAAGCTGGAGCTAAGGTGGAGAGGTGGAAACCTTGCCTACCATTTGTACAGAAAAGTTCAGTGGAATGAGCATGCAGAATTTATTTGTATGAATGGGAACTACATGGTCATTAATTTGGAACAGGGAAAAGGAGGATGGCATTTTGTAAGCATTAGGTCAGTGTCTTACTCTCAAATCTAGTCTTCTGGATCTTCTATTGTGAGGCAAGTTGCTCATTGAAGAAGTGTACATAGAGTGATCCCTGGGAGTCAGGTCTTCTGCTGAGCACTTAGAAAACAGCTCTGTGGAGCTGGTCCTTGACTGAGTGGAGATGCCTCCTTGGGTGTCATCTGATCATATATGCTGACTTAGAGCAGGGTTGGTAAACTAGTCTGTGGGCAAAATTCAGCCCCCTGCCTATTTTTGTACAGCTTGCAAGCAAAGAATGGTTGGGAAAAAATAAAAAAGAGAATAATATTTTGTAACATGGGAAAATTATATGAAATTCAAATTTCAATGTCCTTAAATACAGTTTCATTGGAATGGAGCCACATCTATTTATTTATATTTTGGCTACGGCTACTTTTGCACTTCGACAGCAGAGTTGAGTAGTTGTGACAGAGAGTGTATGGCCCTCAGAGCAGAACTATCTGCTATCTGGTTCTTACCAGAAACACTTGTTGACCCTTGACTCAGGGGAAGGGCAGGGAGTTTTAGGATTACAAGGATTTTGTTTTATCTCATTTTGTTTTGAAAGATTTATCCTCCAAACTTGGAGGCTGGGAAAATGAGTGTTAATCATTATGTGCTTTGTGTTGTTGTTTGTTTTTGTTTGTTTTACTTTTGCACACCAATCAGTTTTGTTCAAGTCATTGTTTGGCAGCCTTAGGCAAAGACAGCTTATATTGGATCCCAAATGATTTGCTTTTTCATGGTTTTTTTTTTTTTTTTTTTTGGTAAAAGGAAAGTTCTATAGGATAATTATGGCATTCCTTACATATCACAGCTAGTTCTCTTCTATTTCTGTTTGAACATGTTCTGCTGCTGTGTGTGTGGTATCCTTAAGAGCTTTATTCTGAATTTCAAACCTAGACCCAATCTTCCAAACTGGAGAATTGTTATAGATTTTCAGGTAACATGGTCATGTCAGTAGTAGGATATTAGGAGGGACCCATGAAAATACCATTTCACTGGCTCAAGGATGCATGGACTTGTCTAACCAGTGGACAAGTCACCTCCCTTCCAAGTAAACTTGGGATGACACTTGAAATGCTGTCTGGTAGAGGATTTATGATGAATTGATTTATGTGATGTGTAAGAGCAGCATTTGGTAAGAAGTGGTGACTGAGAAGAGAACTCAGAATTTCAGGGCCTCAGAATTGTCCTTTGGGCAGGTCCTGGGTTGCAGATGGATCCTATAAACGCACCTTGCTGTTTATCACAGCACCCATGTTGTTACATCTTAGACTGACTCAGGTAAGTGGAATTATAATGTAAGCTTCCTCTATTTCCCCTCCAGGTTGCTCAATAAAAACAATAGAGAATATGAGAATGAATCTCTAGAAGCAAGTTCAGGTATAACATGTGAACTTAAAATGTTCTAGCAGTGACAGGTTTTTAAGAGGCTCTTAGCTGGACAGAGCTTAGCAGCTCTCCTTTTTCTGAGGACTTTCTGTGGGAGTCAGGATACTCACCAGATTCAATGTCACGAGAAGGAGAGGGGGTTCTGAGACAAGGACTATACAGTGACCCAAGGTTGGAAGTGTGGCATGGCTACAGCACCAACAGGCTTTGTGATTCTGGATTTGGAGTATAACCTTGCTGAAGGCCCAGTTTCCTCATCTGCCAAATAGAGATGATAGTTTCCACATGATAAAACCCAATGGAAGATTTTTTTAAAAGATGGGAAATGTACATTGTACATGTCATAGTTACAGTTCCAATTTTTTGAGCCACATGACAGACCTTCAGCTAACTCTTTTATCTGTATTTGCTTTCTCTATTAGTCCTTATAACAGTCCTGTTGGATGAGAGATATTTATTTACAGATGAGGAAATTGAGGCTCAGTGGCTTCACATAAGCAGGAGCAGGGTTGGCCTTTGAAGTCAGTTCTCCTAGGCTGTTTGGCCAATGCTGGAGTCCAGGCCCCAAGTGCCCACACTGGAAAGGGCTTCTGGAAGGTGAGGATCCAGCTTGAGGGCATTTCTCTCCTACTTTCCCACATGGTAAGGGTGGCAAGATCACGAGCTGGTACACTGTCTTTAATTCCAAGTGTTTTTTAATTCCAAGTGTTTCAAAATGTCATGAGTTAAAGTCTTATTTTTTTCCTTTATTCTGCTTATGGATTATTATTTGCTTTTGACCAAAATGCAACTTCTATTTTGTTTTTTTGGACTTAATGTTCACCTTTACCCAGCTTCATCAGGAGAACTGACTTTCTCTAGCAATCTCATATTCCTCAGAGTCTGACATGGTCCTAGGAAGATGTTCAGGATTCCTTCTCAGTAACCCCACATAGAACATCATCATATATGTGTGGAAAGAGCCTGTATTTTCTTCTAAGTACTCATAACCCTCTCTTAGGAAGTCTAATAGGTTATAAATTCATTTATTCATCCTTCAAATAGCACCCTCCTTGTGTCAAACCCACAAAGTATGAAGAGGAAAAAGAGTTTTTTAGGTGATGTAGATGGGAAGGGAGTCTGGCATCAGATTGCAGAGAGTGATGAATATCAAATAAGTAAATGAGTTTGCATTTAATTCTGTAAATAATGGGAGTGCTCTGCAGACTTTGAAGTGCAGAAAGGAAGGGTTGCAGGTCCAGGGAACGTAAAGAGGGCGATCTAGGACAGAGAGGCATGAAAGTGATCCACTTGTGAGTTGGGAGGGCTGCACCACAGCTCTCCATTTTCCCTGTAGGCTTGTGAGAAGCACATTTCTCACTTGACTTGCTATGGTTGTAGCAGTTTAGAGGGTGTGTTGGGCAGGGATGGAAGGTGGCTCAGACTGCTGGACCTCTGGTACTGCACCACTTCCTCCTGCACTCTGATGGTGGTCCTGAGCACCCACGAGAGCCTTCCACCCCCCTTAGGGTTCAGGTGTCCTTCTCTCACTATCATTTGCCCAGCACCTTCTCTGGTCACTTAGAGGTGCATTGCTTGACTGAAGGCTTGCCGTCCCTATTTCAGTGCTTGTGAATGTGAGGCTTTGAACTCCAGGGTGTATGGGCTTCTTCCCCTACAACACTCTCAACCTGACTGGGAGAGTAGGTTTGGCCAGCATTTCTTCATAAGAAGCTGAATTTGCCTTGTTTAATTTTATATTTTCTATCGATTTTTTATTTTAAGCAGCATGTTCCTCTTTATTCATCAGAGTACCTGAAAATTTTGTTTGCCGATACGTTTCTCTGTAGTTATTTTATAGCTAAAAACCTTTTCCACAAAGTAATTGTATCAAGCAGCAGGTAATATTTAACATCTGGAGTTGGTGTTTGGGAAAGGACACTGGGCTTGGGGACAGGAGCCCTGGGCACCATCTCTGCCTCTGTTAATAACAGCTTCAATAAGAATGCTTTACTTTCCTGAATTTCAGTTTTTTGCATGTTAAAAAAAAAACAAAAACAAAAACAGCTATTGACCTCTGAAACTTTATTTCTCTTCTAAAAACTGGAAACTTTAAGAGTCATTCTGTTAGATGAGGCAAGTTTTCCTCTTTAAGAAAACTAGTTACTATAAACAAAATTGTTGACCTCTCTTTGGGACCCACTGTTCTGTCATCGGATCGTTTCCTTTTTGCCCCAGTGTCAAAAGGCCTACAATCATGGGAGCAGACGTCAGAATTGAGCTTACAAAGTGGGGAGGTTTATCGAGCTTGCATTCTGTGAGGATATTCTGGGAGCGTTTGCTTCCCCTCTTTCTTCCTTGTGTGCTTCCTACTTTTCTCCTGTGTGAGGGATTCCCGGGGAGTCCACAGCACCTTGCTGGCTCTTTCCCGCTGTTGTTAGTTTCACTTTGGAGTTCAACAAGGAACCTTCTTCGGTGAACTCCATACCTTTGAAGATAAACCTGTTAGAGTAAAAGGAGGAAAACTGTGTTCTGTTCTGGATGGAGAGTCATTAGTTCCTTGAACTGTTCAGATAAGAAATAAGAGATCTGTTAGAAAGATTGCCGGCCCTGATTCCAGACCAGGTTCTCTGCAGAGAACCTGCACTAGGAGCTGGTCCCCTGTGACATTAAGCAAGTCTCTCGACCCCTCGAAGCTGTTACCTAACTGTGTGAAAACCAGCGGTCATAGGAACACTTCCTTGCTGGTGTCTTGTGGGGATGAAAGTGCCTGCTATGTTTAGCACAGCACCTCACTCAGTATGCACCACTTTAATTCCTGTTGTGCGTGTCTCTCTTCCAGCTCACCCACAGGACCCTCTCAGCACCCTCTCAGCATGGCTAGCCACACAGTGCCCTGCAGTTGTGCTGGGTGCTCAGAGGCGTGGGCTGTCTCAGAAGCCATATGTTTCTTTAGGCTGATCCTGTTTTTGTACTGCTGATGGCTATGTTGAATTGTGATACGTGGGTTGCAGTACCAGTGTCTTATTTCTGATGCTTGCACAAGCACCTACTAATCAAACATGCCTCTAATGCTATTTTTTTTGGTAGTAAGAATTGGTATGGGGATTTATTTAAAGTCAATTTAAAGGTCTTTTATCTTTGATAAAAATCTTTTATCTTTGTGGTCACTTATCTGCCAAACCAGGATTGCTGCTGAGCTCAAAGCATGACTCAAAATGAAACTTTCAAAGTAGTGTCATAAGGACGACCAGATGGGGTTCAGCTGGTGTTTCCTTGCATCCCTGCCACACTCCCAGTGTTTGTGCAGTCACCCCCTCTTCTCAATCATCATTTCTACGCATACAAAAAGTCCTCTCGTATCTGCATTTCCAGTTGACCTTCAGTTACATTACCTCTTTTCTTTTTAATAAAAGGCAAAATAAATAATTCCTTTTTGCCCTTCTCTGCCCTATCCTTTGATTCTTCTGATTCCTGCAACTTTAAGTGAAAAACATCCCACCTTCAAAACGCTGGAATGCAGGACATCCCAGGATGTCCCCTCCTGCCTTCCTTGTTCCTGAGACATGAGTCACTTTGGTTGGAAAGTCACTGCTTAAGGACTGCCTAGGCAGACAGCATGGGGATATGGCAGGGAAGTTCTCGAAGCCTGGGCTGCAGGCATTAGTTCAGGCTCCTGACTGCCTTACATACAGAAATCAAAGCCAGGAGGCAATGAAGAGGTATTTTTTATCCATAGTAAGCTAAAAATTCATATTATAATTTGCACATACCAGACTACTTTGTGGAAATAGTTTCAACTTGTTTGGTTCTCAGGATGATGACTTGGAAGGTAGCATTAAGGCTCTGCCCTCTGCCACCCCCACAAGAGGAACCAGTGGCCAAAGGGAGAGGCGGCCAGTGGGGAGGGCAGAAGCTCAGTGGAGCCAAAGGTTCCCAAGAGGTGTGCCGATTTACACAGCATGCAAACACCCGCATGGACTAGCAGCTGTACCCAGTGCCTGGAGGATTCTGAATTCTGTGCTGTCTGGTGAAGTCGAGAGCCCTTGGTGCAAGCTGAGGCTGCTGTCGGAGCGTGCTGGAGCATGGACAGCCAGTCAGAGTCCTGCACTAAGGGCAGGTTTCAATGACATAACCTCTAGGGTTCCTTCCTAGCTTCCACAGTGTCCCGCTGAATCTTGCCCTAAGAAGGCCAGGGGCCTCCGTCTGTACCAGCAGTGTATCTTTGTCTCTAAAGTCCTAGGTTTGTTTTTTTCCTGCCTGCCCCTCCATCCCCCGGCTCACTTCTTTTGCCTTCCCACCAGCCTCTGACCTCACCAGAGGAAACAATGGAGGCCTTTATCGACTCTAAAAAGTCCAAGTAGTTCCCACCTTGGTACCTGGCCCATGAAGTCATTTGATAATCATCATTAGTATCAAATGCAGGTTGCTTCAGTGGTTTTTCTTAGACCTTGTTTATTGTGTTTTTCCCACATTGTCTTCTTCGGCTTTCACAAGCTTCAGCCAGTTTCACAGTGGGGAGGATCAGCGGAAGTGGAGAAGAGAGGGTACGAAGGGATATGAACAGATCGCCGTTCTGTCCCTCATGGTGGGCCACCATGCCTTCCAATAAGAAGTAATCATTTGCAGGTGTGAATGTGCCCAGGAACGTGGGCAGCCTTTCATGCCAAGCCAGTTATTCATTTGTTCAGTGCTATGAATGAAAACACGGCACTGAACAATTAGGGGATTTCAGTATTGTTCACTACAGACTGTATCCCTGGAGAACTGTCTTAAAGGAGCTGCTTCTTATGGTGGGTCATGAGTATAGCTAATGGGGATCTATTTGTAGCCTACAATGGGAATCTGTGATTTCTCCATCTTTGCCCTTTCAGGTGAGCCAGAGATGGACATGGATTTATTTGGGTGTGTGGTTCTTTCTTGCACCATCAGGTTCCTGAACTTACCAATCTTCCATTGGATTCCTCCCATTGACTAAGTGGCAGGTCAGCATCATGCTCGATGTGGGTGCTGTTGGTCATGAAAGCAGCCATGATTAGGAGATCCAGGAAGGGGCTGAGAACCAGGAGTTAATATGACACAGGCTAGAACCTGGCACCAGATCAGGAGACAGGTGAAGGCCAACCACAGAAGGTATGGGTCAAAAGGAAAGAATGGGTCCACAGCTGGGTCACACTTCCAGCATCCTGGACTTCACTGAGTCAGAAGAGCCTCTGAATATTTCCATTTCAACTTCCTTTGTAAACAAACAGAAGACACCTTCCAAAATCCCTCGTGGACAGTTATTTGGCTGCTTCTCAATGGCCCTCAGGGAGGAGACTTGCTGCAACATCTTGAGGCAGCTCTGGTTTTGGTAAGACTCTTTCTTACATTGCACCAAAATTATTCTTTTAAAACATGACTATTGCCAGTTCCTGAAACTGTTTCTGGGATCCCATTGTTTTTGGATGCCAAGGCACCTTGGTTCCTGTGCCAGGGATGCTAGTTTGTCTGTGTGCTTCCTAAAAGGCTTCAGTGGAGAGGGCTCCCAGAGCAGAGGAAAATACCAGCAGGTGGTCTGGCTGCAGGGGATTGTGCCCTCCTTTACTGTTAAGTGTAGTATCTCTATTAGCAGGTCCCTGGGCTCTTTCAGCTTTCTGGCAGCTTCATCATTGTTGGTATATACTGAACTCAAGGTCAAGGAGACTCCAACTTAGAATTGCCTTCTGCTATATTTGAGGGTCTAAACCATTACATCCTACGTGTGCTGTGCTTAGTTTCTCAGTCGTGTCTTACTCTTTGTGACTGCATAGACTGTAGCCAGGCTCCTCTGTCCATGGGGATTCTCTAGGCAAGAATACTGGAGTGGGTTGCCATGCCCTCCTCCAGGGGGATCTTCTCAACCCAGGGGTCAAACCCAGGTCTCTGGCATTGCAGGCAGATTCTTTACTATCTGAATCACTAGGGAAGCCCATGAATATTGGAATGGGGATCTCCCTAATCCAGGAATTGAACCTGGGTCTCCTGCATTGCAGGAGGATTCTTTACCAGCTGAGCTGCCAGGGAAGCCCATACATCCTACATACAGTGGTCCAAAATGTAGGTGTTTGTATTATCCTTATTATCATTTCTTTGGGCATAGTTCTAGATAGGCATCTAGGTCAAATATTAGTCAGATGGTCTGGTTAGGGTCTGCGGACTACACAGAAATAGGGCCACTTTGAAATGTAGATGCCCTCTCACAAAAGAGTTCCTCTTTTGTGGTTGCCCTTCTGGGGCATCTCTACATGGCTCTCCACCATCTGTGAACCTGGTTTCTCAATTACATAGTGGCCTTTTTGGATCTAGTGAAAAAGATTTTAAAAATGCGTTATCAAAGGTATTTTCTTCTTAGTTATAGTGTAAGCTCTCTGAGGACAGAAGTTGCATCTTTTGTTTCCTGGCCTGGGTATTAAAGAAGTTTTTGTTAGCTCTGTGCCAGTGAAGGTAGTTCTATGGGGGGAAAAAAACTCTCTCTCTGTTTTCTTTTTTTTTTTTTTTATCAAAATAGGTTCTGCCTAGTCAGCCCTGTGTATTTTGCATTGGTTTTTAAGAAACATCTAAAACCTTTCATCATGCTGTCTTTTCTGTGCTCTCATCCAGATATACTGTAGCAGAGCTGAAGCTTCTAAATTCTGCATGAATCTACAGAGTTGTATGGTGTGTTCAGCATAAATGCTGCATAGGGTTTAGAAAGTTCTTATTTGGAGGAATTGATCTCAGAGTATTTAGGGAAAAACCTGGGACAGTACAAGACTGTCAGAATGAGCGCTTCAGATAGTGCACAGTATGGGAATTTGGTGGCAGCGGTCTCATTTGCCCAGCACCTTCATGAAAGATTGGCATCACCCAACTGTCACCTCTTTCTGGATTGTTCTTGGGATAAACCATCCCAAGTGAAGTAGCTGTTAGTCCTCCCTGTTTTAAAGACTGAGGGAGGGATTTTGAGGGTTTTCAATCAGGGTTTCCCAGGATTACAACCAGGGTAGAGGGAGTGGGGAGACTCAAATCTACATCAGACCCTCGGATTCCTGGTTTCTGGCAGTAGGAAGCCATCACTGAACGGTGCACTTTAGCTGGTCCTGCTGTTACCTCCTCAAGGAGAGAATAATTGAGTTCTATGCAGACCACCTAATCGCTCCTCCTGCATGTCCTTGATCTAGGCTGTGGGTGAACCTGGGTGTTGTAGCTTTATCTGGGAGACACATAGCTCCTTTCTTGGACCCATAGCCACCTCCCTGATGGAGAATATTCAGCAGGACATGGCCACAGTGAGACCTGGGAAGAAGTGATGGCTGGCAGTGCATGCAGCATGGGGTGATGGATAATAGGCTCACTGAGACTTAATCTAGAGCTGTTTACAAAAATATTCTCAAATATCCTGGTTTGGGCTGAAAATGTGGGATTTGGCAAAGGTCCCTTCCAAAACAAGATTCCATTGAGTCTTGTCTGGCCTGAGACTTGAGGGAAGGGTGGCCACCCTGTGCTGGGGGTTCTGGTTTTGATTTCTTCTTCTGCCTTTAGCAAGTGAATCTCTCTTTTCTCATATTTAACAGGACATTAATGCTGTGTCTGTTTCTTACACATTACTTTGAAGATAATCTGAGTGAATCGTTGTAAAAGGGTTCTGAAATGTTAAAAATGCAATGGAAATATAAGACTTTTCTGTAGAACGGCCCTATAGTAGATTATTAACAAACTGTGGTCTCTAATTAAACTTTTCCAGGCTTCCTCCCATATCCCCCCATCCCTAGCCTCTCTACCCCAGCATTGGATAAAGGCCCCAGACGTGCCTGTGATAAACAGCAGCTGCAGGTTGGGCACGATTAGTGGCCTAGTCCAGGTCACCACCACATGGACTAATTGCCCTTTGTGAAATTCTGGAGCAAGAGGTCAGCCCTCTTTCCCCATCTTTGTCACTTCTCAGTCATCTGTATCCCGGTGGCAGTTGTGTTATCCCAGCACCCTTCCCCTCCCCCTACTTCCCCACCCCATCCCCCTCTCATGGAGCCCAGGAAAAAACCATCTGCTGAGTTGGCTTTCAGAAGATTTTTTTTTTTAAATACCAATTTCCCTTTGTTCCGAGGCAACCTCCAATCAGAGCTGGGGTCTGCTGGGTTTGGTGAGAGGCTGGTATTGTGTTTCATGCTCCCGGAGGAAAGGTTGTCCACTTGCTTTTCTTTTTGATTCGATTCCCTGCCATTCTGCAGGAGAGGCAGAGGTTGCAGCTGCTGCTGTCAGCTGTAAATGGGGGACCCCCTTGTTTAAGAACATGCATGTTAATCCTTTTGCTGGGGGTGGAAAAAACAAAAAACAAAACAGAAAAAAAAATTAAAACCATCACTAGCAAAAGTATTTCTTCCTGTTCCCACCTCATTTTGTAGGTCACACAAGATCTTACTGGTTGCTTAAGCTTAGGGCTTGTTGTCCTTGGATGTTCGCTTGAAGGTCTTTTGATGTCCAGCTTCTTATGTTTCCTGATTTCCTGCTGAAGAGTATGAACTGTGCATCAGAGGCAGAAGAGAGTCATTCTTTGATGGAAAACTTGAATCACAGGAAAAGCCATTGGCCATGAAAGCTACCATTTTGTTGTTGAGCTGGGAACCTTGCCAAGCACTTGACACACACTATCTACTGACTCCTTCCCACCATGGCAGTGGAGGTGGTTTTATCCCCATTTTGCAGTTGTGTGCAGTGAGGTACAGAAACCCCCAGGGCCTGGCCTCGGTCTTAGGATCGGGAAGCTGGGATTCCAGCATGTCCACCCTCTAAACCCTGAGGCAGCTCCTCACTTGGGCATCAGCGGGACTGAGCCTAAGGTGGGGGCCTGAGATCCTTGCTTTCTAACCCTGCCCCTCGAAGACCCACAGGCAAGGGGCCTTCTCAATGCTTCCGTTTCTCTGTAAACTGGAACCAGATTAGCTAGATTCCAGGGAACTCAGAGGGACTGTTTGTTCACACCTCCTGAAAGTTTTATAAGCTCTTCTATTCCTGAACCTTGTGTATTGCTTGTCTTTTTCTGGCACCCTCTACAAGATGAGTGAAAATCCTCTTGGCGGGTTTCAGAGATGTTCTGAGATAACTTCTCAAGTGGTCCTGCAACTCTGTGCACAGAGCGCCCTGCCGGCCTCTGGCCTTGCACCCCCGGCCCTCACTTGCCACATACGCTCCCAACCTTCACTCATGGGTGTTGCTGGGTGAGAGCCCTTTCCAAACTAAAGGATGTGTTTTGCTCCTTTATGGTAATGAGATGATGGATCGGGGAATGAACACAGGATGAATTCTGTAAATTGGTGAAACCCCATAAAGTTGTTTTTAAACATACCATCTCCTTCCTCCTTTCACTGTTAGGCTGGAATTATGACCCAGAGCACAGAGGGGCTGGAGGATCTGCCTAGAATGAAATATAAAATTAAACAGACACAACAGAGAGAGAGAGGGGCCGGGGCTTCTCTTTTGCTTCCTCCTGAGGAGATAGAATTTTCCAAGATAACCTATAATGCGTGTGTGTCTATATTTATTTTAGTATCTTAAAATACATTGTAGGCTCCTGTTAATGTGAATTATAAGAAATATAGTGACTTGACTTAGCAATCAAGTCAGCTTTGCACTTGAAAATATCAATGAAGTCCTTGTTCAAAACCTTACTATATGAACTGAAGTAATTTTTACTAAATGATCTCTCTTTCACTTTCTAATACAATCCATGAATAAAAACAAATCTTGCCTGAATCAGTTCAGAGAGAGAGCCAGAGAAGACATGTAGACACACTGGATTAGGTGAGAGAGGTTCTAAGTGATGGTGTCCATAAGCTGGGTGACATGGATGCATGGGCAGTGGGCCTGGGGCCAGGAAGAGTGGTCCCTGTACTCAGCTCTGCCAGCTGACTCAGGCTGTACTTTGAGTTAGCCTGGGTCCCTTTCTAGCTCTGTTTCACCTGAGGCTTCGGTTCTCAGAGGTCTGAAAGCAGGAGGAATAGGAGGAAATAGTGAAAGGAGAATGTTGACTTCAGAACAGTAAGCTCTGCTAGACTTGAGAAAGGGACCCCAACAAAGAGTCACAGAGCTGAGCTGAGCAGCCCTCAGTGCCCCTGCTGATACTAAAACTGTCCACTCACGGGGCTTCCTTTCTTCTGCATCACTGAGTCACTCATTCACTCATTTAATAAAAGGTATTTTCTTCATTTCCTATGCATTGCATTTGTCCTTGAGATTTTGAGTATAGAAAGAAGAAGAGAGAAAAGCAAGGCTGGCCAGAGGCGTGAAAAAAATCACATCATGCCTTTTAGCAGAAGGAGCGGAACCCAGAAAAGGTAATGGAGAAGATGGAAGTAGAAATCTGCGGTGTACTGGGGCAGATCAGGTACAAGAGTGGAGGCCACGTGAGAACTGGTGTCTGGAAACGGAGGGAGAGAAGAACAGCGGCTGAAAGAAACAGTGCGGGGGGGCGGGGGGTGGTGGCAGGGGAATTGTTTATGCTTATGGGCTGGGAGAAGGGCTGCCTCTGCAAGGCTCCCTCAGTCCAGGCAACCAGTACAGGAGGAGGATGGAGTGGCTGCTGAGAAAGCGGGTGCTCCTGGATGAGCTTGGCTTTGGGTCCTGGACCTCTCAGAAGTACTTACTGCTCCACCCGAGGGACTGATGGCTTTCTACCAGTGTGGAAATCACTGCTCACATCCCCTTGGGGGCAGCCATGCAGGTGGATCTGGGAAGGGCTGCCGCAGGCTGGACCAGCTGTGCCCCCTCCACCTCCTGGGAGGAGCAGGTGCTGAACTTCTGGATGCCTGGCTTTCCTTCTGGCTTCATTTCTAAATGACAGCTGACCTTTGCTTCTGATGTTAGGCCTGCGGCAGAACCCACTCCATCGGGGCCCAACTGCCGTGTGTGTGTCAGTAGCTGCTTCTGCTCATCTCGTTAAGCCCAGGGAGACAGTTGCTGGTCCTTGGAGCTTCTCTTTCTCCAAAGAGGACAACCCAGTTGTGGGGGTTCGCCCTGTGGACAGTGGAGGCAAAGAGCTGGAGAGGAAGACATATGTTTAGGAAATGATCCTAGCGAGGCCTGGAGAACATCAGAGAGGATGCACAGTCACGTCCTTCTGTCGTCATGGTCTCTCTGAGGAGCTCTGTCTGGGGAGCCCTAAGAAGGTGGTATGGTTTGGTGTGTGTGTGTTTGTGAGTATTCAGTGTTATGTGTACCTGCATGTATGTGTGTGTGTGTGTCTGGCCTCTGGGCAGATAGATATTGTATACGATGCAATAGACTCATAACCGAGAAGCAGATTAGTCTCTGCCCCTAACCACCTGGGTTTCCTCACTGCCTCTGTTCTTAGGAGTCCCATCTTGAAGTGAAGGCAACGAAGCAGAAGATACTGGAGTCTTTTCCAACTCTCATATTCCAGTAAATTGCCATACAAATACTGATTCATGTAACTAGGAGACATATTAATATATGGGCTTGGCTTGACCTAATTATTACTTTCATAACATGCAGAGTTTTGAAGTAGTCACCTATGAGTATAAACTACATATTTATTTGAGAAAAAAGTAGGCATATTCTGTGATAGTTGATGTGAATGATGACAAACAATGAAAAAGGAGGGAACTCATGTGGGTACCTGTGCAGGCGAAAGGATGCAGAGTCGTTCCTCTCAGTTTATATGGACTTGTTTGGCGTTCAGAGAAGGCTCTGAGCTTCACCTCTTGTTGGGGAGGTTGGGTCCAAGCAGGATGGTAATTTTGTCCCAGATGCTGGGGTGTGTGAACAGTTCAGAGAAGGATGGAGAAACAGGAGGCTTGAATGGATCTTGATGGAAGCAGAGGATATAGTTCAGTTCAGTTCAGTCATGTCTGACTCTCTGTGACCCCATGGACTGCAGCACGCCAGGCCTCCCTGTCCATCACTAACTCTTGGAGTTTACTTAAACTCATGTCCATTGCGTTGGTGATGCCATCCAACCATCTTATCCTCTGTCGTCCCTTTCTCCTCCCGCCTTCAATCTTTCCCAGCATCAGGGGGTTTTCAAATGTCAGCTCTTCACATCAGGTGGCCAAAGTATTGGAGTTTCAGCTTTAACATCAGTCCTTCCAATGAATATTCAGGATTGATCTCCTTTAGGATGGACTGGTTGGCTCTCCTTGCAGTCCAAGGGACTCTCAAGAGTCTTCTCCAACACCACAGTTCAAAAGGAGGGAAAAGCAGCTTGGGTATTTCTGAGCCATGGTCCTGGGGGCAGGGTGCTCATTGTATGCCTTGAACCCATTGGGCTGGCCTGCAGGGTTTACCTGGAAATCCAGAGTGCAGGAAAACCTTGGAAGAGCAGATGAGGAATCCGACTTCTTCCTGAATGGGACAAAAAAGGTATGATACCATCCACCCCCACACTGGGGAGCAGAGAGCTGGGGGGTCTGTGGAGAGCTGCCTTAGGAAATCGAAATATAACAGCATTGGAGGGAAGTGGGCCCAGAGTGGACAAGAGACAGAGGCCTACCGCAGCACACAGTGAAGACAGAAAGTGCCCTTGGTTTTCGCTGTCACACCGAGGAGGCCTGAGCAGCCTTCAGCAGGTGAAAAGGAACGGCCTCAAACATTTTGATTCCTGTGACTTAGAGAAGCTCAGTCGCTTTCTTAAGAATCCATTGACTGTGTGTTAGGGATACTTGTATCCCTGGTGGCTCAGATGGTAAAGAATCTGCCTCCAATGTGGGAGACCTGGTTCGATCCCTGGGTTGGGAAGATCCCTGGAGGAAGGCATGGCAACCCACTGTGTTGGGAGGATCCCCCTGGTAGAGGGCATGGCAGCCCACTCCAGTATTCATGCCTGGAGAATCCCCATGGACAGAGGAGCCTGGTGAGCTACAGTCCATGGAGTCGCATAGGGACACTTATGAAAAGATGATTAGAAAGTTCCAGAAGAGGTTGAGGTGTCTACAGAAGTTCCAAATCCAGCATTTTGCCGTGGAGTTTTATTTCCAATTATCTATTTCACTGTTTTGCTTTCTGCTATGCTTTGCACCCATTCCTCTGCTACTACTGAGTTCTCCAGCTCAGCATGTGTGTGTGTGCTAAATCACTTCAGTCATGTCCGACTCCATGCAGTGCTATGGACTGTAACCCACCAGGCTCCGTTGTCTATGGGGATTCTCCAGGCAAGAATACTGGAGTGGATTGCCGTGCCCTCCTCCAGGAGATCTTCCCGACCCGGGGCTAAAACCTGTGTCTCTTGATGTCTCCTGCATTGATAGGCAGGTTCTTTACCACTAGCGCCACCTGGGACGCCTCCAGCTCAGTATAGGAGGAGCTTTTCTACCCCTTCTGCAAAGAGGTGAAAAGGGAAAGAAAATCCAGCATATGTTTGCTTCCCCCGTCACCTCCTCTCAAACTTTTTTTAAACTCCTTTAAATGTGAACTTCCCCTACACAATGAGGAGGGACAAGTTGCACTTTTCATGTGTTAGAAAGGAACAAAATGCGTATGGCCATGATGGGGAATTTCCCCCACCTTTTGAGGGCAGGTGTGAAAGAATGAATTAGGGCAATGGTGTGAAAGAATGAATTAGTTATGGCAAATCTCGTTAGTGTCCATTGTAAGGAGAGAAGCTAAGCCATCTGTGGCCACTTGCAAAATTGTTCCTTGTTTGTTTGGGCTCTGCACTGAAGCAGATCTTTGTGGCTTCTGATAATTTGCATACTGTCACTTGTTTGCCAACTGGATGGTGTCTGGACGTGTGTACGTGAGAGAGTGTCTGAGTGGATATGTATGTATATGTTGGTGTGCTGTTGAAATAGATATCTGGGGGGCTGCCTTGATTGGGCTCTGGGCTTGGGAGGGGAATCCTGGGAGCTCCTATGTTATTTTTGGACATTCCTAGTCAATGTCTCCAAGCCTTTTTGTGCTCCTGTCCCTTACTTCTCCTCTGAGTCTCCCATCATCGCTTCAGCTTCCAAGTTCTTAATTGGTGGTGTGTGTTCTGAAAGAGGCAGAGCATATTTAGGGCAGTTTACATCCTAGTTAAAAGCCAAGAGAGGTATGTGTCTCCAGTGTGACCACAAAGTTCTATGTCAAAGATATTGTTGTTCCACCTCCATTCATTCTACAAGTGTTTCCAGTGAGCCTGCTGGAGACAAGTGGTGTACTGGATGCTGTAGGGATCTAAAGGCTGCGTGACCTCCATTACCCCTGTCTTCAGGGAGCTTTCTTGGAGTACAAGCGATGCATAATGAACAACACATGCTCCGTGGATGGGACGAACAAAGTTCTGGATGTCATGCATGGAAGGATTGGTTATCATCACCGAGTGACCACTGAAGTCTGCCCCTGAGGGAGTGTGGAAGATGGAAGATTGTGTAGGGTGTGTGGTCAGAAGGGCTCTCGTGCTAGACTTCTGGGATTTCCAGATTGGCATCCTAGGGAAAGTGGCAAACACAAATCTACAAAAATTAAAAAGCAGAAATGCTCCTTTTGCTTATCATAAGGCCATCCTATGGGAAAGTTTATATAATAGGATAAGAATCTGGGACAAAAGTTCGAGTTCTTCTGTGTTTATATCTAGTCGCACCAGTAATTTATTCTCTCTGTGATGTTGCCACCCTGCGCCTAAATTTCCCTTTTGAAAAAAGGACATCCTGCTTTTTCCTTCTTTTCCTCTTACTTTCCTTTATACTGGGCAGACTAGGGCTATAAAAAGGTTGGTGCTTTCATCTCTTCAGAAGATCCTTTTTTATACTGTAGGGGGCATTCTCCATATCTATCTGAGTGGGTCAAATTGCTTCCCAGTGCTCGATGGATACACATAAAAAATATTAAAGCTGAAAGAGACCTTGAAGATCATCAGAGCAATCTTTCCTTTACAGATGAGGACAGAGTCCAGATCAGAATGTCTCGTGATTTGGCAAAGATCACATGGCCAACCAGTGACAGTCTGGAAAAAAACAATGCTGGGTGCTGAAAAAGAGACAGGACACTTGATTACTCTGGCCTTCCATTGCCACTGGATGGGAGTCTGCCTGCCTGTTTGCTTGGCCCATCTTAGCACAGTTTGGTCCTTCTCTCTTGAATCCTCCTGAACCTCCATGGCTCTGGTCTAGGAGGATCAGATAAAGGAGCCTTTATTTCCTAGCTGCCCTGTGCATGCAGCATCAGAAAAGAGAGACTGGAAATGGAGGTGGAGAAGAGAGAAAACATTTGTCTTGTAATACTTACCTGACATGAAAGCCTCGCTGACAGGCACTTTGAGTACTCAGCTAAATAATGGTTGCAGCCAAGACAAAACATAAAACTGACCCACTAGTTATGTGGTTACTTAAACATGATTTACCCTGCATTATGCTGGCTGGGACCTGGGGTTCTCATTTCTAATGAACCAAGAGACAGCACAATTAATTACATTCAAAGGAGTGCTATTAGACAGCAGACTGGTCATTGCAAGAAAAACAAAAAAAAAAGGTCCTTCAGTTTTCCTCACCTTCCCCCCAGTTTTGCAGAAATACTTAAGAATAGCACAGCTCACATACTGGTGGACACAGACAAGTTTGGGAAAATGGTGAGTGCTAGTGGTCCCAACCGTGGGATGCGGGGTGGGGGGCGATTAGCTGGAGTTGCAATGGTTGGGAGATGGAGAGGCAGGGGTTTGGAAAGGAATTGTTATGTGATTTGGCTGAACGTGAAGAAAAGTTCACCAGGAGCTCTGCATCCTCAGTGCCCTGGTGGACCTGATATGGATCTTCTGTGTACATCTGACAGCCACCCTTGAGCCTCTAACCTCAGTGACCTGCCCTCTTGAGGTGGTTAGCATTTAGAAGTGGCTAGAGTAGAAATAAGGCTCTGAAGCTTTGGAGGCCACATTTAGGCCAGTGAGAATCGGAGCCCAGTTACAGGAAGAGTCCCACTCACCACAATGATGTGCCGATGTGTCTAATCATCTTTTGATCATGTGAGCAGATCACAGGAGCTTTCTTTTGACTCTGATCATTTTAAGGGTGTTGCGGTATCTCCTTTTGGTTGAACATAGTAGAGAAGTCAGCTCTGGGGTGGAGTGTCTAAGCTGGAAAGATGAGAAGGTAAAACCTGAAAGATTTGAAGGGGGCAGGGCCAAAGGTTAAAGGAGAAAGGTTAGCAGCAGGCAGAGGCCCAGGATTGAAATATTTGCTGAAGGCTGACAGGCAACAGAATAGAAGCAGACAAGTGGCAAATTCCTGTTTTCTTCTCTAAATGAGAAAATATTTTGAGTGCTATTCAGTCAGACTGCCTAATGTTTTGGGGTGGGAGCCGGAGATGGAGAGAGAGAACACGAATGTGAGAGAATATTATTAAATTACCCAGGAAGCCAGTGTGACTAGAGTTCAAGGAGCAGTGTAGTGCGTCATCCTCCCTTGCCTCCTTGTTTGGGCAGCTCAGCATTCATTTCTTCACTCACTCATCCAGCACATGGTCATCAGGACCTGCCTTAGATGGAGGGTTTAGAAGCTGCCCATAGGAGTTAGCATCAGACAAATGAAAAGAAAGCCAGACCTGCCTCTCAAAGGTATGCAGGTGCATGAACGGGTGATTCCAATGCAAAGTGCAACTTTTGTTTATTACTGTTAAGGTTGTTTTCTTTTAAAACCTATATCTTAAAACTGTCTGTCTGCTCACAGTTTAGTGAATACTTTTATACATAATCTTACACGTAAGATAGAATATAAAGTGATTGCAGCTACCCTAGTAGTCAGGCTATCCCAGGGTGTTGTTTGCTAGTGGGGTTACCCTGCACTGCCCAGGGAATTATATTAGCAAGGCTGAGGTGCCGTGTGTGCATGGATGGAAGAGTCTGGGTGTGGGAAAGTGGTTAGGAAGTAAAACAGCTGGTTCTTGACCTAGAGCCAGCTGCTCCTCCTCCTTGCTGGGTCCTGCCTGCTCTTGCTTGTGAGGGAGGCTTCTGTGCTCAGGAGTGCAAGTTCCCTTAGGTTTCCAGGCTGGCTGTGAGCAGCGCTGGTAGTTTATTCACTGGGATAGTTATGAACGACAAGAATGTAGAGCTGGTAAGGCTGTGACTGTCATTTCCAGAGGGCAAATCACAGGAGTTGAGTGACGTCCCCATGGTGCCTGATGAGGTTGTGGCAGAGCCGGGACCCACCTCAACCCCCTGACTCCCCGGCCGACTTTGTGTTCACTGCCACCTCTTCCAGGAAGTGATGACTCAGAGTATTTTCATCAGCCTGTCTTACCCTACCCCTCCTCTATTTTCTTCCCACATCCACCAAAGCCAATAATAGACCAAAGTAGTTTCAATTTTAGGCAATTTCCTTTTTTACTTAGAAATCTATGGTTAGAAAGGTTGCTGGGGGTGGGTGATGGTGGCTGGGGGTGGGGAGGGAGGTGTGAGAAGCTTCAAAGGGGGTGGGTCTCTCCTGGTTCTCAGCCTGGAGGAAATCAGAACTGGGTACCTTCATGGAACCTTGAGTAGGTCTCTGGAAGATTCCTTCCCCTCTGAAGTTTTTTTGGCTTTTTAGTTCAGGAGGGACTTTCTCTTCTGTTAGTTTAGGAGCCCTGTGAAAACTTCATGAAATTCTTATCTAAATTTTCAACTTTAACAACTAACTAATGTGAATTGTTACAAAGTAATCTGTAAGTGACATTTCAAGCTTTTGGGCTTTAGTTCATTCCGATAGTCCTAGATACCTATTATTTTCTTTTTGAGGGAGGTAGAAACTTTGCTTTGTTGTAGGGCCTGAAGTTGGAACTTACTAAAAGAGATTATGAATAAGCTAATGTTAATTGCTACCTCTTAAATTTTGTATATTAGGCACCGAGTTAAGGCCTTTACATACAAATTTATATGTATTCCTCCCAACAGCTCCAAGAGGTTAAGTCTTATTATTCCTAGTTTGCTGATAAGTACACTGTGGCTTGGGGAGGTTAGATAGCTTAACAAAGTGTAGGAGAATATAAGTTATAAGTACAAGTGTATAAGAGTGTGACTACTTGAAGTTAGGTTATCTGATTTGAAAGTTCATATTCTTAATCATGATGCTATATGAGCCCCCATTTGCAGTTTAGAGGTCTTAATATTACAGTAGTATGTAATAGTAATGCTTTTAAATTTCATGATATGCTTGCTTTCAAATGAACTATACTTGACATTTATTCAATTTTTAAGGTAAACAAAGATTTTCTGGAGGCCTAGTTTTAACAAATGCCTCAAACCACTATTGTCTGCTCTGTTCCATAACTTGTTTTTGGTGTAATACGAGAAGAAGGGTCCAAGGTGAAAGGCCCTAGCTAAATTGTTGTATGATAGCCATGTTCCCACTCTGGTTTCTGCTTTCACATTCTGGGGTCAACTGGGGAGATAAATCCCTTTACCATTGATCCTAGTGAGGAGGAGGGGGTGTGGAGGTGATGGCTATCAGAGGATCTTGGAAAGTTGAAAGCATTATTCAAGTGCAAGAATAGAACATGTTAACAGCTTTTTTTTTTTTTTTTTTAACAGTCTAAGCATGCTTCAGTCTCACTTTTCAGATCCTAAATGAAGCATGTTTAGTTTGAGTTACTCAGTGTTTGAGCTCTCAGGAAGTGTTAAATGTTGGGTTGACCATAAAATTGAGTAATGGAAAAACTAGAATGAACTTTTTGGCCAACCCAATACATTTGACTCATATATTTGGTCAGGATATATATAGAAATGTATGTGTTTGTATATATTTTGATTTCCCAAAGAAAAACAAGCCTTTACTTTTTTTTTCCCACTGTCAGTGTCCTGTGTAATCTACTTTGGGGTAGAGATTATGATAAATGCTATCTGTTGAGGTTCCTGTCTTCAAGGGCCTTATCATCATTTCATTTTCATCTGAAAGCATTTAAGAATTTGTTGCTGAATGTCTTCTGTGTCTCACAAAGATGCATTTAGATGAGAAACTTGCTGTTCTAGAGGCAGCTTTTGCGCTGAATGGCAGGAATTACCTTTGAGTTCAGGAGAGTGGATAGCTGGCAGATACTTTCTTTGTATGAGCTCTGTTAGTAGTTGGCAACTATATGATTTGAGGTATCTAGAATGTTCCCTCCAACCCTAATGAGAACAAGACTCATTTAAGCAACTCCTATTATGTTGTCACCAAGGTCTCAAAACACCCTAAATGTGAAATCTTGACCACCTTCCTAGAATTGAATTCTTATAGGTGAAATGGACCATGCTGCTATTCCCAGTGGACACTTAGCTGCCATTGTGCTTTGTGAGTACCCTTTCCAGTGGTGTATAGTTCTGGGCTTAGATGCTTTTTCCCTTTTTGGGTTAAAGTATTCCTCTTTGTAACCCTGCCTTTTAACACAGAAGCTATACTAAAGAGTTGGTAACACTTCTCTAAGACCCTAAACTGAAACCCAGATCACTTATACCTGGTAAAAAAAGAGACTTGATTTGAGGGGAGATCCTTAGAAGTACTATTCATACAGTCCCTCATTTGTTATGTTGCCACTTATGAAGTCCATCTACAGAATGAATGAAGGCTATCTCAGGAAGAAACCAGAATCTTCTCTTATTCAAGACTCATTGCTTAGGAATATGCTGAATCTGAGAGACTGAGTCATACTCCTCTTCTCCTTGTGATCACATTAGTGCAGCTTGGCTACTTCCTTAAAACTCCAGTGTGGTACTATCTGATTTATTCCAGGTAGCAGGCCAGTCAGGGATTAGGGCAAAGTGAAACCTTTGGGATATTTAGTGGCTGTTCACTATTAGAAACTTGTGGTTCTCAGAACAGGTCGTCTCTCTTGATATCACATTTCTCTGTGCTAAATTTATTTGCAGTCTATTAAAAATCACAGAAGGTATACATGATTGAAAAGTGCATTGTTTTAAGTGCAAGTAGTCAAATTTAAGGTGCATCTGGGTACCTGCTAGTAATGTCCCATAGTGGTCATTTATCTATTCCACTAACAATGAATGAGTTCAGATTCTGAGGCAGTCATTGCCCTCAATATTAAGAATATAAAATCCAAGATGTGTCATCTTCCTTCAAAAATCACACAAACTTTTATAAATCACAGCAACATTTTTTTTGGCTGTGTCTCCTAAAGCAAAGGAAATAAATTAAAAACAAATCAGACACACTTAAAAGTTTTTGCAGAGCAAAGGAACCCATAGACAGAGTGAAAAGACAACCTACTGAATAAAGGGAAATAGTTGCAAATGATGTGACTGCTAAGGGGTTAATATCCAAAACATATAAGCAGTTCATACAACTTGACTTCAAACAAGCAAACAAACCAATTTAAAAAATGGGCAGAAGACCTGAATAGACATTTTTCCAAAGAAGACATACAGATGGCCAACAGGAACATGAAAAGATGCTCAACATCATTAATCATCAGAGAAATGCAAATTAAAACCACAATGAGATATCACCTCACATTGGTTAGAATGGATATCATCAAAAAGAACACAAATAACAAATGTTGGCAAGGCTGTGGAGAAAAGGGAACGCTTATACACTGTTGGTGGGAATGTAAATTGGTACAGCCAGTGTAGGGAACAGTATGGAGATTTCTCAAAAAGCTAAAAACAGCCACCATATGATCCAGCAATTCTATTGCTGGATATATATCTGGGTAAAATTAAAATACCAATTTGAAGAGATATATGCACCCCAGCGTTCATAGCAGTATTATTTACAGTTGCCAAGATATAGAAACAATCTAAGAGTTTATTAACAGATGAATGGATAAAGATGTGGTACACACACACACACACACACACACACACACACACACACACAGTGGACTATTACTCAGCCATAAAAAAGAATGAAATTTTGCCATTCATTTTTACAACAATATGGAAGAACTTGGAGGGTATTATGCTAAGTGAAGTAAGTCAGACAGAGAAAGATAAGTATTTGATGATATCACTTACATGTGGAATCTAAAAAATACAAAAAATGAGTGAATATAACAAAAAAGAAACAGACTTATGGAAGTAAAGAACAAGCTAGTGCTTACCAGTAGGGAGAGGGAAGGAGAGAGGGAAAGAATAGGGGTAAGAGATTAAGAAATACAAACTGTGCATAGAATAATAAACTACAGGGCATATTGTACAACACAGAGAATATAGCCAATATTTTATAATAACTATAACTGGACCTACCCTTTAAAAATTGTGAATCACTCTGCTGTCCATCTGAAACTTGTATAATATTGTATATTAACTATACATCAATAAAAATGAAAAGAATCACACAAACTTGAGAAAGACAGGCAAATAAAGTAGAAATTATAAAAGAATATACTAAATGCAGTGAACAGAAAGCTTCAGGGATGGAAAGAAAGGTAACCCTTGGAGCAAAGTTTTGAGGGACAAGAGGAAGCACTTGGACTCAGGAGGAGAATGGACATCCCACAAAGGAAGAATGGCCTGGATACAGGCCTGTGTCGTAAAACACAGGTTTGATTAGAGGAAATACAAGTAGTTCTGCTTGTATTCATGACACAAAGTGAGTTGGGAGCAGTGATGAGGGCTGAGCAATGGGAAGAATGCAGATAGGAACTAAATAATATTTGTTGCATCCTTACTATATGCTGGATAGAGTTCTAAGCCCTTCACCTGTTTACTTCATGAAATCCCCATAAAAACCTAGGAGATAGCTTAATTCTACTGTATAATTGAGAAAACTGAGGCATAAGAACTAGGAAGAGGAGGAGGTTAGAATTGAACCCTTGTAGTCTGGCTCTAGAGCTCACTTTGAATCACTGTTCTTGGTTCTTGTGTACAAGGAGGTTGAATTTTATCCTGAAAATTCTGATTTATTTTAGACTCAGGAATGACCTGGACAGAATTACATTCTGGAAAGGTCACATGGAGAGCTGTGTGGAGAGTAGATCATAGGGGAGAGAGGTTGGAGGCCTTTGACATAAATCTAGGTGAGAAGTGATAAAAACCTGAAACACACTGGTGACAAGGGACGTCATCAGAGGTAAATAGATTCACAAGGCACTAAGCAAGTAGAATCTGTGGGACTCCAGCTAATAGGATTTAGTTGTTGAATGAGGAGATGGAATTTATCTCCTAAGTAAATGGATATTACATTCATAAAGAAGAGCTGGTTAGGAGAAAGAATGGTAAGGTGTTTGATTCCTGTTGAGTTTCCAGTTTCAAGGGAAATCATGGGTGTGGTTTAATTTGCCTGGAGCAACTTGTAGAGTCTGAGGGTTGTAGAAAGACCTTGGGGATTATAGGCACCTAAGAGATAAGGAGAAGAAAAACATTTACGAAGAGTGATGGACCAGTATAGAAGAAATCCCAAGAGCCACAGGAGTGCATGCTTTATGTAGCACAGGCTTTGGCAACATTGGTCACTGACTTTCGGGAGAGTGTTTCCATTGAAGTTGTGGTATCAGAAGCCTATGAAGAAGGGATGCAGAAACTGTAGTGTAGACCTGTCTTTCCAGAAGCCTACTTATGAAGTGAACTTTAGCCATGCATCCATGTGAGTTAAGTTCTTGAAAACACATCAGGAAACATTTGCAGAAACCTGGAGTAGTGAGGGGGCTTCCCAGGTGGTGCGGTGGTAAAGAATCTGCCTGCCAATGAAGGAGACTCAGGTTCTGTTCCTGGGTTGGGTAGATCCCCTGGAGGACGGCATGGCAACCTGGAGAATTCCCATGGACAGAGGAGCCTGGTGGGCTACAGTCCATGGGGTCGCAGAGTCGGACACCGTTGAGTGACTGAGCATGCACACATGGAGTAGAGAGGCTGGAGCTTGCCCTGGTATGTGGGTAGTACTACATTTTAGTCCCTGGAGACATACTGAATAGGACTAGTTCAGATCTGGCCCCGGTACTGTGGAATGTGAAGGGAAGCAATGTATTCATATTAGGTGTGCCGTCTGTGGGCAGTGTCAAGAAGAAGAATTGGGCCCTTTCTGTTGACCTATGCCAGCTGCAGGTGTTGCCGTTTTTGGTGCATCTCACTGACTTGCTGAGCACACTTCTCAGATGCGACGGTTTTGCCAGGATTCAGAATGCTGTAGTCAATCAGAATGGCAGCAGACCACCAAACAGTGACCATGACCCTTTTTTTGATGCAAGCTTGGCTTTGGGAAGTGCTTTGGAGCTTTTTATTGGTCCAACCACGGAGTCGGTTGCTACTGGTTGTCATATAAAATCCACTTTTTCATCACACGTCACAATCATACAGAGAAATGGTCCGCTGTTGTTGCATAGAATAAGAAGACAGCGCTTCAGAATGACGATATTTGTGACATGTGATCAGCTCTTGGAGTACCGACTTACTGAGATGTTTCACCTTTTCAATTTGCTTCAAATGCTGAGCGACCCTAGAAGGGTTGACATTGAGTTCTTCGGCAGTTTCTCATGTAGTTGTCAGAGGATCAGCTTCCATGATTATTCTCAGTTGGTTGCTGTCACCTTCCAATGGCCTGGCCACTGTACTCTTCATCTTTAAGGCTCTCATCTCCTCTGCAAAACTTCTTGAACTACTATTGCACTGTATGTTCATGAGCAGTTCCCAGGCCAAATGTGTTGTTGATGTTGTAAGTTGTCTCTACTGCTTTACAACCCATTATGAACTCAAATAAGAAAATCCCTCGAATTTGCTTTGTCTAACATCATTTCCATAGTCAAAAATACGTATAAAATAAACAGCAAGTAATAATTCATTAGCAAAAATTTAAAGCAAGGACTTCACATTAAATGATGTATAACAGAAACCACAGTAATTAAGAATGTATTCTAATATCAAATGGCAAATTTCAACAACGCAAAAACCACAGTTACGTTTGCACCAACCTAATAACGTAGGTTCTGCCCTCAATTTTTATTCCAGTTGTAGGGAGAAGACAAACATGGGAAACTAAGAAGAAAGATAAGAGAGATGTCAATCAGTAGGCTGTTAGAGAAGGAGAGATTTTGCTGGAGTCCTTGAGGATGCAGAGAGTGAATTCAATTCCATCCTGAATGATGGAGCCAGGGAGAGTCTGGGGAGCACGGTGTGAGCTTTGACGTGGAAATGTGCAAAGGGCCTGGGGGAGGAAAGCAATGAGGAGCCCACCTCATGCCTCTTATACTCAGGGTTTTCTTTTCTCCAGTTGTCTCCTTTATCACATGCCTTTTCCGAACCTCCTTTTTCAGAAACTTTCTACATGCTCACAACTTGTGTTGCCTGATCTTTGCATCCAAGAGCCTCTTATGTATCGCTTCTGCCTACCAAGAGGAGGGCATTTGACATCTGCTACCTGTTTTGCCTCTATTCTTTTTTTAGACTTTCAACTGATTCTTTTCTTTTCAGCATTGCCCAGTGGCCCAAGAGGGTCACCAAGGAGGTGGATGAGAAAGCTGTGGCTGTGGCTGGGGAAGAAAAGGCTCAGATGGTCCCGTGTGTTCTAGATGCTTGGATCATGCTAGGAGCCCTTTTTGCTGGAGATAGAAGTTGTTCTCATAGTTTAGCTGCTGTGTAACAGACCACCCTGAAACTTAGTGGCAGTAAAATTATAGCCCTTTTATTCTACTGTGCTCTCCATGTTGTAGATGAGCATGGTAGGGATGGCTCATTTCTGCTCTTCAGTGGCCTGGAACTCATCTGGAGTGGCTGGGGCAGCATGCATTCCGGGATTTTGTGACTGTCTCTAGCTGTTGGCTGGGTCTCTCTCCTCTCTGCGTTGTGTCTGCTGGGCACTTCTGGTGCCTGGCCTAGGATGCCTGGTGTAGCTGGGGCCGTCTTCGAGCTGCTTTCTCCACACACAGCCCCTCAATATGGCTGACTTGAGTTTCTCCACAGCATGTCAGTCTCAGCATAGCTGGATTTCCCCCCCAATATCCTTCTAGAAGAATTGGGTGGGAGCTTTGAGACTTCTTATATACTAGTCTCAGAATGAATAAATGTCACTTCTGCTACATTCTATTGGCCAAGCCAGTCAGTAAGGCCATCCTAGATTGTTAGGCTTGTAAAAGTCCTGCTTTTTCTGCATGCCCACAGGAGAGAAAGGAACCACTTGTTTAATTGATATGTTCCTGACAGAAAATAGGTCCTCCAAAAAGTTTTTGAGATTGTTACAGTCCTTCTGGGGAAGACCCTTGTTCAGTGGCTTAAAGAGCCCTGAATCAGGAGCCAAGAGACCTGGGTTCTGGCTCTGGGTTTATCTTCATCTGACCAACCTTAGAAAAATTTTGACCTATTAATTAATATCCTGATCATATTGGTTGTATATTTTACTCTACTCGACCAAGACCCTGGGTTGAATGGAGTTACAGTGATTATAGGAATTGAGAATCTCTCTCTCAAGCATCCACATGTGTATGCACGTGTGCACACACCCTCCACACACACACACATTCTTATATTCTCTATAAACTGCAGAAAGAGTTGAAACTGACTGTAATCAGGCAGACCTTGGTCAGGTCCTGTTTCTGCCACTTATAAACACACGGTCTCCCACTCTCGTTTTCCTCATCTGTCGAATGTGAGGATAAGACTGCTCACCTGGTCAATGTGTCACCCATATAAAGTAAAATGTTCCATGTCTGTTTAGACTCATAGATTCTTATAGAATCATCATTGTCATTCTGATTTCTTGCCTTAATAAGAGTCAGAATTTCAGTAATGTCTGGTTAGACTTCTTTCCCTCTTCCTTATGCCATGTCTGATCCTATTTTGACCTGTTTTCTTTATCACCAAATTCCATTGGCTGGGGTGTGTGTAGATATATGTATTTGTGAGTTATGCATTCTTAGGTTTTGAGCTGGGACTGTCTAGATCTACTTGATGAATAACGTGGTGTGGGACTGTGCATACAATGCTGGACTTTGCATGGAGGATTCAGATTCAGAACTGACCTAAGAAACCTGCTGCTGTTAAGTCGCTTCAGTCGTGTCTGACTCTGTGCGACCCCATAGACGGCAGCCCACCAGGCTCCCCCATCCCTGGGATTCTCCAGGCAAGAACACTGGAGTGAGTTGCCATTTCCTTCTCCAGTGCATGAAAGTGAAAAGTGAAAAGTGAAAGTGAAGTCGCACAGCCATGTCCGACTCTGCGACCCCACGGACTGCAGCCTTCCAGGCTCCTCCATCCACGGGATTTTCCAGGCAAGAGTACTGGAGTGGGGTGCCATTGCCTTCTCCTAAGAAACCCAATTACTATTCAAATAGATGATCACATAGCCTTATTAAGAGAATAGAATTGGTTGAAATTCATATCTAAATATGGTCTTCTTGGAATTTACCTTACTGCTCCTTGAAGATGAGCAGGGCTCTGAGATTTTATTTTCTTTAGCGTGCTGCAATTTGGCTGAAGAGGTTGCCTGCCCTTAGCCCCTGCTGTCTTCTGCATATATACAATCGCAATCTCCTCCCCACTCAAATTTGGTGTGCTGAGCAGGCATCCAGTGAAGGAGGAAAACCCAAAGCCTGTGTCAGGACATATAAATAAGTAAAGATGTTTCCAACATGCATAGAGTGCTGTTTCTCACCCTTGCACCTTCAACAGAAGCAACCATCTTGGACGTTGCATTTATTTAAACCCTTACTGCTAAAGATAAGGGCTCTGTAAACATGTCCTGTTTAGCCCTTACTTCATGTACTGTTGCCTTTCTGAGGTCTTTAATTCAACGAAATAAATTACTTAAAAAAAAAAAAAAAAAAGAGCTGTGCAGCCTCTTAGAACAGTAAACAAGAACAGTTCAGGTCTTTTCAGGAACCTGAAGCCAAAGGATGGCTTGTTGTTTTGGTCTCCAGGAAGAGCTGGTACAGAAGGAGGTATTGACCTCGCTGCTTTGGCTGGCACCCACCAGGTCCCTTCCTGGCGTTCACACTCCCTAAACATGTAACTTAACACCTGTCCTTCTGCCAGCAAACAGAGCTCACAGTGATGGCTGAGCCCCTCCTGTGCCGGGCCTCCCAGCCGCTTAGGACCCTTTAAAAACCCTGACAAACCAGAACCAGAGAATACACATTCCCCCCCCCACACCCCCCAGGATTCTGATTTTGGGACAAGAAAGAATTCAATCAAAAAACAACTCTCAGGGGGCGGTTCTGGGATCAGTGCATCCCTCTGTTTCTGTTTCCAGAGCTAGATGAGGAAAAAAGGTATAAGGATCATAGAGCCGTTTAAGAGTACCGAGCAGCTTCCGTCTCTGTCAGAGGTGGTCATGGTCTGAATGGCATCTTCTCTTTCTGTTTAAATGCCCTCCCATGTGACCTACAACTACACCCCTGCTATTTCCATCTGACATAGCCAAGCTGAATCTCTGGTAAGTAAATAATTAATTTGGAAGTTGGGGATGGCAGTGGAAAAGTCAGCTGTGATGAGCTCAAATGACAAGCCCCCAAAGTGATAGCCGCTCCGGCCTCTGAGAGGACCTGTCGGCTCTATTAGACCCAGACAACCCTGTCTTCAGGCCTGTCTCTCCACATTATAGTCAAGGGACTGAACGCCTCATCCTTGAATCACATCATTGTCCCCAGTGCTTGTACACACTGGGCCAACTGGTGTTTTCATTCCTAAGTCCACCAGGCCTGTGCACGTCTGCATGACTCATGACAGAGAGGAGTCTCAGTTCCAATATCTCTGTGGGTTTGGGGAGGGGTCAAGCTGTGAATAAACCATTACGTGGCTGATTCTACATCCTTCTCTTTTACCACAAAAACCTCAATTTCCCTTTTTGTGGAAAACAAAACCCTCTTTCAGTGCCCTGTCAAGGGGACTGTGGCCTTTGAATTACAAGCTGTCCTCAGGAAATTCTGAAGATGAATTGGCTTTTGGATGGAGTGGTTGCGACAGCCTCTGCCCACTGTCCACGGGAGAGTAAGGAGTCTTCACTTCCATCCTCTCTGACCTCCCTGCCAACTTCACGTGTAGATAAGGAAATTGATCAGTTTGTGAATGATTTGTGAATCCACAGACTTGTGGCTGAGAAGCCCTGAGGGCATGTACCGTAAATCAGGTGGATTGGAGTTCCCTCCCTCCCACCACAGTTCAAGACTTCCAAGGAGCTGGGGGAAGGAGTGAGTGAGGATGGGACTGCAAATCCCAGATCTCAGCAAATGGGTTCAAGAACAAGGGCTGAAAATCAGAAGACCTCTTGAGGCCTTCTCCAGAGGACTTTCCAGAACACAGGGTAAGATAATTTCTAGAAGGAGATAAAAGAGCAAGATCAGACACAGGCAGTATAAAATTTTGTATACTATAAATGTGATATGAGGGTAAGATGTGATGCTTATTGCTGGAGGGAGTCTCTACACCCTTTCATATATCTGGATTTGTCATTTGTGAACTATTAATTAACTCCCTACTCTGTGCCAGTTTTAGCTTCTTCCCTGGGCCTTCCCAAAGACTGAGTGTACATCCTGCTAGCTTTTGAGCTCTCTTGTGTACGTTGGTCGTGTATGGACTGACTGTTGTTTATTTGCTAAGTCGTGTCCAACTCTTTTGAGACCCCATGGGCTGTAGCCTGCCAGGCTCCTCTGTCCTTGAGATTTCCCAGGCAAGAATACTGGAGTGGGTTGTCATTTCCTTCTCCAGGGGATCTTTCTGACCTAGGGATCGAACCCGTGTCTCCTGCATTGGTAGGCGGATTCTTTACCACTGAGCCACCTGGTAAAACCATGGATTGACTTAGGCCCTTGTAAATGCCATTGTTTTTACAAGACATAAAAGGACAGTGATATAAAGTGTGATATTCAAAAAGGCTTCCAGATTCACCCAAACTGTTATTTAAAGACTTGTCTCTCACTATTTTCTGAGTGGTTTGCTCATTCCCTGGCTATTTCCCATTTCCATTCTTCTGTTCACATTACTGTGACCTTAAATGCCTTCCTCTCTCTTCCTCATTGGGCCAGTAGTCACCTTTCCGTGAAGAGGCCCCTCCTTCCTGATTCCTCAGCACACAGCTTCCTTTCCTGAATGCCTAGCATACGTTCGCCAGTGTCAGTTGTTCAGTAGCAAAATGTGTTCCCATTGTCACATTTCTTCTTTTGAGCTATTTCAATTGTTTACTTTTTATGTTGCTTTCTCCCTTTTATTAGGAAATCTCTTTTGGGGTTAAAGGATTTAATTTATTGGTATTCCCTGCAGCACTTAGCATAGCACCTTATACCTAGTAAGTTATTCAGTGAGTGCTAATTGACTATATGAATAACTTCTGGACAGTATAAAATTACGTTATATTCCATTCCTCCATGTAAGGAATTTTGCTCTACAACAAGCAAGTGGAGATGAGGTTACCTGTACATCCATGTAGAAATCTATGTAGAGATGTTTATTAATTAAACATTGTGGAGTTAGAAAATCAAAGTTAAATTTTTCAATATTTGTTGGATAAGAGCATCCAGAGAAAGGGGATTTGGTATGGGGCAAAGAATTTAGTTGAAATGTGCTTAAAGAGTGACCTGTGGAAGCCTGAGATTGTGAGTTCAAGTCAAGAGGGATTGTAGGTTGAGTATGGACATCAAGGTGGTCTGTGTTAGTGGGGAGCTGAATTCAACAGTGCCCCTCCCCAGGCATTCTGTAGCTTCCTTTGGAGGAGAATGCTCTCCCTTTGTGGAAAATGAAGAGTATAATTAATTGGAAGAAAAAATGTTGAAATTCAGGAACTTGACTCAATATTGACAACACTTGGGCACATAGATGTTTAACTAGAACAAAGAATGATTTCAATAACTACTTGGAAGGTGATGGGTCAGGCTGCAAGAAGCCAAGAAGGACAGAGTAGCTGCTGCTGCTGCTAAGTCGCTTCAGTCGTGTCCGACTCTGTGCGACCCCATAGACAGCAGCCCACCAGGCTCTGCCGTCCCTGGGATTCTCCAGGCAAGAATACTGGAGTGGGTTGCCATTTCCTTCTCCAGTGCATCAAAGTGAAAAGTGAAAGTGAAGTCGCTCAGTCATGTCCGACTCTTCGCCATCCCATGGACTGCAGCCTACCAGGCTCCTCCATCCATGGGATTTTCCAGGCAAGAGTACTGGAGTGGGGTGCCATTGCCTTCTCCGAGGACAGAGTAGACTTCAGATGAAATCATCAATGCCAACCAAAGCACAGGTGTGGGACCAGATCTGCATGTTGGTAACTGATTTCAAGCAGTCATTTCAGTCTATTCGGTAAGGTGGCATGACCATCTTTTATATGCATTCAGGTGGATGGTTTCCTAGCATCAGGAGGATAGATTTGACAACTTTGAAGTGTTTCCCCCCACCTCACCGCATATTTAATAGCACCAAACTCTACTAAGCCTTGAGCCAGTGGGCTGGAATAATAATAATAATACTTGTTTTAGGCATACAATTTGGGGTTTGATAAATATAAATTTTATTTGTGTACATTTATGGTTCAGCCTATTTCTGAACTATGATCTCTGAAATATGAAATTGCGGACCACTCTGTAAAAGGGATCTGTTGAATTTGAATGGTGCACTGGTGCATAGCGAGCATGTAGTGAAAAGCTTTGGTTAGGAAATGTGAGCCTTGAATTCTAGTTCCTCTTCTTCCATTTATTAGCAGTTCAGCCTCAGGCAAGTCATGTAATTTCCTAGGCTCAGTTGTTTTTTCCTTACAACTAAGGTTGTATTAACTGCCTGAGGTTAGAGGTCTGAACCTCTATTAAATCTGTTAAATTTCCTTTGTATATCTAAATTCTTTGATTCCATTATTTCATGAGACTAATCTTGCTTGCCAAATAAAAGTTAACTGAATACATACATCTTAACAAATAAAAGTTCAACTGAACTGACATTGCAGAAACCAATGCCAAATGTTCAAAAGACTAAAGATTAAGAAGGGAGACGCCTCTGAGATAGAGGTGCCCACGACAAGTTCTCCTGGGCACAAAGTAGGTCAAATACCAGAGTGGCCCTGTTTTCCTGGGTTGAGAATGAGAAAGATCAAGGATGTCTTTAGAGAAGATTTTGGATAAAACCCTTAAGTTAGCATGGTCTTTTCTTTCTCATTTAAGTCTCACCAATACATCATGACTTCCCACCAGTTTCAGAAAGGATAGAATAATATGAGGTATTCTATACCTGCTGCTCCTGGGTTCAAGAAGACTCCAGAAAGAAGTTCTCTTTGGCTTCTCATGGGGCTGTTTCCCATCAAGTATATGGGTTGAGTGCAGCCTGAAGAGTGTATACTGCCATCCTCAGATACAGTGGTTTGAAGGAAAGACCATATTCCTTCAGTGCTGTTTTAGTAGCTGCCAGCTGGTGCTGCCTTGAAGGAAGAGAGAACAATTTTACCTTCAAATGCAGATCACTCTACTGGTCTTTTGGGATGGCCAAGGAAAGAAATGCCATATTCATTAAGAATATTAGTATCAACTCTTTCCTGAACATAAATTGTCTTTCTGTTGAGTGGGTTGCCATTTCCTTCTCCAATGCATGAAAGTGAAAAGTGAAAGGGAAGTCGCTCAGTCGTGTCCGACTCTTAGCGACCCCATGGACTGCAGCCTACCAGGCTCCTCCATCCATGGGATTTTCCAGGCAAGAGTACTGGAGTGGGGTGCCATTGCCTTCTCCATCTGTTAGCCTAGGCCCTATCAACTATGCAGAAGAATCCCCCAGACATGGTCCTCAGCAGCACACAACTGATATTGCTATTGAGACACAAGGTTTATAGCTCTTAGTGAAAGTGAAAGTCACTCAGTCGTGTCCAACTCTTTGCGACTCCATGGACTATACAATCCATAGGATTCTCCAGGCCAGCATACTGGAATGAGTAGCCATTCCCTTTTCCAGGGGGATCTTACCAACCCAGGGATTAAACCCAGGTTTCCCACATTGCAGGCAGATTCTTTACCAGCTGAGCCACCAGGGAAGCCCTTATAGCTCTTAGGGTGACATTATTATAAGTTGGGAGGATACTCTCATGGAAACCTTCCCTGATGACATCAACCCACTGTCCTCTTTCACTTTTTTGCTCCACATGGTCAGTATCATATTGTTGTTATTGTTCAGTCACTAAGTTGTATCTGACTCTTTGCAACCCCCTGAACTGCAGCACGCCAGGCTTCTCTGTCCTTCACTATCTCCCGGGGTTTGCTCAAACTCATGTCCATTGATTCAGTGATGCCATCCAACCATCTCATCTTCTGTTGCCCCCTTCTCCTCTTGCTCTCAATATTTCTCAGCATCAGGGTCTTTTCCCTGAATGAATCTGCTTCTCATATCAGGTGGTCAAAGTATTGAAGCTTCAGCTTCAGCAGCAGTCCTTCCAATGAATATTCAAGGTTGATTTCTTTTAGGATTGACTGGTTTGAACTCTTTGCTGTTCAATGGACTTTCAAGAGTCTTCTCCAGCACCTCAGTCCAAAAACATCAATTCTTCGGCAGTCAGCATGCCTTATGGTCCAACTCTCACATCCACACATGACTACTGGGAAAACCATAGCTTTGACTATATGGACCTTTGCTGGCAAAGTGATGTCTCTGCTTTTTAATATGCTGTCTAGGTTTGTGATAGCTTTTCTTCCAAGGAGCAAGAGTCTTTTTTTAATTCATGGCTGCAGTCACCATCCACAGTGATTTTGGAGCCCATGAAAATGAAATATATCACTGTTTCCACTTTTTCCCCATCTATTAGCCATGAAGTGATGGAACCAGATGCCATGATCTTAGTTTTTTGAATGTTGAGTTTTAAGCCAACTTTTTCACTCTCCTTTTTCACCTTCATCAAGAAGCTCTTTAGTTCCTTTTCCCTTTCTGCCATTAGTGTGGTATCATCTGCATGTCTAAAGTTATTGATATTTTCTCCCCACAATCTTGATTCCAACTTGTATTTCATCCAGCCTAGCATTTCTTATGATGTGCTCTGCATATAAGTTAAATAAGCAGGGTGACAATATACAGCCTTGATGTTCTTTCCCAATTGTGAACCAGTCCATTGTTCCATGTCTGGTTCTAACTGTTGCTTTTTGACCTGCATACGAGTTTCTCAGGATGCAGGTAAGGTGATCTGGTATTCCCATCACTTTAAGAATTTTCCAGAAATCGTTGTGATCCACACAATCAAAGGCTTTAACATAGTCAATGAAGCAGAAGTTTCTTTGGAATTCCCTTGCTTTTTCTATGATCCAACAGATGTTGGCAATTCGATCTCTGGTTCCTCTGTCTTTTCTAAACCCATCTTATACATCTGGAAGTTCTTAGTTCCTGTGTTGTTGAAGCCTAGCTTGAAGGATTTGGAGCATTACCTTGCTAGCATGTTAAATGAGTGCAATAGTGTGGTACTTTGAACCTTCTTTGTCATTGCCTTTTTTTGAAATTGGAATAAAAACTGACCTTTTCCAGTGCTGTAGCTGCTGCTGAGTTTTCCAAATTTGCTGGCATATTGAATGCAGCACTTTAACAGCATCATCTTTTAGGATTAGAAATAGCTCAGCTGGAATTCCATCACCTCCACTAGCTTTGTTTATTAATGCTTCCTAAGGCCCACTTGACTTCACACTCCAGGAGGTCTGGCTCTAGGTGAGTGACCACACCATTGTGGTTATCTGGGTCATTAAGGCCTTTGATGTACAGTTCTTCTGTGTATTTTTGCCACCTCTTCTTTATCTCTTCTGATTCTGGTAGGTCCTTGCCATTTCTGTCCTTTATGTGCCCATCTTTGCACGACATGTCCCCATGGTGTCTCTAATTTTCTTCAAGAGATCTCCAGTCTTTTGCATTCTGTTGTTTTCCTCTATTTCTTTGCATTGTTCACTTAAGGCTTTCTTATCTTTCCTTGCTATTCTCTGGAACTCTGCATTCAGTTGGGTATATCTTTCCTTGTCTCTTTTGCTTTTCTCTTCTCTTCTTTTCTCAGCTATTTGTAAGGCCTCCTCAGACATTGAGTTTTCCTTCTTGTACTTCTTTTTCTTGGGGGTGGTTTTAGTCACCACCTCCTGTACAGTGGTGCAAACCTCCATCCATAGTTCTTTAGGCACTCTGTGTTCCAGATCTAATCTCTTGAAATGATTTGTCACCTACATTTTATAATCATAAGGGATTTGATTTAGGTCATACCTGAATGTCTGAGTGGTTTTACCTACTTTCTTAAATTTGAGCCTGAATTTTTCAATAAGGAGCTGATGATCTGAGCCACAATTAGCTCCAGGTCTTGTTTTTGCTCACTATGTAGAGCTTCTCCATTTTCTACTGCAAATAACATAATCAATCTGATTTTGGTATTGACCATCTGGTGATGTCCATGTGTAGAGTTGTCTCTTGTGTTGTTGGAAGAGGGTGTTTGCTGTGACCATTGTGTTCTCTTGGCAAAATTCTGTTAGCTTTGCCCTGCCTCATTTTGTACTCCAAAGCCAAATTTGCCTGTTACTCCAGCTATCTCTTGACTCCCTACTTTTGCATTCCAATCCCCTATAATGAAAAGAGTATCTCTTTTTTTGGTGTTAGTTCTTGAAGGCCTTGTAGTTCTTCATAGAATTGTTCAACTATCTTCTTCGGCATTAGTGGTTGGAACATAGACTTAGATTACTGTGATGTTGAATGGTTTGCCTTGGAAATGAATGGAGATTATTGTTTAGTTTTTGAGAATGCACTCAAGTACTGCATTTCAGACTCTTTTTTTGACTATGAGGGCTACTCCATTCCTTCTAAGGGATTCTTGCCTGCAATAGTAGGTATGATGGTCATCTGAATTAAATTCACTCATTCCTGTCCATTTTAATTCACTGATTCCTAAAATGTCAGTGTTCACTCTTGCCATCTCCTGTTTGACCACATTCAATTTACCTTGATTCATGGACCTAACATTCCAGGTTTCTATGCAATATTGTTTTTTACAGCATTGGACTTTGCTTTCACCACCAGACATATCCACACATGGTCATCATTTCTGCTTTGGCTCAGCCTCTTCATTCTTTCTGGAGATATTTCTCTGCTCTTTCCCAGTAGCATATTGGACACCTACCAACCTGGGCTGCTTATCTTTCAGTGTCATATCTGTTTGCCTTTTCATGCTGTTCATGGGGTTCTCGTGACAAGAATACTGAAGTGGTTTGCCATCCCCTTCTCTGCTGCTGCTGCTGCTGCTAAGTCGCATCAGTCGTGTCTGACTCTGTGCAACCCCATAGACGGAAGCCCACCAGGCTTCTCTGTCCCTGGGCTTCTCCAGGCGAGAACACTGGAGTGGGTTGCCATTTCCTTCTCCAATGCATGAAAGTGAAAAGTGAAAGTGAAGTCGCTCAGTCGAGCCGGACTCTTAGCGACCCCATGGACTGTAGCCTGCCAGGCTCCTCTGTCGATGGGATTTCCCAGGCAAGAGTGCTGGAGTGGGGTGCCGTTGCTAGTGGACCACAATTTGTCAAGCCCCAACTGGCAGAGATATGTCCTTCAGCCACTCCATGTAGGTGGATGACATGCCCAGCGCCCTGGTTGCCCCACTGCTGATTCTCCTTGAGTGTGTAAACCTTCACCAGCTGTTGGATGTTGGTCAATACGCCACCTGTGGGCCAAGGCAGAGGTCCTGCATCATATTGTTGGTGATACAGACTTTGTCATATCTCACTCTTTCCATTTTTCATTCTGCTTTCAAGTCAGCATATATTTCAATTACCTGTAATGTCGCATATACATTTTATCACTATAGTAACTCTAGAAATTTATCAAAGCAAAGGCTTTGAGTCATATTCCTCTCATAACCTGCTGTGCTTTTAGAACAAGATGCTTACCCACAATTGCTGACCAGGAATTTGTTGATTGATTTACTGCCACCATGATTCTCTTTCTCATAGAGTTTGCATGATTTGCAGTTATTTGAAGGGATGACATTGCTGGAAAAGATAGGACTAGCATGACCGAGAGATTTATTAGTATCTGGAACTGTCTTGTAAAGCCTTCTGTGACCTCCGCTGTGCCCTAGGCAAACTTGACCACTCTGTTCTCTGTATTCCCTCTCTTCCCCCTACACACTTGGTTGCCCTTCTTCTCCAGGTATTTGTCTACTTAATTATATCACCAGTGTTGATAACGGGGCCTGGCACATAGTTGACACTTAATGCCTGCATGCACGCTCCATTGTGTCTGACTCTTTGCGACCCCGTATACTGCAGCTGCTAGACTCTTCTGTCCATGGAATTTTCTAGGCAAGAATAATGAAGTGGACTGCCATTTAATAAACTTTTGTAAATGAATGCATGTTAAAGAATTAAGTAGTGAATATTGAGCTTTAGGAGCTCAGATGGTAGTTCAGATTGAGAAGGAGGGGCAAATTTGGTTGCAAGTCTGGCAGGTTCCTTGGTGAGTAATGGTTAGCAGACCTGACTTGCTGGAATCCTCTGTTGAGTTTGTCTGGGTCAGACCTTCTTGGATGGTCCTCTTTTGTGATCCAGCAGGAACTACAGGACCCAGCCTTCTTGGCTTATTGCCTAGCAAAACAATATGTTAGTCTCTACAAAATGTTAGTGGATTGATTGCTGAGATGAATATGCCCACTTGGACACAGATGGTTCCTTGGTTACCTGCTCTAGGAGTGGAAACACTGGCAGTCTGGTTTCTCCATGATATGTAGACTTGTAGGCTGTCTACACGCACAAACACACACACGCCATACACCACTACTAATTTGCTTGAGAGTACATTGTGCTTACTTGTTAAAGGCCACAGGATGTAGTATAAAATCCATTGTGTTCAAAATTAGAAGACACGGATTCTACTTCCAACTCTGGTCTTTCCTGAGTGTGTCACCTTAGCAAAGTCACTTCTCTGTTTCTAGCTTCTGTCTGTAGGATAAATGCATGCACTGCATGATCTCAGAGTTAAAGCTGGGAATTTCCAAGGATAGAATGGGTTGCTGCCGAAATTAGTGAGGTTCCAATTGCTGGTGGTGTTTTGTAGTAGGAATTCTGTGCCTTAGAAGTGTGGTATTGTTAAACGACCATCAGGGCCTTTCCAGTCTGAGACTCTGCTGTTATAACTTTCAGCTGGTTTGAATTGTATTGACATGGGCCAAACTGCTGTCAGGAGGGGGAGAGGGATGACATTTTTTGCAGCGTACCTCTCACAAGTGAATTAATTACCTGCCATGGCTGTTTTGATAATGACAATGTCGTCTCCATTGTGTGTCGCTTTTCGAATTCTTTTTCCAGGCTTGTTAATTGTTGGGCATCTGTATATCCAGAAGCACACACAGCTCCACAAGCTCTTATGCTCATGCCCTTTCTCTTTACTCCTTTGACAACCTGGCACACGGAGCCCCTTAGGACTTGCCATTTAAACTGGGGCCACGGAGCCCTGCACCGTGTCCTTCTGCAGGAGGCTCAGTTACCTGGGGTCTCCAACGCCACTTAATAATTCAGTTGCCCTTGTTTGGAGAGTGATGTTCGCTTTGTAGTCATATGTGTCTTGCGTTGATCTCTTTTAATTGACTCAGCAATCCTGTCCTAGCGTCTATGCTGCCAGAGATCTTTATTAACATTAAAATACTTCTGAAGTGTCATAATCCTAAGAGCAAAATTATGACATTGTTTATATTTATTTGATTTATTTTCCTGAATGCATAGGAGGACAAAGTTACATAGTAAGAATAAATATTTGTTTGTAAGAACATACAGAGGTCCATGTGCACACGTACAAATACATACATACACATGGACACAGAGTCACAACTTCTGTTTAATTTCCTATTGCTGCTGTAATGAATTGCCACAAATTTGGTGGCACAAAACAAAACAAATTTATTACCTTAGAGTTCTGGAGATCAGAAGTCTGAAACGGGACTCCCTGTGCTAAAATCAAGTGTTGGCAGAGTTACAGTCCTTCCGAATGCTTTAGAGGAGAATGTTTTCTTTCCCAGATTCTAAAAGCAGTCTGCATTCCTTGGCTAACTGCTCCATTCTTCTGTCTTCCAAACCAGTAATATCAGTTGGGGTTCTCCTCATACCCATCTTCCTCTGAGAGTACTTTCGTCTTTTACTTTTAAGGAGCTTTCTGAGAGTTTATTGGGCCTACCTGGTTAATCCAGGGTGCTTTCCCTATTTTAAGGTCAACTGATTGATTAGTAGCCTTAATTATATCTACAATGTTAATTTCCCATTGCCATGTAACATAATATACAGGTTCTGGAGATTAGGATGTGGGGCATCTATGGGGAGGGGCATTCTTTATTCTGCCTGTGCTCAGTTGCTCAGCCATGTCTGACTCTTTACAACCCCATGGACTGTTGCCCATCAGGCTCCTCTGTCCATGGAATTCTCCAGGCAAGAATACTGAAGTGGGTTGCCAGTCCCTTCTCCAGGGGATGTTCCTGACCCAGGGATCAAACCCAGGTCTCCGGCATTGCAGGCAGATTCTTTACCATCTGAGCCACAAGGAAAGTCTATTATTCTGCCAACCATACCTTACTGTAGTAGTGGTAATAACTTGGATTAACAAAACATCAACAATCCTACCTTGCCTTGCCTCTACCTCCTTGATCTGTGACTACACCACCAAGCACAGTCCTTTACACCTGAAAATGAAAACAGTTGTGTTTTGTTTAATCAGATTTGGTATAATTTGTAGAACTGTTGGAGTCATAACATTTTAAAGATCTGTTTTAATAATAAGATATTTGTATATATGTAAAAACATCTAAATATTTTCATTCATCAGAGGTTCTGCAAAATCTCTTTTTCATTGTCAGTGATATCTGAGTTTGGATTCAGGTCCTTCACATTTAAAGTACTCTGAAAAGGATAATTTGCCTTAGTTATTTAATCAAATGGGTAAAGATACAGAAGAGGTTGGCAGTCTGTTCATTAAACTTACAAAATCGTATATTAGGTTATAGTCCAATAAGTGTGCACTGTATCTTGGCTGGTGTCTGAAGCCCGGGTTGGAACAATTCTAGTTATTGAGCAATGACTCGACACTCATGGAGTTGCGGGTGCACATGTGGGGAGTGGGGAGTTGCTCTGTGACCTTCTATGATGATCAGAAGAATAGAGTCTAAGGAATAGACTTTGGTCAGAAAAATAGTTTGGTACTGTCACAAAACTGAAGTATAGATCAATGGAAAAAGATAGAAAGCCCAGAGATAAACCTACACACCTATGGACTCCTTATTGTTGACAGAAATCGAGAATATTCAGTGGAGAAAAAGACAGCCTCTTCAAAAAGTGATGCTGGGGAAACTGGACTGCTCCATGTAAACGAATGAAATTAGAATACTTCCTAACACCATGCACAAAAATAGACTGAAAATGGCTTAAAAACGTGAATGTAAGGCCATAAACTAAAACTCTTAGAGGAAAACATAGACAGAACACTGACATAAAAATCCTCTTTGACTCACTTCCTAGAGTAATGGAAATAAAATAAAAAATAAACAAGTGGGGCCTAATTAAACTTAAAAGCTTTTGCATTGTAACCAAGGTGAAAAGACAACCAGGTCAGAATGGGAGAAAATAGTTTCAAATGAAGCAATTGACCAAAGATTAATTTCCAAAATATACAAGCAGCTCATACAGCTCAATGTCAGAAAAAAACCCCAAAAAACTCATTCAAAAAATGAGCAGAAGACCCAAACACACTTTTCTCCAAAGAAGAAATATAGATAGCCAGGAAATACATGAAAAAGTGCTCAACATCACTCATTGTTAGAGAAATGCAAATCAAAACTACAATGAGCTATCAGCTCACACCAGTCAGAATGGTCATCTTCAAAAAATCTACAAACAGTAAATGCTGGAGTGAATGTGGGGAAGAGGGAACCCTCTTGCACTGTTCTTGGGAATGTAAATTGATTCAGCCACTATGGATAACAGTATGGAGATTCCTTAATACTTAGGAATAAAACTACCACATGTCCCAACAATCCCACCATGAGAAAGCCGTAATTCAAAAAGATGCATTGTACCCCTCTGTTCATTGCAGTACTGTATACAATAGCCAAGACATGGAAGCAACCTATATGTCCATCAACAGATGGATGGATAAAGCCATTGTGGTACATATATACAATGGAATATTACTCAGCCATGAAAAGGAAGCAGTTTGAGTCAGTTGAACTGAGGTGATGAACCTAGAGGCTGTTATATAGAGTGAAGTAAATCAGAAAAACAAACATCATTATTAACACATATATATATGGAATCTAGAAAAATGGTACTCATGAACCTATTTGCAGGGCAGGAATTGACACACAGATGTCGAGAAGGGATGTGTGGACACAGTGGTGGAAGGAGAGAATGGGATGAATTTTGAGAGTGTCATTGAAATATACACATTTCCATGTGTAAAACAGCTGGTAGAAGGTTACTGTATAACACGGGGGATTCAGCACAGTGCTCTGTGAAGACCTACAGGGATTGGATTGGGGAGAGAAGGGAGGTTTACAATGGAGGGGATATGTGTATACTTATGACCGATTCATGTTGTTGTACAGCTGAAACCAACATAACATTGTAAAGCAATTAACCTTCAATTAAAAATAAATTTAAAAAATGACACAATGATGATACTTATTCACAAAACAGAAGGAGACTCATACATAGAAAACAAACTTACGGTTACTGAAGGTGATAGTGGGGAGGGGTTGGGGAGAGATAAATTAGGCATTTGGCATTAACATTACTATATATAAAATAGATAAATATCAAGGACTGACTGTATAGCACAGGGAACTATATTCAGTATCTTGTAGTTATAATGGAATAGAATCTGAAAAACAATATATATATACACACACATATATATATGACTGAATCACTTACTTATACACCTGAAACTAACACAAGATTGTAAATAAACTATACTTCAGTAAAAGTGGTTGAAAATAAAAATTAAAAAAATGAAAATAAATCTTTGGATCACCTGCTCTACACACAGAAAAAGAAAGGTAGCGCATTTCACCTTGACACTAAGGGTCACATTATACATTTTATTCACAGTGGCCATCACAACAGGAAAGGAAACAGCAGGAAAGCTGGTATCAGTATAGTTGAGGACTGCGACTGTTTTAACTGTGATCAATTACTTCATCTCCTCACGTTTGCAATAGAAATGGTTCCTGCTCAGTTTATCTCAAGAATTGATATAGAGACCACATATAATGTGAATGCACTTTGAAAGTGCCAAGTATTGAATTTCCAATACTTCAAAAGAAAGTGGAACAGAGAGGGAGAGGTAGAGTTGATATGAACTAATTCACTCTCTGCCCCTGTGGTTTTCACTGTGTTTGCCCATGGATGCTGGAAAAGGATAGACTCTCATTGTTTAGAGTTACAAATCCCGCACATGAATTGATGTTTCATTAACTGGTGGGACATCATTCCTGGGATGGAGTTTGAGTGTAGGATAGAAGGCATGCATGGTTGGATAGGGTGAGCTCAAGTTGTATGATCTGTTATCAATTTAATCATTTTTAATTGTTTTAAGTTTAGTGTTTTATCTCAACATTCTACATTCACAAAACTGTATTGGATGGTTCTATAGGCAAATTAAACCTGTACTTAGATAAATCGGAACTTATATTTTGATTTTTCTTTATTCTTGTAAATGTGGAGCCCTACTATATCTTGGGGCTTCCCTGGTAAAATTGGTAAAGAATCTGCCTGCAAAGAAGGAGCCTGCTTGTAATGCAGGGGACACCACCACTGTACCTTAAAGTGCAGGCTGGTAGATTCTAAGATCATAGAATGTTAGAGATTGGAGTGACTTAAACATTGTCTGGCCCAGAGGATTTTTTAAAAATTAAAAAAAAAAAAAAGGCAAAAATTGGGCATTCATTCAATGTGATATAATATTTTCATTCAATCAGGGAATATTTTAGAGTACCTGTTCTGTGCCAAGCTTTGAGCTAAGTGCTAAATATACCAAGATGACAGACTCAGTGCCTGCCTGTAAGGAATTCTTGGTCCTTAGAGGAGATAGGTATTAAACAATTAGTGTTCAGTGCTCCTGCTGGGTCTGGCTGATAGGAGGATATACAGGATAAACCAAGAACAAATAGGAAACGTCCCTAAGATTGCCTGAGGGTAAAAAAACAAAGCTAAGTGTTTTGTATCTCTTTTCTCTAGATAAATAAAATAAGAGTAGGTCCATAAGAGACTAGCTCTTATTGCTTGCCCAATCAGAACCTCTTTTCTTTTTCATTCTCTGTCAACCTATGATCCTGGAAGTCTAAGATCTATTTTTTACCATCATCCTTCTTATTGTTATTATTTATGACGGTCATTGTTTTAACTGCTCCAAGGAGATAATTGCCTTAGTTGCTAAGGCAACCCAACATATTGGGTATAAGAGCAGCCAGCAGAAAGGGTTTGCCAAATTGCAGGGCTGGGTGGGAGGTGTGGGGTGGGAGAGCAAGGAGCTCAGCTGTGGAGCTTGAAAATAGCCATGTTCAAATTATCTCTGCATTTCTTCCACTGAAGAGCGTGAAGCCACTTGGAATTCGGTGCCTGCCAGCTCCTCAGCTACCCCGACGCTTCCTGTTTTCAACCCAGCTAGTGCACTCTCTCTCTCACCAACTGTCAGTGCTCGGCCCAGGCTTCTTGGGCCTGGTTTCCAGACTCACAACTCCTATCTGCTGCTATTCAACCCTAGAGATGTTCTTGTTCTTTATTTCTGGGGCCTGCAAGGGTGGAGAGGTAGGGGGTTTAGAACCCCTCTCTAGACACTGCACATTGTCTATTTCAAACAGACCGTAGTCTTTAGTGGTCTTACTCAAGGCTATAGTCTCCTCCCTGACTTGGAGAAGGGGGCAAGTATGAACCGATGACAATGAACTTTTCCATTTTCATTTCTGAAAACTGGAACATCTTGGGAGATCAGCTTTGCTGCCGCCATCAAATAGATAAATTGACGCTGAGGGAGAAGAAGGCATGCTGACATGGTGATGCAGCAAAAGTGGCTGATTGAGGCATTGAACCTCAGACTTCTTTCATCTTATGCTTATTCAGTGCCATTGGCTATTGGCCTTCGTTACTATCTTAGTCTGAGGTCTTCAGGTGGTTTTGCTTCCATCTCTTGTGTTCTCTCGTCAGCTCGTTTTTTGTCTCCTGGCTCCTGATCCTTATGCCAAGATAGGGAGTGGGTCCAGAGAGGATACTGGGGAAGGAAGATGCAGGAGACAACTATATCTCATTGACTAGTTTTGCTTGGCAATATTTGGCCATCCAGAAGCAGCTTTTGCCATGAAATAGGGTGATGGGCATGGGATAGGGCAAGATGACAAAAGAATCCCTAAGAAGATTTGAATGGGCGTTAGTGACTTCTTTCAGCAACAACTTTCTCCTCTTCTTTCCAGCTCCCCAAGCACATGCTTAGCCCCAGGATATCTGTGGGGAGGGCCAACTTGCCTCTGTGTCCTTAGCAGCCTCCTGGGTGTCTCCCTGAGTGTGTCCCAGCACCCTCCTCTAGAGCGCAGCCTCAGAGTTGATCTATCTGAGCAGGTTAAATAAACAGGTCTGTGTTTGGGTTAATTATCGCTGGTTCTGTTGCTCTCCATTACTGCTCCATCCGGGCCTCTGGCCAAGGAGCAGATGGGAGAGGCTACATCATCACCCCTGCCTCCTCATTGTGTCTGGCTCTCCCGCCTTCTCTCTCGCTCTCTCTCCCTCTTTCCCTCACCCTCTCTCTCTCTCTCCCTCCCTTACCCTTCCTCATTTTCCTCCTTCTTTCTCCCTCCTCTCTGCCCTCCCCTTGCTTTCCTGCTTTCCTTTCCCCTCTTCCCCTCCCCCTCCCTCTTTTTGCTCTTTCTGTCTCTCTCTCTCTCTTTCTCTTTTTGGCTGAGCAAATAGGCCAGATGGCGGTGAGGGGAACAGACAACAAGTGAGGCATGGCATATGGGGAGCTTGTTTAATTTCGGCTCCTGTAGGGAAGTAGATTGGAGGAGGTGAGCCACAAAAGCAGAAAATGGAAAGGGGAAGGGTAAAACACACACACACACACACACACACACACACACACAACAACTGACCCTTCCAAGAGGGAAATTGGATTCAGTTTACTATTGTTGGCCAGTGGAATCAGTTGAGAATGAAGTGAATCTAAAGCAGAAAGTACCCTTTTTGCGTCTTGAAGTTTTATCCCCCTCCTCCAGCTATCCCACCTCATGCTCTACTGCCCAGGGCTCTTGCTCTAGAGGATGGTCGGAGAGGGGCAGCAGGAGGTGGGCAGGATTTCTTATATAATGTGGTAAATGGCTGGCTGTTCATGTATCAATTCCAGGAAGAAGTTTAGCCAGTAATTTAGCAAGAGCAAAATAGAGGTATCTGTGGCTAAAATAAGGGGCTGAGGGAAGACTGGCCTGAGTTAACCCAGGCCCAGCTTCTACTCAGAGCTTCTTGCTTGGTTTCCTGTGCCTTCTCAGTTTGATTCAGTTCTCTCTGGGGCAGCTGCCCACGTAACCATGCCTTGTTCTGCAGACCCTGTCCACTGCTTGTGCCGACGTGGGAAAGCCAAGACAGGATGGCGGAGGGAGGTGTAAGGGACTCAATGGAAAGTCCTTTGTTTTCTATCAGAGTTTATTTAACCTTTTTGGGTGGCTACCTAGAATGTCAAATTTAAGGCAGCTTTACCTGGAGTTTCTGGAGAGATTCTGGCCTTAGCACATAAAATGGCCCACAGATCAGTCAAATGTCCTCTGCTACCCACAGCGAGGTTCCACTCAGCCATTGCTGGGGGCCCTACTCCCTAGATGCAGGTCGAATTCAGCCATCCAGGGGAGACTGTGGCCTGGTGCAGCACTGAGTTTCTGGGACTGTGGTCTCTGACTTGGTCTCTGAGACTGGGAGAGACCTTGGAGGCTTTAACAATGACCCTTGGTACAATCCAGGCTCCTCTGCTGTAGCAGCAGCTTGCCCCCCTTCCCTGCAGGAGCTTCCCCAGCTCCACCAGGCAACCCGTTCGGCAGCTGATAACCGGATTAGGCAGCAGAATGGGGCAGATGAGTACCTCCAGGGGCCCTGCCTGGGAAAAGGGGCTGCCTGGCCTGGCGTGGGGGCTGCCACTGTCAACACCCTAAGCCGCTGCCTCGGGCGGGATATTTGCATGTGTGTGCGGCTACTGTACGGGCTGTGCCTGGAGCCACTGGGAAAAGCGGGCGGCAGAGGTTCACACGGGCCAGGGCTGCACAAAGCCATAGGCCAAGTGGCGCAGTGGCCCTGGCCAGCGAGTGTCGCGCGCTGGGTCCTGGAGGTGGCAGAGAGCCTGTGTCCTGGAGGGCGGGAACCGACTCAGCTACCCAACATGCTGCTTCCTCCCCAGCCTCCTCTGCAGAACTCTTCTTGCTTGTTTTCAGGGGCAGGCTGCTGGTTTGATCTCCCCTGAATGCTGTCCCCTCATTTGAGCCTTCGATTCTGAGAAGATTCGAGGCATTGTCCAGGGTGGCGGGATGTCGGATTGATTTCGGGGGCCTTTGTGTGGACGTGGGGCTCCTGAATGAAGCTGTTATGCGCGTCTGGGGCTGGCGGGCAGGCTGTCCGGCTGCAAGCTGGGCCTCCCTTTGTTGTGGGGGCCTCATTGAGTCCACGGAAGAGGCTCATTTCAGGGTGATTTACTACCACCCAAACACCAGCTGTCTCCTGTGCTGCTGCGCGCCCTGCCCGGCCCCCTCTTGGGGGGAATCTCCTCCCTTTCTGAAGCTCTCAGAGTCCCCACTCTTTCTGTTAAACATTGGATGGAATACACTCATATTCCTGTATGTATATGTGTGTTCGTAATATATATTTGTATAAGTATAAAAACATGTATGTGCATGTATATGTATATATACACATATATTCTTTTTTTGCTTTCTTTTTTAACAGAGAGCCCTGGGCAGAGGCAGGGGAAGGGGCAGGTAATAAAGCTGCTATGTGGGGAACTGTGTCACCAGGGTTTGGATCTCAGCTCTGTCTCTCATTAGTTGTCTTACTTTGGGCAAGTCACTCCATCTCTCAAAGCCAGCTTTTTCATTGGGGAAAAAAAAAAAAAAGTTCTCTTTTGATAGGAAGAAATAGTCAATTATTTCTTGAAACATTAAGGTCTTTTTAAAGCTATGAGAGAAAAGAATGCACCATTTTACTCTAATGATTTTATAAAGCATTGTTGAGTGAGAAATAAAGCCACACGGCAATGGGAAGAGGAAGCTGTGCTAAGGGAGAAAACCTTTCCACCTTTCTAGGTGCTGTGCCAGGTGCAGAGGGAGCCACATCCAGACTTGGCTCACCCTAGGGTCTCAGAGTCAAGGGCTATTAAATAGGAGCCACGATCTGTTGAAAGTGCTAAATGGACATCAAAGAGAGGCACAGGAGGAAGCCTTGGGTTCAGGGAAAGCTCCTGGAGGAGGTAATGCAGGATTATTTTTAAGTTCAGGGTGGTCTGTAAGCGAAGAGGCTGGGAGAGTTTTTCCAGGGAGCTTGAATGGACAGCACAGTGGTGGCCATCCCTCTGTGGACAGCCATCCGTGATCTCAAAAGCTGATGTGCATCGAAGAGCAAAGGAAGGGTTTGGATGGAGGTGGAGGACGTGGTCAGACACGTAGTGTAGAGAGGCGAGTCTGCCACTCTCACTGTAGCTGGTTTGAGGGTAGGTTGTCAGTCAGCCAGAAGACAGTTTCGAAGGTGACTCTAAGAGTGCAAGCATGACTAGAGATTCAGTATTGGTGCTTCACAGGAGCACTTCACACCAAGGTGGAAGGGAAAGACATCTAGGTCGTGTAACTAATCTTAAGACTGGTTTGATGTAGGGAGTTGGAAAGACAGGTGTGGCTCTACAATGATGTACACCTTTATGTAAAATAGGGCAAAAGTTGTACAAAATTCAAAGCATTGCTAGCCTGGCACAGAATAAACACTAATTTAATGCCATCTGTAATGATGATGATGTTTGCTTTTTTAGATGGCCAAGTGGTTGCCTCCAGGTCATGTCTATAAATGGGGAAAGCAGGAAAAGAAGCAGAATGGTAGATTGAGGTGGGAGGGGTAGGAAGAGCAGGATGATAAGTTTTGGCACCGTTAAGTCCTCACAGATGTTGTCTAATGTAATTTCTTTGGGAGTAGGGTCTGGTGGGAATTCTCTCTTAGTTCCCCCATCATGTCTAGCTCAGTTCCCACAGTAGTCCAGGCACTTAATAGATATGTGATGAACTTATAAATTAATGTGTTTTCTGAGTCTTAACTATCAGGAACTACTAGCTTAGAAATAATAATTTATTTTGCAGATGTTAAAGAGTACCAATTAACGCCACACCCTGGGGACACAGTGAGGAACAAGCCGGCAAGTTATGTGCCAACCTGGAGATTGTTGTCTGCTCACATGATTGGAGAGGACTATACGTGTTGTTCCTGAGTATCTAAGGATCACCTTAGAGGAGGGGAGAGGAGCAGATAGAGCATGCCATGGATGCATAAGGCATCTAAGTTGTGCTGAAATATTTTCATGCTTTTATATAGTGCCTGGTGGCCAGAGACAGATCTTGGCATAGTGGTTAGTCACAATTGAGCCACAGCATTAGCTGCACTCTGAGCTGTGCTCCTTGGGCTTAGGTGAGCAGCATGTGGGTCGGGCTTCCTGGCTCCTGGTGACTCCAGAATCAGCCATATAGTGCCTGCCTCTTCATACAGGTGATATAACTTGGACTTCATCTCTCCCCTGTTCCTCTCGCCGGTATCTTCATGACCATGGGGGGTTTTGCTGTTGGTTTTTCCTTTGTGTGGGTTGACAATTTCATGAGCTTTTTAAACTTTAAATTTAGAGCAACTGTAGGCTCACACTTCTGGGACTTGCTCCAGGAGGTGTTACAGCAAGTGTTAGAGTCTCTCAGTATCCCAGAAAAGGGAATTGAAAAGAGCCTTAGAAATCCTCGGAAGAAAAAAATCCTCCGTTTACTGAGAATGAAAATAACTCTAGAAAGGAGAGGTGGTGGCCCAAGCCACACGGCTCGAAAATGACTGGGAGGCAATTTCACTCAGACATCCTGGCCTCCACATCCAGAGCTTGTTGAACTTCTCATGCAGGGCTTTGTATCGCCATTCATGTGCAAGATTAAGTGAGTCCAAGCCCTTCTCTATTTCTTACTTTCCCTGTGAGAAGAAGGTGGGTATTGGACAAGGTCAGCATTTTACAATACGTGGTCTGTGGAACACACTTATTCAGAACATTAGGAGGTGTTGGAGGCCAAAAAAGATTCCATGAGCGAAACGATTAAGAAACACCTGGTTAAACGAAGCTACTTTGGGAGATAGTGAAGGACAGGGAAGCCTGGCCTGCTGCAGTCCGTGGGGTTGCAAAGAGTTGGACACAACTGAGTGACTGAACAACAACAAAGGAAGCTAAATAGAATCTTTGCAGTAGGATGTCTCCAAGTCTTTGCTATGTTAGTGTCATGGTTTTGCAATGTGGTTGAGTTTATGGTGTTTCACAAATTCATTAGATCACTAACTGATGCCTACTAGACCAGCTCTCCCTGGACCGCTCCCACCTCCAATTCTTGTGTAGAGGTACCTTTCTGAGCCTTTGTAAAGATGTTTCACTGCATCTTGTGCCTTGGGAGGCTGGATGGGGTTGGGAGACACAAGAATGACTCTGGAAAAGAAAATTGTGAAACCCCAATTCCAGTAAATGACACTATCCCCAGCCTCAGTGTGTTAGTAGCTCAGTTGTATCAGACTCTTTGTGACCCCATGGATTGTAGCTGCCAGGCTCCTCTGTCCATGGGATTTTCCAGGGAAGAATACTGGAGTGGGTTGCCATTTTCTCCAGGGGATCTTCCCAACTCAGGAATCGAACCCACACCTCCTGCATCCTCTGCAATGGCAGGTGGATTCTTTACTGTCTGAGCCCGCCCTCAAGAGAGAAGGAAGGGAGGCCATTCCACTAACATGAAGAGGGATGTGAATATCTTTCTCTGAGTTAGGATAAAAGATGGTCTCTTTGTTTCTTCACTTATCAGGAAGAACAAAGTTTGGAAATATAGGAATTGAAAAGTGAAGGGGAAGAGGAGAATAAACAAGAACACTTGTCTTCTTTTCCGGAAGAAGAAAGGGAGGAGGGTAGACAAAGAGGATATCATACCTTTATAGTTTTATCAGCTTTTGACTCATTGGTTTTATAGGATGGTTCCTGATCTTGGTCAAACCTCTAGTAGCTCAGGAATCCATGGTTTTGAAAAAGGTTGAGAACATGCACTCAGTCTAAATCTGTTCAAAACACCCCTCAGAAGGAAGATAGTCTGTGTGGGCATTGGTACATGTTCACACATGCACCCGAAAGAGCGACGTAAGGAAAAGGAACTGTGTCCAGTGCTCCTTTCGCTTCTACCTAATTGGGTTGGTATTCCTGGACTTTGGATCCAGACATAAAGATCAGCCTTTGATAAGCTGCTCTTGGCAACTTAGATTGTGTCTATTATTTATTGGGCAACACAGGATGGATCATGTAACGAGACATATTTGTACGCTCTGCCTGGGCATGTGGCAGGACACACAGGTGGGTACAGACTGATGAGGAAAGGTGTCTCCAGAGGCTGCAGTAGAACCCTCCTCTAGCTCTCCTCACTGTCCATATTCCCTGATTCTCTGCATGACCACCAAGGCTTTCCTGTTTGTCAGCAGAAAAGCTATTCTAGACAGAAAGGGGGTGAACTTAAGAAGAACTGTCATGGAGATGTTCTGTGTGTGTACAGAACAGCAAACGTAGAATCTCCAAGCCTCCTTCCTTTTCCATCGTGGGAAACAACATTCCCCCGGGGCAGTCACTTAATAATACTCATGACCTTCTCTGCCGCATTTGTAAGATGTCATCATTTCGTTCTGTTCCAGTTATTACCCCTCTCTGAGGAGGTAAGTGTAATTGGACCCGTTTTATAGAAGGGAAAGTGAAGCGTAAGAAACAAATGTTACTCTGGGATTCAGAGATAGAAATTGCAGTGAAGCCAGTGTATGCTTTCAGTTCTGAAGTTTTATGGTGTTGGGGGAAAGAAATGACCAAGGATTAAGCCCCCTCACTTTCCAACATACCCAAATCTCTGGCTGCTCTCTGCTTATCTCATCCTTTTTCAGGAGGGAAGGAACAATTAAGGAAGCAGTTTCCTCTTTTAGCAAGGATGTACGGAGGATCTATGCTGTCCATAGAATCTTTGCCAGACAAGTGAAGGAAAACGGATATACAATGTGTGAGTCCTTTTATAAAAGAGCTTGCAGTTTGTTGAGGAATAAAGACATACATATGAAAAGTGAAGTGCCATACATCATCAAATCTAAGATGCCACAGACTCTGAGGCAATTTCAGAGATGTTAGAAATGAAAAATTGTACATTTTAGAATCAATTGGAGATGGTAGTAATACAAAGGTAAATAAAAGTTGGTTGTCCAGAGTTGTCATAAACCGTATGTATTCATTCACCAGTTATTTCCCCTAATATGCCCACGTGTGATGAAGTAGCCAAGGCATGGTACAGACACGCATTGCTTTGAGCTCACTGTGAGGCAGGAGGCCTGGGTACCAGTAGGGTGGGCTAGTAAGGGGAGGATTTATGGATGATGAAGTACTTGAGCATCTCTTCCTTTTCTTATAAGGGCACTTATCCCATCATGGGAGTTTCATGGGCTCATCTAAACCTAATTACCTCACAGAGGATCATCTGCAAATATCATCACACTGGGAGTTAAGGCTTCACCACATGAATTTGGGGACATAAAACATTCAGTCCATAACAGTTGGGAAACTATTTAAATCAGGTTTGGGTCCTGGAACTTAGAATAGTAGGCAGGCTTGGAGAACTTTTGAGGATCTGAATAAGGTAGAATTATTAATAAGGCTGTTTTGAGGGGCAATCTGAGTCTGCCTGTAATCAAACTTAATGTCACTGGGATTCTTCTGGGTTTACATCTCAGTTCTATACACCTGTCACAGAGTTCTGCTCTCTGGAGTATATAAGGGGAAGGGAACACATGTCCTCTGTTCTCAGGAGGCTTAGCTAGGGTACACAAAATTTAAAGATATGAAAGATTATAAGGGTAAGACCAGTAAGATGGAAGGTATGTGAAATACTGACAGTCTGTTAGACATGGTGAGATAGGAAATCCATGTGGGCTAGTTGAGTAGGACAAGGCTTCTTGACCAGGTGGGATTTGTGCTGAATCTTGAAGATGGCAGGGCTTATGGAGTAGGGTAGATGGAGTTGGCAAGGGCACGAGCAAATATATTCAAACATGGAGGAGCTGGATATTTGGGAGCCCTTGAGAGGTTTGTCCAGGTGAGTGTCATTCCAGTGTTTATCTACCTCAGGGAGGACATAACAAGGCAAAGGTTTTTGTCATTGTTTTTTGTTTGTCAGTGAAAGGGCTGGAGATGAGAAAGGGAGGAAGCAGGAAGATAAGGGAACATACCTTTCATATCAGCATCAGCACTTCTCGCCCTGTCTATGGGGAGGAAGATGGAGGGAAGTTTACAGACTTACACTTATAAATTATAAAAATTCTTAGAGGCAAGAATTTGAGGGAGTTTGAAATGGAAAAAAAAGCGAAGGAGGGAACCTACTGGAACAGAAAGGGCAAGGTGTTCATATTTAGACTAATGTCCTTTCTTGCCTCCTATACCCCTTCCTTTTTTTCTACCACTGTTTGTAATTAAGCTTATAGGGTTTCAGCCTGTATTTTATTACTGTTTACAGTTATTGTTTGATTTATTTTTAACTTGTTTTATTTATTGTTATCTGATTAACTTCTTCTCTTTCCAATTATAGTGTCAAGTCCTTGAAAGCAGGTCCTGTTCTTTGTATCTCTCAAAGCATTGGGATATGTTTTCTTTTTCTTGGTAAATACTTAATAAATGGACTTCAATGCTTTTGGGAAAGAGACAGGATGCAATTTTTAAATAAAAGAAAAAAGATTGTATACAAAGAGTAGAGGAAGAACAATCCATATTTGTTTATTTGATTTCTATGTATTGGGTGGATTACCTTCCCAATCCAACTGACTTACCAGTTATATTATGAGAGACTCTAGGAACGCAGTGGTGCTCGAATGCCTGTATCATTGGAACACTGACTGGTAGTCTGTGCTGGGTTGGTCCAGGACTATCTTCTTCATGGACAGAGAGCATGGACAACTGTCTCTGGTATCATGAGATACATAGTGCCTGTGTTATGCTGAAAGACGTAGGCAAGCAACAGGAATGCTTCTGAAGAATATGGCAGCTCCTGGGGAATGATCTAATGGAATGATGGTGGGTGCTTGAATCTTTACTTGAGTAGAGATTGCACTCCAGCAGTGGTGACTGTAGAGTTGTATTAATGTGATTATCTGTTGCTGTCTCTATGTCACCTCACCTGTTAAAATGACTACAACTGACACATTTTATTTATTACTTTAAATGTGATGCGGGTGTCAAGAGAGCTCTGTGTAACTAACTGGGAGCTAAAAAGCAAAATAATACTTAATAAATATTAACATTCACAGAGAAGGTTGATAGAAAGATGGATAGAAAGCTAGATAGAGAAGCATCATAGAGTTATAATACTGGTCCACAGAGTTTTTAACCTGGGGTCCAAGGTTGCTATAGAATCTCTATAGGTGGTCTTCAGGTTTTCCTCTAACCTTCTGAAATTGGATGTGCAGTTGACAGCTTTCATCGGATTCTCCAGCTTTCATCGGATTCTCCAGATTATCTGTGACCCAGAAAAGTTAGAAACGACTGCAGACTGTAACTTCTCAGGTCTGCTGATGAGGAAACCGAGGTTTAGAAAGGGCTAATGACTTTCCCAGGTCACTCAGAGTTGGGAGAGTTAGGCATGTTTTTAGTCTTATAGCATAGCATTCTGTCTAGTATTCCTCTCTGACAGATCAAGAAGTCACCTTTTCCTGTGGATTATTTCCAAAATCCTATTGAGAAGGATGAGCCACTAAAAAGAGATTAGTGATTGATTTCCTGCCAGGCCTCTTAATTCACAAGGCTACTCTTGCGTTGGAACCAAGGTGAACCACCCACAGGCTTGCCGCAGAATAAGGGTTTTGTGCAGTGAATCATCGAACACTAGAAGGGTAATCTGAATCTGAATATGTCCTGAAAGGCAGTTGTGAAAATGCTCTTTCCTGGTACATTCCATCAGTATAAGGATCCTTACTTCCAGGGATGGCATCCTAAGAATAAGGGATAGAAACATGGTCTGACTTCCCTAATGCCATAGAAATGTCTTTTCATAGCCTTTGAAAGTACTGTAAATTAGAACTAGCGCTACCTCAAAAATTCTAGAAACACACCATTATGAGCCCTCCCAGGTCATTGCTTCAATCTCCCATACCTAAGGAAGTCCCTTCCTCAAATCCCTTACAGGTGGGTCTTGGTCTCTCTACCCCATGACTGATGTGACCACGAAATAGTCTCTACCCCAGACAGAAATGTTTTAGATTAGCACGAGCTTTGCACTGGAGACAAGGCATGCAGTGTGGCAAGGTGCGTGTCCTGGTTGGAAGTTAGGGTCAAGTGTCTGGGGAAAAAAGTGGAACATAAGGATGGAGTATGGTGGACCCAGGAGAGGGGGCTGAGGGAGGCAGGAAGAAAGGAAGAAGAGTTAAATCATAGCCATGGATGAAAAGTTGGGGATCTGAGGGAGACAGAGTGAAGAAGCATGGCAGAACTCTTAGAGAAAGTCTGAGGCCATCCCCCTGAATTACGGTAGACAGTGTCTGGTTAGAGGTTCATTCAGAGAATGGTGGACATCTGGCTTCCCTTCATTCATGGGCAGCTCAGATGTTTAGAAAGCTATTTATTTCCTGTGTATTGCCTCTGTGCTGCTTCTTAAAATCCTGTAAACTAGGTCCTTCCTTTCTTCCACAGGAGAGCTTCTCCTGTATTTGGAAACAGCTGTGGTGCTCTTCCTTATCTTTAACAATTGTAGGGTCTCCAATTTCCAGTCACTCTGTAGGTTGTTCCTTGCAATGCTCCCTGAATGAGAGGTACTCCCTCTGTGAACGTCTTATTTAAATGTAACTCAAATGCATATGAATCAAGTGGATTCCATTCCTTCAGATGCAGTCTGATTAGTACAGAGAAAAAGTGGAATCTGTGTTGTATATTTTAGTACCTTGATTCCTTGCCTGTGTGCTCAGTTGCTTAGTTGTGTCTGACTCTTTGCAACCCTGTGGACTGTAACCCACCAGGCTCCTCTGTCCATGGGATTCTCCAGGGAAGAATACTAGAGTGGGTTTCCATGCCCTTCTCCTGGGGATCTTCCTGACCTGGGGATCAAACTCACATCTGCCTGTGTCTCTTGCATTGCTGGCAGATTCTTTACCCACTGAGCCACCTAGGAAGCCTACCTTGAGTCCTTATGCTGTGCTGACTAACTTAAACCTAACTAGCTTTATCAGCGATAAGTCCATTTTGGGTCAGCATCCCAGCCTATGGGGGTAATTTCAGATGTTTTTTGTCCATTATTTTGGTTGGTCCTTTCTATTTTATGTTATCAGTGGAGCTGACTTTTAGAAAAAGTGATTCGTGACTTCATTTGATAGAGATATTGAATAGATCAGGATTAAGTTATGAAGTTCTGGGCTCTATGATAAAGAAGTTGCTTTATGCCTGTGACCTTGATTTCTTAAATTGAATACTACATACTTGTAGGAATCCACATTAGAACATGTAGATGCCCAGCCCAGGGCAGGGGACACCATCTGAAGAGTTTCTCTAGACCAGTCAGAATCTAGAAACAGTAGACTCTACTTTATGTAGATAGTGCTATCTGGGCCCCGTCAGCCCTATCATTGTGAACCTTGTCACTGCAGCTCTCCTTGGCTCTCCATCCCCTGTTGGACTCTGCATTTCAGCTTCATGTAGCTGTGGCTGGCCCTCATGACCGGTTTTGGATGAGTTTTTACTGTTCAATCTTGAAATCCTTCCTCGGGTATAGTTCTGGGATTTACTGTGATCAAAACCCCTTCTTCAGCATAGTGAGTTAAAGGGATTCCTCCTTCAGCCTGCTGTTGATTGAGAGTATGATCAAAAGGCTGATAATGATCTGCTGATCGATATTCTGTCCTAGCATCTTGACTTGATTTTCTTGAACTTATCCCTACAATGTCATATACCTTTAACTCATGAAAAAGACATGCTAACTTGTTTGTGACCCTTAGATCACTAATTCATACTTTGTAAAATGAAGAAGTTTTGACTAGAATAGCACTTCTGAAAATGTTTTTCAAAATGAGATTATGTTGCTAAGCCTTATATTAAAAAAATGAGAAGAGAAAAATGATTAAACAAATTTTAAAGTACTTGATTAAAAAAAGTAAGCAGGTTTCTTTATAAAACATTTCTAAGAGCCTTCCACATGCTAATGTGCCTTATGAATCTCCATGACTGAGAAATAGTTTGCAGTTTTCCTCCAACTTTACTTGATCTTGGAGCACTTTCAGTTGGGGCAAATATTCTGTGGCACCCCTTTTGAGAAACACTGAACCAGCTGATTTTGGCTGAATCTTTAGGGATCTCTGTGCTGACAAGTAGATTCCTCACTCAGAGAACCAGGGGCTGGATGTGAGGGCAAGTTGCTGCCCAGCCATCAGCCAGGCTCCAGTGCCCACCAGAAAAACTTGTCCTACTCCTGCAGTTATTACCATGAGCAGGGCGCCTCCTGACCACATCTGACACTGAAGAATGGAAGCAGTTCCCTGTATGTGTCTCTCCCACCACCTGTCCCCTCTGCTGTCCCCTTCCTGCCGTTCAGGGCACCTGCCTCGTGAAGCTCATTAACCTTTGTAATGATGCAATATCGTTGTTGTTGTTGTTTTTTTTTTAATAATATAAACGTCTGTTCTGCAAATTTGCCACTCTCTGTACTTCCTAGGAAGAGAGGTTTCACATGTGGGCTGTTCTATGAATTGGAACTCGCTCCTCTTTGTGGGAGAATGCTGTGCACTCTAACTCTGGTGTGGGACATGCTTAGAGGAGAACCAGGGGACAGTTTTATGGATTTCTTGAATTTTCAGAATGACTTTACTGATTCACAAATGTGACATTTTGGTGCTGTACATATTAATGCAATGCTAAATCTGACAAAAGGCAGAGTTGGCATTTTTTTGTTCTTTTTGGGGAGAAAATGAGGCACATAATGTAGTTCACACATCTGACTCCTTAGCTATCCATGATAAGAAGCATTTATTAGGATGAGACCCTTTGATTTTGTTTAGCAGTGCCAGGTGATACAGAGCAGTGGGGAAGAGATTTGAGTTCATTTCTGAAATCCCTCCAGTAGCCAGAACTCCACAGCCTCCTCCCCTCTGCCCTGAATTTGGCTGTAGGGCTTGACAAATTGGATTGACATCTCAGTTCTGCCACTTATTAACAAATGGGTGATCCTGGACAAGTCACTCGAGCTCTCTGATCTTTTTTTTTTTTTTGTCAGTGAAGTATGATCTGAATTAAATACTCATGGTTTTTGTTTAGTGGATTCCCAGCCATCTGTGGTCCACAGGATAGCTACACACCTGCTGGGACATAGCAAGCACAGCATTATATGAAGCCAGCCTCACAGCTAATGCCAGTTCTTCCACACATCCACACCGCCCACCAACCGGCATGGCACACACATAAACACGGGTGTGCATGAGCCCGTGTGCCCTGTACCTCCTGCCAGTCTCCACTGTGGTTAATGGAATTGTTACTATGAGGTTTAAATCACATTATTGGGGCCACCCTGGTGGCTCAAATGGTAATGAATTTGCCTGCAATGCGGGAGACCTGGGTTTGATCCCTGGGTTGGGGAGATCCCCTGGAGAAGGGAACGGCTACTACTACTACTACTACTAAGTCACTTCAGTGCCACTTAGTGCGCACTGTGCGACTCTGTGCGACCCCATAGACGGCAGCCCACCAGGCTCCCCCGTCCCTGGGATTCTCCAGGCAAGAACACTGGAGTGGGTTGCCATTTCCTTCACCAATGCATGAAAGTGAAAAAGTGAAAGTGAAGTCGCTCAGTCGTGTCCGACTCTTAGCGACCCCATGGACTGCAGCCCACCAGGCTCCTCCATCCATGGGATTCTCCAGGCAAAAGTACAGGAGTGGGGTGCCATTGCCACTCCAGTATTATTCTGGCCTGGAGAATTCCATGGACTGTATAGTTTCATGGGGTCACAAAGAGTCAGACATGACTGAGCGACTTTCACTTTATCATGCTAATAATAATAGCTAACTAACATCTATTCAGCACTTAGATACGTTTTGCTTCTCTGATATGTGCTTCACCTTCACTGTCTCTTTTAATCTTCCCAACAATTCTGTGGAAAGAATTTAACGGATGATGAAATGGAGACTTAGAGAGGTTAAGCAGCTTGTCTGAGGTCATGCCACTGGGATTGGAACCCTGACTCCAGAGTCCAGGCTCTCAGTCACTCAGTTATAAAGTATAGGGAAGCAATCTATAAGTCATGAAGTGCTCTGCAGATCAGGGACCATTGCTGTGGCTGCTAACCCTCAATTCAAAGCATACCAAAGGATAATGAGGGGGATTGAAGTCCCCTGGTACCCCAGCCACACTCCATTTCTGGTTGGAGATAGATCTGTTATGCGTATGTCTGAGGGGTCTGAGGTTGAGGAGGTGGGAGTAGACAGACCTCAGTGTAACTCTCCATCAAGAGTCCCCCTTTGAGTCCTGTTCTAATTTGTCTCTGAGCCAGGAGGCTAAAACTACTGAGGTAGAGGATGACATCGGACACCAGAGCACAGGAACCAACAGGATACACTTCTGAGCTGTAACCAGATTAAGGAGATAAGCAATAAATCAGTCCTCAGCTAATTCCCTTGAATTACCAGCACTTTCCTTTGGGCATAAAAGCAAGCAGTGGCTGATAATAGATCTCAGGAACTAAATCTTGAGACTCCAAAAGTTGCATGGCTAAATAGATTTTTTTTTTTTTAAAGATCTTGCTATTTAATAACTTGCATCTGTGAACTATTGCATATTCTGGACAATCCAGCCTTTTTGAGTGCCTCTGTCCTCTTTCTTGTTTGATGATTATTAGTCTTATGGGAAACTATGGACATGCTTTCCCATCTCTGTTTCTGTATAAAAAATATAGACCTGGTTTAGGGGCATTTCTTCCATTGTCCACTGATGAAAAGGCACCTTCTGGGTTCCTGAGATGCCTACAGGGACCACCCTAGATGTGGTGTTCATGTGATGTTGGTTCGTGCTCTAAATTCAACCTCTCTTCATAACCAGTTTCTTAAAGTAACTTTCTCCATCAGAAAACATAGGTTGGGGCCTTTCCAAAGTCGAGAAAGTTATCTTTCTTCTATTTAGTTTGTAATTGGTGAGTTAAGTCCTTTGTGATGTGGAAGAGGGACCATATTTATTTCAATGATCAAAAGGAATACGTTAGGGGTTGGCGTGGTGCTGCTGCTCGTAGGACTTGGAAAGGTGGCCTCTTGATTTTATCTGTGGTGATCCCCAAGAGCGATCACTGCCCTCCTTTTTTTTTTTAATTTCAGAAGGTGTGTTTGCAGTCAGCAGACTGTTACAGTTCTGCAGTTGCCCTCAAGAAAATGCTGGGTCGGCTGAACTTGACTGCGTGGGTGATACTTTCAACATGTAAAACATAATCCCTCGCTGAAACCTTAAATTATCCAAACTGAAAGAACTTTCTGGGTCTAACTGGTTTTTCTCAGTGAGTTGGTTTGTGTTTGTTTGCTTCATTTCTCCAGTTTTGGCCTTTGAGCTGATTCTTCTGAGTTTCGTTCCTATTTCAGGTCGGTTTCGCCTTTCAGTTCCCTTCTTCCACCTTAGCCTAATAGAGTTTCATTTCCCCATACACAGTGTGCCTGGGGCAAGGTGGGAGGGCTTCATAACTAAGTCTGAAATTAGGAGATTTCCTGAAATATGACCAAAATATTGGACAATAAGGGGAAGAAAGCAATTTAAGAACAAATCTTTCAGTAGGGATCTTTTGCCCCTCATCTTCTTCCTCTATACGTAATGATATTGAAATAGATCATAGTTCTCAGTTCAGGCTACATGTTGGAATTACTAGGAACTTAAAAAAAAAAAAAAAAAAACAAGAAAACTGATACCTCTGTCTTACTCAGACCAGTTAACTAGAAAATCTAGAAATGGATGCTATGCTTCGTACTTTCTTTTGATTGTTTCTCAGGTGATTTTTTTATGTGTAGCCAGGGTGGGACCTATGGCTTGCTTGCTGAGGACTCTCTTCTGACCATCAGATTATTGTGCTGGTGGTACCTTTGTCACAGCAGCAGGTAGAACTAGGGTATTGTGTCTGTTGGAGTGATGGTTACATCTCCTGTCAAATTGTCTCCCTTGGGTGGGTAAATAATGTTTCTGAAATAGTCTTTGTTTTACAGCTGATCATTGGGATTATTTTCACCTTAAACTTCTCACCACTTCCTTGCAGAGCTCTCTCTCCTTGCAGGGAGGAGTGGGAAGCTGGCCCATGGAGAGCGATGCAGAGAGCTGGGCATGTGTCTGTGCTCAAGGATGTTAGCTCAGCCTAGCCTCTGAATGATCACCTGGAGCCTGTCTGTAAGCCCAAGCTCTTGTTGCAGCAATGGCCCATGAAACCAAATTCTGCATCTCAGCCAACTGACCTCATTTCTAAGAAAGGAGTAGAACCCAGTGGATTTCATTAATTTTAAATGTTCAGATGGTTAATCTGAGTCAATCTGAGGTTTATACATCTCCTCTTTCCCAGCTCTTGTCTGCAGCCCTGTCAACCCAAACATGATCGAAGCACAGAATGTAACCCAAACTATAAGTGTGGTGTGGGATAACAATATACTTTTTAGTTATTCCACAATTAGCAGACCCGGATTTTTTTTTTTTTTTTTTTGAAGGTGTGTGGGGAGATAGCTAGAGGTCTTCAGAATATTTTCTAACGTGCAATGTAACATTGAATGCTGACTTCTCCTATGCCATTTTTCAGAAGTTTCCACGGCACCAGTTTCAGAAATGAAGGACATGGAAAAAGAAGCAAGGAGCCTCAAATCGGATTTAAATTATGTTTGTGGATATCAAAACATTTCAATTCTTTGCAAATGGCTGATAAATTTGATTTGATATCTGTTGTACATGAGGTCTTTCATATTGAGGCTAATTATAAAAATGTCCACAACATTTGTGACTATCTACTGTGTGCCAGGAACCAACTTAGAAACTTTACATGAAATTGTCTTTAATCTTTACCACAGAGTACACAGTGTTGTTTTAATTTACTGATAAATGAAGCAAAACTAAAACCTAAGCTAAGCAAGTTTATAAAACTTGTCCAAGGTCACACAAGATAGCAAAGAACAGAGCTAGGAGTCAGTCCAAGTCGGTCTGATCTCCATATTCTCGCCAGCACCCACATTCTGAAGGGTTGACTAGTCCCCCATCCAGAGAATGTGCTCTTTGAGGGGAAGGCAGAGAGGGGTTACAGTGCTCTCATTAGGTCTTCTGGATATTAGGTCTCATGAGGTCTTAAGAACAACCTACTCTATTTTTGCTGGAAATTTATTTCATATCCATACTGCTTTTGAACTGAGCTTTGACAATCATAACTGCATATGAGTTTCTAAGTGTACAAGTGGGTGGTGGAGCCGTTGTCCTCCCCAGCCCACTCCCTCCTTTTTCCCTAAAGGGAGAAAACCAGAGCAAAGGAAAAGCGGTTGCCTTGTTTATATTTTAAGTGTTTTCTGTGGCAGAGGGCTGGGACCCAGCCAGGCCTTCTGACTCCTGGTCCAGTGCTCTTTCCATCACTTGTGACTAATGGTCAATCTTTATGCACAGCCTGGCCTCACAGTTGTACCCTGGCTGACCCAAATCATCAAAGACACAGAAGTAAAGAACTGGACTAGCTGGTCAGACCGGTTTTCTGGGCTTTATCTCTCACCTTGGCCAATCCACAGTCCTACCAAGCTGCTGAACATTTTTTTTTTTTTTCCTATTTCCCTTCCTGGCATGTTCTCCTGGCCTGTTACCACTCTAGCAAATCCTGCCCATTTCAGAACCCACCTCCTCAGGAACTCCACCTTGATTAGAGCCTCCTACTTGGTACATCCCTTAGTTCCTAACAGGTTTTTATCCGGACAGTACAACTCGTTTAGCACTTCCCACATAGAGGTTTGAGGTTTGTTCAGCTCTTAACTATATGTGCAGCTGGAGAGTGCCAAGTATAGGGCAGGAGGTGGAGGTGGGAGTGATTAGCGTGGCTATGAGTACGTAGTTGGCCCTACCAGGTATGCACAGGCCATTTGCGTTTCTCTGGTTTACTACATAGTATAGTATCTCAGTGGTTACCAGGGTATGCTGTGAAAGAAAAAGAAATTATTATTTTAAAACCAGGGATGGGTCAAGAGTTTCCCATTGAGGCTGGACTGTGGGAGTGGAGCCCAGAGAAGTAAAGACTATGCAAGCTTATTCTTGGGGGAGCTGAATCAAGGCTTTAAGAGTGTATTTAACAGTTCTATCACCATCAACAATCGGCTTTGGCAGAAAAATAGAGCAGACAGTTCTGAAGAGTGAATCTGGGTGTCAGAACTTAAAGGTCCTGAACCGAACTCAACTATTGAGTTGCTTTTAGCTCTTCAGACCGTCATTTTTTGTTAAGAACCATTCATTCATCTTCTGAATAATCACTAACTACTTATTTGGGGCAAGACACATTGTTGTGACATATAGAATAGGATGGTGAAGATATGGGGTCTGTCAAAAAGATAAGTTAACAGGATACAAACAATAAAATACATACAGGAAGTGCTCAATAGGCAGGATAATGAGGAGGGAGAAATTATTCTGTACTGGGTGGAGCCTCATTTACAGAAAATTTTCATTGATGAACTTAACTGGGTCTAAAAGATGTATTAAATAAGTGGCATTAGGGAGGGAGGCATCCTAGTCCAAAAGTAAGGAAGTGTTCCAGGCACCAGGGGAACAGTGAGTGACCACACGGGTTGAAATAAATCTTGAGATTCTGAAATAGTAGTTATAGTGGACATTGAATGCCAGGTCATGGAAGTCAAATTTTGATGGGTAGAGGGGATGTATTAATAAGACAGATCAATGGGGTATAGCATCCCAGGACCTTCATGTCTAAAATGAAAAGAGTTAAGTGACTGCTCCTTCTTAGCCCCTTGGTATGTGGTGAGGAACAGGGAGGTGACTGACATTGAGGCATCTGTATCCCTGAGGTGGAAGCAAGCATCCCAGCTACATACAGCATGTATGTGGATCGGTCGTGTCTGATTCTTTGTGACCCCATGGACTATACAGTCTGTGGAATTCTCCAGGCCAGAATACTGGAGTAGCCATTCCCTTCTCCAGGGGATCTTCCCAACCCAGGGATCGAACCCAGGCCTCCTGCATTGCAGGCAGATTCTTTACCAGCTGAGCCATGAGGGAATTCTAAGAATACTGGAGTGGGTAGCCTATTCCTTCTTTAGCGGATCTTCCCAACCCAGGAATTGAACCGGGGTCACCTGCATTGCAGGCAGATTCTTAACCAACTGAACTATCAGGGAAGCCAACATCCAGCATGAATCTGGGTTATTCAAGGTTGATGGTTACTATATATGAACGATTTGGAAATTCTGGAGGGATGATAAAATGACAATAATCATTAAAGCTGTGAAGCCCTTTCTCCAGTGCTCTTCCAATGTGTGCTGAAAGCCAGAATTTAAATAATCTTGAGAAATATTCTTAAGCTTCTGATACCATTAATTACTATCTGACCTCTTAGTCACATTTGATATATGTGGTCTTTCCCTCCTTGAAACATTCTTCCCTTGGCTTCCGGAATGGCACTCTCTTCGTTCTCCTAGCTCACTGCCCGCTCTTTTTCTGAATCTCCTGCTGGTCTCTCTTCATCTCCCTGACCTCTAAACCTTGGAGTACCCTAGGACTTAGTTCTCCAACCTCTCTTCCTTCTGTTATGCTTTCTCATGCATTGAGTGTCATCTACACACAAAAACACTCAAATGTTTATCTCCACCCTGGATCTACCCACTGAACTCTAAATTCATATGTCTATTCTGTTTTTCAGTGTAACTAGAATGATCCTTTAAAACATCAGTCAAATTAGGATATTCTTCTGCTCCAAACTCACCAATGGCTCCACATTTCTTTCATGTAAAAATCAGCTCTTGGGAGTGACCTACAGAGTCCTAAGTGAGTTGGCCTTGTTACCCGTCTGGCTTTATCTCATTCTGCCCCACCTTACAGAATACTCTGAGCACCATCGCTTCTGACTTTCTCTGTTCCTCTTGCCTTAGTTTTATATCTAGTACTTATCTCTGTCTGATGTACCATGCATTTCACTTGCTTCTTTACTTATTACCGCCTTTCTCTGTTCGAATGAAAGCTCTGAGAACAAGGGCGTGGCCCTGCTCACTCTGTGTCTTTGTATTAGAACAGTGCCTGGCACATAGTGGTCACTGATCAATGGCTCAATAAGTATTTATAAAATGATTCATGAAATGAGCTTCTCTGAAAACAGAACTCAGGCAGTCTGGGTTAGGATCTAGCCAAGGATGAATTTTGTCAATGGTCACAGCAAAAGATAGTCTACAATGTAGAAGCCTTGAATTGAGACCAGGTTTTTCTGCAAATGTGCTCTGTGGTTTGGAGAAATTTGGGAGTAAATCCATTTGTGTTGCATGGATGCTAATGTCTTACCTACAAGACAGAAGTAAAGATCAGTTGAGGAGATAGATACACTTCTGCCAAGTAGATGGCTGATCCTTTCCCCTCTCTGTAAAAGGAACTAGGTTGGCTCTTTCCTGCTAGGAGAAGGGTATGTGTCCAGTACATTTTGTTTGTCTTTCTTTGGCATAAGATAGTAACATGGGGGTTTTGTTGCTGTTGTTGTTTCTAGCTTTAAGCAGAGATTTTGTGGGTGGATGTTAAGGCATTTGGCTTTTGGAGGGATGGTTTCTTATTTTATCCTTTCTTGTTTATGTAGGTATTTTTTGGGTTCTGTTTTAATGTGATAAATGGCTAGCGACTTCCCTGAACCCTGTGGAAATGGTATCCAGGCTACAGAATAATTATTTAGTGAATCTCGGATCCAGTTTATGTTGGTGCAGATCAAATTAATCATTATTAGTCATGCCTTCACTGACAGTAACCTCATCCCTTGCAGAAGTGCTCCTCTTTTATTAAGAGATAATAGCTGTGAGGAATGGCTGAGCCCCACTCTGGTTACATTGTACGGTGGCTTTCCCCATATCTTGTCAAGAGAGATAAAAGCACATAACCAGGTTAAAATCCAAAACAAAGCCACCCGTGAGGTGCTCTCTCTTTCTGCTACTGCTGCCTACCACAGGAATTCAAGTTCCAGTATTAAAAAGTAAAGAAAAGGAAGGAAAAGGCGAAAAGAAATGTGCTTCCTTCTCAAAAGGAAGAACATAAATAATTGTAATAGCAATTAGAACAATCCTTATGGTGTGGTGTTTACTACAGGAGGACTAAATCTGCATGCTCGCTACCCTGGTTCCCCTGCCCATACTTGGATTTTGGGAACAGCGGTCTCCATATCTCCACACCCCTCACTATGTTAAGATATCTCCCAATCCAAAGTGTGTGTGAAATGGCTTCCCAGAACAAGGGAAGCCTGGAAAAAGTTGATAAAGGAGCCTCCTCTTCAGCTTCAGTCCAATTTGAAATGTAGAACATTTGGAAAATAGAGAAGGACGTGATAGGCAGGCAGAAAACAGGGAATCAGGGTACCCAGCCTCCATTACGGTTGTGAGATTTTAGGAAAACTCTTTACTTCTTGGATCCTCGTTTTTCACATCGGTAACGTGGACTGGTCACATGGAATATTATTTAGCCTTAAAAAGGAAGGACATTCTGAGACATGCTACAATGTGGATGAACCTTGAGGACATTAAGCTAAATGAAACACGTTGGTCACAGAACAGACACTATATGATTTCGCTTATGAAGTACCTAGAGTAGGCAGATTCACAGAGACAGAGTAGAGTGGTGGTTGATGGGAAGTGGAGACAGGGGTAGGGAATTGGGAATTTGTGTTCAGTGGATACAGTTTCAATTTTATAAGATGAAAAGAGGATGGATGTTGGTGATGTGAGGACATCGATGTGAAGGTACTTAATGCCACTGAAATGTACACTTAAAATGGTAAGTTTTATATTATGTGTATTTTACCATAGCTAAAAGTTTTCAATTAAAAAAGGAATAGTAATAAACTCTAAGAATTATATCTTAGAGTCTAAAATTTATTGTAGTCCCTCAGGTGCTGGAGAGTCATTAAGTGAAGAAAGCAGTGGAGGCCAATCTATAGGGTCCTAATATATTTGGAAGTAAGCATCATACTTCAACTAGCATATGTCTTTGAAGGTCTGCTTCATGAAAGGGAGGATTTTAGGTCTGGTGCTCTCACAGAGCAGATTTAGAACCAATAGGTAGGAGTGACAAGAAGGCAGAACTTTGTATTAAGAATAGCTTTCTTTTTAAAATAAGTAAAAAGGCTGTCCAAGATGAATGAGCTTCCCCAGGAAGAAGTCCCCTCCCTCTAGCAGAGGTGTCGAGCACATGTGGTCATGAGCAGGCTCCTTTCCACTCCCGTGGAATGCTGGATGACGTACCACTAAATTGTCTGCCTAAGGTTCTGTGGTCCTCTGTTCCTTCCCGGTCATGGCTTGAATGCTTTTTTTCATTCCCCCGAATAACAGCATCTATTACTACAAAGAAAAACACCGCTCTGAAGTTATTAAGGACTCCACAGGTTATATGGTAGTGAATTGAATTGTCTAGGGACAGATTAAATCCATTTTATTCTCAGGCAAGTCACAAACTGTAACTTGGACCTCAGGGGTTTCTAGGTCAGCATAGGGAAGGAAATCAGCAACTCTGCTCAACCAAATTGGTATCAAGCTTAGGAAATCTTTACCTCCTTAAGTTGGTTATATTAAATGCTTGTGATTAAAAGACTTACAAAAGACTTCATGGGTAATTAAATTGCATTAAGTATTATATATGCTTATAACTTAGTGATTAGTGCCAATATAGGCCATAGGAATCATAATTCTGGGCTAGATGTATACTGTTTGACACAGTGTGAAAGTCCTGTTATTCCTCAAAAATTTGACATTATCACATTTCCAAGGTGAATATCAAGTGCTTTTTGTGTAATTCTTGGGAATAAAATGAAATAACTTTATTTTATAGGGTCTGTCTCAGAGGGCCTTTAATATATTATTTTCTTGGGCTCATCAGTCTTCTCCCCCAAAGTTAATGAAGCGATAAATTCAAGGCACAGTCCACTCTGGAACAGACTTGGTGTCCCTAAACTTTTGGTGAGATGAAAACTGGAATCTCAAAGCATCTGCTAACTACCTTTATCACATTACTCACTAAAGGTTTGGAATATTCCAGTGCATTGCCTTTCCATAACAGAGTGTGAGCTTCTTGTGATGAGGATTCCTGTTACTTTGGCCTCAATGTCTCTGTATACCAGCAGAGTGGATGTTCAGCAAATTAGAGAATGAATAATGAAGGCAAAAATCTGTGAACCCATAGCTGGTGTCAGGGTGGCTGGTGGTCTTTAAAATGTGATTTGGGGAGTCCTGAATGCCTCCGAGCCCAATGTTGGGTACCAAGAGATTGCTAAATGGATAGGACCCCTTTCTAACCACAGAGCTCTGCTTTTATCTCTTTTACGTATTAGGATCCCATGTAAAGTTTTCTGTAAAAGTATTCTGAAAAACACATACACACAAATACTCAAAACATCAGAACTGCTTTCAGGAGGTGTTTGTGTGTATGTGCATATCTGGTGTGTTGGCTATTACAGAGCTTGGGGTAAGAGACAATGTTTGCAAGTTTCTTCACTTGGTTTAACTCTCTATTAAGCGTTTTTTTCTTTTTTTTTTGCCTAGTCTGGAAGTGGGCTGGCTACAATACAAACTGCTTCATTAGAGATCTGTCAAGACTAGCTAAGAATTTTATTCATGTTTACCAAGTTTTGGGTGATTACCAGGTGTTTTGTTCTTTTCCTTCTAAGGAGATTTGAATTTCCCATTAGTGGATTTATAGTCATCAGTGCTTAACCATATCAGACAATGAATTACCATTCAGTAATAAATCTACAGTTTCTAAATTGTTTGCAAACCCCATACAATGTATAGAGAGATGTATTTCACCAAGGACTTTGTTACTTTGACAGTTGCCCCTGGTGGCTCAAGAAAATCCTGTGGAAATCCTTAGGAATAAGACAAAGACTTCTGGCTCTGTAGTCATCCACCGTACCTACAGGGAGGTGATGGAGTGATGTACTGATGGACTCCTATCTCTCTGCAAAGGGCTGTGTGAAGAGAGATGGGCAGTGTGACTTGTGGCTATACTACACCAGTTTGTGGCTTTCTTTAAGCGACAGAGGAAGAAGGTGCACTAGGAGTGGGGGAAAGAGAAGAAATAAGCTGGAGGGTTAGCTCAGTGGTCAGAGCTGAACCTGCGCTCCCAAGTGTCTGACTCTGGGCTTTGGTAAGGTAGCTGATCCAGAAGAGGAATTCTCACCTGTGAAGAGTTCAAAGGGCCCACAGTTGGATGCTTCCCATGGGAACCAGGATAGATCCCTTCTACTTAACACATTCCACCACCCCCCTTTTTAAAAAAACTTTTTCTGTCTTTCTTTCCATGGTAGCTCAAACTCAGAAATTTCACCTAGCCTGAAACTGATATTTACTGCTTACTACTGGTTCTAAAATCCTCAAATCCCTTGGGAGCAAAAAAAAAAAGGGGTGGGGGAAAGAAGTCCTGATACTTTATTCACACTGCAATATGGTCTTGTCAAAATATGCTCTTTAGTTCTACTGGATAAATAATTTCTTAGTGATATGTCAGTTAGAAGAGACCCACCTAGATGATCTTGACTCAGATCAAGTTCTCCTGAAGATTCTGATCTTCTAAATGCTTTCTCCTTTGCTTCTATTTTACGTGGAATTCAGTGTCTGAAAGTATGTATTGAGATAAAAGTGAGAATGGGGAGTAAAAAAATTAAAAATTTTATTCTTTCCTATGATTATTCTTCGGAGAAGGCAATGGCACCCCACTCCAGCACTCTTGCCTGGAAAATCCCATGGGCAGAGGAGCCTGGTAGGCTGCAGTCCATGGGGTCGCTAAGAGTCGGACATGACTGAGCGACTTCACTTTCACTTTTCACTTTCATGCGTTGGAGAAGGAAATGGCAACCCACTCCAGTGTTCTTGCCTGGAGAATCCCAGGGATGGGGGAGCCTGGTCGGCTGCCGTCTATGGGGTCGCACAGAGTCGGACACGACTGAAGTGACTTAGCAGCAGCAGCATGATTATTCTTATAAAGAAATCTGGTAAAAACAAAGAGAAAAAGAAATCACATATAGAACTCCCTTTCCTTTTCACCATATGTCATACAGAAATTCACTTAGGACCACCCTTGTGCTGTCATGGAATGGAAAAGACTGATGGCTGACTGGCAGTCTTGTATGCATGCATATGTATGCAATTGCCATGAGGATCCTCTTTCCTCATTGGCACCTGGCACCACCTGTGTACCTGTATGCCATCTAGACCATGCAAACAAAGACACCCCAGTTTCTTTGTGGGCTCACTACAGACATTTAATCACAGAAATTACAGATTTTTTACTCTCAACGCTGCCATCAGAGAAAACCCAAGACTGTTCCTCACTGCTAGCAGATCCTGAAAGTTTTTCAAAAGTAAAAGGAAAATATTCTCTCCAACTCTTCTTCCCCTCCTCTCACCCCAGTTGAGAAATAAAACACAAAAGATATATATTCTTTGGGAGAGACACCTCTCTGGTTTTTGTTTTTGTGTTGTTTTTTTTTAAACTACAGTGTCAACGACTGGTAACGGATTTGTCCCTAAGAAGCGTTTATGTAGAAGTAATTAAGAAAGAAGACAGGATAGCCTTGTATCCAGCATATTCAGGAGAGGGCAGGCACAGAACCAGGAATAAAGACTGAGTGGAAGCTGGGAGCCTGGAAAATACAGCATTTCCTGGAATTGCCCTGAGATGGTGGAGTAACAGCCGTACCCTACCTAACTCTAGATCAGTTTGCCATCATGCATGTTCTACTTTGTTTAATTGAGTTTTTATTTTTCATCTGTTGCTTGCTTTAGGTTGTCCTTTCATTCTACAATTTTGGTATTTTTTGTAGTGTCTTTGGGATTGCCAATGGATTATTCTTTTTATCTTTTGTACCTCAGTGGTACAAATGAAATGCCTCACTCTTTTTTTTTTTTTTTAGTACTTGCTGGAACAAAATATTCCCCAGTCTCAACTGTTCAGAAACAGTTTACAAAAATTTTTTTGAGTCATTTCTTCAAAAGTTTTCAATAACTTAATACAGATGTCAGGTAAACCAAATTCTATTATTATCAGAAAGTAGGAGAGACATTATAGACAGAAAGTAGTCAGCCACATATTTTATAAAAGTGCTCCTTGGAAGAAAAGCTATGACCGACCTAGACAGCATATTATAAAGCAGAGACATTACTTTGCTGACAAAGGTCCGTCTAGTCAAGGCTATGGTTTTTCCAGTAATCATTTATGGATGTGAGAGTTGAACCATATAGAAAGCTGAGCGCCGAAGAATTGACGCTTTTGAACTGTGGTGTTGGGAGAAGACTCTCGAGAGTCCCCTGGACAGCAAGGAGATCCAACCAGTCCATCCTAAAGGAAATTAGTCCTGAATATTCATTGGAAGGACCGAGGCTGAAGCTGAAACTCCAATACTTTGGTCACCTGATGGGAAGAACTGACTCATTGGAAAACACCCTGATGCTGGGAAAGATTGAGGGCAGGAGGAGAAGGGGACGACGGAGGATGAGATGGTTGGATGGCATCACCGACTCGACGAATATGAGTTTGAGCAAGCTCCAGGAGTTGGTGATGGACAGGGAGGCCTGGCGTGCTACAGTCCATGGGATCGCAAAGAGTCGGATACAACTGAGTGACTGAACTGAGGGTGGTAATAGGAAAAGATGGTTTGGAGAAGGTGCAGGGATGGAGGCGTGCCTCCAAGACCCAAGATTGTCATTTGAACACAGTGCAGAGAACTGCACGGCACTCTGAATGGGGCTTCTGAGACAGCTGTGGCTCACGGTTGGTAGCTATCACAGTGGCCTGCTGCAAACTGGGCTGCCTGTCCTGTAGTACATGCAAGGAGGCCAATACTGTGATCTCTAATTTCCTCTAACACCTACTTGTAGAGACTGCTTTTCACATTGCAGACTGCATCAGAATTACCTGGGAGCTTTTGAAAAAAAAAGTACAGAGTCTCAGGATATACTCCAGACCAACTGAATCAGAATTTCTGAGGGTGTGACTGGGGGAAACACACGCTCGCACACAAACATGCACACGTGCACACATTTTTACATTCCCCGGGTAGGCAGGTGAGCAGCAGCATGGGAAACAGAGGGAGTGGACAGAGAGCTTACCCTTGCCAGTGGGCCAAGAGCAGCTGTCCAATCTAGTAGGTTCCCCTTAAATGTGTGGGGCTCTGCAAATGGGCATTATTCATCTGGGGCCTCAGGCAGAGATGGGATCTCCATGCATCTGGACATGAGGGTGGTGGGGACAGAGCCCCCCAGTGAGAAGGACCCACATGCAGAGGAGCCCATTAATCTCCAGCCTCCCTTGGGCTCCTTGGGACCAAGCCTTGCCTGGGAAAGTCAGCTGAGGGCGGAGGCAGCGTTGTGCCCTGCTTTCTCATCAGCATGTGACCCTTCCGGTTCTTATCAGAATCTGTGGGTACTTCCTGCTGACAGGGCTCCCGAGGGGCAACAGAAACAGAAGCCTGCTGGGAAGGGAATGGAGGAGAAGCTCTGTATTGTGGATTCAGTATCAGTTCTGTGGTTTCCCCCCAAGGGATAAATATTGTGCTTTGCAGCTTATATGATGGAACAGACTTCCTATGTGTATGATTCCAGGAAGAGAGTTAATAAAACCTCTTGATACCTTGCCTCCATGGCAGCATTTATTTGTCTAGCAGTGAGGCTGTGTGCTGTTCATACAGTACTGGTGTTAGGTTGACATTTGCTTTGACCTTTAAACTTTCTGCTTCCTCCTTCCCCGTCCTCTCCCCGACCCACCTCCCCGCCTCCTGTTGTTCCTCAGCAAGTGAGTTTGATCTTCTGTGACCTGGGCTTTTCCACAGGTTGACTCTCCCAGGCTTGGATGGGGTGGGGTGCAGGCTTTTCCTCTTTTCTCTGCACAAAGGTCATTGTAGGACTGTAAAATTATTGTCTGGTGGCAGCACAAGCAGCATTTCTCATGTGGGGAGTGTGGAGAGCTTGTTTATTCTTTAAATAAGAAAAGGAAAAGAAAACACCTCCAGAATCCACATCTGCTGTGGGCTGTGCAGGGCTGGGCTTCCCACCTTGGCTGCAAGAAGGCCCGCTGCTCCTTGGACCCCGGCCCCAACCCAGCAGGGATGGGGAGCTGCATCTCAGGGGAGCCTGGTGCTTGTCAGGGAAGGAACATTCTTGGCTCCGAGGCATCTTCAGGACCTGGGGGTATTTTCATAAGGGTGTAACCCCAGGGCTAAAGGAAAATTCCACTCTTGGGAAGTATGATACCTCTGTTCTTGGTCATCTTCTCAAGTTGCTGTGTGTCGTGCTTTTAACTCTCAGGCTTTGCACTGGGACTGATAGAGTTTGAATTCAGCTCTACTGACGAACCTTAGATAGGTTATGTAGGGTTTCTCCACCTTGATTTTCTCATGTGTTCAGTGGGATTCATGGGGTTATCTTGAGAATTAAATATCATGATATATGTATAAATGCATGGAATAATAGCTGGCATAGAATAGGCACTGAAAGCATGTTAGACCCCAATATTATGATTCGTCCTTAAGTATCTCTTACTTAAAAGAATCTTTGATTCTATTTGTATTTTTAGGATGCATTTGAACTTTTGAAAATATGGATTTCCGTGTAGAAATATCTAGGAGGAGTTCATGTGTTCTTTAAATTCCTTTTACTTTCAATCATGTCTGTTGAAGTCAAGAGGTGCTTTCTTCCTGCAGATCCAGATGTGTTGCTATCTCTCCTCTTCCTCCCTCATCCACTCATCTACTGCTACTATTGAATAGTGAAAGTTGCTCAGTTGTGTCCGACACTTTGTGACTCCATGGACTATGCAGTCCATGGAATTCTCCTGGCCAGAATACTGGAGTGGGTAGCCATTCCCTTCTCCAGGGGATCTTCCCAACCCAGGGACTGAACCCAAGTCTCCCACATTGCAGGTTGGTTCTTTACCAGCTGAGCCACAAGGGAAGCCTGAGAATCCTGGAGTGGGTAGCTGTTCCATTCTCCAGTGGATCTTCCCAACCCAGGAATCGAACCAAGGTCTCCTGCATTGCAGGCGGATTCCTTACCAATAGGGAAGCCCACCTATTGAATAAGGGTCCATAATTATCCATCTGTGGCCTACAGCAATTTTTTAAAAAGTTGTAGACTGTAGAGGAAGCCTACTCACCAAGGGCTCCTAGGTTTGCGGCCTACAGAAGAGACTCACCCAGCTCTCCCTGCTGGTGGTTCCTGTGCTCCTTAGAGAGAACACATTCGTGGAGGGAGACCTTGGTGGCTTCACCCCTAACCTGTGGGTCTTAATTGCAGATATGCCCTCAAAGATATGCCTCATGGAAAGGCTGGCTCAGGCCAGGCACAAAGGAAAGGGTAAGAAGGAGGCCCGAGCAGAGCTGCCAACTGGGGAGGATTGTACAGGTTGCCAGGCAGTTGCCCACTGTGGACAGTGTGCTGAGGTTTTGTTTTAATACATCTGTGCTACATCAGCAGAAAGTTCTTTTCTTCTTGCTCTCAGAATGTAGAGTAGTGATAGTTGGGATGTCTTGGAACCTCACTCTTTAAGTGCTTATCCCTGACTGATGGGAACCAAAACCAACAAATAAGTAAACAAATGTCAGTCCAGCTGCTAGGGGCCTGCAGAATATCTCAGGCTAGCTGAAGAGAATGTGTGGTCTTAAGCTAGGTTCATACTTCAGAATCTAAGTAAATAATACTATTTCTGTCTCTCCATTTCCCCCTGCTCTTTCTGGATGTGTATGTATTTGTTTCTTTCTTGGCATGGCCTGATGAGGCAAAAAGGCAGAGCTCTTGGATGACATGATAACATACTTTCCTATCCCTCCACGACCACTTCTCATAAGATAACATGGTCATTGAATCAGGTTGAAAACAAAACTCTGAGCCAGTGGTAGATCATAGTTATTGAGGGGTAAGGTAAGAAGGAAGAGGGAGGGCCTGAGATTTATGTACTAACTTGGGTTGAAAATGTGCTTGGTTTGCTATAGGTGGTGGCTGTGACTTTGAAGATGTTCTTATTAAAAGGAGGATAGTCTTTATTGCCTCCTTAGATGTAGGCATGAGTCTCAGCAGTTAGGGGAATTTCAGTTGGAATGAGGGGTGAGGGTATGGAAACTCCTATCCAGGGAGCTTCAGTGAAACATATGTTATGACTTCTGTCATTGGAAGTACCCTCTAGAAGAGCGTGTTAGTGTGTGTGTGTGTGTGTGTGTGTGTGACCTGAATATGTGCATCATGTAAAAGATCTACAAAGACATTCTGATGACCTGCCTCTGATCTTTACCCCTTGCCAACGTGAGCATTCAGGGAACCACTGGTATTTATGATGTTCACTAGGTATGACATATGCAGGAGATTAGCAAGACTTGTCATGCAGAATGTGACTTGCGAATAGATGATTTGTGGATGTGGAGGGACTGCCTGGGACTATGGAAACTTGAAGCTGGAGGTAACTTGAGGGTTATCTAATCACATTCCTCTACAGGCATTCTGGAAGATACTTTTCAACCTCGGCTTGAAAAATGTTAAGCAATCCAAGAGAGTCCAAGCCAGGAACTGACCCTGGGTCGTCTGATCCCAGAATTCACACTCCTGACACTTAGGCATCCAGACAAATGATAGTAACCGCTCAATCTGGGTTAATCACATATCCCTAGGTACTTAAAATGAATTCATGGGATTCTACATTTTTACTTGGGTTTTATTTTAAATCAAATCACTTCAAAGTTGGCACAGTGCTTTGCAGAGAGGATAATGACAAGGTCTCTGGAGGTAAATTTAGAATTTTTTTTTTCCTGAAAATGCTAATGAGAAACTCTGAGAATGCCAATACTTCCAATCAGTGCACCTTGCCTTTCTACTGAAATTCTCGCCAGAAATTAAAACCCTTGGCCTGTGACCTGGATCATTTTTCTTTTAATTGCTATTGGAAAGTGATTCCAGTACTTATTCATTCAAAATATTTTTGACCAGTTACTTTATACAGGCTCTGTAAAAGGTCCTCCACATATAAATTTGAATAAAATACTCTTCCTCTCCTCAAAGGATTCACCATCTTCTGGGAGAGACAACATGGATATTTCTGTGTGACAAATGTAGTTAGCAGGATACACGAGGTGCTATGGGAACAGAGCCTGGGAAGCCAGGAAGGTTTCCAGAGGAGGTAATATAAGGTTATGATGTCTAGACTCCTCTCTCTTTCTCACTTGTGTGCCTATAAGAATTCAGTGCTCAAATTTTTGGTTACTTTTTTCTGACGTAGCTCCCTCTATAGCCATGTTTTCAACTAATGAACTAAGCACAACTTTTGTCTACCTTAGTGTCTCACCTCTTTTCTATAGTAGTTTCATTTTACCTCTTAATTCCCTTACTCAATCCAAGTAATTAGGATGGAGCTTAATTTTCAAATTTAGATCAGTTGAGGAATTCCCAAGCTTGGAAAGCTTTTTTTTTTTTTTTTGAACACATTAACTTTTGATCATTCCTTCCTTATCTTATCCTGAAAAATAATGAGTTATAGATATTGAATTTAAAATGATGGAATTGGAGACTACCAGGTTTCGAAGGGTCATTAAAGGCCATCTTACTGAGTGCTTGTGTATTATACATGATGCAGCTCTCACCTAGGTGAGCCTAGCTCAGTCACTCAGCTAGTTAGGCTTGGGTGGATCTCTGCTCAGACCACTTTCTTTTTGATCCCCATCAGTTTGATCTCTACCTAAACTGTTTGGATTGTGGTCACCTCTAGAATGATGATGATTAAGTGCCCTTCAATATTCAATGACTAAGTCCATTTTAAGTGAATAGCTATTTACTTATACCCCTCTTTTATCTCTTATGAAGTTGTGAGGTATGATCATCTATGTGCTGCTTCCCTGTAAATTAGGAGGGATAGTATGAATAGTCACCCACTCGTACTGGCAGTGTGTGGATAGGCAGTGAGGCCTGGACGTTATGTCAAGAAGCTCTTTTTTAGAGCCTTGTCACCACTGGTCTTTTCTCCCTCTTCCCCTGTCCATGGTAAGTAGGCACCCAACCCCGAGTATTCACATTCAGTTGCTCCTGGTTCATGTCAGGACTTCAGGGCCCTAGCTCTTTGCTCCATAGCACAGCCCATGCTTTCAATGGATGGCCATTCAGACCTAGCCTTGATTGATTTTTTTCCTAAAAGGCCAAAGAGAATATGATTTCCGAACTAGACAGAATCTACTCTTATTTTATTTAGCAGCGCTGTGAGGTAGGGACTGTTAGGATAAGACTCTATCTAGAAAGTTAGAAACTCCCTAAGCCCGAGGGACAGGACATTTCATGGTAAATATTTAAGCTCCTGGGCTCCAGGGCAATTGGAAAGTACGTGTTAAGAAGCTTTCCTCTCTCCCTCTAATTCCCTGTACTTATCACTGAGCTGTGCCATTTGGGCTTATTCTTTATGCTGAAAGAAGCCCTGTCTTTTAATCTGTTAGCTAAGGGGAAAAAATGTAAAGAAATATAAAACATCCTAAATAATGGCAGTGAGAGATAAAATTCTGGGAGGACATTCAATGCTCAGATGTCCCTAACCTGAACAAGTGTATTCAAAGAGGCCCAGTTCTGATGCTAATCAGTTTAGTAGAGGGGATACTTGGTACCAGATCAGGAGAACTTGGGACTGGTCCTGGGTGTTCTCCTTACACTTTTTCTGTTTGTACCTCCATTTCCATCCTGGTAAAGTAGGGAAATTTTTTTCTTAGACTACATCCCAGGAGACCAGGAGGAGACAAGGAGTATAGAATGCTTTAGAAGTCAAAATGTGGGCAGTGGAAACCTGGTATAACTGTGGTCTCCTCAGGCCAACATCATCCTGATGTTGGTGCTTTTTCAGCATGGAGTTCTGCCTTCTCTCTCCTCCCAAATACAGGAGAAACTGAAGGTTAAAGTGTGAAGTGGCTTGCCTAGTATGTCCCCACTTAAAAGCGCAGAACTGGGGACACACTCAGCTCAGACTCTCACTGAAAGGCGGACTCTGTGTCTGGCAGTTGATAATCATCCCCTCAGCAGGGACGATATGTTGTGGTCCTTGTGGTCACCCCTGTGGTTGCGCCCTGTTTCTGCATGGCCCTCATGTTGCTTCCTGGCCCAGCACCGTCCAGCCTGCGTGTCCTTGTCAGGTGGAGAGAGCCACACCGGTGTGCCTCCTGCTGTTCTGCCCTGTCCCTCAGACTAGGCATCCTTTGCCTCGGGCTTCCTGAGCTGGTAAACTGAGTAAACAGGAGGCTCCTGGACACTGGTTAGGAGGAAGGCAGGGACTTGTGATAAGCTGAAATAGGCCCATTTTGGGGCCAACGATAAAAGTCTGATTTCTCAAACACTTTGTCAGTTCGGGCAGAACGGCACTGATTAGTACTTTCCATGGAAAAGCAAAAGCTGGGGAAAAGCCCTCCCAATTCTGAGCTTGATTATTATATTTACAATCTGAGCAAACTTTTGGAATGTCACCAGCAGATTCCCTGGGGCACAGTAATCAAGTTCCTTGTGTGTGGATGGGCTGGGGGCAGGCTAGTGTGTGCTCTAAGGCACCCTTATCTTCCAGGCCCCCTCCTTCCCGTCTCCCTGAAGGACACAGGGCCAAGACTTGAGTTGTTTAGTTTGGCTTGAGTTTGGGAGCATGGATACTGGGCTGGCCTGGAGGAAACCCACTTGCTGATTGCTTGTCTCAAAGTGTAATAGCCTCTGGGAAACAGAGCCAGCTCTCCTCCTGTCCCTCTTTACATTTTCAGGTGACAAGCGGCTAGTGCCCCAAGACCTGGAGGTCCACTCAGCAGACTGCTAGACCTGGGAGAAACTCCTAATCATTCATCATTTTCCCTCGAGTTTTGTTCTGAGTACTTTGTAAACTTGGACTCAGTGTTGAAAGTTTCCTCAGAAGTTTGCTAGTGAGAAGTTGGGATCACTTGTTTGGCATATCCATAAAGAACGCTCAAGCACGGAATCCTAAGTATTCTTTACTTGTATCACTTGATTTTCTTTACTGGATCTTGTGAATTTTACTAAGAACACGATTTTTTAAGACATCAGTAGTTTATCTTTTCTGGGATCAGATGTGGAATTTTCTTATGTTGGCAAATCCAGGGGTGAGATACTATACTTTTCCAATAAGTGAGTCATTTTCTTTTATTCTCCAAAGTTCTTACTCTAGCTTTTGGCCCTTCCTTCACCCTCTTTTCAAGCTATCCGGGTGTCACAAAAGGAAGGCTGAGGAGCCTGTGGAGGTTGGAACTGTGGAATTTGTAATTCCTGCCCAAAGCCTGAAGCAGACCTGGGATCTCAACCCTGGAGCCCCTGCAGAGTCTGGGCTGCCTGCTGAGGTCTATTTACTTAGCCCCAGAACATTTAATCCTGTTCAGCATGGGGTGATGTCGGTGGGTCAGGCCTTGGAGCTGGGCAGCTGAGTGGAAGCTGAAGGATGAATGGCTGGTTGAGGCCAAGGTGTTGGGTGGCCGCTGAGCATTGGCTGGAGCAGGCTCCGAGCCACCGCTGCGTGTTGATTTTGTAGTGAGATCATTACCTTGCCTGGGTTGTTAAATGTGGTTTAATCTTCCTTAAGGCAGAGCTGGACAATGTTGCTTTTGTGACTTCAGAGAGTCACTAGAACGTTAGAGGAGGCCAGGTTTCCAGAATTCTACCAGGAGAAAATCACAACCCCTGTCAGAGTCAGGGGGTGGGTGATGCTTCAGTTCCCGTGTAATATGCACCACGTCACTGCCAGCAGAGCATCACACTTGATGGGGATGCTGGGAGGCAGGAGGGCACGGACCAGGCCCCCACAAAGTGCTTAGTGCCGGGGGAGACTTTGTTCACATAGAGCCCGGCACTCCCCCCAAACCAGAAATGGATGTTCCAGGAGTGCAAGGAACACGCCATTCGCTGAGGACGTCCAGATACGTAACTGCCTGGGCTTGTGCTAGTTTCCTTTTGTGACCGGATGGAGTCTTAAATTATCTTTTTTTTTTAAACAGTAAGGGCCTGTCTGTGGGCCATTACTTTGGGGACAAACAGTTGGCAGGAGAGTTCGAGGACTAGGAGAGGGAGAAAGGGAAGGAGAGAGAGAAAAAGAGAGAAAGCTCTTTTATCCAAGCTGCCCATTTCATACTGCGGGAAAACTCTGTGAGGAGGTGGCTTTGGGGAAAAGTCTGAAGGCATTCTAGGAGCCTCTCCAAAGGTCGTCACCTCATTACCTTCCTTTACTGTCCTCTTCTTGCCTCTGCACATCTGCGTCAGACTCCTAAGTCACTGCATTTCCGTCCTGCTGCCTTTTATTTTTCTCTGTGGTTGTTTTTTTCTCTTACCTTGTCTTTATAGTCTAATGGAATAAAATGTAAATTACAGCCTCAAAGATTCTACAAACCACCAGAATCTCACACTGCCCTCCCCGCGTATACACACTCACACGTGCACATACTGTACTTTCCTAACACTTTGGGGCTACAGAATAGAGCTCCCTTCTTACTTAAGTGTGGGATACTCACAGCTTCTCTGCTCCCAGCATGACCTGTGCCATCAAGTTATTCAGAAACAAGAAACTCTCATGCAAACCAGTCTCCCCCAACTCTCCCAGGGAGGCACATGTTGCAGGACACCATTGTGCTCCATGATAATAATCCTCAAAAAGCTCCTTGCCTTTCCTCAGGTACCTTCTTGGTATCTTACAGAGGAAGAAAACGTATAGCTGGGCAGCGAGGAGCCCAGACCCCTGACTCCTTGTCTCACAAGTCGTGCCTTTCCTATTTTGGAACTGTCATTTCTGTATGCTTTTCATCCTTTGGTACATGAAGTTTTAAATTACCCTCATCATTTTTTAGGATAATGAACCTTAAATATTTGTTTTCTTCCAAAGGTCTTTTTTTCATACTTTAGAATATATCCACTTGCTCTTGAGTTCCACTGAACAAATTCATGCTGGAACTTTTCATCCCAGTCTTGGTTTTGTGGTATTCTTCATTTGAAATGTCCATATGCACACCTTCATGTTTATTCATTTATCCAGTCAAACAATGAATGTTTATAGAAAATTGGCTCTGCAACACGCATTGCTCTAGACCTTGGCCTTACGTTGAATGAAACAAGCATAATACTTGCCCTCATTGGGTTCTAGTCTCCTGGGGAAGAGAGACTTTATTAAGGAGATACAATTAAATTGTTGTAAGGCTAAGGAAGTAGGGTGTTATGGCAGCCCACAGCAGGCACTCACCTTAGTACTGTAAGTCATGAAAGTCTCCCTAAAGAAGTGGTGTCCACACTGTGAGCTGAAAAATAGGAAGTCCACCAGGTGAATGGCAGATTGGATGAGGTGGTGACAAGTCTGGCTAGGTCAAGAGAAAGAGTTCCAAAGAACAGGGACAGCTTGTTCAAATGGTGCCAAGGTAAGATTAAGTCTAGAGCTTTGGAGGAACTGACAGGGGCCAGTATGGGAAGCCTGAGGTAAGCAAGGGGAGAGAGCAGCCTGAAGGGCCAGTGAGGAGAAATTCAGGGGTTGCCTGGAAGGTATTTTCCCAGCCCTCTGTGGAATTCTGGACTTCATCCTATGGACAATGCAAACTCATCAAAGAATTTAAGCAGGGGGATGACATGACCGTAGTCACTTCTTTCAAGGATTGTTCTGGCTGCTCTGTGGAGAAAGGATTGTAGGGTTGTAGGATAATAAGGATGGATATGCAGGATGTGCTCACCTAACTGAAAATTCTTAAGAGATGGGGAAGAATTGGCCCAAGGGGCTGCTTAGCTCTGCTCCCACTGAGTTTTTTTTTTTTTTGGACATATCCTCTTTTTATCACTAAAGTTACAGTGTTAAGTGTGCTTCACACACATACGCACAGACACACAAACACACAGACTCACAGACACACAAACACACAGACTCACACACTGAGAGGGATCTTCATCATGTTCATTTATGTACACCCCGCCCCCCATTGCTTAGCATAGTTGCTGGCATAAAAGCTGCCCAGTGTACGTTTGCCAAGTTGATGAATGAAGAAATGCATAATTCCTCATTAGACTCTTTTTTGAAATAATTTCCCTGTTAAGCTTTACCTTGAAGTTCAAGTGATATGCAGGGGAGGAGGAAGCAATACAAAGAATGAACCAGGAGCCTGGGTTTCCATTCCACCTCTGCCTCTGAGAAGCTGAGCAAATGGGACCGACCTGTAGCTTCTTGACATCCTGTTCCTTCTATTGTAAATGAAGGGATTTGGCTAGAGAAAGCCTATTAATCACCCAGTTTTTGTGATCCTATGACTTAAGGCACTATAATATGTTTAAATCCAGCACAGCCCTTACTGTTGACAACCCTCTCAGTATTTTGAGTTTGTCATAAAATATCCTTTGCTGGAAGGATGTTGGACAACCAGGGCTATTTTATCATAGGGTGCTGGATCATACCTTCCAGTCTAGGGATTAGAGAAAATGAAACAGCCATTAGGAGTGCAGGGCTACCTCAATCAGAATGTTAGCAGACACTTAGAGGCAAGCTGCTTCCAGCAGGGCATAGACAAAAAGAAGGGATTCCATTATGAAGAGAGAGATTTGTTTTCTTTTTACTCTCCCTTGAAGAGAAAGAGAGGGGATAAGAGAAAAACAAGACTTGAACTTTCATATCTTGATAAGAATTTCCTGCTATTTACAACATGTAAAATAAACTTTTATTTATTTTTTTAAGAAACACATTTTTGCTACTTGGCTAACATGACCGCTTTGGGGGAAAGATAGAGTCATTTGGTTCCAATATGTGGGTCAAACAGAACAAAAGAGTACACAACTTTCTTTCTTTTTAAAATATTTATTTACCTTGAAGGAAAGAAAAGTCAGAAGGAGGGAGAAAGGAAGCCCGGTCAAGGGTGCTAACCTGAATGGCATTTCATAGCTGTCTGGAAATTGCCTAGACTGGGTGTGTTCACTTTCTTCCTGCTGGAGGTCCATGTTGGGATGGGTGAAGGGGTTGTTGTTGTTCAGTTGCTAAGTTGTGTCCGACTCTTTGCAACTCCACGGACTGCAGCAGGTCCGGCCTCCCAGTTCTTCACTCTCTCCTGGGGGCGAGGGGGAGGTTTCCTTAAAGGGCTGTGGGCAGAGCTGGATATTCCTTCACACTCAACTCAGATAATCAATTAAAAAGGATTGATAAAGGTCTACCATGTGCTTTTCCAAATGGTCTAGGGAAGGCAGAATACCCTGAACCAGTCCTCCCCTTCTGCCAGCTTATGTTCTAGATGGGCAGCCACCACTGACTGGTCAGAGAATGAGGACAAAGGAAGGTAGCATGTCTCACGTCTGTAGCCCCTAACAGTTTTCATATCCATGACCACATTTGATCTTCACTTGATTCTTATGTGTAAGAAGTTCAGTGAACTTAGAACAGCACTGGAGTCAGAATACCTAGACTTTGAGATGTGGTGAAACCACCAAAAGCCTGTTTTCTCCTCTATTAATTTGCTTTCTTTATTCCTATTCTCACTTTATCCAGGGTTATTAAAAGGATCAAATAAAATAATGGATTTGAAATTGCTTCAGAAACTCTGGGAGACTCAAAAAATATATCTTGTACCTTGTGGGGAGGGGGCAGACTCTAAGTGTTCTGCACATTCTGGGAATGAAAACACACAGCACAAATGATAGCCTCAAGTTCAGAGATTGCTCAGGGTCCCATGGCTTGTCTTTAGCAGAATCTCGGGTCTTCATCCAGGAAGGGGTATTTCTAGTGTAATCTGTGGTTTCTTAGCCCACTGTGGGAATTCAGATGAAAAGGAAATCAGTGGGAACTATCTTCATGAGAGAAATTTCATAGGTCATCAAGTGTTCATGGAACTCCTTTGATGCATGTGTTTTTTTAACTCTCAGCATAGAAAGATACTCTCAGGGTCTATCCAGGGTAATAGTGATGGTGCAACATAAGATAGTGGTTAGATATTAGCAGCAGTACATGGTCAGTGATCTAAGAAGAGACCACGTACCAAAAAAAGACAAAGATAATGATATTCTCCTGTGTTTTATAGTTTATTCAGACTTTTATGTATATTATAATATTTGATCCTTTCAGAATTCTGTAATACAGGGAGAAAAGGCATTTTTATTATCTTCCAATTTTCAATGCCTCATCTGAGGCCTTGGAGAGTTTAAATAACTTGTTCAAGGTCATGAAACTTGCAAGTGATGCATCAGGTCTGGGTGTTGAGACTTTAAATTTTTATCTCCTTTGTGCTAATGCCACCAGTTGTTTACTTTAAGCCTTCAGTTCAGTTCAGCTCAGTTGCTCAGTCGTGTCCAACTCTTTGTGACCCCATGAATCACAGCACGCCAGGCCTCCCTGTCCAACTCCCGGATTTCACTCAGACTCACGTCCATTGAGTCAGTGATGCAATCCAGCCATCTCATCCTGTGTCCCTCCTGCCCCCAATCCCTCCCAGCATCAGAGTCTTTTCCAATGAGTCAATGCTTCACATGAGGTGGCCAAAGTACTGGAGTTTCAGCCTTAGCATCATTCCTTCCAAAGAAATCCCAGGGCTGATCTCCTTTAGAATGGACTGGTTGGATCTCCTTGCAGTCCAAGGGACTCTCAAGAGTCTTCTCCAACACCACAGTTCAAAAGCATCAATTCTTCGGCACTCAGCTTTCTTCACAGTCCAACTCTCACATCCATACATGACCACTGGAAAAACCATAGCTTTGACTAGACAGACGTTTGTTGGCAAAGTAATGTCTCTGCTTTTGAATGTGCTATCTAGGTTGGTCATAACTTTCCTTCCAAGGAGTAAGTGTCTTTTAATTTCATGGCTGTGGTCACCATCTGCAGTGATTTTGGAGCCCAAAAAAATAAAGTCTGACACTGTTTCCACTGTTTCCCCATCTATTTCCCATGAAGTGATGGGACCAGATGCCATGATCTTCGTTTTCTGAATGTTGAGCTTTAAGCCAACTTTTTCACTTTCCACTTTCACTTTCATCAGGAGGCTTTTGGTCCTTGATTTGTTTCACCTATAGTGCAGATTTCTTGTAGTATAATGAGTTAGCTTAGAAAATAAGTGGGAAACCCCATTTCCAAGCAGGCATGGGGGGCAGGGGATGGTGGGGAGGGGGGCAGGAAGCAGTTTGAGAGGCTTGATCCTGAAAGGCCACTGACTTGATCTTGGGTAATTTAGTGCCTTTGATTCTGATCTGGAAGATCAAAGGGTTGGACTGTTCTTTCTAGCTCTAAAGGTTGTGTTTTGAGATACATGGATCAAATATACTATTATTCTTGACTTTCCTTAAAGATACAATATGGAGAATAGGAATTTTCCTTCATAGTATGCTGGTTCTTATAACCCCTTTTATTTTGTAGAGTGTTTTGCATTTTTGAGAATTTGCCCATCTTGTTTCATTTTTTCTTACCACATTCTTTAGAGAGGTTGACCATGAATGATTTTTATGTCGTCTTCTTTTAAGGCTGTTCTAAACTTTCAATACCTTAACCAGTCCTAGCCCAGACCCTCCTCAGGGATCTTGCACTTGCCTTGTCTGGAGCATGGTTCTCTGCCATCACGGAACCTGCTTCTTCTTGTCACTTGGTTTGGTCCTGTGTTGGTTTACTCAGAGGCCCCCCTCAGCTGAGGTCCCCCTTGCCATCACTCATCACATTGACCTGTTTTAATTCTTTCAGAGTATTATTATCACCTGAATTATGAATATCTATTTATATTACCACTGTCTCTCCATTCTGGAATTTAAGCTCCAGCAGAGCTGTTTCCCCTGCTCCCATTGTATAACAAAGAACCTAGAGCAGTGCTTAATATTATAGCACATAGTAGGGGCTTAAAATCTGTTGGCTGAAATGTATATCTTATGAGAAATTTAGTGACTTGCTCAAGATTACATGGTCAATGAGTAGTAGCTGACATAGCACCAGAATTCCACTTCTGGTTCTCCTAGTTAACTGCTCTTTCCATTTGATATTATGCTGCCAAAATGTGTGCATATTTATACCTGGGAATTCCTGATGACTACTGACAAAATTGAAATGATCTTGAGACATTTGTGTGAAACGGAAATGCATTTGTTAAGGGAAATGAGGAAATCCCTGAGGCTTACGCCATTCAGCTTATGATAGAACTTTACAATCTATGTACTTTGTATATTCAACATCAATCATCTCGTATTTGTTTAACTCGTTTTTAAAGGAAGCTTATTTTAGGAGCACTTTCAATATTTTTTATTGACGATGTTTGGATTTTCACATATATAAACACACTGTCATGCACACACACTTACAAAAGAACATAAACAATGACATATGGGTTAGATTCCTGGTCAAGCTGCAGAGATTTTCTCTCCGACAGAAGCTCAAAGGGCTTCATGTGTGAGACTATTACACAAAAGGCATTGCTAAGGCATGGCTATTTCCTCGAAAATCTGCCTCAGAAGTTACATTTGCAATATTTCCTTAATGGCCCAGTTTCCCTCAGTCACCCATTATGACTCTATCAGCTTACTGGAATTTGTTTTGGGCATTAGGATGACATCTTGAATGTCACCTAGAGTACCTCTTAATTATTTATTTTATTTAGTGCTGTGTGAAGCTAATTGCCTTCATTTGCCTTGCGTTTTCTCTTTTCAGCATTAAGGACATTTCCTCTGGGTAAAAATTTTTGAGCAAGGCAATGTTTATTAATTTCACAGTCTCTGGACTTCCCTGCATCTTCACTCAGCCTTTCTCTTTCCGTTAGATCCCGGGTATTATTAATCAATTATTTCAAGACCATCATCCATATACTTGTTGATTTTAGTTGTGTTCCTCCCCGTGTTATCTTTTTCTTGAGATGTAAGATCCTCAATAGCATGTGACATTTCAGGTTAGGCATGAATATGATTTCATCAAAGGACAGGTCGGCATTGACTTCTTTCATGTCTTTAGGGATATATCAGAGGTTAGCTTTCGAATTGTGGTGCATGAGAAGACTCTTGAGAGTCCCTTGAACTGCAAGCAGATTAAATCAGTCAATCCTAAGCGAAATCAACCCTGAATATTCATTGGAAGGACTGATGCTGAAGCTGAAGTTCCAGTACTTTGGCCACCTGATGCGAAGAGTCAACTCATTGGAAAAGACCCTGATGCTGGGAAAAGATTGAGAGCAAGAGGAGAAGGGGGCAACAGAGGATGAGATGTTTGGATGGTATCACCGACTCAATGGACATGAGTTTGAGCAACTCTGGGAGATGCTGAGGGACAGGGAAGCCTGGTGTGCTGCAGCTCATAGGGTCACAAAGAGTCAGACACAACTTTGTGACCAGACAACAAGAGTTTAGCTACTTAGGATTTTGTCAGTGTGACCTACTCAAACTGAAAGGATGGTGTCATTGTTCTACAAATATACTTCCATAGTGCTCCACCCTGAATCAAAGAATTACTTATGTTTGTTCAAATCGAACACTTTTCTAGGCCTTTTTCCTCACCTATTCTCCCAAGAGTTTCTTGTTACTTCCCCTCTTTTTATATATAAACTTCTGTAGTTCTATGTTTCATGGGGTCCTTCGTCCTCAATGTCATTTCTATCTATCCATTTCACGATTGATTTTTTAGCGAGGCCATTGAGACTTGAAGAGATATATCCATTTGTCCCACTCTGGTCTTTAAGCCAACTTCCTGTCTGTGACAGAGCATCTCCTTTATTCCCTGGAAATGCAATATGTTTGTAAACTTTTTGTTTTGTATTGGGTTATAGCCATTATCACTGTTGTGGAGTTTCAGGTGAACAGTGAAGGGACTCGGCCATACATACACATGCATCCATTCTCCCCCAAACTGCCCTCCAGTCCAGGCTGCTATATAACACTGAGCCAAGTTCCATGTCCTTTACAGTAGGTCCTTGTTGGTTATCCATCTTAAATATAGCAGTGTGTACCTGTCCATCCCAAACTCCCTAACTATCCCTTCCCCCCATCCCTGGCCTTCTGCCTGTACCCCAGCAACCATAAGTTCATTCTCTAAGTCTGCGAGTCTCTTTCTGTTTTGTAAGTTCATTTAGATCATTTCTTTTTAGATTCCATATATAAGGGATGCCATCCGATCTTTCTCCTTCTCTGTCTGACTTACTTGACTCAGTATGACACTCTCTAGGTCCATCCATGTTGCTGCAAATGATATCATTTTATTCTTTTTAAGGGCTGAGTACCATTCCACTATACATATGTACCACATCTTTTTCCATCCCTCTGTCGATGGACATCTAGGTTGCTTCCATGTCTTGATCATTGTAAACAGTGCTGCAGTGAATACTGGGGTGCATGTAGCCTTTCGGATTATGTTTTTCTCCAGATATATGCCCAGGAATGGGATTGCAAGGTCATATGGTAATTCTATTTTCAATTTTTTAAGGAACCTCCATACTGTTCTCCACAGTGGCTGTACCAGTTTACATTCCCACAACAGTGTAGGAGGGTTCCCTGCTCTCTATGCCCTCTCCAGCATTTATTGTTTGTGGATTTTTTAATGATAGCCATTTTGACTGGTGTGAGGTGATATCTCATTACTGTTTTGATTTGCACTGGAAATGCAATATTTAATAATTATTTGAAAGGTACAGAGCTGACATCCTGGGTTTCCCCTGTATATACAGATTTACTGACTCACATAAAGAACAAGGCACCCCAGACTGTCTTTTGTTAATATTTTTATCAGTCCAAGTTTAGACCTAAGTTCTAACACACATAAAAATACAAACACAGAATTTTAGGGCTCTTTGATTTTTTTTTTCCTGGAATTACGTAATTTCCCATACCACCTGTTTATGATATCACTGTGCACTGTTACACAGTCACAAGCAGAAGTTATTGGCCAAAACAGATGGGTAGAGATGCTGTATGGAACTAGAAAATTTTACGTTTGGAAAAATAACCTTCATAGTAAAGACCAATGAAAGCAGGCAAGGTCAAGACCCCATGTAGGATCTATGGGGAGCATTTAATGTGTTTTGAGTTCCAAGACAACATTAACTCCACTTGGCAAAGCAAAGCTATCCATGGTGGTAATAAAACTTTTTTTTTACATCAGTCATATATTCTCTCAAGATTCGGGGCTTTCTTCTTTCCTCCTTCCACCAAGAAGTTGTTCAGTTGCACAGGGTTGGAGAAGCATATGGGACCAGAGGAGGTGGGGGTTTATATTGAGCCCCACTTGATTTACTCAGGCAACTGAGTTTGTCAAGGAAATGTGTTTGTATCTGTCAGCTGTCATGCTGAAATGCTCCTGTCATGCTGTCTGTAGCTTTCAGGTTCTGACCCTTCTCTCAAGTTTGCCATCTACGAGGGAAGCTTACAAAAGATGGTTTGGGTTCCAGGAAGGGAGGGCATTTTGAGTTGTTCCCTGGGAATCAAGACTTTTACAGACTTCAAAGCCCTGTCAGTCAAGTCCTGATGGTATGTAGTAATGTACAAGATAATTTAGACTTCTCTCTTTAGGAATGACTTTATTTATGAGGAGATGAGCATGAAGAGCACCAAGATGAGGGAAGGTGTCACTGTCTAGGCAGACTCGTCTCCTTAGTGATGGTGATAGAGCCTAATTCAGTAGAGTACATGGCAGTAATTGGAAGGCTATTCATTTATATAGCATCTGTCAGCCTAAGGTACTGAGTACCCACAAACAGGTACCACTTTCCTTCTTGGAAAAATGCTGCTGAGTCAAAGACGGAACTGAGCCAAGGCCTGGAAGCCGCCCGATCCACAGCTGAGTGAACTATGGGGTAGCCAGATGGGGGCAGGCACCCATTACTTTGTGAGACAGGTGATTACTGAAAAGATATGTAGGAAGTTGAACAGTTTTTTGGAAGTCAATTCTTTAAAAAAGACCCAAAAAAACACAATGTCTTAGAGGTGGGCCATTTAAAGAAAATGTGGGGAAATTCTTTAAAAAAAGAAGGGAAAGAAGAAATAAAGAGCTTCTTGTAATGTGAATAAAGACCTCTGGTTTGTCTCTCTTCCTCTTTTGGACTTGTATACATTCATTTTTCTTTTTTTTCCAAGACAGGAACAGAACTATGTTTTAAAGATCAAAGATAAACTGCAGCCCCAGAGGGTAATTTCCCAGATAATGTTAGGTGGGAAAAAACCCTCAAGCTGTTGAAGGAAGTTCACCTTCAGGAGCATAGGATCTTAGTTTCCATCTAGCTCCCAGAAAAGCTGGTTGTGATGATGGAGAGAAGGTGGTCCCTTCTCTTGAGCAGATGTGAGGAGAGGCTGCCTCCATCCAGAACCACTGTCCAGAATAACTAGAGGTAGAGATGGGGGAGGAATTGATCCAGTGATTTTAGGAAATAGTTTATAATTTCTGATTCAAATTATGATGTTACTGCAGGGCAGCTGCCTTGTTCCCTTGTAGAACTCTCTGTGTGTACAAACCTCCTCCATCCATGCTTCTGTTTTCTCTTGATGAGGACCCTGTGGAAGGCCTCATGGGATTTTAGGTGGCAGGCGATGTTAACAGAGTGAATGGTAAAGAGCCTGGAAGCGAGCCTCTCCTCCATCCGCCGGTCCCCTTGCTCTCATAGTATTCTGTGGAGCTCCAAGACCTCATCTTTGCAATATTTTAATCTGCTTATGTTGTTATTTGTTCTGTGAGAAACACTGGTAAGAAGGAAGCAGAATTGTTTATGGAAAAGGCAAACACTCAGCCCTAATTTAACTAGTGAAATTTTCAGCCATAAAAATGATCATATAAACACACAAACAACTCCCCAGTCAAAGGAGCTGGTCTCCCCCCATATTTCAAAACAAATAGCTAAGAAAGTCTTCTGTCCCTTGGATCACATGTGATCAGTGGTAGATTTTGTTCAGTAACAGTGGATAAGAGGAGAAAAATGATTGTGTGGAAGGAAACATGGAGTTTGTTGCTGCTTTACTAAAAATAGCTCTGTGACCTTAGAGGAATCACTTAACTTTCCCATTCCTCCACTTTTCTCTCTGAAAATGAAGGATAAAATGGTTGTTAGTGACTTTCCAGCTCAGTGTTTCTAAGGTTCTAAAATTTAAAGCTGCACAAAATCTATTTATCTGAATAATCTTTCCTTTCTGTGTGTTTCCACAAGTACAAATATGTGCTCTTGAATCTGACTTGATTCAATTTATGGAGAATGTAGGAAAAAGAAGACAAGATCTAAGTTTTCTTCCAGATAGTAGTTGGCGGGGTAGGGTTGAGGGGGAGGAGGGTCCTTCAGCAGAGTTTATCCTTGGGCTGCTTCCATTTCATTCAACACCTTCAGTACTGATAATCCTGTGTGGGTGGCATTTATCACCTCTCTCTTGCTCTCCTGCTCCAGTTCTATTCTTCTTGTCTTAAAAAGCAAACAGGAGATTTTATTTTCTAGTGAATCTCTATCAATAGAGGAGAAGAGAAGATGGACACTGCTTTCAGCAAACCAAGTCTGTCCCAACCTGTAAGCATAGTAGACTAACTCCACCCACATTCCTGAAATTTAGCAAAGCTAACTCTGACACGCCTGGTTTATGTTAGTTTTATTTCTGAAAGTACTTTTCCACACTGATTCCTCCTGATAAGGCTTGCCTGGGGCTGCTTTGCTGGCCCTGGGAGAGTCAGAAGTCATTGTGCGACAAACTGTGTGATCCAATTCACTGGACAAACCCAGGAATGATGTAATTTACCCAGATCTATTCTTTAAACCAAATCTCCACCCATTATGAGATTTTTCTTCTTTCTCTTTTGAATCCTGGTGGCTGCTGCCCAGATGACTGTTCTGTGATCTCTACAGGAAGAAGTCTGAGTTTTATGTGGAAGAAATAGCTACATACCCACTGTCAGTTTCTCTGGTAATCACTTTTGCCCTGGAAAGGGAGAATTGGAGTACTTTTGGCTCAGCTTAAAGAACAAAGAGAAGGCAATGGCACCCCACTCCAGTACTCTTGCCTAGAAAATCCCATGGACAGAGGAGCCTGGTAGGCTGCAGTCCATGGGGTTGCGAAGAGTCGGACACTACTGAGTGACTTTACTTTCATGTGTTGGAGAAGGAAATGGCAACCCACTCCAGTGTTCTTGCCTGGAGAATCCCAGGGACGGGGGAGCCTGGTGGGCTGCCGTCTATGGGGTCACACAGAGTTGGACACTCCTGAAGTGACTTAGCAGCAGCAGCAAAGAATAACACAACAGTAATATTAATTTAAAAAAAATCCTCAGCCAAACCCATAGTTGGCAACATGTATTACTCAGTTCTCTGCCCTATGGGGCGCTCTGAAAGACAAAAGGCAAGTCTGAGGTACTGCATGCAACTTATTAGTCCCACATGGACTCAAGTTTACAAAGATCTTGTTTCCTGAGCTGAAGGTATTTATTAGATAATCACTCATTAATGTTCTTTTTTTGATTATTCCAAGCAACTAGAACTTCTGATCCATGATAGCCCATGTAGTCCCACTAAGATGCCATAAACCCACACAGAGCCTGAGAACTGCTGTTCCAGCTAACATGGCAGCCGCATTCCAGTACACGTCAGACTTCCCTGCGCTTTTTTAACTCTTTTGAGCTTGATTCCCACAGTCCATTCACAGAACTGCAGAACATAGCTCTTAGCATTGTCTGTATAGGAGATCACTTGGGAACCCTTTAAGAACTAGGATTCCTGAATCTGACTGCTCCCCACCCCCGCAAGAGTCTGTTTACTTGGTATGTGCCTGTTATCTGGAAACTGAGGTTTTTAAGAGATGTGTGACCCATGTTGAGAACTGCTGTCCCAGAGGCTCCAGAATAACTTGGTCAGAACTTCTCGCCTCAGAGAATTTTATGTTTGTTTGGTGAGGTAAAATGTACATCCCTTAAAAGAGAACACTCTGTAGAAATATGTAACCTAGATAAACTGTTGTTAGAACATTTGTTTCTTCAAACCTATTTATTATTTAATAATGTATTTATTCAGAAATATTGATTGAACACCTAAAGCGTGCCAAACACAGTTGCCCACTCTAGGGTACAGAGGGACAAAGCTGGTAAGGAATGTGCTTTCATGGAGTTCTTAGACGTTCAAGGACAGTTGAGTTGCCTGTGGGCTAGGGAGACTTTAGCGGACAAGCTACTCTGGAGGCAGGCGTGGAAGGTTTGATGGAGAAGAATGGAATAGGGACTCTTTCCTGAAGCTAGAAAGAAGACAGGAAATTTAGCCACAAGACATTAGACCAATTGGGAGCTTGTGATTAAGGTGTCTGGTACATGGCTTTGCTCTTCTGTAAGTTTTACAGTGGAAAACACATGGGTTTTGATGAAAATATGCAGATTACAAATCTTTAGCACCTTTAAAGAGGATGTCAGATACACACCTTTGAACTTTTTTCCTATTAATGTATTGTGGTAGGGTAAGACATTCTAGAACAGTGGCTCTCAATCAGGGTTCAATTTTGCCTCTTCTACCAGGAGATATTTAGCAATGTCTAGAGACATTTAAAAATATTTATTTGAGTGTGCTTGGTCTTAATTGTGGGATCTTCAATCTTTGTTGTGGCATGCAAGACCTTTAATTGTGGCATGCCAGCTCTCAGTGGCAGCTTAAGATATACTTCACTAGCTAGGTGAGTGAGTTCTAGCTAGGGATTGAACCCAAGCCCCCTGCACTGGGAGCATGGAGTTCCAGAAAATGGACCACCAGGGAAATTCCATGGAGACATTTTTGCTTGTCACAACTGGGCGGAAACGCTATGGCATCCAGAGAGGTAGAGGCCAGGGATACTGCTCAACGTTCTACAAGGCACAGATCAGCATTCCCAGCAAAGAAGGATCCAGTCCCAAATGTCAGAAGTGCAGCAGTTGGGGAACCATATTCTAGAGATAGAAGACATTGGAGAAAGGCTTCGTGTGGGGTATTCCTCTTACTGCGATGCCTGTTACCCCATCACACACACCCCTGTGCTTACCCTCACAGATAAAACGTGCATATCAGTGTTGTTTTGAGTTCTCCCCCCCGCCCCCCCCCGCCCCCGCCCAGTCCCAGGGATGCATCTTCCAGGGATGGGGGACATTTTCAGGATCTCCACAGCTCCCCCAACTCACAGTCTTTCCCTGAGCTTTCAGTACTTTGGAGAAATTCCCATAGAGAGGGAGAGTTGGCCCTGGCTTGCCCTTGCAATTTCTTGCTCTGTTTTAGTAGCAGTTGGGCTTCTCCCAGTGTAAGCCTGAAATTGAAACGTTGATTTTTTTTTTTTTTTTTTTGGTCCCCCACTCTGGGGACCAGAAAGAGCTAGCAAACTCCTCCGTGGACATTTAGAGGTTCTAAATAAAGTTTGGGGCCAGGTCTTCAGCTGAGGCAGGCCTAAGGTGGTGGGTGGGGGGAGACAGCAGACTGTTCACCAGCACTTTGTCTTCTCACGATGCAGACTGAGCACTGGTTTGGAGGAGAAAAACCTGCATTTGAGTCCTCTCTCTGACTCTTAACCATTCCATTTTGGGCAAATCATAGTCTCTATTTGCCTGTGCATCATCTTCTGTAATCTGGAAATGTACTGCTCACTGCAGTGACATTCGATTCAATGGGTTTACCGACATATAGTAGGGCTTAACAAATGGTAGCTTTTATGGTGTTCTCTATGAATGGAGAGGATAGATCTGGGCGACCCCAACACGACAAATATATTGTCATGTTGGGAAATGAAGAGGCTCGGCTCGTTCTAAAATAAAGAGGAAGGATATAGTATTTGTGCGAAAGAAAAGATAACGAATGTCTGCACGTGTTCCAGTCCGATTTTAGGTTGCATCAAATTCCCCCATCATGGAAGGAGCAGAAGGAGCCCAAGGGCAAGGTAGACTGCGGCCTGGCTGGGAAATGAAGTTGGAGCTCTACCTGCGCCTACCTCCCAGGGAGCCAGCAGCCCACGCAGCAGAGCCAGCGCGGGACGGCTTCCAGGGCTGCTGGCGTGTGGCCTTCCCCTTGCCCACTGCCCTGAGCCAGTTGCCCACGCTCCTTCCCTCTGCCCACTGGGTACTGGGCTGCATTAATTGTCATTTGCCTGACCACTTCCCCCTCACACTCCGCCTGCCCCCTTCCCCCCCACCCCTGACTCACCACACATACAGAGTATGAATATCCTTTTTGATGTTGGCTGATGTTAGAAGTTTGCCTCCTACTTTTTTCTCCTCCCAAAGGAGAACAACCTGAATACCACACACAGTGTTATCTTGCTTTGACTTTGAAGAGGAATTTCTCCCCTTAGGGCTCTATTCCTGGTGTAGCATAATCTAAGGAGAAAAAAGTTTATCCCAGGGAAGCCAAATCAGCCAAGAGTTATTCAGTGTCTGACTGCCTGTTATATTTAGAAACAACAGAGGCGAGCTTTAAGAATGCTCAGAGCCTGCCAACACCGCGTGGTCCTCTTTGATTCCTTCTGGTTACTTGGGGTGGCCAGATGAACAAAGAGTCTCCCTTAGCCTTGGGGTGTTTACCTGACTTATTATTGGGTTTGATAGATGGGAGATGAAGGAAAAATGAAGCTATAGAATATTATACACATGGAATTAAAGGCTGGGACTTTCAAATCATCGAATGTCCAAACCTCCTCCTTTTGCCATTGAATGTGGTGAACTGGGCATGGTTTGACCCTCTGAACTTCAGTTTTGTCATCTCTAAAATGAGGAGACTGAACTTGCTCAATGCTGCTGAACCTTGACTATGCACTGAGATCGTGTGGGGAGTTTGTTAAGAAAACAGAGGTAGTGACTGCCTGACTAGAGTTTCTGATTTACAAAGTCTGGGGCACACTGGACATCTGCGTTTTCTCAGTGCTCCTCAGGTGATTCTGATTTCCAGCCACTGTTGCCAATCATGGGGCCAGATCAGTGGTTCTCAAGCATGGCCCCAGGACCAGCAGCAGCAGCGGTACCACCAGGGAACTTGTTAGCAATGCAGATTCTCAGAAGGCCCCACAAACCTACTAAATTAGAGACTGATCTTTGGGACCATCAGTAGGTTCTGTCAAGCTCTCCAGGTAGTTCTTATGTGTGAAAACATTTGAAAGAGCAGTAGATAGGATACTTTTTTAAGGGTTCCTACTAGGTTTCAAAACTTATCATCCTGTAAATAGCCTAGATAGGGTTCCAGATCAAGTCAAGGCCACACAGCTGACCTTACTAGAATCAAGGTCCTTGAACTGCCCTTCAGATCAGATCAGATCAGATCAGTCGCTCAATCGTGTCCGACTCTTTGCAACCCCATGAATCACAGCACGCCAGGCCTCCCTGTCCATCACCAACTCCTGGAGTTCATCCAACTAAGAGGATGTTTAGGATTCATGGCAAGTCTTTCTCTCTTGGTCTCTCTGTCTCTTCTGTCTCTGTCTGTCTCTCTCTGGGTTTAGCTTCTAGTGGGCCACAGGATTGTGGAGAAAATATTATTTTTAGCTCGTAGTATACCCTCTGTGTAGGTTTCCCAGGTGGCTCAGTGGTAAAGAATCTGCCTGCCAATGCAGGAGACTTGAATTCAATCCTTGGGTTGGGAATATCCCCAAGAGAAGGAAATGGCAACCCATTCTGGGAAATTCCATGGACAGAGGAGCCTGGCTGGCTACAGTCCTTGGGCTTGCAAAGAGTCAGATACAACTTAGCAACTAAACCACCACCACCACCATACTTGCAGTACAGGATATGTTCATTATAAAGAGAAATCACAGCAAAGAGTGAGTTATTTGTGAATTCTTGGTCACTTTATTGGTTCTGTAACTAAATGTGGCTGAGCAGTTTTGTTGAAATTGATTGGCAGGTAAATATGCTGATAAAAGCACAGTCTGCTGATCCAGAAGAGGGCCGAGGCAAACAAGACAGGGAGTGGCGAGGCACAATGCCTTTCTTTTAGGGTCCAATTGTAATTCTTTTAGCTCTTCTTCAAAAACATCTAGAATTGCAGTCACTGTACTGCGTTTTATAAAATTCACTGTCTGTAGCGGTTGCAGCAGTTTTAAAAAGATGTTCTTAAGCAGAGTCTGGAGTAAGTTATAGGGTGGAATTTGAGTTGTCTTAAGAAATAATTTCATCTGCTTGTCCTGGAGATTAATGAAGGCCTTGCTTGCAGTCCTCAGCACCCAGTAGGCAGGACTGGGACTAGAGGACCTTGGCCTCTGAACCCCAGGCTGAGGCACCTGGAGTGAGGACGAACAGCGGGGACCTCCAAGGAGAGCTGAACCCACACACAATCGGGGGGTTCCTGGAAGCAACGAGATTGGGAGCCATAGGCTAACAGGGCAGGTGGAGGGAATCCTAGAGCTTTTCTGGTACATTTCTCATTTCATAGAGAGGAATATTGAAGTTCAGATAGGAAAGTGACATGCTGGAGGCCACAAGTGCTGAAAGAGTTCTTAGACCTTTGGATGTCGTTCTCTAGAGTTCTCTCTGGCTCTCCACAGCACTTTCTAAAGGCACCAAAGTTAAGACCTGGGAAGATTTGCAGGTCCTCTTAACCTTCTTTACATGCCAGCCTCAGACACAGCTCTTAAGTAGATGATACTGAGGAGAGGTATGACTTGGAATTCCTCCTCAGATTTTTAGGGATTTCTCCCATCTCCCCCTCTTTCTCCTCCCCTGTCCCTTTCTTTTGGACTTCCTCCCACCTGAAAGGGCGGTAAATGAGGCCTTAGGAGAAATGATGGTTTCTTAAGATCCAAGATTTATGTGTCATAGTTCTTTGAGCTATAAAACAAGGTAACGGTTGATGGACAGGGGATTTTCTAATCACTTCACAGGTAAGAGCCCAGATCCAGTAGAGGATCGTGGCCTTCTCAGAGTTGGTGGAGGCCTTGCCCTCTGGTTTCAGAAAACATCTAATTCCCGTGTGGCAGAAAAGCAAGCTGTAGAGGGCTGCTCTTATTCAAGGGCAGTGGGTCTAGAGTACAAAATCGTGGTGTCTTGTCAGGAAGTGTTACTGCGAATGGCTCCACTGCTTCCCACAGCATTTTGCTGATATGTTAATGAATGTTCTAACAGTTCCGTTGCTGCTTTCCCACTCATTTCTTTTTCTTTTCTTGGAATAAATCATGACTTATTAAAGTGCCTCAAGTAATTGTGATCATTGCTAAAAAAGGATGCGTGGTCTCTCGGTCGGTCAGTCCCGGGTTCTTCGAGGGTCCCCACTATGTCGGCGGCCCCTAGAACTCTACTTTTCACGCTCGGCTGCTTGCTGCACTTGAAACCACATCTTCTTCCTCACAGCCTGACCTGAGTTCTTTTTATTCACTACAGATTTTATTAGAAGTAGGGTAGGGGGTAGTGAAATAATTTTAGAGGAGGTTACTGACTCAGCGAGGCAGGGGAAATTGCTGTCTCTCTGTATGTCTCAGGCTGCCCACCTGCAGATTCTGGGGTTTCTGTAGTTTTTATTGGCTCCATCCAGGGGTGACATTGTCTGATGAGAACCTAGAGAGTGATTTTGAGGTGGAAAAGGCTACAGATAGCAGGTCTGTTTTAAAAAGCCTGAGAAGAATACAGCGGCAAATATGCTGACCCCCAATGGTTTGAATAATTGAAATCATTGCTTAGAAAAGTCACCAAATCCATATACCAGCATACACACATATACTCTTGTCCTTGCTTTGGTAACAGAATTCCGTGAACAGAGAACATAAACTCTTCTCCCGGAAGTATTAGTAGCACAGAGAGATCACATGGGTCTTTGAAGATGAGTGGGGTGGTTTGCTCCCACAACAAATGCACCCAGACTGTGTTTTCCATTGGCTCCTGTGCTCTGTTCTTACACTGTTTTAGCTTTCTCTGTCACTGTCAGGATGCTGGTTCTTCGTTAATAAACATAAACCATTCTTTCACCAAACCACCCTGCTGGTGAAAATCGAGTGAAAGTCAGGGTAAACAGGTCCTGAGCCAAGACCAGAGCGGCTCTTCTGTGATGGAGTTCTTCTTCCACGGATCTTCCTGTCCAGCTGGCTTGAGAGAACTCTCTTACTGAGTATCAACATTTTATGTATTGAGTTTCCCTCAGGATTGTGGTTCCTCTCAGGGCCACAGAGGAAGTGGGGAAAGCATTACATATGACTAATTCCTTTGAGCCAGAAGTGCTCAGGAATGTCACCGTGGAGGGGACCTGAGTGTGATCTAGACCAGTGTGCCTGAATGTGCATTAGGGTGCCTGGGAAAGCTATTAAAACGCCAGTGCTTGTTTCCTAGCTGAAACAGTGAAGTGGGGTAGGGTGCCAGTATCTGTATTTGTCAACAGTTCTTCATGTGGGTCTCATTGCATCAGCAGTTGAGAAACAGGAATCTCACACACTTTGCTCATATTACAGATGAAGAATTTAAGGCACAGGGAGTATGACTGACAGGCAGGACAGTGGCGTCTCTGCCACAGTCAGTCTCCAGTCCTACAAATGCTGTGATGATAGCCTTCCTTACACGTGGTCTTCACTTGTCTGAACAGCTCTTAATCCTTCAGCCTTTTCTCAAGTGACATGATTTTAAAGTTTGACCAACACACACACACCACTTTTATAAATTGTGAGATGCTTGGGCTTCCCTGGTGGCTCAGAAGATAAAGAATCTGCCTGCAGTGTGGAAGACCCAGGTTCGATCCCTGTGTCGGGAAGATCCTCTGGAGAAGGAAATGGCAACCCATTCCAGTATTCTTGCCTGGAGAATCCCATGGACCAATGAGCCTGGTAGATTATAGTCCATGGGGTCACCAAGAGTCGTACATAACTAAGTGACTAACACACACGCTTTACAGTGGCAAAATGATAATTCCTCCCATCGCCCCCTCTTTCTTCTCCTCCCCTGTCCCTTCCTTCTGGACTTCCTCCCACCTGAAAAGGAGTAAATGAGGCCTTAGGAATGCACTTGCTCAATACCGTTTGCTGAACTTCATCTGCTGGTGATGTAGTAATTAGCCAGGGTACTGCACCTTAGCGAACAAATTACAGGCAGATCCTGGTGTGTGTTAATGCTTAACCAGAGATGCTCAGTGGTGGTCTCGTTTGTGGCCTAAATGTAAAGAGAGAAATGTGGTTGACTTTACTTTTATAGATGATTTCTTACTTATATGTGTTGACATATTGGTTTCAAAGCCATATGTCAGCATATTTGCTATGAGTTGTCTCACATATGTTTAAACTTTTGGATAATAGCATTTACCCTATAAGTTATAATTCCTATGCCTCGGTTTTTGCATGGTTATGTTTATGTTTTCTCACATGTGTGTATAACTGTATATGGTGTTAACTTTCACCCTGTCACTGTATGTTTCAAATTCACCTTAAGATCTGGTGTGGTACTTCCCCATTCAAGCTGAGTAATAGATATAGACTTAGTATCTCCCAGCCTTCTCCAGGCAAAAATGCCGCTCTATCTGGGGCAGATTCCCAGGCACAAAACCAAGCTCTCTTCTTCTCTCGAACCCAGAACTCTGATGCTGGTGCTAATAGAAGACAGGTAGGAAAAGAGTGTGTGACCCTCAGGTGCACTGGGAGGGGGGCTAAGTTAGTATAGCAGCCAGGTGTTTTTGTTTGTTTGTTTCATTTGAGAACATAGCGCATTTTACCCAGAAGTATACTTTTGCATGGTGTTTTCAAGCTCTCTTTCTCTTTGGCATTCTACCTCCCTTGATTCCATCTAAAATCAGCAGCCAGCCTGCTCCTGAAATCTTCCTAACAATGAGGTCCCAGGGTTTTGTCTTCCTTTGAACCCACAGCACATAGGGACTGGATGGGTGTATCTGCTTCTGGGGCTGGTCTCTGGGGAACACATCTGAGACATTCACATCTCATCTGAGATTTGTCATCTGCACGTTCACACCTATGCTTTTCTGCTAAAAGCACATAGGCCTTATATATAGAGCTAAAAGCTGTAGACCTTTTTTCCAGGAAAAGTACATGTAGAAATAAAATGTTGTGTTCATTATCAAGAGATTCAAGGACCCTCCCAGGAGGCCCATTAAGTATCAGATAAGGATCCTTGGGGGGGCATGGCTGATGTATTATCCCTAAGATAACAATGGTGAGAATATATTGACTTTTAAGACGTATTTGCTGAAATTAAAAATAAAAAAGAATGGTGCTCAAAATTATAGCATCCAAGGATCTCAGAGATCATGTGATACAAGCCATTCATATTACAGATGAGAAAATTGAGCCCCAGAGGAGACCAGTGTTTTTGGAGGCCATATTGAGGTTAATTACAATAATGGATCTGAATTGGGGTCTCTGTCCTGCACTTTTTCTATCTGGTACAAAAAAATACCTTTCAGTAAAATGAAGGTTGACTTTTCTGGCTCTTTCTTGGATTCTTTTTTTTTTTTTTTTTTTTATCATTTTGAGGTCTAGGGATATTCACTGGAAGGACTGAATATTCAGTGAAGGACTGAATCATTCACTGGTGATGCTGAAACTGAAGCTCCAATACTTTGGCCACCTGATGCGAAGAGCCAACTCTTTGAAAAAGACCCTGATGGTGGGAAAGATTGAAGGTGGGAGGAGAAGCAAAAGGATGAGATGGTTGAATGGCATCACCAACTCAATGGACACGAGTTTAAGCAAACTCTGGGAGATAGCGAAGGACAGAGAAGCCTGGCATGCTGAGTTCATGGATTTGCAAAGAGTCAGACACGATTTAGTGACCAAACAACAACAATAAGAGTAAAATGCCTTTCAGTAAAATGAAGATTGACTTTTCTGGCTCCTTCTTGGACTTTTTTTTTTTTTTTTTAATCACCTTGAGGTCTAGGAAGATAGCCATGCATCGTACTTACTGTGAGATGAAAAGAATAATAATAATAATAATAATAATAATAATAAATAGCTGAATGTAAAATATTACTTTTCCTTTAGGAGAAAAGGCATCATTTTTCAGGCATTGGGGCTTTCGATAATGGTACTTGTGGGTTACAGGGAATCCTCCAGTTCTTCTCTGAAGAGCTACATATTTGTGGGGACTGGGCAGCATGAAACCCCACACCTGAGGCTGAATTTCATATCCCCCTCAGGATGGAGGTCACCCGTTGTGTCCCAGCTCTTCTCTGAGGCATATCGGAGACCAAAAGTAACTCTTGCTTATCTCCCATCCTAGGGCCTGAGACCTGACCAAATAGTATCTGAAGATAAGTGTAATTCGCCCAAGGTCAACCTGCTGCTTAGCACCCATCCTGCATTTTATGCACCCATCTTCACTGACAGGTAGTGCTAGGTCTTCTCTGGATTTTCCCCTTTAGTCAGTCAACCAAGTCAGTTGCAAATGTGTCTTAGTTTGGGCTTTCATAGGAAAACACTGTAGGCTGGGTGGCTTATAAACAGAAATTTATTTCTGATAGGTCTGAAGGCTGGAAGTCTGACGTCAGGATGCTAGCAAGATCGAGTTCTGGGAGGGCCCTCTCCAAGGTTGCAGACTGTGTCTTCTTCCTATATTCTCTCACAGTGGAAGGAAGCAAGAGAGCTAGCTATCTGGGGTCCCTTTTATAACAGCACTAATCCCATTCATGAAGATCCACCCTCATGACCTAATCACCTCTCAAAGGCCCTGCCTCCTAATGTCATCACATTGGAGGTTAGAGATTTCAATGTATGAATTTTGAGAGGGCACAAACATTCAGTCCATTGCAATATGTTTGTTGTTCTTCAACTGTATGTACGTTTGCCATTATGCTAGGTGCTGTGGACAAAGTCTGGGCTGCCTTGAAGTGTTTATGTGTACTTGAGGATTTTTATTAACATGATTATCATCATCTCATATTTGTGCAGTCATTTAAAATGGCAAAGTGCATTCCCCACAAAAGCTTAAATAACCAAATGTGAAATAAAGGGCTAAGATCCTTTGTGTGGGTGGCGCTAGTGGTAAAGAACCCACTTGTCAATGCAGGAGATAGAAGAGATGCAGGTTTGATCCCTGGGTTGGGAAGATCCTTTGGAGAAAGGCATGACAACCCACTCCAGTATTCTTGCCTGGAGAATCCGATGGACAGAGGAGCCCTGTGGGTGGACTACAGTCCATGGGGTCGCAAAGAGTCCTACACAACTGAAGCAATGTAACACCCACACACAGCAAGTGTGAGGGAAAGAGGGTGTGACAAGACCTTGGAACAGGCTGTTCCCTCTGCCCGGGATTCTCCCGCTCCCTCCACTAACCTCTACCCGTGTCCCACCCAGACTTGCCCAGTTCTGATGTCAGCCCAAGCATCTGCTTCTTAGGGAGACCTTTCCTGACTTCTGGCCCCACGGCCACCCCGGATCACAGGAGTGCAGGCACCCATGGAACACGTTCCTTATTTCCTCATACTCATCTCATTTGTTCCTATGTATGCTTCTGGCAGTGAAGTCTCTCTACCTCCAGAACTGAGCCGGGTGTAGGGAAACCACAAAGGAAGCTGGAGTATCCCAGGAATAGTAATAGCCCCCAGAGAACTATGACCACCCTTGACTCGAAATGGGAAGGATCAGTTCCCTGAATGTATGGGTGTGTTGGGCTTGGGGAGCAAGCTGGAGAGCGCAAGGAAGTTGTATTGGTGGAGGAGGAGCCGAGGCCTTTAGTTAACACAGTCTGGGGGACCCAGCAGGGAGGAGGCTGGGAGAGCGGTACTCCTGACCTCACTCACCTCCCTTCCTGTAATTTCCTGTTGGTGCCCTACCGTGGCTGAAGGCAGAGACTAAAAAAACTTGATTTGCAGCTCATAGAGGTCAGGGTTGCCGGTAGACTGGGGTTAGAAGAGATGGGGGCGTGAACCTGGAGAGGTGCTTGAGGGGTGGCCAGTTCAGTGGGCGTTACCCCAATCTTCATTCCTTTCAGCTCATTTTCAGGTCAGTACTTCACAAACTGTGGATGGAAAGCCGTCCACAACTGACTAATTATTCCCTACCAGAGTTAATGTTTACTCTCCTTCGGCCACTCGCACCTTTGGAACCAGGCGTGCTGGGCCCAGGGGACGCGTTCCCGCACCAGGGAGGTTGTCAAGACTCAGGCTGATGTTCGTGCCTCCACTGGCCCTAGGGAAGTGGATTTTTGTCTGATGCCAGGAGATCCCAAGGCTAATCATTCACCAGGTTGTGCCTGCTGCTATCTTAGCCTAACATAAAAAGGAGCTTGCTTCTGGAAGTCATTTACTTTTGATGTTTGGGGAAAATGATGCTACTGCTGTTTCATTTACATTTTGTTTTGTTTGAGGGAGTTCTTTAAAAGTAGCAATGGGAAAGCTGTGATTTCCACTGGGATCCTGTTTACAGTTCTTTAAAGATTTTCATGCTTATTCTATGATTTGACCTTCACCATAATCCTAGTGATGATAGGCATCCATCAAACAATCAAAACGTACATAAATAATTTCAAACATGATAAGGACTCTGAGGAGCAAGAGTGCTGTGAAAATCTGGAAGGCAAAGAGAAGGTTCTGTGTGAAGGCGCTGAGAGCGAGTAGGGTGGTGAAGGCAGTGCTGAGAATCTGGAAGGAGGTCAGTTCTGGAAGGCAAAGAGAAGGTTCTGTGTGAAGGCGCTGAGAGCGAGGAGGGTGGTGTAGGCAGTGCTGAGAATCTGGAAGGAGGTCAGTGCAGTGGGATATGCAGAGCAGGTGGAATGACCACGGATGGTGTGAGGAGATGAGGCTGGAAAGGGAGAGGGAAGTTGCACCTGCCTCTGCTGACAGGAGAAAGATTCTCAGGGTCTCTAGCTTAGGAACAATGGGGGCCATTAAAGGGCTGAGTAGGGATATGACAAAATTAGATTTGCTTGTAAAGGGATTTTTCTGGAATTTCTATGAAGGAGGGATGGAAGGGAGCCAGAAATGAATTATGAAGTCATGGTGGTGGTTTGGGTGAAGGGGATGGGGCACTAGGTAGAAAGGATCAGGTTTGAGAAATGTTTTGGAGGCAGAAGAACAGGATTTCTTGACAGGTATGTGACTACATTTGTCACAGGTGAACTATTTGTCCAGGTGAACTATGACACAGTTCTGTCACTGCATAGCCATGCTCTGTACACAAGTCTTGACTTTGTCACCAATAAGGAGTGTGTGTGTGTGTGTGTGTGTGGGCACATGTGCCTGCATTTCTCAGCACTGGGACCATTCATGTTCAAATACTCCTGAAGGTTTGGGTATTTTTTCTTTTAAATCAAATATTAGGCTCGTTTATTGATCTTCCCATCTAAAAAGAATGAGGTGTGGGAAAAAGAGTAATTTAACACATACTTTTTAATAGTTCTTTGGTCTTTTGCTCAATTTACACAGAATCCAAAAGGACTGTTTACCACTGTGTGGTTGTTAAACTGTTGCCTTTCCAGGCAGACATGCCTATAAAGTCATTAATGTATTTATGAGGAACCATGTGGACAGGAAATAACCCATTTTATACCCTAAAGAGAATGTTTTTCTCTTAGCCCTTCCTTCAGTTCAGTCTGGGTTAAAGTGATTAGACAGCTTGTAGGTGATCTCTGGCTAAAGTAAGCTCCTTATTCCACCTGGTCCTTGCCTCCTCAGTTCTCTACTTCACCAGGAAGGAACGATTGGCATACACCATCCTCTGGGGATTCTCCTTTTCAAGTTCAGACCAGGGCAGGCACGGCCATCAACCTTCCCCATCCGTGTCACTAGTCTTGTACTTTTGTTGTTGTTTTCTGCAGCACAGACAATCCTTCTTATAAGGACCCAGACTTTTTCTGTGTTAGTTTCCATGCTAGTTACCTTTCCTAGTCTTGTTTCATGGAAGAGGGACTTTTGGCTTCTAGTTTGTAGATAAGGAGGTTGCTTCTTGGCAAAAACCTTTGTGCAGATGGCTTTTTCCCCAAGAGTTAATTATGGAGAATCTACTGGTATTTGTCAAGGCACAAGATTGGGAACTTTAATTTTGCAGAAGTGTCCATCTATACTCAACCAAAGAATGAGGGACATATTTGCCTCTTTTATCTCTCCCAACTGAAATGCTCTCCTCCTTCCCCTCTGCTTGTTAATAGTTCATTTTTTTGAGAAAGGAGTCTCTTCTTCTGAAAAACCTTCTCAGCCTTCCAAAGTTACACTGCTTTTTCTCCTCTCAGAATTTCATCTAGAGCCCATTCATCTACTCCCTGGGGCACCTGTGTGATTGTTGTTAGACATGAATCGTAACTGAATCTTCTTGAGAGTGGAGGGAATGTTTATGTGGGATTTTGTCCATAGAATTTAACTACGACACCTTACCTAGAACAGTGACTCAGAATTACTTAATATTCAGGTCAAGCACTGTTGATTTTCTGAACTGTTCCCAGTCCTAGCACTTCTCCTGTGTGGTGCCAGGGTTTGGGTTTCTTGCATAGGGTGTTGAGGTTGGTAACCTGCCAACCCTTTAATAGCCAAACCACTTTTTCAGTAGAAGTCCGTCATGTTCACCTGGCATCAGAGGAAACCTGTAGGTATTTCTATGGGTCAGCTGGGTCTGGGGACGCTTGAGTAGATACCAGAGAGTATTCTTCCAAAACACAAAGCCCTCTGTGGAGTGAGGGCCAGAAGATCAGGAAGTTCTCAGGAGAGAACACACCATAAAAGGTAAGGGCTGGTGTTTGCCTGCAGGGGTCGGGGTAAAAGACATCCGATGCAGCCAGGAGTCATGACTTTAGGCTTCTGAAAATGCTTTCCTGTTGCAGTCTTGTCAGTTATGTTCAAAATGCTGCCCTCTTGTATATAAATGCAGTGGATTCTGTAGCTATCAAGGCCCGGGACCTTGGCATAGATGTTTAAGAGTAGGTAGTAAAATATCTCCTCAGGACTGGACAGCAGCTGCCCAAGTGGAATGAATACTAGTGGCTGATGTTACACTGGAGCTAAATATAGCTGGTGCTCCTGTTCATAGGACTGCATCTGAGCCCGGGTAGGGGTGCTCCTCAGGGCACTGACTTCTTAGACTGTGTCTCAACAGATGCCACTTCCAGACTCTGGCTTTCCCTCCTTCCCCTCCGTTCTCTTCTTTCCGATTACTCTGTCTTTTCCTCTTTCCTCTCTGACACTCCAATCCCACCCCCACCATCCCCACATACTTTTCTTGATAGTGAAGACAAGGAGTTAACTTTTTAGTTAACATTGAAAAATTTTCCTGATGTTTGCTTTTTCTCGGTCTTTCCTCCTCGCCTCTTTGCCTGATCTTTTTCTCGTTCTCTATCTTCTTTTATTTTTTACTCTTCGTTGTTCATTCTCTAAGTCCTGGTCCAGTCCAACTCTGTGACCCCATGGACTGCAGTACGGCAGGCCCCCCGTCCTTCATGATATCCTGGAGTTTACTCAAATTCATGTCCATTGAGTCAGTGATGCTATCTAACCATCTCATTCTCTGCCACTCTCTTCTCTTTTTGCTTTCAATCTCCAGTTTTTCCCAGCATCAGGGTCTTTTCCCATGAGTCAGCTCTTCATATTAGGTCAGCAAAGTATTGGAACTTCAGCTTCAGCATCTATCCTTCCAATGAATATTCAGGGTTGATTTCCTTTAGGGTTGACTGGTTTGATCTCCTTGCAGTCCAAGGGACTCTCAAGAGTCTTCTGCAGCACCACAGTTTGAAAGCATCAATTCTTTGGCACCCAGCCTTCTTTATGATCCAGCGCTCACATTTGTACATGACTTGAAAACCACAGCTTTGACTATATGGACCTTTGTCGGCAAAGTGATGTCTCTGCTTTTTAATGTGTTGTCTTGGTTTGTTATAGCTTTTCTTCCAAGGAGCAAGTATCTTTTAATTTCGTGGCTGCACTCACTGTCTGCTGTTATTTTGGAGCCCAAGAAAATAAAATCTGTCACTGCTTCCACTTTATCCCCTTCTACTTGCCGCGAAAAGTGATCTTAGTTTTTTAAATGTTGAGGGTGGCTTAAAACTTGCACCCTCATTAAGTGGCTCTTTAGTTCCTCTTCACTTTCTGCCATTAGAGTGGTTTCATCTACATATCTGAAGGTGTTAATCTTTCTCCCAGCAGTCTTGATTCCAGTTTGTGATCCATCCAGCCCTGCATTTTGCATGAGATACTCTGCATAGAAGTTAAATAAGCAGGGTGACAATGTACACCTTTCCCAATTTTGAACCTGTTCTTTGTTCCATGTCTAGTTCTAACTGTTGCTTCTTGTCCTGCATATTGGTTTCTCAGGAGACAGGTAAGGTGGTTTGGTATTTCCATCTCTTTAAGAATTTCCTGTGGTTTGTTGTGATCCTTACTGTCAAAGGCTTTAGTATAGTAAATGAAGCAGAAGTAGATTTTTCTTTTTAAATTCTCTTGCTTTTTCTTTGATCCAGTGGATGTTGGCAATTTGATTTCTGGTTTCTGGTTTCTCTACCTTTTCTAAATCCAGCTTGTACATCTGGAAGTTCTCAGTTCACCTACTGTTGAAGCCTAGTTTGAAGGATTTTGAGCATAACCTTGGTAGCAGGTGAAATGAGTACAGTTGTATGGTAGACCTCAGCTTATTGCTGTCTCCACATTCTGTCCACAGAACTGAGGTTTGAGGACAACTAACACAAGAAATTACCCCTCTCCAGGTAGAAGGCAATGGCACCCCACTCCAGTGTTCTTGCCTGGAAAATCCCATGGATGGAGGAGCCTGGTGGGCTGCCGTCTATGGGGTCGCACAGAGTCGGACACGACTGAAGCGACTTAGCAGCAGGGATTTTAAAGTATAGGAAGACTTTGAAACTAAAAATCCCCCAAGACCTCAAGGAATGAAATAACGCACTAATAGGAGTATTTTCAGCATACTACAAGTTGACGTTGGAAACTCGGGACGAGGAACCTGTTCGTGCTTGAGGGATTGACTTGTTTTGTATGTCTAATGGCTGCTAGGCACTGTGGGGATGACTGTGAACCTATGTGTGTGCATGCGTATAGAGGCAGGGTGTGGGTGTGTGTATGTGGGGTGCAAGCTTGCATGTATTCTCACTCCTCCTCTTTCCCGTCTCACAACCTACCAGTTCCTCAGTTCCTTAGTCAAATCCACCCTCCTCCCCTTCAGAAAGTCATTTTGGACTTTTTGAGAGGTGCCACAACCCTGGACATACGCTTTTTATAACTTTTGTTATATCCTGTTGTTCTTACCACTTGGTATGTATTTACAAGGTCTGTTGAACTCTTCTTAATTTTAGGCATTTCCTTTTTCATCTAAGCCAGACTAAAGGTATGAACTGTCTTCTTTTGGGTTTCCCTATGGCCTCAGCAAGGCCCTGAGTTCAGCTCTGATACTGTAGGATTAGAACATCTAGGGTTTGGAAGTCCAAAAGAGACTGACTGTCTCAGCTAGTTCATTCAACAAGTGAGATAATGGAACACTTATTCCACTTACTAAGGTCAATCAGCTAAGGCAGCCTGTCATGGAGGGGAAGCAATTCCTCCAGCCTCATTCCTCTATACTAAATTTTAAGTGTCTGAGCTGGATGTCAGAACAAAAGGCTGGAAGGTCCTCCATGGTCTGCCTGAGATTGCTGGGGAGTCTCGAAGTCATGCTTCAGACCTTCCATTCCTCTTTGCCCCATTACACACTTCTTGACATTGCCATTATTCTAAAGTATCATATGTGTGCACATATCCATAAAGGCAGAAGGTGAAGTGAGGGAAATGCCACATTAGGGAATAAGAAGAAAAATTAAAACGTGAAAGGAAAACTGATCACCTGGGAGAAAAGCGAGATCCTCATTCATTGTTTTAAATTATTTTCCCTTACGGATACCTTTCAAATACTGCCTTTTTTGTTGTTGTTGTTAAAGCCTGTGAATCTGTCTTCTGCCATTGGCATTCTTTAGCAAGAATGATCACAAAAGCTTGTCCCTTGCTAATGCATCATGTCTGAGTCTTCCATGTAACACTGTCTCCTGCTTTCTTTTGGGGAAAGGTTAATTCTAAGTTCTCTCTTTCCCTTTCTCTCTGTTATCACTGATAACACAGCGATTTCTGTGTATCTGTCTGCATGCACTCATGCTGGGTCATTTTGGTCCTGTCCAGCTCTTTGTGAACTATGGACTGTAGCCAGGCAGCCTCCTCTGTTCATGGGATTCTCAAGGCAAGAATACTAGAGTAAGAACCCTTGTCTCTTACATCTCCTGCTTTGGCAGGCAGTTTTTTGTTTTTTTTTGTTTTTTTCCTACTAGTACCATCATCTATCTAAAGGTATTTATATCTCAGTGTGTTGGAAATTTCTCATCTATGTGACTACTAGTAACACTTAAACTCTAAACATGCTTAAAACAAGTTTATGTCATCGGACTGAGTTTTAGTTTTCCACCATACATTTGTGCTCGTGACAGGAAGCTTCTCTTCTGATTGTGGTGCCGTAATGCAGTACCTTATGGTAGGAAGACTCAGTTTCCTTCCTCTTTGCCACCTCAGCCATGTCTTCCCATCTTTTGATGTCTAACTCCTATTTGCACTTTACTCAGCTTAAACTGACAGCTTCCATCTGGGAATTCCATTACCACTCACAGTAAGCCCTGGGCAACCAGTGTGCCACTGGGCGCACAACTGTTTTAAGTGTGTCAGTTTTCACTTTCTAACTATACCGTGAGCTCTGTAAGGCAAGGGTAGGAATCTTATACTTTTTTGTGACAACAGTTTTGCATAATGATCTTGGCAATATAATGCAAGCTGAGGCTGTTCAAGACTCAGGGTACAGGGGACTGTATATATTAAAAGCACATTTTATAGATTTTACATGTAGTTCTTCCTTGATTGTACACTTACACTGTAGAATTAAATTTTATGTCCACCAGTTCTATTTTTCCATCTTAAGAGTTTATTTTTTGTTGTTTTCTGTTACGATGTTAGTAGCTACTCCACCAAGAAGCATTTAAATTTGTTTTACCCAATTTAGAACCATGGAATCTTTTCTATCTTATCTTAAATTATCCATGCACCATCATAGAGACATTTCCATTCATATTTGGTGACTTTATTTTGTTTCATTTTGTTTTTGTTTTCAAATGTTTCAAGCCAAGAGTACTTGGCAGTTTTGCTTTAACTTTGAAAGCCAAAGAAACCCCTAAATGATAGTAACATAGGATCCCCTGGGCCAGTCAACATTTTATCATTGTGAATTTATTTGCTGAAGGCCCTTTATGCCTCTTTGCTTAATTTTTCAATTATTCCTCATACTGGGGAACTAATAGAATCATTCATTTGTAACAGATTTATACTGCTAATTTAGACTGTCCTGCATAGTACTTCTGCTGGAACCCAATACTCTCTGGGACCTCAAGGGCCCTTTGTACCAGAAGGCATGAGGTCAGGCCAGCCCCTCAGAAGGGGACACTAAATAACTATTATTGTTATTATTATTTCTTCTCATTGAGTTATCTTCACAATATTAGGTTGTTTTCCATATTTTTTGTATGTATGGATATAACCAGTTTTGGCAGCAACAAATGTTATTTTTGACTCTTCCCTGAATTATCTTGACCTTCTGATTACAAAAAGAAGAAATGAGTCCTTTGGGATGTATGTGGAAGAAGTCCAAGAGTAAGACATAGACTACATATCTTTTTGGCCTCTGTCTCTCTGTCTCTGCTTAAACTCAGACCCTCTTCAGCATTCACCTTTTTTTTTTTTTTGGCACTCATCAGAGATACAGGAGATACACACTTGGAGGCTGAAGGAAAGAAGTTTACTCAGGAGGTTGAGGCAAGGCCCAAGGGGATTAGACATTTGGGTTGAATCTTGAAGGACAAATAGGATTTGGCTAGTTTAAAAGGGTATTCCAGTTAGGGTATGATGCTATAGAGAATGGCCGCTCTGGAGGGAAGTAACAAGCTAAACAATGATGGTTGGGTCCTGATGTTGAAGAGTGAAAAGAGCAAGCCAAGAAATTTGGTCTTCATCCTCAGAACAAATAGAAGCCATGAGAGCTTAGAAATAAGGCAGTGAGATCTTCGTATGTGCCCCTTACCAAGCTGTTTCCAGTGACAGAATGGAGACTAGAAGGTATTGAAAACCTACCAATCCTCTAGAGGCTCTTGTGGTTCCAGCCACTACTCCCTCTCTATACTTGGAGTCTAGAGATACTAATGTCTTCTCTACGAACCACTCCTCATGCTTCCCATACATCCATTCATACCATTGTAAATTAACTCTCCTTAACTATCTTGATTTTAGTGTGGTCAGCTGTTTCAAGACCTTGGCTGATACGCCCTCCTTCACACTTCCTTATAATTATTTGTTTCTATGCTTGTCTCCCCATTAGCCTGTGAGCATTCAAAATGCAGGGTGTGTCCATTTTCCATTCACTTTTCTTTCTTTTTTATTGAAATATAGTTGTCATACAATAAATACTATGTTAGTTTCAGGGATGCAGCATAGTGATTCAACATTTAAATAAATTACAAATGATCTCCACATTGTCTAATAACCATCTATCTCCATATGAAGTTATTACAGTATTATTGACCATATCCCGTATGCTGTACATTACATCATCCTGTGACTTATTTTAGAACTGGAAGTTCATACCTCTTAATTTCATTCATGTATCTCACCCATTGTCCACCCTGCTTCCCTCTGTATCTATGAGTCTGTTTTGTTGTATTTTGTTTGGTTGGTTGTTTTTTAGGTTTCACATATGATTGAGATCATATGGTATTTGTCTTTCTCTGTCTGACTTATTTTACTTAGGATAATACACTCTAGATCCATCCATGCTATTGCAAATGGCAAGATTTCTTTCCTTTTTAATGGCTGAGTAGTGTTTCATTGTTTGTATATTTATATATCACATCTTCTCTATCCATTCATCTATTGATGGGTTGCTTCCATGTCTTGGCTATTGTGAATAATGCTGCAATGAACAAGGAGGCATATTTGTTGTTGTTGTTCAGTTGCTAAGTCATGTCCAACTCTTTGTGAACCTATGGACTGTAGCACTCCAGGCTTACCTGTCCTTCACTATCTCCCAGAGTTTGTTCAAACTCATGTCCATTGAGTCAGTGATACTGTCTAACCATCTCATCCTCTGTCACCCTCTTCTCCTTTTGCCTTCAGTCTTTCTCAGCGTCAGGGTCTTTTCCAATGAGTTGACTCTTCACTCATCAGGTGGCCAAAGTAATGGAGCCTCAGCTTCATAGCAGTCCTTCCAGTGAATATTCATGGTTGATTTCCTTTAAGATTGGTTTGAACTCCTTGCAGTCCAAGGGACTCTCAAGAGTCCTCTCCAGCACCACAATTCAAAAGAATCGATTCCTTAGTGCTCAGCCTTCTTTATGGTCCAACTCTCACATTTGTACATGACTACTGGTAAAATCTTGCCTGGAGAATCCCATGGACAGAGGAACCTGGTGGGTTACAGTCCACGGGGTCACAAGGAGTCGGACACGATTGAGCGACTTCACTTTCATTTTCACTGGTAATATCAGTAAAAGGTCCATATAGTTTGGACTATATGGTCCTTTGTTGGCAAAATGATGTCTCTGGTTTTTGATATGCTGTCTAGGTTTGTCATAGCTTTAATTCCATGGCTACAGTCACCATCCACAATGATTTTGGAGCCCAAGAAAATGACATCTGTCACTGCTTTCACTTTATCCCCTTCTATTTGACATGAAGTGATGGGACTGGATGCCATGATCTTTGTTTTTTGAATGTTGAGTTTTAAGCCAGTTTTTTTCACTCTCCTCTTTCACCCTCATCAAGAGGCTGTTTAGTTCCTCTTCATTTTCTGCCCTTAGAGTGGTATCATCTGCATATCTGGAGTAAATACCCAGAAGTAAAATTGCTAGTTTGTGTGATATTCTAGTCTTGGTTTTTTGAGGATTCGCCATTCTTTTTTCTATAATGGCTGCACCTATATTCATTCCCACCAACAGCATGAAGTTTCCCTTTTCTCCACATCCTCACCAACACTTGTTATTTATTGTTCTTATGTCACCCATTTTCAACTCTTTACTAGTTCAACTGAAATTTGCCATTTGCCAATTAAGTTTTATTTGAGGCGGTGATTTCAAGTCGAGAAAGGTCAGCGTTAACCAGGGTAGCTCAGGAGGACTTCAGAGGGGAGACTGACAAGCATGTGCTGGTTGGGATCTATGAAGAGAAACTGAGCATCATTCTAGGAAGAATGGAAGAGCGTGGGTTGATAGGAAAGCAGGAGACACTTGCAGGGGCCACAGAGCTCATCTCTTGTGGGACACAAGGTGGGTTATGTGGAGAAGCAGCAGGAAGTACATTTATGAAAACCTACTTTCGGTCTAGAATTGTTTCACTTTCTTATTACATTTGACTCTAGCTAATCTTAGCATGATTTTGCTGACCCTTGAGCATTCACTGTAGTAAGGTAAGGAAAGAAGTTTCAGAAACTAACCTAAGAAGAAACATTTTCAAAACAAACACACAAAAAATTGCCATCAACCAACTTTTTTGAGTAATCATGGGTTATTACAAATCTTTTGTTTCCCCATTGTAATCACCAGCAGGATGTGCAGTCTCTGCTAAGTAGGATTAGGTGACCTGCAGTGGGATATAACAGCTAATGGTGCTAATTGCTTCTCTGTTTTAACTTTTGGAAGCAGAATCCTAAAAGACAATTTTTTGGCATGAATATTTCCACTTTCCCCAGTGAAAACATTGTGCTTTTCTATTGAGATACTAGAAGGTTCAGATGGGCCCAATAGGGAGGATGTAGCAGGTGTGTGTGGAGAAGGCAATGGCACCCTCCAGTACTCTTGCCTGGAAAATCCCATGGACGGAGGAGCCTAGTAGGCTGCAGTCCATGGTGTCGCTAAGAGTCAGACACAACTGAGCGACTTCACTTTCACTTTTCACTTTCATGCATTGGAGAAGGAAATGGCAACCTGCTCCAGTGTTCTTTCCTGGAAAATCCCAGCAATGATGGAGCCTGATGGGCTGCTGTCTATGGAGTCTCACAGAGTTGGACATGACTGAAGCGACTTAGCAGCAGCAGTAGTAGGTGTGTGAGGAACTAGATTTTTTGAAGGAGTATATAAGAAACAGTTGGATAAATATGGGTAATATGACTTTCAAAACTGCAATTCAGTTCAGTTCAGTTCAGTCACTCAGTCATGTCTGACTCTTTGTGACCCCATGAATTGAAGCACTCCAGGCCTCCCTGCCCATCACCAACTCCTGGAGTTCACTCAAACTCACGTCCATCGAGTCAGTGATGCCATCCAGCCATCTCATCCTCTGTTGTCCCCTTCTCCTCCTGCCCCCAATCCCTCCCAGCATCAGAGTCTTTTCCAATGAGTCAACTCTTCGCATGAGGTGGCCAAAGTACTGGAGTTTCAGCTTTAGCATCAGTTCTTCCAAAGAACACCCAGGACTGATCTCCTTTAGAATGGACGGGTTGGATCTCCTTGCAGTCCAAGGGACTCAAGAGTCTTCTCCAACACCACAGTTCAAAAGCATCAATTCTTCGGTGCTCAGCTTTCTTCACAGTCCAACTCTCACATCCATACATGACCACTGGAAAAACCATAGCCTTGACTAGACAGACCTTTGTTGGCAAAGTAATGTCTCTGCTTTTGAATATGCTATCTAGGTTGGTCATAACTTTCCTTCCAAGGAGCAAGCGTCTTTTAATTTCATGGTTGCATTCACCATCTGCAGTGATTGTGGAGCCCCCAAAAATAAAGTCTGACACTGTTTCCACTGTTTCCCCATCTATTTCCCATGAAGTGATGGGACCAGATGCCATGATCTTCATTTTCTGAATGTTGAGTTTTAAGCCAACTTTTTCACTCTCCTCTTTCACTTTCATCAAGAGGCTCTTTAGTTCCTCTTCCCTTTCTGCCATAAGAGTGGTGTCATCTGCATATCTGAGGTTATTGATATTTCTCCCGGCAATCTTGATTCCAGCTTGTGCTTCTTCCAGCCCAGCATTTCTCATGATGTGCTCTGCATATAAGTTAAATAAGCAGGGTGACAATATATAGCCTTGACGTACTCCTTTTCCTATTTGGAACCAGTCTGTTGTTCCATGTCCAGTTCTAACTGTTGCTTCCTGACCTGCATATAGGTTTCTCAATTAATTTAATTAAACTGCAATTAAATAATCCTAAAAACAAATTTCTCTTCATTCTCATATAAGGGCAACTCCATGAAAACTTGAAAATTCAAAAAATTAATTCTGTGAGTATGTATAATCTCTGATCTCTTAGTCTGGACTTACATGTTCCAGGGAAGTATGGTGTGTGTGTGTTTGTGTGTGTGTGTGTGAGATTCCTGATCTCAGACTTTAAAAGAAAATTAATATGCCATCTAGAAAGACTCTTTGGACCTGTCTTAGGAAATGGATATAAGGGGATCTGGCCCATACAGACTAGGTCTATGGGTTATTCATGGCCTTTAGCATCTTGCTGGATCTATGGATGACTCTCTGTCAAACAGCTTTTCTTGATGAAGTCTCATATACAGATAATATTGTTGCTTTAAACAAAAGCTTCGTCTCTCATTACCCACACGTCTAAAAGTCGGGGGTGTGTTGAGTGGAGAAAATTCCAGCCCAAGTGTTAGGAAGTGTGATTCATGGACGATCTGTCTAAAGTGGACAGGAGAGTGAGTCTCTGGAGCCTGGGGGTGGTCAGTGAATTATAAGCAGATTATAAAATAGAAACACCCAGAATAATCCTTTTCAGGAAAGAATCTTAATGCAGAAAGTGGGAGCCTCTATACCTTCTTAGAAGAGCCATTGCTGAGACTGACCCACTCCTCTGGGCTCCCATCTGCCCTGCGAAGGGGAAATTGTCTTTAGAGCCTCCCTGCATGGGTTATTTTCTTCCCCACTGAACAGGTCCCATGGCTTTAATGGATGTTATCTCACTACGTTTGCTGAAAAGAAAAGCAGCAGGAGAGTTCTTATCCATGGTACCCTTTTCTTCATTTTACAAAATATCCCCACCTTCCCTCTCCTCCCAACATATATTCAATCTGCTTTATTTTCCTGTGTGAGGCCTCTGAAATAGGCAGCAAAGGATAAGGGGAAAAAATCAATATTTGAGAGTCAATAGAACTGAGTCTGAGTCCCTTTCTACCTGGTGAGCATTCACCTCTGTGAGCCTTCATCTGAAGTGAAGATCATGACCTAAACAATGTCTGAGGCACCTTATAAGTTTGAAAATTACACAGTTTTCAGGGAAGGAAATAGAAAGTGTATTCCAACGTCTTTATAAAGATGGAAAGAGGATAACTTTATAATATTGGGTTGAAAGAAATGTGCCCGTCTTCATGGTTTCCTGGCATCCATTCACAATTAGATTTAAGCACATTTCAAGTAGAAAAACCCCTAAAGAAACTGAGTCACATGTGAGATATTAATTCCCAAAGCTTTCCTGACAATCGCTTTCACAGCTGAGTGAATGACATTTGATTTCTGGATTGGAAACCTTAATTGTAATATCTTTTGCTTCCTAACATATCATGCCCATTGGGTTTGTGAAACAGTTTTATAGAACTTTCAAGCTTTAGTACTTGATGTAATTTTGCAGGTAGATCACTGTATTGAGGGAATGAGGAAAAGAGAAGTTGAAATGGAAGCCCACAGGTCCAGATTTTCTTGCTCAGAAATATAAAGAAGAATTTTTAAAGCCTGAAGGGATGCTGAATAGCAGCCTAATCTAGGGAGAGGCTTCAGGTGGTCAGTGCCTTGGAATGTCCTGCAGAATTGTATTGAGCTGTGAATATGTACATTTTCTAGGGAGAGCTATGTAAATTTCAAAAGATTCTGAGAGGGATCCAGGACTCAGCAAAGGCCCACCTTCCTCATTTTGAATTAGAGAGATGCATTAGAAAGCTGAAACCCCAAGAGGGAAAGTGCCAGAGAGCTTAGATCCAGGAGTTGAACCCAGATTTTTAAAAAAAATTCTATTGCTTGTTCCTTTTGAGTATTTTGTAGACGACTTTAGACCAGATCTTAAATTTGCAATTCTTTGAAAATACAGTCCTTTATGTTTCTTTATATTTCTTTTGTCTCTTTACACTTAGTTGTAAAGAGACAAAACCATTCTAGCAAGAGATTTTTCAGGCTGCAACCCTGCCTCACGCACCTGTCTAGCTCCATCCCGCTTTGAACATTCCACCAGGCTGAGATGTTTCAATAAATACACACCTGCTTGCTTACATCTGTGTTCACACACACACGTGTCTGTATGCACACACACTATATAATTCACCGATGTCCTTGTGGCACGACCTCACATGCTCTGTAAAAGGAAGGAGACACCAGTAAAAATGGTGAAACATTTGTCCTGGCTGAAAAAAACGGTTATGGGTTTCCTGAAGGGCTGACCATTATCTTCCGTCTTTCTTAGTACAGTCATGTGGACTGACTGAACTGTGCCCACCTGAGTATGGAGGACTTCTTACCAGGTAGAACTTGCAATTTTGAAATACAGTGTTTACCGTGACTGTTGAAGATACCCACAGGTCTGAGGAAATATGAGGGCAAAAGGTAATTTTATTTAAAGGTGCCGTTAAACCTTTGTGTTGACAAATGAGTGTCTGCCTTTGTTTTCCTTTCATCTCGCATTGGGAAGATTAAAACTATACCTCAGCACATGCCGCCATGTGGGGGTACCAACGTATTGTGAGTAGTGTCTACAAGAGGCCTCCAACCACTGTCTGTCAGTGGGGTTCCCAACAAGGATGGGGATTCTTAGGGCAACTGGCCCAAGCGCTGGCATAGTCATTGAACCTGTCGTCCTTTGCGTGTTCCTACAGACAGCTGTTTTGAGCAGGACGACCCACTGTTTCACTGGAGAATAACCATGTGATCTTGTTCCCTACAGAAATGAGCTCCAGGAGGCCCAGGTATATTGGGCTGGTGGCCTGAGCCGCTGCCCCATCACCAGTCTCAGGGCTCATGGAGTTTAGAACTATGAGAGGCACAGAGAGTGCGGTGCAGTGTTGCCCTGTGGCTCATGGGAGCAAACCTCTGCATAAGCCTCTATAGACATCCCTCTTTGCCTCTGTCCTTCAGCGTCTCTTTTCTCATGGCATACACAATACACATTTGCAGAGGTTATGCCGTATGCCACATCGATAGTGGTCTCATTCCTAAAAATGCTTGAATGAATTCATTTTTTTTTCAAATTCTATAACTTTTATTGATACACAAAGGCTCTTTGAATATGTGTGATTTGATTAGAATCCTATTTGATTTGTAGTGCTCCCTAATTTCTATAGAAAATAGCTGAGCAAGAGGAAATAGTCTCTCAAGCTATTGTGGGTGAATTATTTTCTTAAATGAACACTTCATTTTGTTCTCCCCATCATTGTATTTGAGATATTTTTGTACATCATCTTGGCATAGTGTGCCATCCACTTGAATGGTGTCCTGGCAGAGCACCTTTTCTTGGACTGTAGGCGGTTGCTTCTTCTGTGTCAACACTGATGGCTGTTCTCCAGCTGTACATTGAATCACCTCCTACTAACACCCTGAAAATCAAGTTTCTAGTTGTGAGCTGGGATGATTCCAACATGTGAGCTGGAAAATGACAAGTCATGGGCAATGTTTCTAAGCATTTCTGATCGGATGAGAGCCTTAGAGTGCAGGGAATGCTGTACTCCAGCAGGTCTAGGCTTTCTCTAGTTTCAGGATTGTTTTCTTTAATGTGAAAGCTCCACAGGTCAGGGGTGGTGCCAAGATTGTTGCTTCCATGGCATTAACAATAAGTGACTCTAAGGGGTTTCTTTGGGCTCATACCAATGATATATTGATTTTGAATGCCAGTTATCCATAGAGCAGAGAAGAAACAGGCTATAAAAGGGGATGTGTATGCGTGTGTGTATGCTAAGTCACTTCAGTCGTGTCTGACTCTTTGCGACCCCATGGACTGTAGCCCCCAAGGCTCCTCTGTCCATGGGATTCTCCAGGCAAGGATACTGGAGAGGGTTGCTATGCCCTCCTCCAGGGGATCATCCCGACCCAGGGACAAAACCTGGGTCTCCTGCATTGCAGGCAAATCCTTTACTGCTGGGTCACTGGGGAGGAAGGCACTAAATTGTTTCTCAGAATCCTTTTCCATTGAGTTTTCTACAGTCAAACAAAACTCAAGTTCAGCAGTCCATTCTATGACTCTGTCCTTTCATGAAGAATGTCTTTGAGGCGTTACCATTGGAAGATACTATGTGAAGGTGGATCCTCTCCTAGAATGTCAGAGTACAGAAAAACCTTCTGGCGTCTGCTTGGGAAGAAAAAAGGCTCTTTTCCCAACCTTTTTCCTGGTGAAAACTCTCTTCACTATCAAGAGACAAGTGCTGGACAGAGATGGGAAGAAAGGAGCCAAGAGTCTTGTGGCTCAGCCATAGGCCTCCCAGGCTCTTGGATTTCCTGCAAAATGTGACAGTGGCAGAGTTGAATGCGTGCTAGACTGAGAGTAGGAGGCCTTCTGTGAGATCTTGGACTTCAGTGTTCCCATCTGTAAATGAGAAATTGGAATCAGCTCTCCATCTCCATCAGACTCTGAATTTCTATGACTTTGCCAATCATTAAAAAGGGAAACTTACACAACTTTGCCTTCTGAGGAAAGAGAGAGTATGTGGGAACTGGTCCAGTTTGAAGTCAGTAATTAATTTATTCCACATACACATAGTCATTCTGTAGAGTGTGCCAGACACTGTGCAAGGCTCTGCAGATGCAAGTCTTGAGTCATAAACTCAGAGTCCTCTGAGAGCTGATACCCTAATAGACCACATCTGTTTCTGGACTGAGACCACACGTCTGCTGGGGTGTTAGAACAGTGCCGGTGGCCCTGTCTGCCAGGCCAGATTTATAAGTTCTTTGGTCCAATTCCTGTTTTGAGTTCACAAATACCATTGATCAAGTACTAAATTTAGCAAGTCCTATAGGCTGAAAATATAGTGATGAGTAAGGGCAAGGGCTCTTGCCCTCTAGGAACTCCCAGCCTACTGGGAGATGGAGGCAAAATATGACCTGATGTGGTCTATAGTTGACGCAAGGGCCAAAGTAATGGAGAAGGGGCTCTGAATCCAGTGGGAGTATAGGGAAAGACTGGTAAGTTAGAAAACAGAGCAGGGGGTCAGAGAATCTCACTTGAAAAGCAGAGTATAGAATCTTCCAGAAGCTACTTCTTGCTTGTTTTATTTGGGCAAAGTTCTACAAAAATATACCCAAAACCTGCTTTGTGCAAAACCTGTGCCTAATGCGAGGTAGTTGTGGTGGAAAGGGAGGTTGCAGTGTGAGGGGAAGAGCTCTGGCCCCGTGAAATCAGATGGCAGAGTTCACAGAGGGCCTGACTGCGTGCCTCAGATGATATGCCAGGTGTGACCTGTTTCCTGCCCTTAGCAGTTTTGCCCTTTGCTTGGGGAGACAAGTTCTTTATCCGAACTAGTAAACATTCAAATCATGTTCAAGAATTAAAAAATGATGGCTTTGACAATAAATTCCCTGGATGGTCAGGAAAATAAGCATTTGCCTATAGACTGGAGTAAAAAGGAAATTACTTCAGAGCCACTCAGACTTGAGTTTTCAGCTCCAGTTCACAGTCTTTGGCTGAGAACAGAAAGCCTTGACTTCGGTTCATTATATGTAGAGTGAGGAAGGGCAACCTTGTCTCTTAGAGCTGCTGTGAATTGGAGTTCTTGCAATGTGGAGATGGAGGGGCTTATAGGAACAGTTCTTATATTTAGATTAGATGGGTAGATTGTGAGTCATTTCTTCGTCCCCAGAATACAGGGAAAATTTTCCTGAAAGTGGTGCTGAACTGAAGAGAGTATACCCCTTCTCTGAAACTAGAGTCTTTCCCCAGTCGTGAAGTCCCCCAGGCTTTGTGTGCCCTCGATTTCTTCTCCTTCATTCCTTAATCCCACTCTGCTCTCTCTCTTTAGTGTAGACCTTGGGTTCAACACTCCTTATGTGTCTGGGTTCTGGAAGAAGAAGGTGCACTGAGACATGAGCTGTAAGGCTTCTGTTTTTGATTCAGCCATAAAGCTTGCATTTGTTCTTCTGGGTTGAAGTAGAGAGGAAGAGGCAGAGTGATGGAGGAAGAGGATAGATTTATTTTCTCTGCAGATTTAAGAAGTGGAGGTTGCTCTGTGAGGTTGGAAAGAGCTCTGGCCCAAGGGAATCAGAAGTAAACTGAATAGGCCAAGAGCCCAGTCAAATGCCTCTGGTTCCTTAAAATGGAATTTGTTACAATAAACAGAGTGAAGGTTATCTATGGTTTCTCAAACATCCAGATTGGCAAAGCAGAAGTATTATCTGTTGGTTTAAATTATGCCAAATTTTATGTGACCTAGGAAGTAGATGCTTCTAACAGTAAGCAAAGGCTAAAGAAAATTCCCTTCCTAATGACTGCATGTTTGATTAGGGGGGCCACATGGTAAGTCCTTTAAAGTCAGAGCTCTAAGTGAGGAGAAGTACTGAAGGCTTCAGGGATGGATGCAAGCTTGAACTCTGAACTGTGGCAACTCACGCAGCTGTACATGCTATTCTAGGAGGTCAGAATCTGAATAGGTTTTTTAAAAAACTGAATTGTATTTGGTAATCAGATTTGGAGAGGAGGCTTTCCTGGTAGGTGATATAGCATGAGCACAGGTGTGTGGAGGGGGCTGTGAACTTGAAGTATGTGGAATTCAGGGTCTTTGAATTCTCTTTAGCTGTACTGTGTCTGTTGAAATCTCATACATTGGGCCATGTTACTGCCTCTAGTATCATAAATACACTGCTGGGCAGGGAGAACTTGGTGGGAAGTTGTGGAACTGTTGGGCCTGACACATACGGTGCCAGGAGCTCGGTATAGACTTGGATTCTTATTCTCTCTTCAGTTCAGAAATCAAGCTACTCACCGATATTTACTAAGCTCTTACTATATGCCCAGTGCATGTTGGGCAACAAAGGATAATAAAAGAAAATATAGTTCCCACCCGTAAGAATTCATCTTGGGAATTCCCTGGCAGTCCAGTGGTTAGGACTCTGTACTTGCACTGCTATGGGGCCTGGGTTCAATCTCTTAAGTTCAAATAAGATCCCTGGTCGGGCAACAAGCTGTGTGACCTCCCCACTCTGCGCTCCTCCCCCCTTCCCCCAAAGAAAAGATTCTCTCTTGGTGAGGAAACAGAATTAGATTATATACTGCTGCTGCTACTGCTAAGTCGCTTCAGTCGTGTCCGACTCTGTGCAACCCCATAGACGGCAGCCCACCAGGCTCCCCCTGTCCCTGGGATTCTCCAGGCAAGAACCCTGGAGTGGGTTGCCATTTCCTTCTCCAATGCATGAAAGTGAAAAGTGAAAGTGAAGTTGCTCGGTCGTGTCCAACTCTTCGCAACCCCATGGACTGCAGCCTACCAGGCTCCTCCATCCATGGGATTTTCTAGGCAAAAGTACTGGAGTGGGGTGCCATTGCCTTCTCCGAGACTGTATACAATCTAACATTAAACTGTATGGCAAAATTCATCAGGACCTCAGAACTTAACGATGGGAGCTATTAGCAAGGCTTTTCAATTGAACTTTATGAGTTGGGTGTGAAGATGGAGTGCCATAAGGAGGATTCTGCGTCTACTTCCTAGGGGGAAAGGAAGGAAAAAATGGGCAAAAGTTATTTAGGATGTCCAATAAGATTCATTTTACCAGTCCCCTCTGTTGCTGCTATTTAACTTGGTCATTTTCTTGGGACTGGGTTCCAGATATCTGAAGCCTTTTTGACACAACTTCTTTTTTTTTCCATTGTATCAAGATATAATTGACGTATAACATTCAGTTTAAGGTGTACAATGTATATATTCATTGTATATAATGCAATACATGTATATATTGTGAAATGTTTAACACAATATGGTTAGTTAACACATCTTTCACCTCCCATAATTATCATATTTTGGTTGTTGTTGTTATGGTTGACACTACTTTTGGGTACTTGGAGAAGGCAATAGCACCCCACTCCAGTGCTCTTGCCTGGAAAATTCCATGGACGGAGGAGCCTCATAGGCTGCAGTCCATGGGGTCACGAAGAGTTGGACACGACTGAGTGACTTCACTTTCACTTTTCACTTTGATGCATCGGAGAGGGAAATGTTAACCCACTCCCATGTTCTTGCTTGGAGAATCCCAGGGATGGAGGAGCCTTGTAGGCTGCCGTCTATGGGGTTGCACAGAGTCAGACACGACTGAAGCGACTTAGAAGCAGCAACTTTTGGGTACTACTAATACCAGTGTTTAATATCTTTGTGTGATTTGGGCCTGTGGTGCTTTCTAGTTTATACTTCTTTCTTGCTTCATTGTCCCAGAAGGTCCATGGAGTCAGCAAGATACACTCTTCTCCAAATCTGATTATGAAATACAATCCAGTTTTTTTTGTTTTGTTTTTTTTTTTTTAAATCTGTTCAGTTTCTGACCTCCTGGATACCATGTACAGCCGAATGATTACCTGACACAAGAGGCCACAGTTCAGAGTGCAACAAGCTTGCGTCCATTCCCTGAAACCTTAAGTACTGCTGCTCACACAGGTCTGTGACTTTAAAGGACTTGCCATATGGGTCCCCTAATCAGACATACTCCTCTGTTAAGGATGAAAATGGAGTCAGGATTACACATTTACTGCCCTGGTCAATCAGCACAATTTCCATCTTTAAGATGGTCTTTGAAGTTGAAACATATTGTTTCTGTTGCCAGGCAGATGAGGAAACTGAAACTGAGATAGGCAAAATGACAGCCTAAGGAGGCACAGATGCCCAGTGACAAGGAAACTGCAGCCTCTCTGGGCCTTCTGTTTCTTCACCTGTGAAGTGACAAGCTTGAAAGAGATGATGGAGGACCCTCCCAGCTCTCCATCCTGAGTCTGCACCTAAATACAGCTTTCCTGATTCCAAATAAGTGCATCTTCCATTACGCCAGGCTGTTTCTTTGTCTGAACAAAGGTGATTTGATTCCCCAAGTCCATAAACAAATTAGAGAAACAGTGGAGAGAGAGCCTGGGAAACAAGGGACAGCAGATGAGAGAAGAGGCCTGCGAGGAGGAAAGGGAGAGGAGGGAGGCTCCCAGGGAGCTTTCTACAAAAGCCAGAGCAGGGCAGGCCGAGCAAGCAGCCAGGGGAATTGCAACCTCCACTGGCCTTTTTCATTCTGTGGTGTCATTTTCATTCTGTGGCGTCATCTGCCTGGGAATCTGCTAATGGGTGGGAGGGGGCTTAGGGCAGACGCTTTTGCAGGGAGAGAAAGGCAGGGTCTCTGGAGCAGGTGCAAGCAAAGCTACAATGCAAATACTCAGGAAGGATTTAGGGACTGGCTGGAGGGGCAGTGGTGAAGCTTATCCAGGGAAAATACAGGGACAAGTCAGCAGCTGGCTGAAGGGCGAAGGTGATTGAGAGGAGAGGGAGGGAACCCACAGGGAGGGGTATGGTGGGTGGCGGGGGATGACCAGACTCTGGATACAGGCACTGGTAAGTTTTGTATCTTAGAGGTACCTCTATGCCTACCTTTACTAGAAGGGACATTTCCCATTGATATCCCGATATCAAGGCCTTCTCTGAACATCTGAAAAAAGAAGAGGTTCAGATTCACCACGAATGAATCCTTAGCTAGCTGCTTTTTTAACCTGCCACAGTCTGTGTTCAGTGGAATAGAACAGCTTAGTGCATCATCTCAGAGTGTCCTAGTCTTAACAAAGAAGCACATTCTCAAATTTTTTAAAAATGCCTTTCAGATTTGTCACTTTCCCCACCTCCGTTCCTCCTCCATGGGTCTTTTTGCCTCTTTCTGATCCAGAATGAGCAAGACTGTGTGTCTTGCTCTTGGTTGACAAGAATGCATTAAACATGGATCCAGCCAGTGATTTAAGAAAATGGATGATCTTCTGGGGCTTGTTCTGTTTGGGGTCAGATGATAATGTTGCCCCTGGGTTAGATCCAGACAGCGCGCAGGGACCTCCAGGTTTATCTTGTGCATTCCCTCAGTTGACAGGAAACAGATCTACACAACAGCACCAGCCCAACTGCATCGTTGAGGGTGGAAGCAAGAGGCCCTGGATCCAAATGACTTCATATAGGGATGAAGTTAGAACAAAAGCATTTATTAAGAGAATTTGCTAAGAGTGCCAGCTGCTCACAGAGACACACTGCGTTTGAAAGCTGAAGCCTTAATTACGTTCCAGACCAGCCCCCTCACCAGATAACCGGAGCCCAGACTGGGCAAATGACTCCCCTAGGGTCATATGGTTAAATACTGGGGTCTTAGAAATATAATATCCAGTCTGTGTCCTTGTCCATTGGACCTTCCAAGTGCAGAACTCAGCACTGCACTGAGTGTTGCATCTTAGGCTTAGGTTAGGCTTGGTTAGGATTGGGGTTCAGTGACCATGAACTTTCTTTAAAATCAGAGAGTCATCTTGGTCTGGGTTGAACATGGGTCTCAGTCAAACCAGGAGATGAACTATGAGTGGCCACACTTTCCAAACAGAAGTCAGAACACGTGTCTTCCTGAGGATAATGGGCAATAAGATAATGTGACCTTTTGAAAACCAATAAGACACATGTACCAAGCAAACCTGAGAAATCTGGCTCTTAACGATTCTTGGAAATTATAGTCTATGTATACAGAATATATTGACATCTTCCAAGAATAGAAAGATTATTGTATATGACATGTATTTTGTTATTTATTTGCCATTTGGCTTCAATGTAGTTAAGTGTTTTTGGCCACTCACCATCCATGTGGAATTTCATAAATTATCACATTTAATTCTCTTTTACAGCAAGATTGATTGATTTCCTAAAATAGTATAAACATCTGGAAAGTGGCAAATTGGATTCAAACCTTCATCTAACTCCACATTCACATTCTTGTTAGTCTGTGGTTGCCTTTTGAGAAGTAGATTTCTTATTACTGTAGAGATATTTTGTTATAAAGGGCTTCCCTTATAAAAATGAATTTATTCTGGTAGAGATTCAGAGGATCATAAAGTCACTGAACCCTTAAAAAAGAAGGACTTCAGCATTTGTTGATCTCAATCCCCTTGCTTTGCAAACTAGGAAGTGAGGCAGGATCTGGGAAGTGACTTTGGCCATGTCAGGCCACACTGAACCAAGACTCCCAGAGGAGTGAGCTCTCAACTCTGATGCACAGACTCCTTGGATTTTAAACTAGTGGCCCTTGGGATAGTAACCAAAGGTTGCCAAGGCCACATGTGTCCTTAGTGGGTTTTTAGTTTCTTAACCACTACTCCCATCCCCCAGTGATAATAGGCACTTTTAAGAGGATTGAAATCACCCCTGCCTGCCTTTTACACAGTTAAAGGCGGCCTGCAGAGAGCTCAGAGGCATGACCTATTACTTCTTTGATATTAGCTGTCTTCACAAAAACATTTGTAAAAATATTTTGAGATTTCTTTTCATGAAAAGAAACACACACACTCATACACACAGTCTCACCAGCCTAAAGGATTAGGTTCGGTTGTTAGAATACTCCTCTCTACCATCTATCTCTGTGAAAAAAATCCTGTGGAGCTCTAATCATTGTTTGTATCTATTTGCATTTGCTTTTACTTAACATTGTTACGATTACTTTCCCATATTTTCTCGATTTTAATGAGCAGATAATATTTCACTGAGTGAATATAGATAAAAATATATATTTTAATAGTCTGCTATTATTGGATTTTTGAAAGCAGTTGAGCAATTCTTATGTAGCTTTTTATTTCTGGGATTGTTTCATTAGGACAGATACTTGAGAGTGGGAGTAGTCCTCCCGTTTTCACTTGGTACATGTGTCTTGTTGGTTTTCAAAAGACAAATCAAAATGCCATCTTTAGGTGGGGGTGGCTGATCACCTGGTTTCCCTTGGGCAGCAATACCAAACACCAGACGTACCCACTGCGCTTCCCCTCTCTCATCAGAACTTCTAAACACTTCCCTGTTACTCAGTCAGCTGAGAGTATGGATATGCTTCTTTCCGTCTCATCCTTCCTCCACAAAGAGTTGGATCTTTTCTTTTTATAGTAAGGCTTACTGTGTATGTTTCCTTCATTGCAGACCATCACACGTTTTTGGAAGTAGATGGAGGGGCAAACAGAAAGGAAGCCCTGTCTCTCATTTCATCTGTACAACATCCCAAATGGGGGCAGAGGGCACCCCTGGGTTACGGCAGGAAGTAGGCCCCCAGAGGTCAATCACCCACTCAAGGGCCCATGGTGGGAGCAGAAGTGAGACTTCCACCCAGAACCTTGTACTCGGAATCCAGTGGTTTCTCACAGCACCATACTGAAGCATGTTTTCATGTTCATATCGAGGCCACACATGGGGCAACCGTCTTGTTCAACTTTGGCTCAGGTGATAAGGCTGTTCTAGCATTAAAGTAAAGCCAGCAGGTAGCAAGTGGATACTAAGAATTTCCGTTGAGAATGATTCTTCCAGAATGGAGTAGGACTGCTTGCAACCTGCTGGTTCCCTTGGGAACAAGATAAATTATAATGAAAAGGTAAGGGTCCAGAGTCAGGCTAGGGCACAGGATCATTCTTGGACAAAAGCTGTTGTATTTGGTGTCCATGTTGCTCACTGCTGGGGATGAATTGAGCAGGCACCTGGAAGCTGGACCAGGCCTGCCAGTCCAGGGGCTTAAGGAGGCTGGCTGAGTCACCAGGGTGTGGCTCTGGCCACTGGTGGCCCTTTCTGGCCTGTCCAGCAGGAGGACATTCCCACTAGGCTGGTCCAGTCTGGGCTTGAAGCCACCCAGCTAAACGACACGTGGCAGGCGGGCAGTAACATGTTGGAATTTGGGTTCTGGAGTCCAAAGCTGAACCTACCGCCTAGTGGTCTCTATGTTTCAGGGCTTACAAGAGAGTTGAGAATTATAAATGTTCGGGGAGGAGCCTAGAAGGCAGTGGAAGTCATGGCCCCCTTAGTTTCCTAACTTCCGTGGCTTCTGATGAGATGCTTTCCCGGCCACCAACTCTGAGAGCTCTCGCACCTGCTCATTCTTTCTCTATTTGGCCTGAAACTGTGAACCTCATTCTTTCTCTATTGGCCTGAAACACCAGTCCAGCCTGGTGTGTGTGCATCTGCCCTAAGTCTGGCATTTCTGAATGGAAGGATGCAAAGGAAGCTTTTTCCCTTGACAACCTGTGCACACACCAGGCACAACTTCAGAAAAACTTCCATGATGTGTGGGGGAAAGTTGTGCAGCACTAGCAGCTCTGCTCACTCTGACATTCACACACCACATTGGAGGTCAGCCCTGAGTGCAGGCATGGGGAATGCACAGACGGGATGACTCTAGAGTCCATAGTCGTCCATGTCCAGGTCCCCTGGGGTGGCGTACCTTGGGGCCAGCACAGTGCCTGGCACATGGACGTTATTCAGTTAACACTTATCTGAAGGACTGACTGAAGCTGTAGTCCCTGACTGCAAGGAACTCACAATTTAGTGCAGAAAGGCTGGTGGGTTACTAGTCACAGTGACATTATGGTAAGTGACTCAATAGAAATATATACTTGATAACTCGGAAGCCATCAAAGTACCATTTCTTTCACTAAAGTAAGGATTACAATTTCTTATTGGCAGGTAAGGATTCTGCTTCCCACAGGATGTCCAAAAAGATATATTGCTTCCCACAATGATATATTGACTCTGGAATCAGCATGCGTTGGTGGAAAGCAGTCTGGGTTGCAGGTAGGAAAACCTATGTTCCAGACCTCACCAGCTGAATGGCCTCAGGCAAAACCTCTTCGCGCTACAATTGTTTTCCTGTACAAAATCAGAACATTAGCTCCTTCCCTGCAAGGCCTTCTTAAAAGCCTCTACTGGCTCCCCAGCGCTCACAGAATAAAATCCAAACTCTGCAAGGCAGAAACCAAGCTCTCCATAATCTGAGTCATCTCTCTTTCCATTGCACCTGGTATTCTGGTCACAGGGGTCTCCTGAATTTCCATAAACTTTCTTTGTCCTGCTGTGCCCCTATGGGCCCCTATGCAGTGTTCCTTCTGCCTAGAGTAACCTTTCAAAATTGGCCTCTCCAGAGGCTTCCCAAGCTCAATGTCTCCTTTTTTTGGAGTAGAAGAGTTGTCTCCTCACCTGTGGCTGGCCCCATGCTCCTCTAGGCAGCCTTCTAACGGAGTATTTGCTTCATTTCACATTTCTTGTTTATGCACTTGTCTCTCTTCTCGCTGGCTTCTGAGAAGCTTTAGATTGCTCCCTCCTCTTCCCCTGTTCCTGACATATGGCTTGGTGTTAAATAAGTGCTTGTAGCATTGTTGAATGTACTGAAATAGACTGGCTCCTTGGTTTCTCTCTCCACCCATGGCAGAGGAGAACCATGGGTGGAGATGGTGAAGCAGATGTCAGTGTTCAGTCTGTTTAGAATTAAAGCAGGTTAGCCAGGGCATGGATCTCCTTGGTGTATTTGGGGATGTGTGCGCTGTCCACAGCTATGAACACCTCCCTTGGGGATCCATACCCACATCTGTAGCAGCACAGCTTCTTCTGGAGTGGCTCTGTGTAGAGCAGAAAGGCAGAAGAGACTGTCGTTCCCTGGAGCCACTGTCCGAAGGATATCCTACTCTTCTGATTAAATTCCCCCTTAGCTCTCCCTTTTTTCCCTTTGATTTTCTCTTAAGTGTTCAATCACTGTGTGTTGATTGAGTCACTACATTTATCAGTACAACAGTGACTTCTGCTTTGCAGAATGGAATTGTCCAGGTTGGAGGATGACTGATTCGGAGAAGAAGTTTGCACCCTCCATTTGTGGCCCTTTCATTTAATTCAGCAGCGCCATCCTTCTCTTAGGGACTGTGAAAAGAGAGTTACTTAAGCTCAGGCTATCTAGTCTTGACTCTGTCATCACCAAGCAGTTCCGGGTAGCATCAGGGGAATCAGAACTTTCTGAGCATAATAATCATGTTGCTTCCCTTTTCACTCTCTTCATAGCATCCAACAGCCATGCACTTAAATATTCATCAATTTAAATTTGTCTTCTAAAATCATTGTCAGTGTATATTTAACCACTGACTAGCAAAAAAGTTCCAGTCAAAATGTGAAAGAGTAAAGGTGTTTAAATTAGCTATTCATCCCGAAATTCCTTTCAGAATTCACCAGCTGCCATGGACAAGGGCTTGGTGTTAAGGTTGGGACACTAGAGTGCAGCCCTGTCTTTGCAACCCACCTCTCCACCCCTGCTCTGCATCTGGCCACCCTCTCCTGCTGGTCCTTCCGAAGAGGTCATAGGTATCAGCCTGAAGAACTGAACCTCAACTTGCCCCTACAGTAGCTAGATCCAAAAACTGTGGCCTTCAGGCACAATGCATGGCAGAGGCTCCTCCCCCTTTTGAACGCCCAGGTCTCTGATTGAGCCATCCTCAGCGCTTCCTCCCCTCAAGAGACATGTATGCATGTGGCTCAAAGTCACCAACGATTGTTTTCAGTTTGGCTATAGAAAGAAATGAGAATTTACCTTTGCCTTGCTCCTTATGTGTTATTCATTAGATAGATTGTTGCCTACCGAAAATATCAAGCAGACTATAAATCTTAGACCATTTAATAGGCTAAGAAGAAATAAATATCCCTAGGTTAGATTTCTTGCAGGTGATATTCATAAAAAAGATACATGCTTCTATCTATCAGAGGGAAAATACCTAACAAAATAAAAACCAACGGTAACTTTTCCCTCCTTTTTCTGGCAATAACAATTATATTTTAAGAAAATAATTAAGTAGATGAAGAACATACCTTTAACTGAGCAAGACACAGATGGCATTTCTTTGTTTATGCCTGGCTCCATCCTTTGGTACTGAAAACAATTGCTCTGTGATGAGAACTCACATCCGTTGGTGACATTAGTACCACATATTGATGGAAAGGCATTCTATATCCTGCAGCAGCAGGACAGTACTACCCGAGGAATCATTCTTGGGTCAAGGAAATTCAAATTGTACTGCAAAGCAGACTCTTTGCTTTTGAGCATTTGTGCAAGGGAGAAACAAGAGTAATCTTTCTTAGCCAGAGTGCCAAAGAAATAGAAGGGAAGATAACATGAATGTTAGAACCAAAAAGATCTTGGAGACTAATCCTCTTGATTCACAAATAAATGATTTGACTTTCTTTTCATCACACTGCTTGGTTATTATAAGTTCTTGAGGTGAGCAATGTGATGAAGACCATTTGGGTATGGATGAGTTGAATCTAGGAGAAAAAATAATACATGGTGAATCCTAGTAAATAAGTACTTTGGCTTAATAGCAACCATAGCAATAATCCCAGATGGCTGAGAAGGTGACTCCCCAGGGACCTGGTAAGAGGCTTTACTCATTCTCTCTTCAAATTCCATCCAGGTTCCACCTTTCATTCCTGTCTAAATCTTAAGACCAGTTATTGGTGGCAAGAGGATGAATTTTAAGGCTGCAGCTCCTTTCTACTTCTTGGTTCCTCACCAGAGTTCACTCATCCTTCAGTGCCCATCCCAAGCCTTCCCTCCCTTGAGCCCCCGTCAGAGCGCATCCTGCCTTCGAGAATCTGGCACACGTCGTCCCTAGAACACTGCTCCAGTACCTGCTCATTTGCTTCGTGGAACATCACGTGTGGAATTTTGTATGATTCACTTATGTGGCTACTTACTGTGGCCCATATGGTTTTACTAGACTCTATCCTCCTTAACTTAAGGGTCTCCAATAACATTTGTTTCTAGTTTGAATACTATTGCACCACTAGCCCAGGACCTCCATAGACTAGGTGCTCAACAGGTATTTGTTGGTGCATTTCTTGATTGTTCTTCTTTATTTCTGAGAGTCTAACATACTGTTTCGATGGATTTGTTCTTATTTTTGCTTCTGAAGGACCCATTAAGTGTTTAACACTAGCAGACTATTTTTCTAAATGACAAATTGTAACTTTTGACTTGTCTCCTCCTCCCTTCTTTTTCCTTTCCCCAAGTATTGCTTTTCTGAGGCAGCTGGAAAAAAGGCGAGGAGGAGAGACGAAGCAGAAGCAGGGGGAGAAAAGAAGGAGGAGAAACAAGGGGAGGGAGTGGCTAGGGAAGCAGATGGACAAAGGAGGTAAAAACTGTAACGGGAGTTGAGAACCTGGGCTTACAGCACAGGAAGATAGAGGAGCCAAAAGCGTCTTGGTCTTGGTGCAGCTGTGGAAACCGCACTACCCTCCACCAAGAGAGGGGTGCAGACTCTGGCAAGCACGTCACTAAGTCAGAAGTTTTTTTCACTTCTTTTCAGTAATTTGCTCTGTCTTACTCTGCTCTGTCCCGGGTGTGGACATTAAATAAGGCATGTTAGATTATGATGACAGCCTGAGATAGACATATATCCTGATTGTTTCCTTATCAGGAAGTTCTATCATATCTATTTCTAAAGGAATTTCAGAGGTTTATACGCACAATACAAAATTCAACAGTTATGGGAAAAGCAGAAGTGCCTAAAAGGAGTGGGAGCTACCAGGTTCCTTCAAGGCTCTAATTGTCTACGTTGAGGACTAACTGGGTCTGTAAGTTTGTTGGAAGCTGCAAGGAAAAAGGAAACTTTTGTATAATCATTTTCATTAATAGATGGCACAGATTTACCTGCAGAATGTTTCTGAAATTATCTTTAAACAAAGTTGTCCCTTATAAAATAGACAATATTTTCAAGAGCAGTTTTAGAAATGACAGAAATCCTAATCAAGCAGATCACTTTCAAACTGACCACTTAAAAATGTACAGGATATATGATTGAATTAGAAATTCAAGAAAACATTTCTGAGGTAGAATGAGATAATGTAGTTCATCAGCTTTAGGGCAACCCTCATCTGACCCACTTATCCCAAGACAGTTATGAGGAGAAAGGGAAAAAACTAATCTTCTGGGTGATGCAGTTTTCTTGATGCAAATTTACTGAATGGCACAAATCATAACACTAGGAAATAATAATAATGCCCCTTCCTTTGCTCTTCATTCAATTATTCTTTGATTTCTCAAAGTTTACTGGAGCAGCAGCGTAGAGCAGAGGAAGTATGGGTATATGGGTCTTAGCCCACAGCACTGCTGTGTGTTAGCTGTGTGATCCAGGGCGAGGAAATTCTTCACTATGGGCCTCAGTTTCCCGTCTGGTAACAAGGAGTATCTACCACCTTGCTGTTCCAAGGATTAAGTGTCATTATGAGTGAGCAAACGAGTAGCATAGTATTTGAGATTTAGTAGGTGCTCAGCAAAATGTTAGTTGAATCTTTTTGTAACAGAATGCAATTGAAAATGTGATGTCCTCTCGAGGAATTTTAAGGGAAGCCATCATATTAAAAAGGAGAGTTCAGGTAGCATACTTTTCACTGTTTCAAAATATACTTGGTCCTTTGGAGTCTCAGTGTAGTTGCCTTTCTTACTAAGGCAGAAAAAAAAAAAAAGGTGGGGAGTCGCTCCAGAAAGACTTCCTCACAGGGCTCCCCATCCTCTCCCTGCTGCCGGGCCCTGGCGCTGGCACAAAGGCTCACCCCATTCAGCTCTCTGGTTGCTTTGTACCTGTAGGGCCTGCCCCTACCCAGGGCCCCTTTTGGCCTTTCTTTTTTCCTCTCTCAAAAGACCCCAAGGGGGTCCCAAGGCCCAGTGGCTGGGCTCCCAGGTTGCCTCACAGAGGCTATGTTGTCCAATAGAAAGGCATGTGGAGTCCCAGGGTGAGAGAGAGGAGGACATTATCAATCATGAGCTGTGAAAAGCCAGGAGGGAGAGGGCGAGCCAGCCAGAGCAGGGAGGACTGAATTGAAGTGGAGGGTTTTTTTTTTCCTGTTCCTGTTGTTGTGTGTCGTTGAAGGGAGCGTTCTTGGACATCTGCCCAGACACATGCTGAGTTAAAGAAGCAGCAGGATAAATTCTTAAAGAATGAATTGGGAGAAGGGAAGGAGCTGGGGGTGGGGAGGAGTAGTGAAAAGGAATCAGGGAATGATTCCAACCCCCAGACAAAGGAGGCCCCTGCAGATCAGCCCAGCCCCAGGCCGGCCTTTCTGTGGTTCAAATATTGGTTTGTTTAGCACATAATCCAGGAGCACCAATGCTCCCTAATAGCTGCTTTGGACCCACAAAGGGGCCAAGGAAAGAAACTACAATTTCTTGAGCTTACTCTTTGTATCCAGTGCAGGCTGAGAATGCTCTGGGGGACATTTCTTCTCCACTCCATTGGCCTCAGAGGTGCTTCCTGGTGAGCACACAGCTCACGATGCAGAAATAGTGGTGATGTGAGCATGGGCTCAGCACTCATGGTATATTCTATTTAGTAACAAATGTCTTTTTCTTTTTAAAGAGAAGAAACTTATAAAAAGCTCTTTTGGAGCCTATAGTAGGAAATCAAGGACTTCCTAATTAAAGAACGCTCAGTATAGTTTCCAAAATGAGAAAAACAAGGAAAGATCTTGTGTTTGTGGTGGGACAACTAGATTCTAACTAACTACATCCCCCCATCACTGGACTGAAACTACCTATAGAAAGGTCAATAGAGATGTACTTGTGTTTCCTATTTATTGTCTTTGTAATGAAATTCCCTAATAGAAATTATGTTGTTCGCTGCCTCCAGACTGATTAGACCAGACTTCAGAACAGGACAGTTGGTGAGCATCAAGCAGCCAAAGAGCCCATGATAGCTCATTTACTCATTTTTTGGTTGTTGTTGCAACATGTATCTCTCAGCTATCCAGTGGGTATTCATTAAAGGCCCTTTGTGGCCTGACCTTATGTGAAGGCCTAGAGAGATAACAGATATATTGAGCCCTTAGCCTGGTGAGTGAAAGCCTAGATGATCAGTATTTTCAGCAGAACTTAAACTTTTCTCTTCTTGGGTGAGTAGTTTCCTGCCACAAAAGGTAAATGCATGGTTTATAGACACCATGGGGGAATCAAATGTTATAGTTGCAATGTAGTAAACCTAGCAGCTCCTTGAGCTGAGCAAGCTTAGCTTGTATTTGTGTTGTATTTGTTTCCCCGCTAGGCCTCCAAGTAACTTCTCCATGAGTATGCACCTTTTTCTCCAGTTTAGCAAATAAAAACTGGAGAGAGGGAAGGACAGTGGACATTTATAAAAGCATTGCAAATTAAACCCTTGGGACCTTTTATTAATGGCCTTAAATGAAGAAGGATAGGCATGTTTCCATGCAAAGCACGGAAGAGTAAAAGTAATTTTTCAAAACACTAAATGGGTTGTATTACATTTCCAAGTAGTCACATCTCAAAATGTTCTTCTAAAAAGGCTATGTACTAAATCTTGCTGTTGTTGAAACTATGTTTTGAAATACTCTTTTTGGTGTTTCTAAGTCACTGGGTTTTTTTTTTTAAAAAGAGATATCATTCTAGTAGTTTCTAACTTACATAGCTGACTTTTTCCAACAGGGCCCAGGGGAGCTACAGTTAGGAAGTGCCGTTATGCAGATTCCCCGTGGCCTTGTCCCGTGCAATAGAAACAATGGGACTCAGTGTCTGTGAGCAGCTGCAAGTCCTAACTTGTCAAATCTGGCAATGCTTCCTTAACCATAAGTCATCATTGATGTAGTGGATGAAAGTTCAGATGCCACTAAACCAAGTGTCTCTCTGAATATGGGGATGTTGGGGGCAGCTGAAGAAATGAGGTGTTTTTGATCCATTCTGATTTGGTTTTAGTTATTTCAAAAATTTTTCTTGAGTATTGGCTACTTTTCCTATTCTATATAATATGAAGGGTTGGACTGAAAGAGGATAAATGAAAGAAGAAGAGGGGAGAGTAACAAAGAGAAGGAGTCTCCACTGACCTCGGCTTCACATCTTCAGACCTGCTATGAATTGAATTGTGTCACAGAATTTATATATTTAAGCTCTTTCTTCTGATGTAACTATATTTGGAGTAAGGAAGTTAAGTTAAATAAGATCTTAAGGGTGAAGCCCTGAGCCTATAGGATTAGTGCCCTTACAAGAAGAAACACCAAGACCTGGTTTGCTCTCTCTCTATTATGTGAGGTCCAGCGAGAAGGTGGTCATCTGTAAGCCAAGAAGGCAACTTTTACAAGAACCCATACCCTGTGGGAACCTTGATCATGGACTTTTGAGCCTCCAAAACTGGGAGAAAATAAATGTCTCTTGCTTAAGCCACCCAGTATATGGTATCTTGTATGGCAGCTGGAGCAGATTAAGATAAACCTTTTTCCAGTTACTTCTATCAGATAAGTGGAAAAGAATGAACAGTAGGGAATGTCTCTTTCCCAACTCCTTCCAAAAGATTGATTCTACATTTCATGACAGAGTAGAAACTTGGTGAATAGAGACAAATAGGTCCCACTGTAAGACCTGTAGATCCGTTCTTAAGACTTTAACATGTAACAAATTTGGTTGCCAGTGCACCTTCTCATTTCTCATGTTTGCAAGTGCAGCACATCTTATAAATGTTACTGATACACTCTATTGCATTGGTGACTTTAAAGGAATTTTTTTCCTTTTGATCAAGTATAATTCTATTGATTAGACTGAATTCTGCTGATAAGATAGATCTAAAGTGAATTTATTTAAACATATTAAGTCATTGAACAACTGAAAATACTTCAACTTTTTTTTTAAATCGCTTAGGAGGAATAAGAATTAGTAAAATCCTGAGGCTGGTCACATTCCAAATTCCATTCTGGCAGAAGAATAAAAACCATGATCAGGTTTCTGTTTTGATAATTCGTTACTTTTATAATCATTGGACACCCACTGCATGTTTACCACCATGGTTATACTTCAGTTCAGTTCAGTTCAGTCGCTCAGTTGTGTCCGACTCTTTGCGACCCCATGAATCGCAGCACGCCAGGCCTCCCTGTCCATCACCAGCTCCCGGAGTTCACCCAGACTCACATCCATCGAGTCAGTGATGCCATCCAGCCATCTCATCCTATGTCGTCCCCTTCTCCTCCTGCCCCCAATCCCTCCCAGCATCAGAGTCTTTTCCAATGAGTCAACTCTTCACATGAGGTGGCCAAAGTACTGGATATACTTAGAGAATACCAAAAATGTGAGAAAGTAGCCTTGTAGTAGGAAGTACTACTGGAGCAAAAAGAGTTCTAAAGATGAAAACAAGGAAGATTTCTACAACAGAGGAGCAAAGTGGTCCATTGCTTTGGTCCTTGAGTTTAATCCCTTTGGCCTGGCACAGTTTCCCACCTGTGAAATTTGGCTGTGACCAATGCCAAATTGTTGTCAAAGTTCGTTGAGCATGTCTCAGATCCTTATTCTTTGTGTTCAGATTCCTTACTGCTGCTTAACCCTTCTTGCCAAGGAGAAATTGAGACTTATGTCCTAAGTAACTGAATGTGAATTAGTATAAAGTATTACCTTTGAATTATTTTCCTGGTGCAGAAGAGAACACACTATGATATCACAAAGTATTTCCCAAATGGCTTACACAAGGATACTCATTCCTTTGCATGTTAATAGGAGTCATACTGTAAACATTTTATGTAGCTAAACTGTTTGGAAAAAAAATTGTTCTTGATGATGGAACTTCTGGGAATCTATTAATCTGTGTTGTGAATCTACAAAAGAAAGGAGGTGATATAATATGTGCATCATTTCCCAAAGTGATTTGACCATGGGACACTTATTTTGACCCAGGGTCAGAAGAGGTCAACATCATATGGAACAAATTAGCATTGAGAAAGGCTGCTTCAATTGAAAACCTGAGTCCTTTTGCAAGACGGTAAACTTTCATAGCTACAATTTACCCAAACATAAAATTTGAGTACTGGCCTAGGTGATCTCAAAGGCTCTTTCCAAATTATTTTTGCTATAAAATCCTTAGAGGCATCACTAAGAACAGAATTTCAGACTAAGGGAAGAGGTATAGACATGTTCGCAGCTTCTCAAATCATATTTCCCATCTATTTTTAGCCTATTTAGCCTATACACAGGACATTTCTGCTTATCCTAATGGCACCCCACTCCAGTACTCTTGCCTGGAAAATCCCATGGATGGAGGAGCCTGGTAGGCTGCAGTCCATGGGGTCGCTAAGAGTTGGACACGACTGAGCGACTTCACTTTCACTTTTCACTTTCATGCATTGGAGGAGGAAATGGCAACACCCTCCAGTGTTCTTGCCTGGAGAATCCCAGGGACAGTGGGGCCTGGTGGGCTGCCGTCTATGGGGTCGCACAGAGGCGGACACGACTGAAGCTACTTAGCAGCAGCAGCAGCAGTATGTATTGGAAACTTTTGGGACTTGCTCGAATGAAAGCTGGGTGGGACAGCCTTCAGAACTCAGAGCAACTGGGGATGCTACTCTGCTTCCCTGGTCAGAAAACAAGTTTATTCTCATCCTCTGTAAATAGCAGCTATAGAAAAACCACACACATGTTTTAAAACACCCTTGTAAGGACTGAAAGTACTGCGCACTGTTGCAGGGAGAGAGGGGTGGGGGTGGGGTGGGGTGGGTAAAGAAACTCTATACATTGAGCATTTGAATTGAATCCAAAAGTCTGGATTCACAAAATAGTACATAGTGTTTTCTCTAGTTTGAAGTGTTTCCTTGGTTTCATGACTTCCTTATAGAGGGAGTGGATCATTCCAACAAAGCACTGGGAGAATGGGGAATATGTATCGTTTGGAGAAACTTAAATTCAATTTTCTGCTCAGTGACTTTCCAGAGTGCTTAATCAGTAAGGCCTTGTGTAGAGTTGTCTTTTCTTTTTTGTTTTTATTCCCAATCCTCCTTTAAAAAATGAAGAACAAGCCTCGTTGTACATTTTGTGAATCCCGTAGTGGCCTGTTTGTGAACATTGCCGGTGATGAACTATTCGTATCGTGGTCTCAACTGACGCAGAGTAGTATGGAGTGAAGAGCAAGCTCGGTTTGACTTGTTTTCATGGATCATCTTAAACTCAGTCTTTCCCTCAGGGATCCCCAGGGCTTTTCTGCCTCTGTTTTATATGTAGAAAGACATGTGGTCAAGGGGGCCCTGTTAGTTCAGGGAGTTTCAGAATCTCCCTTCCAAAGGTTCATTTCTTCCATGAAGTTTACTCCTAATTCTTTCCTTTGAGGTGCCATTATGCCTTTTAATTATCTTGCTCATTTCTGAGATTTTACCGCATTATGACTAGATTATTCCTGGTTGTCACACACAAGACTGACGCAGGTTATTGGGATCAGGCACAACTAAGCCTACTATCTGACTCCAGTTCTTACTAGCCGTGTGAACTTGGGCATGTAGCTAATATGCGTTAAGCTCGGTATCTTCATTTATAATTGAAAAATAATTGTACCCTTCTCATCAGGTTTTGGAGAGGATTAAGTAAGGCAAATTCATTTGTACCACACCTGCCACTATGTAAATATTCCATAAACAGAGTGTATTGCTATCATTGGTTTTAGATTATGAAAGGCATATTGATTTTCTGAATTAAACGAATAACAGTTAATGTGACTGTGACACTGACTGTAACAGAGTTTAAAACAACACTCCCTGTATTCTGTTCATTCCCTCTCTGTGCCCTTTGCCTCGGTGTGTCCGTTGGGCCTGGGTTGTGTTTGTCTCACTTACTTCCTCTCCTGCTGTCGGGGACCATGCTTCATACTTCTGTGTAGCCGCCTGGTGAAGTGATAAGCACAAAATTGGTCTTCAACAAATCATTGTTGATTACTACATAGATTGACTTAGAAAGCAACAATAATGAGGAGCCACGTGCTTCCCTGGGCTCTGGAGAACACGTGGTCTTTGTGGTACAGTGTACAGGAGGGAACCATCCATAATGGTCCATGGGGTTCTTGATTTTTGCCAGACTTGTCAGATGAGGCTAGACACCGTTTATAGATTTGAAAAGAAGGCAGCATGTGAAACCCAAGCCACTCTTGCTTTGGTCAAACATCAGTGAGCATAACAATCAGTTGGAGATATTTTATCGCATGCAGATTCCAGGCAGGGTCTGGGGTTACCCCCAGAGGTTCTGATTCTGTAGACTTGATGGGGCCTGGGAATCTGCACATTCCACAGGTGCCAAGGGGATTCTAACGACTCTGGTTTTCAGACCATTCTCATCAGTGGAACACCCCCTTGGAAGGCTCCCCTTCCCGCCCTTTCTGTGGTAAGGCTGAGTTTCCTCAGCATCCCAGGATGCAAATTAGTCATGATAAACCTTTACATCAATAGTTACCCCTCCTTAAAGCATTGCTGGGTATATCCTCTGTTCCCTGTCTCCCTGTCTTCTGAACCCCCACTCCGTAACCTCATTCCTCTTGCCCTGCCTCTCTGAGGAATGGCTGATGTGCCCTTGGGGTTCTGATTGCAGGGGCCTGGCAGGGCAGCGATGTGCTTGATTTCCTACTCCCTGGGCCCTGGTGGCCCCTGAATGGGAAACAGCTGTCTGCACCTACCCCCTTATCCACTCTGTTTACACTGGTTACACAAAATTCATGCTATTCTGCAAGCCAGGTCCCAGCCCTCCCAGTTTTCTGGCCTGTGAAGTACGTCATAATTGGGTTTTAATCACATTGGACAAACAGCTGCTGTAGGCCAAGGCCACCCCTTTGGGCACTCTTGCTTCCAGGCCATCACTTTTGGATTCAGAGCCAGATTGTGTGTCCTGGGGACAGTGGAGTGAATGGGGAGTGTCTGCTGCAGTCAAGGGCCCACAGTGCTGAGCAGTGTGTCGAAAAGCCCCAAGTGGACACATGGAAGCCAGAGGTGTAAGCCAGTATTCAGGCACCCTCATCACCAAGGATCTTGTTAGAAATATAAAATTCCGGACCTCACCTCAGATCTTGGGTCTAGCCCTCCAGGTGTTTCTGTTATGTCCTCCCTGGCGGCTCAGCTGGTAAAGAATCTGCCTGCAATGCAGGAAATGTGGGTTCAATTCCTGGGTCAGGAAGATCCTCTGGAGAGGGAAATGGCAACCCACTCCAGTATTCTTGCCTGGGAAATCCCATGCAGAGAGGGGCCTGGTGGGTTATACAGTCCATGGGGTCACAAAGAGTTGGGCCAGATGGAGTAACTAACACTTTCACTTTCACTTTGAGAATCTTTGCTTCTAGAATATTTGTAGTTAATCCAACAATTGAGTTTAGGCTAGAAACACTTTCTTGGAGAAAGAAAAGCCTCTGAGGGCCTAGGAAAGGTTGGTTTTCTCCAGTGTTCCAAGAAATGGGAGCTTGGCAGTTTGCTGTGGCCGGGGGCTGGGAGAGAAAGAGTTTCCCTAGGAGGGTGCTGAGGCTGTTAGAATCTGGAAGATGGGGAGGAACAGTTGTTGGTCCCAGAGCCCATGTTTGTAACACTTGGGCCTTGGAATCGGATGGAGGATGACAGGGAAATAGAGTAGCTTCTTCAGAGTCACAGGTGGCGGTCCTCAGGTCAGAGGGCAGCTTCCGAGCCGGGAGGTGGAGAAGTGGACCCTAAGTTCCTACTCGGGTGGCAGACGTGCAAAGATGGATTAGTCACACTCAATCTGGTGAACACAGCCTACCGATGCTATATTTCCTGTGTCAAAAATGGTCATTTTTTACTTCAGGCTCCCTTGGCATGTAACTATCACTCCCTGTAATAGTTACCTCAGTTACAAAGGGGAGAAGATAAAGGATCTTTCAAATTAAAATATTTGCCTCTGATTCTTCCCCTACAGTCTTCCCCTACAGGAGTGAGTGGATTTTTGTTTAACAAATGCCTGGTTTGGGTATGAAAGGTGAGGCCTCCAAGGCTTGGCATGAAAGGAAACTAATTGTTCTGTATTAAGAAAAAGAATGACATTTTTGCTGTAGCTGAGAGCTGGTAGAAAACTGAAAGGCAGGGATGTGGAAGGAGGGGAGATCTTAATTTTTATGAGAATAGAAGGTAAAAAAAACAAAACAAAACAAAAAAACAGGAATCCGCCCTCGTTTAACATGAGGTAATGTGTGGCTCCCTGGTGGCTCAGTGGTAAAGAATCCACCTGCCAGTGCAGGAGACACAGGTTTGATCTGTGGGTTAGGAAGACCCTCTGGAGAAGGAAATGGCAATCCATTCCATTATTCTTGCCTGTGAAATCCCATGGACAGAAGGAGCCTGGTGCGCTACAGTCCAGGGGGTCACAAAAGAGTCGGACATCACTTAGCGACTAAATAGCAACAAACAATGTGTGTATATCCACTGTATACAAGTCTCCAAGGATGGTTCAGCTGTAATGTGGGATACCTTCTGGTTTACCTTTTTTTTTTTTTTTTTTTCCAAGTATAAGCTCCCAAAGGGCTGAGGTCTCATTTCCTGGCTTCATTCCTCACCAAGAACATGATACTAGCCCTTGTCTTTAGAAAGCTCTAATGGAATACTGTTGATGGGAATGACAATACAGAACATAATTTAAGGAGTGGCATTGATTGAATTTGCATTTATTTAGCAATTAGCCATATACTTCCTCGTGCATGCGTATGTGTGAAGTGCACACACAAGGAAGCATAGGGTTATTGTGGATAAATGCAAACTCAACCAACTTATAAAACGGCTCAAAGCTGTGAGTTCAAAGGACGGCTTGCTCAGTGCTTTGGGGAGTACAGGAGGGGTACATGGGGATGAGTAGAAAATGGCTAATTCCATGGAGATGGGTAGAAAATGGCTAAAAGAGATGATTTGTGATCCCCAGGAGTTATAGAAGAGGCACAAAACTGGGGAGAAAGAGGCTAATCAGTTCTTCAACAAATGTCCTCAGTCAACAGGGACCAGAAAATGTAATAATCAATCAATCAATCAAATAATTACTGTATTCATCAAAAGCCAAGTGCTGTAGCAGAAACTAGAGATTCAGAGATGAAGCAAGACAGAAATGCATACTCGCCCTCAAGTAGGAAGTGATTGACACTAAGAATGCATGAACTCAAATACAGGGTGGTACGGCAATGGCACCCCACTCCAGTACTCTTGCCTGGAAAATCCCATGGACAGAGGAGCCTGGTGGGCTGCAGTCTATGGGGTCGCTAAGAGTCAGGCAGGACTGAGCGACTTCACTTTCACTTTTCACTTTCATGCATTGGAGAAGGAAATGGCAACCCACTCCAGTGTTCTTGCCTGGAGAATCCCAGGGACGGGAGAGCCTGGTGGGCTGCCGTCTATGGGGTCGCACAGAGTCGGACACGACTGAAGCGACTTAGCAGCAGCAGCAGCCCTGTTCAACAGAGGCCCACCTGGGACACACTGGAGACCAGAAGGGAGACGAGCTAAATCAGAACGGGAGATGGAGGAGCCAGGGCCGTTCTCTGGAAAGGGTGTGGTCTTTGGCATTCTTCTAGGCAGGTGGGGGAGGAAAGCCGACTTAGAGGTATGAGGTGGGAAGGGCAAGAAACCGGTCTGGGGTTGGGGGTTGGGGAGTATAGCAGACCAAGTGGGCTTTCTCTGAGCTTCTAGGGAGCTTGGATTTCCCAAAGCATCAGGAGGGAGCCTTTAAAGAGTCTTACCAGGGAGGGAAGTCAGGGAAGCTGGGAAGCAGTGGAGAGTCAGATTACAGGTAGAGAAGTGGTGCTTTCTGCTTAGGAAGTAGCTCTCCCAGGAGCCCATTTTCCAGGGAGGGGCTCTGGCAGCCTGTGCATTTTTTCTGAAACCCTCAGGTGAGGTGCATTTTATGAATGTCATCACACTAGATCAGCCTTCAGAGAATTGTGAAGGAGGCAGAATTGTGCTTGCAACTGCCTTCCTACTCCCTTTTCTCCTCACTCCCTATTTGCTGCCCATTGTTCCCCTAAAATCTTTCCTCTAAAGAGAAAAGCCCATCTGATTAGGGCTGCCAGATTTAGAAAATTAAAAATACAGGACTCCCCCACTTTTTTTTAAGTATACATGAAATAAGCATGTATTTATTATGAAATGCAAATTTAACTGGCTGCTCCTTTATCTGCAGCCCTACCTCTGATACATCAGGTAATCTCATTTCAGAGTTGAAAGGTCTGTCTTATCTGCCTGTGCAGTGTCTCTTTCCCATATGGAGATGCTGAGGCCCTGAAAGGTCAAGTGGCTTATTTGCCAAGTTCACATAGTCAGGGTAGAACAGCGCTGTGACTTCCAGACCCTCTCCATGTCTACTTGACAACCTGTTCTCCACATCTTAGAATGAATTAGTTAAAAGTGTCAGCCTTCCCAGAGGTATTTGCATTTTTGAAAGAAAGCCTGAGGGCAGAAACTCCAAGAGTATGAATCTCTAGGAATGTAAATTCTGGTCCTACGGAAGGTGTGAGGGAGGCAAGGTGTGAGGGAGGCGGTCTGGTCCTGGAGACTTTTTGGAATTCAGCAAATGCCTCTCACTGTCTGCTTAGGTGGCCAGCAGAGCCCTCATGACCTCTGATCCATCAAGTAAACATATGAAGAATTTGGACATGGACAGCAAACTCTTCCATGGGGACAATACCCCGCACCTTTTGGAGCACATTCTCAGACATCATCTTACTTAATCTTACAATTTAAGTTCTTTAGATTGTAAATTATGTTTACATACTTTACATGTTTCCAATTTTGTTTCTGCCACCAAACAAACTAGAAAAGTTTCCACAAACACTGAATTACACACCAGCTCTTTATAAACACTCTGTAGTCAAATTTTCATTCTTTTCTGTTTACTCCTCGACCCCCTTCATTTTTCTTTTTAAGTGCCCTTGTCTAGCGTGGACACAACTGAGCAGCTAAGCTCACAGCACCACTCACATCTGCTTCTGCAGCATTTCTGCTGTGCAGGAGAGGACGTGGGTGGTCAAATCCAAAGACTGGAAGAGCTGAGAGCGTCCTTGGGTGCAGCCCGGTAGAGGCTGGTGCTCACCGCTGTGGGGTCTGTGGGCTTCCCCCCGCCCGCCGTCCCCTACTCCACTCTTTCCTTAGGGTCCTTTGTCCTGCCTCTTCTCTGACTTGGGACACTTCTCTGAAGACTCTTGAGAACCGTGGCTTGTCCACTCTTTCTTTGTCAAGCTGTTTGTTGCTTCACAGTATTAGCCTAGTAAATTCTAGGCTTGATCCAGGTTTGTAACAGTCTATTTGGCAGATGAGTAAAAGGAAGACCAGGTTTAGGAATGTCCCAGCTTGCGCAGTATGTGACTGGCCAGGCTGTCCTCAGTTCTTCGGTTCCTGCTCATGTGGGTTTTGCTGTGATCTGTCCTTAGCAGCTTCTCTCCTCACACTTGGCTTGGGAAGATCGTGGTGTTGGTATTGTTATCTTCTGTTATACAGCAAGCCAGTTGTTAGGCCTGACACCTCTACACCTATTTTCCTGCAACTATATGTGCCATGATTTTGTCACCGTTCATTTCCATTTCTTTTTTAGAATTTTTCCACGTTATTTTTTTGAGTTGTGTGTGCTCTCCAGCCCCCACAAAGGATTTCCAGAGGGCAGGACAGACTTCGCTCCACAGGCTAGCACCTTTTTTGATGTCTTGGAAACAGCAGTGCTGGTGGGTCAGCATGCAAGTGCCCTGAATATAGGTCCCTGTCCTCCCTGAGTGGTCTTTGATATGCGCTCCCTCCTTCAGCTGACACTGACTGTGGGAGGAAATGAGAAAGTGTGATGCGAGTACAGAGCAAGAATGCTTCCTTCTGGATGGAAGAGTGTCAACCAGGCTTCCCGGGGAGGCTTCTTTCCTCTGCATGGGAACTCAATTCTCTGCTGGCAAATTATCAGTATTGTGATCCATAGCAAGTCTCTTTCATTTGAAATAATGTATTCCTATGACTTATCTTTTATTTGATAATGAATATGGAGTTATTATATGTTCTAGTCCTGTAGAAACTAAGAGAATGTGCCTTGTGTATACAGTCATCACTTAACTGCCTTCCTTGCCTCAGGAGGGTGGGGTGGGTGGGGTGGGTGGATGCAAGCCTGTCCTTAGGGAAGGTGAATGTTTTGACCCAGCCCAAGAGGTGCATTTATTGCAGGCAGGACTGGGAGGGACAGGTGCATTCATAAGACCAGCATGATGGCTGCCCAGCTCCTCCTGACTCAGATCTTTCGAGGCATTTCATTATTTCATGGAAAGTATTGCAAGCCCTATGTCTCCTCACCCATGCATATCAATTCTAAGACATAGATACATGCTAAATGATGTTTTGATTATCTGTCATTTCATATTATGTGCCCAGAGTCATTGGTGTATACAGAGACATATGCAGACACGCTTTTGTTTCTAGGCATGCCTAGTATCTATTCAGCTGAATTGCCCACTATTCCCTGTTACAGGTTGTATGTACCATGTTTCTGTAATTCTCAAGTCTCTTTCCCACTTTTGTTTGTTTCCTCTTGTTGGCACATGCCTGATGGGCCCTTCCTCCACTTTTCTGTAATAAAGATGCTCCCAAGTCCCCCTCTTTCAGAAGCATCCCATGGCTGGCTGTGTCCTCTGGCTTTTTCATTCATCAAAAAAACATACTTTGTGAGCCATGTTTAACATCCAGCTGCATTCAACTTAAGCATTTTATTATCTATTCCATATTATTTGTCACGTATTTCTATGTACAGGTCTCTCCCTGCATATCTACTTTTGTGTTGATGTTTAGTACAATGCTATGGGCTTCCCTAGTGGCTCAGATGGTAAAGAATCTGCCTGCAGTGCAGGAGACCCAGGTTCGATCCCTGGGTCAAGAAGATCCCTTGAAGAAGGGAATGGCTACCCACTGAAGTATTCTTGCCTGGAGAATTTCAGGGACAGAGGAGCGTGGTGGGCTGCAGTTCGTGCGATTTCAAAGAGTTAGACATGGCTGAGTGACCAACACCTTTCACTTTCTTCACCTTAGTTCACTGAGCAACTAACACTTCATACTTCAGACATTGTGCAGTGTCTTTCCATTGATATGAATGGGTATATAGAGCAAAACAGTGGAAGATTCTATCCTTTTCTTTATCTGAAACTTTAGCTTAGCTTGCCTTTATCCATAACAGAGTCTGGGCCCTATTTAATAGCTCTTGAAACAGGTATTGGCCACAGCTGGAAGCTCTGCTGCAGGTGTGCTGGATCACCTGGGCAAAGCTACATGACCCTTGGGGTGTGAGGGAGACACATGCTTGTGATAGTCATATCCCTTTTAGAGCATCCCTGAGTAAGGTGATTTACTCCCAGGCCTTACTGTCGCTGTTTAGGTACGTGTGCTCTGGCCATGGCTCCTCCCTCCTCCCTAGCCAACGAGTGTGGGATGGACTGGATGGGAACTGTCTTCCCAGTCCCTTACTGAATGCAGATGAGCAAATCAACCCCAGTAATTACTCATGTGCTAAATCTCATTGTCTGCTCCTTTGGAAAACACACACACCCAGGCAGATCCACGCATACACCTGCTACACCTTAATAACCCAATGCCTGGAGCTGACAGTTGTTGTGGCATGCAGGAGCCACACACAGACGGATGTGACGAAGATGAACTGATCCCATTTTTAAGAGAATAAAATAAGCTCTTTAAAACTAATAATCAGGCTCTCTCTCAGGCTGATACACACTCAACTGTCGCTTTGAAGGATGAGACCCTGATGTGACTTCTCAGCAATAAATGGTTTTCTTAATATCTTAAAAAAAAAACCACCCAGGCTTCTTGTTACTTCTTTCCAAAGAATTAAGTATTACAGGATAGACAGTGGAGGGACACGGGAAGGATTCCTCCTGGGGACAGCATCATAAACAGTTTAGGCATGTGGATGAATCACAGAAATTGTGCTCCCTAAAGTGGAAATCAGAGTAAGGAGGCTACCGGGGAGGCAGCAGACATCCCACTCAAACAAAAAGTCAAATCTCTTCTGTCTACTTCCCTCATCCCTGGGGTTGGGCAGGCTGATGTGCAGATGTAGAAGGAAGGGGGTTGATTCAGGATGTCCAGGCAAAAGCTGGTGCTGCTGGTACAGGACGACTTAGCAGCCCACACTAGCTGCTTGAACATCTGCTGGACTCCCAGCTACTGTAACAGGTGATGCAGAGAACGGGAGACATGGCTCTACATTTATGGATCTTCACTTTTTTTGGAAGCCTGGTCCTATACTGTGCAAAATGAGTTGCCAGTGTTGGGGATGACACCCAGGCTGAGGCAAATGTACAGAATCATGGGATGTTCAGACTGCATGAGGTTGTAACAAGGGATTGAGGACTGCATGATTGTAGCAAGGGTGTAGCATCCAGTTAAGTGGAGATCTGAGGTAGACCTGAATAAGCGTTCCTTCCTCCTTCATGTGGTTTTGAAGGGTATTTGTGTAGTAAGCACTCTGTAAACACTTAGTGAACGAACAGGTGGAGGGATAAAGGAGGGACCCAGACTTGGTGCTTGCTAGATGTTTAGGAATGACAGAGAGGACTGTGTTTAAACCTCCTTAGGAAGGGCAGGTGGAGAACATGCATAATAACTTGTGGCTATTGATCGTGGCAGGAGTGGAGACATGGAGAAGGTCTCTCTGACCTTTTGGGGGCAAGTTGTCTTCTTGATGTATATTGCTCTGTTTATGCATGTACTGTTTGCTTTTCCTCAGAGAAAGAGACCTGTGCTGGTAGGGGAATTCCCTCTATGGGTTTTCGAGGTTCGGGGTCACAGCACTACCATGTATGTGTAGCATGTTTGTGAGGCTTTTCGCCTCTGTTGTGTCATTACTCCATATAACAAGGTCAGTGTGGGAGATATATAATTTCCATTTTTACCAGTGCAGACCCTGAGTCAGAGACATGAACTGACTTGTCCAGGGTGTCACAGCCCGTGAGCAGCAAGTCTTCTGGCTCAAATCCCAGTGCGTGACTGTGGCCAGCACCACGCCTGCCCTTGCTAGACCAGCAGTGGCACGATGCTCCCTCACAAAGGGCCCATGCTTGACATCACTCTTCTTTTGCAAAAGGAGCCTGCTTAGCTGAAGATGGCTCATCATGTTTGGCTCTCTTTATGCAGTGGGGTAAGACAACTGATCAATGTCAGCTCTCCTCAGATCTGGACTGTTTTCCTGTTCCCTAGCACTGACTCATCCTTATTGTAATGACATCTTACATCTTAAAATATGCTTCTTTGTCTTGGGCCAGGTTTCACTAGCTGGAGTAAAGGAATTGTCTTTGGCTCTGCTGGACCATGTCCAGGCATCTGGAGTAATGAGAGGGAGTTGGGAATGAAGAAATAGCCCAAGTCTCACGTTCCCAGTTTCCAAACCTGCCAAGGGTTTTGTAAAATTGTAAAATGTATTTTAGATTATAAAGTGCATCTAATTCAGTGGCACTCAATTCTGCTGTACATTTAGAATCACCTGGGGAGCTTTAGAAAATGCCAGGGCTGGGGCCTCACCATGCCTAGGGACTCAATTTCAACTGCTATAGGTCCTAAGTATTAAATGCTTTTGAACAGCTCACAAGTGATTCTAATGTATAGTCAGGATTTGGAACCTTGGATTTAGTCCATCCTTTATATAAAAATAAGGAAACTAATACTGAGAGAGTTTAAGCTTATTGCCTTATATTAGCTCTCTATTTCTGCATAAAAATTACATCAATTTAGTAGCTTAAAATAATAAACAATTTGTTACCTCTCAGATCTTCTATGGGTCAGGGTTCTAGGTATAGCCTATCTGCATCTAAGGGCTTAATGGCGTTGCTGGATCCTCATCCAAGGTGGATCATTTGCACACTTGGCAAGTTAGTGCTGCCTCTTGGCAGGACACCTCAGTTCTTAACTGCGTGGACCTCTCCATGGGGCTGCTTGAGTATCCTCACAATATGGCAGCTGGCTTTTCTTCGAGTGAGTGATCCAAAGACTGAGTGATCCACAATACCTTTATGACCTAGCCTTGGAAAGCACACACCTCACTCACCTCTGCCCCAAGCTTTTAATTTGAAATGAGTCACTAAAACCATTCCATATTTGTGGCAAGGGGATTCAGGCATCATCTTTTGCAAGGAAGAATATCAAGGAATTTGTGTTTTAGAATCACCCCTGGCCAAGGTCATGTAACTACAGTTAGTGTCAGAACTACAAGTCCAGTGCCCCATCAGCTAGTCTCATCAACTGATTCTTAAATAAGGAAATCCCCATAAAATATTTAAGGTTCCATCATTTGGCTCCTTCCAGTGAACAGATTGGTTCTCTAAAATATCAGCATCTAGAGAAAGGTCCCTCACCTGTCAGGCATGCGTGTGACCATCCCATCCCTTGCGTGATCCACTTGGACTTACTGCCTCTTTTCACCCATTAGAGTCCTCTGAAGGATCGGATTACTTTGCCAGTGGAAAAATATGAGCTCCCTGTGTGATATACCATAACTACAACAGCACATCATATAATTTTCCCCGAAGGCTTGTTGCAGCCTATGTCGAGTCATTTGTATTTATGACAGCTCGGGCGTGATTTAGCGCGACCTCACTTTGATAAAAGCCATTTAAAGCTCATAAATATGGGTGACGTGCTGCCTCCCTGGCCTAGATTTTTAAGGAGAGACTGAGATTTGCATTGCCATTCAAACTTCCATTGTTCAGAAAAAGAAAAGAGCCAGGGAGTGAGCAAAAGGGAGGGAAAGAGTCAGGGAAGGAGAGAGACCGAGAGAGGTGAGGACGTGCTGACGTCCGGGACTGTGGAGTTGGGCTCCCCACTGTTTCTAGGCTCCACTCCAGCCTGTCCCTGGGCGGCCTGGGGGGTGTGAAGGGCACCAGCTCATGGGGAGCGCTGATGAAGCACGCAGGAGTGAATAGGTCACTAGACTTTATGAGCCATTTACTTCCTCTTTTAAAAGCATTGTTAAATCACAACCAAATTACAGTAAATTGTCGATTTTTATTGGAACAAGAAAGCCCTATAGCTTCACTCCTTGACACACTGCTCTCTGGGGACAGTTTGATTACCAGGTAGGACAGGTGACTACCTGGTTGTAGGATCTGAAGGGCACCAGCTGGGGCTCTCCCCAAACAGTGTCTCCCAGTGAAACCCAGGGTACCTGAAATTCCAACATTTAAGAGCCAACTTGTTTGTTTAGAGGCCTGCACAGGCTACAGATTCCTAAAAAGAAATGGTCTTCAGATTATCAATTAACACGTGCATCATGGGGATTCAGTTCAGTTCAGTTCACTTCAGTTGCTCAGGTCAGTTCAGTTCAGTTGCTCAGTCGTGTCTGACTCTTTGCGACCCCATGAATTGCAGCACGCCAGGCCTCCCTGTCCATCACCATCTCCCGGAGTTCATTCAAACTCACGACCATCGAATCAGTGATGCCATCCAGCCATCTCATCCTCTGTCATCCCCTTTTCCTCCTGCCCTCAATCCCTCCCAGCATCAGAGTCTTTTCCAATGAGTCAAATCTTCGCATGAAGTGGCCAAAGTACTGGAGTTTGAGCTTTAGCATCATTCCTTCCAAAGAATACCCAGGGCTGATCTCCTTCAGAATGGACTGGTTGGATCTCCTTGCAGTCCAAGGGACTCTCAAGAGTCTTCTCCAACACCATGTCCAACTCTTTGCAACCCCATGGACTGCAGCACGCCAGGCTTCCCTGCCCACCACCAACTCCCAGAGGCTGCTCAAACTCATGTCCATCGAGTCGGTGATGCCATCCAACCATCTCATCCTCTGTCTTCCCCTTCTCCTCCCACCTTCAATCTTTCCCAGCATCAGGGTCTTTTCCAATGAGTAGGTTCTTCATATCAGGTGGCCAGAGTATTGGAGTTTCAGCTTCAGCATCAGTCCTTCCAATGAATATTCAGGACTGATTTCCATTAGGCCCCCAATTGTGGAGATGCCCACCAAGTGATAGAGACAGGATGATGGGGAGAAGTTGAAAGGAGAGATCACAGAATAAGCATTCACCCAATTTTGTGAGTGGGCTTTGATCTGACTACCCTGCTTAGTTATTGCCTTCATTTCCCATCTGCATGAGGGAACTGTGAGAGGGAAGACCCTCATCTCTCGGTTTCCCATTAGCTGTTTGGCGAAACCATTTGAAGATGCTGACGTCATCAGCCATGGCCTTGGAGCTGGGGTGTGGAGACCCTGGAGACCTCCTAGTGCAGCCCCTTTGTTCTGCAGTGAGAAAATGAGGGTCTACGCTCTGTGGACCAGGAGACTGATCAGCAAGTTCCCTCAGCCCAGAGCTGCTTTCACAGCTGCAGGAGGCTCTGGTGAGCTCTCCTTTCCTAAACTGGCTCATTTCTTTTGTTCAGAAGTGGTGTCTGCATATCAGGGATTTGGAAATGAGAGTGGTGATAGAGCAGCTCCTATTCGGCAGCCACATAATATGAGGAATGAAGGGTCTTCCGACAACACGGACGGCCCGGGGCCAAATTTATTGCACAGATGTCTCTTTTTTGACCCACACAGTGTTTTTACTAAAATTTGCCAACATTTGAAAGTAAAAAAGATTCTTCATGTGCACATGCAATCACGTCCACACCAGGTTTTAGAGTTTTGGCTTCTGGAAACAACTGGCTGGTGTGGAGCTGGACACTTTCGATCCTTCAGTCACCACAGCCCCCCAAGTGACCCTCCACGCCCACATTTCTTGTTTGAGTTTGCAGCTCTTCCATTTGACAGATGGGAAAACTGAGTCTCAGATGGGGACATGGAGCATTCAAGGAAGCATACAGGAGGTTAGTGGCAGTGCAGGGCCCGGAATGCAGTTCTCCTGATAACCTGTTGTTCAAGGTCCTGCTTGAAAATCCTGCCACTTGGTATCCGGCAGCCTCTGTATCTGCACACTTCTGGGCCTTGGGCTTCTCCCATGTGGTTCTGTGTAGATCACAGAGGCCCCAGCGGAAGGAGAGCTCTCCAACGGTGGACACGTGGAGGTGGTGGACAGAGGCCTTGTGGGGAGAGGGCGGATTCACCCTTGACCCATTCCACACCCACCACCTCAGCTGCAGCTCTGCGTCCCCTCCTCCCCCCGCCCACCCCAATCTCATGACCATTCACCTTGGTGCACAGGACTGGGAAACAAACCCCAGTTTGCTCATGGAGAGAACCCAGGCATCCTGACTGCTGTCCATATCTGCAATGACAGTTTCTTTTGGCAAGTACTATTATCATAGTCCCCACAGCAGAGAGAGGATGATTTTCCATGATTTAAGTCTCTATTTTCGTCCTGCTGACCTCTCAAGTCCCTAAACTCTTTTTGTCTTTGATCCAGATTCTTCTTTATCCTATTTCCAAAGGTTTAATTTGCACTCCTGTTTTGTGTTTTTTCCGATGTGTGCATGGGAGATCGGGGCTGGGGGTTCTATTCTTTGACTTATAATACACTTACGTGTGATAAGGAAATTTATTTTCTCACGCAAATAAATTAGTTGTTAATTAAAGCTTTTTGATATAGTGCAAAAAGAGGGCGTATTTGATATCAGCAGCTGTGTGCTTTTCAATTTCTAGTTTGTCTAAATTCCGTTAGGATTATCAGCCTTCATCTGCAAATATAGCCCCTCCTCTTTGCTGGGTCTTTTCTTCCTCCATTCTCCTCTCCCCTTCTCTTCTTCCGTTCTCTCTCCTCTTCTTCCATTCTCTCTCCTTCTCTTCTTCCATTCTCTCGTATTCTCCCTACCCTGCCATCTCTGTCTCTGTCTGTCTGCCTCTCTCTCTCGTTTACACGCATGAAAGTATCAGGTCACTGCTGCATTGTTTTGGCCTCAATTAGAGAGACACTCTCTGCTTCCTCCTTTCTTATCCAGAGGGTTGTGCTCCTGGAAGCCCTGCATGGAGATGTATGGAGCCTGAGTCTGTGTAAGAGAGGGTAAGCTGAGAGTTTTACAGTTTGCTCAAGTGTGGACAGTTGGTATGGCCAGAGCTGGGATTTGAAGCCAGGTAGAACTGCCCCCAAAACCCTCTATGCATCATACTGTGAGGGAAGAGAAATCATGGGCTTTGTCCTGTAGGCTCATACAACTCACCGGCAGGGGCAGGTGAAAACCTCACTCAGTTGACCTGTACAAGGCAGCGTATGCTGGGGGTCCTCTTAAGGATGCCTAGTATTTCAAGTATAGACGTTTAGAAGAGGAGGATGCTGGAGGGTCTTGATGGCTATGGAAGCAGTGCAAGATACATGGGCGTTTCCTGAATAAGGCAATCAGGAGTGGCTGTGTGGAGGATTGAGGTAGTCATGGGGGCTGGTGGAAAAGTAGCTGTAGGCCAAGTTTGCTTTCCAACATGATATGGCATTCGTCTTCGTGCCTGGAGCCAGGAAAGAGCTTAGTGTTCTGGAGAGAAGGGTATTGATATGAATCAGTGACTGATCAAGTTTGATCATACGAGGGAGAGTTTTTTTCTGAATGGTAAAAAAGAGTTATACCTGGCTATTTTCTTTTACTATTGGGCAGTTGCCAGATAGTGATTAGAGAAGAGACAAATATCCACAGATATTCCATTTTCTTTTAAACTCAGAGCAAGGTTGTTTTCTGTGTTGGTTTTCCCACCTATAGTTAAATAGCTTCCTCGGACCGTGGTTCTGCAGGGCCCTGGGATGTTTCCAGGAGTCTAGGGCAGTCATCCAGCCCCTTTATTGTTACTCTCTTCATTGCCCTTGGCTCCTTCAGAATTGCCCGACTGTGGCCATTTACACACATGGAACTTTCCAGGAAGCAGGAGGCTTCACACTTCATCGCATTAACCTACATGGGCACCTGTATGCAGAATTCCCACTCAAGGCACCGAGATATTCTGCCTGATGTTCTTCATCGGTCAGTCTCTTGTCTCTGGGTGGTTAATTCCTCTGTTGGTTTGCACTGTGCACTGAATTTGCAGGAAGACCGCAGCTGCGGTTCTGCAGAGCCATGGGCCTCCATAGGGATGGCCCGTTTCATACACTCAGTGCTGCCAGGGCATGACATGCTCTGCCCCCTGCTCTGGGGATGTTCCCCTTGGGCAGCTGCTTCACTGCTTCCTCTAAGGCTTGTTCCAGGCAAGGATGGCCCCTCAACTGCTGCTTTCTCATTTATCTGTATTCACAGGGGAGCCCGGTTCTAATTAATTACCATCTACACTCTATACTCAAGGGGAAAATCTGCTTGGGGGAATGTTGGAGGGGGCTACACTTAGAAATTCAATCAAGATCTTCAGGTTGCATGGTCTGCTGCTGGCAGCAACTCTTCCTCCTGGGGTAAACGAGAACAGAGCATCCACTTTGTGCAAAGCTGCGCCTACATTTGGCTTTCCTGTGTCCCTAGTGCCTAGCAGAGGGAATGCCTGGAAGTGCCTGAGAACATGAGCCTCCCTCAGCCTCAACCTGGAAACTCAGAGCTCCTCAGGATCAGGATTTACGGAAACACATTCCTGCCTGTTGCACTGGGGGATCTTAGCCTTTAATCTGCTGCAGTCTCTTGAGATGATTCAGGCTGTGAGCGCAGTGGCTTTCAACCCCGGCTATGCTTCCTGAGTACTTGTAGAACTTTTTAAAAAATTCAGAAGCTCAGTCCTGTTCCTTCAGTTTTTAAAAATTTAATGCTCCCAAAGTATCTGTTTTTTTAAAAAACTGAGATATAATTCACATTCTGTTTGTTGTTTTTGTTTAGTCGCTAAGTTGTGTCCGACTCTTTGCAACTCCATGAACTGCAGCAAGCCAGGCTTCCCTGACTTTCACTGTCTTCTGGAGTTTTCTCAAATTCTTGTCCATTGAGTCGGTGATGCCATCCAACCATCTCATTCTCTGTCACCCCCTTCTCCTCCTGCCCTCCATCATTTCCAGTATCAAGGTCTTTTCCAGCATCAGGGTCTTTTCCAGTGAATTGGCTCTTCACATCAGGTGGCCAAAGTGTTGGAGCTTCAGCTTCAATATCAATCCTTTCAGTGAATATTCAGGGTTGATTTCCTTTAGGGTTAAGTGGTTTGATCTTGTTGCTGTCCAAGGGACTGTCAAGAGTCCTCTCCAGCACCACAGTTTGAAAGCATCAGTTCTTCAATGCTCAGCCTTCTTTATGGTTCAACTGTCACATCCAAACATGACTACTGGAAAAACCATAGCTTTGGCTGTACGGACCTTTGTCGGCAAATCAATGTCTCTGCTTTTTAATACATTGTCTAGGTTTGTCATAGCTTTTCTTTCAGTGAGCAAGTATCTTTTAATTTTGTGGGTGCAGTCACCATCCACAGTGATTTTGGAGCCCAAGAAAATGAAATCTGTCACTATTTACACTTTTTCTCCATCTGTTTGCTATGAAGTGATGTGACTGGATGCCATGATCTTAGTTTTTTGAATGTTGAATTTTAAGTCAGCTTTTTCACTCTCCTCTTTCACCCTCATCAAGAGGCTCTTTAGTTCCTCTTTGCTTTCTGCCATTAGAGTGATATCATTTGCATATCTGAGGTTGTTGATATTTCTCCCAGCAGTCTTGATTCCAGCTTGTGCTTCATCTAGCCCAGCATTTCACATGGTGTACTCTGCATATAAGTTAAATAAGCGGAGTGACAATATACAGCCTTGACATACTCCTTTCCCAATTTTGAACTGGTCCATTGTTCCATGTCTGGTTCTAACTGTTGCTTCTTGTCCTGCATTCAGGTTTCTCAGGAGACAAGTAAGGTGGTCTGATATTCCCATCTCTCTAAGAATTTTCCACAGTTGTTGTGATTCACACAGTCAAAGGCTTTAGCACAGTCAATGAAGCAGAAGTAGATTTTTTTTTTGGAATTCCCTTGCTTTTTCTTTGATCCAGTGGATGTTGGCAATTTGATTTGTGGTTTCTCTGCCTTTTCTAAATCCAGCTTGTACATCTGGAAGTTTTCAGTTCATTACTGTTGAAGCCTAGTTTGATAGATTTTGAACATTACTTTGCTAGCATGTGAAAGGAGCACAATTGTAGGGTAGTTTGAACATCTTTGGCGTTATCTTTCTTTGGAGTGAAAACTGACCTTTTCCAGTGGTGTGGCCACTGCTGAGTTTTCCAAATTGGCTGGTGTATTGAGTGCAGCACTTTAACAGCATCCATCATCTTTTGGGATTAGGAATAGCTCAGCAGGAATTCCATCACTGCCACTAGCTTTGTTCATAGTGATGCTTCTTTAAAGCCCACTTGACTTCACACTCCAGTATGTCTGGTTCTAGGTGAGTGACCACACCATCATGGTTATCCAGGTCAGGAAGATCTTTTTTGTATAGTTCTTCTGTATATTCTTGCCACCTCTTCTTAATCTCTTCTCCTTCTGTTAGGTCCTTGCGTTTCTGTCCTTTGTTGCATGCGTCTTTTAAAGTGTACAGTTCATTGGTTTTTCGTGTATTGAGTAGTTGTGCAATCACCACCATCTATCAGAACATTTTCATCACCCCAAGAAAGAACCCATACTCATTCAGTTATTTCCCATTTCCCTTCCCCTCCCCAGCTCTAAGACATGTTTAATTTACTCTCCGTCTCTCCAGACTTGCCTACTGAGGACATTTCCTATAAACAGAATCACATAATATGTGCTTGGCCCCATTCTGAACCTTGTAAATTGAAACATCAGAGCCTTGTGTGTTAAACATTTTTTTTTTTAAACGGTCTCAGGTGATTAGGCACAGCCAGGTTTTGGGTGCCCTAGGCATGGAGTGGTAAAGCACTCTGCCTGGGGGCCCCATTTGCCCCAGCACACAGTAAGTATGTAAGTATTCAGGAAATGTTTGTTGAATGAGTAAGTCCACATTTTAGAGGAGTCTCTCATAGCCTAGTGTGATCAGGATGTTTGCCTCCCAAATGATTGATTAGTCCTAATTTCTCCAATTAGCTGTTTCATCAGTAGTATATGGAAATAAGGGCTTCTCTGATGGCTCAGCAGATAAAGAATCTGCCTGCAATGCAGGAGACTTAGGAGTCACTGGTTTGACTCCTGGGTCAGGAAGATCCCCTGGAAGAGGGCATGGCAACCCACTCCAGCATTCTTGCCTGGAGAATTGCATGGACAGAGGATCCCGGTGGGCTACAGTCCAAAGGGTCACAGTGGGTTGGATGCAACTAACACTTTCACTTTTTTTCATATGGAAATAAATAAAAATCCACTGTAGTCTCTACTTTCCTACATCAATAAATTGATTGAGTCTCATTGACTGTTACCATCTCCTTAACTTACATAGAACTTTTTTACATGGAGCTGTGGCTGGGTGCTCTTGAAATGTGCTCAGAGAACTCTATAATGACAGGGATAGTCAACCAAAGGAACTAAACTGAAATGGCCACCTTGGGGTCTCATGCCTGTATTAGAACCTAAGCTAGACTGACATTGAAAAAGGGGATAAAAACATATCCTTAGCAGATACTAGAGTTGGGAGAAAGGGGAGTTTAAGAATAGGCATATCACTGCAGTGGTTGGAAGGGCACAGGTTAGAGTCCCACTTTATTTGATGGCTGTAGGATCTGCTCAGTAGTCCAAGTCCTGCTTTTCCACTTCTAAGGCCTCCTGTTTCCCAAAGGATCCAGCCCTAGCCAGAGGCCACGCCTGTTGGCCTAGTGCCTTGCACAGTTCTGCCATGATGCCTGCTCAGTCATTTGTAACACTAGCATCTCCATCCTTCACTCTGTGCCTTCCTAGATGAGAATCTCAGTCATCCACAGCTACCACAGTGAGTACACAGGCCCATTGGCTGAAAATCCAAACCTGGCCTGCCGTTGTGTGACAAAGTAGAAATGGCTTGATGCAAACCCATCTCCAGTGCTCAGGACACAAAGCAGAGCCCTCCTGATTGCAGAGCAGAGAGACATTCATGCCTTACTTGTCAACAAGTCCTTATTGAACCCCTATAATGTGTCAGGCCCTGTTGAGACGTAGCAGTGAATGAAACAGATCTCTGTACTTTGGGAGTTTACACTGAAGTCGGATGGGACAGGGGTTAGAAGAGAGACAGATAAGAAATTAATTAAGAAATACACAATAAAATGTCAGAGAGCCTAAATGTACCAAGAGAGATAATGTAAGAAATAATGTAAGGCAGAGGATAGAAAACAATGGAGAAGAGGAAGAGGTGCTGATGTGGAGAGCTAGCTGGCGAAGGCCTGTCTGATACGTATTATGATGTGCGTAGAGTCAGGGAGAGAGCCAGTAGGCATCCCAGGAAAGAGAATTCCAGACAGAGAAAGCAGCCAGCACAAAAGCCTTGGTCCTCAATCCTGGCTAAATGTAGTAATTACCTTGGCAACTCTACAAAAACTTTCTAGGGTCGGATTTCACCCTGGAGCGTGGGTGTGTGTGTGTGTAAAACACTAGGCAATTCTGTAGTATGTCTGACAAAGACTGCAAACTAACTGTGTTAAAGGAATGTGGAGCCATGCTGGGTGGAGCTGAGTGGGCCAGAGTTCCAGAGAATGAGAGGGTAAGTGTAGAAGGCCTTGAAGGCCATCGTAAGGATCTCAGCTGTTATTAGAAATGATGGAAAGCCCCCAGAGAGTATGGGAGCAGGGGTCGCAATGAGCATCGTACTCCGTGGCAGGTCAGTATGTGTGTGTCTGATCCATAGGGGTATTGACAAAGATTGGGAAGCAGCATTCAGAGAAGCTGTCTTTGGTCATGTCAGTGTATATATAGTTAATTCGTGTTTGGTTACATGTCTAGAAAAGACATGCATACCTACTTTATGGGCTAGAAACTGCAATACTAGAGAGCCTGTGAGCTTAACACATTCTAATTCCCCTCCCTGGCATGCCAGGGGAAGATGAAGATAATCCAGATGAAGATAAATGTATCACTTAGGTGCAAGAACAGGGAGGACCCCAACTGAATCATTTTTTTTTTTTTCCCTCTAGGAGTGGTTTTAAAAATGCAAACAAAATGAAACAGATGAGAAGAGTTGCAGATTACATTTCTGACAATACGTAATCTCCGCTTGTTTGAGCATGGTCATTAGGAAGCCTTCTGATTATTCTGGCAGCTCTGGTTTCTAACTCCCTGTGGACAGAAAGAGGCATGAAGAGAATTACATTTCTCCAAGGGTGGGGTCAAAGGTCTTTCTGTGCATTGGACAGCTGGCTCGAGTCATATTGAAGTGCCATGGCCTCAAGTGTTACTAACAGAATAGCTGATGGCCCTGTTGTCAGTTTCTTTACGCTCACTATCTATTACAAATTAAGCTGAAATTGTGGATTCTCAAAAATCAGGGGAGAAAATCTCACCTGCTCTCCCCAGTGTCCTGTGTTCATATTGAATCCCTAGTGGTAAAGGCGGGTGGATACCACACACTGTATGCTGAATGGATGCCCATGCCAGAGCCAGCCTGATCTACTCCTAGGAGGATGAGGTTGGCACTGGCCCTGTGTGCCCGCAGTGGCAACATATTAGTAAATTACCGCAGACATTTTAAGTAGAGTGTTGTCCTTGAAATGCCAGTGTGCAAAAGACAGATGCCCACATGTCCCCTCTTCCCAGCCACTGTTCCATTCTCAGATACAGCCATTCAATAAAAATATCACTGAACTGAGAGTGCAAGACTTGGGTTTTAAGCCTATCGCATACTAACCTCGTGGTGTTGAGCAGGTGATTAACCTTTCAGAGCTTTAATTCACTTATCTGAATACATTCAAATGTTTATTTCCAGCAGTGTGAGTCGGGATGCTTTGCCTGAAGTGTGTATGAGCAGAGAGGGGAGGCGAGTCCTGAGGTGCCTGGGCTCTGTCCATGATGTGTGAATGCACTGCATCAGTTACACCCTCCTCAAGGTGGGGCTGAGCCAGAGATGGGGAAGGCGACGGGGAACAGCACTCAGCAGAGGGATCAGAGTCAGGAGTTCAGGTTTCAGCTCAGTCATTTTCTCACCACGTGGCCGCGGGCAAATGACTTAATGTCAATGGATCTTCAGAATGGAATTACTGATGCCTATCAGAAAACTTGTGAGAAACAAATGAGATTTGTCTGACACATGGACACATATGAGAGCTTATTATGTAAAGACTAGTTATCACCTCAGTCGCCCACTCCGTAATGGATGATTATTTATACCTTTGGAGTACCTGGTTATCTCCCAACATGACATAGAACTCAGCAAGGGAAAGATGCGCTGTCTTAGTATTGGGTCCTATTGTAGATGTTTCTAAATTGCCCCCAAGTCTTCCCATTTAGCTTTCAGCTCCCCAAACTTGATCATTCTTGGTGTGAAGGATTGCACAGTATCGTGCGCAAGCTGGATCTAGGATGTTCCTTTATCCCAAATCCATCGTGAAAGCTATAGTCATGTAAACAGTTAATATCACGTATTAACTCATGGTATATCATGGTATTTGCATCCCAGTCATCCACTGGGATCTAAAAGAATACATGCAACTCCCAAGGGACTGTTCCCCATGTGGGGAGATTAGAATCCCCCCTAACTCAGAGAGCCGATCCCATGCAGTTTTTCCAAGCACCCAGGTCTTGTGTACAAACCACACACTCTGTTCTTCTTTCTGTGGCCTCTTGAGAATGGTTCAGAAGTTTTGGTGGAAATAGAGTACCTTTAGGCAGCCTGGAAAGAGAATTTCAGGCAGAGAAAACAAACAGCCCAAAAAAGCCTTAGTGCTTTTTGACACTGACCATGTCAAAATCCTAACACAGACACGTTCATGCAAAACTCTTTGTGTCTTTCATTCACTCTTCTGTAGACTCTCGTTATGGGTCTGCCATATCTGAGGACTGTGCATGGCCCAGAAACAGATGCAGTCATCCAAGGTCAGAGCTGCCCTCAAGAAGCTCACAATTTCTGGTCATAGACTCAGGACCTGGTCAACTTCAGAGCATCTCTGGAGGGGTGTCCTGGAGGGCATTACATGACAGCTGCCTGTAGGGGCTTTGGTCTGGCTGATGGAGCAAAGTTCATACACCCTACATCATTATCAATGTCATCATCACCATCATCCATGAGTCAGAGTAATTATTTCTCCTGTCAACCCAGGAGCTATAAGGACAAGGCATGCTAAGTACCAAATGAGTGTTTCAGGTAGAACATGGTAGAACAGTTCAGAGAAGGGAGGTTCGAGAAACTTCTTGAAAGACTTGAGTCTTTCTTTGGACCTTAGTGATGCTCATAATCTGGATGGCCAGAGAGAAGTGGAATATCAAGCTTTACTCAGGCAGAATTTATAAATAGAGAGTGATATTTGGGCTGGGATTTCACTGCTTTTAGGGAGACGGCTCAGGGAGTTATCGGAGCTGGTGTGTTGGAAGGACTGTATAAACTATTAATGGCCCAGAACATCTTGATTCTTAGCTCCTCCTGCTCTACTTCTTTAGGCTTGTGTTTCCTTTCTCTGCTGTGCAGCACTTGGGGGAAACTCTTGTCTTGTCCTCTCTTCTCTCTTCCCCTCTTTCTTTCTTTCCTGCCATATACCCACAGGTGCCTGCCAGCCAGGTACTGTGCTTTGTTTGGGTCTTAGTGTCCTCTCCTATAAGTGAGAGTTTACAAATCCTTCCTGAGTCTAGGGGGTTTCCCTGGTAGCTCAGATGGTAAAGAATCTGCCTGCAATTCAGGAGACCCAGGCTCAATCCCCATGTCGGGAAGATCCCCTGGAGAAGAGAATGGTAACCCACTGCAGTATCTTGCCTGGAGAATTCCATGGACAGACCATGGGGTTGTAGAGTCGGACATGACTGAGCTACTAACACTTTCTTTCTTCTTCCTGAGTCTAATATCATGTGTCCCCTGCTTGCCCTCAGCCTTCCCTTGCCTCCACCTGCTCCCTCAAGTCTCTGAGTTGGAAACGTCAGCCTCCAAAGGGAAAAAGGACCTGGGTCAGGGGCCTCCCCAAGGCTGTTGAACCTCAGGTGGGCAAGGCAGCGTTTGCTGCTCCAACCTTTACTCAAGGAGCCCACATTCCGTCGGACAGCCAGGGATGCCTGCTTCATGCCCCTGGCTCACAGGCCTCCATGCCCTCCCAGGTGCGGGCAGCCCTGGGGAGTGGGCAGGAGCCGTGGCTTTGATCACACACACAATAACCTCAGCACCAAGGCATCCATGCTAATGACTTTTGATTACGAATGGATTAAATGGGACAGCAGCTGCGCAGGGCAGCTTTGATTCAGGCCTGCTCAGTAATGAGATGCGCAGGCACAGGCTGGGAGGCTGCAGCCAGGAGCTCTGCCCAGCCCCCAGCCCACCTCAGGGCAGGGGGCACTTCTCAGAGATGCAGAAGAAACCAAGGCAACTCACACAGACCCTTCACTAAGCTAGCCTCTGGGGTGCCCTCAGCCTCTTCGAGGTGTCCCTTGGCTGCCCTGCCTGCTGTGCCCTTGGCCATTTGTTCACCCATGCTCTCCACCATGGCTGCGGGAAAAGCAGCCTGTTCGCTCAGTGTTCCCAGGAGGCAAGGTGTGAAGCTGCTGGTTAAATAGCAGCTGCTCTTCTGAGATGAATCCCAGGTCCAACTCAGGAGCAGCCAGCTCCACAAGGGATCCAGTGGGTCCTCTCCTCACCTAACCATGGTCATTTGGCTTATTGGAAACAGTAGAAATCATAGTATCCTCAATAATAGTCTTTGTTTATATAACAGGTGTGAAGGATGTTCATGACCGCCATCCCCAAAATATTTTCCCCAAACCCCGTGAGCTCAGCAGAATTTTTGGATCTCTGTCAGAAATAAGAAAGCTGAAGTTCAGACAGTAAAAAGGCTTTTCCCAGGTGCTGTGTGTACCCTTTCTGGATTGCTGGGGACCAGCCCAAGCTCTGTCATTCTGCCATGTAATCATCTACCAGCTCCTCTTTCCCCTTATTGGAGAGTGTCCTGAGCAGATCTAGTTTCTGATGATGGACCCATGAAAGCAGTGACCGCCTGCATGTATCTATTTTTGTATACAGATTTGGGGGAGGGGGATGAGCAGCTGCCTTGGCTAAATTGCAAGGCTCCAGGCGGGGAGAGGAGATAAGAGGGATTCAGCACCGAAGCCAAGAGTTCTCGGGGCTGTTAGATACACTAATAAATTTGACCTTGGGACATTTACTGTGTGGCCGAAAGACTTTGAAAGAACACTGGGGAATCCCCTGCTTCTAATAAAAGCTTCCACAGAAGAGCCAGCTTTTCCCACCACCTCCTGCCCACCCTCACCCTCAGCCCAGGAAGGCAAGGTATCAGCCTTCTGCCAAGGTGGCCACTTAAAACCCAGCCACAAAAGAGCCATGTCCAGAGCCTCTCCACCTTGCCCACAGCCCTCCAGGGGCATGGGGGCAGGCAAGGGAGAGGAACGAGCGTGAGGCTTACCGCCATCCATCGCTCCTGTTAGTGGGAGACAACATGCCCTCCCCACCATCCCATTTCAGTGGTGCAAGTTGAGCCTCACTGCACCCCTTAAGGGTCTGAGAAGAGGGGGGCAACTGACCTTTATGAAGCACTGACTGCCTAGCCTCCTTACAGGCATGTATTTCATTGTTTAAACATCTCTATGAGGTAGCTAGTGTTACCCACATTTTATGGATAAGAAAACAGAAGCTCAAGATTAAGCTGCTAGGAGGTACATGAACCTGACTGATGACAATCCAGTATGGGCCTGATCGATGTTCCCATTTCCCAGGTGAAAAAAATGAGCTCCAGGGACCGTAAATGAATGGAAGGAGGGCACAGTGCTGGGTCATCAAGGATTTGGTTAGGATTCAGGAGCCTCACCTCGGTCTAGCCTACTTTTCACATTAGAGGTTGTAGTGAAAGTCACTCAGTTGTGTCTGACTCTTTGCGACCCCATGGACTATATAGTCCATGGAATTCTCCAGGCCAAAATACTGCAGTGGGTAGCCTTTCCCTTCTCCCAGGGGGTCTTCCCAACCCAGGGATTGAACCCAGGTCTCCCGCATGGCAGGCATATTCTTTTCCAGCTGAGCCACAAGGGAAGCCCAAGAATATTGGAGTGGGTAGCCTATCCCTTCTCCAGCGGATCTTCCCGACCCAGGGGTCGAACCAGGGTCTCCTGCATTACAGGCGGATTCTTTACCAACTGAACTATCAGGGAAGCCCAGAGATTGTAAGGCCCTTCCAATTCACACATCGTTTTTCTGCTCGAGGCCTTTGGAGGATGGCGCTCCATCTCCGGAGGTACCTTTCCCGTGGTTCTCTGCTTGGCCATGTCTGCTTGTTCCTCAGAGCTCAGCTGCATTGTTGCTTCCTCAAGAAAGCTTCCCTTGATCAGGTTGCTCTTAACTCTCTACCCTAGCCATACTTTTTTTTTTTAACTTGTCACAACTCTAAATTACACTTATTTCTGCTATTCAAAATAATTGTCTCCCTGATTAGACTCTTGAGTTTCATGAGGTCAGTATTTCTATCGTATTTGTTCACTGGTGTATCCGGAGAGTGTAGACACTGCATGGGCTTGGTACTCCCATGGGCTCCATAAGACAAAGTTGAAATTTAGACCCAAATGGAGCCAGAAAACAAGAAGGAGCATGGGGTCCACAGGTCTGAAAAAACTCACACCCAGCGAATTCAACCAAGATGGAGATGAAATAGGGCCAGGTTCATCTCTTAGTCTTTTTAGCTTCTATAGCAAACTATCATAAGCTTGTTGTTTAGTCACTAAGTCGTGTCTGACTCTTTTGAGACCTCATGAATTGTAGCCCTCCAGGCTCCTCTGCCCATGGGATTTCCCAGGCAAGAATATTGGAGTGGGGTTGCCATTTTCTTCTCCAGGGAATCTTCCTGACCCAGAGATCGAACTCCAGTCTCCTGCATTGGCAGGCAGGTTCTTTACCACTGAGCCACTAGGGAAGCCATTATAAGTTAGATGGCTTGTAAATAAAAATGTATCTCTCACAGTCCTAGAGGCTAGGAAATTCAAGATCAAGGTGCTGAGTGGCTTGTTATCTGGTGAGGACTTGCTTCGGTTCTTCTCACTGTGTCCTCACATGGAGGAAAGGGCTAGACAGCTCCCTGGGGGTAAGAGCACTAGTCCCATTCATGAGGGTTCTACCTTCATGACATCATCCCCTCCGAAAGGCCTTGCCTCCAGATACCATTACTCTGGGGTCAAGATTTGACATGGATTTTGGGGACAAACAAACATTCAGACTATAGCAGGTTCACCACATTTATCTGAGATTTCCTTGGATTTATCTTGAATCCCTAATAATGCAGATTTCTCACTATGGCCTACACGCTGGATAAATCCCACATACCTTTCAGGTTTCCTTGCCCAGCGCATCCACAGGCCTACTGTCCACATCTGTTCTGCACTGAGGTTCTCTTTGTCAGTCACACCTAATACTCATGGGTTGCTAACATACTTACACTACCACCCACCCCAGACTTCCCAATTTTTAGAAGTAACTCCATCCTTTCTAAGGCAAAATGCTGGGCGTCATCCTTCATGCCTGTCTCTCCCTCTCACTCCACAGCCAGTCCCTCAGCAAATACTGTGAGCTGTTCTCGACACAGCAGCTGGGAAACCTTTAACAGTGTGACTCAAATTGTGTGCTGTGTCTGAACTCTGCTGTGTTTAGTTGTTCTGCTGCTAAGTCCCTTCAGTCGTGTCTGACTCTGTGCTACCCCATAGACGGCAACCCACCAGGCCCCGCCGTCCCTGGGATTCTCCAGGCAAGAACACTGGAGAGGGTTGCCATTTCCTTCTCCAGTACATGAAAGTGAAAAGTGAAAGTGAAGTCGTTCAGTCGTGTCCGACTCTTAGCGACCCCATGGACTGCAGCCTACCAGGCTCCTCCATCCATGGGATTTTACAGGCAAGAGTACTGGAGTGGGGTGCCATTGCCTTCTCCATTTAGTTGTTCAGTCCTGTCCAACTCTTTGCAACCCCAAGGATTATAGTCCACCAGGCTCCTCTATCCATGGAATTTTCCAGGCAAGAATACTGGAGTGGGTTGCCGTTTTCTTCTCCAGGGGATCTTCCCAGCCCAGGGGTCAAACTCAGGTCTCTTACGTCTCCTGCATTGGCAGGCGGATTCTTTACCCCTGCCTTACCTGGGAAGCCCACGCCCTGCTATCCTCCAAAGACTCCCCATGTCCTTTAGAGTGCTATGCTATGACCGAGACCTTGGGACTAACGCCTGATGGCTCTGTGTGGCATGGCCTTGCTCTGTGCCCGTCTCCCACCACCATCCCCTTGCTTACTCTGCCCCAGTGACACTGGTCTCCTTGCCGTTTTACCACTACACTGAGCTCATGTCCGTGTCAGTAACTATGCACACTGTGTTCCCTCTGTTAGCATCGTTCTCCAAATATCACACAGCTCACTCCCCTACTTCTGTCTACTGAGATATTCTCTTGTTAGATAGACCTTTCCTGACTGGCTTACTTTAAAGCAGTACATCCTAAACTCTGCCCCTTGCTTCTGCTTTATTTTTCTCATCTTTTATTACATTTGAGAGCTTATAGCATTATTTTCAGAGAAGGCAATGGCACCCCACTCCGGTACTCTTGCCTGGAAAATCCCATGGACGGAGGAGCCTCATAGGCTGCAGTCCATGGGGTCGCTAAGAGTCAGACACGACTGAGCAACTTCACTTTCACTTTTCTCTTTCGTGCATTGGAGAGAGAAATGGCAACCCACTCCAGTGTTCTTGCCTGGAGAATCCTGGGGACGGTAGCCTGGTGGGCTTCTGTCTGTGGGCTTCCGTCTATGGGATTGCACAGAGTCGGATATGACTGAAGCGACTTAGCAGCAACAGCAGCATTATTTTATTTTAATTGTTATCATTTTACTTTATTTTCTCTTGTTGAAAACAGATTTTTTTTTTAACTTTTATATCCCAGTTCCTAGAAAAATATATATTTATTGAATGAATTTATTTCATGAATATCATCATCCTTCACATTTACTCCATTCAAAAGCTTGGCTTACTTCTACACAGATTTGCACAGAGAGCATGTTAATTTCTGGACATTGCTTCATTCAAGTCATCAGTCATCAGTCTGTGTTCCAGTCCAGTGGTCAATGGGCTGTAGCAGATAGTCCCGTGGGCACCCTGGTGTGCTGCAGCCAGCTCATGGTGGCAAGAAGCATGGGCACATCTATTGGACTTGAACTGGTGGGAATATTTACACTGTGGAAATAGGCAAGTGTCTTACATCAGGCCTTTTTTTCTCCCCCAGAAAGTCAGTTGTCAGTTATTAAAGATTTTTCCAGGACAAGACTTGTTAGTAGCAGTTACTCCTTCCACTGACACAGAGCCACATTTTGCAGAGGCATTTGTAACCTAGATGATGACAACACCAGAAACCAAGAGGAGATGAGTTAAAAGCCCTTAGGATATTCTACCTGAGGCTGTATGGATATAAATATATCTGGTCATCAAATGTATTAGGAATGGCCAGTGGCAGGAGGACCAGGTATACTACAGCGTGGGCACATGGGAAAGACTGAGTAATTTATGGGAGAGGCTGTGTCTGAAATCCTCTGGGTTTAGTGTCTTGCTCTTAACTTGAGATCTGTGGCCTGGAGTGGGCTGAGTAGTTTCCTCATCTGTAAAATGGGTTCATATTACCTGTTTAACGGGGAGATCTTGACAGTAAAAGAGGCAGTTAGCTCCTATTCCTCAGAAGTAGGGGGGTGAGTTTTACTGAGGCATATTTCAAGTGAATAAAGGTAGAATTTGCTGAAGACTAAAATAGGGAGCGGCACTTCCTCAGAACGATTCAAGCTGGGTGTCCATCTGTCAGAGAAGTTAGAAAAGGGGATTCCTACATTGGAGGGAGGCTGGTCTGAATAATCAGCCCCTGGATCCCTTCTACGCTAAGACTTCTAAAGCCAAAAACATCCTTAGGCAAGTCACTGACCAATTTTTTTTTGCCTCATTTCCTCCATCTGTCAAACAAGCAGGATAGTTTCTGTCCCTCAAGCGTTTCATTGTTGTTGAGATGATTAAGTGAGATCATCACCTGAAACGTTTTTAGATCTAGGAGTAAAGACATTTTATCAGTATCATACTGCACCATTCTCTTATAAAGCCACTTACACCTTCGAAAAAAGCAGCGTTCCCTGTGATATGACTGTGAAGAGCGCCTGTAGTACTGCACTCAACAGATAACAGAGGGAAAATAATTAAAAGACAGCCCTATTGTCAAGTTATTATGTGGAAATAAACTTGTGAGTTTTAGAATTAGGATGTGTGTTAGTATCCCATGAGGTCAAGGAAAGCCCTGGGGTGAACGGGGGAGATTAGGCCACTACTATTGACATGTGCCTCATGTTTAGATCCAACAAGGGTAGATACAGCTTCCTACCCTCTTGTTCCTCTTGTCCCAGAGTTAAGACTTGCTCCATAGAACTCACGATGTAGCAAAAGATCCTCTGCCCTCCAAATTACGGGCTACTCTTACCTCTATTCTTAGCTGCAGTTCCTTAGATCTAGAATTTCTTTTAATTAAAAGACCTGGGGATTCCAATTCTTCTTATCCGGTTAGAAATGAAGCACAGCAAATAGCTGTAGTGGGAACAGTTACAGTGCGATTATGGAGTAACTGATTGATTATGGATACTCTCCTAAAACCAGGCTTATGTGGAGAGAAACAAGAGGCAGCTTACTTCTCCAAAGAATGGTGAAGTATGATATTGATGAGATATGTTTACTCCTAGATCTAAAAGCGTTTCAAATGATGATCTTACTTAGTCATCTCAACAACAATGAAAGATAGAAACCAACGATGAAGGGACAGAAACCATCCTGCTTGTTTGACGAATGGAGGAAATGAGGCAAAAAAAAAAAAAAAAAAAATTGGTCAGTGACTTGCCTAAGGATGTTTTTGGCTTTAAAAGTCTTAGTTCAGTAAGAGATGGAGAGCCTGGATTCTCCTAAACACACACTTAGGCCTCACCAGCTTCTCAGTTCTGTCCAGGGTCCTGCCTCTCCTTCCACTCTGCCACTCCACCATTTTGCTATGACAACTCACTCCCAAGTACCTTTAGTAATCCACAGTTTATGCGATGCCTGATAGTGCTTTGGGTGAGGAGCAGGGCCATCCGTAGCCTTTTCCAGATTCACAGCTTGTCAGATCATGAGGTGATCTTACAGAGTTTCCCATGTCAGGCATGAAATACTGAGGGCCAGGCAGGGACATGACTTGCCCAAGGTCACCAGATGAATTGCCAAGTGTAGCCCTGAAAGTGAATGTTGTCAGTCCCTTGTGGGCCCTTTGTGCTATAAATAAAGGCCTCGGCCATATGATTACTAAGGGGGTTTCAGACTAAGTTAGCAGCCACTCCCAGTCCTGCTGATACAGCATCTGTGTGTTGCATTCATTTTGTGCAGCCTCACTGAGCAGTGTCTAGAGATTACCCTGCCCCACTGAGCCAGCCAGAAATTCTGAGCAGGCTTGTCCAAAACCATGTGGACCGTGAGTCAGGCACACATGTGATTTCAGGGAGAACCAGTTAAAGGATACCTTACTGGGGGCAGAGATGCAGGGAGATATAGTCCACATATGATGGCTTTTGATGAAAAGAAAATATCTGTTTTCCAGATAGATGATCTTATTCTTGAGAGTAAAATCATAAGAAACCATTTTTAGCGAACAGTTAGTTGAAGCAGGACTATGTGAAGTAGATACATACACACCCAGGCAGAAAAGAATTTTTGGTGAACCAGCTACTTCCAGAAGTCCTATATAAAATACACGAGGAACAGAGTTTTAACAAACTCCCAGGATAGATATTCAGAGGTTCTCTCTCTGAAGAGAACCATGCCTTCTTCAAAGTTGTTATGCTAGGACTCTAGTCCTGTTTTCCAAGGGTGTTCTGTTGGCTTAATATACTGGAGAACATCATTAGAAAGCTGTGGCAGACGCTGTAGAATATCTTTAATGGTGAAGAATCATTCTGGAAGCAGCCACATGACTCAGTCCTCAAGGAGACCCTGTCCTAGGAAATGGCAGGCCAAGTAAGTACACAGCACATACGATGGCTGTAACATTGTACAGTCTTAGAGTGCAAGAGCAGGACCATTTGTGAAAGAGATTGCATGGTAATTGCGCAAACAGTTTTCAAATAGAGTCTCAAAGTCATTTTCATTTCAACCACTAGCAAGGAATATAAACAAACAAGTTCCCCTTGGTTAATTAAAATAAATAAGCAAATAACCTGATTTACATCCTTAAAAAGACTTAGTAATCTTTCTAATGAAAAACTGTAAGCAGATGTATTTGGTAAACAAAGACTGTCTTTTTTTTTTAATTTCTATAGTTCAAGAATATTTAGTTTTGATTTATTAATCTTTATTGGGATATAGTTGCTTTATAATGTTGTGTTAGTTTCTTCTGTGAAGCAAAGTGAGCCAGCTCTATGTGTACATGTAACTCCTCTTTTTTGGATTCTTTCCCATTTAGGTCCCCAGAGAGCACTGAGTAGAGTTCCTTGTGTTATACAGAAAGTTCTCATTAGTTATCTATTTTATACATGGTAGTGTATATATATCCATCCCAATCTCCCAACTCATTCCACTTCCCCTTCCCCCCGTCCCTTGGTATTGATACTTATGTTCTCTATGTCAGTGTCTTTATTTCTACTTTGCGGATAAGTTCATCCGTGTCATTTTTCTAGTTTCCATGTATAAGCAATATTCTACAATATTTGTTTTTCTCTTTCTGACTTACTTCACTCTGTATGACAGTCTCTAGGTCCATCCACATCTCTGCAAATGGCACAGTTCTGTTCCTTTAGATGGCTAAGTAATACTCCATTGTATATAAGTACCACATCTTCTTCATCCAGTCCTCTGTTGATGCACATTTAGGTTCCTTCCATGAGCTGGCTTTTGGAAGTGGTGATGCACTGAGTATCAGGGTGCATGTATATTTTTGATACATGTATGGTTTTCTCTGGGTATATGCCCAGGAGTGGGATTGCTGGATCGTATGGTAGTTCTATTTTTAGTAAAGGACCTCCATACTGTTCTCTATAGTGGCTGTATCAATTTACATTCCCACCAACAGTGTAAGAGGATTCCCTCTTCTGTACACCCTCTCCAGCATTTATTGTTTGTAGAATTTTTTTATGATGGTCGTTCTGCTAGTATGAGGTGATAACTTATAATTTTTATTTGCATTTCTCTAATTATTAGTGATATTGAGCATCTTTTCATGCGTTTATTGGCCAACTGTATGTCTTCTTTGGAGAAATGCCTACTGAAATCTTTCACTCATTTTTAGATTGGGTTGTTTGCTTTCTTGATATTGAGTTGCATGAGTTATTTGTAAATTTTGGAGATTAATCCCTTGTCAGTTGCTTCATTTGCAAATATTTGCTCCCATTCTGAGGGTTGTCTTCTCATTTTGTTTATGGTTTCCTTTGTTGTGCAAAAGCTTTTAAGTTTAATTAAGTCTCAATTGTTTATTTTTGTTTTTATTTTCATTACTCTAGGAGGTAGGTTAAAAAAGATCTTGCTGCAATTTGTGTCAAAGAGTGTTCTGCCTATGTTTTTCTCTAAGAGTTTTATCATATCTGGTCTTACATTTAAGTCTTTGATCCATTTTGAGTTTATTTTTGTGTATGGTGTTAGAGAGTGTTTTCATTTCATTCTTTTACATATAGCTGTTACATATAATTTTCCCAGCACCACTTACTGAAGAGACTGTCTTTTCTCTATTGTATATTTTTGTCTCTTTGTCATAGATTAGGTGACCATAGAGGTGTGGGTTTATCTCTGTGCTTTCTGTCCTGTTACATTGATCTATATTTCTATTTTTGTACCTGTACTATACTGCAAACCCTGTATTGCTGATGTGCTCATTTGTGGCCAATGCTTTGCTACCCCACAGACTGTAGCCCACCAGGTTCCTCTGTCCATGGAATTTTCCAGGCAAGAATACTGGAGTGGGTTGCCGTTTCCATCTCCAAACATTCTATTAGCTAGAAGAAAAAAAGGAAAGGAGGAAGGGAGGAAGGGAAGCAGGGAGGGAGGCAAAGGGCCTGAACTTGGTTAGGGAGAGAATAGCCACATGATGTATCAGTGCAGACCCTGTGAGTCCTTGGTCAGTCAGGGTTCAGGAACGAAGCTCCTTTGGGAAAAGTCAACTTGAATTCAGAGAAATGTGAGGGGAAGATCAAGATGTTACCTTAGATGCCTGTACCGTGAGCCTGTGTGGGGCTGACGGGAAGTGAGAAGTCTGGCTGTTCCATGCATGATGGGTCATCTGGGGTCTGACTGGCTGTGGTTCCAATGTCCCTGGGCCGGGGATGAGACCCTGACACCAAAGGGAGGGAGAAAGCACCGTTCCATTTAGTGGTTCCAGAGGGGGTCATGGATGCCTTAGACAGAGGAATGGACTTGCCACGATTTCAGAGCTATGTTCAAATTCCACTTCTGCTACTTTTTGCTCTCATAACTCTGGGTAAATCAGTTAACCAATTTGAGCTTCAGTTTACTCAACTGTGAACTGGTGAAAAATGATACTGTCCTACATTAATAACGTAAAGATTAAGAGGAATACTAAGTTAAAGCATCTACCTGGTACAATAAAGGGCCAAAGTAGATCCTAAAAAATAATATTTTTTTTTTTTTATCATAATTGCCAAGAGTTCAGGGTAGGCTTTCAAAGGAGGAGATTCTTCCACTTTACCTGTGGCTTACAAAAGCTGTGGCTACCTTCAGCTACAAGGCTCAGCTCTCTCTACTGGATCCAGCTGGACTTTATCCCTTTTAGATATTCACCTGTAATTGTGATTAATTGCTCTAGACTTGGCCTGAGAGACACAGAGTCTCAGCCAAATTGGCTACACTGAGCTGAGGAGCCAAGCTTTTGACTCCAGTGCTCGGATGCTCTCTGAAGCAAGCACCTTCTGACTTTTCCATTCTCTGCTGCTGACTGAGCCTAGGGGTGTAAATCAGTTCCCTTGGATTTGCCAAGGAGATGCATTAGAAAACTTTAATACTAGTCTTGGAGCCAAATGAGCAGATCATCTGGTCAGTTTGAAGCAGAAATGAGGTACCGGATGAAAAGGCAGAGATGAGGGTGGGTTCTTCCCTAGTATCCAGCTTCACTTGTGATGTTCAGTGAGGGCAACCTCCTTTCCTGGCCTTTATAGACTTTGGGAATAGCTCATGGACGCTTCTGATGCAATGTGAATTTTGCATTTTGTTCAAAGAAAAGAACCAACAGCCCAGATCATGCTCCTGGAAAGCAACATGTCCTTAGCTCCTTTCTTTTCTGATGTTAGTTATGATTTCTTTTTTAAATTTATTTTATTTATTATTTATTTGACTGCACCAGGTCTTAGTTGGGGCATGCAGGATCTTTAGTTGTGTTGCTATACGCAAACTCTTAGTTGTGGCATTTGGAATCTACTTCCCTGACCAGGGATTGAACCTGGGTCCTGTGCCTTGGGAGCATGGAGTCTTAACCACTGGACCACCGGAGAAGTACCTAGTTATGCTTTCTTAAGTATGTAGTCTGCTGAACTTCAGATGGAAAAAAAAAAAAATAGACATCACTGCCTGCACAAAGTGGAAAGGAAAGAGAAAGCATTTTCCCGATGAGTAACTCATGGCAAGTATTAAAAAGGCTGATTTCTTACAATGAGGTCTGGTCACCCATCCATTCCACTCCTAATAAGAGATTTCTCTCTGAGCATCTTTAAAGAGGTAAGCTGGTTAATTCTCTTACTCCAGGTATATTCTGTTAGCATCAGAGTGGCTTGTTCACTACGTAGGGGCCTTGTCTTTTAAGATATGCACTTTCAAATTTTCTTTTTTATAGTTTTCAATCAACTAGATCTTAAATGGAAATTCCATATAAAATGCCAGTGAAAGTGTGGCATTCTGGCTAAAGTGGGATGGGGACCTGGATCTCCCCAACTCATCTTCTCTCACCCACTTTGCAATCCCTTGTTTAGAATCCAAAGCTCCTTGGGGCACAATCTGAAAACCACTGTTCTCTATCTGTCCTTTGCATGGTTCATTTTGAAATATCAGAGGCATCATAGAGGACCTGATAGACCTTCTATTAATAGACACTACAAAAGTAGTGGGGGGCATCATGAAGTATTGTGATGTAGTGGAAGGGAACATGCGTTCACCAAACCAGGTTTCCATGCCTCCCCCCACCTGCAAATGGTGGAACCCCAGAAATGACTTAATCCTCCTGAGCTACTTTTTACCAAAATGGATAATAAATGAGGATATGGACATTCATGTCATTAGTTTATACCAAATTTACCTCTGTAAACTTCCCACCCAACTCCACACAAGATGCCCTTCATCCATGAAATCCAGTTTCTTTGGTCGGCAGAACAAGGCATTTAAAAAGAATTTTACTGGGAAGTTCAAAAAGGGCAGGAGGAGCTTCTATAGGTTCACCAGATTCAAATTACACGAAATAAGACTTTTTGTCTCAGTGAGTTCCAGATTAGCGCATTCAGAGGCCTCTTCTGTTGTTAGGCTTGGTACTTGTAGCTCTAATCTGCAAGAAGGATTAAATACATGCTCACCCAGAAGTTGAAATATTATAACTGTGACTTGGACAGCAACCAAATATGCACACCATTCTAAGAGCATAGGTTCTATGTACAGGATCACATGTAGAATCTTTAAAAACAATGTAAGAGCTCTTTTGGCTGCATGTCTAGGGGAATTTGTTACAGATCTCATCTATAAATATTAGAATCCCATTATTTAAAAAATAATAAAAGAAAAGTATAAGCCATCAAGACCAGACTTGCTTGGGGTTATATTCAGTTATTATTAGTCATCCTCGTTGCTCTTTGGAACAGAGCCTGAAATTAAGACTGGAGGTATCAGTGGTTTCAGGTTTAACCTTTAAAATTCCTAGAGGCTAAAGGGATTTAGCTGAGGGATTTAGCAAAAGGACACTCAGCCCAGCTAGGATGGCCACTTCAAGTGTGTAACTTAGGCTGTGAAGAAGCTGGCTGCCTGGCCCCTGCACCGCCCACCCTGCATGCTTTGGCAGCTAGGATGGACGCTTTCCGAATTGTAAGGTTGTTTACCTTTGGTTTGGATGTGGATGTGACCACAGCCTCTCTGGGATGGTGACCCCGTGTAGCAGCTTGAGTGACCATCTGTCTAAATTCCTATTTGCACACCAGTAATAGAGACACAGTGCAGGACTATCTCTTTGCCCTCCTGTCTGTCCTTCTGATTAGGAATCCTTCCAGAGAGTGTAGACAGCCTCTTAGAAGTGTTTTGTGGGGGAGAATTCCTGGAAGAAAAGAGAGAGAGGAGACTAGATAAAGTCCATCACACCTCTTTTATCCCTGAGGTTAGAGAGACTGGGGTACTGAAACTGTGGGGCCAGAAGAAACGTGGAATTCATATTATACATGGTAAAATGAGACCTGAATAGGTGAAGCGACACCAAAACAGATCCCATAGTGAGTGGAGGCAGACCCGGGGCCAGGACGTGAGTTTTTACCCTCTGAGTCTAAACTTTCGTGCAGCAGTGTCCCAGCTATCATCCTGTGAGGAATAGCAACCCGGTGGTTCTGTTTTACCTTTCTTAATTCAGTGTCCACATTTCCTTTTGTGTTCCTGGAACTCTGTTGCAGGCTTACTCATGGTTGGTTCCAGAGCCTTTTGCTTGGTAGAAACCAAGCTTTCTTCCTTAGCTTTCTTTCCTTTACTCTGTCTTAAGCCCTGACTTACTTTGCTGCTCTTCCCTCCCACTTTTGAGTCTCCCAGCCCCGGGTATTAGATCATCTAAATCTTTCTTTGAGTTGCATACATATGGTTGGCTTTGTTGCTTCTGATTTGTCCGCTGGTTAAGTCACTCTTTCTGGGCCCCAGTTTCTAGTTGATTCCTAACAACTCCAATCGCACACATAATTGGGTGTTTGTGTTGCTTCCTGGAACGCAGCCTTACACACAGGCTATCCCCAACTGTTCCGTTGTTTGAGAAATTGGGGTGAGATGCAGTTCATGGTCCATCCTGTAGCCAAAGTAAGAAGCAAGTGAAAGCTTCACAACATGAAGAGGGGAAAAAACATCCGTTTCCTACAAAAATAGGAAAGGGAAAGGAGAATAGATTGAAAAGAGGACAGATGAGATAAAAAGCATACTTAATGAAAGGATGGTGTCTTTAAGGGAAATTTGAATTAGGGTCATTTGTTCTCCCAAAGCAGTCTTTGCCCTGTTCCTTTATCTGTGTACCTGCCTACCTCCGGATCTACCACCCACCCATCCATCCTGCCACCCGTCCATCTCACATGTTGTCATCTGCTTTTCTGGCCCACGTCAAGTGGATATTGGAGAAGAGCAAATGACCCAGAGCATCCCTAGCACAGCCAGGCTTCGTTGCGTCCAGCTGCGTGTCTACAAGGCTGAGATCCTTTCAGCCACATGTCGAGTGTGAACCCCCCGCCCGTGTTGTATCAGGAATTCCGTTCCTAGACGCCTGTGTCCTGGGTCAGCCAGAGGCACTGGTGGAGACATACTAGGCCCCACCCTACCCAGATGTGGTGTGTCCTTTTGATGAGGGGAAGTGATGGGGCTGGAGGTCACAGAGCAAAGTGGAGCAGCCTCCTCCCCTCCTTTGAAGGAAGCTCTGGAAGCTGTAGACTTTAGCAGGTGAAAAGGAAGCTGTTTGAGAGGCAGTCTGAGGCCCATGGAGGTCCCAGGGTGATGCTGGCTGCAGCTGTGCTGGGGGTGACTTCTGATGCCGGACCGGAAGTAAAGGGATCCCATCCAGTGAACTGGGTGCGAGAGGAGTGCAAACGGAATGCCTGTGCAACGAAAGTTGTTTCTCTCACCCGAGGGGCCCACAGCTGTCTTCATCTTCCTCTAACCCCCCCTGCTCCCCAGCCTGCCCTTTGGGCTTAGAGAGACCCAGAAAAAAAACTGAGCTTGCGCCAAGAGAGAAAGTACAGCTCCTCCAAAATGGAAAGCAGGGTCATCGTCCCAATGTTCTGAATGTGGACTGTTGCAGAGAGCAGGGAGACGTGTCAGGAATGAGAACGGTCTGAGACAGGGCCCCAGGATCACTGCCCAGCTCCACCAGGGAGATGAAAGAATTTTCTCCTTCCTTTGCCTTTTAAATGTAATTCCGTCTGCCCTTCTCCCCCACACCCGCCCAGCTCTCTTGCTGGGAGCAGTGCAGACATTCAGCCATCCTGGGAAAAGGCAGGATCCTTTTCATTACTGCTAGCCTGATTGAAGTCCCCAGAGCTAGGGAGGATTGAATTTTCCTCCCTCTCTGCCTCCCCTGTCCTGAATCCCTCCCCACACAGCTAGGATGCTCCGAGTAGTGAACTGTTGTCCTGTGGGACGGGATGAGGACGGGATCTGGTTGTGGGGGACAGTTTGGATGGTCTGTATCAGTGCTTTTGAGGACACTCCTTATGGAAGAACATTCTCATCTCTTCTTGGCCATGCCTCCGCCTCTCCTGAGTGCTGAGCCCATCTTCCCTACCTTCAGGACAGAGGCCAGCAACCAGGCATGCCTGGGTGTGAGGCTTGGACCGGACCAAGACAGTCACTTGTGGATATTTCTGCAGAGGGCCAGGGGTCATGGACCCACACAGGCTTGTTGTTAGCTTAGCAGTGGGCTTGAAGAAGCCACTTCTCAACTTTGTGCAAAACAAGGACTTAGTCTAGAGGTTTCAAATTTGTTTTAGTGGCAGAACATTTGTTCTCAAATGAAACTATTTACATGAAAAAGAAAAGCTGAGCTGTGCTGGTTGAAAGGAGGGAGAGATGGACAGAGTGGGGATCTTCTGTCTATACCACCTCTGCTCCTCTAGTTGCCCAGCAGAGGTGGCTCCTGAGCTGCCTGGAGACACAGTGATTTCCTCATCCATCCAGGGAACTTTGGCTGTCTCTTTCAAGTTCTGACAAGACTGGAAGTCTTTTTTGTAAGACTAGAAGTCTTTTTTGGGGGTCCAGATCTAGGTGGTCTTCAATTCTGAAATATTGAACTTCCCGTTGTGTATTTCTAATCTGCACCTGAGCTCCACACTTCAGTGCCTGAGGACCAGTTCTTTCTCGTTTCCTGGGTGCAGAATGTGGAATCACCTATGAAACAATCAGCTATAGAAAGGGGTGTGTTCAAGGAGTGTGGTTTATATTTTGCCCATACTGTTCTTTCTTCAATTTAACCTTGACTCGTGCATGGAAGCATAAGCTGATATTCTCTAGTAAAATCTATCATGGATATAGAAGGATTTGTTCCCATGTTGGAGCTGATTAATTCATCCAGATATTTGAATGCTTACTTCATGCAGGAAGTGCTCTAGGTGCTGTGCATTCTAGGTGTCATTTCCTCTTGTCAACTTGAAGGATGTCATAGGCTGTCTCTCAGACATCTCAGCAATTTAGTCATTCTAGTCCTCACCTCTAGTTTGACAGTATTCCCCACTATTTGACCAACAGGCATTCGATGACTAATTGTACGTCAAGACTTTTCTTGAGAAATGCAATAGTTATGTGAGATATAAACCATTGTCTTGTTGTGCATGGGCTTGTTTAGGCTAAAAAAAGGAAAATTTAAACACACACACACACACACACACACACACACAACAGCACAAGATAAAACTTTAAATAATTAAGAACTAAATTGTAGGAATTCCCTGGCGGTCCAGTGGTTAGGACTCTGTGCTTCCACCACAGAGGGCACAGGTTTGATACCTGGTCAAAGAACTAAGATTCTACATGCTATGCGGCACAGCCAAGAAAGAAAAAAGAACTAAATTTTATGCATCTTTTGCTTTTCTAAGAGAAGGGAAAAGGATATAAGTTTTCCAGCGAGGGTGGGATAGATCCTAATTTTGTTGAGCTTGGGACATTAGCAATAATAACCCAAAATGCCATATCTCTATTTCCATTCAACCTGGATATGATCATTACTCAATCCCAAGCCTCTGATTTGCCAAAATAGTGCGAATGCTAAGATGCTCTGAACACCCCTGTGGTTTATTTCTGTTGCAGCATCTCAGGACTAGGAAGAACTGGATGTTTGGCTTTCACTTCTGTTGTCTCGTAAACCTTGTAAAAAGGCAGTAGAAGAGTTCCTGCCGTACCTGTGTGACCTAAAAAAGGCTATTTAACCTCCCAAAGTCTCAATTTTCCCATCCATAAAGTGGAGATACTTTCTATCTCATGAAGGAGTTTTGAAGATTAAAAAAAATTCTGTAAAAAAAAAAAATTCTATAAAGTAGCAACCACGATACTGATTCCCTCCCTTCTTCCTTAAAGCACGCCATGGCTGGCAGGGGATAATGCAGAGCGAGCTGCCTGCTGGGGTTGGTAAACCCCTTTCCCATGTCTTCTTCCCACTGCCCACCTGAAGGGGCTCCCTGCATTGCCACCTTGCCCTTTTCAAGGCTCAGTTCAACTCTTATTTTAGTAACCCCACCCTGACCTTTCTTGCCCTACGTTGTTCACAGTTTGACACTAACACTCTACTCAAACTGACACATGCGTGTCTTACCCTTGGACCAAATTGTATGTTCCTTGCAGGCAGAGATGTCTTATAATTATGTTCCGGCCCCAGTGTCTCATCACGTGCCCTTGTGGCTTGTTGGTGGCTGTGTTTGCAGTCAGAGGGGCTGAGCTGCCTCTCTCTCAGGATAGTGCCACCTTTCCAGGCAAATTCCACGTCCCCTGGGGTTGGGGGGTGCGGCGGGAAGCTACCTGCAGGCCTGGGTGTAGGGAGAGAGGTACAGCTTTTGCAATCTCCATCTCCTTCCTATTCTATCCCAGAGTTTACACCACTTTGTGCATCATTTTAGGCAAAGTCATTGCCTAAAGAGCAATGAGCTCAGTTGAACTTTTCTGAGCTAAAGAGCCCAGTTGAGCTTTTCTAAGGCTGGAGGCACTGCAGCCCAGCATGACTTCCTCTCTTTCCTGAACCAAACAAAATATTGTTACAGCAAACATGAAATCTCTCTTATTTTTCACAAACGCTCTCCAGGCCTAACAAAGCTAGCAAGCAGTCACACTCCTTGAATCAAAATAAGCATCTGCCTCTTCTCTCTTTATCCCGCTTTCCCAGCATTTTTGAGCAACAATTAAGAATGTGAGTATTTTATTAATTCATCTTAGGACTCCACTGAGTGTTTTCTGGATAGCATGCGAACGTATTAAAACCTTAACTTTACCCTTTAATATGGATTGAACACACAGATACAGAATGTACATAGCCTACTTATCCATCAACATTGTTCATGATAGTTGGACTGATAAACTCTGAATATTTCAAAAGTATATAAAATGAAAGGCAACATACAGTAAAGGGAAACTGAGTCATGTGCAGCTGGGGAGAGGATAGGGCCATTTTCACTGGTCTGATTTTTAAAAAAGAGGAGGAAGAAGCAACAGCCCTCCCGGAGGAGATGGGCCTTTAACTGTCTCTTTTACTTGTGGTATCACAGGATAATTTCATAGTAGGAAGGAAGTCAGGGACCCTCTCCCTAAAGAAGTGTGTGAACTCACATGCAATTTGTATTTACATTCTCAGGGACTCTGTGGATCTGTTGGAATCCATTCATAGTTCATGCTGCCTAACTTAAGACTGAAGGATTGATCACACCTGGAAAGAAGATAGAAGGCAGCAGAGACAGTCAGAAATAGAGTAGACAGAAGCTGAAAAGGCCATTGCTTCCAGGCTACTAGCCCAGAAGCACTGCATTTGCCTTTTGTGGTTCTGCTAGTTAGCCATGGCTCTGGGCTTGGTCTGATCCATTGCTGATCAGTTGTCCTGGGGACGCTGTATGCAAACTGTTGAGAGGTATCACTAAGGAAGACTTCTTTGTTCTTTTCCAGCTCCTCACAGCCAGTGACCTTGCAGCCAGTGACCTCAAAGGATTTCAGCCACAAGTAAGTTCCACTGATCCTTTTATGAATTTTGGTTGTGAGAAAACAAAGTTGGCACCAGGGCACAAACCCCCACCTTGGATTTCCAGTGTCTCTGACTCAGGGAACCAGCCTTGACAGTGACTTGGTAGTTTGTCATCTCCCACTGGCTCCTCTCAACTCATCACAAACGAAACCACCTCTTTCTGCTTCCTTAATATTTTATAGTGTGAAAGAGAGTAGACCAAGCTGCTTGGAATGTGTGGTGGTGGGTGATTCAGCATAGGAAAGGGTTAAACCAAGAATGTAGAAGGTGGGATTTTCTCCTGCATTTCTCCTCTTTGGTACTGGGTACTCCCATTTGTGAAATCTTTGTGAGAGAATGCCTTGTAGCCACAGTCTGGGGGCCAGGTAATCTCAGACTCCGCAGAGGCAGATGGTTGAGTTTTGCTGATCTTGTGTAGAAAATGGGCCATTATTATCTCTGGCCAGAATGCTTTTTGGAGGTCACTATGAGCAAGCTACAAGAGGCACAGGCAAAGTCTCTCTTGGGACCTCCCTGGCAGCCTTGAAGATGGAAAATCACCTTGCCTGTCTTTGGAAGGAAGCTTACTGTCTCCACACAAATGCATAACCCACCCCCCACCCCCGCCACACACAAATGCATACCAGACACACACAGTCCTTGTGTTCCGCATGGATCCCAGTGTAGATAGAATGTGTATGCAAAGACAGATAAATCCAAGAGCAAGAAATGAGATATCTCACCCCTGCCTCTGTTCCCCTTTGAGTGGGAAACTTCCTGTCACAACTCAGTGCTGCCCAAGACCCCACCTGCCGCACCTCTGCAGGGACTCCCAAAGGCAGAGCAGGTACTTTCTAATACAAGAATTCCATAAATTTGAGGATGTTTTCTTCTTTAAACACGTTTTATAGCCAAGAGCTCACTGTACCCTTACTACACTTCCCCCATGTGGAGCGTATCCTGTGGGTCCCCTTTTACTGCTGGAGGAAACTGAGACCCCAAGACCTGGGGAGAAGAGGCCTCAGACCACTGAGAGCACTGGGGACCAGATCGGAAGTAGAGTAAGAGGCTTGAGGGAGACAGTGAACAAATTCTAGGGCCCCGCTGCTGAGAGTCAAAGATAAATCCATGTACAGTTTGGAGTGTTTTGATCACAGCTTGTTAATCCTTCTGTCAGGACGCAGTGAGGTTTTAAAAATAGTCAGGAAGCCTTTTGACAATATTGAAAAATGATAATTTATTCAAGTAGTTATTCACATAATGCACACAAGCTTTCAGGTGAGCTCAGAGAATGTAAAACAAAAATAAAAGAAAATCGATTCATGTCCCACCCACCTCCACACCTATACTCACACACAGTGGCAGCCCGGCCAAAGATTTGTTTTTATTTGGAATTTATAGAGGCTTTGTACTGTGTTGCTTTGTGGCTTGAAAAGGATACATAGTGGAGACTGACGTTATGGAAGGTGTGCGTGTGTATGGGTGTGTGTGTGGTTTTGGCATTATTTCTGAGTTGATCATATTCTCTGTTTGTTGAGCCCACAGTTCTAAAGATATTTGATTTAAAATGAACTATTGTTAGATATATTGGGGGTCTGCCCATAACACTTGAGGCCATGATCCTGGAAACGCAGCTCCCCTGCTCCCTGCCGGTTACACTGCGGTGACTGGTGCAGATGGCTCACTCCCTTGGTTCCGTCTGACCTTTCCACATTATTCCATTTGTGTGTCATTCCCCCGCGGCTGGAATATAAATGTGTATTTTTCACTCCTCAGGATGCATGTTCCTGAGGCCAGGAGGCCCTGGGAATCTTGTGGCCAGAGTGTAGTGCCCAGATCAAAGTCAGTTCTTCAGTGTTGTTCCTAAATCAAAAAGGCCCGGATGTGTCTCGCGTCAACACCACCCTCTTGGGTGCTTTTCCAGAGAGAAACAGGACATTGCCCACACGTTCGGGGCTGTGCACCAGTTCATTGACTTCTGTTATTGTTTTCCCTTCTCTCTGGGTTTCAGGTGAAACTGATCCCCAGGCATCCTGATGTCCAGTCATTCATGGGTGTGTTCCTTCCCAGGAACTGTCACTGACTTTCAGGAGGCAATTCACTGAGGACCCCTCCCTGGGCTCATTGTCAGTGGGCCTGTTGGCGTTCACGTGGTCCACATTCACCACTTGCATGGAAAAGTTTTTGTCTTTTTTTTCCTTCCTTGAAGCATTTCCTGCTGCAGCCTCTTAGGGAAAATAGTCATGATTTTCTCTCTCATCCTTGCTGCCCCTCCAGTTTGAAGGTGTGGAGAGCAATGAGTGTACGAGTCTGACCTCTCCTGTCTCCTGTCTCTCTCCTTCTTTTCTTCATCCAGATAAAGAAGAGGAGGGTCAGGAAGTCACTGTCAGCCTTTCTCCCTGTGATTATTGGCTTGTAAAGGCACCATGTTCATTCCTGGAAATAAACACATTACTTTGAAGGTAGAGCCTGATGCTGAGATTTTACAGCCTGTGCACTAGGGCTGAGAGTTCTTCCTGGGTCGGTGAGCTTGGCTTCTGTGCTGGGTGAGCAGGAAGAACTGCCTTACCGGAGGTTACTAGTCTCAGTAGGTTGAAAAAAACACAGATGGAAAGCCTCCTGAAATTCACACCTATGTCACCCAGACTCTTCTCTTAATATTTGGTCCCCTGCAAACACATCTTTCATTTTCCAACACCTTGTTCTTCCTGCCTTTGAAGGAATGAACATATTTGAGCCCCCTCTTCTTATCCTTGGATGACTAGAAATGAGGACCCTCATCTACCTTTCCCAGACCATCTCTCTCCATTCTTGAAAGGATTAAAAGCAGTAGAAGCTTAGTAGAAGCCCCACAGTCATATGACTTCTTCATTTTATTTTTACTCTTTTTTTCCTCTGAGTTAAGAGCTATAAGTTTGTTCACTGTAAAAACTCCAGAATATGTGAAGGTGGTAAAAAAAGTACAGTCTTCTAATTATAAAATAAATAAGTCCTGGGGATGTAATGTACTCCACGGTGACTATAGTTATATTTGAAAGTTATTAAAAGAGTGAGTCTTGAAAGCTCTCATCACAAGAAAAATTTTGTAATTCTGTGTGGTGATGGATGCTAACTGTAAAAAGTAACTAAAAAGAAGAAATTTGGAAAATATTTCGAAAATTTTGAAAATCTCTTTCCACCCCAGAAATACTTATAATGACATTCTGGGGTATAGTCTTACCATAATTATTGTGCAAAAACGTACACATCTATGGGATTTTTAAAAAAAATTGACACTCATATTTTATATGCCTTTTAACCTTTTTTGTTTGTTTGCCTGCTTTTCATGTCACTGGAAAATCTTCTAGCAGCTAGCTATTTTTGTCTTCTTGCTAGTACCATCATTTATTCACCACGCCCCTCTTGCTAGACATTCCATTCCTTTTGCAGGCTGAGCTCTCCAGGAGCAATCCAAGGCAAATGCGAGATCCTCTGCTCTCATCTAGGATACAAATAGCAGCCACAGCTTCTTTGCAGTTAGTTCTTTGCCTCTCCTACAGGCATCTGACGGTTGTTTAAATTTTGTAGTAAAGTGTCTGTGTATATGCCCATGGGCATTTAAGCACATGCTTACAAGGGCCCTGGTGGGGGTGTTAGGAAGAAACAACCATAGCCTGGGGCCCAAGCTCAGATGCAAGTGTCATCTGTCCATCTGCCGTGCTGGAAAGCAACCTTGAGAAGATCCATACCCCAAAAGAGAGCACCGACTAAAGGACTTGGTTCTCACCTGCTTCATAAACGCCCCACTGTCTCAGAGGAGAGAGGAGGCTTCTTATAGGAAAAATTGGATTTTACTTCAAGTATGCCTCAATGACAGGATTTTGGGAGGCAAGTGTAATAGCTGTTATATAAGGGTAGCTATTTTAAAGAAATTTTTTAAATGGCTATTGCTGTTATGGCCAAGAGGACATTTGCAGTGAAAGGTAAGAAGAGTCACTCCGAACACATGGGAAAACATTTTTCAGTTCAGAGAAAACAGGACTTTCAGTCATTGAGCTGCCATTTCATTCAAAGGTGCCCATGGAGAGCTATGTGCTGCACAGACTCTCCCCCAGAATTTGGCAGTTCTGGAATATTCTACCACTATTAGCTTTGTGAACCTGGGGAAGTTGCCTAATAGCTTTAATCCTCATTTTCCTTATTGAGCAAAAAAGCTGTGCTGCTTATCCCACAGATTGTTGTGAGGATCAAATGAGACAATATTGTGAAAGTAACCTAGCATGGTGGCTGCCACATATAGCAAATTCAACTTTTCCTTTCGTTAGAGAAGTGTGTGCTTAGTCGCTCAGTTGTGTCCAACTCTTTACAACCACATGAACTGTAGCCCACCAGGTTCCTCTGTCCGTGGGGATTCTCCAGGCAAAAATACTGGAATGGGTTGCCATGCCCTCCCCCAGGCAGAGAAGTTTCAGTTCAGTTCAGTCGCTCAGTCATGTCTGACTCTTTGCGACCCCATGGACTGCAGCACGCCAGGCTTCCCTGTCCATCACCAACTCCCAGAGCCTACTCAAACTCATGTCTATCATGTCGGTGACGCCATCCAACCATCTCATCCTCTGTCGTCCCCTTCTCCTTAGGTTAAATTATTTAAGAATTCAGATGAAGGAGAAATTGTATCTATGTGAGCAAGCAAAAACGTCTTCTAGGTACGTGGGCCGAGATAGGTGAGAAGGAAGTGAGGCAGTGAACTTACTCCAGGGCAGGGGAAGCCTGGATGAAGACCAAACCAAGGGTGGAGATTCTTGGGTGTGTTATGGAGACAGAGTGCTTTAACTGCTCTGGTTTAGACGGAATATGGTGAGGATATAGCTGCAAATTAGGTTGGGACCAAATTGCACAAGGTCTCCAAAGTCCAGAAAAATAGGCACACTAGTTTAATAATCCTCCATTTATTATCTAATGTTTATTATCTATTATTCAACTTTAATAATATGTTGTTACAAAAGCCTTGATTTGGAGCATGGGCTGATTTCTGTGGTGTAAATATCCCCCCAGTGAACAATTTTAAGCTGTCAATGGTTTAATAACCTGTTTGCAAAGTCTTTGACAGTCAGTTTTCCCGAGTTGATGTGATCAGTTCCCCACACACCCCTGGGCCAGCTTCTGTAATCATTACCATTTGCCAATCTTATTTCAGCTATACTCCCAGATATATATGTATTTTTAATTTTAAATCTGGGGAAACCATTTTTTAAAAATCCCAGTCATCAGGTTATTTTACTCATAAATAATTCAATAAGCTTTTCTAACAAATAAGGCCTTTAAAATATATTATCACAATGCCATGATGTTATTGTTTTATGTTATTACCTATAAAATATTATTTTTAATATAATATAAAAGTATTATGATATTCTTACCTATAAAAGTAACAATAATTCCATAGTATTTTCTAATGCCCAGTGCATGTTCAGCTTTCTCTGATTATCTTAACATGGATTTTACAGTTGATTTGTTTGAATCAGAATCCAGATTTTAGATTTTGACATCTGTCTGAGGACAGTGGAGCCACTGAAGGCTTGAGTATGGGGAACAACCACAACTGTGATGCAAGAAGGTTGTACCATCGTTAGTAGATGTGATGAAATGAAGACGGGATTGAGCCAGTAATAAGCCTGGGCCGTTTGTCCATATGAGACGTAGTAGCGAATGAAGCTGGGCTGGGGTCAGTGGGACATGTTCCTGAGGGAAGAAATGCCAGATAAAGTATAGGGGCAGAATCAATGGACCTGGTAGCTACTTGGCTGACTGGACAAATAAGGGGACTGTAAACCCAAAGGTTTACAGAGTGAACTCTAGGAGTTGGTGATGGACAGGGAGGCCTGGCGTGCTGCAATTCATGGGGTCGCAAAGAGTCGAACACCACTGAGCAGCTGAAATGAACTGAAACCCAAAGGAGGTACAGGTTAAGAAGTTTCAGTGTTCATTCCTGGATTAAGTGTGATTATCTCCCAATGTTCAAAGGAGGAGGACTTTGTCATCCCTAAACAAACCCTTACTCCATTTTCCTCAGGCCCCACAATCAGTTCTACTTACAGACATCAGGGGATATAACCATCTGCAAAATATCTTGGGCTCTATGAGTCCTAACCCAGAAGTTTTCAATGCAAGGACTCCAAACATTTTGTGAGGAGCAGCTAGTTTTTAGGAAGGTGTGACCATGGAGTTTCTGAACAAAAAGGAATTCTAGCTGTTCACATGTCCCACCAGAAAAGGCATGGTGATGCGGAGAAGGGCCCTGACGGTAACCTATGACTCAGTGATGGTCTGTGTTTCTGATTATTTCAAGTGGCTGCTCCTCCACTGAAAAGCAGCAGAGCAGGTTAGAGAGTCAGAGGCTTCTGATGGCTCCTTTCTTTTGAATGTGAAATCCCTGAGTTCCCAGGTTGCTTGTTCTTCAAGGGTGGATAGTGTCCTTCAGAACAGAATCACCATTGTCAGACTCTGCTCCCATGGACACCGGCTGCCTACAGGCTGAGAGTCAACAGTCGTAAAGATGGAAAAGGAAGCTCGGGATTTTCCAGAGTACCCAGCCACTGTTGGCCTCAGCAGGAGCTGGTGTTGCTACATGTCCACATGGCCTTTGGCTGAGTGTACCTATGCCAAAGACTTACTAAAAGTGAACCGTATGCCAGAAAGTGTTCTTTGAACTTCACATTTATTCATCAGTTAATCCTTACAAACCTTTGTGAAATCAGTAATAATACTATTTTCATTTCAAAAGTAATCGCACAATTGCTAAGGTCACAAAGCCCATAAGTGGCAGAATTAGGATTTGAACCCAGGTGGTCTGGCACGGACACTTGTATTCCTCACCTCTTACGCTGTGACACCTTGAGTTAGAGCGTATCACCATTGTTAAGATAACTCAAACCCAAACTGATCACTGATGAAATCAGGACAAGCAGCCACAGCTTCACTTTTGTATACCATATTGTGTTCTTTTTATCTCAGCCTATTCAAGGAAAAATAATCCATCTATCTCAGAGTAAGACAGGGAATTGTTGTGGAGCATTTTGAATCCTTTCGTCTTGGCAAAGCATTTCTGCTGTTCTCATCCCTTCCCTTCCCCAGCTCCCAGATGGAGAGTTATGGCAGTTGTTGTCCCTTCTTCAGAGGAAACCGCAGTGAGACAGAGGTAGGCAGTGGAGTCTCCCACCTAAGACACACAGCAGTGAGGAAAAGCAGCGGCTTGTTTTGAATTCGCCACATCGCATCTACTTTGCCATTTTGGGAAGAACCAACCTGAAGCAAAACAGGGTATAAAGAAGTTCTTCTACCAGTGCTTACAAACTCCTCCTTCCTTCCATTTCAGAATTGAAAAGTCAAGACGGAACACTAAGAGTAGTGGTTCTCAACTTTGACCATAGATGGGATTATTGAGGGAGCTTATAAAAACTAGCAAAGCCCAGGTCTCACCCCATTGAGTTAATCTGGGTGTAATCTGGGTGGAGTTCAGAAGCACCAAGTCTTTTCAGAAGCTCCCCAGAATCTAAATTAGCCTCCTCATTTTCTAGATAAAGACTGAGTCTTGGAGGAAGTCTTAAAGAGGAGAGAAAGTAAAGGGCCCCATATTCAAATAGTTTCTACCTTGTGTTAGGAATGTGTAATGTGCTTCACTTGGCCCTGGTATCTAAGCCCACAACAGCCTTTTATCAGATGGCTTACACTTCCACTTTCACTGAGGAGGAAACTGGGGTCCAGGCAGAGGATATATTGCTAAGCAGGTATTCTGAAAAGGCTACCCCTGTGCCTACCACCGGCTATTCAGGTGGTAAAATACACTTGACAGGCCAGCACTAGTCTGCAGTCCATGCTCTGAATCATACTGAATCAAAGAACAAAGATTCATGGCAAGTGGCAGAGGGCAAGCTTGAAGAAAGGCCTTGAGAAAAAGATATGAGCTTACTTACGGAGATCAAATTGCCAACATCCGTTGGATCATTGAAAAAGCCAGAGAGTTCCAGAGAAACATCTACTTCTGTTTATTTATTGACAATGCCAAAGACTTTGACTGTGTGGATCACAACAAACTGGAAAATTCTGAAAGAGATGGGAATACCAGGCCACCTGACCTGTGTCCTGAGAAATCTGTATGCAGGTCAAGAAGCAACAGTTAGAACTGGACATGGAACAACAGACTGGTTCCAAATCGAGAAAGGAGTACATCAAGGCTGTATATTGTCACCCTGCTTATTTAACTTATATGCAAAGTACATCATAAGAAATGCTGGGCTGGATGAAGCACATGCTGGAATCAAGATTGCCGGGAGAAATATCAATAACCTCAGATATGCAGATGACACCACCTTTTATGACAGTAAGAGAAGAACTAAAGAGCCTCTTGATGAAAGTGAAAGAGGAGAGTGCAAAAGGTGGCTTAAAACTCAACATTCAGAAAACTAAGATCATGGCATCCATTCCCATTACTTCATGGCAAATAGATGGGGAAACAGTGGAAACAGTGACAGACTTTATTTTTTTGGACTTCAAAACCACTGCAGATGGTGACTGCAGCCATGAAATTAAAAGACGCTTGCTCCTTGTAGGAAAAGCAATGACCAACCTAGACAGCTTATTAAAAAGCATAGACATTACTTTGCCAACAAGTGTCCATTTAGTCAAAGCTATGGTTTTTTCCAGTAGTCACGTATGCATGTGAGAGTTGGACTAAAAAGAAAGCTGAGCACCAAAGAATTGATGGTTTTGAACTGTGACGTTGGAGAAGACTCTTGAGAGTCCCTTGGACAATAAGGATATCCAACCAGTCCATTCTAAAGGAAATCAGTCCTGAATATTCATTGGAAGGACTGATGCTGAAACTCCAATACTTTGGTCACCTGATGTGAAGAACTGACTCATTTGAAAAGACCCTGATACTGGGAAAGATTGAAGGTGGGTGAGAAGGAGACAACAGAGGATGAGATGGTTGCATGTCATCACTGATGCAATGGACATGAGTTTGAGTAAGCTCCTGGAGTTGGTGATGGACAGGGAAGCCTGGTGTGCTACAGTCCATGGGGTCACCAAGAGTCGGACTTGACTGAGTGACTGAACTGAACTGGTGGGCTCATGTGACTGTTTTGTATTGTGAATAATGTTCCCCCTCCAAAAATGGCTCTACGTGTAAAGGTGTTTTTTCTGGCTACTTGTTGTATACCCACATAGAACATGAATCTTTTCCCACAATTCCTAAGGCAACCCACTTTGTTTTTCTTACCTTACACCAGTATTGTCACATCTATGACAGTAGTAGAGCATTTTAAACAAAAACATTTGTTCACATGCATACACACACTTTGTACTAAAACTCAAACTGACATTATTATTTTCTTTCATGAGATCAATCACTTCGTACAGGTATATCTTTTTTACACTGTCTGCCTTGAGAGTGTTTATAGTAGATTAAGGAAAAAAAAAAAGACAATATTGGTATATAGTCCTGATGAAAGAAGTCCCCCAGGTGTTTCCAGAGTGTCTGGCATTTCAGTGGAATATTCTGAAGTCTTAATAATTTCTAAATATCTTTAGAGTTTGTGAATATTTTATTTCTCCCAAGATATTTTGAACACCTGAAGGCCAAGTGCAGGTGGGTCCAGCTTAAAACAGACCTAATATGCAGAAGTTCACACTTGGGAAAATTGCTGGTTGGCAGGTGGGTGTTGGGAGGAGAGGGGCTTCCTCATATGCAGAAATTTTTTTTCTACATTTGTCAAAGCAGTCAATGTAAGTTATCCCCACAAAATATTGAAATATGATTTAGCCTTAAAATCTGATTTTGATCAAATTTTTAGCCTCAAAATCTGATTTTGATCAAATCTGATATGATCAAAAAATCAAATTTCAGAATAGAAGTATAAAAAAAATGAGGCCAATCAGTGATGATTAACTTTGAATATGATTCTCTTTTCTTTCAACAATAATTTTCATCTGAAAGAAAAACAAAAACAAACCAAAATGCTTAGCAGCAAGGATGTAGAGTTAGATGATTTCTATGATCCCTTGAGACGCAAAACATTTAATTACACTGGCTTCTTCCGCTGACTTCATGTTTCTAGTTTTCTATTTTTGTTTTTCTCTTCAATTCTTTTGGTAAAGTGGCTTCAATTTGAGCTTCTTAAAAATCCTGAAATTCTGATCATTTGAGGTATGAAGTCATTAATTTTTTGACCTATCTCAAATATCTGTGTTTATTAGTGGATTGAGTTACAGATTTCTCTGTCTAAATTTTAATGTGATATGTAACTTTGTTCTATACATTTTTTAGGGCTAGGAATGACTCATGGAGAAAATGTACATTCAGAGACCACCTTTAGGACTTGAAAGGAGATGTTTTCTTCAAAATCTGTTTAGCAGGATAGTTCTAAACCTGAGGCAGAAGCCCCACCTCTCAGATAAGCAAACTCACTGAAGTTCTTTCCAGTACTACTGTCGGGCTCACATTTCAACCCTCTTGTCCTTCTACCTATCAACCCAACCTCTTTCTGACCATCTTGTACCAGACAGAAGGGGTCAATTGAGAGGTATCAGGACACCCCCATAGGAGAGGGGCCTCTCATAGTGGAACAGCTTGCAGACTCAATAGGCATCTTCCAGCCACCTGTCTCCTTGTGTTCAAGGCTGCGTCAAGTCTGCAGACAGCCACCGCTTTCTTCTATTTCCCTGATAATGACCGCGCCCTCCTTCTTCTTCAGGTCTGCAAATGATCTTCCTTTTGCATCACCCACTTTCCCAAAAGTGTGTTTATCAGAGCTTCTAGCAGACCCATGTTGCCAACAGGTTGTCCTAACGGATTGATTCTGTCCAATGATTCATGGGACAGAAAAACTTTTAAGTGATGTTGTTGTAGTCTTTATTACTATAAATAGTAAAACTGATGCATATTTAGAAATATGGCATGCATCTCTCACCCTTCTGTTTCCAGTAACTAGCAGGGAGAATATTTTCCATTACTTTATCATTTAGTAGTTAAACTTGCAGGTCTGCCCGGTATTAGCTGTGTGGCTCCTGTTTTTATGTGGCTCAGATTCTGTTTTAATGAAAGAAAGATACCTGTTCTGTGGGATTTTGAGGAGGATTGAATAGATAGTCCAAATAACAGTGGTATCTGCTAAGCACTCCACCCAGCACACACACCATGTGTACTGTTGTTTTATTATTCTTATAAGTTACATATTGAAATTGAACCTGGACCACTGAAACTGACTTTAGAGCACAAATTGCAGCCTCCCAAGACAATATTACTAGAATTTGGGATTGTTGTTCAGTTGCTAAGTCGAGTCCAACTCTTTGCAACTCCATGAACTGTAGCATGCCAGGCTTCCCTGTCCTTCACTATCTCTCTGAGTTTGCTCAACCTCATGACCATTGAGTCAGTGATGCCATCCAACCATCTCATCTTCTGTCACCCCCTTCTCCTCTTGCCCTCAATGTTTCCTAGCATCAGGGTCTTTTCCAGTGGTTCGGCTCTTTGTATCAGGCGGCCAAAGTATTGGGGCTTCAGCTTTAGCACCAGTCCTTCCAATGAATATTCAGAGTTGATTTCCTTCAGGGTAGACTGGTTGGATCTCCTTGCTGTCCAAGGGACTCTCAAGAGTTTTTTCCAGCACCACAGTTCTTTGGGATTACCAAAGAAGAAAACAACCTAAAAAAACAAACAAAAAATCTAGATCTTGCCTGGTATTTTTGCTAGTTTATGACACTTGCCAATCAAAATGAGCAGTGGCAGACAGCCTTGCCCTGTGAGAATGACCCTACAAGAGAAAGGAGGACAGGATGGATGGGATAGATAAAAGATAGATAGGAACTGTTTGACAGGGACATGGGAATACCCAGAAAGAAGCGTGTTCATTGCTTACTTCCTTCTATTACTACCTGTGGCACTTTCCCCTGGAGGAAGACTATCTAGAAAGTGCTCAAATGACTTTAAAGAAATGTATCAAGAGCTTTTTCAATCACCAGAGCATTGCCTCATCTGAACCAACTCCCTTGGGTCCAATGATCCTCGGCATAGTTCTGGACATCTACTTCAGCTCCAACCCTGTAAAAGAATCATAGGCACGATGATTTATTTCCCAAAAAAAATCAGTGAGAAATTGTACCAAAGGGCATTTGAGTGAGTGCTGTTCAGAGAGGCTGTTTTAGGAACTGGGGACTTCAGGGGGATTTTATATGATGACTTTCATACCCATAAATTCAGTTGTTTCTGTATTAAAAATGAGATTAGGGCTGATTCAAGGAACATATGGGTTCTGGATTCCGTGGGCCATCAGATGGAAGTGGCATCTGCAGAAGGGAGCCCTCCTGGCTGCAGGACTCTTGTCTCCAGTAAGCAGTTCATTGCCAACATGCTGACAGGGCAAGTAGCTTGCTGATGGGAATGTGAGGTCTGTGCCCAGATGCTAGCCTTGTCTATACTGTGAGAAAACACAGCTGGCTAAATTTGGCTTTCTTACCCTTCATCTGGTTAGGAACAGAAATGCCAAAGTGGAGAATGGGGTTTCAGATGACCATTGTGTAAAGAAAAGAAGAATCTGTGCTTCTACAAAAAAGTAGATGCTCAATGAGTATTTGTAGAACCCATTCTAGGGATACATGTCTATCAGCAGTAAAAATAGATCCCCTAAACAAAAGTGCATGTATCCAAATTCTGATACTTCTTTAGTGCTTCTGGCCTTGTGGTTATAATAAAGATGTCTTCTATTACTTATTTTTGGAGCTAATGAGTTTTGTGAGCCTTTTTTAGAACAACCATATCTTTGGAGGTTTGCAAGCCTTTCACCGTTTTTATGGTGTAGCAAGAGCATTCGAATACCTCTGGAATTGGGACTGGAAATACACAGCTTTGAATTAAATCGGTTTTGATTTACCCATTTCCAATCTATTGCATTATTGGCATCCTGTGAAAGGTGACTAAGGCATGGGGTCATGAGAGAAGTGGAGAGAGTGTTGAAAAAAAGAACTGTCTGTGAAATCTCAGCCTGCAGGCGTCTGGAGAGACAGCGCGTTTCATTCTTGATAAACTCCAGCAGAAAAGAGCAATCAGCTCAACGAGAGCTGGACAAATTAAATGGCTGAGTATTATTTCAAAGGGGAGCTCGGGCAGCATCAGAAATTCCCCATCAGCTGTAATAACGCCAATTACTTTGCCAATTGCAGATTCCATCATGATGTGTTTCGTGCAATCAGGCGTAGGACTCTTACAGGGGACTGATGGGTTTTGTTTACTCTGAATGTGCGTTTGTAGAGAATCTTTTGCACCTAAAAGCTTAGAGCTCTGAGCATCTTCTTCTTGGTCCAGACTTATCCACAGCTGAGGGAGATTATCTATGTGATGGAGGCGGGAGCTGCCTGGGCAGGCTGGACCCAATGCCCCTATCACTGGCGAACGCCTGGGATTTAAATACAAAGAGCACAGCTGGGTGTGGCAGTTCTTGTGAATGTGGCGATCTCCAGAAAATCTCTTTGTAGATTACCCAACTAGTAAATAAATACATATTTCTGATTATGAGCAAAGCTTCTTGGCACATCGGCGCGTTGGACAGATCACCTTAAACAGTAATAACAAACAGAAGCTCTGGGAGGAGAGACTGTGCCAAGAGTTCATTAAGCCTTAAATACTGACAAATGAGGGTGCAGGGCTTTTATTGTCTCCCTTTGAGAATCATTTGGTTGGATGTCAAACAGATCAATTCAAATTTGGGAAGAGATGGTAAGAGAGGAAGATATCCCTCCTCCTCCCAACATTTTTAGCAGGGGAAATAAAACTTGGAGAGTCTACAGGAACATTCATTTTCTGTTTACATTTGGCTCCGTATAAATTAATGGGTGTGTGGCTCCAGCTACTTTGAGAAGTGAGCTGTGATTCTCCATTTACACTCCCAATTGAGGAAGGCGCTAATCATGGGCATTTACTGAGTGCTTCGGCCTGACTGACAGCTGGAGTGGAAGCTGTATCTGTGGCTGCTGGGGGTGCAGGCGAAAGCTAAAGGCTGATTTGATTCCACTTGTGCTGAGCTGTCATCTGAGGCCAGAGCCTGGAGGAGAATGGGAAGCCGATTCTCTCCCCTCTGCTTTGTGACAAGCTACCAATATGTCACTGTATTGTTTTAACCTGCCTCTTCCTTCTTCATGCCTATGATACGGGCCCCTTTGCCTAGGGAAGAAAGGATTCTCCTTTTCAAAGGCAGCTGCCACTGCTTCCAAGTAAGTGGCTCATCTACTCCCCACGTCCTCCTCCTCCCAGCCTAGCTGCTGCCCAGGGCCCCCTGGCCCACAAGACCAGCATCGGGCAGGTTCTGCTGTTGATGGGAAGCAGCAGAAGATCAGGTGGGGGACAGAGGACAGGTCCATAGGATATCACTTAGTCTGGCAGGGCTCGTGCCTTACAGATCGTTCATTCCAGAAGTGTGTGTCTGTGCACACACACGTAAGCATGTTCATGTGTTTGTTTCCCCTAAAAGAGGTACTTTAGCTAGTGTATTTGGTTTGACACCAGCTTTTCGGCAGGTGGCAGCTGTTCAGATAACGTTCCTGGCTCTCAGATAAGAGACAGAACTTGTCTCCTGCAAATCCCTGGGGACAGAAACAACCCTTAGAAATCATGAGATAGCGTATGAAGCAGTAAGTGGAGATGAGGCCGTCAAATCATGCCATGTGTATTCAGCATCAGCAGCTCTACAACCAGTGGTAAGGGAGCTGCCAATCCTGCCTCCTTAGCATCATGACTTGGAAAGTATTCAGGGATCTCCTTGTTTGTGGGGCGAGTCATCTGTTCACTTGTGGACTCACAGAGCAACCCTGGCTTGGCGATACAGCCTCCACCATGAGCAGGGTATATCAAGACGCATTCATCAAAGTCAGTCTCAGAGGGGTGTGATCCTGTGTCTGACAGGGCCAGCCTCAGATGCGCTAACGGAGCTCAGCTGTGAAAATTAACTATCCTCTTGCAGCAAATACTCTTTTCCCATCTTTCTCTATAATATCCTTTTTTTTTTTTTAATGCCATAAACAATCCAGTGTTAAGAAACTAGACCCTTGCACCAATCTCAGTGATTCCACTTTCCTTAAATATACGTCAGTCTAGATTCACTAGTCAGGATGTCTGCCGACATAGTAACACATCTCTCCTAGGTGCAGGAGCACCCACCCAAAGGCCAGAGGAAACTTTTTAAAAGGCATTTCATTCCTTTCACCTGTGGGATGAATAGGGTCATGCTCTAAGCCCATATACCGGATATGAAACAATAAAATCAGCTTGTATTTGTGCAGCTGTTTTATATACCTTCTTATACCTAGAGAGCACCAAAAACACATGAAGTAGGTAAATCCATTTTACAGAAGAGAAAGTAGAGACAGAGGCAGATTAAATGGTTTGCTCAAAGTGATAAAAGGAATCCACCAAGACTCTAAAACCCCATCCCCTCTTGATTCTTTGCTGTCTTGTCCACAGATGTAAAACAATAAGGTAACTGGTGTTGTGTACTGATGCCATTTTTATATATTTCTGTTTTACCTATAGAAGATATTTAGAATTTCAGCTAAATGTTCCCCAAAGGAAAACTGAACCTATGGGAGTTAGTTGACAGAGGCATGTTTCCAGTGTATTTAGAAAGACTTTCCTAGCACTGGAAGGCCTTTAGCCCTATGTGCCTCATTAGCATCCCATCTCTGGACACTTAGAAGTAGAAGGAAAGGCTGTACACCAGAAGGGTTTTGGCTGATGCAGTACAGGTACAGGACCTGAGCCTGAATCTCAGCTTCCACGTTTGCTAGCGTTGGGACCTTGTTCAGGTTAGATAACCTCTCTGCATCTTGTTTTGTTTCGTACATGCAGTGTGAGTGTGTGAAAGTCGCTCAGTCATGTCCAATGCTTTGCAACCCCATGGATTAAACAGTCCATGGAATTCTCCAGGCCAGAATACTGGAGTGGTGGGTAGCCTTTCCCTTCTCCAGGGGATCTTCCCAACCCAGGGATCAAAGCCAGGTCTCCTGCATTGCAGGCAGATTTCTTTACCAGCTGAGCCACAAGGGAAGCCCAAGAAAACAGAAGTGGGTACCCTATCCCTTGTCCAGCAGATCCTCCTGACCCAGGAATTGAACTGGGGTCTTCTGCATTGGAGGTGGATTCTTTACCAACTGAGCTGTCAGGGGAGCCCTCATGCAGACAATGAGGGAGCAACACTCCCCTCACCTGGTGTAGGACTGATTAAGTATATACATAAGGAACCAAGCACTTTTTCAAGAAATGTTTGGCATTTCTTTAAGCCTTTGCATCCCATGTGTCTCCTCTTTGCCTGCAGCCCTGTCCAAGCAAACACTCTTTGTACCAGGTGAGGAAAGTAGGCCCAGCAGGTCATTCCAGTGGCAGCACTGGGGCCCAGGGGCAGTGGTCCTCACTCGCAGGTCTGGGCACAGCATCTTACTAAACTCATTTTAGATTTAGAAACCAGAAGAAGGTCATTGGAAAAATGGAATTGGAATCCTCAGCAACTCTGAGTAATTCACCAGTATGTTGTTTGGGAATTGTTTTTATGTTTGCCAAAAAATGATACATGGAAAATGTGTCACTGAAGACACTCTCGTTCAAATAAAACTTCTTCCAGTCCATTATGCTTGAGCCTGCTGGCAACTTGAAGAGGCCTTTCCAAAAATAAATGCCCTGGGTAATCCGAGTCTCTCAGTATGTCATGAGCTCAGTGCCTAGGTGTGTGTCTCAGCTTCTTTATGGCCTCAGATGACAGCTGAGCTCAAGTGGAATCAAGTCAGCCTTAGCTCTTCATCTGTACCCCCAGCTGTCCCAGATAGAGCTTCCACTCCAGCTGTCAGTCAGGCCATGTGTCTCAGTTTCTTTATGTACCAAATGGAGGGCTGTGCTTGAATGATGCCTAAAAAGTCTTCCAGCTCCAGTATTTTATCCTTTTCCATCCCATCTCATTCCTGTAGACATCAGACTTCTAGAGGCTGTAAAGAATATAAATTGAAGGTTTTTAAAGAATAGGCATAGCTCCTCCAGAGCTCACTGCTTAGGCTACAGACTACTTAAATCTTTATTTACTCCATCCAAGATGTTCCTCAACCTACTTGGATCAAAGCCTTCCCATTTCATTTTTTGACACTTGCATATTTTTCCAAGTTGGATACTGTACTTTCATATTCATATGTAGAAGTAGTTTTAATTTAAAATAAAAAGAGTACTTGGAGTCTGCAGCCCTCGGGTCTACCCAGATGCCTTCTACAGGAAGCACCCTGTCACCTTTGAAGTGTATCCAATTCCTTGTAAAAACTTCAGGACCCATCAGAAATATGGAGAAAGCCTCATTTTGGGGTTTCACTAGCTTCTCCTTTTGAAAGATTACTGGACTATACATTTTATTATTTTTTTTATTAATTAAAAGGAAGCTGACTATCCTATTTGATGCCACACATAAATGACAGCTTTCTAAAGTCCCCCAAAATTTTCCCATTGAGCTCCTTCAAAGTAACCTTTTAATTCCAGTTGAAGTATCTTCTCATGCTGAACACTGGCAGAGGCTCTGGCTTGCAGTGAACCATCAGGAATACTTGCTGGATGAATGAATGAATTGGTGATTGAATGAGTGGTATTTCCATCTGGTATTTGGGAAGAACTTGGAGTTTTGGGTTATATAGAATTGGATCTGAATTTTGATCATCCTTTTAGTAGGTTCATGATCTTGAGAAAATTACTAAACTTTGATTTTTCATTCGTCAAATAAGGTCATGAACTCCCTTTGAGTGTTACTAGAAGGATTAAGAATGATGCATGTAGGTGCCTGATACATGGGAGGTGCCCATTAAAAGAAGGCTTTTTTTTTTTTTAACTATCCTGCCTCATGCACTGCTGGCACCCCGTGGGCGTTTAGGAAATATTTGATGACTGAAGAGAGCCTAGCACCATTCATCTAAAGCCACGAGTCATCCACACACGGAAGTTACACCTCCTTCATCTACTGAGCTGCTGTTCTCAGCTGGGGAAGTCCCCAGTCTCCTGGTTGCCGCATTCGCCTAGTCAACCACACGCATGTGGCTCTTTCTAGCTATTCTGAGAATGAGCAAAATTACCTGGAGATTCCGTTCTTGTCAGGACTAGAGACTCCTGCTCTTAGGGCAGAAAAAGCAGTTCTGATAATGAGATGACAGAGCAGAGGTCTTTCCCTGATCTCAAGTAGGGTTCAAGCGGTAGAGAAGCAGGCCAGAATGTGCCAAGGCCAAGGTCTGTAGCAGGTCTTCAGGATGGGACAGGAATGAGAACTGGCCAGGAACAGTTATTCTAAGGTGAGCATTCAGACTGGGTCAGATTCTTGGGCCACTGACAACAGAAGAAGCTGCAGGCAGAAAATACAGTGAGCCATGGCCAACTATATCCAGGATGCCCAGGGCCTATCTAAGCAGGGGCGGGACAGGAAGATATCCAAGCCTTAGCAGACGTGGTCAAAGATTACATGAAAGAGTGGTGGCAGGACATCTGATCCCAGATAACGGGCAGTCAGGCCCCCAAATGCCAGGGCTCAGTTGGAGGAACGTGGGATACTGAGGTGTAAGACAGGAGAGCCAAACGAGAACTCATTTGGACCAACAAACAAGTCATTTTCTGGGCTCAACAAAGAAGTTACACATCAGAAGAGCATCCAGTCTCCGTCCCTGATGAAAGGCAACCCAAACCCTGTCCTTGGAGGAATCGTTTAGAGTGCTGGTCCTGCTCTGTGCAAGGGAAGATGATCCATTTCTACACCAAGCGCCCAGGGAGGCAAGTATGTAGGCTGATCCTGCAGCCATGCACTTCAGGTGGTGAGTAGAGCTAAGGAAACTCAAACCAAGGGTTTCATTCCCTTTGAGTTTCTGCCTGTGTGACGGTGCAGTCTTGGCAGCTTATCAGATGTCACCAATAGTCCATGTTTAGAGCATACTCAGGGTCTGTGTTCAGGTCAGTGCTTGGAGAAGCCTTTTTACAAGAACTCAAGAAATAGCATTTTGAAGCTGATACTGTTCTCTCTATTCTTTGGCAAGATTTATCTTCCCTGAAACCTTATGAATTGAATTGGCTCCAAAAGGAATAGGCTTCCCATTGGTGCAAAATAAAAGTTATATAGCAGATAAAGGAGCTTTGTGCTTTTATTAAAATGGTGGCAATCAGCCTGTTCATTTCCTCAGACTTACCCTGTCTACTCAAGGCCTAATGCCCCTCTATTATGTTCATCCCTTGTGTGGACTTATATGAGCAGTGACTGTCATTGACATGGCCACCGAAGATTAATAACACTGATGCCACTGACAGCTTATCCAGGGGTTTGGAGCATAGAAACTGATGGATAGTAAATTGGAGGTCAATGAAAAAGGTGCAAAGAAAGAGGGTCTCGAAAAAGTTGACAACCAGTCCTTCCTGGGAGTCAATTGCTTTAGTTTTAAGACCTGTTCCTTGAGGATGTAGAAATGTCCCCAGTGGCACCATCCATTTTCTCCCAAAGGTATAAATAACACCCCTGATCACTCACCAGCAAGTGGAAGTTTCTCTCTCCCATACTTTTTTTCTTCTGTTCCTGTTTTATTGAGATATAATTGACATACAGCATGTGTAAGTTTAAGGTATACAGCATAATGATTTGACTTACATACATCATAAAGTAATTATTACAGTAAGTTTAGTGGACATCATCATCTCATATAAATATAAAGTTAAAGAAATAGAAAAAAATAGTTTTTTTCTTTTGATGATAACTCAGGAATTACTCTCTTAACAACCTTTATATATAACATAGAGCAGTGTTAGTTATCTTCATCACGTTGTAATCACATCCCTAGTACTTACTTATAACTGGAAGTTTGTACCTTTTGACCACCTTCATCCAAAACCCCCTCGCATCCCTCACCTTTGTTAACCACAGATCTGGTCTCTTTTTTTCTATGTGATTTTTTGGTTTTGAAATATAATTGACCTACAGTACTATGCTGGTTCCTGTTATACAACACAATGATTTAATCTCTCACACTTTTTTATTCCAGAATAACAGCAAACTAATTTTATTTGTCTGTGCTCAAAAGTTGAATATGGTCCCTAATCAACTTTTTTCTCCCTTTTATTGTAAAGTCATATTCCTCCCACCTTTTTTTCCCTTCAGCATTTCAAAATAGAGATAAACAATTTTGCTGATGCTTTTAGGATTTCTCAGATTCTTTGATTAATTACCAGGGACAACAATAGGCTTCTGTGGCTTTAAAAATGTTCTGCTTTTTTGCCAGATGAGGAGGGGAAGAATCAAAAGAGGAAGTTAACTTTGTCCTGAGATGTTCATTCTTCCTCTAAAAGTTTAAGAGCTATCATCAGAGCCTTATCTGTCGTCCCTACTCAAACCTGTCCTAAGAATAGGTAAAGACAACGTGATCAATTATCTTAGACTGTTTTGATTCCCTTTGGAGCTCAGTTTGGACCCAGTCACGTGGTGAGCATACATAAGAAATACCGTTTCTAGATGCTAAAATCACTATCCACCAAACATCTAAGGGGTGGCAACAGTGTCTCCAGATGTGAATATGTTGACTCTCCACTTAAAAGAGCTGAAATGAGAGCCTCTCTTGTTACATTCTGCTGTAAGGATCTTAGCAGATTGCTAAATTAAGCTATTGAGATAGAGCCTTGTGATAGGCAATAACCCAGGATAGATGTCATATCCTCATTCTTATATACACATAGAAGGGACAGACAACGGTAAATTAGATGTTTATAATTCATTGCCATCTATGTGGAGAAGTCCCATTCCACAGTCTTCAAAAAAAAATAACTGACTATTGGAAATTCTGGTTTCTCTGAAAATGTTTTCTCTTTTTATTGGATAAATAAAATTCCCCAACATCTAATGGAGGATTTGTTATTTTATGTGTTCTTATTCCAGTAGTGATAAATCATTATATATAAAAAGCAGAATGAGAACAGCTGTATAAAACTTAGAGGGGCTATTAATTCTAGATGTTACTAGGTCTTCTGCTTTCTGGATTTTTCTCCCTCTAAGAGGTCATTCTGTTTCTCTCTATTAAGGGAAATTTATCAAGATGGAGAAGTCACTTCCACAGAGATTTTCTTAGAGGCCAAAGGTGGAACATTCTAAAATATTCGTGTGAAGTGAAGTGAAAATCACTTAGTAGTGTCCGACTCTTTGCAACCCATGGACTATACAGCCCATGGGTTTCTCCAGGGCAGAATACTGGAGTGGGTAGTCTTTCACTTCTCCAGGGGATCTACCCAACCCAGGGATTGAACCCAAGTCTCCTGCATTGCAGGCGGATTCTTTACCAGCTGAGCCACAAGGGAAGCCCAAGAATACTGGAGTGGGTAGTCTATCCCTTCTCCAGTGGATCTTCCCAACCCAGGAACCAGGGTCTCCTGCATTGCAGGCAGATTCTTTACCAACTGAGCTATCAGGGAAGCCCGATGTTTGTGTAGGTCCCATTAAAATTATATATTATCAAGTTATTATTAGAACAAATATGCCTATTTTTCTTTAATTCTTTGATTTAGGGGATCCCTCAAAGTAGCCTGAGCCTGCAGCTGGCAGAAAAAAATGTGAAGGAATGACCTATAAACTCTAACTTATCTACCTTATCTTACATTTGATAGTGCTTTGTTGCTGAAAACATAATTTCAAAATGACTGTTGCAGTTAATTTTCACATCAAACCTGTATAAAACTTAGAGGGGCTATTAATTCTAGATGTTACTAGGTCTTCTGCTTTCTGGATTTTTCTCCCTCTAAGAGGTCATTCTGTTTCTCTCTATTGAGGGAAATTTATCAAGATGGAGAAGTCACTTCCACAGAGATTTTCTTAGAGGCCAAAGGTGGAACATTCTAAAATATTCGTGTGAAGTGAAGTGAAAATCACTTAGTAGTGTCCGACTCTTTGCGACCCATGGACTATACAGCCCATGGGTTTCTCCAGGGCAGAATACTGGAGTGGGTAGTCTTTCACTTCTCCAGGGGATCTACCCAACCCAGGGATTGAACCCAAGTCTCCTGCATTGCAGGCGGATTCTTTACCAACTGAGCTATCAGGGAAGCCCGATGTTTGTGTAGGTCCCATTAAAATTATATATTATCAAGTTATTATTAGAACAAATATGCCTATTTTTCTTTAATTCTTTGATTTAGGGGATCCCCAAAGTAGCCTGAGCCTGCAGCTGGCAGAAAAAAATGTGAAGGGATGACCTATAAACTCTAACTTATCTACCTTATCTTACATTTGATAGTGCTTTGTTGCTGAAAACATAATTTCAAAATGACTGTTGCAGTTAATTTTCACATCAAACCTGTGGCCTAGCCAGGGCAATTACTTTTATCCAAATTGTAATGCTAAGGAACTGAGAATCCAGAGATTGAATGGTTTGCCTGAGCTCCCTATGTTAGTAAGCAACCACACTCACTTGGAATTTACATGGATCTTCTTTTTTTTTTTTTTTTTAATCATTTATTTATTTTAATTTGGCTGCACTGGGTCTTAGTTGCTGCATGTGGGATCTAGCTCCTTGTCCAGGGATCGAACCCAGGCCCCCTGCATTGGGAGCGCAGAGTCTTAGCCACTGGACCACCAGGGAAGTCCCTACATGGATCTTCTGATTCCAAGTCTCCAGTTTTGGGCCAGCAAAAAAATGTTAAACATTTGACAAGATGAAGCACATCAACACAAATGAAATAAAACAAAAGCACTGTAAACCTATATATTTGATTGTCTGTGTTTGATCTACATTTTATCACACATGTTGTCAGCAAATATTCATTAAGTGCCTACTCTTTGTAAGGCATTCAAGGAAACCGGTTTGAAAAACAGACCTTGAGTTGAATGGAATCTTGATTCACTTACTTTCTTTCTTTAGACTTAGTTCTCAAGTAGAAATGTTCGATTCCATTGTATTTTCTTTACATACATGAGCACAATCTTACATTATAGGAAATACCCAAGGACCTGCCAGATCACAAGGTATATAGACGCAGAGCAGAATGAGTTGAATCTTAAGATGGAGCAATTCTGATGGAGAAGGGAGAATGAGCTGAGAAGGAGAGAATTTATAGCAAATATATATTATATACTCTGGGCAGACTTTTTATATTCCAGTACAATCCTGGGCCTCCTGGAGAAGAGATAGACATCAATAGTGGGGCCAGAGACAGACACTAAACTAGTAAGCACATATAGGATTTTAATTCACTAATTCTTGCCATGTACATCATTCTCCTTTTTCCTCTTAATCCTCTCCTCCCAACCTGTCTTCCTCCTCCCCATCCAGACACCAGTGAGCATAAGCAACAGTGGGGTAGTTTGGGGCTCTTTATAACCCAGCCTCTGCTCTAGCCATGGTGTGTAAAATCATCATGAATGGGTTTGTTCCACCAAAGGAGCCAGAGTTGGTGTAAACCCAGTTAATGCCGACTGCAGGTGCCTTCTTCCTGAGAAAAATGATGTGTTTGAGGCCTTTGTGATCCCAATGAGCAGTGAATATTTTCAGGTTTCTTAGACCATCACTTAGGCTTCCATTTTCCATTTCCCTCTTTGACTAATTCTGAGTCCCACTTCAGAAATGCCAGATTTGGGTTCTGTATAATGGAGGTTATTCTTTTCTTCTTTAGGTTTCATGTCTTTTCACAGAGATTTTTGTCTTAGATGTCTTGAGATGGGAACTGTGAAAGACATTATTTTTGAACATTACTTTTCATTTTCTCAAAGGAGTTTGCACATGATCGACAGACATATTAATCAAACCCACCTACGAGATGAGAAACTCAGACTCAAAGCTGAGGGGAGGGAGAGACCTGGGTGCTCTAGTGTGAGAAGAAAGCATAGAAATTAAGCTCAAGTGTCTCATTCAATGAATCCTGAATAATCCTTTTACATTCAAACATTTTGACAGTTTTTAGGCATGAAAGGGAGTGAGGCGTTTACAGGAAGCCCAAATTATCTCCAAATTGTTTGTTTCCTATTAAAGGATAAAAGAAAACATAACAAAACAAAACTCCTGGCTTTTCACTGTTGGACAAGAAGTTCTGTTGCACAAAAACTTAGCTGTTTTGTCAGTGGAGAGTTACATGGCTGCCCAAATGTTGCTTGAACCGGGAACTTTAGATCTGGTCTTGTATAGAAATTAAGGATGGGAAGCAGAATGTCCTCTGGAGGCCTTGCAAAGCTTCCTGGGTGGTGCAGACAGTTGCAGCCAGCATTGAAACAATGACACTGCATGTGTGCCTGGCTTTAGGCCTTTTAAAGCCCATTCATATGTGTCAACCTGTAAAATTTTAACTCTAAAGAGTCTCGATTCAATGTGATTTTGTTATTAATTCAATAATTCAATTAGACATACCGACTAGGCTATCTCATCTCTGCTTGAATGTTTCTTGTGATAGAGAGCTTCTATTGGGCCAGACTTATTTTTGTGGCTAGAGAGCTTTTACTGTTTGGAAGTTAATCTCTATGTAGAATTCAAATCTATTTCATTGAGACTTCTATTTGCTGGCTTTATCCTAAAGCCCTACACAATGATTTTTCAGTCATTCAAAAGCAGTTATCAGGGCTCTCCTAAATCTTCCCATCTTCATGCTAAACATCTCATGTTCACAGCCAACCCTTAAGTGATTAAGTCCCTAGTCTCTCCTCACTTCTGCTCACCTTTCCCTAGAATATACTTTTCTGGTGTCTCCAGACTCTAAGCATAGTCCTCAGACTCTGACACAGCCCTAAATGTGCCCTGAGCAGCGTGGTGTGAGAGTCAGCAGTGTCCCTTGAAATTTGCTGCTTCAACTTCTGCCGTCTAGGATTATGACAGCTATTTTAGAAACCACTGCTGGCTCAAAAAGAGCTTGTGGTCAAATGGCGTCACCAGTCCTCTTCCCAGAACAACTTTGAGTCATTTCTCCCCATTTCATTCTTTCTCATCTCTTTAAAACAAACAAAACCTAAGCGAAAGGTTTGGGTAGTTAGAACAGATGGCAATACCTCAGTTTCAAAAATATTAGATAACATTTACTGACTGCCTCCTAAAAGCCGGACACTGGCACTGTTCTAAGCACTTTTTGTGTATTTAACTCATCAAATCCTCATCATAACCCTTGATGGTAGGTTCTCTGAAAGCTCCATTTGAAAGATAAGGAAACTAACGCACGGAGAGGTTTAGTAATTTGCCCAGGTTCTGGTTTAGAGGGCAGAGAATCTACGTGCAATGTGGGACATGGGGGTTCCATCCCTGGGTCAGGAAGATCCCCTGGAGAAGGAAATGGTAACCCCCTCCAGTATTCTTGCCCAGAGAATCCCGTGGACAGAGGAGCCTGGCAGGCTATAGTCCATGGGTCACAAAGAGTCGTATGTGAATGAGCAACTAACACACACTTTATAACCAGGAAAGGTGATATTCAATTCAAAAATACAGTTGGTGGCCAAGAAGAATAAACCCTCAGTCTCCTGGCTGCTAGATCAGTGTTCTTTCTTCATCCCACTGTGGCTTCGCTTTCACTTTTGTTCTCTGAAGAAGATGTTTTGTTTTGTTTTCTGGGTTGAGACTCATAATCCATTAGTAGACTGAATTCAATTTAGTGGATTCCTACTCGCAAAAGGAGAGGAGAGGAGAGGAAGGGAGAGGAAGGAAAGGGAGGGATAAGAGGGGAAGGGAGAGAGGGGAGAAGGAAGGGAGGAGGGGGGAGGACTATAAAAATGCCTCTTACTTAGCAAGTGTAAATTTTGTTTCTTAAACTCTTGTGTGTGAAACACACGCACACACAAATATACACTGTGTATACAGTTACAGTGAAAAATGCATTTATTGTTTCTTATGATCAAAGCAGTTTGAGCATTGCTGCCTAGTAAATTTTATATGTTAGACTTTGTTCATTTCTTTAAGGTTGAACAGGCCTTGTAGGACACACCTAGATTTTAGATCTCTACTCTTGCTCTGCACACAGTGAGAACATAACTTATAGCTAACAAAGTTTAAGCTAAGAACTTCAGAGAGAAAAGAAGTGGTTGAGGACTGAAGTGAAAAAAAAAAATTAAAATCTGTTCTAATTACAGTTGAGTTCTATTCAGCAGCCTGATAGATTCCTAACTCATCACCTCAAGCAAATCACTTCCCCTCTCCCCAAGCTGTTTGCCAGAACCAGCCAGAGAATTCAGGAAATGGTACTCTCTTTTTCTTTGTGAAGCTTGGCAAAATGACTTCAATTTAGCCAGCCAAGCAGGAAGCAATTGTAAATATAAATTTGTTTTACATATGCCTCCTGGAGGAGACATGCAGTTTGCTTCCCTAGTAAAGGGAATCCCTAGACTTCCATTCTTTGTGATCTTGCTTGGATCACTTTTTTTTTCTTTTTACCTACCTCAGTGTATCAGTGTCCTTAATTGAGATCGTAATGTTGAGCTTGTTGGATTGTCATGAAGTTTCATTTGCATGAAAGAATGGTACTCAATTAAAAAATCATAATATAAGGAAATATATTATGGAATATAAGGAAATAAATATATAATTAATCAACATCATAATTTCATTTTTCTAATATAAGGAAATTATGATGTTGATTAATTATAGACATATAGGATTTCTGTCATGTCCACAATGATATATAGATTGTAGACTGAAAAATAGTAACTCTCCATGAGTATTTCCAGAGTCCTGTTAGCCATTTGGAAAAATGCATTCTCCCATTTCATTCATTTAAATTATATCTAAGAATGAGGCAAGTATAGCATAACAATCTCCAGGGATCAACAGAGGCCCACCAAGAGAATCTAAACGGTTTTCAGCCATTGAGAACAGAAGACTGTTTAGGCCCAAGTCACTGTTGAAAACATAACTGAAAAACTATTTTTTCACATCAAATGCTATGGATAAAAGTATTTAACCAAGTTATTGAGAATTTTGAACAATTAAGATCAGCAGGAAGTACCATAAATTTTGAAACTATTCTCTCTCTTTCTGCATGGTCCTTATAGATAAATCAGGTGGTGTTCAGTCTTCTGTGTTGGGTGATTATGGTTGGGCTACAAAATGGCAGTGACCTTTGACAGAGGAAGTGAAATAGCTGCCCAAGGTGCACCACAGCAAGTTGTTGGAGGAGGTCATTGGGCTCACATGCGATTGCTGTTTCCACAACTCCACGCTGCCTCCAAGTGGAAGGTGGCAGTGGTGTTAGGATGTAATCTCTTCATAAATTACTGTCTTTTCCTCCCAGTGGACAAGTGGCTAAGGATTTTAGGATGGCTTGTAAACTGAACAACTTAGTGTTTAGTGTCTAATTTGAAGATTAAATGATTCCCTCAAGGGAAGCTACAACATTTAGTTTTATTTATTTCAGCCAAAGAGAAAAAAATATGTTGAATGCATTATAAGTTATTTGTCAGTATCAAGTGCCAGATCCAAAGGCCTTTTTAAAGGAAATTTAGTGTGATACTTAATATAATGGTGGGGTAAAAATCAGTTCCCCTTTCCTTCCTACCCACCATTATGATCCTGATGTAGGCATTAATCACTCCATCAGTGAAAGGAGAGGAGCATAGACTTGCCCAGAGCTTTATGGCTGTTACATACCTGTAACACTTGATCCTCTTAACGTCACTGATTGTTACTTACGTCACTAACTACTCCTGCCAGGTGGGATGAGGAGGGTAGAGTCGGGAAGATGGGGACAGGCTCTCAGCTCATTTGTTGTGGTTGTTCGCTCAGTCGTGTCTGACTCTTTGGGACCCGGTGGACTGCAGCACGCACGCCAGGCTTCCCTGGCCTTCACCATCTCCCGGAGCCTGCTCAAACTCATGTCCATTGAGTCAGCGATGCCATCCAGCCCCCCTGTCCTCTCGGCACATGGAACCTTTGAATTGGAGTTAAGAAGTATCTGGGAGAGCCACTGTTCTGATCCCTCATCTAATGAAGACTCTACCAATGGACATTCTACCTCTTCTAAAATTTCCAGTACTTCCTCCCATTTCTGAACAATTCTGATTTTTAGAAAAGCACTTTATGCTTAGCTAAAATCTATGTCCTAGTAACTTTCACCTATTAGCCTATTTCTACCCAGTTGAACTATATGTACGGTATTAGTCTTCCATGTCATGATTTGAAGAGAACTGTCATCCTTGACTCTCCCCACTCTGCATCCAGGTTTTGCTTCTCCAGTCTAAATACCCACGTTCTTCCTCCTGTTACACCGTACCGCTTTCATCTGCATCCTTCTTTGTGTTTCTCTCGTCTGTTCTAGTTTGTCAGTGTCCTTACTCAGTACTCTTTGGTTGCAGACTATTTAAGCAGCCATCAATCCACCGAACTGTACTATCACACACACACAGGGTTCTATCAAAACTGTGAGTCTTTATCAGAAATGTTTACCCAGCTGTCGCCCAGAGCGTGTTGGCTCACTCCTGTTGGGACTTCGCTTCGCTTCTGCCTGGGCAGCTGTGCGCTCCTAACTTTTTATTTTCTGCCTTGTTGCGGAAAAGCACTTTAGAGGTTGAGATTGTTTGAGCTCCAGAGTTACAGCATTTCTCTGCTTTTAAGTTTAACAGGGTCTGTTTGGGGCTATTTAAAACCCCAAATGTTGAGTTATATCCCAGTTTGTGTCCATGAAAGTCACTGTGGACAGCTTCCCTATCCCCAAACAGTAAGCTGAAGCTTCAGGGCATCACTGTGTTTGATAAAAACAATCTGGGACTTTCTGTATATTAGAAAGGGTGAGCAACTAAAGCTTTTGTGAAGGCAATATGGTGCTTCTATTGATCCATGTGAGCTGAACATATGGAGGCTCTGAGAAAAAGAGTCTGCCCTATTTAGCGACCCAGGGCTGATGAGAAGGTGTATTACAAATCTGTATTCCTCCCAGCATGTGGTCTGGGACACATCAGCTCATTTTACTGATGAGTTCCTCAAATCAAGCAGGGGCCATCATATCTTACCAGTTTATAGCATTAATTGAGTTGTGTGAGAAACACTGCAGGTGCCTCTGAGAGAGGAGAAAAGTAGGAAACACTGTTTTTGCTCTCAGAGAAGTGGTAAATAGAAAAGAGCGAGCAAAGCAGACATGTCATTGGCAGCAGATGAACAAGAGCAGATGTGCAGGTGGTAAAACAAGGTCATCTTTTTCGATGAAGGTAATGTGAGAAGACAGTCTAGTCCTGAGCTTTGGGCTTATTCTCTGAGTTATGGTGGCCATATTCACTGAACAATAAATACAGACCCATGGACTGAGAAATTTTAATACACTTCTGGGTATGTTGAATTTTTTTAGTGTAATTAGGATATTAAAATATTGAGTTTTTTTTAGCATACAGCAGGGTTAAATGGAGACAGAGGGTCAGAATGTTGGAACTGCAGGCCGTTACAGAAAAGTTTCATGGTGTATGTCATAGTTACAGTGCCCAGACCTCTGAGGAGTGGGTGCCCTGACTGTGAACCCAAATGAGCCCACCTCACCTTCTTCCACATTCTTTCTGGATCCCAGAGCAATGACCATAGTGACAAAGGCCTTTTTAGCTACATCATTTAATTGATCCTGTATATTTATAAATCAGAATTTTAAAACTGGGCTATAATATTAATAACTATGGAGTGAATAGAAAACAAATTTATGGTTACCAAAAGGGAAAAGGGATAAAAAGGGTAGGAGTTTGGGATTAACATATACATACTACAATATATAAAATAGGTAACCAACAAAGACCTACTATATAGCACAGGGAACCTTACTCAATATTTTGTAATAATCTATAAGTGAAAAGAATCTGAATGTATGTTTATATATTATACATATATGTGTGTGTGTGTGTGTGTATATGTAGATGTATAACTGAATCACTTTGCTGTATACCTGAAACTAATACAACATAGTAAATTAACTATACTTCAATTTTAAAAAAAAGAAATACAGTGAATATACATTGAGGATGTGGATAGCTAGCCACTTGGTTCTCAATTTTTTATCCACATGATAATCACTTGTGGAAAAATTAAATATAGATAGAGAGGGCTTCCCAGGTGGCGCTTGTGGTAAAGAACCCTCCTGTCAATGCAGGGGACATAAGAGACACAGATTGAATCTCTGGGTTGGGAAGATCTCCTGGAGTAGGAAATGGCAACCCACTCTAGTATTCTTGTCTAGAGAATCCTATGGACAGAAGAGCCTGGCAGGCTGTAGTTCATACGGTCGCAAAGAGTTGTACATGATTGAAGTGACTTAGCATGCACTATCATTCGGCAAAAAATTAAATTTAGAAACATAGACAGATAGATAAGACAGACAGATTTCCCGTCTTCAAATTCCAATTTCATATAGCTAGAATGAGACCCAGAAAGTTAGAATTTTAACAAGCCCTCTAGGTAAATTTGATGCAGCCCTCCCAGATCATATCTTCAGAATCTTAGCTAGAAGAGGATTGTCTCCAGGGGCCCCAATTTCCTGAGCTTCCTGGAAGGAAGCCAAACGCCTGCTTCCAGGATTTTCTTTCCCTTCTCAGACTTTGTGAAAGGGCTCCAGGTTCCGCTGTACAGGGTCTCGCCAAGCAGAGTTTGGAGCAGAGTAAATTCTTTTTAGGATTATAGGATTAGGAAACTGAAAGGTGATTCAAATTCCTGATTAAACAGAAAGAAGGAAACAGGAGGGGATGCTCCCGAGCATGCACATCACTCCAATGTGTTTTCTCTGTAATTAGAGGAAGTGATTGCAAAATATTTGAGAGGATTAAATGCTCAGAGAATATAGTGATCAAATAACATGAGATGCTGCATTCTTTAAGATGATCACTGACTTGGCTTTGCATGTGTTGTTGAATTGCTGTCACTTACACCTCAGTACTGAGAGGATGTCCAACAGTATTCTCTGCTACAAGTTTGGGAAAATAGCCCTGAGTCATATGGGCAGACACTGAGGTTTTATTGTGGTGCCCACCATGAAATTTTGAGTGATGGCAAACTAAAGTATAATGTCTTTATTGCTCCATATTCTCTTTTGTCGAGTTACAGTAATCTCTGCAGTGTCTTTCTTCATGTTAGCCTTGTTGATATCTACTAAGTCAGCAATAATTCATTGAAAAATTATTTTAAATCCTCTGTAGTATAAGGGGAGCAATTTTTTATATAAAAGTTATGTTTATTGACTGGCTTCTAGGTGCTAAGTATTTGGAGATGTTTTTTTCCCCAGGAGACTGTTCCTGGGGCTTGAGATGGGGAGTCATACATAATACAAGGATGTTGAGAATATACTTGGAGTGGTTTCTCAGGAAAGAAAATCCTACCTCCAAGGAAAAACTGCAGTAGTTCACCATAACAATGCTTGTTGGTCTTGGTATATGAGACTCCTGGGTCTGCCATGCAGGAGAGAGTTTCAGACCTCAGGGGCAGCCAGGTCAGGACTGGACACTCTGCTTAGATCATGAGTATGTGACCTATTCAGTCACGCTGGGCCCCATACTTGGTTAATGCTCTGTTCTCATCATCTTGAAATTCTTAATTTTTGAACAAGGAGACTTACAATTTCATTATGCATTGGGCACCACAGGCTATACAGAGGTCCTGATTTAGGTATTTCTTTATGCAAATTGGGCTTCCTTTATGGTTCAGCTGGTAAAGAATCCACCAGCAATGCTGGAGACCTGGGTTCGAACCCTGGGTTGGGAAGATCCCCTGGAGAAGGGAAAGGCTACCCACTCCAGTATTCTGGCCTGGAGAATTCCATTAACTGTATAGTTCATTGGGTCGCAAAGAGTCAGACATGACTGAGCGTCTTTCACTTTCACTTTATGTAAATTGTTAGACCTTGTGATATAGAAAAGTGAAAATAAAGTCACTCAGTCATGTCCGACTCTTTGCAACCCCATGGACTGTAGCCTACCAGGCTCCTCCATCCATGGGATTTTCCAGGCAAGAGTACTGGAATGGGTTGCCGTTTCCTTCTCCAGGGGATCTTACCGATCCAGGGATCAAACCCGGGTCTCCCGCATTGAAGGCAGACGCTTTACTCTCTGAGTCACCAGGGAAGCCAATTCCATTTATATTATTGTGAAGGTAAAATACAAAGATATTTATTAAGTGCCCTGTTTATAGAAATTGTTTAATAAATGTCATGTTTAAGGAGAAGAAAGAAGACTGGAAATGTTTCTATAAAGGGCCAAATAATAAATATTGTAGACTTATAGGCTACTAAGTCTCTGTTGAAACCACTCAACTCTGCGATTGTAATTTGAAAGTAGCACAGACAATACATAAATGAATGGGTGCAGATACGTTTCATTAAAACAATTTGGGAAAACAGTTGATCACAGTTTGCTGGCCTTTGGAATACAGGCTAGAGACGTAGAAGATAAGGAAAAGTGAGACAAATAGACTTGTCATTTCAAGGTGTGGTCCCAGGACAAGCAGTATCACTGTCACCTGTTAGAAATGCCAGTTCTCAGGTCTTACCCCAGATGCTGTATCTGGGAGCGAGTAGGGCTCAACTTTTCATCAATCTGTTTTAAAACCTTGAAGACAACTTTATAAGCTCTCGTGTTTGAGAACCACTTCTCCTAAAGCAAAGAAATTTGAGAATCAACATATAAAGCAAAGAGTAGGCTTAAAATTCTATTAACAGGTGTTGAACATTACAGAAATTTTATCTTCATGCTGCATTGTAGATGTGAGGACACCTCAAGTCTTCTCTCCCCACTGATCCTCAAATCTTGCCTAGGTTCCATGAGAGAATACAGTCTTACAGAAAAAGATACGAGTTAGGGTTTTTTCCCCATTGTCCGAAGATGATGCATAGCTAGCACTGTTCTAGATGCACAGGAGAAAAATTAATGCACTATTATAGTGAATGCCATGGACATTTGTTTTCAAAGAATGGTCCCCAGGCCAGCAGCATCAGCATGGGAATTTGTTAGAAATGCAAATTCCTGAGCTGTATCTACTCTGTCTACTGGGATAAGTCTCGACTTCCTTGTCCTTTGTTCAGGAAGGAGCAATGATACTGAAAAGTTGAAAGAAAAAGTCAACAGGAGACAGACTTCTGAAAATCTAGCTTGTGAGACCAAGCATATCCGTCTAATGAGTTGAATATTTTCCTGATTGTGTTCTTAGCATCATCTTTCCTTGCAGCTCAATGACTTCCTCCCACTGGAGGAGACGCATTTCAGCCCTTGGTCATGAGGGAGGCATCCTTTATGTCTTGGCTGAAGTTTTGGGTAGAGAAGTAGATGACATGGGTATTTGATCAACTCAGTGGGTATCTGAAAAGACACCGGTGATTTTATGTATCCCACCTCTTAGAAACTATCTTTCCTGTCATAATCAGTTCAGTTCAGTTGCTCAGTCATGTCTGACTCTTTGCAACCGCATGGACTGCAGCACGCCAGGCTTCCCTGTCCATCACCAGCTCCCAAAGCCTGCTCAGACTCATATCCATCAAGTTGGTGATGCCATCTAACCATCTCATCCTCTGTCATCCCCTTCTCCTCCTGCCTTCAATCTTTTCCAGCATCAGGGTCTTTTCCAATGAGTCAGTTTGCATCAGGTGGCCAAAGTATTGAGTTTCAGCTTCACTATCAGTCCTTCCAATGAATATTCAGGATTGATTTCTTTTAGGATTGGCTGGTTTCATCTCCTTGCAGTCCAAGGGACTCTCAAGAGTCTTCTCCAATACCACAGTTCAAAAGCATCAATTCTTTGGTGCTTAGCTTTCTTTATGGTCAGCTCTCACATCCATACCTGACCACTGGAAAAACCATAACTTCTCCTGTCATAATAACCCATCATTATATACTGAATGTATAAATATGCTGCATGTATAAACTACGTAGAGAGATTTGGTAGTGGGCACATCTACTCTGCAATACTTTTGATTTGACCAATTAGAAATATTACCCAGGGACAAGAATTCCTGGTAGAATATACGACCACTTTTTCTCTTTCATTTTTTCCCCACAAATTATACATATTAAAATATCTTTTTAATTCCCTTAGGAAATTTTCATTCTACAGTTACCAACTCACTTCTAGAAACTATAGTTTTCTGCCTCTCCAGGCTCATATCTCTCTAGAGCTTCATAGTTCAATATGATAGCCACCAGCCACAAGTGGCAATATAAATTTTAATTAGTAATTAACATGAAATAAAATTAGTTCAGTTCTTTAATTACACTAGATACATCTCAAGTACCCAATAGTTAGATGTGGTGGTGGCTGCCGTATTGGTAGTGCAGATAATATTTTCATCATTGTAGGAAGTTCTGCTGGACAAACACTGCTGTAGCACCCTGTTCCCACCCTCCAAATCTTTCTCTGCCTCTCTTTCTATGTATATCCCTCTTAGGAGTCCCACGTAAATTCACGTGTTTTATTTTTTTTTTCCCCATCACCTCTAACCAGCACCTGTATTATGTATTTATTTATGTATAATATAATCTGACTAATTGCTAACATATAAGCATACATGTATATGTACCATGTAAATGCCTAGCTACATTTTAATATGAATAAAACCTTTTAGCTAAATTGATTGAGGCTCTTGATGGTAGAATTTCAGATCACAACTATTGAAAGAGAAAGTAAGACAGAGATGAAATGGGTTGGGTATGAGGGTGAGTGGGGAGCAGTCAGCCAGACCTTTGAGTTGCTCAAAACTATACATGGTAGACAAGCATTTTTTAACCAACTTTTTATTATGAAAAGGTTTAAGTGTACAGAAAATTTGAAAGAATAATAATACGTGAACATCCACATACACTATACCTAGAGTCACTGACATTTGTCAAGTTTATCCAATTTGATGACACATTTGAAAACTAGATTTCAGGCAGCATGGCTATTTACTGCTCCCTACGTCAGTATGTATCTCCCAGTACCAAGGGCATTCCACCTTATTGTTATCACGCACACAACATGAATGCTAATTCCACATCAGTTAAGCATTTACTCACACTAAATATTTCAATGGTACGCATTCTTTCCCAAATGAAAAACAGATATTAGATGAACAATGAGAATTTTGTTTCCCTTCAACTCTGGGCAGTACCTGTCATATATGTATAAACCCGTTGTCCCACTCAAGGAGTCCAGAGGATTTCATCTTCCCTTGGTTGCCCTGAGATGTCAAGGAGAAGGTATAGAAATAGATCACTGTCTGATATTGTCAGCAAGGTGGATCTCTTTCACTTACCAGCCATCCTGTGAGAGAGTTTGTAGCCTAAGCTACAGGGAACCTAAGAGGACTTAAGGGGAATGACTCAGGTGATGAGAGGGTGAAACAAAGAAATGTAGGGAGCAGCCCTTGATCTCAAAGACTTTATCTGACAGTCAGTGCTTTTGAATTGGGTAAATGCCATTGCCATTTTCATTGTAACACCTATCATATCTCCTATCTTTATAGGCAACTTCTTGCAGCATCTTTAGCCCAGTGCTTAGCATGGACTAGGCACAAAATAAATGTTTATTGAAATTAAAATCTCAAAACAGTCATCAGAACAGCATCTGTCACATGCTAGGTGGCGAGAAATGTGGAAACAAATTATAAAGTCTGCTGGGCCAGGAGCTGTATCTTCTACTTCTTGTTATCCTACATAAACCTGCTTCAGTGCTGAGTCTACAGCAGGCTTATTTGTTAAAGGGATGGATGAGTGAATAAATGAATGAATTAAGCAGAATTGAGTTTAATGAACAGAAAATATAATTTAGAAACTAGGTTTAGTGTGGATACATGCTATAAAGTCTGACAATACCTCTTTATAAAAGATAAGGATGATGTGAATGGCCTCCTTGTGACTACTTTTTGTTTGTTTATGCATAAGATATCTGGACTTGGGACAACACACATACACAAGACACAGCACCAACATGAAGATACTTATCAGCCTATTCCTGGGGACTGGTCCTTGCTTCTTATTTTGTAGGTATATGGAGCCTCTGTTCATTTTGCCTTGAATACATACTCTACTCTTGCAGAGTGAGTAGACATAACACTACTGGTTTAAATGCCTTCCTTGTAGAGTTTTTCTCATGTTTAAAGACAATGAATTGAAATATAAATGAGGTTTGTATTACTGAAAAAAACTCCTCCAAAAATTTGAACCTGATTTACACAGACTTAACAATGCAAAATCCTATGATTATTTGAAATTAGCTAACTGTGCAATACAGGTAGTAATTTATTACAGTTTATCTGGGGAGGGGGAAAGACAAGGTTAATTATTTTAATTAGAGTAGGCTAAATTGACTTCACAAATATGTGACAAAGTATGGTAGCAGTTCAGGCCAAATGTTTCTGCTCAGTGAGCAGTACTTCTCCATGTGATTCAGGGACCCAGTCTCCTTCCATCTCGAGGCCCTGCTATCTGCCAGGGTCTTGTATTCTTGCATCAAGTTGGAAAAACAGGAAAACTCTGACATAGAGCTTTAGGTGACTTCAAAATGAAAAAGATAAAAAGAAATGTAAGCCCCATGAACAGAAATATGAGCATCCACAGTGAGAGAGGAAGTAGTTTTAGGATTGTACACTGATTCAGCAGTGTCTGGATATGACGTGGTAAAGGCAACATTGAAAAACCAGAGCTAAATCAGAGGAGGACAGACCTAGAGAGTAGTAAAGACAGACCCAGGAAGCATGTCTAGGAAGAAAGAAGTAAAAATAGAGAGATTTGTCCTGGGCAAGAGAATTATGGGACCATTCACTAATGGATAAAGGTCTGTTAGAGGAAGAAGTGGAATCCTTTGGTGGGGGAGGGTTCTGGAAGCCTGGACTTTTGACTCTTACAGAGTTTAAGAGGGTAAGAAATACGTATTCCCTAGCTCCTAGCACTTTGCCTAACACATCTCAGTCAGTAAATATGTATGAATAGAATTTAGAACTAATTGTCATGACCCCATGTTTCTGTATTGCTGGATCCTGAGGGGGCTCTGATACCAAGAGTACAGAAGAATTGGCTGAATGTGCGAGGAATGTTGTAGCCATACCACATCAATGTTGCAACAAGTGGCAGCATTTGCACCATGCAGTATCCCGTTCTCAGTGGCTTTCTTCACCTCTGATTCAAGGGTTCATTAGCCCAGATCAAGCTTTCAAAAGTAGTCATGTCATAGCAAGTTTCAGCACACTAGCCACCGTCACCAGAAATCACACAAAAATTAATTTTCTGATGGTGATCCATCAGAAAAGTTGTTTCCTCAGAATTGAAAGATTCCCTTGGAAATATCTTCTTGGTCCCTGGCCTCCTGCCAGAGTTTTCCTGATGCTACTGTGGGTTTGCATTTAAGATTTTATTTCTACAACCTTTTAGCCACACACCCCTCTGCATAGGAGCACTCACAGTCAGTGGTCAGAACCACCCATTGGATACCTTTTCTTTTTTGAATGTCTTAACAGCAGTCCTGCTGACCAGAAAGTTGCAGAGAGACAAAACCTCTGAATCCTACTTAGAAGATATTCAGGCTTTGTGTAGATGGGGTCACTAAAACTGAGATGCCAGGAAATGCTGGAAATCTTCGTTGTCCATTTGAGTTTAGAAATTGGTTGTGATTCTTAGAGCTGATATGTTTAAGAGGAGCTTGAAACACAAGAATCATAGCATTACAGATTACTCCAGAAGGCTCCCAGAAGTGACTAAGGGTTACCTCCTCCCGCTTCGAAAAATGGCCTTAGACAACAAGTAAAATACTAGTGCTCATTGTATCTATTCTAAGTGTTCTGTGTGTTCTCAGCGACTTTTTTATGTAGTCAGTTCACCAAGTGAGACTTCAAGGCAGAAAATACTTTGGCAAAGATAAAATTTTAGACAAACTACTCTTTGTACCTCACTTTCATCAATAGAAAAACTGCCAGTGCACAGAAGGAAATGCTCCTCTCTCTTACAGAAAGTCTGAATTTGGCAATAAGGAGTTCATGATCTGAGACACAGTCAGCTCCTGGTCTTGTTTTTGCTGACTGTATAGAGCTTCTCCATCTTTGGCTGAAAAGAATATAATCAATCTGATTTAGGTATTGACCATCTGGTGATGTCCATGTGTAGAGTCTTCTCTTGTGCTGTTACAAGAGGGTGTTTGCTATAACCAGTGTGTTCTCTTGGCAAAAGTTTTAGCCTTTGCCCTGCTTTGTTTTGTACTCCAAGGCCAATTTGCCTGTCACTCTAGGTAAGCTCTTGACTTCCTACTTTTGCATTCTAGTCCTCTATAAAGAAGAGGACATCTTTTTTGGGTGTTAGTTCTAGAAGGTCTTGTAGGTCTTCATAGAACTGTTCAACTTCAGCTTTTTCAGCCTTACTGGTTGGGGCATAGACTTGGATTATTGTATATTGAATGGTTTGCCTTGGAAATGAACAGAGATCATTCTGTCAATTTTGAAATTGTATCCAGGTACTGTACTTTGGACTCTTTTGTTGACTATGCTGGCTACACCATTTCTTCTAAGGGATTCTTGTCCACAGTAGTAGATATAATGGTCATCTGAGTTAAATTCACCCATTCCAGTCCATTTTAGTTCACTGATTCCTAAAATGTCAATGTTCACTCTTGCCATTTCCTGTTTGACCACTTCCGATTTGCCTTGATTCATTGACCTAACATTTCAGGTTCCTATTGCAATATTGCTCTTTACAGCATTGGACTTTACTTCTATCACCTGTCACATCCACAGCTGTGTGTTGTTTCTGCTTTGTCTCCATCTCTTCGTTCTTTCTGGAGTTATTTCTCTGCTCTTCTCCAGTAGCATATTGGGCATCTACCAACCTGGGGAGTTCATCTTTCAGTGCCATACCTTTTTGCCTTTTCATACTCCTCATGCATGGACATCACCAGAAGGTCAATACCGAAATCAGATTGATTATATTCTTTGCAGCAAAAGATGGAGAAGCTCTACACAGTCAGCAAAAACAAGACCAGGAGCTGACTATGGCTCAGATCATGATCTTCTTATTGCTAAATTCAGACTTAAATTGAAGAAAGTAGGGAAAACAACTAAACCATTCAGGTATGACCTAAATCAAATTGTTTATGTTTATACAGTGGAAGTGACAAATAGATTCAAGGGATTAGATCTGATAGACAGAGTGCCTAAAGAACTATGGATGGGGTTCATGACATTGTACAGGAGGCAGTGATCAAGACCATCCCCAAGAAAAAGAAATGCAAAAAGGCAAAATGGTTGTCCAAGGAGGCCTTAAAAATAGCTGAGAAAAGAAAGAGAAGCTAAAGGCAAAGGAGAAAAGATATACCCATTTGAATGCAGAGTTCCAAAGAATAGCAGGGAGAGATAAGAAAGCCTTCCTCAGTGATCAATGCAAGGAAAAGGAGGAAAATAATAGAATGGGAAAGACTAGAGATCTCTTCAAGATAACTAGATCTCTTCAAGACAACAATAACCCTGTGTACGAGACAGCAAAAGAGACACTGATGTATGGAACAGTCTTATGGACTCTGTGGGAGAGGGAGAGGGTGGGAAGATTTGGGAGAATGGCATTGAAACATGTAAAATATCATGTATGAAACGAGATGCCAGTCCAGGTTCAATGCACGATACTGGATGCTTGGGGCTAGTGCACTGGGACGACCCAGAGGGATGGTATGGGGAGGGAGGAGGGAGGAGGGTTCAGGATGGGGAGCACATGTATACCTGTGATGGATTCATTTTGATATTTGGCAAAACTAATACAATTATGTAAAGTTTAAAAATAAAAAAAATAAAAAAAAAGATAACTAGAGATACCAAGGGAATGTTTCATGCAAAGATGAGCACAAAAAAGGGCAGAAATGGTATGGACCTGACAGAAGCAGAAGATATTAAGAAGAGGTGGCAAGAATACACAGAAGAATTATATAAAAAAAGACCATGAACCAGATAACCATGATGGTGTGATCACTCACCTAGAGCCAGACATCCTGGAATGTGAAGTCAAGTGGACCCTAGGAAGCATCACTATGGACAGAGCTAGTGGAGGTGATGGAATTCCAGTTGAGCTATTTCAAATCCTAAAAGATGATGCTGTGAAAGTGTTCCACTCAATATGCCAGCAAATTTGGAAAACTCAGCAGTGGCCACAGGACTGGAAAAGGTAAGTTTTCATTCCAATACCAAAGAAAGACAATGCCAAAGAATGTTCAAGCTACCTCACAATTGCACTCATCTCACACGCTAGCAAAGTAATGCTCAAAATTCTCCAAGCCAGGCTTCAACAGTACATGGACCATGAATTTGCAGATATTCAAGCTGGATTTAGAAAAGACAGAGGACCCAGAGGTCAAATTGCCAACATTTGCTGGATCATCGAAAAAGAAAGAGAATTCCAGAAAAACATCTATTTCTGCTTTATTGACTATGCCAAAGCCTTTGACTGTGTGGATCACAACAAACTGTGGAAAATTCTAAAAGAGTTGGGAATACCAGACCACCTTACCTGCCTCCTGAGAAATTTGTATGCAGGTCAGAAAGCAGCAGTTAGAACTGACAATGGAACAACAGACTGGTTCCATATAGGGAAAAGAGTACATCAAAGCTGTATATTGTCACCCTGTTTATTTAACTTATATTCAGAGTACATCATGCTAAATGCCAGGCTGGATGAAGCACAAGCTGGAATCAAGATTGCTGGGAGAAATATCAATAACCTCAGATATACAGATGACACCACCCTTGTGGCAGAAAGCAAAGAGCTAAAGAGCCTCTTGATGAAAGCAAAAGAGGAGAATGAAAAGGTAGCTTAAAACTCAACATTCCAAAAACTAAGATCATGGCATCTGGTTCCATCACTTCATGGCAAATAGATGGGGAAACAATGGAAACAATGAGAGATTTTATTTTGGGGGACTCCAAAATCACCGCAGATGGTGACTGCAGCCATGAAATTAAAAGACGCTTGCTCCTTGGAAGAAAAGTTATGACAAACCTAGATAGCATACTAAAAAGCAGAGACATTACTTTGCCAACAAAGGTCCTTCCAGTCCAGGCTATGTTTTTTTCTAGTAGTGATGTATGGATGTGAGAGTTGGACTATAAAGAAACCTGAGCGCTGAAGAAATGATGGCTTTGAAATGTGGTGTTGGAGAAGACTTTTGAGGGTCCCTTGGACTGCAAGGAGATCCAACCAGTCAGTCCTAAAGGAAATCAGTCCTTAATATTTACTGGAAGGACTGATGCTGAAGCTGAAACTCCAATACTTTGGCCACCTGATGTGAAGAACCGACTCATTGGAAAAGCCCCTGATGCCAGGAAAGATTGAAGGTGGGAGGAGAAGGGGACAACAGAGGATGAGATGGATGGATGGCATCACAGATGCGATGGACATGAGTTTGAACACACTCTGGGAGTTGGTGATGGACAGGGAGGCCTGGTGTGCTGCAGTTCTTGGGGTCACAAAGAGTCAGACATGACTGAGCAACTGAACTGAACTTACAAAGAGGAAGAAATGTAATATAATAGGAAGTGTCCTAAACTGAGTCAGGTACTAAAATTTGGCTAGGTTGATTTACATGCTTACTTATTTATAACAAATAAGTAAAATTTATTTATATTTGCTCTAGAATTGATTTTAACTGGATAAAAGATAGACAAAACTTAACAAGAAAAGAAAAATGGAAACAGCAAAGAAGAAAACAAAAATAGGGATGTTAGGAAAGTGACAAATCTAACTGATCCTGTTTGGACTATCTGGTTGACCTTAGTAACTTTTTGACCCTTTTTCTTCTTTTAATAACTACTTTAATGAGATATGATTACTCATCGTAAAATTCACCCTTTTGGTGTCTTTAATTCAGTAATTTTTAGTATATCTGCAGATTTATGCCATCAATACCACAATCTAATTCCAGAACATTTTAACTATCCAAAAAATATATCATGTAGCCATAAGCAGTCACTCTTGATTATCTGCTCTCTGAAGTCTCTAGCAACTGCTAACCTACTTTCAGTCTCTATAGATTTTTGTATTCTGAATAATTCATGTTAAGTGGAATATTTTTTGTCTGGCTTCTTTTGTTTAATACAGTGTTTTTCAAGTCTTATCTCTTCTATAGTATGTACCAGTACTTCTTTTTTATGGCTGAGTAATATTCCATTGTATGGATATACCACTTTTCTTTATTCATTTATCAGTTGACATATGGATTGTATTTTTACATTATGGCTGTTATAAAAAGTGATGCTGCTGTGAACATTCATGTAAAGGGTTTTATGTGAACATATGTTTTCAAATTTCTTGGATATATATCTAGAAGTGAAATTGGAGAAGGAAATGGCAACCCAGTCCAGTAGTCTTGCCTGGAGAATCCCAGGGACAGAGGAGCCTGGTGGGCTTTTGTCTATGGGGTCATACAGAGTTGGACATGACTGAAGCGACTTAGCAGCAGCAGCATATCTAGAAGTAGAATACCTAGGTTACATGATAATTCTATTTATAACTTTTTGAAGAATTTTCAGACTGTTTTCTGAAGCAACCAAGCCATTGTACAGTCTCCCTAGTAATGTATGTATGTTAGTTGCTCAGTCATGTCTGACTCTTTGCAACCCCATGGACTATAGCCCACCAAGCACCTCTGCCCATGGGATTCACCAGGCAAGAATACTGGAATAGGTTACCATTCCCTTTATAGTAATGTATAAAGATCCCAATTTCTCCATATCCTCATCAGCATTGACTATTTTGCACCATTTTTATTATAGCCATCCTACTAGATATGAAGTGACATCTCATTGTGAGTTTGATTTGCATTTCCCTAAATAGGAAAAGGAGTACATCAAGGCTGTATATTGTCACCTGCTTATTTAACTTATATGCAGAGTACATCATGAGAAACACTGGGCTGGAGGAGGCACAAGCTGGAATCAAGATTGCCAGGAGAAATATCAATAACCTCAGATATGCAAATGACACCACCCTTATGGTAGAAAGTGAAGAGGAACTAAAAAGCCTCTTGATGAAAGTGAAAGAGGAGAGTGAAAAAGTTGACTTAAAGCTCAACGTTCAGAAAATGAAGATCATGGCATCTGGTCCCATCACTTCATGGGAAATAGATGTGGAAACAGTGTCAGACTTTATTTTTTGGGGCTCCAAAATCACTGCAGATGGTGAGTGCAGCCATGAAATTAAAAGACGCTTACTCCTTGGAAGGAAAGTTATGACCAACCTAGATAGCATATTAAAAAGCAGAGACATTACTTTGCCAACAAAGGTCTGTCTAGTCAAGGCTATGGTTTTCCCAGTGGTCACGTATGGATGTGAGAGTTGGACTGTGAAGAAAGCTGAGTGCCGAAGAATTGATGCTTTTGAACTGTGGTGTTGGAGAAGACTCTTGAGAGTCCCTTAGACTACAAGGAGATCCAACCAGTCCATCCTAAAGGAGGTCAGTCCTGGGTGTTCTTTGGAAGGACTGATGTTGAAGCTGAAACTCCAATACTTTGGCCACCTCATGTGAAGAGTTGACTCATTGGAAAGACTCTCATGCTGGGAGGGATTGGCGGCAGGAGGAAAAGGAGACAACAGAAGATGAGATGGCTGGATGGCATCACCAACTCGATGGACATGAGTCTGAGTGAACTCTGGGAGTTGGTGATGGACAGGGAGGCCTGGTGTGCTTCGATTCATGGGGTCACAAAGAGTCGGACACAACTGAGTGACTGAACTGAACTGAACTGAATGACTAGTAATGCTGAGCACCTTTTAATTTGCTTTGGCCACAGGCTTTTTTTTTTTTTGGTATGGGGGCAGAAATGTCTGTTCACATCTTTGCCCATTTGAAAATTGAATTACTTGTCTTTTATTGTTTTGTTTTGTAAGAATTCTTTATACATTCATGATACAAGTCCCTTATCAAATAAATGAGTTGCAAATATATTCTCCCATTCTGTGGGTTGTCTTTTCATTTTCTTAATGGTGACCACACAGGTTTTAATTTTGATGAAGTTAAAATTTTTCTCATTTATGTTTTGGTGTTTTGCCTAAGAAGGCTTTGCCTAACCAAAGGGTCAAGAAATTTGCTTCTGTGTTTTCTGCTAAGAAGTTTATAGCTTTAGCTCTTATATTTCAACCTGTGATCCATTTTGAGTTAAGTTTTGTACATGGTGTCAAATAGGCATCCAAAAACAATGTCTTCATTTTTTCCCCCTCTTCATTCTTCTCTTTATCCTTCTTTTGTATATGTATATCCAGTTGTCCTGGAAAAGGCAATGGCACCCCACTCCAGTACTCTTGCCTGGAAAATCCCATGGACAGAGGAGCCTGGGATGTAGCCATGGACGTAGGCTCCAGTCCATGGGGTCGCTAAGAGTTGGGCGTGACTGAGCGACTTCACTTTCACTTTTCACTTTCATGCATTGGAGAAGGAAATGGCAACCCACTCCAATATTCTTGCCTGGAGAATCCCAGGACAAAGGAGCCTAGTGGGCTGCCGTCTGTGGGGTCACACAGAGTCGGACACGACTGAAGCGACTTAGCAGCAGCATCCAGTTGTCCAAGCAGTATTTATTGAATACTGCTTGTATTCTCCCCTCATTGTATTATCTTAGTGGTGGTGGTTTAGCCGTTAAGTTGTGTCTGACTCTTGTGACCCCATGGACTGTAGCCTACCAGGGTCTTCTGTCCATGGGATTGTCCAGGGAAGAATACTGGAGTGGGTTGCCATTTCCTTCTCTAGCGGATCTTCATGACCCAGGAATCAAACCTGAGTCTCCTGCATTGCAGGCAGATTCTTTACCAACTGAGCTACGAGGAAAGCAATGATATTAGCACCTATAAAAATTCAATGGACAATACATGTAAGGGTTTGGTTTTGAGCAGTCAATTTTATTCTATTGCTATATGTGTATTCTTATGCCAATGCCACACTCTCTTAATCTTTATAGTACATTTTGAAATCAGGAAATGTGTGTTCTCCCAATTTGTTCTTTTTCAAGATTGTTTTGGCTGTTGTCCCTGACATTTCAATTTCTGCAAAAAAAGGTTCTGCAATAGGTCCTTTCAATTCAGTTCAGTTCAATCGCTCAGTCGTGTCCGACTCTTTGCAACCCCATGAACTGCAACACGCCAGACCTCCCTGTCCATCACCAACTCCCAGAGTCCACCCAAACCCATGTCCATCCAAGCATATCATCCTCTGTGGTCCCCTTCTCCTCCTGCCCTCAATCTTTCCCAGCATCAGGGTCTTTTCCAATGAGTCAGCTCTTTGTCTCAGGTGGCCCAAGTATTGGAGTTTCAGCTTCAACATCAGTCCTTCCAATGAACACCCAGGACTGATCTCCTTTAGGATGGACTGGTTGGATCTCCTTGCAGTCCAAGGGACTTTCAAGAGTCTTCTCCAACACCATAGTTCAAAAGTATCAATTCTTCAGCACTCAGCTTTCTTTATAGTCCAACTCTCACATCCATGCATGACCACTGGAAAAACCATAGCCTTGATTAGATGGACCTTTGTTGGCAAAGTAATGTCTCTGCTTTTCAATATGCTGCCTAGATTGGTCATAACTTTGCTTCCAAGGAGTAAGCGTCTTTTAATTTCATGGCTGCAATTACCATCTGCAGTGATTTTGGACCCATAAAAATTTAGGCCTCCGTTTTCTCAACTATTTAAAAATACTGATAATCTGCCTTCTATGGAGTTCTTATGAGGCCCCAAAGAACCTGAACCTGCTATAGTGTTAAAAAATACTAAATCTTCATTTTGGGAAAAATCCGCTTTGCTCTTTTCATTAACCTAGCATTGCTAAGTCTCGACTAGCATTATCTCTGTACTGCTTCTCAACTCGATGAACCATGGTGTCACCCAGTTTCCACAAGGACCGCTTCCACAAAGACCATCATTATGCTGTGTACTTCTGTTAGAAACACAAAATTCTGAGTCTATAAAGCAAAATGATCTCCCATCCATGAAGTTGTGATGAGGTTACTATCAGAAAAGAGAGAAGGGAGGATCAATTGGAAGGGAGGGAAAATAAGGGGAAATGGAGAACTTCTTTGGCTGCAGAAAGAGCATAGAGAGTTAAGCTAGAAACAGGTTTGTCTCTTGAGAGTTTAGTATCTGGAGGGCAGTGCTGAGGCCAGAATATTCTCCAACTTCTTCCAGACTTCACTCCACCTTTGGAGTGGGTTACCATTTCCTTCTCCAGGGAATCTTCCCAACCCAGGGATTGAACCCACATCTTCTGCATTGGCAGGGAAATTCTTTACCACTGAGCCCCACTATTTTATTTGCCACTCTTTGAAGTTATAGGGAAAGTGGACTCTGGGAATACCGTGAGCATCAATACAGCACTTACAATTCCCTACGCCCTGCCTGTGCACTTGTAATACTTGCTTTGCAACACAAGACTGTCCATCCTAGGATATTTCTTTTGGAAATACAGGAAAAGTGAGAGATTCCATAAAATTAAATGACTATTGGACCTGGCCCTGAATCTAAAATGATAGGGGATGGGCATGGATTCCTTATCCAGAAACCTGTACCTGTGACATGAGGCATTTTTGTCTAATTTGATCACCCCCATTTTCTCCAGTGTATCTTTAACTCATTTAGGTTATGAAATACCACCAGCTTCTTAAGTCTTAGAATATACAGCTGGCAGAGAATCGTTAGAGATCCATTACTCTGCCCTTTCCTCCTACAAATGATGTTCTGCAATGAGAAAGATTAACTTTCAAAGACTCTCAACAGAGTCCAGGTTAGTATCTGAAAGCTGCTTCTACTGCCCATGAGCCAACTGTGTGCAGAGCACCTGTAAGTTTTGTTTGGACTCTTGGCAAATGAGGAAACCTTCATTTAGGCTAAAGGTGGCTTCTGCCTCAAAGAGAACTTCCTACCTGCCCCTCTTCTTACTATGATTAGGCTTATAAACAAAGAGTTTTATCTCCTCAATGCTAAAACAAAACAATTGCATTGTTTAACTTGGAGAGTTAAACAATCAAAGGCGAGGAAACAATACCACCCTCTGGGTCTCCCATCATTAGATAATAATACTCTTCCCACTCTGCTCTACCTGTTTAAATTCTACCAGCACAGCCAGACCTTACCTTGGAACCTCTCTGAGCTCTCCAGTGAGATTGTTCATCTTAAAGAGCATGTTCAGCATTCCTTAACTCTTTTCTAAGAGACAGCCAGCCAAGAGTCACTAATGCCTAACTGTGTGCCAGGGACTGGAACAGACATCACGGAAGAGGCACAAATGTATAAGACTTAATGCTTATCATTAAGGAGCCTAATATATTACTCAATATGTCAGCAAATCTGGAAAACTCAGCAGTCACCTTAGGACTGGAAAAGGTCAGTTTCCATTCCAGTCCCAAAGAAGGGCAATGCCAAAGAATGTTCAAACTCTCGTGCAATTACACTCATTTCACATGCTTGCAAGGTAATGCTCAAAATCCTTCCAGCTAGGCTTCATTAGTACATGTACCAATAATTTCCAGATGTACAAGCTGGACTTAGAAAAGGCAGAGGAACCAGAGATCAAATTACCAACATCCATTGGATCATAGAGAAAGCAAGAGAATTCCAGAAAAAACATCTACTTCTGCTTCATTGACTGTGCTAAAGTCTTTAATTGTGTGGATCATAAACAAACTGTGGAAAATTCTTCAAGAGATGGAAATACCAGACCACTTTACCTGTTTCCTGAGAAACATGTATGCAGGTCAAGTTAGAACCAGACGTGGAACAATGGACTGGTTCAAAATTGGGAAAGGAGTATGTCAAGGTTGTACACTGTCACCCTGCTTATTTAACTTATATGCAGAGTACATCGTGTGAAATTCCAGACTGGATGAATTACAAGTTTAATTAAAGATTCCAGGAAGAAACATCAACAAGCTCAGATTTGCACAAGATACCACTTTATTGGCCAAAAGTGAAGAGGAACAAAAGAGCCTCTTCATGAGAGTGAAAAAAGCTGGGTTAAACTCAACATTCAGAACAATAAGATCATGGCATCTAGTCCCATCACTTTCTGGCAAATAGATGGGGGAAAAGTGAAAACAATGACAAATTTTCTTTCCTTGGGCTCCAAAATCACTGTGGACAGATGACTTCAGCCATGAAATTAAAAGACGCTTGCTCATTGGTAGGAAAGCTATTACAAATCTAGACAGTCTATTAAAAAGTAGAGACATCAGTTTGCCAACAAAGGTCTGTATAGTCAAAGTCAAAGCTATGGTTTTTCCAGTAATCATGTATGGATGTGAGATTTGGACCATAAAGAAGGCTGAGCATTGAAGAATTGATGCTTTTACAACCATGGTGCTAGAGAAGACTTTTGAGAGTTCCTTGGACAGCAATGAGATCAAACCAGTCAATCGTAAAGGAAATCAATGCTGAATTTTCACTGAAAGGGCTGAAGCTGAGGCTCCAATATTTTGGCCATCTGATACAAAGAGCCAGCTTGTTGGAAAAGACCCTGATGCTGGGAAGGACTGAGGTCAGGTGGAGAAGGGGGCAAGGTTGAGATGGTTGGATGGCATCACTGACTCAGTGGACGTGAGTTTGAGCAAACTCAGGGAGAGAGTGAAGGACAAGGAAGCTTTGTGTGATTCTAAAAGAGTTTGGAATGGGATTTCAAAGAGCTGGACATGACTTAGTGATAGAACGATAAGAAAAAGAACATAGGAAATGGTGGAGAGAACATAAGCACACAGACACAGCACACACATACACACACACACACAGACTTCAAGGTAATATATGGCAGATTAAAAAAAAAAAAGCATGCTGAGGGTTTGGAGGGGTGTAAACACTTGCAGCGGGGGTAAAAAGAAGGCGTCTATTTCTGATGGAAGTGGCATTAAACTTCTGCTGTACAAGTCAGGTTTACTCATCAAAACTTTTTTTCTAGATAATGTACTTATTGCTTGATAAATGTTAGTCTTGACTTCTTACTAAATTTCAAACTTTTCAAGGACAGGAACTATGTTTATGACACATAGTGATAGCTTAGTAAATAGTTGTGGAAGTGCTGAGTTTTCTCCCTAGAACTTGTAGTAATATTACCCAAGTAATGATGAACTTTAATTGACTTGAGTCTGTAGGGAAGCATATATGTTATCAAATGGATGCTACTGATTGCCTTCCTTCCAGAAGCAATTTTATTCCATGATGCTCATGAGTACATCTGTAGACAGATTTCTAAGAGAACTTTTCCTACACTGTTCTCTTTAATTAGAAGATTCTCACCTTCTTCCTCTAGTCATGCTCATTTACACAGATCTCAGACAGTCATTCTCTTCTGCTTGCTTCCTTCCTTCCTCTTTCTTCTTCCCTGGTTCCTAAGCCTTTTCTCTTGGGTATAACCAATGAAGCAGTGAGCCCTGGTGGTATGCGCATTCCCAGTGCTCTTTGCTCCATTTCAGAGTCAGCAACCATAAAATAAGAAGCTCCCTTGAACTTTAGCTTTTAACCCAGAGGAGTCAAGAATTCTGGAGCTGGGGACTAAAGTGTTTTAAAGAGGAAGAATATACTTTCTGAAGAAACCTGCTCTAAGCCCACTTTCATTCAGGTTAAGGTATGGATTGCCTGAATTCAGGTCACCGGGAGTATTGTTTAGTCACTAAGTCGTGTCCAACTCTTTGTGACTCCTCCACAAATACAATGTGATGGGTTTCCATAACAAGGAAAGTTAAGTTCAGCTTCCTATAACAGAAAACTCACAGAACAAATCTCAGACAAGATAGAAGTTGAGTTTTCTCGTGACTAAGGAAGTCTAGAGGTAAGAATGCCAGGGCTGGTAAGGCTGCTTCACCCTGTCGCCAGGACCTGACTCTACTTTGTCTCTCCACTGTCATCAGGGCTCATGGTTAGACTCAAGCATAAACTCTTATTGAAACTGCTGATGCTGTGGGCGTCCTGAGAAAAGAGGGACATGGATAGAGTATGCAGGGTCATCTTCACAGAAGATCGAGGATAGAAGTGGGTTAGGACTGAAAGGTGGATGTGACTGGGACATGTAGAGAAGAACAGGCCTGGGAAACTCTGTGGAAAGGGCGAGAGTGGGAAGGAAAGAAGTTCCCTGTCATTCCATCCAGGGCAAGAGCTGGATCACAGGCCCGCCCTGGCTGTCCCACCTGTCCAGGGAGCATCTTTCTTCATGCTGCTGGAGCAGCTTGAGTGTGTGCATCCCTGCTGTGGTCAGCTCGGCACTCTGTGTTGGCTTTCCTGCACTCTCTCTCATCTTTGCATGGCCCACAGTGACCATAGCTGACTGTGTAATGGTCAGGGTGACACCATACTATGGTTAGGCCCTTTCCATTTTTAGTGACTAAGGAGGCTTGGTTTCATCAGTTTATTTTCTGTGTGCACCCTCCTTCCACCCCTTTCTCAGCCTTTTACAATACAGAACCTGCGGGCCATTCTTGTGAGCGTAACAAAATAATATAGGGCCCAGGATACATGCCCAGACCTGGCTTTTCAGTGTCTCCAGCTCTTGTTCTTAGGTGCGGGGACAGAGCTAGACTCAGTATAGAGTGTTTGGAGCTTAGAAGCCACCCTTGCATTCCCTTCCCCAGCCCAAGACATGCTTTCATGTTCTTTCTATGTGATTTCCTTCTGCTACTTGTATATGCTTTGCACAGACGTCAATGTCAAAGTGAATTGCAGTATAGTGAGTTACCTAAGATGAAGATATTTGTCTTTAGCCTGATAATTGCTATTAATTGTTGATTATGAACACACTGGCCTAGGACAAGGTTTGACTAATGAGGCAAGGCCCTGCTGTCTAAGGAATACTCTGCTCTTAGGAAACGCAGTACACTTGTGTGACTGGGAAAAACATGTGTCACATTTTGTTTTGCCTTTTCAACACCAAGGTCTGAAGTTTGAGTTTTCATTTATTTTTTCTGGGCAGGATCAAGGTCACAGTTTCTCTACATGACAGGCAGAGACTGGCAATAATTGAATAGATTTGGCATTGTCTTTCCTCTTTCAGTGACTCTTGCCTTCTGATTTCAGACAGAAGAAGAGACGGTTCTTTCATGGGTCTGTATAATCAAATGATACTAGGAAGTAATAGGGAAAGATAAAAATGGATGTCATCAAATGTTATTGTTTAGGACAGGTTTGGGACTGAGGTGAAGTGATTTTTTGTTTTGTTTTGTTTTGTTTAATAACATCAAGATCTAGAAGAAGTCAAAAAGTTTATCTTCACCAATCCCTTCATGTTACAAGCAAAGTAATTTGGTAACAGAAACTGAACTTGAACCCAGGATTCAAATTCCAGACCAGCAATCTTGACAGTACTGTTTCTCCGAGTGCTGTTATGCCAAGACTTTACCCAGGCATGTGTTCTGAGAAAAGGTGCCTAAGCACTTGATGCTTGGAGTGAGCTGATTTTCTGATAAGCCCTGTTTTAATTCCTTCATGGATCATAGAAAACAAAGGAATTCATTTTTAAAATAGTAAATTTTACTAAGTAAATGGCTCAGGTTTTAACTAACATCATTACTGTCTGGTAAATATGTGTGTTACATTGATGACTATGTGAAAATTCATGATGAAGAAATATGGTCAACTGCATCTCCAACTTGGCAAACAAAGATCCCTGATAGAATGGGATCTTCTTGGGAAAAGTATGGGAAACATTCACCCCCTTTATTTCCCCTCCTCACTCCATTATGCTCTAGAATGATTCCTCTCCAAGCAGTTCTCCTGACTTCAGAAATATAGTCAAGAACCAATCCCCAAAGGATGGAGAGTGTTGCAGTTGGTGACTCAGGAAAACATCATACACTTTTTTTTTTTGCATAGTCAAAAGGACATTAGTAGCAAGTGGAGGGTACAAGTCACTCAGCTAAGCATTGGCTCAATAAGTATACACAGGACATGGCTCAGTGTGCCCAGCCCGAGGCTTAAGTCCACGGGAACTTAAGAGCAAACATGACTCCAAGCCTCAAAGGGCTCAGAGCATTATTTAAAAGAGAAAAGATATAAACACATAAAAATAATAGTAAATAATTAAGGGCTTGTGTTAGAGTTCTCTAGAGAAACAGAAGCAACTGAATATGTACCCATATACAGAAAGAATCTGTTCCGAGGAATTGGCTCATAGGACTGTGAATAGTGAAACGTCCACGGTCTGCCATCTGCAAGCTGGAGGCTCAGGAAAGACAGCGGTGGATATAGTTCCTGTCCAAACCCGAGGTCCTGACAACCAGGAGAGACAATGGTGTTATTTTTAGTCCAGGTCGGAGGGCTCAAGAGCAAGGAGGGCTAATGCCTGAGGGCAGGAGAGGGTGGATGCTCCCACTCGAGTAAAAAGCAGACCCTCAGTCTTTGTGTTATATTCAGGTCCCCAGCAGATTGGATGATGCTCACCTACATGGATGAAGGTGATCTTTACTCAGTCTATAGATTCAAATACTGATCTCTTCCAGAAAGACCCTCATAGATATACCCAGAAATTATGATTTACCAGGCAGCGCTTCTTAGCTCAGTCAAGTTGGCATATAAAATGAACCATCACAGGGCTCAAATGTTCGGTATTGACTGATAGTAGCAGTCAGGTGTTAGACAAGATAAAAGGTGGTTGAACAATAACGAATCCAGAGCAGGCTTCAGGCAGACACTAGAGCTGGGCTTGACTTGAACAGAATGTGGTTAAAGCAGGAAAAAGGGGAACTTGGGGAAAGTCACCTGTGGGCACCTGCCCTCAATTACTGATCAGATGCCCTGGGGAGGCACTTCACTCCTTGATCTCCTTCTATCTTTTTGATATCCCACAAGAGAGCCATGATAATCCTCATTTTACAGAGGAGGAAACAGAGTCAATGGATAAACAGGTATTCCTTATCACCCAGTTAGCAAATGTGAGTTAAGATCCCAACTACGACCGGGTGACTCTGGGAACTTTTCTCTCAACCACTCTGTTTCCTTTTCCAGTTATTTAATTGATGTTTTTCTCAGTCCCCACAAACACTTGTTCTTTTCTGATCTTCAGTTTCCAGCCTGACTGGAGTTTGTGTGACCAGGGATTCCATGATGAAACATTCCTTGCAGGTTTCTCATAGAGAAAAAAATCAACTTCTGCCTTCCCTAAGTGCTTCTTTCTTTCTCCTCCTTCCTGCTCCCCCTCCCTTCTCCCCCTCCATTTTCCCTCCCTTCCTTTCTTTCTTTCCACAAATTTTTATTAATTTATTTTCAAACACTCAAATTTCCTAAACATAATTTGTGTAAATATAATTCCAGTCCAGGTCACAGTGGAAACAGGTATAGAGACACCACCTCATACCTGCAGGTGAAGCATGAATTGGTGTTGCCCTATTTAGGGTGTAGAATCCACAAAACAGCCCGGGCATGAGAGGGTGTTTTCAGAGCAATCGGTAAGAGGCTGAATGAGTTATAAACTATGTCAACAAATCAGTATTTAAATCTCAACTTTGTTATTAAATTCTCTCAACCTCAGACAAGTCGTGTGAACCATTTATGCTACACGTTTTTCAAGTATAAAATGGGACCGATAATTCCTCCCTAGTGAACTTTACAAGGGTGTTGGGAGGCATGAGAGGTAGTGTATGTGTGAAAACTGTTCCAGAAACTGGAGTCCACCTGGGCCCTGTGACACTTCCTTGCTGAATGAGCTGCCTTGCTGGCTGATGAGACACTTGACTGCAGGCCAACTTGGCAACTCACTGACTCCACCAGCAGTCCCATCCTTTCTGGCCCAGGGATCAGTTCTGTGGAAGACAATTTTTCCAGAGAACCTTGGGGTGGAGTGGGGTGGGGGGTGGTTTTGGGGTGATTCGCATGAGGAGCGCACAACCTAGATGCCTTTCATGCACAGTTCACAGTAGGGTTCACGTTCCTATGGGAATCTAATGCCACTACTGATCTGACAGGAGGCAGAGCTCAGGTGGTAATGCGAGCGATGAGGAGCAGCTGTAAATGTAGATGAAGCTGCACTCACTCGCTCACCCACTGCTCATCTCCTGTTGAGCACCTGGCTCCTAGCTGGCCACAGACCAGTACCGTTCCATGGTTCTGGGGTTGGGGACCTCTGAACTACACTCTATTATTTGCTCTAGGAACCCCATCACAGGAAACAAATTAATAGATGTAATGGCTTGGAGGTAGCCCCATTTCCCAGGGAACTTCCTGAATGTCCCTCTGGGTGGACATCAAAGGAAGGACATCTTCCCCAGGAAGCTGAGTTGGGTAGAAGGAGCTTGGACTGGGACACCTCTAAGCCTTGAGCCAGAAGGGTGACTTTACACCAGCCCTTTCTAGGCCTCAGTTTCCTTATTTGTAAAATGAAGGATAATTGATTTACTTGCTGGTTTTGGAATGGCGCCCTCCAAGAGTTTTATGGGGCCCGCGTTGGGGTCACCACCTGGGCGAGGTGGGTTGGCACAGGTCACTGGGAGAGCTCCAGCCCTCCGATCCCAGGGTGGCTCAGCTCCTAAAATCTTTATTTGTTTATGTTCCAGCTGAGATTTCATTTAAATCAAGGAATATGAAACTTATTTTTTTTAAAGCACAGGGCCAGGTGATATTTAAATGTCTGACTCTCTGGTCCTGTAATCCAGTTAAGGAGTGAGTCAGCTTCCATCTCAATCGTCCATCCACATGCAGGTGCAAAGGCTTCAATGTTCCAGTCCTCCCTGCCCACTCCAGCGGGAGTCTTGCACCCTCTCTAGCCCCCTCCTCGGCTGTCAGAGTCTGCCTCCTGCAGCTGAGGCTGTGAGGTAGGGTAGGGCTCCTTGATTTCTACCTCTGCACTCAAAGCCAGCGCACAGGAGGCTTCTGAGGTACTGTGCTCTCAGGGTATGATTGAAGCCTTCAATTTGACTTCCAGGACTCCCAGGAGCCAGGTTTGGAGAAGGAGCAGAAGAGGAAAGGCTGGCTGGAACATGTCTGTCCTATGGCAGCATGCTTGCTTCTCTCCTAGAAAGTCTCAGGATGTTCACATGCCCTTACATGGACTTGTTTACCCATGGCCTGCCTGGAGCATTCTGCCCTCCGCTTGTGTTTTTTGGAGGACTCAGGAAAGTACATCAGGTTTTTGAAAGCCAGGATCCTTCCCCTTGCTGCTGAGCCATTCATACTTTCCTTTCAATAAACAGTTGTCAGAGAACTTGATTAAATGAAACCCCCCACACACACACACACATACACACACACTCACTCACACACACTGTATTTCGATCACAGACAGCCTGTACTTGTGCATAAGATGTGTTTCCATTTGGATCTGCTCATTGTGCTCTGATTGGGCTTCCTGGGGATATGCACTTGTGGGCAATGTTTATCAGGGTGAAGTGAGAGCCTCCGCCTGAGGAAGAGGGGACCGGGCCTCTTTAGTCAAGGGCTTCCTCAGCCATGGCTTGAGGTGAGTCCTTCTGAGAGAGGGCCCCAGTGCAAAGAGCGCTTGACTGGGAGTCAACAGACAAGGAATGTATCCCACCTGACCACTAACGAGCCACTGGGCTTCCAGGAAATGGGAAGGATTGCTTTGAGAGGCAAGGGTGCCTCATCATTAGAAATGTTGAAGCAGGAATGGCTGGCTGTTCCTCAGAAATGCTGAAGAAAGGAACCAGCAGTGGGTAAATGGTTGGATCAAATAGCCTCAAAAGCGCTTTCCGACAGAACGTTTCCAGTTCTGGCCATTTTGCTCAGATCTACCTAATCACAAAGTGATGCATGTAAAAATATTTGACTACTACAATATGGCATGAGAATGTGAGAGTGTGTGTTCTGGCTAACAACATTAAACCTGAGATGATGTCTGAGGTACCTGCCACTGAGTTGACTAGACTTCCAAATGGCCTCAGCACAATCTTGGTGGAAATCTGCTTTTCCTGGAGCAATTAGCTGAGATTATGGCAGTTATCAGCTAACTCTTCCCTAGGGCATAATACCTGCCAGCCCCACTTTGAATTCCCTCAGAGATAAAGAAGGGATATAGGCAGCATAGCTCCGAGGGCCTTTGTGTGTTCATGTGTTTAATTACACCTGCCCTTGCAGCAGACCACGCGCTCCAAAAGGCAGCGCTAGGTCCCCTTCATTCCCCACTAGGTGCCCATCATCTAGTACACAGGGTCTCACATGGATATTTATTTGTTGAATAAAAATATGATGCACTAAGAGAATTAAGGGATTAACTATAGAGTTCTGATTCTACATATACTCGACAAGTGTTCATTTCCATTATATCTTTGCTTGCTTGTCACTTTCTCAAAAGGAGTATGTCTCAGACAGATCTCTCCATCTTTCATCTTTAAACTTTGTCTTTATGTTCTATTTTATTTTTTCTTAGCAGTTATTTATTTTTTCTTAGTAGTTAATATCATTTGATAAATATACATGTATGTGTATATACTGGGCTTGCCAGATGGCACTAGTCATAAAGAACCCGCCTGCCAATCCAGGAGACATGAGACGTGGGTTTGATCCTCGGATCAGGAAGAGCCCCTGGAGGAGAGCATGGCAACCCATTCCAGTATTTTTGCTTGGAGAATCCCATGGACAGCCTGGTGGGCTACAGTCCATGGGGTTGCAAAGAATTGGACATGACTGAAGTAGCTTAGCATAAACTCGTGTATACTATATGTATGTAAATATGCATCTGTATATTTCAGATATATGTATGTATATGTAAACATAGATATAAATATACATTTTTGGCTTTTGTTTTTCTGTTTTACCCCACTAGAGTGTAAACTTTGTCTTGAGATCCTAGTTATTGATCTTCAGTTGCTATGTCATGTCTGACTCTTTGTGACCCCATGAACTGCAGCATGCCAGCTTCCCTGTCCTTCACTATCTCCCTGAGTTTGCTCAAACTCATGTCTATTGAGTCAATGATGCCATCCAACCATCTCATCCTGTGTCACCCACTTCTCCTCTTGCCCTCAATCATTCCCAGCATCAGGGCCTTTTTCAAAGAGTCGGCCCTTCACATCAGGTGGCCAAAGTATTGGAGCTTCAGTTTCAGCACCGGTCCTTCCAATGAGTATTCAGGGTTGATTTCCTTTAGGATTGACTTGTTTGATCTCCTTGAGATCCTAGAGTGGTGCCCAAAATCCAGAGTTCCCCAAAATATCTCTTGAATGAATGAATAAAAGAATGAGACAAGATGGACATTAGTTGGGTCTTGCAGACTGATTCAAATGTGGCCAAGTCCAACAGGAGAGGGAGAATTCTGCAGACGAGGGGGCAGCAAGATCAAAAGCAGATTAGTGAAAAGGAGTTTAGCAAGAGCCCAACAGTTAGAGTAGCTTGTATGCTGATTTATCATCATTGAGAGTCTGGCCGCCATCCGTGGTTTTCCACTGCGGTTTGCAGCTTCTGCCAGTAGCAGCCATGAAGGTCCGTGACACATGTGTTAGAGCCCTCAAGGACAACAGCCACTTCCTGGGAGCCTGGCAAACTCCCCCACTCAGGCTTCCCTGGGATTTATGTTTTAAGAATATAATCACAGATTAGTTACCAACTAGTTTCCAACATTGGTATAGCCACCTTAACTTTTTTGCAGATGATTTGCTTGCCTGGCCATAGGTTTCCAATGTTCCTCTTTGTTCTCATATATACTAGAGTATATCTACCAAAATAATGCTGATAGTAACCAGGATATGGTGCAGAAACTGAGCTGAACTGACAAGTCTGAGGTCTAGGTTTCAGTCCTCACTCTGTCATTATCTAGCTGGGTGACCTTTCTGGTTTTCAGTTTCCTTATTCATAAAAGGATGTGATTGGGCTATGTCAATTTGAAGACATTTTAATTCTCAAATTAATCATCAAATTCTACAGTCTTTTTTTCTCTCATAGTAAAGTCAACACTTGATTTATAAATAGAGATAATTCCCAAAGTCTACTGGCAGACCAGTGGTGAATAACCTACCCATAATGTAACAAGCACTGGGTAAGTTCTTGGTGAAAGTCGCTCAGTCATGTCCGACTCTTTGTGACCCCTTGGACTGTCTATGGAATTCTCCAGGTCAGAATACTGGAATGGGTAGCCTTTCCCTTCTCCGAGGATCTTCCCAACCCAGGGATCGAACCCAGATCTCCCACATTGCAAGTGAATTCTTTACCAGCAGAGCCATAAGGGGAGCCCAAGATTACTGGAGTGGGTAGCCTATCCCTTCTCCAGAGGATCTTCTCGACCCAGGAATCAAACCAGGGTCTCCTGCATTGCAGGTGGATTCTTTACCAACTGAGCTGTCAGGGAAGCCCATGAAAGTCACTCAGTCGTGTCCTACTGTTTGCGACCCCATGAACTATACAATCCATGGAATTCCCCAGGACAGAATACTGGAGTGGGTAGCCTATCCCGTCTCCAGGATAGCTAGCAAAACTTGCACACACTATTTGAAAGGCAAGTAGTTGAACTCTTACTGCTAGTGCAGTAAGTCTCCAGCATGCCCGACTGGTGGGTGTCAAGGACTAAAATCCTCTGAGGCTAGCCTTGTGAGCCTGAGCAGGAGGGGGCCAGACTCTGTCTTCATGGGACTGGGCGGGGGTTCCAGTGGCAGCTGGTCTTACAGGCACCGTGTTAGAAAGGCTAAAGGCAGAACAGAAAGGAAGCATGGAGTACTCCCTAACAGGCAAAGGAGCAAAAATACTTTGCTTTCAGTAGTGCATTGAGACTTCTGAGATGCTGATACATTTTTTTTAAATCATCATAGTTTAGGTGCTAAATGTTATAAGGGATCCTCTCAAAAGATTTATAGTTCAAGAGGGAGAACAATAGCAAGTAACTCTAGTATAAGACTGACTGGGCTAAGCCCTTTAGGATATACAGAACGATATTATAGGAGGCCAGTGGATGGAGGGATAAATGGCAGGGTGGGGATTTATGAAGGAGGTGGTGTTAGATTTTTACTTTTTCCAGATGGAAAAAAGGTTTGCAAGGATGACAGAGAATGGCTCTCAGGGTAGAGGGGACAGTGGGACCAGTGTCACATGTGGAGGCTCCTTTGTGATACTCAAGTCTACTAGCTGGCCTGCATTTCAGGACTTGGGTTTGGAAGGACTGGTTGGCCAGGCGGAGGAATTTGAACTCTCTGAGACAAAAGGTAACCAGGAGAGACTTACGAGCATAAGAAAAACTCAGACATTTTATTTTAGTTTCTATTTCAGTTATTTTGCTATGTAGGAATAAGATAAAGAGGCTTAAAATGGTCTTGTTCTATAACTGCTTATAGATTTGTAAAGAGAACATACACCTGGAGAGATGAGAAAAGAAAATATCAGCTGCCCCTCTCTAACTATCTCATTTCTTCCTCACTATAACCTGATTAAGGCATTCTTATGCCCACTTTATACCTATGGGCAGATAGAGACTTTAGTGACTTGCTCAAAATCCCTCTGTACTAATTACAGAGTCAGAACAAGGCTCTGCAGATTCACAAAACTGATGATGGTCTTTTTAATAAAGCATGTGCTAGCCATGTCTGTGAACCTCACTGAGATCCTAGGAAGAGAGATATTTTCTGCCCAATCAAGTGTTACCATGTGAGTTATAGCAGTTATTGGAATGTGAAGTGTTGATGTTGCAAATTACCTTTATAAAGAGCTAATGTAATTATATCCTCCTCCTCTCCCTAAAGTCACTGGGGTTAGAATCTTAGCTCTGTGTAGACTGGTTAAAAAATCTCTTTTCTCCAGTTCTTTGGAGCAGCTGTTGAAAGGACAAAGACCCTGTTTTTTAATGACAGTGTTTCTCTTGCCTAGCTGAAGTGAACCCTAGTGAGCAGACACACAGCATTGCTCAGCTCTCATCCTTAGGTGAAGTGTCCTCTTCTTTCAAGCTGAAGGAGCACAGTATCCATAAGGCAAGGAAATCTAATTACATGGCACATGTTCTATCTTTAAGATGCTCTTGCTTATAAAATATCTGAGAGCAGAAACATTAAGATAGGTACTTCCCAGAGATGACAGTATCCTCCAAGTGATGAGAAGAAGAGTGTCAGGGACCCCTCTTGAAAGTAATTGACCCAGAGCTCAGAGATTCCAAAGGTTGATCCTCAAACCCAACCTTGAGAAGAGCCATATGCCTAATTGCCATAGACCAGCTGCCATGTTGATTAGTATGTAGTAAAAACTGTGGTCTCATGATGTTACAGATTTCTAGGTTGGCAGTGCTGGGAAGAACTTTAGAGATCATTTCATCTGACCACATGGTTTTATATTGGAGGAAACATTCAGGGAAGTGAAGTGAATCACTGGGCATCTGAAAGACATGTAACATCCTCTGCAGAAACAAAACAAAACAAAACAAAAAACGTAGATTTCAGCTCAATGTCATTTGTATGGCATTAACTCCTTTTCTCCAACACAAGATGGCTGAGCACTGGATAGGCAGGGACAATATTCCTGTTTAACTGGTAAGTAAACTGGGCTTAGTGAGCATACCCAAGATCATTAAGAATTTAGCATTGCATTGTGTATCTGCAGGCAGGTCTCCTAATGCCACTGAGTCTTTGCATTGACTCACAGTCATCTGGTCATTTACTTGGGATAAATTTGTCCTGAGCCAATCATGTCCTTTAAGTTAATTATTCTTATGTGTATTTTTGAGCCAGCTAACAAGTCAGGGTTACTACATCTGAAAGTAGAATTGAGTGGAGATAACCGATTGACAGACCACTGAGCATGGAGCCTTCAGCACAAAACACTAGTTTTGTTGATATGCTTGCTACTTTTCCATCCATGAACATGATTGAATCCTTAGTCTCCTCAATTAGCCAGAGCTTTGAGAACTTTTTCACTTGAGAACTTATTATTGAAGGTGAGATATCCAATCAGTTAAAACCCATAATACCTCTCCACCATGCTCTAATTCTGCTTGGAAGAACTAATACAATGAAATATCTTTGATATCCTTAAGGAGATAAGCCAGCAGAGTAATGGTTTGAAGGTTAAGAAACTAGGGTGTTGAGATGATTTTGTAGAAGCTCTGTATCTGCCAGGGAGACCCACTCTCCAAGCCTTTTTTCCCTTCTCCTGCCAGGTATTCTACTTTTCAGGAATCTCTGCAGGAATGCTTTTTATTTGGTTGTCTATCTATCTATCTATCTATCTATCTATCTTTAGTCGCTAAGTCGCGTCCAACTCTTGCGACCCCATGGACTATATAGCCTGCCAGGCTCCTCTGTCTGTGGAATTTCCCAGGCAAGAATACTGGAGTGGGTTGCCATTTCCTTCTCCAGGGGATCTTCCTGACCCAGGAATCGAACCCAGGTCTCCTGCATTGCAGGCAGATTCTTTTCCAACTGAACTATGAGGGAAGCAGACACAAATAGAAAAACTTCTGGATGACCCAGTTGTGTATGTGGGACCCTCGAGACTATGGTCTTCTTTCAACTTATACTAAGAGGGTGACTGCCATCTAATTAATATTTGATGCCAGGTTGGAGGTTAGGCACCTCTGAACTTCCAGTTCCCCAGGCTCCTGTCACTCTGTCCTTCCCACTGATAAATAGGCTTTGGGATCAGGCAATCAAGTGTCATCCACAGCCTAGAAATTTTTGTAGAATCAGCTCAGGCAAACCCTATGAGAAATAACTGAAGAGAGAAAACTACCTCAGCTGTATTTAGGGCTTTTTAAAATGAGGTTCCAGGGCTTCCATGGTAGCTCAGATTGTAAAGAATCCACCTGCCATGCTACAGACACAGGTTCGATCCTTGGTTCAGGAAGATCCCCTGGAGAAGGAAATGGCAACCCACTCCAGTATTCTTATCTGGAGAATTCCGTGGATGGAGGATCCTGGAGGGCTACAGCCCCTGGGGTCGCAAAGAGCCACTCAGACATGACTGAGTGACTAACACTTTTCCTTTCACCTGTTTAATACTAAATAAAGAATGGTTGCACTTCATAGTGTACAATGATTGAGCCAGAAGAGCCTTGGACATCCTCTGTCACATGAGCCATTTTGTTTTACGAATGGGAAAACTGAGGCCTAGAGGAGCAGTGCATGCGTTAGAAATCAAGTTTCCTGATGCTCACCCTGATGCTTCACCCTTTGAATGCCAGGAGCCAACTTTGCCCACTTAACAGGACGTGAGTTCATTCAGAAGAAACCTTGAAATACAGTGTTAGTCCCAGACATCTCAGTGCTAACTCCTCTGCTTGTTTGGTGAAAACAGACTAAAGTACGTTGCTGACTCCTTGTGAGGAGAAGTGATTCATTTAGGCACATAGTCAGTAAATTACCTCGTGTATGGCATCAAGTCTTTTGCCAGGTAATCAGAGGAGCACAGTTAGCTCCCTAAGCCCAGAAGAGCTTGGTAGGTGCAGAGATAAGTGGAACCTACTTTCTTGAGCCTGTGTTGAGCTTTTTATTTCCAGAATGACCTAAAATTTCCAAGGTCTGTTTAATGGCTAGAAAAGTTGCAACAGTCTTCACCTGAATTTTTTTTTTTTTTTTTAAACCACAGTGCCCAAGGTGTCTGGAACATACCCATGAGGCAGTAACCATAAAATAGAGGGACAATTAAATCTTAGTTCCATCTCCAAAAACATATATGTTTTTCCCCTGTAAATTCACACGTAATAAAATACTTTAAAATTGCCTTTTATTTCTCAATATATGCAGGACTGTGAGGGAGGGGGCTTAGGATTGAGGAGGAAGGGCAGCCCGGTCCAGAAATAGGACCACTCAACCCACAGACTTACTGCAGAAAAACGAGACTGAGTAGTCAGGCTTCTTTTATGATGGGAGAAATGACTGTTTTTATGGCACACTAAATAAAACCTGCTTTGGAGTTAGAAGTTTATTGCCAGAGTGGGGAGGGCTGTTGTTGGTGTTTTCTGTTCCCCTTCCAAACTCTCCCTTCCCTCGCCTTCAGCCGAGACACTGAAAGATAGATGGTAAGATTTTAGAAGTCCTTAGAAAGTGTGTATAAATGATTTTTAAAATTTACTAAAATTTATCCTAAGTTTTCCCTGCATATCATGCTGATGTTACAGGGAGTATGGTCAGCATTCTTGGCTTTCTGAAATTATTAGATGAGTTTTCAACCAAGCAATAACAAACAACTGCAATAACCCACATTTATATAGTGCTTTACGGTTTTCAAAATGTTTTCACATCCCTTAGATCCTCAGGGTAGCCTGGCGAGGCAAGCGGGTGGTCATTTCTGTATTACAGAAAGAAGAATGGATGCCCAGCGGGTCAGGTTACTTCCCAAGGTTACACCACTAGTTTAGGGGTCAAGCAAAAGCTGAAACCCAGAGAAACCCAGATTAATTAAAAAGGAAATGAAATTAAGATCCTTACATAGGAAATGGGCAGTTTGTAGTGGGGAGGGCATTAGAAAGAGGGAGAGGCAAGGCTAAGACACTATTAGTCTAAGTGTAACTGTCATCAAAGATAAATCTCTGTTGACCTGCAGCTGCACACGGGATGTGTTTCAGCCTCTGTCTCTTCCTGCATGTGGGGAATTGCTGAAAACCAGTCCAGAATTACCTGACCTGAGACATGGTTAAGCCAGTGGACCAAGGAAGGAGATCCACAGGTGATCCACGGGAGGTTTAGCCAGGAGATCCACCAGGTGGCTGCTACTAAAGCAGTTATTGGCAAGGCGGGTGTCTGAGAATAGGCATACTGAATGAGCACGTGTAATTCTTAAGGCCAAGCTGTCTGACCAGACTTGACAAGGGGCTGAAGGAAAGGTGGGAACAGATTATGAGATAGTCCAGCAACCAAACTGGAACAGAAGCTTCAGGTTGGCTTCACCTTGGAGGCAGGTTCAAGAATCAGGCCTATGGGAGTAGGTCCAATAGGTACAACGAGGCTCAGCAAAGCGCGTCGGCTTGCAGGTCCCAGAGAATAACGTCAGAACAGAGGGTGTCTTCCCAGTGCCTTGCACCCAGTCTCCTAAATGGAGGAGGTTCTCGCAAGGGGACAGGAGGAGCAGTTGGAGATTGGAATCGGGAGACTCTGAACCAACTCTGACCCTGACTGTTGGTGTGAATTTAAGCAATCCATCAGTCTTCTGATTCAATGTCTCCCTCTGTAATAGAAGAGGGTCTAGGATTGTGAGAGCACTGTACTTCATCTGTGTTGTGGTCAAATATACCTTTGCTTCATGAATGACTCCAGATGAATTGAGGCAAATACATCAGACTCTGACCTAATGGAGGCATACATAGATTTTCAACCTACATCCAAACTTCCCTGTTAACCTTTCAGTGATGCCAGCTGCCCACAGACAGGTACCAGCATTCATCATAGTAAGTAGTACATTTTGTCTTCATGACTTTATAGGACGGCAGCACCCAACCCCAAAGCACACCAACAGAAACTCCGTATAATGCTCTGTTTTGATGCAGAAAGATCCTAAAATCCCTATTAAGCTAAATCATGGCAAAAGACAATGGGGAGAATGTGTGTCCAGTTTACAACTTCTAGACAACTGACTGACACTCTAAGATATTTGTATTGCAGGAAGGCACCAGGCACATTTGGAGAGATCAAGGCCAAGCCATACGGCCCAGAATAACTGCAGAATCATGGCCAGGGAGTGTGCTTGGGCTGGATTCTCCTTCATACTAGTTCTTATCCCTCTGGTTATCAGAAACCTCCTCCCAGACCTGTCATCACACCCTGAAATCTGAGCTGGAACTCATACCAGGAGGATAACTAGAAGTAAAGGGGGCATGTATCCTGACCCCTCTTGTGAGAGAACTGAGTTTCTCTGATGGAGGGGAAGGGTGACACCAATAATTAATAATCATAAAATTATAATGTTAGTAATAACTGGAATTTGTTGAGCACGCACAGTGTGTTCTATGACAATATTTTTACCAATATTCTCTTGTTAGACAGCTGTGTTACTTCTCCCATTTTAGAAATAGAGAAGATAAGAAACAAGTCTCAGGTCACACAGGTTATATGAGGTGAAGCTGGGATTTGAACTGAGTTCCTTCTGATGCCTGAGCCTGAGCATGCCCTTGGGATTCTCCACTGCAGAGCGAGCACTGGAATAGCCTTGACTGTGCACTTGACACTGGATGAGCTGCCCAACATAGGTTGACATATGTGATTCACCTAGTCACCTTACTGAAGAAGGAAATGGCAACCCACTCCAGTGTTCTTGCCTGGAGAATCCCAGGGATGGGGGAGCCTGGTGGGCTGCCGTCTATGGGGTCGCACAGAGTCGGACACGACTGAAGCGACTTAACAGTAGCAGTAGCAGTAGCAGCATTCACCTTACTAGATAAATGTGTTATCATCCCTGTTCTGCAGCTAAGGAAATTGGGACACAGACAGGTGGAGCAACTTGCCCAATGTCATAGAGTAAGATTGGAACCCAGTCATCTCAGCTCAAGAGTCTGTGTTCCTCACTGCTACACAGTTCTGCTCCACTGTCTCTCAAAGAAAGAGAGAAGACAGTCCACAGGTGACAGATGCCATACTACCTTCAACAGGAAGCCTCCTAGAGAAAGTTCAGGAGCATGAATTGAATTGGAGATTCCAAGTGTGGTCAATATCGGTTGACATGGGGACCCACGTGATTGCCACACCAGGGACATCACTGTGGGCAACCACCTAGGACACGGTCACACCCCAGGGGCAGAAAGGATTCTGGGCCTCAGCCCTCACCCACAAGGCTAGCCCCTTGCCTTCGCTCTGCTTCCCTTGCCATCCAAATGATACTCGTGCAAAATGAAAGATGTGCCGAATGCTTGCAGTTTGCAGTGTTTATGGGAAACTTTAAAAGGTGGATCTGCAGGCTAATTCAGCATCTTTGTGACTTTTTTTACTTGATTTATCATCAATGGTTATTTTTGCTCTAATGGTAAAAAGCGCCAGTTTTGCCGTAAAATGGATTTATAAAAAGGAAAGCATGAGGTAAAGAGGGGAAAAATACTTCTTTTCTTCTGCCCTCTCCATTTTTAGGTTTTTTTTTGTCTTCTAACAAGCAAAACTAGATATAATCTTTGGGCCCTTTCCTGCCTGATCTCTGCTATTCCTCTACCCTGGAGTACAGTTCTTAACCCCTTCCCAGTAGAAACCCTTAGGTTACCAGTGTTTATCAAACTTGACTGAAGTAAAGCTCTCTGGGCTCTAGCCCAGAATTGTGACCCAGACTTGCAGGAGAGAGGCTTGGTGAAATGTGGATTTAGTGGGGACCACTGGTAGTTCTTACTGGTGAAGAAACTACCTACCAATGCAGGATATGCAAGAGACGCAGGTTCAATCCCTGGGTCAGGAAGATCCCCTGGAGTAGGAAATGGCAACCCACTCTAGTATTCTTGCCTGGAAAATTCCGTGGACAGGGGAGCTTGGAGGGCTACAGTCCATGAGGTCCTAAAGAGCTGGATACGACTTACCAACTGAGCACACACCCACATACATTTATAGACGCAACAATGTATTTTGTGCAGAAGTAAGCCCACTGTGACCCTATATGTCAGGTAACCACCAGGGAGGCTGTGAAGGAAGAGTTTGAACTCTGAACATCAGGTCAATTTGGAGGAGGGGTAGCAACAGACTTCGAGAATGAGTGAATTCAAGACTCCACTGCTGCTGCTGCTGCTAAGTTGCTTCAGTCGTGTCCGACTCTATGCGACCCCACAGACAGCAGCCCTCTAGGCTCCTCTATCCCTGGGATTCTCCAGGCAAGAACACTGGAGTGGGTTGCCATTTCCTTCTCCAATGCATCAAAGTGAAAAGTGAAAGTGAAGTCTCTCAGTCGTGCCCAACACTTAGCGACCCCATGGACTGCAGCCTACCAGGCTCCTCTGTCCATTGGATTTTCCAGGCAAGAGTACTGGAGTGGAGTGCCATTGCCTTCTCCACTATCTGAGATTAAATGAGGCTCTCCCTGGTTAATGTCTCTACCCTATCCCAAATTTCTGCTGGATGTTACTTTTCAGAAAAGCAGTTTATTGAAAAAATATGTAAGTGTAATAGCTACATTAACATAGCACCTACTAAGGGCCAGGCACTGTTAAATACTTGATGCTCACCAACTGCTAATCCTCTCAAATCTTCTTTGACATGGATACTGCTATTAATTTCTAGATGAGGAAGCTGAGATAGGAGAGGCCGCAGGACTTGTGAGCCTGGGATTTAGACTCCTGTGTAGATCTCAAGCCTCCCCACACACACTGTGGCCTCTCAGCTGTCCCTTGGATTTCAGGAATAGTGATCTCACACGTAGACTTGAGAAAAGAGAGTCTGGACCAGCACAACTCAAATGGTTGACCCTGGGTACCACCTGGGAGCTTGTTAGAAATACAGAATCACAGCTTCACCCCAGATCTTCTATTTATATCAGACTCTGCATTTTAACCAGACCCCCAGGTGAATCATGTGCAGTTTAAACCCTGAATTTGAGAAGTTCAGGGTTCCAGTGTCTCTCTTCTATATGGTTCAGGTCTTTCGTGGGGGAGGGGAGAACAATGAGTGGACTTAATGAGATCATCTCTCATGCTCTTATTGTTTTAACAAATCACTCTCACCTTCAGCTATTGTGTTCAGTCCTCATCATTGTCCTGGGCTTCCCTGATAGCTCAGTTGGTAAAGCATCTGCCTGCAATTCAGGAGAACCTTGTTCGATTCCTGGGTTGGAAAGATCTGCTGGAGAAGGGATAGGCTACCACTCCAGTTTTCTTGGATTTCCCTTGTAGCTCAACTGGTAAAGAATCCACCTGCAATGTGGAAGACCTGGGTTCCATCCCTGGGTTGGGAAGATCCCCTGGAGAAGGGAAAGGCTACCCACTCCAGTATTCTGGCCTGGAGAATCCCATGGACTGTATAGTCCATGGGGTTGCAAAGAGTCGGACACAAATGAGTGACTTTCACTTTCACTTTCTTTAACTTATCAGAGTCCTGACTGGTGCTGACAGGGAAAGAAAGTGACTCAGGCTAGTTGAAGTGGGGTGGTGCAGCAGGGAGGAAGACAGTGGAGACAGCGGCTGCGTCCACTGGGGACGGGCCTGTCCGTTCTCCTGCTGCCCTTGCTGCCACTCTCTGCTCTCCTGCCCCTTGCCCTGTTGGCTTCCTTCCTCTTTGGAGCATAACAAAGGGTGGCTCCCAGATCAGTAGAGTCCTGCTATGTCCCTGAACGTGACAGTCCCTCCAGCCACTGCTGATGTTATTAATTTTTAAAACAAACTTCCTGATTGAGGTTCTGGCTGCCTCTAAATTGTCTCTACAAGGAGACTGTGTACTAATTAACCCATAGAAACAATCAATGATGTACCTTTTTCAAGTTTCAGGGTGATTAGAATATGAAAATGAAGAGCACAATGGTGCAGATGTTTTAAAATCACAGCAGACAGCAATTAGTGACACGGAAACCAGCTGCTTATCTCTCCAGATAAAGCCTCTTAATAGGGAATTACACTGGAGGAGTCATTACCCAGATGGATCTCACATGATTTACAGAGGAGGCGGGGCAGCTTTAACTTTGATTTGTGAGCAGGTTCTTGTCAAGCTTCCTTCTTACCTCAAAAAAGGTGGATTTGTGGCTGGGATGGAGGCAGGCTTCATCTTTCTACCTGTTGGCCCAGGTCAGGGAATCTAGCAAGGATGAGGAAAGGAGAGAATGTGGCCTGCAAAAGCCACAGGCACCTGTCTGCTTAATTCAGGCTCCATTGTTTGGCGTCAGCTCCTTCAGCTGTCCCTGAGCAAAGAGAGAGTGATAGGGCACTCTGTGGTAGGGCAACACTACCCACTGGCTGCCTAGGTGTTCACTGGAAAGAAAGTGTCCCTGAATTCTCCTGAGTGGCTTTGTGTGTGTGTGTGTGTGTGACAGAGTGCTCTTTGTAATTCTTTGTTTGATGTATTTTCTTTTACATAATCCAGGTAAATTTTACATATACGGAAATATATACATCTTAGGTATACAGTTCAAAAAGTTTTGACAAATGCACACAGCTGTGTAACTCACACTCTTATCATGATATAAAATATGTATATTATCCCTAGAAACTTTCCTCCTGTCCTTTCCCAATCCCACTCAACTTCAAGCATCCACTGTTCTCATTTATGTCGTAATAGATTAGTTTTACCTGTCCTAGAACTTTACATAAATGAAATCATACAGTATGTACTTTTTTGGAGTCTGGCTTTTTTCACTCTGCATAATTCATGTGTGTGACGTATCCATATTGTGGAATATATCCAAACTTTGTTCTTTGCATTGATGAGTCTGTGTGTTCTTCTGCTGATTGACACCCAGACTGTTTCCAGGTACTCTGAATAAGCTGCTCTAAAGTTTTTGTAAAAGTCTGTTTATGGATACATGTTTTCATATCTTGGGTAAATGCACAGGAGTGGCGTTGCTCAGTCATAGAGTATATTCTTGCCTCGAGAACCCCATGAACAGTATGAAAAGGCAAAAAGATACAACACTAAAGGATGAAAACCGCAAGGTTGGTAGGTGTCCAATACGCCACTAGGGAAGAGTGGAGATATAGCTACAGAAATAATGAAGAGTCTGAGCCAAAACGGAAACTCTACCCAGTCGTGGATATGTCTGGTGGTGAAAGTAAAGTCCAGTGCTGTAAAGAACAGTATTGCATAGGAACCTGGAATGTTTGGTCCATGAATCAAGGTAAAAGGATGTGGTCAGACAGCAGTTGGCAAGAGTGAACATCAACATTTTTAGGAAACGGTAAACTAAAATGGATGAGAATGGGCGAATTTAATTCAGATGACCATTTTATCTACTACTGTGGGCAAGAATCCCTCTGAAGAAATGGAGTAGCCCTCATATTCAACAGAAGAGTCCAAAATGCAGTACTTGGGATCAATCTCAAAAACGACAGAATGATCTCAATTTGCTTCCAAGGCAAACTGTTCTTCATCAAGTAATCCAAGTCTATGCCCCAATCACTAATGCTGAAATTGAATGATTCTATGAAGACCTGCAAGACCTTCTAGAACTAACAAAAAAAGATGTCCTTTTCATCATAGGGGACTAGAATGCAAGAGTAAGAAGTCAGGAGATACCTGGAGTAACAGACAAGTTAGACCTTGGAGTACAAAATGAATCAGGGCAAAGGCTAACAAAGTTTTGCCAAGAGAACGTCATAGCAAACACCCTCTTCCAACAACAAAAGAGACAACTCTACCCATAGATATAACCAGATGGCCAATACCAAAATCACATTGATTTTATTCTGTGCAATTGAAGATGAAGAAACTCTATACAGTCAGCAAAAACAAGACTAGGAGCTGACTGTGGCTCAAATCATGAGTTCCTTATTGCAGAATTCAGACTTATATTGAAGAAAGTAGGGAAAACCACTAGGCCGTTCAGGTATGACCTAAATCAATTCCCTTATGATTATACAGTGGAAGTGACAAATAGATTCAAGGGATTAGATCTGATAGACAGAGAACCTGAAGAACTATGGACAGAGTTTCTTAACACTGTACAGGAGGCAGTGACCAAAACCATCCCTAAGAAAAAGAAATGCAAGAAGGCAAAATGGTTGAGGAGGCCTTACAAATAGCTGAGAAAAGAAGATAAGGGAAAGGCAAAGGAGAAAGGGAAAGATATACACAACTGAATACAGAGTTCCAAAGAATAGCAAGGAGAGATAAGAAAGCCTCCTTAAGTGAGCAACACAAAGAAATAGAGGAAAACAATAGAATGGGAAAGACTAGAGATCTCTTCAAGAAAATTAGAGATACCAAGGGAACATTTCATGCAAAGATGGGCACAATAAAGGACAGAGACATTAAGGATCTAACAGAAGTAGAAGAGATTAAGAAGAGGTGGAAAGATTACACAGAACTATACAAAAGGGGTCTTAATGGCTCGGGTAACCATGATGGTGCGGTCACTCACCTAGAGTCAGACATTCTAGAACGTGAAGTTAAGTGGCCTTAGGAAGCATTAGTAAGAACAAAGCTAGTGGAAGTGATAGAATCCCAGCTGAGCTATTTAAAATTATAGAAGATGATGCTGTGAAAGTGCTGCACTCGATATGCCAGTAAATTTGGAAAACTCAGCAGTAGCCACAGGAGTAGAAAATGTCAGTTTTCATTCCAATCCTAAAGAAAGTGAAAAGTGTTAGTCACTCAGTCATGTGCAACCCTTTGCAACCCTATGGACTGTAGCCCGCCAGACCCCTCTGTCCATGGGATTTTCCAGGCAAGAATATTGGAGTGGGCTGCCATTTCCTTCTTCAGGGCATCTTTCTGACCCAAGGGTTGAACCCAGGTCTCTCGTATTGAATCCCAAAGAAGGGTAGTGCCAAAGAGTGTTCAAACTACCGCACAATGTGCTCATTTCACATGCTCTCAAGGTAATGCTCAAAATCCTTCAAGCTAAGCTTCAATAGTGCATGAATTGAGAACTTGCAGATGTACAAGCTGGATTTAGAAAAGTCAGAGGAACCAAAGATCAAATTGCCAATTTCCATTGGATCATAGAAAAAGCAAAGGAATTCCAGAAAAAACATCTACTTCTGCTTCATTGACTGTGCTGAAGCCTTTGACTGTGTGGATCACAGCAAACTGGAAAATTCTTAAAGAGATGGGAATACCAGACCACCTTACTTGTCTCCTGAGAAACCTGTATACAAGTCAAGAACCAACAGTTAGAACCAGACATGTAACAATGGACTGGTTTTAAATTGGGAAAGGAGTACGTCAAGGCTGTATATTGTTATCCTGTTTATTTAACTTATATGCAGAGTACACCATGTGAAATGCCAAGCTGGATGAATCACAAGCTGGAATCAAGATTGCAAGGAGAAATATCAATAACCTCAGATGTACAGATGACACCACCCTAATGGCAGAAAGCTCAGAAGAATTAAAGAACCTCTTGATGAAGGCAAAAGAGGAGAGTAAAAAAGCGGGCTTAAAACTAAACATTTAAAAAACTAAGATCCTGGCATCTGAGCCCATTTTCATGGCAGATAGATGGGGAAACAATGAAAACTGTGACAGACTTCATTTTCTTGAGCTCCAAAATCACTGCAGACAGTGATTGCAGCCATGAAATTAAATGAAGCTCACTCCTTGGAAGAAAATCTATGACAAACCTAGACAGTGTATTAAAATGAAGAGACATCACTTTGCCGACAAAGGTCAGTTTAGTCAAAGTTATGGTTTTTTCAGTAGTCACGTGTGGATGTGAGATTTGAACCATAAAGAAGGCTGAGCGCTGAAGAATTGATGCTTTCACCTGTGGTGCTGGAGAAGACTCTTGAGAGTCCTTTGGACAACAACAAGATCAAACCAGTCAATCCTAAAGGAAAGCAACCCCAAATATCATTGGAAAGACTGATGCTGAAACTGGAGCTCCAATACTTTGGCCACCTGATGCAGAGCCAACTTATTGAAAAAGACCCTGATGCTGGGAAAGATTGAGAGCATGAGGAGAAGATGATGACAGAGGATGAGATGGTTGGATGGCATCACCGGCTCAATAGACATGAGTGTGAGCAAAGTCCAGGAAATTGTGAAGTACAGGGAAGCTTGGTATGCTGCAGTCCATGGGATTGCAAAGAGTTGCACATGATTGAGCAACTATACAACAACAGCAAGGGAAGAGTATTTCTAGCTTTAAAAGGCATGACCAAAACAGCTTCCAAAGTGGTACCATTTTGCATTCCCTCCAGCAATGGATGAGCGTTTCAGTTGTCCATACCTTTATCAGTACTGGTCATCTTCAGTATTTTTAATGTTAACTGTCCTACTTGGACTTTATCATTCTGGGCTCCAAAATCACTGCAGATGGTGACTGCAGCCATGGAATAAAAAGACACTTGTTCCTTGGAAGAAAAGTTATGACCAACCTAGACAGCTTATTAAAAAGCAGAGACATTACTTTGCCAACAAAGGTCCATCTAGTCAAGGCTATGGTTTTTCCAGTGGTCATGTATGGATGTGAGAGTTGGACTGTGAAGAAGGCTGAGTGCCCAAGAATTGATGCTTTTGAACTGTTGGAGAAGACTCTTGAGAGTCCCTTGGACTGCAAGGAGATCCAACCAGTCCATTCTGAAGATCAGCCCTGGGATTTCTTTGGAGGGAATGATGCTAAAGCTGAAACTCCAGTACTTTGGCCACCTGATGCAGAGAACTGACTCATTTGAAAAGACCCTGATGCTGGGAAAGATTGAAGGCAGGAGGAGAAGGGGATGACAGAGGATGAGATGGTTGGCTGGCATCACTGACTCAATGGAATGAGTTTGGGTAAACTCCAGGAGTTGGTGATGGACAGGGAGGCCTGGCGTGCTGCAGCCCATGGGGTCGAAAAGAATCAGACACGACTGAGTGACTGCACTGAACTGAACTGATCCTACTTGGGGTTTAGTCATATCTAGTTGTGGTTTTAATTGACATGTTCTTGCTTCAAATGATGTTTGAGGACATTCATATGTGCTCCCTGTCCATTCCTACTCCTTTTGTGATCCAGTATATTTGGCTGAAGATATTTTGCCATTGTGTGAGGTTAAGTTGGTTGAGAACATTGATCAAATTTTCTGTATATTTTTTTCAATTTGTTTTTTTACGTCAGTTTGCTCTAGCAATTACTGAAAGAAGAGTGTTAAATCCTTTTAATTACAGTAGTCTATTTCTTCCTTTAATTCTCTTAGTTTTTATTTCCAATATTTGATTCACGTATATCTGTACGAGGTGCAAACAAATTTAGGATTATTGTTTAATCTTGATGAATTGACTCTCTTATTTTGAAATGTCCTTAATTATCTCTGGTAATACTCTCTGTTCTGAAGGCCGTTTTGCACTATATTAATTGAGTCACTCCAGCATTCTAAAATTTGATGTTTGTGTGGTGTGTCTCGTTCCATCTTTTTAAACTGTGTCTTTGTATTTAATGTGTATTTCTTCAAATATAAGTACCTTACAAGTGTATACTTCCATATACCCTTCTCTTGCCCTTTGTTTTATTGTTTTACATTTTGTTTCTATAAAAGTCATAAACTTCATGATACATTGTTAATACCTCCACTTTAAGCAGGCCTTTTAAAGATTTTAAGACCAAGTATAGGTGTTAAATTATATGCCCTCATATATACTATTTCCATGTTCCTCATTCATTCATGTAGATCTGAGTTTCTATCTGGTGTTATTTTGCTTTACCCTAAGGAACTTCCTTTTACATTTCTTATAATTCAGATCTGGGCTTCCCTGGTGTCTCAGTGGTAAAGAATCTGCCTGCCAATGCAGGAGATGTATGTTCCATCCCTGGGTCAGGAGGATTCCCTGGAGAAGGAAATGGCAAACCACTCTAGTGATCTTGCCTGGGAAATCCCATGGACAGGGGAACCTGGTGGATTATAGTCTGTTGGCTCGTAAAAGAGTCGGATGCAGTTTAGCAACTAAACGACAAAAACAATTCAAGTCTACCAGCAGTGAATTTCCTCACTTTTTATTTATCTGAAAATATCTTCATTTTGGCTTCAGATATGAAGAATGCTTTCTTGGGTTAGAAAAATTTAAGTTGACTTTATTTTCGTTTTAATACTTTAAAGGTATTGATTGTCTTCTGGCTTGATCTTTATTGATAAAATGTCAGACATTATTTTTGTCACTATTTCCCTGTATATAATGTGTCTTTTTTCTCCGTTGCTTTTAACATTTTCTCTTTGGTCTTCATCAATTTGTTTACAATGTACTTAGATGTAGTTTTTTGTGTGTGCTTACTCTGCTTGGGATTTGTTGAACTTCTTACCTATATGAATCCACATGCGTTATGCTCTATCTGCTGCTGCTGCTAAGTCGCTTCAGTCGTGTCTGACTCTGTGCGACCCCATAGACAGCAGCCCACCAGGCTCCCCCGTCCCTGGGATTCTCCAGGCAAGAACACTGGAGTGGGTTGCCATTTCCTTCTCCAATGCATGAAAGTGAAAAGTGAAAGTGAAGTCGCTCAGTCATGTCTGACTCTTAGCGACCCCATGGACTGCAGCCCACCAGGCTCCTCTGTCCATGGGATTTTCCAGGCAAGAGTGCTGGAGTGGGGTGCCATTGCCTTCTCCGATGCCCTATCTACTGGGATTCTAATTTTATGTATGTTAGACCACTTGATACTTTTCTATAGGTCAGTGAAGTGCTATTTCTTTGTTTGTTTGTTTGTTCTTTTATTTAAATCTCCCTCCCTCACTTCATGAACCTTTCAATTTAGATAATTTCTGCTGTCTTTTCTTCATGTTCTCTGAGGTTCTCTTCTACTATGTCCTGTAAGTTGTTAAGCCCATGGAGAATTTTTCATTTCAGATATTGTATTTTTCCGATTTATAATTTCATTGTTATTTTGGTACAGTTGCCCTCTCTATGCTGAGACTTCCCATATGTTTATCAGTTGTTCCAATCTTTTCCTTAATATTAGGCCATCTGCATAATGGCTGTTTTGAGGACCTTGGATTTATATCTACCCTCCTGGTTACAGGTCATATTTATCTGCCTCATTGCCTGTCTAATATTTTTTATTGTGTCCTGGAAATTGTAGATAGTATATTGTAAAGATTCTAGATTTTACAATTTTCCTGTAAAGAGTTTGACTTTTGTTTTGCTTGATAGTTAATTTACTGGGAGATTAGCTTTATCTTATTAAGGATTCTTTTTAGACTTTGCTAGCTTTTATTCTAGGGTTCAAGTAACCCTACACTTAAGGAGAACTATTCCTGGGATATCAGCTGCCTGTCTGGGATATTTATTAAAGTCTCCCCATTCTGACTAGTCAGAAATGCAAGATTGCCTAATATTATGTGACCTTAGAACTCTAGCAACATTCAGTCCCCGATAACATATATCTGCTGTGCTTCATGGAGTCTTGCCCTCAAGTGCAAGTTAAAGTTTGGCCAAAAATGTAGGGTATTTCTATTAAGGTTTCCAGGGTTACTTTTCTACACCAGTCCCTCTTCTCAGGTACCCTGACCCCAGATTCTAGTCCCCTCAAGAGTCTCAAACTATGATCTCTATTTCCTCTACCCATAGTTCTCTGGGTTCCACTTCCCTGTGCCTAGGTTTAGAAAGTTCTTCTTGGCAGAAAACTAGGGATACGGCAGAGCCTCTTAAGTTTCCCTTCTATCTAGAATCACAGCTTATATTACCTGTTGCCCAATGTCTGAAAATAGTTGTTTCATGTATTTTATAGTTTTATGTTTATTTCCATAGCAAAGTCAAGTCTAATACTTATTAATGCCATTATGGTTAGAAACAAGTCAGCAATCATTTTTAATTACATAGAATTACTGTGTACGAAAGGAAACATATGAGAGCGGCCTCTGTATTTGTGTAAGCTGTTATCACCCCCAATAAATAGAGTACTTCAATATCATTCATGGCCCCCAAATAGCAAATCAAGAATGGTTCCTATGGGAACCACATTAAGGTAACTTCCGAGGGCAATTCACGTGGCAGGAAATGAGAACTGTATATATATAATTGGAAACGTCATGTGCACTTAGGGGCTTTTCTATGTTCCATTGTCTTAGTCTGTTTGGGCTGCTATAACAGAATACCGTAGATGGAGTGGCTTGTAAAAACAGAAATTTATTTCACACAGTTCTGGAAGCTGGGAATTCCAAGAGCAAGGTGTTGGCAGATTCAGTGTGTGGAGAGAGCCCATTTCCTGATTCATAGATGGCCCTCTTCCCTGTGTGCTCACATGGTGAAGGACAAGTGAACCCTCTGGGGTCTCTTTTATTATAACAGCATTAATCCCTTTCATGAAGTCTCCACTCTCATGACCTAATCCAACACTGTGCTCCCAAAGGCCCCATTTCCTGATACCATGACACTGGGAGTTAGGATGTTAACATAGGAATTTTGAAGGGACACAGAGAATTCATGGAATTCTCTGAATTCAGAGGATCATAAAGCCATGGTTTAAATCAGGTACTTAGTTGACATTCTTCTCTACCTACCATTCACAAATGCAGAACAAACTGGGCTTAGGAGAGATGCTTTGAGAGCAAGTTCAGTGGAAGCTGGCATGTGCATTCCTCCTATTCATGTGCCAAAATGGTAATTTTCAGTCTTTTCTTAAATGACAGAACCATCTCTCTCCACCTCCTTTCTCTTAAATGAAATCCTTTGCATGGCTGCTCTGTTCAATTGAGGGTTAAAAGAATGGTCTGGAGCCTCTCTGTTGCCCAATTCACTGGCTACAATTCAGAAATATCTTTACAAAATCCTGGGACTCTGTGGAACACATTTGAAAACCACTGAGCTGGAACATCTCCTGATAATATCAGAGCCTCTTTAGTCCCTAACCCAGACCCCTGTCTTTGATATAATCTGGTAGTTCTCAACTCTGTCTGTGCATTGGGATAGCTGAGAGCTTTGAAAAATGTACTACTGTTCAGGTCCGACCTCTAGAATGTTGACTTAATTGGCCTGAGTCAAATCCGAGCTGTGGTACTCTTTACAAAGCTTCCTGGATGATTCTAACATGCAGCCAGGGTTGAGAACCTTGAATCAGACAGTGTGGGGTTGCATTCCTTTTCTCCCACACTCACCTCTTGCTCAGGCTTGAGCACTCGCTTCAAGCCTCAGGGGTGGAATGCTGGGATTCCCAGAGCTCTGAGGTTGGCTTGGATGAGATGGGGAAATAGAAATCCCAGGGTGGGAGGTCATGAACCTCTGCATACCCAGTTCTTTCTGGAAGGACAGGATTCTCACCCACCCATATAATTGACTCTTCTGCTCACTGTGCAGTACACTTGGAAAACCTGAACAGAGAATGGACTGTGTTAAGAGTTTCTAACTATGTGAATTACAAAGAGCTCAGAGAGCAATCAGGAATGCTCAGTGGTGCCAAACTACATATCCTAACAGGCCTGTAGTAGCTCTGCATATTTACCACCAAAAAGTGCTGTGAATGTCATAGCAACCACATAAGAGCCCCACCCCAGAGGAATTACGGTGTTAAAACATTAGATGAGTGGTTTTACAACTCAATTATGTTTCAGAATTATCTGAGGAGCATGTTAAAATGCACATTCCTTAGTCCCACCCTGGGAGATGGCCAATGAGTATATCTGCAGCAGGGCCCAGGAATTTGTATTAATAACCAGAACCTTAGCTGGCTGTGATGCAGGGATCCAGGACCACATCTTGAGAAGTACCAAGTGCCAAAATAAGAGATAAAGCTCCCTTCATTCCCTTATACCCAGGCACATCTTCCTGTTCATGTAAAAGCAAAATATCTCACAGATAGCACATTAAAATTACTGGTGTCAGCAAAAAGTAGCACAAATACAGCTAACCCAAGTGTCGTTTGTCAACCACAAAGTCATGCTTGATTTTTGATGAGTTATATGATTTTCCTCAGGCCAGAATCATCATGTTATCCTCTTATTGGGACAAAAATTGGGACTTGCTTTAGATAACCCTGAGATAAGGCTCCTTTATTCCATTTTCATAGATTTTTAAGTTTTTATGCAGTGATTTAATGCTTGTTTTTTAAATTATGTAAAAAAATAAAATGCTCTTTAAAAAGAAATCTGACTTGTACAAAATTTAAATTTATATAAGTTAATTTATACATTGGTTGTGGGGGAGGGTATAGTATCTACTTTATAAAGTAATTTTTCGCATGACAGACATGCTTCCATAAACACATCCTGTAGGAGAGAAATCTGTCTAGTGTTTTCAAAATGGTATTTCCCTGATGAACATTTGGCCTAGACTCAATGTACATGGAAAGCACATATAAAAAGGAAGCCAGACCTTCAGAATGACTGTGAGTTCCACAGTCAATCTGTGGGGATGGGGAAGCAACCAAGAGTCATGCTGAACTTGATTGTATTAAAAGTTTTCCGTAAAAATAATCTAGCCCAATATAGAATAGCATCAGCTCTTCCCTTATTTGCTAACCATTTCAGAGATAGCCGTGCTGGGGACTGAGGGTGGTATAAAGTCCATAAAAGATTCAAGTCTGATCCCCCAGAAAAAAATCTACAGTCTGAAGGGGAAACGGAAACATGTGCTCTGTGGATTAATAAAGGCCCCAGTCAAAACCCTCTATATGGGATAATATCCCCCAGACAGCTGGGGAAGGATGGGAGGGAGAGCTTGCACCCCTGCAACTGAGCTCAAAGCCCGTTTTGCCATGTCCATCTCTGTCTCAATGGAGTAAGTGCTCAATTCTCAGTGAAGGACATATTGGAACTGACAGCCTCACCATTGTGTATATAATCTGTCATGGCTGACAGATGAAGAAATGGGATTTTATGAAATGCAACTGGATATAGCCATCAGCCACTGCTGGAAGGAAAGCCTTGTTCTCCTGCACCCCTTAAAAAGCAGTCCTCCTCAGTCCTCTTTGCCCCTTGACTGCAGCCATCTGAGCACCAGGTTTAAAGCACCATTTCCCCCATTACCGCTGATCTTTTGTTGTGCTTCCCTTTTGTCCACCCTGCCCTTTGATTGCCAAGCTCTCCCAGCAGGGCAAATTGCAGCTGAAATGGTAGAAACAATGGGATCCGGCAGTGTCCAGATGGAGGCACTGGGAGCCAGGCATGCTTAACTGCTTACTTTCAGCTGGTCTGCCCTGAGTGTAAGTGAGCAGGCCTCACCTTTCAACTGCCAGAGTGAAATCCACCCTCCTGACTGTCACATGGGTTTCCCCAAAGGCAGAGTTAATTGGAAAGTGAAACAATTAATGGGAGATGGAAGAGAGCTAACAGTAAAAATTGCTTTGAGGGGGAGTTACCATTCAAGTATCTTTAGTCCTTAAGTATTTGGGAAGGATCTTTTGTTCAACATTTAATGCATCTGAGAACTCCAGTTTCATTATGAGCCATTATGAAATGAGTGATTGGTGGCTTATTGTCTTTTGTGTGTGGCCATGTATTTTGTCGTGGTAATAGGCATCTTAAATATCATTTTGTTTGTTCATTCAACAAACATTTATTGAGAACTTTCTGGGTGGTTTGCTTTGTAGTAGATACTGGGGATAAAAGGATAAATGAGAGCATCTCTGACTTCAAAATACTTCCAGTCTAGGAGAAGACATAAAAGTACACAAAAAATAGCACATTGCATTATAAGGATTGTGATAGGTGTCTTCAGGAGAGACAATGGTGCATGCAGAAGGAATGGCAGAAGAAATAGGGCTGGAGAGGGTAACTGTGTCTGCAGACAATATGTAGCAATATACAGTAATCTCACTAATGACAAAATGGATTACCCATAGTAAAATCGGTCTTCCCTCATTTATTCAATAAATGTTTATCGAGTGCCTACTATTTTCCAGGTACTGTGCTTGGTATCTCTGTGATGGTATACACAGGCTAGAAAGGAAAACAGGCATTAATTAAATTAGCACAAAAATCAAATGTAAATTTAAAACTATGATAAGTACAACAAAGATGAGATACATTGTTTCATGAAAACATGAAAACATTTGACAGGCCCCTTTCCCCCATGCAGTCGCAGTCATCCAACTTCCCCTCTTTTTTCTTTTTTTTTTGGAAGAAAATTAAGTCTTATTTATTTTTAAAACCAAACCACTAGGAAAATATATCACAGTCTTGAAACAACAGACAATATTATCATTTCAAGTAATAAGTTGGTAAAAAGACAAGGTCCTTAAAATGATAAGGTGCCAGAACTGGGATGAGAACAACTCATGTAGCAAAGGCCCAAGCTAAAGTGGGATTTGGTAACGGAGGACAGTCCTTTTGCCACTCTAAAGGAGCCACAGTTCACCCCTGAGTTGCTTACTTTTCCTCCCTTGACTTTTGTGTTGCCAGAGGATTGTCTCAATGCAGCTCTGTCATTTCTGGGGGCAAAGTAAGCAACACTGGGTTTAGACTTTCATTCTGTTTCACGAAAACCAGATTTTTCCAAACCCCATACTTCACAACCAACTTCCCCTCTTAATTTCTCAACTTGTGCTCTTTCTCCTTCTTGGTCCCTAATGAGCTGCTTGTTTGAGTGCGGAGATGCCGTACTCCAGGATAAACTCCCAACAGACACAAACTGCAATAGGGAACCATGTGTGTTTGAGGAGAAGCCGGGGCAGAAATAAGCTGCAGCTGGAGTTATGGAAATGAGCACAGGTTGTTGAGAAGTTAAGATGCTCTCCTGAACTCTGCCACCTTGGGCAGGACTCTCGATGGTTGAAGTTTTGGCCTCTTCATTTGGAAAATGGAAGCACTGGACTGTGGGACCTTTAGAGGACCTCCCATCTCTAAATAGTTCTTGTTCTTGAGATTGCATTAAACCAAGACAGATCCTGTTACTTAAGGTGAGAAAGGCAACGATTAAAGCATCCTTATTAATGTTCAAAAATCAATGCAACATATTTTTACTAAAGAAACTGAAAAATATACCTCCACAAAGCATTCTGGTGTTAAAGGTGGCTATTTCCAACTTATAAATAATTAAGCCTTTGATATGAAATTTTAAATGGTTTCAACATGCTCATCTTTGTTTCTCTCTCTCTCCTTCTCCATTCCACCCACCCTTAGGCTTATGAGCGGCCACAGAAACACTCAGCTCTCCACTATGACCCAGGCCTCCCACAGGATTTCACCAGTGACACCTTAAAACCAAAGCACCAGCAAAAAAGCAGCAGCCAGAACCACATGGACTGGTCCACCAACTCTGACAATGGACCTGCCACTCAGAATTGCTTCATCAGTCCAGAGTCTGGCAGAGAAACTGCAAGCACCAGCAAGATCCCAGCTCTTGAGCCCATGGCTTCCTTTGCAAAGGCCCAGGGTAAGAAAGGCAGTGCAGGGAGCACATGGAATCAGTTGTCCAACAGTAACAAAGATCTGCTCTTGGGAGGTGTGGTTCCATCTCCAAGCAACCACAGCTCACCAGCCCCACCCAGCAGCTCTGCTGAGTGCAGTGGGATTCAGCCCTTGGTAGATCAAGATGGAGGAAGTACAAAGGAGCCCCTTGAACCACCTACTATAAGCAGCAAGAAAAAGTCCAGTAAAAAAGATGTGATAAGTCAAACCATACCAAACTCAGACCTAGACTGGGTCAAGAATGCTCAGAAAGCATTTGACAGTACAGAAGGGAAAAGGGAAGGCTACTCTGCAGATAATGCCCAAGAGGCCTCACCAGCCAGGCAGAATGTGAGTTCCGTCAGTAATCCTGAAAATGACTCAAGCCATGTCCGGATTACTATCCCTATCAAGGCACCTTGCCTCGATCCAAGCAGCCATAAGAGGAAAAAGAGACAGTCCATCAAAGCAGTGGTGGAAAAGATCATGCCAGAGAAAGCCTTGACTTCGGGAATCACTATGAGCAGTGAAGTAGTTAATAGGATATTTTCCAACCCCGAGGGTAATAAGAAAGACCCCCGTGTCCCTAAGTTGGGTAAAATGATGGAGAACGAGTCCCCCTCAGCTGGCCTTGAAACTGGTGTAAATGCTGAGAAAGTTGTCCCAGGAGGTGTACCTAAGCAGAGAAAGCCACCCATGGTCATGACGCCTCCAACATGCACAGATCACTCTGCAAGAAAGCTGCCAGAAATCCAGCACCCCAAATTTGCCGCCAAACGGAGGTGGACGTGCAGCAAACCAAAACCCACCAGTCTGCTTCGGGAGGCAGTCATGGCCACCTCCGATAAATTGATGGTGGAACCACCGTCTGCTTATCCCATCACTCCATCCAGCCCTCTCTACACCAACACAGACAGTCTTACTGTGATCACGCCAGTCAAAAAGAAGCGGGGGCGACCAAAGAAGCAGCCTTTGCTCACGGTTGAGACAATTCATGAGGGGACGTCCACCAGTCCAGTCAGTCCCATCAGTCGGGAGTTTCCTGGCACCAAGAAGAGAAAGAGACGACGTAGTTTAGCTAAGTTGGCCCAACTAGTGCCAGGAGAGGACAAACCCATGAGCGAGATGAAATTTCACAAAAAAGTAGGAAAGCTTGGGGTATTGGATAAGAAGACCATCAAAACTATTAATAAGATGAAAACACTCAAGAGGAAAAATATATTGAACCAGATCTTGTCCTGCTCCAGCAGCATAGCACTGAAGGCCAAAGCTCCCCCGGAGACCAGCCCTGGGGCAGCAGCGATCGAGAGCAAACTGGGCAAGCAGATTAATGTCAGCAAGAGGGGCACCATCTACATCGGCAAGAAAAGGGGCAGGAAGCCGAGGGCAGAGCTGCCACCCCCATCCGAAGAACCCAAAACAGCCATCAAGCACCCGAGGCCTGTTTCTAGCCAGCCGGATGTTCCCGCCGTGCCTTCCAACCTTCAGTCACTTGTGGCGTCTTCACCAGCAGCTATGCACCCACTTTCGACACAGTTGGGTGGGTCCAATGGCAACCTGAGCCCCGCCAGCACTGAAACCAATTTTTCAGAGTTGAAAACTATGCCAAATCTCCAGCCCATCAGTGCTCTTCCAACCAAAACCCAAAAGGGAATCCATAGTGGGACCTGGAAGCTGTCTCCACCCAGGCTGATGGCCAACTCCCCGTCACACCTTTGCGAGATCGGGTCACTCAAGGAGATAACACTGTCCCCTGTGAGCGAGTCCCACAGTGAAGAGACGATCCCGAGTGACAGTGGCATTGGGACAGACAACAACAGCACGTCTGACCAAGCAGAGAAGAGTTCTGAATCCCGACGGAGGTACTCTTTTGATTTCTGCTCCCTGGACAACCCGGAGGCCATCCCATCTGACACCAGCACAAAGAACCGGCATGGCCACCGGCAGAAGCATCTCATCGTGGACAACTTTCTGGCCCACGAAAGCCTCAAGAAGCCAAAGCACAAGAGGAAACGGAAAAGCCTGCAAAACCGTGATGATCTCCAGTTTCTGGCGGACCTAGAAGAGCTCATCACAAAGTTCCAGGTGTTCAGGATCTCCCACCGGAGTTATACCTTTTACCACGAGAATCCGTATCCCAGCATTTTTCGGATTAATTTTGATCACTATTACCCGGTGCCATATATCCAGTATGACCCGTTGCTCTATCTTCGTAGGACTTCAGACTTAAAGTCAAAGAAGAAGCGTGGTAGGCCTGCAAAAACCAATGACACCATGACAAAGGTGCCTTTTTTACAAGGGTTCAGCTACCCTATTCCCAGTGGAAGTTACTATGCACCCTATGGAATGCCTTACACATCAATGCCTATGATGAACCTTGGTTATTACAGTCAGTACCCAGCTCCTGTGTACCTGTCACACACGCTCGGAGCAGCGTCCCCGTTCATGAGGCCCACAGTGCCACCACCTCAGTTCCACACAAGCTCCCACGTGAAGATGTCTGGTACAGCTAAGCATAAAGCAAAGCACGGAGTGCACCTGCAGGGGCCCGTGGGCATGGGCCTTGGTGACAGGCAGCCATCCCTGAATCCTCCCAAGGTGGGCAGCGCCAGTCTGTCCAGCGGTCGGCTCCACAAGAGGAAACACAAACATAAGCATAAGCACAAGGAAGACCGGCTCCTGGGGACCCACGACAACTTGAGTGGTCTCTTCGCAGGCAAAGCCACTGGCTTCTCCAGCCACATCCTGAGCGAGCGGCTGAGCAGCGCAGACAAAGAGCTCTCCTTGGTGAGTGAGAAAAACAAGCATAAGGAGAAGCAGAAGCATCAGCACAGTGAAGCCAGCCACAAAGCGTCCAAGAACAACTTTGAGGTGGACACCTTGTCTACACTGTCACTTTCGGATGCCCAGCACTGGACGCAGGCCAAGGACAAAGGTGACTTGAGCAGCGAGCCTGCGGACTCCTGTGCGAAAAGGTACTCTGGCAACGGTGGGGACGGGGGCGGCGCGAGACCGGAGAGCCTGGACGTGTTCAGCGAGATGAACCCTCCGAACGACAAGTGGGACAGTGACGTGAGTGCGAGTAAAAGGAGGAGCTACGAAGGCTTTGGAACGTACAGGGAAAAGGACATCCAAGCCTTCAAGATGAACCGCAAGGAGAGAAGTCCCTACGACTCCTCCGTATCTCCAGGTAAGGCCGAATTTTCTTCACGCTTGGACTCTGCTGTGACTCGGTTGCTGGGCCCTGCCATTCAGCAGTCGCTGTCTTCGGCACATTATTGCACTCACTAGTTTGCAGAGAGGTAGAAGCCGTATGACAGTGGGTCTTCTTGTACATTGGAGTCTGCTGTACCTTTTTTGCCTGTTTACTCAGTATTTACTGTCTTGCCTCTTTGGGCACCATTGCCTGAGGACTGTGGGCCCAGAGGCAGCCGCAGTAGCTGCCTAGATTACATCCATACCACCTACCTTTATGCATTTAATGAACAATATGGTGCCTAGGTCCTCATCTGATCTGGTGGTGAATTTGCGAGTTGGGTAAATCCTGTAAAACTCACTAGGAATACCAACAAGATCCCAGGAATGTCAGAGCTAGATGCAAATGAATATCTAGTTTATCTGACATGCTAGCTCTAGCTGTCACACAGCCTAGGTTGAAACATCTATAGCAGAGCCATTGGAAGCTAATGACCAGTGACTCTTGAAGGCTACGTGGTAAGGAAGCCACAGACCAAGACCGTGCTTTCCTCTCTTTGTCCATGGGCATTTGATAAGCATCCCTTTGTAGACCCTTCAAGTGGAGCCTTGACCTGTCATTTCCCTGCATAAAGGTGTGGCCGGGGCAGAACCTGGCTGTCAGCACCATGAGTTTCCTGCCTCTGCGGGACTTTGCCACCGTGTCTCTTGGCACATCCACTGGGGTTGGGATTTGCCCACTAATCTCTAAACTGAAGTCTGGTTGCTCATTCCTTGTCAGTTGCTGGCAGAATTTCCTTGCTAATGTGCCCACCCACGTAAACCTTCCTTGCCACAGAAGCCTCGCACTTCTACGCATATATCCCTTTGCCCCTGTCTATATGTCACACAGATGGTAAGACTCCTGTAGAACAGAGTAGTTATTTACTAGGAAAAGAGTCAAAACTCCTTAGGTCAGACAAACTCTCTGACCAAAGCCTAGTTTCGAGGACTGATCGTTCCTGATAAGATTTGAGTGTACTGTTTGACCTTTGTGTATGGTGCTTATTCCTTGCTCATCCTCCCCCTTCACAGGGAGTCACATTAGTGAAACTGAAGGCAATCTATTCATGAGGATTAGAGACGTTTTCCAGGCCAGCAGATTTCAGGAGGAAATATGGCTATGAGTTGGAAGCCACTTAAAGATTGCCCCAAATTGCCAGTAGCTTGTGAGTTGCTCTTGTGGTAGATGTTGTCCTTGCTTAATGAAGAGACCAGTTAGCAGTCATGTCTCCTGCATTTGCCGAAGGGGATGAATGGCCCACACTTCATGTCTGCCCAGATAGATGTCCTCTTCTGGGTTTCCCCATTTCTGATCATCAGACTTTATTGAAGGTGCTTATTTTTTGTGCAAAGCCTAAATTAAGCCCATCCAAACAAGAGTTGGGCTTCCCTAGTAGCTCAGATGCTAAAGCATCCGCTGCAATTCAGGAGACCCAGGTTTGATCCCTGGGTCAGGAAGATGCCCCGAAGAAGGAAATGGCAACCCATTCTAGCATTCTTGCCTGGAGAATTCCATGGACAGTGGAGCCTGGCAGGCTACAGTCCATGAGGTCACAAAGAGCTGGACACAACTGAGCAACTAATACACACAGACAAGAGTTGCTAAAAGATTAAATTTTCACGAGACATATTCTTACTTTCTCTTACAATGTGGTGGAATTGAACTTGCCATGAGCAAAGAGCTTTCTTATTTCTATTTTCTTAGCATTGTTTAGTTAGAAAACAATAATGGTATGTTATTGCTGAGAACCTGCAAGCAAGAATCCTAACTTAACAGACCTGAGAAACAAGGTCTGCTAAGCTGCTACTGCTAAGTCGTTTCGGTCGTGTCCGACTCTGTGTGACCCCATAGACGGCAGTCCACCAGGCTTCCCCATCCCTGGGATTCTCCAGGCAAGAACACTGGAGTGGGTTGCCATTTCCTTCTCCAATGCATGAAAGTGAAAAGTGAAAGTGAAGTCGCTCAGTCGTGTCCGACTCTTAGTGACCCCATGGACTACAGGCTACCAGGCTCCTCCATCCATGGGACCCTCCAGGCAAAAGTACTGGAGTGGGTTGCCATTGCCTTCTCCGGAGAAACAAGGTCTCAGAAGCTAAAACCAGCCGCTGTTACATTAGGGTTCTCGGCAGTCTTACGGGGACTTCTGCATGTTTCAACTGTATTACAGGTGGGCTCTGGCTTAAGTTTGCCAGCTAGAGGTTTATCTCTGGGCCCTGCATCTGAGGGCAGCCACACTGTAGCCACACACAACTCTTTGTATTTGTATTCACAAGTTGGTTGTTACTTCATTTAAAATTCTCCCTCTCCTTCCTCAACTTCTTATTGTTTTGCAGCTAGCCACAGAAAGCTAGATTCAGCCTGGAAATCGAGTTCTGCACCCAACTCTGTTATGACCTTAGGCATGATATCCTACCTCTTTGGGGGTACTATCTGCCAACCTGTAACTCAAAGAATTGGGCCAGATCTCTTTTGTATGGCATATTTCAATTCTTAAAGCCATTTTACATGTATTTCTTAGAGTGCCCTTCCTGCAATCTTAGAAGAGAAATACTTGCATTTCCATTTTATGAAACAGGACACTGAGGCTCAGAGATCAAGTGACCTGATCAGGTTCAGAAAAACTGTCACTTTTAATTCTAAGCCTAGGGCTTTGCCCTCTGCATTGCAACTCAGCTGCATGTCACCCAGCTAGTTAAGGCCAAGTCTAGAACACAGGGCCTGGTCCCCAGTCAGTGTGCCTATATCTCACCACCACCCTTCCTCTCAGAATCTCATCTATCCTCTGATTACATGCCTTCCCCTAGGGCATCTGCACAGTGATTATGTGATGAGTGCATAAGAGAGTAATTAAAACAAGAAGACATCCCTTGATTTAGCTCCCAGCCAATGAAAGAGGATTTCTTATGGCCTAAACTTGACTAAATATCAGCCTGGAAACATGTATGCTGACAAGGTTTCCACTTCTGTCCTTGCTAAAATCCAGTTCCCTGAGGTATTTTTGCCACTGCTTGTGCTTAGTTTTGTGTTGTATGAGCCTTTTTTCTGAACATTATCATGAATCTTAATTGTTAGTGGCTTATGGGTCTGCATAGTTATACCTGTTGTCCCTACACATCTTGATGAATACCTTATTGGAACAGACCAGATTCCCTATCATTCCCTTTCCTTCTAAACCATGGCCTCTCCTTGATATTTTAAATGCCCCTTCTATTCCTGAACCCCTGAAACATCAGGGAAAAAGTGTCCTTAGCACTTGGAACCCAAAGCATTCACCTTAATGTAATACACTCCAAAGAGTACCAAGTCCCATTAAAAGCTGGGAGACAGAAGAGATGACACTGAAGCATTAAGATTTTCAGGACTTTATCCAAATCAAGGTATCTGTTTGGCTAGATGGTACTGAAGGTCATGTTTAGAAAATAAGCATCTGTCCTTCCACACCTTCTCTTCTTCCACCTCTTCCTTCTCCATGTGGCTCATTTCCACAGCTTCTTAATGTTCAATTTCACATGATCTAGTCTTCTCCAAAATTGATACGGCATAAATATAAATGCCATTCTTTACCCTGTTGAGGACCAAATTCAGGAGCAAGGTGAAAAGAGGACCCTGAGATCAGAACTGATACGCATGAAAGTCGCTCAGTCATGTCCGACTATTTGCAACCCCATGGACTATACAGTCCATGGCATTTTCCAGGCCAGAATACTGGAGTGGGTAACCTTTCCTTTCTCCAGGGTATCTTCCCAACCCAAGGATCAGACCCAGGTCTCCCGGGTTGTGGCAAATTCTTTACCAGCTGAGCCGAAAGAGAAGCCCAAGAAAACTGGAGTGGGTAGCCTATCCCTTCTCCAGGGGATCTTCCCGACCCAGGAATCGAACTGGGGTCTCCTGCATTGCAGGTGGATTCTTTACCAACTGAGCTATGAGGGAAGCCCAAATGGAAGTCATTACCATTCTGGAGAGAGGAATTAGAGACTGTGCAGCAGTTGCACACTTCATTTCCTCTTTTCTGCTTGGAAAGTCATTCGTTCTCCATCCCCCTGCCCCAGTATATAGATGTGTTGTCTTGTTAGCCCCCTTACCACATACCTAGAGCTGGAAAGTTACACAGACTCTTCACCTTTTTCCTCTATTTCACTCCTGTCCTACTGCTTCTTTGGTTTCAAAAGGCAGTGACTCTTTTGACCTATTTTCTAAATGCACACCATCTGGTAAATCTTCACCTATAAAAATGCTTGCCTGGAGCCAAATAATGGATAAATAGTGGGAAGGTGAACTGCACAGACTCTCAGAGTTGGGAAAAGCTTCATCTGGGCTGCCGTCTCACCAGGCACCACCGTCTCATGCACGCTGACATGCGGCACATTCCAGAGAGCAAACCTGTCCAAGGATGACAATGCATATTCAGATAATGCTATATGCTCTCGGAGCCAAGTTCTCCTGAGGCAGTGGAAGAAGTCTCTAGTGTGAATGATGTTCTTCCTGTTTCAACCTCTTGGTGAAAACAATCTTTGCATACTTTGATGTAAAGTTAGGCCAGGGGCTTCAGATATTTTGACTGCTGCTGTCCAGGCTCCCATCAGATATTGGAGAAACAGTGAGGAGAGTTAAGTTTATACCTATTACCTCTTAGTCCAATGCCATTCTTAATCAAGGTGAGTCCCCAGGGTCAAGTACTTTCCCCATGATGAACGGATGCTGAGAATTCATTCTTAGCTCACGTCTCAGATATCAGAGGCCTGCCATGTAGGTAGCTGAATTCCTTTGAGCCTGGGTGACTCCACTTCTTCTTGTGGCTCTGTCTTGCCCTCTGTCAGCTCCTCTTATAGGCACTGTGGTCATTTCGGGAGGCAGTCTCTGTTGTCAGTCACGGGCAGGAAATGGATGCCCAAGCCAAAAATAATACAGAAGCCTCCTCCAATCAGTCATACAGATGAGGGAATATTAACCACATGGACAAAATGTCATGAAAACCGTACAAAAGAAACATGTGTGTGGAAAGTTTTCTAAACCTGAAATGGAAGAAGAGGACTCATGGGAGGAGAAAGTTAAAACCAGGAAAGAAGGAAGAGTAAAAAATGGAAAACTGGTGAAGTGTGGTCTGTCTGACCTCAATCCAAGTTGAATTCTAGGTCATCCTGTGGGAGGAAGTGAAAGATTAATTAGCAAATGGTTGCTGTGTGGCTTAGTGAGCTTATGAGTACCTGCCTCAGTCTTGTCTCCTCTGCTAACCAGCTGAAAGATCTTCTTTACTCACAGTTTTCCCAAGTAATACTAGGACAATAAGGGTTCTGACCAGACACGATAGTCTAGGAGTCTCGAATTTATACAATGGAATTGGAGCACATACACGCACCAGATTGTGCAGTTAAAGAGAAAATGCCCACATTATAGCCAAGTTGACCAATTAATTAGCTGTTCAGTGAAGTTTCAAAGCAGATTCTTCTGGCCCATGTCTTAACCTATGTGACATCCCTTTCATCTTTGGCTCAAGTGACTTCACTTAACCATTTGATCTCACTTTTCCAAAAGATGAGACCTCATAATTATACCAACAAATTCACTTGTTCATTGTGCAGGCTGAAACCACAGTCATCATCTTGGAACTAAATAAGTTAGAGCACTAATACGACCAATTGTATGAGAGCAGATTGAGCAAACTTGTGCCTGTAGTCACACTTAGAAGTAAAAGAGTACTAATATAGTATAAACACTTCATTTTGCTTATGAGAATACTGAGGTTTAGGAAGGACAAGCGACTTACCCAATAATTGGTAGAAGGGCTCAGAATGCGAAGTTTAGCATCAGGCAGAAAGAAAGGGAAGCGAGAGAGAGAGACAATAAAAGGAGAAAAGAGAGCAAGAGAAAGGTGAGTGTGGGAGAGATGTTAAGCTATATGTTTTATTTCACTGTGAGCTGTTGTAAAAGGTAAGCATCTCTTTGACAATAATTTGTTTCCAGGCTATCTCTGGGGACCCATGTTTGGGACTGGAAACGATCTTTGTGGACTGTGATGGAAGTAATTTTTTTTTCCTTTTCTGTCTTCACAATTGCACATACTTATTTTATTGAGCCTCCCACAGTTCCTCCTAAGGTTTCCTTTTGGAAACCAGGAATTAATCAAATTAAATGTTGTGACCCATAACTTTCTGACAATGAAAAAAAGAAAATAGCATCTCTTTTGCTACGTTGAACCAGAAATCCAGCAATCTGCCTTTGGAGCATGGAGTCTCCAGGCCATTTATCTTCCAACAGTTGGCAAACTTTCCCCCATCCTTTTGGAATATTTTATGTATACCTCTGTGGCTTTGGAGAGTTATGAAGATTCAGGTGTAGGTACAGAAAGTGAAAGTGTTAGTCGCTCAGTCATGTCTGACTCTTTGCCACCCCATGGACTGTAACCTGCCAGGCTCATCTGTCCATGGGATTCTCCAGGCAAGAATACTGGCGTGGGTTGCCATTTCCTTCTCTAGGGGTCTTCCTGACCCAGGGATTGAACACGGGTCTCCTGAATTGCAGGCAGATTTTTTACCATCTGAGCCATCTACAGAGAAGTCACAATTTTGACAGACTTGGCTTTGATACAACACGGAGCTTTTCTTGGCCAGAAAAATCAGTAAAGCATGCCTTCCAAAGGCTAGCCTGTCACTGGTCCATGATAAGGATAGTGCCTTTGGAAGGATCCTCCAGAAAACCATGTCTTCACTCTGTAAACAAATAAGCAATAAGGCTGAACAGTTCATCATGGCTTAAACATGTGCCAATATAGCACTTCACACAAAGTAGTTGAATTGAAGAGGAACTAATAAAGACAAGGGACATTTTTTAAATTATTAATTTAGTGTCTAGTATATGCATGGGTTTGTACAGTCCTGGGAGAGTAGTTCAAGGATGCTTTACTATTAATGAATCATAGTAAAAAAAGCATTAAGTAACTCCATGGTTTTGCCCTCAAAGAGGGTACAATCAGGAGGCTCTCCTGAATAACCTGCTGCTGCTGCTGCTAAGTCGCTTCAGTCGTGTCCGACTCTGTGCGACCCCACAAACGGCAGCCCACTAGGCTCCTTTGTCCCTGGGATTCTCCAGGCAAGAACACTGAAGTGGGTTGCCATTTCCTTCTCCAATGCATGAAAGTGAAAAGTGAAAGTGAAGTTGCTTAGTCATGCCTGACTCTTAGTGATCCCATGGACTGCAGCCTACCAGGCTCCTCTGTCCATGGGATTTTCCAGGCAAGAGTACTGGAGTGGGTTGCCATTGCCTTCTCCCCTGAATAACCTAGGGGAGGAAAATAGATGCAACTTAGACTATAAGGACCATCAGGAAATCATAGAGAAGATGCTGGGCTGTCCAATGAGGGTAAGCCACTGCCGTATTTTCAGTGCTGGTGGAAAGGTGGAACCAGGAAATTCTTCTGTTTGGCATTTTTTTAAGGATGGAAGAGTCTTTTAGAGCATGGAGATGGTGGGATGGTGATGGGAGAAAGTGGAGTCAAGCATACCGTGGGAAGAAAGCTCTGTCAATAAAGGTATTTAGGAGGAAATACCCCAAAAACACTTGGGAAATGGTGTTTAGTCTAAGTTCTATTGAGGTTAGGATCTGCAATTGGGAAATCATGGTAGATAAGGAGTATGTTGTGCTGGAGTTTAAAGGTTTTACCCCACACTCTGAGGCTTGTGCTTAATTAAGTAGACAGTGGTCAGCCATTTCATTATTCAGGCAAAAATTGTGAGATGATCAAATTATTGTCTTTTTCCCCTGACTGCTCCCTCCCTCTTGTCTGGGTTGGGCAAACTTAGCCCATCTTGCATTTTTCATATGACATTGTAATAATTCATTTCTTATTTGAATTGTACCCACTACCTACTCTTCTTCCCCCAGCCCACCCACTGGATTATAAGCCTCTTAAAAGCATCATATCTACTCAGGTGCTCAAAGAAAAAAATAAATAATAATGAGTCATTCCTGACTCATCTGTTTCCCTCTGTAGCTAAAATCAAAGAGGGTTCCAATATGTTGGCCTCAGGCAACTGGAAGCATGATAGCATGTGAATAGAACCATAGACATTGAAGCGGGAGTGTGAGGGGACGAGTGGCTGAGGCAGCAGTTGGCAGCCCTGCACAGAGTAGAGCTGGAGATTCACCAAAGGGGAAGACTGGAAAATTAAGGAAAGAGAGTGGAAGGGGGAGACCCCTGTGGTTCACCTTAAACAGAGAGGCAAAGTAAGAGGGGATTGGGCAGAGACAGAGGAGTGACAGAATTGTTGGAGAAGAAACAAGGGCACAGAGAAGAATGAATTTCAGAAGAATGGGGTGGGGGGCCACGAGGGCCCGAGCTACAGAGTTCATAGAAGATGGGGATATGTGAGAATTTGTATGAACATATTGTCCACTCTGGAGACAGCAGAAAAGTTAGCAATTAAGTATTTAGTGCCTCGTATGGTTAAGCGGGGGTGGGGTGGGCTGTGTGCCAAGTTCAGGTAGTAGAGAGGTAATGAATAAGTAGATGATGAGAAAATAGGGGGCGAAGGTGCAGAAAGTGAAACGTGGTTGTGGTTGGAGCTTCTTAGAAGCTCCGACTTCTTAGAAGGCTTTGTTCTATAGTGAGCCCTTGATGGGAAGTGACACATTCATTCTTAGCAGGGCTTCAGTCTAAGGTTCCCCCTATTCAGGGAGCATGAAAACAATGCCATACTCTTTATCCTATGTCATTCTGCCTCCCTGTGAAGCCCACATATAGAAAAGGTTTTAGTATTTTAAAAGAGGTCAGAGATTCCAGGCAGGCTCCGCTTTGCTTGTCCCACAGACACTACTACTACTACTACTACTACATCGCTTCAGTCGTGTCCGACTCTGTGCGACCCCACAGACGGCAGCCCACCAGGCTCCCCCGTCCCTGGGATTCTCCAGGCAAGAACACTGGAGTGGGTTGCCATTTCCTTCTCCAATGCATGAAAGTGAAAAGTGAAAGTGAAGTCGCTCAGTCGTGTCCGACTCTAAGCGACCCCATGGACTGCAGCCTACCAGGATCCTCCGTCCATGGGATTTTTCCAGGCGAGAGTACTGGAGTGGGTTGCCATTGCCTTCTCCGTCCCACAGACACACAGACACTTATTTTTGGTCATGGTAATGGCTGTTTGAAAGTTTCTCTTTATGGTACCACGGATATGTGCTGTACTAGCATGAGTGTGTGGAGGAAAAGTTCAAGTTTTGGTAAATGAATCTTACTGAATGTTTACTGTGTACAAAGTTTTATAGACTAAAGTTTAATTGTTGATCTTTCAGAGGTCTTTACTACTCTGTGGAATAAATATATATATGCTGGTTCATAAAGTGCTTACCTTCTTGCAAACAATTATGAGCTCTTTAGTTATTAAACATATAACATCATGCCAGGATACAACACACGGAGAGACCAGAACAAAAGAAAAGCAAGAAAGGGCTCCTGACCTTAGGTTCCCTATACTATACTGAAAAGAGATGAAGTTAACATACATAAAACAACCTGAGGATTAATGCAGACCAAATTTAATCTGTGCCAACTCAGTGGCCAACAACAGGAGCCATAGTGATACAGGATCAGAAAGGATGACAGTGTTTAGTGAAAAACAAAATCCAGGGCTTGAACCCTAGAGAGTGGATGCATAGTGATTCACCAAGGCACCAGATGGATGTCAACTAAAAAATTAGTCACAACCTGCAAGTGGAGTTATTTTATTTGGTGGTTAGGTTCAGGACTCTGAGCCCAGGAGGCAGGAGAGGCAGTCAAACTATACACAAGTTGGCAACAAAGGGAGCAGGCATGCTGAACATAAAAGATTATTGTTAAGTAGTAAGGAAAAGGGCTTCCCAGGTGGCACTAGTGGTAAAGAACACACCGGCCAATGCAGGAGACACAAGAGATGAGGCTCCGAACCCTGGATCGGGAAGATCCCCTGGAGGAGGGCGTGGCAACCCGCTCCAGTGTTCTTGCCTGGAGAATCTCCATGGACAGAGGAGCCTGCTGGGCTACAGTCCACAGGGTCACACAGAGTTAGACACAACTGAAGCAACTTACCACATAGCACGAATTGCTGCTTCGAAGTCGCTTCAGTCGTGTCCGACTCTGTGCGACCCTATAGGCGGCAGCCCACCAGGCTCCCCCGTCCCTGGGATTCTCCAGGCAAGAACACTGGAGTGGGTTGCCATTTCCTTCTCCGACGCATGAAAGTGAAAAGTGAAAGTGAAGTTGCTCAGTCGTGTCCGACTCTTAGCGACCCCATGGACTGCAGCCTACCAGGTTCCTCCATCCATGGGATTTTCCAGGCAAGAGTACTGGAGTGGGGTGCCATTGCCTTCTCCGACATAGCACGGACAGTAGTGTGTTAATTGCTCAGTCATGTCCGACTCTTTGCAACCCTATGGGCTGTAGCCCGCCAGGCTCCTCTGCCTATGGGGATTCCCCAGGCAAGAATACCGGAGTGGGTTGCCATGCACTTCTCCAGGGGCTCTTTCCAATCCAGGGATCGAACCCAGGTCTCCGGCATCACGGGCAGGGATCAAACCCAGGTCTCCAGCATCACGGGCATACTCTTTACTATTTGAGCTACCAGCTCACACAATAAGGAAAACCAAATGTCAAGCTAAGGAATTTAGCATTCTTCTGTGTTTGGGCAGATGCAAGCCTCTGGGCTCACTGAATTCATTCCTTTCATATGCACCTCAGCTGTCTGGGGCCAAATCCTGTTTTGTTTTGTCTTTGATTTCTCACACCTGCTCCACCACCCCACCCCACCCCCAGCTCTTTGGCAGTCACCGTAGGGGTGGTGGCATGCTGGATCTCAGGCATTGTGCTCCCTTTCCAAAGCCCTCATTCACTTTTGGAAGCCTGAAATCACTGATGGCTGTTACATCCTTGTTTATTGATATGGCTGGAGCTATTCCATTTCACATGGGTGAAGACCTGGAGCTGGGCGTATGTGGCAGGTACAGGAAGGTACTTAGCTAGGTTGAGGTTAGCAGTGGAGTGGGGATGGACTTTTAAGAGGGCTTCCCTGGTGGCTCAGATGGTAAAGAATCTGCCTGCAATGTGGGAGGCTCGGGTTCGATCCCTGGGTTGGAATGGTCCCCAGGAAATGGCAATCCACTCCAATATTCTTGTCTGGGAAATCCCATGGGCAGAGGAGCCTGGCAGGCTACAGTCCATGGGTTTGGTTGAACTTTTAAGAAGGCAGAGTTGCACACAGAGAATATGAAGTTATATCCTGGAGGGATGAAGAACACATGAAGTACATGCTGGCCCAGCATGAAGGGTGATGAGCTTGGTGCTTGGTGAAATGATGAAGTCCCAGGAAACACGCCCCCCTCAAAGACCTTGTAAAGCTCCCAGGAGACAAGAAATGGATATATACACATGTGGAAAGCAACTAGAGAGAATAATGACAGACTACCCATTAATGACTGGAAATAAACACCAGGTCTACAGGAAAATAACTTTTAGAATAGTAAGTTGCATGTTGTAAAACCAAGTTGATGTGAGTGTTTACTTTATTACATAAGGATTCAGAACAAATTAGATAAAAAGAAGAAAGTAAGAGGGGGAGATCCACAAAGTAGAACAAGCAGGTCCAAGAGCTGCCTCTGCTGGGGTTTTCCCATTCTTCTCTGAAGGGCAGCTTGAGAAGATGGGCAGGAGTGGGTCGGGAGGTGGGGCTTCTGTATTGATGAAGGATCTGAGGACACAAAGAGACAAAAAGCTTTACCTGGTGGTACATCCCAGGTAAACGCCCCTTACATCTGAAGAGGGCGTTCTGCTTTTCAGAGCACATTTTCTAACTTTTATTTGGTCTTCCTACTCCACTGAGATTTGCAGATAAGTGTTGCTCTCCCACTTGCCAGGCAAGGAAATCAAAACCCAGAGGGTTAAAGTCTTTGTCCAAAGTCGCTAAACCAGTTTTGCACAGAGAAAGTGCTAGGTTCCAGGTTTCCTGACTTTTCCCATCACCTCCGTTTTTCCCACACTCTTTCCAGAGTCTTTGCAAGGTCAGTAGCATGACTCAGCTTTTGAGTTATCAAAAGAACCCTCAAGAGGCCTTGTCTGTGGGTTAAATATTAGAGTTCAGAATAAGAAACTGGCTAATAAGCAATTTGATCTTTGCTACAATTTAAAACAATTTTCAGTGGAGTATAGCTGCTTTATATTGTGTCAGTTTCTGCTGTACAGCAAAGTGAATCAGCCACATATCCCATCCTTTTTGTATTTCCTTGCCATTTAGGTCACCACAGAGCATTTAGTAGAGTTTCCTGTGCTGTACTGTAGGTGCTCATTGGTAGGGTGGTTTAGTCGCTAAGTTGTGTCCAACTCTTGGAACACCGTGGACTGTAGCCCGCCAGGCTCCTCTGTCCATGAGATTCTCCAGGCAAGAATACTGGAGTGGGTTGCCGTTTCCTTCTCCAGGGGATCTTCCCGACCCAGGAATCGAACCCTGGTCTCCTGTACTGCAGGCAGATTCTTTTTATACATAGTATCTGTACTGTATGTGTCCATCCCAATCTCCCAGTTCATCCCCCGACCCCCTTGGTATCCATAGATTTTATCCTTTACATCTGTGTCTCTAGTTCTGCTTTGGAAATAAGTTCATCTATCCCACTTTTGTGGGGCTTCCCTGGTGGCTCAGAGGTTAAAGCGTCTGCCTGGAATGTGGTAGACCCGGGTTCGATCCCTGGATTGGGAAGATCCCCTGGAGAAGGAAATGGCAACCCACTCTAGTACTCTTGCCTGGAGAATCCCGTGGAGGGAGGAGCCTGGTAGGCTACAGTCCATGGGGTTGCAAGGACTCGGACACGACTGAGCGACTTCACTTCACTTCACTTCACTTCATACCACTTTTGTAGATTCCACATATATGTGTTAATATTTGATATTTGTTTTTCTCTTTCTGACTTATTTCACTCAGTATGATGGTCTCTAGATCCATCCACATCTCTACAAATGACCCAATTTCGTTCCTTTTTATGGCTGAGTAATATTCCATTGTATATATGTACCATACCTTCTTTATCCATCTCTGTTGATGGACATTTAGGGTGTTTCCATGTCCTGGCTGTTGCAAATAATGCTGGAATGAACACTGGGGTGCATGTGTCTCTTTGAATTATCATTTTCTCTGGGTTTATACCCAGTAGTGGGATTACTCAGTCACATGGTAGTTCTATTTTTAGTTTTTTAAGAATTTCCATGCTCCTCTTACAATTTTTTTTAAATTTGAAAGGATCTCTTTGGAGCCAGTTAGCCGGACCCAGGGTATGATACCAATTCTATGTACAGAGCCTTCGTCTCATCTGGTGAACAGAGACTCAATGGAGGTTGGACATTCTGAAAAATCACAAAGGAAATGCAAAGGGAAAGCAAAAATGGTCTTATTCACTAAATCACAAAACACTAAACCTAATACTTAAAACTTTGTTATTTTTTAAAGAAAAGTTTGAGGAATTTTATGTACCTCAGTTCAGTTCGGTTCAGTCGCTCAGTCGTGTCCGACTCTTTGAGACCCCATGAATTGCAGCACGCCAGGCCGCCCAGTCCATCACCAACTCCCAGAGTTTACCCAAACTCATCTCCATTGAGTCGGTGATGCCATCCAACCATCTCATCCTCTGTCTTCCCCATCTCCTCCTGCCCTCAATCTTTCCCAGCATCAGGGGCTTTTCAAATGAGTCAGCTCTTCTCATCAGGTGGCCAAAGTATTGGAGTTTCAGCTTCAACATCAGTCCTTCCAATGAACACCCAGGACTGGTCTCCTTTAGGATGGACGGGCTGGATATCTTTGCAGTCCAAGGGACTCTCAAGAGTCTTCTCCAACACCACAGTTCAAAAACATCAATTCTTTGGCGCTCAGCTTTCTTTATAGTCCAACTCTCACATCCATACATGACCACTGGAAAAACATACCTACATACCTAGTAGTAAACAAAACTTGTATCTTGAAAGTGACATAGGCTAAAAATAAAAACAGACCAGAGTAAGTCATTAAGGAAACCATGGGTTTGAGGTTATATCTAAAACATATGCTTAAGTGTTAGGAGACGTCATCCCCTTTTAACCACCCACCAGGATTGGGATTCCATAGTGAAAAGCTATGGTTCTGAACCAGTTTGTCATGTCTTATATTCCATGAAAGACCAGTAGGCCAAGGAAATTTCTCTTATAGGACATAATTCTTTGTGCTATTATAGTTTTTCTTTATTTTTTCTAATCATACAATTTAAAGGCATCAAGTGTCTGAAATGCGTAAGACATAGTCCTGGGCAGTATTACAACTATAAGTATGTAAGGGACATCTTGTCATCTTTCAATAGGAGTGACATAGTCCTAAAAGGCAATGGCAGCCCACTCCAGTACTCTTGCCTGGGAAATCCCATGGACGGAGGAGCCTGGTAGGCTATAGTCCATGGGGTCGCTAAGAGTCAGACATGACTGAGCTACTTCACTTTCACTTTTCACTTTCATGCGTTGAAGAAGGAAAGGGCAACGCACTCCAGTATTCTTGCCTGGAGAATCCCAGGGACAGCGGAGCTGCCGTCTGGTGGGCTGCCATCTACGGGGTCGCACAGAGTCGGACACGATTGAAGCAACAGCAGCAGCAGCGGCAGCAGCAGTCCTAAAAGTCTGTCAGAATTTCTCCTAATTCAGCAACCAACCCCTTTAGTACTAGATATTATTTTTCTCATTGAAGACCCAAGAACAACAGTAAAAATGGATTCTCTACCCATTGTGTAGATCAAAGGATTATTTGGAAATAATTATATTGTTTCTTTTACCATCTTTAAAAAAAAAAAAAAAACTGTTAGTGAATAAAATTTGGAAAATGTAGAAAAAAAATTCGTGTAAGAAAAAATAAAATCAACTACAGTCCCACTAAATAGCCATTATGATAAGGTAAATACACAGGTCCCTAGTTGATGGTGATGATAGCTGCTCACCTTGCAACCTACCTCCTTTTCTTCCCCAGGAAAGCCAGCCCATGCTCCCCTCCTCCACCATCCTTGCTTTCTCCTCTCTTCCCCATCACCACTTCGACTGCCTGATCTTTTCAGTTTCCTCTCAAGTGCCTTCCCAGAATTGACCACTCTACTGCCATAACCTTTCATTCTGCATTCTGTGTCATTGCCCAAACAGGGGAGTAAGTTTTTTTTTTAAATAAATGCAGTGGCAGTTGAGCATAAAAACCATCCCACTCTCCAGACTGTCCTATATAAGATCTCCACAAGAGTTCAAGTTCCAGGACAGCAATCGGGAAGGGGGCCAGTTAATCACAACTGAAGACGGTTTCGAAAAGTTTTTCCCAAGAGTTTCCAGGTGTTGAGAGTGTTCTCTCAAATCAGAATCTGACAAGGGGGGATGCAATAAATTTTCCAAAGCTTGAGATCCACAATTCTACATGTAAGTGAAAAATGCCACCAGCCAGGGTCTGTTACAAATACCACCCCCACTTCACACACACACACACACACACACACACACACACACACACACTATAGCTACACTCATTGGTCAGCGTTCCTGTCACTCATACCAAGATCACTTAAAGAGAGGGAGCTAGCTATTGATTATAGGTTTGTGACACAAAGGACTACCCGTACTTGCTTATTTTTCTTCCTCATATACCTATGGATATATCTAAGCCTACGTCAACATATGTTCTTAGACGGGTATTTGCATAGGGCATTAGGCAAAGGAGAAGAGAAAATCTTCCAGATTTCTTATGTTTTCATGGATAGTACAAATAAAATTTTATTTTATTAAATAAAATAGCTGAAATAACTTTTTGTATTTACTTTTTGTCCATTATTTTTCTAGTACCAATTGATATTAATTATAATAAAAGAAATTCTGTTCCAGTGGTCTGTCTTAGAGAGAAGTAGCTTATTTCTGGGTGTTTTCTCCTGATCCTGGGGAGGACACTGAGCAATGACTGGCTCCCTCAGGTGATTTCCCCAGTGTAGCATGTCAGCCGGAGAAGGCCTTGGCACCCCACTCCAGTCCTCTTGCCTGGAAAATCCCATGGATGGAGGAGCCTGGTAGGCTGCAGTCCATGGGGTCGCGAAGAGTCGGACACAACTGAGCGACTTCACTTTCACTTTTCACTTTCATGCATTGGAGAAGAAGGAAATGGCAACCCACTCCAGTGTTCTTGCCTGGAGAATCCCAGGGACGGGGGAGCCTGATGAGCTGCCGTCTATGGGGTCGCACAGAGTCAGACACGACTGAAGCGACTTAGCAGCAGCAGCATGTCAGCTCCACCTGCTTATGGAAGCCCCTCAAGCCCCAGAAAAACTTCATTCATGTAGCCCGAGCTTCCACCAGGTCAGGGTTGCACCTTCTTTATCCACAGCAATGCTTCTCTACTCCGTTTTTCATTTGGGGAATCCTTTTGGAAATAATCAGCCCAGAGCAAAGCTCCTTTGTTTCCATGCCCTACCCCACACCCCTTATAGCTCTAACTAAATAAATATATTAATTACTGAAATGGAAAAAGAAGAATGAAATAACTTTTCGTGGAGCATCCACGAAGGGAACCATAACAAAATGAGTAATTGATGCCAGATGTAGAAATAACCGTTTCTCTTGCATAAAGCCCAAAATTCTTTATCTGGCTTAACAGACCCTCCATTATCTCACCTTGTTTCCAGATCATTTTCATCTTAGTGACTTGCTGTGAGTTTTGCTAAATCTCTACCTTATCCTACAGAAAATACCATAATTAGCCTGGATCTGAATCTCCAGTCACCCCATTGCCTCCTTCACATAGAACTCTTCTTTTCAATCTGGCTTCCAAATCTTACTTGTTTCCTTAACCATTCTGGCATCTTCTGCTTCTCTGATATAAGTAATATCTTAACTTTCATTTCAGTGCTTATTTATTTATGGCCTTGTATTGTTTATTTTAGGTAAGAATATCTTGACTCACTCAGATAAAATCTGAGTTGTACAGAGCACAACTCACTAGCTTGGGAATAAATCCAGCAACGGCTAAGGCAGCATACTAGAGCATTAAAATGCTAGGGAGTTAAAGTCTCCTGGATGCAGATTTGGATACTAAATCCCCACTTACTAGTAGCATGACCTTGGGCAACTGAGCCTCATTGATCCTCGTTTTCCTCATCTGAAAAACGAGGCTATTAAAACCTACCTGGCAGAGTTTTATGAGAGCCAAAGGAAAGTAGAGTATACACGAGAGCATCCAGGGCACAGCTTACCACATGGTCATTAATAATGTTCATTTCCTTTCACTTCCACTTTGGATAATACATTCAAGCGCAGAAAATACAACACAGCAGATTTCTACAGAAGTCTTCTTTGAACAGCAGGCTTTCTGTCCCAATTATGCTCATACTGGGGTGAAGTTAAATCTCCCTTCGAACACACATATGCGCATGGAAGGGTAGACATCTGCTGGCCTACAATCGTATTTGATGACAAAGATAAGGTGTCAGGATTATACAGTGATGGTGGATAAGTGACAAAACACACATTTCACCCAAAGATAACTGCAGGTTCACCGTTTTGGCATCATCTGCAGGGCTTGGAAGTTCTCTTGAAAAGGGAAGCAGTTTCAACCTTATGACATTTGGTCTGCTGCAGCCAGAGTCTGTGAGCCCTAGTTAATGGCACCTGTCTCAGAAACCAGTTTATCTACTAACCCCTGTCATTAAAATGCAGTGATAAGAGGAGTAGTGAAATTTGTATTCATTTTCTATTGTTGCTGTAAAGATTTATTACAGATTTAGAGGCTTGAGACAGAGAACGTTTATTATCACATGGTTTCTGTAGGTCAGAGGTCCAGGAAGCTCAGACGCTTAAGGTCTCATGAGACTGCAATCAAGGTGCAGGGAGGGCTGGAGATTGTGGACAAGGATGGGACTCCAGTCTCATTCAGGTTGAGTTCCCATTTAGTTCCTCGTGCTTTTTGCATCAAGGTATTGTTTTAGTTGCTAAGTCTTGCAACCTTATGGACTGTGGCCCACCAGCCTCCTCTGTCCATGGAATTCTCCAGGCAAGAATACTGGAGCGGGTTACCATTTCCTTCTCCTGGAGTCTTCCTGACCCAAGGGTCGAACCTGTATCTCCTGCATTGTCAGGTGGATTCTTTACCACTGAGCCACCAAGGTACCTGGTGGCTAGTCTTTGCTCCTAGAGGCTACCTGCATTAATTCTTCTTTTTTCTATGTGGCCTCTCCAGCAGAAGGTCCAGTCTCTCTGCTTTTTCTTTTCCTGCATCTCTCTGATGCCTGGACACCCCTCACCCCCATGCTTCAGCTCCTGGTATTCTCTGCTGTTCCATGAACACAGGTACCTTGTGCTTCCAAACCTCTCAACTTTTACACATGCTCTGCTTTCCTTTCAAAGCATTATTCAGAGGGGATGATACTAACATTTGCCTCATGACTAATGACCTGTGTTCTTTGTAGATTTCCCCTTGTGATCTGGTAGATGATCATGGATAATTTTAAAATAATTACCTCATGGATAATTTTTAAAATGCAGTTAAAAAGTCAATTATCAAGTCACAGATTGCTAAGCTGGATGGTAAAGAACTCAGAAAAGGGACAGTTCATTTGTAGACTGGATTTGCACATGGGACACTTTATGGGGGAGGTGGTCATACCTGGACCTTGAAGAATAGGTTGGATTTACATAAATAATGAATAGAGATGAACAGCTTGGGGTTAATATGAATATATATACAATGTTCTTTGGAAAGCTATAGCATTTATTCATTCATTACATATATATTTTTTAAAACTCTTGGGAATATAAAAATGATCCAGAAAGATGGGGCTTCTGTATTCATGGAGTTTACTAGCTGATACAGAAGAGAAAAAGAATCAATAAGATAATTAAATAACAAAATGTGATATATTTGGGGAGAAAAAAAGAATGCGACTAGTAGGGGCATGACCTGCTTGACTGGCTGTCTGTGTGGAGGACTAGAGAAGCGGCCTTGTCAGAGAGCGTTGTGTTGAATGGTGGATTTCAGTCGGGTTCTACCAGCAAGAGGGGACCACTGAGGTCAAAGAAATGCCATGGTGATCACTGCATCTTCCCCAGAGTGGTTTGGCCATGATACTACTTACCTGGATTGTTTATCTAGTTCTGGGTCATCTTGTAATTCTGTGACATGTCTGAATGGCTTAATGAACCCTTTCTTCATGAGTAGGCAACAGTGGCTTTTCCTTTAATCCCCATCTGAGCGATTGAGTTATAATGACTTGCTCTAAGCTCACCCTGAAAGCTAACCAACCACCAAATCTCAGTCTACAATTCAGGTGTAGCTCACATGCTAGGAGGAGGTAACTTGGAACATGTATTAAGTCAAAATACTTCTCAGCCTTAATTTCTTTTCACAGTTTAGAATCTGTTTTATCCAATGTGGAAAGGAAAAGAACTCCCTTGCTTGGACTTCTTGTTGACATTTCTCTTTGGTAGGGCTCAGGGATTGGGGGTCGTTCCAATCGCTCTCTGGTCCTCGTAATTCAGCCCTGTGGCATGTTCATAAAATACCAACCACTGAAAGTCTAGTAATCACAAAAACATGTGCTTTCTCCTTATATCCACTAACATTCTTTCTCTCATTAAAAAATAGAAAGTTCAGAAATTGAATTAGAAAGCTAAACTTGATATCTTTAAATTCTTTTGGTTTCTAGAAAAAAAAAGAAGCTACAGCTTTTCTGATTTCCCTTCAGTTAAATATTACTCCTGAATGGGGAAAATTGTACAAAAAGTCTGAAGAGTTGAGACTGACATGAGGAGAGGGTTTGTATTTCCTCACTTTAAAGAAGAAGAAACCTTCAGTTTTGTCTAATCTTTAGGAATGCAGGGCCCCATCCAACCCACAAACTGTTGGCAGCATCATGGCACTACACAGAATGTTCTTTTACGCTTTCTCCCTCCTCCCTAACCTTTCCTGTGAAGTTATAAATGTCAGCATTTAGAGACAGTCTTATTCACATAAAGTACAGACGTTAGGTTGGGTCCTTGGGCGTTGTTTCTGCTGGCTGCACACTAGAGAGGTGGTCCCAAGAAAAGCAGGCACACTTTAGCTGGCTAGGGCCTGGGTTGGTCTTTATTTGTAAAATCTTCTTTGTCCCTCCTACACCAGCTACCTGCTTTGTGAAGCTTTGATTTAGTAGCCCTGTGCCCAGAAGAAATCTTACTGAACTGAAATTACCCTCCTGATTGGAAGATAAAGTTACTCTGAAGATCACCTCAGCAGGCCTTGTACTTCCTCCTCTTCTGTTTCGCCTTGACCGCCTGACTCTGCCTGTATACAGGACTCCCCTTTGACTTTGCTATAGCAGCTGATCAGCTGTGATCTCAGGTATAGCTGCACCAAGAGAAATCCCAGATAATGTCCACTCGGGGTCAAAGACACAAACAAATGCCCTGAAGCTGCTGCTGCCTCAGAGTCAGGGAATCCTATCCCCAAATCTAGTTATTCTGCACACTTGGGGATAGTGACTTCTGTTTTGCCAAGTACATTCATTATAGCCTCATAAGCTGAGAGCTCATATTACTTCCTCAGCAAGCAGCCCGTATGGATTTGCTTACCAAGGCAGGCCCAAAAGCGACAGACACCCTCTCATTTAGGGCAGGGAACTATCACTGGAAGGAACTGGGGGAAAAGAGAAGCTGACCAGAGAGAGCAAACCAAGAGATCTTGGGCAAGTGACTTAAGCAATCTCTGCCTCTCAAGTTTAAAACAGAGATAATAATAGTTTCTACCAAATAGGGTATTTTGTTATTCAGTCGCTAAGTCATGTCAGACTCTATGTGACATAATGGACTGCAGCACACCTCCACTATCTCCCAGAGTTTGCTCAGATTCAAATCCATTGAGTTGGTGATGCTATCTAACCATCTCATCCTCTGCTGTCCCTTCTCCTTTTGCCTTCAATCCTTCCCATCACCAGGGTCTTTTGCAGTGAGTTGGCTCTTTACATCAGGTGGCCAAACAGTGGAGCTTCAGCTTCATCAACAATCCTTCCAATGAATATTCAGGATTGATTTCCTCTAACATTGACTAGTTTGATCTCCTTGTAGTCCAAGGGACTCTCAAGAGTCTTCTCCAGCACCACAGTGTGAAAGTATAAATTCTTCAGTGCTCAGTCTTCTTTGTGGACCAGCTCTCACATCTGTACTTGACTACTGGAGAAACTGTAGCTTTGACTATACAGACCTTTGTTGGCAAAGTGATGTCTTTGCTTTTTAATATGCTGTCTAGGTTTGTCATAGCTTTCCTTCCAAGGAGCAAGTGTCTTTTAATTTCATGGCTACAATTACTGCCTGCAGTGATTTTGTAGCCCAAGAAAATAAAATCTGTCAGAGCTTCCACTTTTTCCCCTGCTATTAATATTTGCCATGAAGTGATGGGACTCGATGGCATGATTTTATTTTAATGTTGAGTTTCAAGCCAGTTTTTTCCACTCTCCCCCTTTCCCTCATCAAGAAGCTCTTTAGTTCCTCTTCACTTTCTGCCTTTAGAGTGGTATCATCTACATGTCTGAGATTGTTGATATTTCTCTTGGCAGTCTTGATTCCAGCTTGTGATTCATCCAGCCCTGCATTTTGCTTGATGTACTCTGCATATAAGTTAAATAAGCAGGGTGACAAAATAAGGCCTTGTCATACTCCTTTCCCAGTTTTGAACTAGTCTATTGTTCCATGTCCAGTTCTAACTCTTCCTTCTTGACCCACATACAGGTTTCTCAGGAGACAGGTAAGGTGGTCTGGTACTCCCATCACTTTAAGAATTTTCCACATCTTGTTGTGATCCACATAGTCAAAGGCTTTAGAGATAATAATCACTTCCATCTTCTAGGATATGTTTGCTTACAAAAGTATACCATAAGGTCTGACTCATAGGAAACATGCAATAAATGTCAATGGTCATAATTATTGTTATTATTAAACCCATATTGTGTACCTTATTCATGTGTTGTATACAGTGATTCCAGTTGGTATTCAATAGTAGAATATATCATTGTTGGTATAATTTCAAATGCATGTGATTGTTTTAAACAAAAGCGCACCAAAAATCTACCTACTTGGTATCAGGGACTCTAATACAGAAAGAACTATATGGCCCACTGTTGTCCACAGGCTGCCAATCTGAGAGAAAGATGGACTTAGAAGCAGAGAAGGACGTCGGACCCCTTCAGTGCTGCCGTGGTGTGTGCCCAGGGCCCATGGGAACAAATGAGAGTAGACAGTACTCCCTGGAGGGCCAGAAAGGGTGGCATTTGGATGCAGTTATCAGGGCTTTATGGCTTGATAGAGAGAAAGAGCAGATCCAAGTATTGATGGCAATGAGAAAAAAGACTGGAGCCATGTTGCCTTTTTCTGTCTTGTTGGGGACAAAAGGATGCTGGGCAGGGGGTGGCGGGTAGGTGGCCAGAGAATGTTGAAAAGTACCCAGGAGTGATCTGGAGAGTCCAACAAAGAGGAAGGGTTGCTGCACCAGGTGGGGGAGCTCGACTTTTGACCCTGTGCTTTGGGATTCCAGTCAAAGTTTTTAAACTGGTTGAGGGTGGAGGATGGGAGTTGTGCCTTAGAACAGGGCTTTTCAAACTATCTGTGGTCAAGAGCTATAGGACTCAGACCTGCAGAGAGAGGGAGAAAAAGGGAGGTGTTGTACCAGGGTGCTTTCACTGCATCAAAGTCCTGGAGGTTTTCAATTGAGGTCCAGAGAGCTTCTCTGTTCATTCAGATCTAGGAGATGTGACTGGTGTGGCCTTCTGAGCCCCATCCAGGTGAGATGATTAGATCTACCGAAGGCTAGTAAAGCAAACACTAGTCCAAACAACAAATACATTGAAGAGGGGAAGGGTAGTACCTGATCTTTTTAAAATAAAATAAGAGAATCCAAAACTGTCACAACTAAGAGCAAGATGGGTCAGAAGCAGAACAGTTTAATCTAAATTATACTTTTTTATAAATTTTTATCCATTCAAATATAAAATATACTACATAGAACAAAAGAAAAGCAGTAAAACAAAGATACATAAGTAGAAATACTAAATCTGCAAGAAGCTTTCTTTAAAGATTGGATTATTATGTTTTTGGCCTTTGTTAACAGGCATACCACACGAAGACACTTTTTGAAAGGTGATTTGACCAACATCTGTTTATTAAATTCTGTGGTGTGTAACCAAGTTATCAATGTCACATGGTATATGAAGATCAGGAAGGGATACAAAGGTCTGTATAGTCAAAGCTATTTTTTTTCCAGTAGTCATGTATGGATGTGAGAGTTGGACCATAAAGAAGGCTAAGCACCGAAGAATCGATGCTTTCAAACTGTGGTGCTGGAGAAGACTCTTGAGAGTCCCTCTCAAGGCAGCAAGGAGATCAAACTAGTCAATCCTAAAGGAAATAAACCCTGAATATTCATTGGTTGGACTGTTGATGAAGCTCCAAAACTTTCATCACTTGATGCAGAGAGCTGACTCATTGCAGAAACCCTGATACTGGGAAAGATTGGAAGCAAAAGCGGGGGGCAGCAGAGGATAAGATGGGTAGACTGCATCACTGACTCAATGGACATGAATTTGAGTAAACTCCGAGAGACAGTGGAAGACAGAGGAGCCTGGCATGCTACAGTCCAGAGGGTCGCAAACAGTCAGACAGGACTTAGTGACTGAACAACAAGGGATAGAAAGATAGGATTGGAAATCTTCATATCCAAGGAGATAAGCTGTCTTCTATTCAAATGTCTGAGTTTCTCTGACCTTAAGAGCACTTCTGCACTAAAAACTAAATTCATCATTAAAACCCTGGGACTATGGTAAACACTTTCTGCATCTTCAGTTCTGCTGGATGCACAGCACTGTCATCACCTCACCTGTTGAGACCATTCATTTACCGTTTATCACAGAGATGGGTTTTGAACTTATGAAAATAAGTTCGCTTTTAAATACTTTTTACTGTTTTTCTCATGTTAGTGTTGCAATAATTTAGCAAATTCATTAGCCATTTATTAAGTTATTGAAGTTTGAATGTGAAGGATGCCAGGCTTAAAGCTGGTTGATATCTTAAAATTCATCCTTGGCATTCTCCAGCACCCTATGAAGTATTCATAGGTGTTGTATGAAAAGACAGTTTGATTATCAAGTAAGTTTATTAAATACTGGAATAAACAAAATATTTGATTATCTACTGCATCAAACACCTCATAGCTTTGGACACACCAGTAGAAGAAAAGTCACCTTCCTCAATATGTCTGACTGCACAAGTTGTTTTTCCAAACCCACCCATTAATTTATCAAGGAATACCAATATTCTGCAGAAGATGGTTTGAGAACTACTAGTCTAGCTTAATCCTCTAAAATTAAAAATGGCAGAATCAAGGCTCAGAGGGTTACATGTCCTGGCTAAGATCGAGTGGTTGTGGCCAAGCTAGGCCTAGAACACAGGTCTCCTGATGCCTAGCCTGGGCACCTTCCATTTTCTATTGAGGAGTTATTCCCTCAAATCCCCGCTGCCACCTTCAGCAAACTGGATGTGTGTGTACTGAGTCAGCAGTGAGACAAGCATTGGGGATGGCATGTGTGTATATGTATAGAGACAAACACACACACACACACACACACACACACACACACACACACACACCCAGAGCCCCTTAGGGCATCAAGGCCCCTTTCACACAAGACCCAGGAAATGCACTGAAGCAGGAAGCAGGTGCAGGGAGCAGACCCACAGCCGCAGTGAGTTTTGGAGGCCCCTTATTTGTGGTTTGCATTAACCTTGGGCTGTTGCAAAGGCCAAAGCTTGGCTTGCATATGAGATCTGAAGCTCTGACATTCAAGAAGCTCCAAATCAAATGAACCTGAGTGAGCAAAGAATTAAACCACAAAGAAAAAGCCAGTATTGAACAAAATGTTAGCAATCTGGGGTAAACTTCGAAGAACCACACAGTTGGAAAGTAATCTGGCCTTTATCTGCACCAGAATACGAAGGAGCAATCCCAAGTCTGTGGCCTTCGAATGGTAAGATAGGTACAGGGCCACGGTTCCATTCCCGACTGGGACTTAGGATTAGTAGTGGTTAGGGGCACGAACTTCTGAGTGCTTCCCAGGTCCATCACTCACTAGCTGGGTGATCTGGCTGAGTCTCTTCCTTGCCTGTGTTCTGTGCGTACATGCTAAGTTGCTTCAGTTGTGTCCAACTCTTTATGACCTTATGGACTATACCCCACCAGGCTATTCTGTCACTGAGATCTTTTAGGCAAGAATACTTGCGTGGGTTGCCAGGCCTTCCTCTAGGGGATCTCCCTGACCCAGGGATCAAACCCGCATCTCTTATGTCTCCTGCCTTGGCAGGTGGGTTCCTTACCACTAGTGCCTTCTCGTTTAATCACATCTATAATACACAAATGATGATATCCTACATCATAGATGTACTGTGAGAATTAAAGAAGGAACTTCATGTAAGATGTTTGGAATAGAGCCCGGCATATATGTATTTTTGTTGTGGTTGTTATTCTGAAGCCTTTGGACCGAGAATAAAATAAAATTTAAAAAAAACATGGCCTTTGTAATCAGACATACCTGAACCTCAGTTTACAGAGTTGAGTCCCAACTCTGTAACTTACTACCTCTGAGACCATGTAAATATATAACTTAAATTCTCTGAGCATGTTTTATTTTCTGTAAAATGAGGGGAAATGAGGTCTATTCTGGGACTTCCTCTAAGGATTAAAAGAGTTAATGGATATAAAGAACATAGAGAGTCTCTAATCTGTTGGAAATTATCAATACCAGGCAGATGTTTTGGTCTTCAGGTTTTTCCTATCTCAAACCTTGAAATGATTCCTTAACTTTCATTGTGGGACCATCTCCCAGGGCATTGAAAGGCTTTGTTTAATCATCAGATGAAATGGTACTAAAATTGCCCCTCAAGGATGTACTAGAAAGGAAGGTGTTCTGTTGTGTGTGTTTTCTGATACCAAGTAGAAACAGCCTAGGGCAATGTCTTTTGGACCTGTTTAGAACTATTTTGGATTCTTAAAGAAAAAGAGGAAGTATATGTGTACAACTGATATTCTGGGGAGAGAGGGGGAAAAAGAGCAGAGACAGGAGGAAAAACAGATAAACTTAGCCTAAGTTAGGTTATAAACCCTGGCAAATGTTCAGTCCAGAATGAGCGCCAGCCAGAAAAAGCTGGCTACAACTGGCAAATATCCCAAATCATTCTGTAGAATGAGAACCCACGAGTGGGGAAATGTTGCTTGATAGATGAATTGGATTGTGAATAAAATGCTGCCTTCCAGGCACTAGCCTTTGAATTACTCTGATATGTTGATTTAATTCAGATCCTTAATGTTTCCTGAGCATTGACTTTTTAACCTTAATTGTCTCCTGATTTATTAGTAAATCACTGTGCTTTTTATGTCTCCCTGGTAGAAGTTTAAATCTTGTTTTTCAGAATGATTCTGTAACCTGGGGCAGATCTTAGGGCAGCCAAGCTCAATGTACAGAGAGAGGCCTGTTCAGCCTGTAAACACTGGTGTCCTTTAAGCTTTAACCCTGGGCCACCCAGCTGAGAGAAGACTGTCCCGGGAGCCCGTCATGGGCACTGCAGATGAGTTCTGAGTTTGTAAATTCTTTCACAGCTTCTGAGGAACAGTCTTCCAGTACCAAAAAGTTCAGTGGCATGACACAGCTTTCAGCTTGAGGGTCACATACTCTTCCTGTTCTTGAGTTTGAGATTAAATCCACAACATCATAAAACCTTCCATATTCTAAAAACAGATCCCTTCTCCCACCACAGCCAGAGCAGTACCCAGCCCATAGGCCAACACTAGTTTGGGAAAAGCGAGGGAATAAATAGCTCCATTATTCCTCTCCTTGCAGAGGAAACTGACAGTTACAATTGATGACATAAAACACTGAGACAGGCTCATATTTTAAGAATGTCAATACAAACTTCTCCCTCAGAGGCCCAGATTTCAAGAGGCATTGTGTCGTGTTTTTTACAGGCTAGCTTCTCTCCTGTTCCTTCTGCAGAGAGGGCAGGAGAGAAGCCAGGAGCCAGGCTTCATAATGAGGTGTCTGCCTCTGCAGAGAAAGCAGTGTCATTTTATCTTACATCTTGTAGTGATAATAATCACAAAACCCTGAAAGTGAGTATTCAGAATCTAAAATAAATAGCATAATTCCACCCAGAATTTACGCTCCTTACAGCACCTTTCACCTTCTTTGTCTGCTGATCCTCAGTAGGTCCCCCTGAGGTGGGTGGGATTGAATATGATTAGCTCTGTTTAACAGATGAAAAGTTGGTCATTCAGTTGTGTCCAGCTCTTTCCGGACCCTTGGACTGTATGTAGCCTGCCAGGCTCCTCTGTCCATGGAGTTCTCCAGGCAAGAATACTAGAACGGACTGCCATTTCCTTCTTCAGGGGATTTTTCCAATCCAGGGATCGAACCCAGGTATCCTGCATTGTAGGCAGATTCTTTACCATCTGAGCCACCAGAGAAGCCCGTTTATCAGAAGAGGAGGCAGAATTTCAAAAGGGGACTGTTACTGGATTTCAAAATAGAAAGCTCTGTCGCTTTCCTTCCTAACCAAGTGGACAACACCAGACATCGTGAACTTTGTGGGTAGATATGAAGATGTATGTTTACCAAGCCCCGTTAGTCCCCTCCACCCCGTCGCACGTGCCTACCTGTGGTGGCTCTCAGTAAATAAAAACAGTCGGCCCACATTTGTGTAAAGCTCCAGGATGTGATGCTGTTTGACATTTCCCATAAAATATCTTTAATTATCTGAGATATCTTGAAATAGACACTATTATCACATTTTTTCCAGTTTTATTGACATAAAATTGACATAAAATATATTAATTTAAGGTGTATAAGAAAATGATTTGATATATATGTATATATTGCAAAATGATTACCATGATAAGTAGTTAACATTCACCATCTCACATAGTTACATTTATTTTTTTTCCCTTTTGATGAGAGCACTTAAGATCTGCTCTCCTGTGCATGCTGAGTTGTTCAGTTGTGTCCAACTCTTTGAGACCCCCTGTCTCCTCCGTCCATCCTTCCATTCCTCAGTTGCTTGCTGACCCAGGGGGTCCTCCATTCCATTCATTTTCCAAGAATGCTGGAGTGGGTTGCCATTCCCTTCTCCAGAGGATTTTCCTGACCCAGGGATTGAACCCATGTCTTTTGCCTCTCCTGCACTGGCAGGAGGGTTCTTTGCCACGGAGCCATCTTGGAAGCCCTGTGCTCCTCGTAGGAGTGTAGTGTTGGTTGCTCAGTGGTATCCGACTCTTTGTGACCCTCGTGGACTGTAGCTTACCACCCTTCTTGTCCATGAAGAAGGCTCTCTGTCCATGAAGTATTCTTGCCTGGAGAATACTTGAGTATTTCAAGCAAGAATACTTGAGTAGGTAGCCATTTCCTTCTCCAGTGGATCTTTCTGGGCTGGGGATCTCTCCTAGCTACTTTCAAATATACAGTATTGGTAACTAATCCCTGTGCTGACCATCACATCCCCTAGAACTTCTCCTGTTTAACAGGTGAAGGCATTGAAACTCAAGGAATGACTGATTTGTCTAAGGTCACGTATATAATAAGTTCTCGGTGAAGGCAATGGCACCCCACTCCAGTACTCTTGCTTGGAAAATCCCATGGACAGAGGAGCCTGGTAGGCTGCAGTCCATGGGGTCGCTAAGAGTCAGACACGACAGAGCGACTTCACTTTCACTTTTCACTTTCATGTGTTGGAGAAGGAAATGGCAACCCACTCCAGTGTTCTTGCCTGGAGAATCCCAGGGACGGGGGAGCCTGATGGGCTGCCGTCATGGGGTCGCACAGAGTCGGACACGACTGAGGTGACTTAGCAGCAGCAGCAGAACCCAAATCTATCTAACTTCAGAGTTGGTGCCTTTTCTCCTTTACCAAGGTGTGGATTTGAACTCATTTGCTCCACAGTTTGTGGTTGATGTGCCTATGGGCCTCTCCCCTCAGGTGGGCTTTCCTCTTACTTCTGGTGTTCTGCACAGAGCAGGGCTAGGCTCATACCTGGTGAATAGTACCTCAACAGCTCTTTGAAATTACTCTCACGGACATTCTGGCCCATACAGACCCAACCCAGATCTGTATTTGCTTCCGATTGTAATCCGAGAAGTCAACTCCCGTCTCTTCAGAGTTTTTCTGCTTGAAACTGTATTCCTAGAAACTGCCTGTTTTCAACTTTATCCCCAAGCCTTTCATATTTTTGGCCCTTTGTTCTAGGATGACTTCAAAGGAGTTGCCTGACTTTAATCAAGTTCAGTGTGCTAGTGGCTGTGCCCATTGGAAGTGTGGCTCAGCTTGAGGCTCGGCACACAATCCTGAAGCAAATCGTAGTCAGTGCACGTTTCTAAATAGTATTATCTTTCATAATTTCAAAGGCAATTTAGTAAACTTTGGTCCATGGAGATGATCACAGAGCTGTCAGATGCTACTCTATATAGTGGAATAATTTTTTTGTTTGTTGAACAAATCTGAAGTTTTGAGCCATATTGATAGAGCTGGTGGTTTTACTGTAAGAATTTGGGAAGAAAGTGTTCCAGACCTAAGTGTTAGCAAATGATCCACACTGACATAAAAATCATGAACAGTTCTTATGTGGAAACCTCTGAGACAAACAAAACTTACTTTGGTTTCAAGAAAACTCACCTGATGGGATTTAATATATTTTTTTTTCCTGAACACCATCTACAATTTATATATTGGCTGACAGAGATGAAATATGTAATGATCTTGTCCTTTATCTGTGTTCTTCATTTAATAGATTTATAAATATAGGAGTTCCTATCTAGTTACTAAGTTACTGATCTGGTGCCACTGTGTACTGGGCACTGTGGTTGGAGCAGTGGCCAAGAGGGGTGGCATTTTGTTCCCACACTGCTTATATTCCAGTCCTGGTGGTCCCAGACACTAGACAAAGCAGTAAGTCTGCAATAAAATTTCAGATATCAATTCTGAGAAGGCAGTAAAGCATGTTAAGAAGATGTGGAGTGACTGGATGTATTTTAATACAAGTGTTGGGACATGTATTTTGTAAATTGCTTGCTGAAATAAGTCTCAGGAAATAGTTTGCATAGTAAACTGTTCTCATGGCTCAGCATTATTATTCAATTACAATTTGCTTCTTATTACAAACTATGCTTTTTAACTGTGGTGTTGGATAAGACTCTTGAGAGACCCTTGGACTGCCGGGAGATCCAACCAGTCCATCCTAAAGGAAATCAGTCCTAAATATTCATTGGAAGGACTGATGTTGAAGCTGAAACTCCAATACTTTGTCTACCTGACGCGAAGAACTGACTCATTTGAAAGACCCTGATGCTGGGAAAGATTGAAGGCAGGAGGAGAAGGGGATGACAGAGGATGAGATGGTTGGATGGCATCACTGACTCAATGGGCATGAGTTTGAGTAAATTCCAGGAGTTGGTAATGGACAGGCAGGCCTGGCGTGCTGCAGTCCATGGGGTCGCAAAGGGTTGGACATGACTGAGTGACTGAACTGAACTGAACAAACTATGGCTTTAGTAAGAAATGAGGAAATTTTACCACAATATATATTAAAAGAGCCAATTTCATAGATCTTAGAATCACAGAGTTAGAAGAGAACTTAGAGGCCACCCAACCCCAAATATTAATAGCTTCTCTGATTCACAAATACCTATGCCACATTTCTCTGCAAAGAAAAAAATTCTAGTTTTTGGAAACTCATTATTGTATATAACAACCCAAGTCCATGTGTGAACAGACTCAAGCTTCCCTGGCCCCTCCTCTTCTCCAACAAGCAAGAGTATAGAGAGGAATCTCCAAAGGACTTTTCCTTTTTTGCAAGCATGGAGTTGCTTACCTTGAAGGAATACGTCGAATTTTCCAGCCAGAAGGCAAGCACTCCACATCTGCTGCCAACTTCAGAAACAGCTTCCTCATCTCTCGGTTCAGGTTATGTTTATGTGCATCAGGTAGACAGGCTGCACAGTGTCATTCCAGGGAAATGGCAAAGCTTCTAGGTATGAAAGTGAGAAACACCAGTTTTCTGGGCCTGTGAGGGTGCAGCCTCTACAAACCAGTGTTCCTCTCTGGGTCTGTCTGTGTTTATTCACCAGAATGAGAGGGTTGGGTTAGACAGTGTGTCTCAAAGTGCAGCCCCTAGACTGATAGCATCAACTTCACTTGAGAACTTGTTTGAAATGAAACTTCTCAGGTCTCATTCAGAACCTACCCAATAAGAAGCTCTGGGACTGGGCACCAGCAACCGGTGTTTTAACAAGCCCCTCTCCCCTGACTTCCACACACACTCAAGTTAGAGAAAAGCTGGATGATCTTTATTCTAGCCGTAACAGGCTGTGAATCCCCAAGGCAGAGCAGTGAAAACCAGCTAGCTCGTGTGCCCCATCTCAGCATAATCCCTCAGGTTCCAGTGGTTTCTTCTCTGTCTCTTTGTATCTGTGAGCCAACCTGCAAGGCCATCAGCTTCAAGAGGTGACTCTAACTCCCAGAACATGCACCTCCATTAAAAAATCTATATCCGGTCTTACATGGAATCAATGCTACAGTCACCTTGTATCTAAGCAAATTGAATAAAGCTGGAAGCTCAAGCAAACCTGCTTATTTATCTCATGACAAGGGAAACAACTTTCGGTTCTGCAGGACTTGACACCTTTGTCAATAAAATCTGCAGATTGCACAATATAGAGTTGTTTTAGAATTCATCTTTCTGACAATAACAGGGCTTACCAGGAGAAGAGCATCTATGTGTTACTGTGGCAGCTGTATCTTTGCCCTGAGATCACTGACCGTCCTGCCCATGTTTACATGTTACATGGGAACCATTCAGAGAATTTGCATCAGCATAGAAAAGAATAAGGAAAGAATTTTAATGTATGTGTCTCCCCTCTTTTTTCATACATCTAAAGAAGGCAACCAGATTTGATTTTTTTTTTTTAAGAAGCACTTAGTTTTAATAGCTGATTAGCCTGCAATGAGGTCGAACTTGTGTTTTGCTTCTAATTAGCAATAAAAACAACAGGGTGTTACGTTTGCAGTTGCTTCACTGTAGCATCTTTCCAAGATTTTCTCTTCACGCTGTTTGAAAGTGCCATATACATTGGAAATGTGCATTTATATTCAGAGCGGGCTTATTGTAGGAAGCATAAAATAGCTCCCCATAAAGCCGAAGTTTAGGGAAGATGGGGTGGAGTTGAAGGTAGTAAAAACCCCTCAGTTGCTTGATTGTGTGAATTGAAGTTCCTGGTAGAGTGAATCACCATTTGTGGTTTCACAACTCTGAAATAAATGACACTTCCAATAACATTCTCCGATACAGGTGTAAAATACACAAATTGGGTGAGGAAAACGGTAGCATCATTGAAATGCATAAAAGCAAAGAGCCTAGGATGCAAGCATATGGCAGAGAGCTGGCCTGGGAGTCGGGGGCACACTGGAGGGTCCTCACACTGCGGCTGTTTGGAGGAGCCAGGAGCACAAGTTCCATCTTCCACTCCTAATTTGGATGATTCTGTGATTATTATATCATTTAAGTATTCCCTGCCTAAAGTCTTTTTTTTTCCTCTGTCTTTATTCATGGCTCTGTTTTTTTCCCCCTCTCAACTCTTAAGAGTTTGGCATGAGTAGTTGAAAAGTATATTAAACCAAGCAACAGTGTAACTTTTTGATTGTATCTAAAGTGGTAAAAGAACAAATTTGGTAAGCTGTAAGATAAATTGTTATTCATGTAGATAATTATAGAGACTGAAAGAGTTATGTTTTATGTATTTCCCCTATAGCTGAATATATTTGACTCTTCCTCTTATTTCATTCCTGTTCCCAGGAGGTCGTATAATTCCCTGCCGGCTTATGAAGGCAATTTTTAAAAGCCTTTTTTGACTCTTATTTTAAAGGCTTTGAAAGGGAGTGTGGCATTGTTGGGGGCACTCCACACTTCAGCAAGTACACAGTCCTGAGGTCACCTTGGGTTTCTGCACCTGATTTTATGGATGGTAACACCAAGGCCTAGAACAATGAAAGGATTTGCCCAAGATCACAGGATGAGTTAATTTTAGCCACAACTGTAGTTGTGATTATAGTATGTGAGTCCTCTGAGGCATTGCTGAAAGCCCCTGTCAAGTATTTCCCTCAGGCCCTAGACCCTCAAGCCTTGCAGGGAACTTACTAGGTCGGAACCAGACCTAGTGAGTAAATCTCAATAAGAACACTGAAAAATGAGTGGAGGTAGAACATGGAGGCATCCATTTTCGTTTACAGGATCACAGAATTGAATGCTTTTGTGTGTATTAAAACACGACTAGGAGAGAAAAGGTATGGAATAATTTACTAAGTAGTAAGTCATTGTTAAGGACTGACTACTTGTTAGGAACTATTGTAAATGCTCTGTATGCATAATCTTATTTTTCTGTTGACCAGTCCTAAGAAACAGGTACTATTATTGTCCCTGTTATACAGATTAGGGAAATGAGGCCCAAAGAGGTGAGGTAGATTTCTGAGAATGTAGGGTTCAGAGGGAATAAACCAAGGTCTGCCCCAAGCCAGCCTCATTGCAAGTTCATGCTCTGCACCACAGACCTGCCATGCAGGGCAGGTCTGCCTGTCTAACCGAGACCCTTCGTGCTGCAGCAGCATCAGTAGAAGAATGTAGCAGCATTCTTCCTCTTGCCAAGAAACAGCAGAAATGGCCAGCACCCACACCAGTTCAAGTGGCTTCTTCCAGACTCGGTGACAACTATAAGCCATTGCTTGTTTCAGTAACCCCTGATTTCCATTCTTTTCCAATAGATTGTGCTAGTATGAAACTGGGGAAGAGCCAGAATGGTAAATTCCCCACTTGCTGTTTGTCTTTGCACAAATGGCCCATCTTTTCTGAATTTCAGTTTTGTTATTTGTCAAAAGATGATTATCTCTACCCTGCCAGTCTTATAAAAGGCACAGAATCATTAAGACTGCATATATATATATGATATAACTACAAAATACTGTGCACCAATAAGTTGTTGATGTTGTTATGATTGTAATTGTATACCATAAGGGTGTGATGTGGATTAAATGAGGTCATACATCTAAGGAACTTGGCTCTAATAGTTCCTGACACATAGTGTGCACATACAGGTTACTACATTACTAATTTTTATCATTATCATTACCAGTGTCTCCTGCAGTGATTTAAAGTTTCCATATAAGACTCAGTCCACCCTCAATTTGCAGAAAATGCTCAATGCCTCTGAGATAAGTAGCAAGAACTATTGTTTCCATTTTCAAATAACTTGTAACTCTGTCCGGATTCTACTTCCATATATACTATTCCTCTCCCAGGCCACAGTTAACGTGTGTGTTGATTCTTTTCCTTCTCCCAAATGGTCTTAATTTAAATCAGAAGTACAACGGTTCTGTTTTTACAGTGTCTAGATGCCAGCCTCTCCACTTTTCAATAATCACTTTGTAATCCACCATTTAGTACCTGCAGGGCTACTTTTAATCCGCTTTTAGGACTATAGATTCTCTGTTGTTCATTTGCAGCAGTCAACCTTTAACCAGCTACATTGTCATAAGTACCTTGATTTCCTCCCAGATTTACAATGATGGCCAGAGAAATCCTGCAGGGGAAGCTAACATAACTTTCTGTTTTAAAAATGATATTTGGATCAGAGAACTAGAGTAGTTGATATTGTAGTGGAATCTTGTTGCCAGAAGTAAAACACAGGCAATTTCTAGGTGTTTTGGTTTTAAAGTGAGGGAGAAAAATATACGTTTGCTACAGACTATCCAAGGAACAACGGTAAAGTGATTCTGCTTCTTCTGGTGTGCAAAGCCAAACAACTCCATCCCAGTGGGCATTGCCCCTCAAGATGTCACTGTGTCATCTTATCCCAGGGATGTTCATAGATTAACATCGTCAAAGGTCCTTCTGAAGAATAGCCCTGAGTTACTTTGTTTACCACTCCTAGATATATTTGATATTTGAGATATACAGGAATAAGGTGACTTTAAAACATTGGGACACAGTGCCATGGCACCCAACCCCAAAGCGAGGACTGCTGCCTGCCCAGCAGTGACCAGAAAACACAGATTCTGTTACAGCTGCCTCTGCTCAAGTGTTTTGAAGTGCTCTTGGAAATCCTTTTAAAGTCCTACCACATTCTTTTGAATATCTGAACTATCTTCATCTTTGGAAGGAAGATGTGATTTATGGAAATGGCTGAATCACTCGGAGCCAAGTCTGGCAAGGAGGTCAAGATGGGTAATGTAGTTTAGAATTACCCATTTTAGATAAGAGTGCCGTCAGGGTTTTCTCAGCAATGACTGGTTTGTTTCTCTCAGTGAAGATCAAGCAATTTATTATCCTTAAGCTTACAGTAGAAAAATACACATAATTAAAACAAATTTATGATTGATAACCCCAGTGTTTATTCCCATTTATGATTACATTTTATCAGAGTAGCATATACATACATTTATAAAAGTGTGGGCACATGTGTGGATTGATTTTGTATAAATAGGCAGCTTAATCTGCAGTTAGATGAATAGACATGCATAGATAGATATAGCTATGTATACTGTTTCTCATGGGATATTTTTCACTCCCTTTTCCCAGACATAGTTTCCAGAATTCTCCTAAAAATGTGGACCTATTTGTTGATATTCCTTTAAGATAAGGAATTCTTAACCTTTTTTTTAAGGCTGCATACTTATTTTAGAATCTGCTAAAAAATATAGACTCTTTTGTAGAAAAAATAGAAATATATACACATTCATGTGATTTGGAAATGAGGGGACATGAACTCCCTATCCAGAAGTTTTGTCTTAAGATTTAGAAAGAAAAGTGACTTCAAATTCCATATCATAGGATATATTTATAGAAAGGAGTTAAATATTACTTTTCAAATAAAAGCTCTAAATTATTTATTATATAGCATCTTTAGTTAATTAACTGACTTAGATTACCTAAACAAGGCTAAGAAAATGTGATGATAATAAAGAAGGAGAAAAGTGAGTGGGTCACTTTGTACTGACAGTAATACATAGCAAAAAAGATATACTTTAACACTCTTCTTCTACAAAACTTTTAAAAGCTGAATAAAGCACAAAAAATATCTTTTAAAATGTGTATACAGGCTGAAGCGGGGGGAGTCTTAGAAGATACAATTGATCAGAAAGCACTAATACCAACAGATAGGTTGTATTACAGTTGACAGTATTTATGGGGGCATCTGCCTATCCCTGAGTATCCAGACTCTTTGGTTTATTGTGCTTTACATAGAGAAAAAAAAAATGCAGTGTGCATGCAATGTGGGATGTATAATTCAAAATCCCTTCATAAATGCTAGATTTTATAAGGCAAAATCCTCAGTGACTGTAACTCACCTCACAAGAAGAGAAAGGACTCTTACCCATCTCCACTCTGGTTGGAAGGACCTGTTACCTCTGAGAACTCTTAACCCCAAAACAGTTCTCACATGAATAAGGGCCAAAAGAGGTATCTTTTGTAGCTTGAGAATGACCAAGACAAAATTTTGGTTTAAAATTGTTCCTGGCTTGGTGGAACCCTTACACATCTAGCAGATATATTTATTATATCTGGAAAAGTACATTTAGAAATCCCTTGAATCATAAAGGGATTCCCTGGTGACTCAGTAAAGAGTCTGCCTACAATGTGGGAGACCCGAGTTCATTCCCTGGGTAGGAAAGATTCCCTAGAGAAGGAAATGGCAACCCACTGCAGTATTCTTGCCTGGAAATTCCATGGACAGAGGAGCCTGGCAGGGTACAGTCCATGTGGTCACAAAGAGTCGGACACGACTGAGCAAGTTCACTGCTGATTCATAAAATGCCAAAAACATGAATCATTATAAAATATAATGCAAAATGCATGAAAGAACAAGCTTTCAAAAAAGTCAGCAGAAACAAGGAATATAATTAGATGCACTGAGTCCACAAAAATGTGAATCACCCTGAAATATAAACTAAGTAACTTGATATGTCTGAAAACACAAGTTCAGTTCAGTTGCTCAGTTGTGTCCGACTCTTTGTGACCCCATGCATTGCAGCACACCAGGCCTCCTTGTCCATCACCAACTCCTGGAGTTCACTCAAACTCACGTCCATAGAGTCGGTGATGCCATCCAGCCATCTCATCCTCTGTCGTCCCCTTCTCCTGCTGCCCACAATCCCTCCCAGCATCAGAGTCTTTTCCAATGAGTCAACTCTTCACATGAGGTGGCCAAAGTACTGGAGTTTCAGCTTTAGCATCATTCCTTTCAAAGAACACCCAGGACCAATCTCCTTTAGAATGGATTGATTGGATCTCCTTGCAATCCAAGGGACTCTCAAGAGTCTTCTCCAACACCACAGTTCAAAAGCATCAATTCTTCAGTGCTCAGCTTTCTTCACAGTCCAACTCTCACATCCATACGTGACCACTGGAAAAACCATAGCCTTGACTAGATGGATCTTTGTTGGCAAAGTAATGTCTCTGCTTTTTAATATGCCATCTAGGTTGGTCATAACTTTCCTTCCAAGGAGTAAGCGTCTTTTGAGAAGACATTAAAAGAAGAATCAGTACAATAGCCTGTGAAATATGACAAGATAGATTTGAAAAGTATACAAGTAGAAATTCTAAAAATAAAATATATAATTTAAATTAGAAACACAGTGATGGATAATACAGCAAATTAGTCAAAACTAAAGAGAGAATCACTGAAGTGGAAGATAGATCCAAAAAGTTATATGTAATGTAGACAGTATATATAGAAGAAATTAATAAACAAAGGTTAGGATCATAGGATAAAGAACAGTTTTTCATGCATTTTGTTGATAATCCAAAAGGATATAGTAGAAGGAATAAGAAAAACTACCATATTTAATAACCTCCAGCATTAATAAAAAGCATGAATCTCTAGAATTAAAAGGCCCAAGAAATTCCAATAAGATATGTTTACTGTCTGAAAAAAAATCTCAAAATAGACACACTGTAATGAAACAGGAGGAAAAGATAAACAATCTTATAAAACAAAACAACCTTTTAGTCTTTTGGATGACTTCTTTATAATAACAATGAAATCCAGTTGACAATTGAAAACTATCTTCAAAGTGCAGAGAGATAAATTAACAAAAGCAAAAATATTCACAACAATACAGTCTTTCAAAAACAAAATAAATATATTTCAAATAAAACGAAACTGAAGACACTGTCCCTAAAGAAATCCCTAATGTGTGTACTTCAATAAGAAAAAAATGTACTAGGAAGAAGGTCTGATGTAAGAAGATATAATGAACAAAGACAATGGAAAAATTGTGGATAGATTTAAATATGCAAATGTTGATTACACAAAATAGTTTTTAAACTGTCTAATTTACCATGTTAAGGAAAAGATAGAGGTAAATGCTGAATAATTATAGTATAAATGGTTAGGAGTAATAAGGTTGAAACACTCAAAGACTATTTTATTGTTTTGAAAAAGGCTAACAATACTAACTTTCAACATTATTACATTAAATATGGATTTTTAGAATGTCTAGGGTAGTCTCTGAATAGATAGCATGCATGGTATAAATTACAAATCAGTAGTTCAGTTCAGTTCAGTCGCTCAGTCGGGTCCGACTCTTTGCAACCCCATGAACTGCAGCATGCAAGGCCTCCCTGTCCATCACCAACTTCTGGAGTCTACCCAAACCCACGTCCACTGAATCGGTGATGCCATCCAGCCATCTCATCCTCTGTCATCCCCTTCTCTTCCTGTACCCAATCCTTCCCAGCATTAGGGTCTTTTCCAATGAGTCAGCTCTTCGCATGAGGTGGCCAAAGTACTGGAGTTTCAGCTTCAGCATCAGTCCTTCCAATGAACACCCAGGACTGATCTCCTTTAGAATGGACTGGTTGGATCTCCTTGCAGTCCAAGGGACTCTCAAGAGTCTTCTCCAACACCACAGTTCAAAAGCATCAATTCTTCAGCGCTCAGCTTTCTTCACCATCCAACTCTCACATCCACACATGACTACTGAAAACACCATAGCCTTGACTAGACGGACCTTTGTTGGCAAAGTAATGTCTCTGCTTTTGAATATGCTATCTAGGTTGGTCATAACTTTCCTTCCAAGGAGTAAGTGTCTTTTAATTTCATGGCTGCAATCACCATCTGCAGTGATTTTGGAGCCCCAAAAAATAAAGTCTGCCACTGTTTCCACTGTTTCCCCATCTATTTCCCATGAAGTGATGGGACCAGATGCCATGATCTTCGTTTTCTGAATGTTGAGCTTTAAGCCAATTTTTTCACTCTCCTCTTTCACTTTCATCAAGAGGCTTTTTAGTTCCTTCACTTTCTGCCTTAAGGGTGGTGTCGTCTGCATATCTGAGGTTATTGATATTTCTCCCAGCAGTCTTGATTCCAGCTTGTGCTTCTTCCAGCCCAACATTTCTCATGATGTACTCTGCATATAAGTTAAATAAGCAGGGTGACAATATACAGCCTTGACATACTCCTTTTCCTATTTCAAATAGGAAAGTATATTTCAAATTTCCTGTTTCAAATTTCCTATTTCCTATCTACAAATCAGTAGAGAGGCATGAAAAAAGAATAAGGGAAAAAAAAGAAATCAAAAAAGAAGAAACTGAAAATTGTACAGTATAACTACAAATAAATCAGTAATCACAGCAAACATATTAACTTTAAAAAGATCAGATAAGATTCTCAATTTCATAATCCATAAATATACTAGTCATGAGACATATACTTAAAATACATGAAAACGTATGACTGAAAATAAAGGTAGGGGAAAAACCACACTGGAAAAATAGTAATAGAAAATCGGTATAGTGATATGTTGGGCTTCCCTGGTGGCTCAGGTAAAGCGTCTGCCTGCAATGCAGGAGACCCGGGTTTGATGCCTGGGTCAGGAAGATCCCCTGGAGAAGGAAATGGCAACCCACTCCAGTACCCTTGCTGAGTCGAACATGACTGAGTGACTTCACTTTCACTTTTCATACTGATATATTGGGCTTCCCTGGTGGTTCATTGGTAAAGAATCCACCTGCCAATGCAGGAGATGTGGGTTTGACCCTAGGGCTGGGGAGATATACTGGAGAAGGAAATGGCAACCCACTCCAGTATTCTTGCCTGGGAAATCCCATGGACAGAGGAGCCTGGTGGACTACAGTCCCTGGAGTTAAAAAAGAATGGGAACAACTTAGAGACTAAACAACAACAACAACATACTGATATATTAATGTAATGTAAAATAGTCTTTAATGACTTTTGCCTTAAAAAATTATTGGTAGCCATAAAGGTCATGTGTGTGTGTGTGTGTGTGTGTGTGTGTGTGTGTTTGTCACTCAGTCATATCTGACTCTTTGCGACTCCATGGACTGCAGCCTGCCATGTAAACTGTTCATGGAATTCTCCAGCCAAGGATACTGGAATGAGTAGCCATTCCCTTCTCCAGGGGAACTTCTCAACCCAGGGATTGAACCCACGTCTCCTGCATTGCAGGCAAATTCTTTACTGTCTGAGCCACCAGGGAAGCCCCGTATAGGTCATAATACAGCATTAATGACAGAATGTTCAGTTAAAACCAAGATTTATAAATTCCAAGTTGAATGTATATAATAACATAGATCAAATCAATGAAAAAATATAAAACAAAGTTGATAAAGAGATTGATAAATTTGATCTCAGAATGAAATATTTCAACCAATTTTTCTCAGTGATGGATTAAGCAAAGAAAAACAGATTGAGTAAGGATATAGTACACTGGGAAAAAACAACTTGTAAATCTTATTTTAATAAGCATTCATGAATGCCAGATCCAACTAAGAGAAAATACAACAAAGCAAATGGAAAACAATAATGAAAATTAATGACAAATTTCAAAGCATAATTGTCATAGATTTCATATTCTTTAACAAAAAGCAATTAGATTAAAATTCATAAAACAAAAAGATAACTTTAAAAAACTCAAATTCTCAAATTAGAAAATATATTTCTAATTAACTCATTAAAATTAAAAAATTTAGAATTGAATATTAGTAAAAATACTGTGTAGCAAAGCTTGAGTGATGCATCTAGGTTCTTGGAAAGAAATGTATACTAGTATAAAGATTTATACTAGAAAATAAGAAAGTCTAGAAGAAAAAAGATTTACTGTGCAACTTAAAAATTTAGAAATTATCTTTAAATGAATATATCCAAAGAAAGTAAAAACATAAGAAAGAAAAGTAATCATAGATAGAGGCAGAAATCAGAAAAACACAGATGTAAGTGAGAGGGTTAACAAAGTTAGACATTTGTTTGAAAGGCTGATAAACTAATTTACAGTCAGAATAATGGAGAGGGGAAAGGAAGGACAGAAGGAAAAATAAGATAACAGAAAGAAGGAAAGAACTATTATGCAAGGTATATAACTGCAGATGTGCTTGAGATGAAAAGACTATTATGAACAACTAGACGCCAATATATTTGAAAACTTAGATGAAACAGGGACAGATTTAGAAAAGAATGTGGCTCACAGAAAGCAATTTAAAAAGAAGTAGAAAACCCAAACATTTCTTTAATCATTAAAGAAATTAAATCAGTAGTTTAAAATTTTCCCAATAAAACCTGTCCAGAAGATTTTCAGTTAGCTCTAACAAGCATTTCATTCTTACCCAAACTTCTCCATAGCATAGAAATAGGAACTGTCCTCAAAATACAGTCTAGGTCACCACTGTCAAACATAAACTGAGAAAATAAACTAAACAGGCCAGCTTCACGCGAACATAGATATAAAAATCCCAAACAAAATAATAGCAACCCTAATCTAACAGTGTGTTTGAAAAAATATGTTCTGACCAAGTTGGTTTAACTCAGGAATACTGTTTTGACTTGACATTATAAAATATATTAATGCTGCTGCTAAGTCGCTTCAGTCGTGTCCGACTCTGTGCGACCCCATAGATGGCAGCCCACCAGGCTCCCCCATCCCTGGGATTCTCCAGGCAAGAACATTGGAGTGGGTTGCCATTTCCTTCTCCAGTGCATGAACGTGAAAAATGAAAGTGAAGTCACTCAGTCGGTTCTGACTCTTAGTGACCCCATGGACTGCAGCCTACCAGGCTCCTCCGTCCATGAGATTTTCCAAGCAAGAGTACTGGAGTGGGGTGCCATTGCCTTCTCCAAAATATATTAATATAACCCCCTCTATTAACAGGACCAAAGAGAAAAGCCATATGATTATCTCAGTTGATGCAGAAGTCATTCAATGAAAATCAACATTCATTCGTGATAAAAGCTGTTGACAAACTAAAAAAAAAGGAAACTTCCTTATCCTGATAAAGGATATCAAGAAAAAATCTTCAAGTAGGCACTGTACTACAGGAGTGAAACATTAGTAGTAGTGGTAATAGTGGTAGTCGCTCAGTCGTGTCCGACTCTTTGCAGTCTCACAGACTGTAACGCACCAGACTCCTCTGTCCATGGGATTCTCCAGGCAAGCATGCTGGAGTGGATTGCCATTCCCTTTAACATCAGGAACAGGCAAGGATGCCCACTGTCAGGACCACTACATGAATTACATAATTAACTGGGACAAGTGAAACTTTAACCTTTCAGAAAACATTTTATGACCTCAGGATAGGAAAATATTTCTTAAGACAAAAAGTACAAGCCATAAAGAATTGGTATATTTAACTATCTTCATGGAATATGTTTCTCAAAAGGCATAAAGTTAGTGATAACCTATCAGCTGGGAAAATGTTTGCATTTCATGTAACAAAGGAAGGAGATTCAGAATATTTAAAGAGCTCTTAAGAAATAATAAAAAGACAAGCAACCCGATTTAAAAAGAAAACAACCTGGATAAAAGACATAAAAAGGCATTCCACATAAGAGGACACAAGAAAAACTGTTAACCTTGTTTTTAATAAGGAACATGAAATAAAGCCACATCTACCAGATTGTCAACAATTAAAGGCTGATACCAATGGTTGGAAAGCTGTACAGCAGGGAGAATTCTTTACATACTGCGAGTAGGAGTATCAGTGGGCACAATCATTTGGAAAACAATTTGGCTTTATATCGTAAGATCCAAGATGTAATTTCTCCACATCTTACTACACAACACTTCCATCCTTAGGTATCTACTTTGGAAAAGCTCTTGCACACATGCACAGAAAATAAACATCAGAATACTATAGGGAATTTTTTTTTTTAATTACTAAAGACTGGACACAGCTTGCATGTCTACTGATAGAAAAATCACTTTTAAAATTGTGGGTTATGTATACAAAGGGACGCTATTAGCAAAGAGAATGAATGAGCCAGCCACATCTACACATATCACCCAGGGTAAATCTCAGAAGTTGGATGTTAACCAAGAGAAACATGTGACTCTTTTCATAAAGTTCACAAGTATGAAAAACCAAACAATATATTTATTATTCAAGGATCCATGTATGTATGACAAAACAAAAAGAAGGGGAGGTTAGAGAGTGTTGCTTATGTATTTTTGTACATTGCACAAGGATTTTTACACAAGATGGTAATTAGTTCTTTATAGCTACCCCTAAGCCGTTTACCCTGGTGTGAGTGACGCAACTCCACTTGGAGGAAAGGGGATCTTTTCCAAGTTTCTCTCCACCATGTCAGGGTGGCGATAACATACATGGGAGTGTCAAAGGAATTGTCAGTATTTTGTATCTTAAGCTGGATGAAAGTGAAAGTGTTAGTCACTCTATCACGACGGACTCTTTGTGACCCCATGGTCTGTAGCCTGACAGGCTCCTCTGTCCATGGAATTCTCCAGGCAAGAATACTGGAGTGGATAGACATTCCCTTCTCCAAGGGATCTTCCCAACCCAGGAACCGAACCCAGGTCTCCCACATTGCAGGCAGATTCTTTCCTGTCTGAGTCACCAGGGAAGCTGGGTGGTGGTACATAATTAGCCATGTTATTTTTGTTTTCTAAGTGAACATATGAAGAATACATTCTTTATAATATGCATGCATATATATAAAATATACATGGATAATTACATATGTAATGTGTGCAGTTTAAATTTAATACATACATGGAATATACACATGCTGTCTATATTTGTATAAACTTTATATGTATGGTGTATTATAGATCTTATAATCATCTGATATATATTTTAATAATTTGTATAAGGCACAGGGCATTAAGTTTTCTTAATATGGCTATTTTATTAACCAATAAAAAGGAAGTAAATAATGTATTTCTTATGGATAATCACTATTTCTTTGGGGGAAATAGTGTATATTTTATATTTGTAACATATATATGCTTCCCTCGTGGGTCAGTTAGTAAAGAATCCACCTACAATGCAAGTTCGATCCCTGGGTGGGAAAAGTGAAAGTCACTCAGTCGTGTCTGAATCTTTGAATACAGTCCATGGAATTCTCCAGGCCAGAATCCTGGAGTGGATAGCCTTTCCCTTCTCCAGGGGATCTTCCCAACCCAGGGATCAAACCCAGGTCTTCCGCATTGCAGGTGGATTCTTTACCAGCTGAGCCACAAGGGAAGCCCTGGGTGGGGAAGATCCTTGCCAAATGATTTGAACTGATCTGTGTCCAGGAACTGTATTTTCCCAACTTTGAGATATCAGCACTAAGCAAGCACATCATGAGATCTGGATGAGGCGGCCCCGAAAACCCGGTACAGAGCTTATCTTATGTTCGACATTGACTAGCTACTGTCCTTGTTGCTTTCTCTCTCTAAAAATATAATGCTTATGAAGCTGCAGAGAATAGCATCTTTAAATAAAGCGTGATGGTCCAGAACAAAGTTTGCCTAGAAGACGAAAAGTCTGCAAACACTCAGAGAATGATAAACTAGAGGCTGCTTGCCCCGGGTGCAGGTTGTCAGTAGATCTGGGCTTCAGTGCACACTGTCCCCAGGGCTTGTGGAGAAGAGGAATTTCCCATGAGGAGTCAGGGACCTGGGTGGAAGCCAGCTTCTCTCCTTGGCTCCATTCAGCCCTGCCCGTCACCCCCGGGAGTTCCACTCTGCGCCCATGTCAGCACCACAGGGAGAAAGCCAGCACCACGAGCACTGCTCCCTCTACCCAAGAAGATGGAATGCTTGAACCGGCTCCCCAAATCCTTCCCTTTCGTATGCAACCTCATAACTTCCCAAAGACTTTCACATATGGGATCCCATTTGCATTCCCAAGCGCGGCTGGGAAGGAGGGAGGCAGCAGCAGGGGCTAGCATCTCCCACTTGGTAAGATGGAGAGCCTCAGGTCCCAGGAGCAGAAGGGACTTGTGAAGTCAGGTCTTCTCACTCCTTCTCCAGCACTCCTCCTTATTACTCCATGGAGGACTGAGTTATGGAAGGAGCAGAGGAGGAGACAAAGGGGAAAAGGTTAAAGATAGGGGGCTAGCTGAAGAAAGCAGGTGGAGAAAAAAGACAAAATGAGTGAGCGTTACAGAGGCAGGTCTCAGCCAGAGCATATATTCCAGAGTGTTTCCTTTCAGCCCTATCATTAAGCCCTGTCATAAGCAGGTAAAGGTGAGGGGCTTCCCACATAGCTCAGTTGGTAAAGCATCTGTCTGCAATGTGGGCAGACCTGGGTTCAATTCCTGGGTCAGGAAGTTCCCCTGGAGAAGGAAGAGGCACCCCATTCCAGTATTCTTGCCTGGAGAATCTCATGGACGGAGGAGCCTGGTGGGCTACAGTTCATGGGATCACAAGAGTCGGACAGAACTTAGTACTATCTTTCTTTCTTTTCTTAAGCAGGTTAAGGTGGGGGGCAACATTTGCCACACGGAGAGTGGCATTATCAAGGATGAGCAGGCTCTCTTGAGGGTATCTGGGACTGAGAACTGAAACTTAAGTCTCTGTGTTCCAGGACCTTCTCTTTGTTTTCTCCTTCACAGTAGCCCCATGAGGTGAGAAGCATCAGCACCTGAGACACCAGCTGATCACCTAGCCCTCCAAAATAGGCACTGCTCGTCCCCTTGAGTGTCACTTAGAGCCAGCATAACCTTGGGATGGACTTGGCCCTTTACAGAAGCCTCTCATCTCAGGACCCCACTCTAGCCAAGTACACACACCTTGCACTGTTGGCTCAAACAGAGGCCTTGTGCTTGGCCTCTTTGCTCGTTGGCTCTCAGCTCTAATCCTTAAGTAGTGCAGCATGGCCAGTGTGATGCTGAGTATTCCTGTGTAACTTTTTTTTGCAAAGTTCTAGCCAAGCCCTGGCAAGAGGCAATTGAAGAAAAGAAGAAACAGTCTCCCCTTAGGTGGAGGTCAATATATAATGGTGCAATTCTTGGAATCTAAAGACTGAGTTTTTTAAAACTAACAATCTGATCTCCATTGCTGTAGTGTAAATTGGAAATGGATACCATATCTTTAATGCTAATTAGGCATTGCATTACTTAGTCTTCGAGGCCTCATGTAAATAACAATTAGCAATAATTTAGCAGTTGTACATGCTGGCATCTTCTAAGCCATACCATTGTATACCATTCCAAATTCCTTTGCATTAATTAGGATCATAAGCCAATCAGTACTAATTAGAAAGAAAATAAGTATAATAATAAATGCAACAAAATTAGTGATTTGTATCTGGTCGGTAGCTCCTTCCCTCTGCAGTTCATCAAATAGTCTTAATGCGTAGGAACTTCTTGTAATTGAAACTAATTATGAGGTTTCCCCTGCTACTTTGAGCCTCATGTTCAAATCCCACGAAGCTCATTAAATAAGTAACAAAACTGGAATCTTTAACACATATTGTAACTTGGATCATGTTAATTAGCACCACACGCAAAAGGCAGCGAGAGGCCGTTTAGCAGCCCCTGCTCTAGTTAAAGGGAAGGGAGATGGGGATCTTTTCAGTTCTTCAGGGCTTTGAAGAAGCCAGGCTGGTGGAGGGGGAGCACCGTAGTGAGAAAGTCTGTGTGCTATTTCCGGGGCAGAGAGGAGACTCAGAATCCTGAGCTAAGCTACGCCCTGACTGGGCATCTCCAGCAGTTCCCGTCATGTGTGGTAAGCACCCGAGGGGCCTGGTGGCCCAGTTACAGGGGAGTCTCGTTACTTCAGGAACTTGCCCCACATTTGACTGCTCTGTGGCTCTCGCTTTGGGCCAGTGATAGAGCCGTTTTCTTCCAGGTTGAATGGCGAGCAGGAAGGACCCCAGAGAATTCCCTTGCCCTGCACAGACTGAAACTGTATACACATAAACCCATGTGTCTGTTTCTAGTCAGACATATGTACCATTCAGTAGACATATTGACTCTATTCACAGCTTCCAGCACTGATCCTAACGACTGCCGTTCGTTTTCCACGCACAGCTAGATCCATAGATAGCTTTCGAGGCCTCAGTTGAAAGATGCTTAGAAATCCGCTCACCTTCCAGTGTGCCTCCAGCCCTTCTCCCCACGCTGTGGAGCAGTCTAAAGTCAAGCATTGGGTGTAGTGCTGGGGAAGGTTGGATGGGGAAGTAAATCCACAGGGATGTTCGTTTATGGGCACCCACCTACAGTACCAGAACTCCACAATAATTTTGTTTACTGCTGTTTTATGAGAAGTAGTCCTAAAATAACTCTAACGGAAAACACTTGTTACTCTACCACTAGTTTGATGCCTTGATGAGAAATAAATCATGACAAAAGATTCCCAGGGACCCAGTTGAATCAGATCTACTGATGTCTTAGTCTGTTAATGTTGCTGCTGCTGCTGCTAAGTCGCTTCAGTCGTGTCCGACTCTGTGCCACTCCGTAAACAGCAGCCCACCAGCCTCCCCCATCCCTGGGATTCTCCAGGCAAGAACACTGGAGTGGGTCGTCATTTCCTTCTCCAATGCATTAAAGTGAAAAGTGAAAGTGAAGTCGCTCAGTCGTGTCTGACTCTTAGCAACCCCATAGACTGCAGCCTACCAGGCTCCTCCATCCATGAGATTTTCCAGGCAAGAGTACTGGACTGGGTTGCCATTGCCTTCTCCGCTGTTAATGTTAAACTTTATATATTTGGAGATAGTCTTCTGGTTTTCATAGAATAATTAATAATCTTGAACATTCTTCTAGCCTCAACTAAGACCTTAGTTCTAAATAAAGCAGTTCCTGCTACTTATTGTAGCTCGTAAAAATTATCCATTAAAAAATGAGTTTTAAACAAAGGAGTTTAAAAAAAAAAAAAAAACTCCTATAAGGACTTCCCTGGCAGTCCAGTGGTTAAGACTTCATCTTCCAACGCAGGGAGTACAGGTTTGATCCCTGGTCAAGGAGCTAAGATTTCACATGCCTTGTGGCCAAAAATCAAAACAGAAAACAGAAGCAATATTGTAACAAATTAAATGAAGATTTTAAAAATGGTCCACATCAAAAAAAATTTTTTAAAGGAAAAAAAAAAAAACTCCTGTAGCTCTGACCATCAATATGAGAGCTACTTTTACATGGTTCGATGTTGTTTGATGAGACTCTTAGAGGCTAGTCTGGTCTCCCTAACCAGACCTATCTGTTATTCAAAAGCAGGAGTCCACATGTGTCATATTCTTTTTAAGCCCTACAGTGGCCACTGACTCGGAACCAAAGGTTCATTGATTAGTGAAGCATTTAAAAAATCATCCAGAGCTCAGCATAACAATGACACTTAGAAAGTATAAATATATAAATTTTATATTCTTATATTATTCACAGTATCTTAAATATTATGTGGAATATATGCCTATATGCATAGGTAAATATTGTGTGGTATGAGTGGGTGGGAAGGTAAGAAATCTGAAATCTTGATTGTTGTTCAACTGCTAAGTTGTGTCCGACTCTTTACAATGCCATGGACTGCAGCATGCCGGGCTTCTCTGTCCTCCACTGTCTCCCAGAGTTTGCTCAAATTCATGTCTCCATTGAGTCGGTGATGCCATCTTGATATTATCTACCAAATGATACCTGAAAAGAACTGGACGTGTGCAGTGTGTGTTCTTACCATTTGCATTATTTTACTCAATATTAATAAATTTTGAATTCTGAGCTTGGTCTCCACATAGATACAATGAATAGAAAGTTAGAACAACCTAATTCATGGCAAACCCTCCATCATAATAGAGGAAATGATAGTTATTAGTTTGCCTGCATTGCTAAAATTAGCTGACCTGGTTAATCCATTTTATACTGGTTGATTCAATTTGTCTGTGTATGCAGAGCCCCCAGTATCTCACACTGGTACTTTGAGGATGTAATTCTGCATCATGTAATTCTAACTGATAACCCTGCCACTAGTAGCTTACAGTCTAGAGGTTTTCTTATCAAGAGCTTATGACTTGATCATAAAGAAATTAAATATAGATGTTTAACCAAAAGAGAAAAAAACAGAACACAAAAAGCTTGTTAGTCTTTATTTGACTGAAGACCATACTTGCCAATATTCTTTTGTCCGTAGTCCAGCGTTATATGACAAAGTTCTGTTTGCATGCCTGCCTCCCCCACTACCACCAGACTGTGATTTCCGAAGGTCAACAATAGGTTTCAGATGGTACTTAAACAAGAGGGATCTTATTTGGCATAGGGATACCAAGGCTGGGCTTCTGAAACACAACTCCTATTCCCAGTAGAGGATGAAACAGGGGACTTGTCTTGGTTATTAGGGAACCAGTGCGACCTTGAACTTGGACAAACAGGAGCACACTGGAGTTAGTAAAACCAAGTCATTAGACAGAGGCACAGCCACAAGGGAAAAGCTGGAGCTGGGGATGAGAACCAAGGCTAGGGGCAGAGCAGGGCAGCAGTGAGCAACCTGGATGCTAGGTAGCCCACATGTTGCCCTTAGGTTTTCTGTGCATATTCCTGACTGACAGCATAATGGGGGGGTTATGAGGGTGGGGGGTGGTGTGGGGTAGTTTTGAAAACTACAGTTAGAGTCCTGGGATTATTACAAAGCCTCCTCTCTACCAGATCTGCTCAAAATGTATCCAAATCTTACTAAACAGAAATTTTAAATTAAAAATGTACATGTATGTTTAAGGCTTGGTAAGAAACCCTCTAAGAGCCCTACAGCTTTCCCATCTTATGATTTTCTCATTGAAAAAAAAAAGCAGAGAAGTTGTATTGGAATATAATAAAGACCTTAAACGGTCGCTAACATGCTGCTAAAAATATATATGATTAGATCTGTGGTATACCACTGAAATGTGTGCGTTCTCACACACCCCCTAGGAAACTTTACACTAGGCAGGGTGCTTGCTTTACATTTCTATCCACTTAAATGTGGTGCAGAGTTACAAAGACAACATCAGCAACAAAGATGAGGCTGGGGGTACTGAAAAACTCAAAGACAATTGAGGTTACAAAGGTCCAACTACAGACTATTTTGCAGATAGGATGCTTCTTTGGTATGTACTTGTATTCGTTCATTCATTCTTTCTCCGTGTGCTGAGCATCCCCTCTGGGCCTTCAACACTACCCTAAATGCTTGAGCAGCAGAGGACAGTGGTATAGTGTAGGGATGGCTGTATGACTTCAAGTCAGATCAACTTGTGTTAAAGTCTCAGCTCTTCCACTTGCTATGTGGAATGCTTTTGGTAAGTTACAAAGCTACTCAAAGCCGTGGTTTCCTTATGTTAAAATAAGGACAGTATTAGGTGCTACCTTATTGGATATATGAAGATTAAATCCGATAATGTCTGAAAAGTTTTTAGGCCAGTGCATGGTACAAAGTGGTTCCCTCATAGCTCAGCTGGTAAAGAATCTGCCTGCAATGCGGGAGACCTGGATTCGATCCCTGTGTTGGGAAGATCCCCTGGAGAAGGGCATGGCTACCCACTCCAGTATTCTGGCCTGGAGAATTCCATGGACTGTATAGTCCACAGAGTTGCAAAGAGACGGACATGGCTGAGTGACTTTCACATGGTGCAAAGTAGATGCACACACAAAAAAGTAAGTTGTTTCTTTTGTTGCTGTTCAGTGTCAGTGTTCTACCTGAGCAGAGAGTGGAGAGGGGCAAGTGTGGGCTCGCAGTGAGAGCTTTCTCAGGGTGAGTGCTGTGCACACAGGATGGGGCTTGAGGGGCGGTGAGCTGCCCAATCCACCCCTGTCTGTCTCAAGCAGAGCCTGGTTTTCCCACAGTCAGGCATGTGGGCGAAAGGACTCCTGTTTGAGGAAGAGGCTGGGACAAATGCACTGTCCAGGCTTTTCCAACTCTGTACCCCAGTCCCCGGCTGTGGGATAGGAAGTCACATTTCTGATGGCAGCCTGTGTGCTGGCTTACTGATTTTTACTCTACAGATGTGTTCTAATTTGAGCTTTGCAAAACCTCGGCAATGTAGATGCAGGTACTCTTTTTTTTTTCAAGTTACAGATACTGAGGCTTAGCAGGGCCAAGTGATGTACCCAAGATGGCACAAGCAGGAAGAGGTTGCAAAGACATCAGCTCCCAAACCCATGGTCTTTCACTGCACAGCGTTCACGTTCAGTGAATTCATTTCAAGAATCCTCAGGAAAGTGGTCCAAGGCAAAATGAAACCAAAATGAAATGTTCCTGCAAAGTTAGGGGAGATGCTCCTTTTTGCATCTCTAGATCTGTGCCCCTGCCTTAAAAAGAAAAAAAAAAAAACCTGCCTAAAAATACCTCAGATCTGACAAGTCTAAAAAGCTCCCTCAGAAAATCTTCACTTCCCCGCATTGATCTCTTTTGCTAAAGCAAAGCCACTCTGTCAGCTGGCTACACTGATGAAAAACAGGCCCAAACCGAACGTTCCAGAAATTTACTATGGAACCCAATCTTTCTGATCTGGGATTAGAATGGGACACGGGGTGAAGGGGTGGTAGATGATGAGGGTTGAGGAGGAAAAAATTTTTTTGTCAAGAGGAACAGATTACATTCTTGAATCCTTCAGCATGTTATAAACAAGACTAAGCACACAGCATTCCTTCCGAAGCACATGGCCCTGTTTTTAAAACACAGGTCCCGTCTCCCCTGGAATTTCGTGTTTGTCTCAGTCCTGTTCTTCCTACTCGCTTGGGATTTATTATAATCTGTGCTATTAATGGTGGCAGGAATGGAACAGTTCTTCCATTCATCTTCTCTTTTCCTTCATCTCTCCCTCCACACCCTCTATCTTTTATAATTACACTTTTAAGCCTGTAAACGTTTCCAAGAGCAGTGCCAGATTTAAAGTGCTGCTTCTTATTACCTTGTGTGGGTGCTTCCCCCCACCCTGTACCGACAGCCTCTTTTTCTGTAGTTCCTTCGCCAAAGTGCTCGGACCTCAGCAGCCACCTCACTTTAAGAGAAAGTCCTGAACCTCTTTCCTTCACATGAAAAAACATTAGTTCTTTTCACCTTTTCAGGTCAGTGTAAGGAATTAGTTGAAAATATGATCCTCAGGAGACTGTGAAAACTTGGCTGACGACTAGAACAATGGGGGCCTTTACTCTCATTACTTCTTTGGGGATTATAGTGAAGAACATGTGTTGTGGGTGATGAGTACCTTGGTATATATGAGATGTTACTATTGAGTAATTCTATTAATCCGTTTAAGAAGTATGCTGATAAGTTCCAAGCCAAATGCATAAGTCCTTGTCTCAAAAGGGTATATCACATTGCACAAAGCTACGATTGCTCAAGGAATTTTGGCATATTTTTGGAATTGCCTCCAGAAACTCTGGTGTATTTTCTCTTATGTATTCTCAATCAGGAAAAATATTCATCCTCTACACAGCATATTGTGGCTCAGCTGGTAAAGAATCCACCTGCAATGCGAGAGACCTGAGTTCGATCCCTGGGTTGGGAAGATCCCCTGGAGAAGGGAAAGGCTACCCACTCCAATTTTCTGGCCTGGAGACTTCCTTGGACTGTATAGTCCATGGGGTTGCAAAGAGTCAGACACGACTGAGTGGCTTTCACACTTTCACTTTCACACAGCATACACTAGTATACTGATATACTAGTGAATCAGTAAATATTTTAGTCCCATTAATGATTATTACAGGCTTCTGAGACTGATTTTGTTGGTTGGCTCAGAATCCGGTTTTAATGGTTCCAAACTTGGAGCAACATTTGAACAATGGCAGTATCATCAGGATGGGTGATTTCCTTTCTCTGATAACTCCCTTCCATTACGACACATCTGTATATGTGAGTCCAGGCCAATTCAGTGGACCGTTATCCTATTCAAGGAGCATGACTACATGGACAGTCAGTGCAACCCAGCGCCATCAGGAGCCCACTGTGTGGGCAGTGTCTGCTCTGGGTACAGCTTCAGAGTAAGTGTTTCCCACTGTACACATGTGAAGAAAACCACCTACATCCTCATAGTCAAACGAAGTCCTCGTGCGGGTCCAACAAAAGACCTGCTTCCCTTCTCCATAAAATGCCCGAAGAGTAGTGATGTCATGAAAAACCAAAAGAGCAGGGAATCTGAAAGCCACTTCTCTTAAATCTTTAGAAGCCATTTAGTTGCACAGGGACACAAAAGCCCACTGATACTATAAGTAAACATGGTGGCTTTCTTTCAAAATCCAGGAGAGGTGACCTTTCTTAAAGTTGTTCTCTATTATGTGGGTGTGGTTGTCTTCTGGCAAGATTATATCCCACTAGAGCAATGGTTTTCACCTTGGTGTAATTTTTTTTCCCAAAGAGACATTTTTTATTAGAATTTTTTTTTTTTTAACTGTCCTACTGGGTTAGGGGAGGCCTGTTCCTACTGGGATCTACTGAGTAGAGGTCAAGGTTGCTGGTAAACCTCCTACATGGCACAGGACAGCCTCCTGCAACCCCTAATGACAAACATTTATCTGATCCAAATGCCAAGAGTGTTCAAATGGAGAAACTACACCTGAACAAGTCTCAGCTGGTGAAAAAAATGAAGGCAATGTAAGGGCATAAGTTTAGCCCTGGCAAAATACCAAGTGCCCTTCTGCCTTCTTTGAATAAGATTTAGAATAGGGGTCAATTACTGTGATTCTCTTCAATTCATACCATGAAAATAGGAATGTTACAAGTCAGTGATGCCCTTGGCATCCCAAATTCATCTTTTCTGCACCAGTGTGTGGTGTGAACATTGCACTTATTTCATTCTATCACAGGCACTGTTCTAAACACACATGACATCTCTGCTATCCATGCTTTAATCATCTTCACTTTTTATTGTCTAACCAGATGGCAATTATAGACTCAGAGGCTGTCAGAACTGAGAAGGACCTTTTAGTTATCTTACCTGTAAGAAAAAGGAAATCTGAGGAATTCAGCTAACTCTTTGGGTAGGTCGAAACAGAGCTAGATTGAAGAACTGGCTCTCCTGGGATCCAACCCACTGCTTATCTCACCACCATATTTTTACCACACTTCCTCATGTAGGCATGAAGAGCAGCAGCCCCAGGTCGATTGTACCCAGCTTGTAACAGATTTCTTTACATGCCTAGGCAGTGAAATCACAGGCTCCATTCAAGGGTGAGAGCATAGCGTATTTCTCTCTGCTCTTGGATCCTGCTGGACCCCCTGAACTGTAAAGCTCAATTCCCTCACTTCTCTGCTGAGATTAGAGAATGTATTTTTTCTTCAGTTCACTCCCCCTGTCGTTTTAAAACATTATTAATTGATGTTAGGAGCAATCCTGGTAAGCTTCTTTATCATCATAGTAAGGGAACATACTGGGAATAGAGTTGATGTGCGACAAAGGAATTTCATGCATTGTGGTTGCTGTTTTAAAAAGTAAATAGATTAGAGAAACCCAGTAATCTAAAAAGTACTAAGGGTTTTGTCACAGTATATCACTGGAGGAGTGAAACCAATATTATGATGAGACAGACACCACCTGTCATCACTGTACAAAGAACTTTATATTAGCCTCAATAATTAGTCACATTTTGTTTTCCTTGGAATTTACTAAAACAAAAGTATTGACGGGCAATACTTTTTAAAAAATCCCTCAAATTGAAGGAATTTTCAAAACATTCTCAGGTTCACCATCAGGTAAGTGAGAGGAGGTGTTAAAAGTGGTATTTCTGATGGGGAAACAGAGCAGAAGACTATTCAGTACACTAGCCAGAAGCGGGGCCTAGTTTAAGATGAGGCCTAGGTCGTTGAAAGGGAGATAATGGTGAAGAGGGAGATGAGGACTTTTTTCTACCTAGTTAAAAATCCATATTATTTTCCTTTGTTGGTTATTATAAAATATTGACTATAGTTCCCTGTGCCATACAAGAGGTCCTTGTTAGATATTTACCTTATATAAGCATATACAAGATATCAGAGTAGATGGACATGCACTCATCTTCTCTTGTGAAAACTCCAAAATTATAACTCACTGCTGAACAACTGTCGACAAGAGAATGTTGGATCCAAGGAGAGGCCCCAGCAAGATAGTAGGAGGGGCAAAATCACATTAAGAATTAGGCCCCATACCCGCCAGAGATAGTTGGAGGGCTCAAACAAATCTTGTGAGCACCAAGACCCAGAGACTCAAAAGAGACTAAGTCAGAACTATGTTTGAGTGTCTCCTGCAAAAGTATGGGTCAGCAGTGGCCTGCTGCACGGGCAGGGGCTCTGGGTGCAGCAGACCTGGGTATGACATAAGCCCTGTTGGAGGAGGTCACCATTAACCTCATCATAGAGCCACCAGAACTTACACAGGACTGGGGAAACAGACTCTTGGAGGGCACAAACAAAACCAGGACCCAGGAGAAAGGAGCAGTGACCCCACAAGAGACTGAACCAGAGGAACCAGAGATCACATTGCCAACATCCTTCAGATCATCGAAAAAGCAAGAGAGTTTGAGAAAAACATCTACTTCTGATTTATTGACTGTGCCAAAGCCTTTGACTGTGTGGATCACAACCATCTGTGAAAAATTCTTCAAGAGATGGGAATACCAGACCACATGACCTGCCTCCTGAGAAATCTGTATGCAGGTCAAGAAGCAACTGTTAGAACTGGACGTGGAACAACAGACTGGTTCCAAATAGGTAAAAGAGTACATCAAGGCTATATATTGTCACCCTGCTTATTTAACTTATATGCAGGGTACATCATCAGAGAAGGCAATGACACCCCACTCCAGTACTCTTGCCTGGAAAATCCCATGGATGGAGGAGCCTGGTAGGCTGAAGTCCATGGGGTCACTAAGAGTCTGACATGACTGAGTGACTTCACTTTCACTTTTCACTTTCATGCATTGGAGAAGGAAATGGCAACCCACTCCAGTGTTCTTGCCTGGAGAATCCCAGGGATGGGGGAGCCTGGTGGGCTGCCGTCTATGGGGTCACATAGAGTCGGACACGACTGAAGCAACTTAGCAGCAGCAGCAGCAGCAGCAGGGTACATCATGAGAAACACTGGGCTGGATGAAGCACAAGCTGGAATCAAGATTGCCAGGAGAAATATCAATAACCTCAGACATGCAGATGATACCACCCTTATGGCAGAAAGCGAAGAACTAAAGAGCCTCTTAATGAAGGTGAAAGAAGAGAGTGAAAAAGGTGGCTTAAAAGTCAACACTAAAAAATTAAGATCATGGCATCTGGTCCCATCACTTCATGGCAAATGGATGGGGAAACAATGGAAACAGTGACAGACTTTATTTTGAGGGGCTCCAAAATCACTGCAGATGGTGACTGCAGCCATGAAATTAAAAGATACCTGCTCCTTGGAAGAAAAGCTATAACCAACCTAGACAGCATATTAAAAAGCAGAGACATTACTTTGCCAACAAAAGTCCATCTATTTAAAGGTATGGTTTTTCCAGTAGTCGTGTATGGATGTGAGAGTTGGAGTATAAAGAAAGCTGAGCACTGAAGAATTGATGCTTTTGAACTGTGGTGTTGGAGAAGACTCTTAAGAGTCCCTTGGACTGCAAGGAGATCCAACCAGTCCATCCTAAAGGAAACCAGTCCTGAGTATTCATTGGAAAGACTGATGCTGAAGCTGAAACTCCAACACTTTGGCCACCTGATGAGAAGAACTGACTCATTTGAAAAGCCCCTGATGCTGGGAAAGATTGAAGGAGGGAGGAGAAAGGGACAACAGAGGATGAGATTGTTGGATGGTATCACTGACTCAATGGACATGAATTTGAGCAACCTCCAGGGGTTGGTGATGGACAGGGAAGCCTGGTGTGCTATAGTCCATGGGGTCGCAAAGAGTCGGACATGACTGAGTGACTGAACTGAGGATAGAATTCTGGTCATAGGGTCAACAGACTCTTAAAATTTAGAACGAACCTCTGGGCTCAGAACTTTGCATAAAAAAAGAAAATGTGAACTGAAACTCAAGAAATGCAAGAACCATAAACAGTGGTTAGAGGGGATAGAATGTAATACCACCTGCAGAATCATCAAATCAGGGAAGAAGCTTTAAAGTTATTCAAGGCCTAACACAAGACCCCTACCTCCAGGAAAGGTTAAAAGCTCTCTTTCTGGCAAGTTTTCCCCTTTACTTAGCACTTTTAATTAATATATAACCTTCTAACTTGCTGTTTAATTGTTCTTTGTAAGTGTATTCAGAATCTCTGCAACTGATCAGTTTGTCAGAGCTGCCATAACAAAGTACCACAAGCTGGAGAGCTTGAACAGCAGACTTCCACTGGTTGCTCCTGAGGGCTGTGAGGGTGAATCAGTCCCACGCTTCTCCTTGCTTCCAGTGGTTGTCTGGCCAACATGGGCATTCCTTGGCCTATGGACACATCGCCCTGATCTCTGTCTGTATGTTCACCTGCTGTTCTCCCTAGATGATTTTCTGTGTCCACATTTTCCCTTTTTGTGAGGACACCAGTTATGTTAGATAGATCCCACCATTGTGACCTTGTCTGTAACTTGATTTCCTCTGTAAAGACTCATCTCCAAATAAGGCCACATTCTGAGGTACTGGGGATTAGTTAGAACTCCAATATTTCTTTTTTGGGGGTGACACACTTCAACTTACAATATCAGCTAAGCCTCCAGGTTTTGAGGACAGGAATTGTCTTATATTTATATGGCCTTTGTTACACCAGGCTAACTGTGCAAGTTTGTTAGGTAATCAGAGATGCAGTGGTGAACACATGGTCTGTCCAGCTCAGGCTATGGCCTCTGGTAAAGTTGCAGAAGGCTGGTTTGTGGGAGAGTACACTGTCAGAATTTCCACCAATGTATGCCCTACTTCCTCCAGCTGTACCCCTCCTCATTTGTCAACTGCAAATGTGAGAAAACTCTGTGACTCAATCTTGCCATTAGTGGAAGAGTTAGCATTGAGTACCCGCCACCTTATTCTTGCTCCACTACATTCCAACTGCTTCTGAAGCTGTTTCCAGTTACAGCTGATTCCAGTCAATGGAGCACATTTATTTTGTGAAGCTGTTATTTTTCTCTGTTTATCTTATATAGTAGTATGCTACGTTAGGCAAGTATTCTTTTTCATGTCTCGTTCTGCATTCCTCTAAGTATGTTTACTCTAAAACAATACACAATTTTGAGGGCTTATTGTTAACATGGAACAAAAGATCTCCAGAAATGCTTAAAATCCCACTTTGATGATTATTCTCCTGTTTAAGAACTTACATTGACCCACCACATAAGGCTTGTATTCAGCTTGATGATTAAGGCCTCTAGATAATGTTTCTGTATTCCTTTCCACCTATCTTCCCTTATGTCCCTTTATAAATTCTTAACATTAGGACATGGTCTCCTGATCTCTTCTGTCTAGTCTTTTCCAGATCACAGCTATGAATTTTTCTACATCCCATTTTTCCTACCATTATTAGGATTTATTCACATATTAACCTGGAGACACTCATAATTCACTTCAGTTCAGTCGCTCAGTCGTGTCCGACTCTTTGCGACTCCATGAATCGCAGCACGCCAGGCCTCCCTGTCCATCACCAACTCCCGGAGTTCACTCAGACTCACATCCATCGAGTCAGTGATGCCATCCAGCCACCTCATCCTCTGTCGTACCCTTCTCCTCCTGCCCCCAGTCCCTCCCAGCATCAGAGTCTTTTCCAATGAGTCAACTCTTCGCATGAGGTGGCCAAAGAACTGGAGTTTCAGCTTCAGCATCATTCCCTCCAAAGAATACCCAGGGCTTATCTCCTTCAGAATGGACTGGTTGGATCTCCTTGCAGTCCAAAGGACTCTCAAGAGTCATCTCCAACACCACAGTTCAAAAGCATCAATTCTTTGGCGCTCAGCTTTCTTCACAGTCCAACTCTCACATCCATACGTGACCATTGGAAAAACCATAGCCTTGACTAGACGGACCTTTGTTGGCAAAGTAATGTCTCTGCTTTTGAATATGCTGTCTAGGTTGGTCATAACTTTCCTTCCAAGGAGTAAGCGTCTTTTAATTTCATGGCTGCAATCACCATCTGCTGTGATTTTGGAGCCCCCAGAAATAAAGTCTGACACTGTTTCCACTGTTTCCCCATCTATTTCCCATGAAGTGATGGGACCGGATGCCATGATCTTTGTTTTCTGAATGTTGAGCTTTAAGCCAACTTTTTCACTCTCCTCTTTCACTTTCATCAAGAGGCTTTTTAGTTCCTCTTCACTTTCTGCCTTAAGGGTGGTGTCATCTGCATATCTGAGGTTATTGATATTTCTCCCAGCAATCTTGATTCCAGCTTGTGCTTCTTCCAGCCCAGCATTTCTCATGATGTACTCATAATTATGGACATTCAAAAATGGGGAATTTTCTCTTCTAAATTAAGTCAACTAATCATATTAAGGCCAAACTCTTGCTTAAATCCAACATGATCCAGTAACCTTAAACTATTCTGAAGATTCAAAAGTTATCTGGGTTGAACTGTGACTGGACTACCCAATGGAATGGAAGTTGCTCAGTCATGTCCAACTCTTTGCAACCCCATGGCCTAGGGCCCCCGCCAGGCTCCTCTGTCCATGGGATTCTCCAGGCAAGAATACTGGAGTGGGTTGCCATTTCCTTCCCCGAGGACTTGGACTACCCAAGGTCAGAGTAAATCTGTCAGTTCAGGCCCAGGAGGCCTGCAAGACAGGTATTTGCTTTGTGTCTCCTCCAGAAATAAGCCAGTGATGCCTACAGAGCCTTCTGAAACATGGCAAGGTCTCCTTCAGAGCGCCTAAGTTACCAGAACTCCACATTGTCCCAACAGCTGGTACACAAAACTTTCTGTGAATTCCCGGGAAATCCAGTGCTCTGCATTTATGCAAAGCAGCAGGAAGGTTCAGAGAGAGCTCAGGATAACTCTGTGGCTGTTATTATTCGATTCCCCACCCCCTTTTCTTGTGGTTTGAGCAACATAAACCAAATTCTATCCCATGCCTAGTTTTCTTCATCAATCTCTTGGGTGTTGAATCTGTTAAAACTGAGACATTTTAAATTTTTAACAGTTTATGTGAGTAGAAATTGATTCAAATCAAGCAGTGTCAAACCAAAAGTGATTCAGAGCACTGCACCAACAGGATCTCAAAGAGAGACTTTTATAGGGAAGAAACGGAAACAAAGCAAGGCCATGATTTGATTGGCTATAGCTGGAGCACTTGCCTTATCTGGGAAAGCCTAGTTGACTGCTATGGTTGGTGGTCCTTACATCATGACTTCTTAACTTTGAAGCATTTCAGGCTTAGGATTTGGTTTGCTTATTATGTAGGCAACTAAGGTATTAAAGCCACCTCAGTTTATTGGCCTCTTTATCTAATTATTTTAACAATTATATGGGTATAAAGTCTCAGTGAGAATTCACAGACCTCCAAAAACCTGGTCCTGAAATGTTGTGTGGCCTTCGTCAGGGACCATGTACGTTCATCAGGGGTCTAATGGAAATTTTGCCCTATGCATTTGCCTCTCTCCTGCATTTTTGCCTATCAGGATTAAATCCAGGTATACTTCCAGGAAAGTCATGCAGGATACTGCTTTCAGGGAAATGATGATGCTAAAGATCACATGCTCTTCCCCTAAAAGAGCAGCTTGAGAAGGTCCAAAGAGTATTAACTTTGGAGTTCAGTAGACCAGGCTCCTGTGTCTGGATCCAGTTGCTCTCTGCTTCAACTTCAGGCAAAATGTTTGAGATGTCAGAGAAATGGGGGTAATAATGCACACCTCAAGATATGAAAAAGAAAGCAAAAATAAATCCCCAAACCCCTTAGTTGTCTTTTCTTCCAGCCAAAGGCTAGGTTCTGACTGCACTATAAGCCAGAAATAGCAGACCCCAAATCCTGGCAGGGTTTGATGGCTAGCATTGCGGCAGCCAGGTGGGAGGAGGAAGCCAGGCCTACCTCCCCTCCTTGGATTGGGTTTGCAACTTAGGTAGCTTTACAGCAGCTCTGACAGCAGAGCTATAAAGAGAGGCTGCAGAACAGCTAGTGTCTCCTTGTCTATGGGGTAGGATGTGGGGCCTCACTCGAGAGCCCATTTCTGTAAATGAGAAAACAGAGGAGGCTGGGAGGTGATGTCCACCTTGCGCTTTGGGGTAACACTCCTTTTAATGAAGACTCCTTAGAAGTCATGTTCTCATAAAGGAGGATGCAGGAAGAGCTGTTTCCTCCCGGTTGCCAACTGTACCTACTGGGCACCAGAAGGGGTTTCACTTTCAGCACTGGGCCCTGCAGCCAACCTCACAAAATGCTTTCTTGCATTTGCCAACAAGGAAACTCAGTCTGCAGCTGCAGCAGCAGGTGCTGGCTGCCAGGTTCCCCCGGCAACCCAGGTGTACTCCAGGTTAGCAGCTCTGCCTTGGAGCAGTGGCCTTCATCTCTGATGCATGTGGCTCGAAGCACAGAATGGAGCTGTGTCCCCCCACGGTGGGAAGATAATGATTTTGCTGGGTTTTATGGGGCATAATATAACCTCAGTGGGTGGTTCAGTAGTAGTGGTGGTTTTTAGAGGATATGAGAGATTGTAACATGCTTGTCGATGTTTCTTGTTTGAAGGATTTGGGGACGGGGGGAATGGGGATTGTTGCCATCATTCAATCCAATTCATTATCATTCATGCGTTTGCTCAGGCCCTTGGCTGATATGTTTATGACTCAAGAGGGCACTGCTTCCAGCCACATGATAATTCAAGTTTGCATTTGTGTGTTTTGCAGAGATGTTTACATCTAGGATCTTACTTGGGGCTCCCTATGAAAATCGTGAGTGAGGTAGAGTAGGAATTGCTGAACTGGTCTGTTTGATGTGTAATCTGAGGCTCGGGAATGACTTGCCTGGTTGCATACCACATGTGTTCTACAGCTAGGACCCCAGTTCAGGTCTTCTGTGTCTCAGTACCCCATCCTTTCCAGTCTACCATGCTGCTCATGCCTTCTGCTAGCTCCTATGTTTTTGTTTCCAGTTGCCAGTGAGCTGCTTAATCACATGTCTTTTTCTCCGATCGGTTGTGGTCTTTCCTTTGGTACACAAATCAATACCTGTTAACCACAGTTGCCTGCCTCTGAGGCTTTGTTACTGAGAGCGGTGGAAGGAGGAGGAACAGATAAATCCTGAGATATAAAATCAGACTCTCCTCTTCACCACGCCTGTCTTCTCCATGTGCTCCTCCATACTGCAGGCCCCCATCTCCATTGCTTCTGGCCACCCCAAAAAGCATGGTGGGTCATGAACTGATGTCCCACCTGCAGACTCAGGCTAAACGGAGCATCAAGAGGGGCTTAACCTGGGCCCAAAAGCACTTTGGTTAAAGATCATCTGGTGTTTTTGCCCCTGCACACTGGTAAATTCTCACCCTAGTGGATGGTTACCTTCTAACTCTTCTTGATACAAGAGGAAGCCAGAGACTAGGAAAGCCCCTCACTCTGGAATTTAATATGTAGACTCATACTCATATAACAAATACTTCCTATAACTTTTTTTCTCTAACTTTTTAGGAAGTTGACAGTGATATCTGTCATGATTTTTTAGACTTTAGGCAGATGTTAAAATATGTTTACATTCCTTAGACAAATAATTAAGTACCCACGAAGGCAGCCCAGAAGTTTATCAAAACATGGTCCTGAGAGAGCATGGATCGTGATAGTTCTCCTGGACATTACCAAGGGAACAGTTTCTAGGACTCCTCCCCTCTCTCTTAACTCACAATTAACTGAAAATATTAACAGCACTTAATGAGCATGAGCATTTACCATGTGCCAGACATTATGCTAAATATGGTGTATGCATTATTTTATTTGTTCCTCACAACAATCCCATACATTGGGTACTGCAGTTAAATAATTCCTCAGGGTCATGGCTAACATAGCTGGTGTGGACTTATGCTGGAGTCTGAAGTCAAGACTATAATATATTTTTTAGCTTTATAGCTAAAAATTGTTTTACCACTTTATTCAGGTATAGTTTACATATATAAAGCTGTATACATTAAGTGTATATAACTTGTGTTTAGGAATAAGTATATACCTGTGAAACCACTACCATCATGAAGACCTTAGATACATTCCCTCCCCTCCCAAATTCTTCTCCAAACCCCCCAACTTATTATTATTTTTTGTTGTTGTAAGAACACTTACCATAAGATCTAACTTCTTAGAGCCTTGCCAACAATACTGGATTGTATACTTAAAATTTTCTAATATCAGAAAGCAAATGTTAATTTTATAACTGCTTGCTGATAGAATTACACATGATATTTAGTAAGAAAATATAATGCATATAATCAAGTCAAACCAAACAATCTCCCAGCTTGGATGCTGTGGGGATGCCATGGAAATATGCAGCACAGTTCTAGAATTAAAGATTCTACAACCTGTTAGGCTGCAGATATAAACACGTGATATAAACATAACCCATGAGTGATGATTTTTATTTGATTGAGACAAGCCTGTGTTAGACTTTTAGGGTGGGAGAGACTTGCACTCCAGGTAAGCATGATAAATGAAATGTTATGACACTAGCGTGCACCACAGTGCCAGGCATCTGATAAAGATTCAGTCAATATTAAATGAATAAACCAGCATCCAGACCAGTCTCTCCAGTGAAGGACTCTCCAAAGCGGCAACTCCAGTGCCTTAAAGAGTGTGGGGCAGCGTACACGATTTTATAGCAGACACTACATTCAAAGTGCCAATCCTGAGAGCCAGATAAGGAAATGGTGCCTTTGTGGGGATCACCTAACTGCTTCTGTCATCCACAAAGACTTACTTAGAGAAACAGATAAATAGCTGAACCATAAAGTATGATCAGTGCTTTAGCTGGTTTACATATAGGTGCAATCTCTCTCTCTCTCTCAGGAGACGCAAATCGTCTGGTGACCAACAGTAGGCTTGCTGACCACGTCACACCTTTCTAGGGCTGAGCACACCAAGTCTCAGAGCTCTCCCAAAGCTCGGCTTCCCAGGTGTGGCTGCCCCTCCAAGCACACTGCCTTACATGCTGCCTCGGGTCAAGTTGCCAAGATCTAAGTGCCACCTCTGTCCAGCTGTGTGATCTTGGGCAATCAGTTATTCTCTGAAAATCACAGATGGAGAGTATGCTTGAATTTAAAAAATTAATTCATAAAAAATGCCTCATATGTGGAAATACTTTATACCTGTTAGCTCTTGTTGTGGTGGCTGTTGACAATAGTATTGTTAGAAACATTTGTAAAGTTTGTTTTAAAAAAATTAAGACCCGAGCAAAATAAATATGTTAGCATAAAATAGAAAATAAAGATCTTAGCTTATGTGAAAGGATCAAGAAGCGATAGGAGTGACCTCTTTTAATTCTCTAGCCTTAAGCCAGGAGTTGTGGGGGTTTAGGGACAGACATGAATCTTGGTGTGTTAAAGGGTACCTGGGACTTGTTTTCATCATAAGGTAAGACATGCAGACACGAAAGTGATGGTTGTGAAGGAGGAAGTTTACACTCATGGATCCCTGGAAACCGACAGTGTGCCGTGCCTGTGGTGTGTAGGACTACGTGGGTTAGCACTAGGGCAAAAGCCTTTATTGTGATTTTCATGGAAAGGAATGTGTGAAGCATGCGAGGAAGGCTTGGAATTAGCTGTTTTGAATAATTTCAGCAGATTTTGGGGTCTAGAGATCGCCCCTAGTTGCCTGGTGCTTGGCCCTGGGATGATATTAAAGCAGGGGCATAGTGTTGCAACCAGTGGGGAAGCTCCATAAAGGAGGTAGTTGGAGGATATGGGTTCTGTACTTATTTGTACATGAAAAGCATGCTTTATAGGGGGCTTGTCTACTATCTCTAGGATAACCTAGCCCTGAAGGGACCGTCTCTTGAGGGTTGTTAGCAAGGCCTCCAATGTCAGAGCGTCATAAAATACGGAAAATAATAACACACAGTTACTACATGTGGCCCTACAATCCCGACTGACAGGAGTAGAATTGGCACTCTGAAAAGGCACGATGGTGGTTTCTGTCTGGCTCGCCACAGACTCGGCTTCCCAGGTGGTACTAGTGGTAAAGAACATGCCTGCCAGCATAGGAGATATAAGGGATGTGGGTTCAATCCCTGGGTCAGGAAGATTCCCTGGAGGGAGGAGGACATGGCAACCCACTCCAGTATTCTTGCCTGGAGACTCCCATGGACAGAGTGAGCCTGGAGGGCTTCCGTCCATAGGGTCACAAAGAGTCAGACATGACTGAGCAGCTAACTTCACCACTGAATCAGCTTCTGGGTTAAGGAATCCTGTGGGTTTCTCCACATTAGCAAGTAGGATGCTGGATTGGCGCTGGTCATAGTGCCCTCACCCGACTACCATTCCAGTGATGGTTTGGGGAGACCCAAGATCTCACCCTTTAGGCATTTAATCCTACCTTCCTGCTTAATCTTTGATAACTCATTTCATGAGCGGTGCTATGAAAATGTGGTTGCCTCCGCCCAGTGAGAGTTTTGAGAGATCTGTTTCAAGAGCTGGACCCACTTGGACACAGACTAGTTAGGATAGTGTCTGATATTCTCTGAGCAGTGGCCACCACTTACTGCCCTTGTCCTTGTGTTGGTCACTAGGTCTGTCCAGTCTGCTGTGAAGCTGTTTGTGGTTGACAAACAAAACTCACCCACCAGGTTTCTTCACGCTCTGTTTTAAAATTTGCTTTCAGGAACAGGAAATACATAGATATGTGTTTAAGCAACTTGAATTCTTCTCACGTTCTGCCTTAATTCAATAATCCATTTATTCTTTCATTCAATAAGCAAATAATGTTTGGCAGAAGTTGTTTTGTTGTTTTTTTTTTCCTGAATTCCCAGGCAATACAGCAAAATGAATCACTGAGAGCTTTGAGACTCAAATTCTACAAAGTGGGAGGATGGGGAAAGCCAGTGTCTGCTCTACAATCAGCAGCCAGAATATAGGCTGACAGAGTCAGTGAATACAGTCTGTGACCATCCATGAAGCATCAACTGGACTTCATACAGTTCTGGCAAGGAGATAGGGATTTAGCAGTCTCTGAGGGGTTGGTTTTATTCCCACATTGCCCACATAGCCTGCTTCACTGATCACAGGGTCTTCCCTCACTCTGACCTGTGACCTAACCCAAACAGCAAAGGAAGAGGACAGGCTGAGAAGTAGGGCCCATCCACCCCATCCTGGGGAAATAATCAGATGTGTCCTCCCACTGTTGGGTCAGGCAGCACCTTTCAAATGAAGCACATTCACTGAAGTCCATGCAATCAAGAGATATGGTTCATAAAGATAGGAATAAATTAATAAATGTGTTCTTGTTTAACCGGCAAACTTGGTTTAGCTTCCTGTTATCATCTGGTCTAGTGGCTACTTATTGAATGTCCTCCTGGCACACACTCAGAAAACCGAAACATAAGGGGGGTCCATCATCCAGTTCTTGAGAGGAACAGATATGCTAGAAGCCAGGACTGTATGGGATGATATTGGGATCAGCTTGGGAACTTTCAAATTCTGACTCTGCTGTCTACTCATTGTGATAACCAAGAGTCAGTTGCTTGCCCTCTCTGTAAAATGGGAATAAACATAATATCCCTCCCATATAGACTTGTTGTTGAATCTAAAGTGAGCTAGTACGTGTAAAGAAAGGGCTTGGAGAGAATCCTTGCAATTGAAGTACTAGCTATTACTATTATCAGCTATATTTCACAACTATGAACAGTTGTGAAAAAGTTTTGGCAACTAGAATACAGGGGAATCTTTCACCATTGGATCAGGGTTTCCTGATCAGTGCCAGATATTTTAGGGTGAGGGGAGGAAGGATCACCTCCTGCAGTGTTTCCAGGATTCAGAGTGCAGAGAGGAGAAAAGAATGACTCGGCCTGGCCAGACCAGAAGGAGCTGGATGAGCCCCAACACTGAGAAGGAGCAGATACTAAGATTCTCTAATAAGGCTAACTTCTCAAGAGTCATTTCTACCATCTTGAACGGTATGAGTCAGATGGGATCTCCAAGAGAGTGTATCCACATTTTGGCCCTAACTCAGAAACCTGCCAACTCCGTATGTTCACACCTGCACCAGGGCTCTGATCACTTTCACTGCCATCCCATGAAACCTCTACCTAAGATTTCTCCTGGTTAAAACCTGTGCAGTGCCAAGAAACACTCTTACCTTTTCAGAGGCCTCAAAATACCCCAGACATGTGCCTGAGTTTCACACCTCCAACCTCCCCACTCGTGCCCTGGGCCTGTCAGGATTGTCAGGAGGCTCAGTGGGCTCCTGAAGATGCCTCAGCAGCCATGTTTGTGTGAAGTACAAGTGAGGTTCTGAAGCCCCCTTCATACGAATTCATCTACCTTTCTCCACGTTTCATACCAACACTCATGTGTGTAATGAAAGGCAATGAGGGAGGGAATCAGTGGCAAAATTATACTGTGGAAAAAATCCTGGTTTGATCAGAGAAAAATAGATCAGTATATATACATACTGATGCCCATAAATCATCTCTTTAATGGAGAGAAAGAAAAGACTTGACATTTGGTCTTGCTGGTCATGTGTTCTTGAGTTAGATGGTTTTGTAAGACTTCAGTCAGCCCTCATATTTACCACACAAGAGGAATTATTATGGTTTACACTTAAGGAAACTTGAGGCCCAAAGTCTAGCCTACGATCTCCACCACTAGCAGGTTACCTCCTAAAACACACAGCCCCTCAAACCAGCACCAAAAGATATCAAACAAAAAAAGAAAATACAGCCCAGGCATGATAAAGCTGGCCGACTGCTTATTTTTTTTTATAGAGGCAAATAATTAGTTTGAGCTCTTGCCGAGTTTCATAAGAACTGGGCTGGTGGGGGTGGGGGACATTTCCCTTTATATATACTATTTTAGGAAAGCCCATAATTGAATCTAATTTCTGCAGCTGCCGTTAGAAAGCAGGATAGCAGTGGCGCATCTGGGAGACAACAGAGGCGCACAGAGCAGGGTGAAATATGCCCCATGCAACCGAGAAAACCTGGGCAGAGGGCAGAGCCACCTGCCAGAAAGGGGCACCAAAGCCAGCGTCGGGCCGGGGGGCAAAGTGGCAGGAGAGTGTGGCCCCCAGTTCCCACCTAGGAAGGTGGGCGAGCAGCTCCCAGAGCTCCTGGAGCGAGAAACCTTCTGGATCTTTGTTCTCTCTCCGCTACGGCTTGTAAGTATTAGCCTGATGTTGTTTACTTCTTCTCCCAATCTCTCCAAGGAATATGATTCACACGTTTTCAGATTTATTTGAACAAAATGCAATAAATATGCTGCTTCAATTTTAACTGCTGGCCTGTAGCCAGGCTTTTTAATGAATCTGGCCTGTGCTACTGAAGTGTTCCAGGATCTCCAGGGCTCTGGGCACTGTGAGATTATATACACTGGTGTGCGTGCTCACCGCACACACACACACACGCACACACTTCCCCACCTCCTATTCCCTGGGGGGCCACTGACTCACAGTCAACTGCAGGTTTTTCAGAGCTGACTCTGGTTAAAATTAGCAGGAGCCTTTATTGTCCAAGGAGAGGAAGGATTCCTCTACCTTGTTTCACAGCTGCGTGGAAATGCCATCTTTTCGTTCCCCCCTTCTCTGTTGGAATTACTATACCCACCTCCAAAAGCTGCCATCATCAGCCTTTTCTTCTCTTCCTTTGTTTCCTCACAAGTGGCCACTAGACCTGGCCCAGCCAATGGAGACTTCCATATAAAAACAGCTAAATATGGGGGCTTAATGTGGAGATAAAAGGACTCTCAGCTGACCATGACTAGTCAGGACTCCCTGCTTCTGAGAGATGGGAGAAAAGGATGAGCAGGGACACCCACAAAGGCAACCCTGGGCCTGGCACGCTTTCTCAGAAAGAGGAGGAAAAGGAGAAATGCCAACCTCGGGCCTGCAGCACACCTCTCCCGGAAATATAGCCACAGAGGGTAAAACTGCTGCTGCTGCTGCTAAGTTACGTCAGTCATGTCCGACTCTGTGTGACCCCATAGACAGCAGCCCACCAGGCTCCCCCGTCCCTGGGATTCTCCAGGCAGGAACACTGGCGTGGGTTGCCATTTCCTTCTCCAATGCGTGCAAGTGAAAAGTGAAAGTGAAATCACTCAGTCGTGTCTGACTCTTAGCAACCCCATGGACTGCAGCCTACCAGGGCCCTCCATCCGTGGGATTTTCCAGGCAAGAGTACTGGAGTGGGGTGCCATTGCCTTCTCTGGGGTAAAACTGAGGGATCTGCAAAGGGGACCCCATTGGTGGTCCCAGCCTCCTCTTCTGGAGGACCCCTTGCAGCTTCAGAAACCTGAAACTCCAAAGTTTTGTGCCCACAGTGAACAACACTTAAGACCCTTGTGGGTTGGCATCTGGGAATTCCCTCAGAAGGAAGGGACCATTTCCAGGAAGGAGTGATTTTGGGGCCTGAGGCATGGTTTCCTACTGGTGGCAGTATGGTGGCCAAATTCTGCCTTGTTGCTAGTAGACACATCTATTTCTCTCCTTTCAAAGACCAGACCATAGTCTAATCTCTTCTACTGTTACTAGTGGTTTTGTTTTCTTTTCCTCTTTTGAAGTTACTTTCAAAAGCAAAAGTGATCTGACATCCCCATTCCATCCCCATGTTATTTCATCACATCCCCTAATGGGATCTTCACAGTCATTTGACAAAATAAGCAAAGAAACTTGGAAGTCAGGTACCTGGACACATAAACAACAGGGAGGGCCTGGCTGCCCTTACTGACTCGGGAAGAGGTCCAGAGTGCAGAGCAGCAGTTGGGATAGCTTCACCAACAGTAGGGAAGGTTGGGATAGCTTCACCAACAATATGCAGTTGTTTCCTGGGAGCCATTGTTTCCTCATTAATGGAACGATCTTTCCAGGCTGGTTATTCTGTGGTTCGTACAGACTTTGAGTGGTTTTCCTCGAACATCTTTTACTGTCATAGTATTTGACACCTCCTTCTGTCTGTTTTACTTTCTTGAAATGGAATAATAAATAACTTATTTCTGTCACAAGAATTATATCTTCTTATTTATAATATTCATAGAATTGTAGAATGTTTTTTATGGAGCCTGGGGAAAACACCATCTTGGTTTCTACTTCAAGTAGCGGTATCAGTGATATGATTTTGTGTGAGACTGTCTCAAACTCTTTACAAGCAGATGCAGTTCTCTTCAACATGTATTGGTCAATCTCTTGATCTCTTATTAGCTCTTTGCCAAGTGGACACTGTTGGAAATATGAAAAATATGAGACACAAACTCTTTTCTCAACTTACTAATTATTTTATTGGAAAGTCAAGATCACTATGAATTGTAATAATAGTAATGTTAATAACAGCATGCCTGTTAGGAGGCAGGCATTCTGGTAGATACTTGATAGATATTTACTTCATTTCAGCCTGAACAAATTCCTCATTTTAGTTCTACTTTAGTCACAAGGAATCTAAGGTCTAGATTAGTTTGTCTGCCCAAAGCTGAATGATGATTGAAGATACATCTGATTGATTCTATGAGTTTGAAATATCATATAACCAAGTGTTCCACTGAGCGTGAGCAAGGTCTGCAGAGCTGTGGTGTAAGTGTGGTACTCTCTGCAAGGCCAGAGAAGTGGAAGTTCTGAGTAAGGGATGTTACCTGCTGCTTGAGTTTACCCTGAAAGGAAGAAGCAGGAACTAACCCTGGGCCCAAGTTCAGAAGTGAGAAGGAAAATATGGGCTCCTGATAGAAGATGTTAAAATGAACACTGGAAGACTGTTTTGCCACCTCCAATCCTCTTTAATAAGAGGCAAGCCTTTTACTAAGACCACTGGGGAGAGAGAACTGCCTGCCCAAGCCTCAACCCCAGTCACCCTTTATGCTGGGTGTCCTTCAAGCAAATTCCTGGCTTGACAAAGGGATGCCCTCAGATAACTTCAATTATTTTTAAATTGGTGCATATAAAAATAAACACATTCCACTTATTACATAACCAAGGTTGAAAAAATAATGTTTTATTGTCAGTTTTATTAGTTGGGAAATGTAATAATTTCCAAGTTTGAGAAATAGTCAGGGAATTATTTTTAACCTTTTGTAATGTCTTGTATGTGCTTTATTGGCATCTCTTAGCAATTCCATTTGCTCCCCAAATCCTGGTTTCCGGCTTCCTTTTCTTTCTTAGGAAAGCCTAAGTCAAATATGAAAGCTGTTTTTTCAGCTCTGAGCTCATGGAGATTGTCCACAGTTGTAGCCTCATTGCACATTCCATCTGAACTTTTTTTCCAACAAGTTCCACAACTTCTTAATCTTATACTAGACTATTATCTGCTTATAGCCAGGGCTAACTAGAAAAACTTAAGAAATACGCCATTTGCTCACAAAAGTTCTTTTCCTAAGACTTTACTTAAAGAAAACCTCTCAGTCCTTCTGTCAACGTCTTAGAGTCCAGATGCTGAAGTAACTGTTTATATTTCTCATAAGCATGGGACAGGAAGGCTGTTTAAGGGAAAGTACCTGACGCAGAGACTTGGGTTCAAATTCCTGCTTTAATTTTGCGAGACCCTGAATATGTTTCTTAACATCTCTGAGCCTTGTTTTCCTCATATATAAGATATAGTTAATATTATCTGTCGATATTTCATTGGGTTGTGGGGAGTTTTAGATTGTTTGATCTTCAACCAAGAATAGTCCTTCCAGAAGTAACCAAAAGGACCTCATTAAAAAGTGGCATACCACTTTCACCATGAGGCACCAACCCTGTGAGCAGGACACGTGACAGAAACACCCAGAGGAGCTTAGACCTAACTGGGTTTCCCAGACCTTGCAGGTCCAGTAACTTGCATTTTATTTGGTTTATCTGATAGAACTGAGATCTCTGTTGTCTTCTCAAAAATAGAAGTGCTTTTGACTCGCAGATCTTCCTTTTGATGGCTAAGTGACTTTCCTCCTGTTTAAGATCAGCAGAGACTCTTCTGTCTACTCGAGATGCAGAAACACGAGGAATCAGAGACCATAAAGACACTCAGGACAAAAAGAAGTGTCGTGCCCAAGTCATAGAGCTGAGGATAAGTAAGACTGGAATCGCCATCTTGAGCTGCTTTGGCCCTCCCTCTCCCCGGCAGCATTCATTCGTGACCATAGACCCTGAAGTGAGCATATGAAGTGACTGTATGGAGACACTGCTGTCCAGCAGGGTTCTAAATGAGTTACTGGGGCAGTGTGCAAAATATTCCAGAAAACCTGAGTGCCTTGAGGCCGATTCTTTACTGCATACGCATCCATAACTGTGAGGTGTTTCTGTGCTGAGCTCATCCCCGTGTTCACTAGTGCTCTTTCTTAGTGGTCAGAGATTCGATTTGTGTGACTTGTCTTTGGTTAGGGTAATAGGCATCACACCCTTTCTTACTTTTTATGCTGATTCTTGACCATCTTTCTGCTGTATGGCAATAGCATTTTTGCCAAGATCTGCTAAAACTCATTCTTCATTATAGATACTCAATAGATATTTGTTAAACAAATGGACAAATGAATATATGCATGAATATTCCCAGCACACATCAATCCAATGGTATTTATGAATTGCCGGACTGACTTCAGTTTACAAAATAAACAGGCCATGAAATTTGAATTTAGTAAAAAGAATTTAGTTCAGGCCTACAGGCCCTATTAGGCTTCCCTGGTGACTCAGTGGTAAAGAATCCGCCTGCCAATGCAGGAGATGCAGGTTCGATCCCTGAGTCAGGAAGATCCCTTGGAGCAGGAAATGACAGTCCACTCCAGTATTCTTGCCTGGGAAGTCCCATGGACAGAGGAGCCTGGTGGGCTACAGTTCATGAGGTTCCACAACAGTCACACCTGACTTAGCGACTACACAACCATAGCAACAACAGCGCCTATCAACTGATAACTATCTTGATTATTTTTAGCAAGTTGTTAGAATGTCAGGATTTAAAGCTGCAGTATACTTGCTTTTTTAGGAAAGGGATCACATGCCTTCTTCTGGCATCTCTGCTCTCCTGGTTAAGCTGCCATTGTGGTTTCTCTCTGCATAGCTATCCTCTGATGCTGGTAGAATGTCCACTCGCAGTCATTGCTGTTCAGTTATTTCCTCTTCTCTCCTCAACCCTATTTTCTAGCCTGTGTTAAAGCATCTTTAATAATCTGAGACTGAACATCAATAGGAGATTTTGTACTAAGAATGAAGTCTTCCAAAAGCTACAGTCAAATACCAGCCCATGAAGACAGGAGGAAGAAAAAGTGAAAACCTCAGTTCAGAGGTATACAGATCCACACTTGTAGAACACATACTTTAAATGGGGACTTGCTATCTTGAAAACATATAACTTTCTAAAGGCCCACACCTCCAGCTGAGTAATCGGTATGCAGGTCAAGAAGCAACAGTTAGAACTGGACATGGAACAATAGACTGGTTCCAAATCAGGAAAGGAGTACATCAAGGCTGTATATTGTCACCCTGCTTACTTAACTTATATGCAGAGTACATCATGGGAAATGCCGGTCTGGATGAAGCACAAGCTGGAATCAAGATTGCCAGAAGAAATATCAATAGCCTCAGATATGCAGATGACACCACCCTTATGGCAGAAAGTGAAGAGGAACTAAAAAGCCTCTTGATGAAAGTGAACGAGGAGACTGAAAAAGTTGGCTTAAAGCTCAACATTCAGAAAACGAAGATCATGGCATCTGGTCCCATCACTTTGTGGCAAATAGATGGGGAAACAGTGGAAACAGTGACAGACTTTATTTTGGGGGGCTCCAAAATCACTGCAGATGGTGACTGCAGCCATGAAATTTAAAGACGCTTGCTCCTTGGAAGGAAAGTTATGACCAAACTAGACAGCTTATTAAAAAGCAGAGACATTACTTTGTCAAAAAAGGTCCATCTAGTCAAAGTTATGGTTTTTCCAGTAGTCATATATGGATGTGAGAATTGGACTATAAAGAAAGCTGAGCTCCGAAGAATTGATGCTTTTGAACTGTGGTATTGGAGAAGACTCTTGAGAGTCCCTTGGACTGCAAGGAGATCCAACCAGTGCATCCTAAAAGAAATCAGTCCTGAATATTCGTTGGAAGGACTGATGTTGAAGCTGAAACTCCAATACTTCGGCCACCTGATGAGAAAAACTGACTCATTTGAAAAGCCCCTGATGCTGGGAAAGATTGAAGGTGGGAGGAGAACGGGATGACTGAGGATGAGATGGTTGGATGGCATCACTGATGCGATGGACATGCGTTTGAGTAGACTCCTGGATTTGGTGATGGCCAGGGAAGCCTGGCGTACTGCAGTCCATGGGGTCTCAAAGAGTCGGACATGACTGAAACTGAACTGAACCAGGTTCCACTGGGCAGTGAGCTATCCAAATGAACAAAACAAAATTTGATTTGTAAAACATATTATTTGAACAAGGCTTCGAGTGTCTTCAGGGCAAGACCCATAGCTTATTCATCAGCATTTGCCCTATAGTGCTTCAAAGGGAACTTCTAATGTAAATTTGCCCAATAAAGGTTGATGAAGGAAAAAGGAAACAGGGAGGGCAAGCAGGAATTGTGAACAGTAGAACACACTGGTTAAGCATCCACGATCAAAGGGTGAATTTCTACCCTTAGTGTAGAAACCTTGTCTCGAGTTGGCTCTCTTCTCAGAAATCTACTGGGAGCAGCTTTTGTCCCCTTTAATCACAGTTGTACCTGTAGAGAGCAAACGATCTCTTTTCCAAGGCTGGGTGTCTATGTGTCTGCATGGAAATATTTGTGTTGCCTCATTACCCCCTGGTAGTTCAGATGGTAAAGAATCCTCCTTCAATGCAGGAGACTTGGGTTTGATCCCTGGGTTGGGATGATCCCCTGGAGGAGGGCATGGCAACCCACTCCAGTATTCTTGTCTGGAGAATCTCCATGGACAGAGGAGCCTGGCGTGCTGCAGTCCATGTGGTCACTAAGAGTCAGGCACAACTGAGTGACCAAGCACACAACACATTATCCACAAGGAGACCCAAATTCCTAGCATTATTCCCAGCCTGACCTAGGGCCCTGTCTTCACCCACCTGCCTTAGAGTCTATATTGTAGCCACACAGAAATTCTTGCTTTTTGCTAAACATGCCATTCTATTTTATGCTTCATGCCTTTGCACCTGCTGCCCTTCCTTCCTCTCATCCCCTTTGAGCCAGTGCTTCTAAGTTGTTCAGGACCCAAGTAAAGTATCACCTCCTCAGTGATGTTCCTCCCTCCCTAACAGGAAAGTTGCTCATGCCCTTGGCTCTTATGCCTAACCCCGTTGTCCTTATTACAGAATATTGAGAATTAGTATTTATGTATTTACCTTTAGTACTTTGAGGATAGAGATTTATCTTTGTATTCTCACATGTAAGCCTAGAGGATAGGTACTATTATTAATTCCACTATTAACAAGAATATAGAGGCACTAAGAGGTGAAATAAGTTGCCCAACTCAAGACACACCAGTAACTTATAACCCTGTGCTGTGAATTTAGGGAATGTGGGCTCAGAACATATCCTTTCATCTACTTTGAAATGCTACTTTTCTTTAATCATACTGGTTTTTTTGTTACCTTTATTATGGTATCTATATTAATATAAATTCATATTCTTAATCAGCTAGATAAATTATTTATGTTTGTATATGAGTTATATAGTTAATAAGTTCCATTTTAAACTATTATTCTGCAGTATATGCTAGTTGTTAAAATCTCCCCAGTAAATCTCTGGCATGCCCCAAGTGCAAAAGAAGGTAATATTGGTAGTCTTTTCAGCTCAGGGGAGATCGTTATTTTTATTCAAATTTCTTATTACTGCATCTTGTGTCTTCAACTAAATATTTGAATACCCCAAAACTGGACCTGTATTTTAACAGTCCCCAAAAAGACCCAGAATGGCTGTGTTCCTGATGGGCAGTGAAACTTTTGCTGAATAAATTAATGCAAGAAAGAAATGCAAAATTTCTTCCTATTGCCACCCACCAGTAACTTGTTGAAAATGTGATATCAAGTTGAATATTGAGGAGTTGACGAACTTTCTTGTTGGGAGTCCCACGTTTCAGAGAATTGGTAGTTAGTTCGGTTGGCAAAGATGGAGTGATTATTCGACCAGCAATCTCTCCTCCAACTCTCCAGGCTTTCAGTCAAACATCTGGTGGCCTCCATCCTTATCACCTTGTAAATAACCAGCATTTCCTCTTCTCATTCCTGGCTGGCTCATTCTGAGCTCATTCTCTGCACTAGTCTTTATGCCAGGACATAGCGATAGAAACATTCTAGGTGGGAGAATCAGAATCCAAATGTACTACCAGTAATTAAGAAACACACTGCTACTGGGAAAGGAGTTTTGAGGGGGTAGATAAGCTGTAACTTTAAATCCAGAAGACCCTGGATTTAATTCCCAGCTCTGTCACTTAACTAGGTATAGGACCTTGTTCAAGTTATATAACTTCACAAAGCTTCAGTTTTCTTATTTAAAAAAAAATTGTTTTTCATAAACCAACTACCTGAGAGGGCTATCATGAAGGTTAAAGTTCTTTTCATTTAACCCACCCCCGCTTTTTAAATAAAGACAAAATAATTGTCTGGGTGTTTTTGATATTTAGCAACTCATCCTCACCTCCCTCGTGATTCCATGACCCTGGAGAGTTTGAGCTGCTTCTCCTAAAACGCTTATTCCTTAGCGTGTGTGTGTGTGTGTGTGATGTGTGTGTGTGTGTGTGTGTGTGTGTGTGAAAAGCATCAAGCCTCCAAACTGTAGAACTACTACTTTTTGGCCTTTGAAATGAAATCTAGAGTGCACAAGTCCTTCTTGTTTATCTTTGTCTTAAGACGAGGCCCCGAAGAACTGGACTGATGTCTTGTGACTCTTGGAATCAAATGCCATAGTCTCCTTCCAGTTCCATACTCTGCCAGTGACTATTTCCTTCTCTGATCTCAAGTCCTACCAAGGACTTTTCATCTCCATCATCCACTTCTGGAAATTTCCCTTCACTCTTCTCTGTATGACTGAAAGTCTTCCTCAGATGCTCTAACTTTTAAAATACTCCCCTTATATCTTAAATTATATAATGGCATATCATCCATTAGCTCTGTTTGTGCACCATGCAGTGTTGGAAACAACACAGGCATTATACAAACAAAATGTATTTGGGGCTACTCTGGGGTCTAGCAATGGTGAAATTTCCTTAGAGGATGGTTGAAAAAAGATGCACTGCATCCCATTTATTGAATAGAGCTTGCATAATCAACCAAGTAGAAAGAAATGTTGAGATGCATTTAACCTCATTAGTTTCAGTAGGACTGACTCTCTCCAATCCATCAGAGTTGAGCTACATTAGTGAAACTCAACTATTTCCAAATCTCATTTACATAATGGATGAGAAGTGAAATGAGCCCAATGCAAGGGGAGCCGCCCGGCGGCACTAAAGTTTATCACAATATGTAAGATTTCTTTTAGATCATTGCATTAAATTTCCACTAACAAGATAACAAATTAATTGTATTACTGTACTAGCCCAAAGTCTATTGAGTGGCGAGTACCAGTGAAGGCGGCAGCTGGGATTTCAAGGGCTGTGGTTGGGGAAGGATGCTCAGAGGGATATGGTGACTTTTACCTTAGCTTTCTTCTGCCCCTTTAAGAAATTCTAGGCACCTCTGTAATCTGATGGTAGACTTTGGCTTTATTAGTGAGGTAAGTAAGGATGAGTAAATCAACTGTATCAGACAAGCCTCAGGACATCTAGAAATTGATCATTCTGCCGAAATAAGCACTCTGTGTTTATTAGCTGGGAGTTCATCACTATCACTTCTCCTCATCCAATTCCTAAGAGATTTCAAAGCCATCATCATGGTATTAGCTCGTCTGACTGAACTAGCAGAGATAAAGATTAGGAGATCTATCTAATGATGGGTCTGAGTTTCTGTGATTTTTTTCCTCTTCTATTGCAAAAAAGAGAGCTTTTCTGGTACACATTCTGTGTCTATATGTGTGTGCCTACACACAGTCACAGTGGTTTCCATTTTATAGGATGATTTCAAACAGTGGAACAAAGTAGGTGGTTTGAAGAAAGCCACACTCAAACCGTTAAAGCAATGCAACTTTCTCACACATAAAGCTAAGACTACTTAAGGGGGCTATATGCTGAACTGACTTCTCTAGTGACACAGTGTGTCCATCCAGTGGGTGACATCACACTGAGAGTAATTAGATTCTGCAACCACATTTATAATCCTAACATCCATACATGGCCAGACTCCTACAGATAGGTTCTTGAGAGATGAGTACATATTCGACTGATCTTTCACAAACCAGCAAGTATGCATTTATCTATTTATACATATATTTACAGACACACATGCATTTAAGCTCCTGATATCAAGCTCTTTTCTCAATGTGGCTTCTAAATAAGCAGTAATCAAAATGCAAATCAGGTGACCCAGTTAGCATCGAGATCTGTATTGCCATGCAGATGTTCTCTGCATCTCTGTGTTCTAAAGGTAAAAAGGAAGATACTACAAAAGATGCTTATATTAACAACTTCACATTAAGGAGAATAGGGAAGAATCCCTCAGAGCCAGTGGCCTTATAGCTTGTATCACAACTGCCATTTTTGGCTTGGTCTGTTTGAAAGCTGCCCTGTAGAGTGTAGAATAATAAGTATGTACCAGGAGAGCAAGAAGACTGCTTCTGTGAAGCCTCAGATTGCAACCCGTGTAACAGAAAGCCAACACACTCGCCTGAGACAGTCAAAAAATAAAGCTGGGGTCAGAGTAATGGCCCTCCCATCCTCCCTGTGTGCCACTGGGCAGAGCAAGATACATCCCTTTCTGGGGCCTCAGTTTCCCAGGAAGGACTGGACTAGTTCCTTTCCAACTCTAAACTGCATTGATTTTCCTTTACTGAAGCTTCTTGGTGCTCATCTATTGACGAAGGCTGCTTTATGCGCATCAGTTGCCAATTCCTAACCTACCTGATCACCAAGGATGTAACAAAACCCCGCACTTGGTGCAGTGTGCTACTAAATTGTTTTAATGACCTGGAGGCATCCTTCCTTTGCTAGTATCTTTTGAAAATCCCTGTTATATTTTTCAGAGAAACAGGTACCACTTGACTCTACCTTTTTTTTTAAGCATTGGGGAGTTTCATCAGCATTCTGTTTGGTTACATCTATCTGTGCTTAGTCCTTCTGGGGTGTGTGTGTGTGTGTGTGTGTGTGTGTGTGTGTGTGTGTACACAGGAATTGACTTAGGCAGGCCAGGATACTAACCTGAACCTAAAAGTATCTTTGAACCTTGAGCTGTGTACAAAATGTGTCGTGTGTGTGTGTACCCATGTCTGTTTTTTTCCTAAGAAGAGGTTCTGATGTCTAACATGCAGAAAGATTAAAAACTTCTAACTCACGATGTCTCCTCTTTGCATTTGTGATGTTTGCTGTATTTCCATTCTGATATCATTGGGCACATCTAGAAAATAGCTTTCATCTGATGTGACTTTTTCACTGTAGGATTAGGATAGACTGGCTTCTACAGCATTAGAATTTACTGCATAAAGGAGTCTTTAATAAAATATCTCTTTGAAGTTCTAACAGACAAAATATTCTCTTCTCAGCCCATTTCTTCACTTCAAAATTAAGAGAAGCAAGAACAAATCAGATTGTTAGCGGTTTCTCTGAATCTGGACAACTTAGAATAGTAGAGCTAGAATAGATTCTGACCAAGAGGAAACTGAGACACAGGTTCAATCCTTGAATTGAGAAGATCCCCTAGAGGAGGAAATGGCAACCCACTCCAGTATTCTTGCCTGGAGAATCCCATGGGCAGAGGAACCTGGCAGCTGTAGTCCGTGGGGTCCCAAAGAGCTGGACACAACTGAGTGATTAAGCATGCAGAAGATACACATGACTTGAACATATGAAATAAGTTTAAAATGAAACAATTAGCACCAAGACTGTAGTGCTGAGTAATAATAGTTAACACAGTTGACTGCTTACTGTATCTAGGCACCATAATAAGTGGTTTTGTATGTGTTAATATTTCTGTTACTGGTATAACAAATTTCCACAAACTTGGTAGCTTAACCAACAAAAATGTATTATATTACAATGTAAGAGGTCAGAAATCCCAAATGAGTCTCACTGAGCTAAAATCAAAGTATCAACTTCCTTTCTGCAAACTATAGGAAAGAATCTATATTCTTGCTTTTTCCAACCTTCCTGAGGCAACTTGCATTCCTTCACTGAGGGGTCCCAAACCCCTGGGCCATGGACCAGTACCCATCCACAGCCTGTTAGGAACCCCAGCTGCACGCCAGGAGGAGAGTGGGAGGCAAGCAAGCGAAGCTTCATCTGCCACTTTCCTTTCTCCCCATTGCTCATATTACTGCCTGACCATCCCCACTGCCCCCACCCCCATCCATGGAAAAATTGTCTTCCACAAAACAGCCCCTGGTGTCAGAAAGATTGGGGATCACTGCTTTAACTTGTATCCCTCCTCCATCTTAGCTGCTCCCTTACCCTACTTCAATCACCGCATCTCTTTCTCTGACTCTTCTACCTCCTTTTATTTAAATGAACTTAAACTTTTCACTACATTTTGACCGTCTCATTATCAAGGATATTCTCCAGATATTAAGGTCAGCTGATTAATTAACAGAATTAATACAACCTTAATTCCTACTTGCCATGATACATAGCACATTCACAGGTTCTAGGAATTATAAAGAGGGGCATTATTTTCTACTACAATATATAAACTTTTTTAATCCTCAGTAACCTCGTTTAAACAGATGAGGATACTGAACACAGCGAGTTGACATGAATTGCCCCAAATCACACAGCTAGTAATGCAGGTATCTTACCCCCAGAGAATGTCACCTGTACTCTGCACTGTGCTGAAAAAGAAGTTTTAGGTTAGAAGACCATGTGTGAACAGAAATAATTTGAGCAGCTTCCCCAGAAGGTTTGGGCCTAGAAGAAGAAATGTATATTCCATTTGTCCATTCATCCATCCAACACTTTTGAGTATCTAATACCCATCAAGCTAAGTGCTAGGGAATCAAAATAAAGTTAGACATGGTTCCTGACTTTTAGATTTTGCAGTTACCTACAAGAATTGTCAGAACAATGAACAAATAATTACATAATAGGAGATAAATCCTATTGTAGAAGTCTCTCCAAGATGATAAGACATATATGTGGAAGGGAGAAACTAACTCTACCTAACCACAAGATGTGGGTTTAATTTTTCCCAACTACCTTTCCAAACATATGTTTCAGTATTTGGTTTTTACAACTCAGCCCAAGCACTCTTGTCTCAGTTTCACAAAGAAGGATTGTTATTTCCTTTTGCTCTTGTCATTTCCCAGTCCTGGCAGGCCTTCTCTCTACTTTTAGTTGTTGAATTCTACTTATTATTCAAGACTGGGCTTTTTGTGCTTGTATCTGTCTTCCTGCATGGACGGGTTTGCCCCATTCAGAGAAGGTTCTTGTTCCCTATACTTAAAGGTACCTGGCACTTACAGGCTCTTAATGAATGTTGAATTAATATATGAGTGAACACAAGACCACCTCAGATCCCACTGAGATCTCATTTTCCTCCTAATTCATGGAGGAAATGAATTTGACTTCCTATGAATTTGACTCCTTTGACTTCCGATCTCACTTGGTTTATCAGTTTTGTAAGTGTTTCTGTTTTATCGCACTCTCTACTTAACTCAACCTTCTTTGTGAAGACAGAGATCACATTTTCTGAGTTGTGCTATGCAGCACTCAAATAACTGCTGGTTTTAAAATGACTGACTCCAGGCTCACTGAATAGCATCCTACTTACAAGTGACCTTGGCTGAATTTCATCTCTTAAGATCCTGAAATGAAGTAAAATTCATTTGACACAAAACACATGTTGATAGGGCATCACCAGGAATTGAGCAGGTTGTTCGCAGTGTGTAGGCTCGAGGAGAAAAGGGTGCCGAGAAGCAGCCCGTGCTCCTGTACAAACCATGAACATCGGGGTGCACTGCGCACAGGAAGTCATGCTTCATTTGAACGTTTACAATCATACCCTCTCTTTGCTAAGATCTGGGCCCTTGGGGATCTCCACCTAGGTGTCGTGGCTTTTACAAATTTACCCAAAGATTCTGTATGTGTCGCAAAGGTTCTGATTTTTTTATGATTAAAGAGGCTCTTTAGGATACTTCAGAATCCTTATAAAAAGTAACAGCTACCTTTATGCTATGCAGAGGTAATTAGAATGTAATTCTTAGAAAACTTAGGGGCTTCAACTGTTTTGACCAGTGTCACATCCTTGGTGTGGTAGATGTTCAATAAATACTTGCTGAGTTAATGAATAAGATGATGTAACAAAAATAACATTTTTATTGACTTTGGCACAGAAGTACGTTATTTTCCAAATCCATCTATTTCTTAATTCACTTTATTCTATAACGTGTATCCCCTTATTTACCATGAGTGAAGTTCATTTGCAAACAAGAATAAAAGAGAAATGGGAGAATTCATACAGACAACCAGCATATGAGAAAAGGAATTAAAATCAAGTTATCAGGATGAGTTTCCTCTTGTGAAAAATACATACTGGTTGACCCAAAAGTCAATGTGTTAGGGAACAGAAAAGAACTTTGAAGTGAGTCAAGAGGCCTGGATTTCAGCTCCGCTTTTTCCTACACATGTGATATGTGAGCTTGGGCACTCACCTGGTCATCTTTGCCTTGGTTTTCTTATTTGTGAATCTGGAGTTTCACCCTCTGACTCTTGGCATCCATACATAGGGATGCTGCAAGGGGCAAATGGCATAATGCATATCATTGCTCCTTGCAAGATTAAAAGCCACTGACTGTTCAACAAAACATGCATCTCAGTCCATGCCAAGTCCTACATTCTACTGTGAAAGGATCAAAAAGATGATGGAAGGAACTAACCACCCCAGTGGTGTCAGCCTTTCTCACTATGCCATTCTGAGTTTTGTCTACAGGAAACATCTGGGCATTTGCAAATCTTAGAATTAAAAAATTAATTAAGTCTATATTAATCACATGCTGTTTTACAGATATATTGCTTTCTGTAGTAGATATTACAAAATGAATTACGTATGATCCCTGGATGATGATTCTATCAGCACTTTTAAAGAAAGTATGAAATGAGGACTCAGCCAGGAGTTAAGATCTAATTTTTACTACTTCTTACCAGCAGTGTGTTTTTAGATGAGTTGTCTCACCTCCTTGAACCTCCATTTTCTCTTCTAGAAAACAGGAGTAAACAGTAACTGTCCCACAAAGATTTGTTTGTTTCTCCATAAAGAACATGAGATGAGTAGATAACTAACTTTATAAACCTGAGCGACATACAAATTACTCTGTGGTTTGGCTGGTTTTTATTATCCAAGGTCACAAAGCTCATTACAGGGATCCTGGGAAAATCAGCCACTGTTAGACCCTGCTTTTCCTGCATGACCCCTGTAACCTTGAGCAACCTGGGGAAGAGGTAATTGAACAGCAACTACTACTTCGGAAGAAACAGAATCAAGATATCGAAGCTATTGATTCAATATTGACTCACCCTTAAGGCAGTAAACAATGCTTTGGTCTCTGACCTTTTCGCATCCTGGGGCAGTCAATAACCTGGCCTCTAGAAGCAGCGTCTGCCACTGATTCTGATTTGGGAGTACTTTAACCTTGAACTGAGCTCCAAGTAACCAAGGCAACAGGAAGTCAGCTTCTGCATCAGAGGAGCTGGAATCCATAAATCAAGTCTCTAATGCAAACACAGTGTGCAGGTAGAGGTTTAAGAGGATAAGTGATCTATGAGAAATTACCTTTGAAAATGAGTGACTGTCCCTCGATAGGCTATGCACAGTTTCAAAGACTTTTTTAGAAAATTTATCAATCAAGGTCAACAGATTATAGTAGAATGTTTTCATTTAAGTTTAACTTTTTTTATTTCTCTTTGGCTCATCTCTCTTAATTATGAACAGATGTTGGATCCACGAGGTTATTAGCATTGTTATTTCCTCCTTTAAAAATGTACTGGCCTCCAGATAGGCAAGCCTCAGTACAGTTTGTCCTGTGTTGGGGTTTGGGGCTCCTCTGAACACATCTACCATCTTCGTACAGTCTGCTGTCTGAATTTGACAGAGTGATCCTTTCCCAGATCGAAGCCATCATTCATTGCCTTTCCTCATGCCCCAGGATAAGCAGCAGGGCCACACCTCAGTGGTCTAGTCAGGACAGTGCTGAATCTGGCTTTCTTCATGACTGGTCTCCAGCCTCAAAAATCTTCCTCCCTTGGAGAGAACAGCCAGGCTCATGCTGGAAAGGAACTTGCCAAATACCCCACCATTCTGCTGTCACCTAGCATTTGTGAGAACTGGTTCTGAAATGTTTCCCATTTGTCTGGTCCTTTGGGTACCTCTCCATGGCAGCATATGCTGCCACCTGGAATGAAGGGAAGCCAAGACTTCCAGTGGCCAGCCTGTCCAATGCTCTCTCCCAAGGAGAAGTCACCCATTCCAGTTTCCTGAGACCTCTGCTCCTAGACAGAGTTTGTGAATTGCTAGTACTGTTATATCAGCCTTCGTTTACAGTTTATCTAATATTCTTGCCCACATACACTACTTCTGGAATTATTTCCCTAGTCCTTTCAAAACTGGAATATGTCTGAGAAAACATCAGGATTTTTTTTGTTTTGTTTTCTAATTCATTGGATGGCAATTAGTAAACAGTACTATAATCTAGAAAATCCTAAATTATCTAGGGCTTTCAAGATAGCTAAATAGTGACCATCTGAATTATAGAGTGTTCCAAGTGTCATTTTATTATTTTTAACATATTCTGTAATATAAACACTTGAGTAGCAAAGTACACCCAAGAGAGGTGTGATCAGATCCATTTTAATGGCATGATGTGGATTGTGAATCTCTGTTTGAAAAGGGTACAACCAAAATGGCTTAAAATCACTGTGTTCCCAAGTGAAAGTTAAATATCTGCCTGCTAATCCTGTTTATGGCTCAGTCCTTGTGCATGTCATAATTTGAGTAAAGAGCTACCTGCCCCACCTGTGTCCACAGGTACAAAGAGGACAGACAGATCAGGGAGAGGACCTAGAATCCAACAGACCTCTGGCAGCTTAAAGTTCCAGAGGTGTGCTGTGCCAAGGACGCTTGCGCCCGTTTAACGGGAACAGGGCCAGGGTGGCGCAGGGTACCACTGTGGGGGATTCTCCTGACTTAGGCTTTCTGTCCCATTGCTAGATTTGTTAGCCATCCACAGTCAAAGTGCATCAGCCAGTCTACTCTGATGACCATACTCTGATAGACCACTAGGGTATTTCTAAACTATGTGTATTTTCTCAATGGAAAAACAGTTTAAAATATGTTTGTAGTTTAAAAAATATTCACACTAAAGAAGGCTAAAGAGCAGAAGTAAAAACTCCCACACTAATCTTTCCTGTGCTCTCTTTCCTCGGAATAACCACAGTTAGCTATTTGGATGTATCTCCTGGCAGAAGATTCTGTATGCATTTTACACATATTGCCTGTGTTTACCTTGCCTATCCCTTGCACACCTACATATTTTCAAACTGGCATCATCCAGGGGTCATTTCCATGATTGTTGCACTTCCTGATTTCTTGGTGGTTGTGCCTTGCAGTCTCTCTGTCATAGAATTTCATGTTTGTGCACCCCCACTGTCAAAACTCTATGAAATATGAAATCAAAAAACAAAAATGGTATTGTTATTTACAGCTCCTCAAGTGGAAGCTTCAGAGGTTTGGGGTGGAGAGTAGGAGGAAGGTCAGTTCAGTTCAGTTCAGTCGTTCAGTCGTGTCCGACTCTTTGTGACCCCATGAATTGCAGCATGCCAGGCCTCCTGTCCATCACCAACTCCCGGAGTTCACTCAAACTCCCATCCATTGAGTCGGTTATGCCATCCAGCCATCTCATCCTCTGTCGTCCCCTTTTCCTCCTGCCCCAAATCCCTCCCAGCATCAGAGTCTTTTCCAATGAGTCAACTCGTCACACGAGGTGGCCAAAGTACTGGAGTTTCAGCTTTAGCATCATTCCTTCCAAAGAACACCCAGGACTGATCTCTTTAGAATGGACTGGTTGGATCTCCTTGCAGTCCAAGGGACTCTCAAGAGTCTTCTCCAACACCACAGGTCAAAAGCATCAATTCTTCGGTGCTCAGCCTTCTTCACAGTCCAACTCTCACATCCATACATGACCACTGGAAAAACCATAGCCTTGACTAGACGGACCTTTGTTGGCAAAGTAATGTCTCTGCTTTTGAATATGCTATCTAGGTAGTGGAAGGTAAATGAAAATGTCAGGATTTCTTCCTTAGGTGGTTACAGATGCCTTTTCCAGGTGTGATACAGGGCCTCTGTGTCCTCAGTGTGAAGCATGCTGTTGGTAGGCGGGGTCATGGGCAGATGTTGGAAGATGGCCAGTGCACCAAGATGACCCCTGAGTTTAGCATCTGGCTACTTGAAAACTTCCAGCTCTGACAATAAGAGCTGGATGAGTTTAGTCAGTTATCTCTTAACATCCCAGAAATGTGTTGACCTCTTCTATAAAATTAAGAAAATAGTAAGCTCTACACTACATGCTTCACAGGGCTGCTGTTAAGGCCCAAGTAAGCAGATCTCACTGTGGAGGTACGTTGACAGTCTAGGAGGAACCAGTGTCACTCAAGTTGGTTGGATGGGAAAAAAGTCAACAATTGCTATTTGTTATTGTTGTTGCTATTTGCCACTTCTTGTTGTTGCTATCAGTGGTCTGTAGCCTACAAATAAAGAAATTCTGAGTAGATGACCTTTCGACATGGATTCAGATACCTCCAGTCTCTGAACTTAGGCTTAGATGAGTTGGAGAGTGATTTTTTTTTTTTTTCAGTTAGGGATGTAGAAGGTCCCCAGAAATCCCTGGTTATGTCAGGTAGGAGAACTGAGGCTTTGCTGGCTGGTTTTAGTTTGACCTGTGGAGCAAGTTATAATAGTGATAGTAGTAAAAATAGCAATAATCATGACAGGAAACACATAGCATGGACTATGTGTCAGACATTGTTCTGAGCCCTTTATTTTGATTGACTTATGGATGCTGCAAACCACTCCTATGAGAAAATGTGGTTCCATCCCATCTGCACAGTTAAGGAAGCTTGAAGCTTGGAGAGGTTAAGCAACTTGCTCATGATCACGCAGCTGATAAGTAAGAGGGCTTGGATTTGAGCCCAGGAAACAAGGCTCCAGAATAGTTCTTATAATGTGTCATGTGGTAAATTTCCAGGCCCATCCACAGGCACCTTATAAGAGCCTACCCAGGCTTTTCAGCATCATAAAGATGTGACTATTATGACCAGACACTCAAAGGCCCCCACGTACAGCTCTCACTTGGTCTGATGACTATTTATACAACAGTCCCCACAGGGCATCTTCTGCCTCCAGAAGACTGACTTCTTGCCTGAATCATCTTCATTCCCCACCCATGACTTAGGAGACATTCTCCTAAGCACTGAGAATGCCTTTTCTTCAACCATGCTGCTCTGGGAAGCCTTTCCCCACTTCTTCCCACACTAACCCCTTCCTCCCGAGCACCTAGAATGAATAACATGCAGACCTGCCCACACTTGTTGCCCACACTTTTCCTTTTCATTTAGTCTTGTCTCCTCAGCTGACTGAGATGAGAAGCCTCGCTAGGATGGGGTGCACTTCTCCCCTCCGTGCTGTGTATACCACAACCTCTGTAAAAAACAGGCTTCTTGACCCATGGAAGGTAAAGTGTATGCAATGGATAATCCATTAGACCTGTGCCCTGACCCCTACTTTCAGGTAGCCCACCCAAATGTTGTCACCACTAACAGCCACAAAACCAAAACCAGTCATGCTTCTAATTCTTTTTTTTTTCTCTTTAAACATTCTAAAATGTCATTCTTGCAGCCAAAGTTCAGATCATTTGATGATGTGACCTTGGGTCATTTTCAGATTTTATGTTGTCTGTCTTCCTGTTTCTTTAAAGTGACTGTAGGCTTTGGGGTCATTGTTTTTTTAGGGATACCAAGTCCCCACTTAAAAGTGGACCAAACGGCAACGCATGGTAAGAACGAGAGCTCAGCGTCCACCGTGATGACCAGGAAGAAGCCAGCCACGGTGGACAGTGTTGCGATCCCACCTGCCCCAGTGTTATCTCTCCTTGCTGCATCGGCAGCAACGTCGGATGCAGGTGAGCACTTCAGATGCTTTGGATTTGCCCCAGGGAAGGTGGGCGTGGCGAAGCCCTCTGGAAATGTGCTTCTGAATACAGGTAAGCGTTCTGTGCTCAGCCAACCTCCCACAGATGCTGAGCACAGGCGCTGTTTCAGCACTGGATTTTTCAAGTGGGACAAGGTCTAAGAAAGGAAGGAGATCATCTCAGAACCTGGAAGCAGAGGTCAGTGAGTAATAGTAACAGTATTAATCACTGAATTCTTCGTAATTACTAGCCTCGGCACAAAGGACCTTATATGTGTCATCTCATGTAACTCATAAAAGAGCTCTCTGGAACAAATACGTGCATCTTCATTCCAGAAGAGGAAGCTAAGGGTAAGGAAACTTGCCCCGGGAAATTTTAGACAGTCAAGATTTCAACTCAGGTCCAAAACACATGGTCTCGACCACTGCATTTCACTATCTCCTGTGCTCACCAGGGTTAGGAGACAATAATCAGCGCTTCCCTGAGGGTCAATTCATTCTGCCTCATGATGTCATGAATTCCTCAATAGCCACCTGGCTCCTCACTAGCAGTTTATAAAATACAAGCTCCTTACTCAGACATCCCTTATGCTCTGCCTTCCATTACTTCACACATCATCTCCTGTATCAACCCCAGTATGCTAGACTCATCCCTACTGCCAGGGAGGAAGACCTTGTGCTTGGCTCAACACCTTTCTTGAGGACAGCCTTACTCAATTCCTATTCACATCCTTCAGATCTTCAAGGCCCAGCAAGTAAGTCACACCTTCTCTGAATACCTATAGCGTGCAGCATCTCTGTCGTGCATTTGGACTGCATAAGAAATGCTTCCTTTAACTTTTCTCTTGTGACAGAATTGTATGTACCTTAGAGATAGAACCCATGATTTAGATTCTTCTGTCTTCATGGCACCCAGAATGATGGCACATTCCATAAAATGTGTTGAATTGATGTACTGGTAAATCGTAGGCATATTGCCGTATTTAGAAATGCCTATTATGATTAGAAGCCCAAGAAGACACTCATTATTGATATTCACTCTAAACCCATCTTCCTCCAGGCAAGAATACTGGAGTGGGTTGCCATGCCCTCCTCCAGGGGATCGTCCCAACCCAGGGATCAAACCCAGGTCTCCCACATTGCAGGTGGATTCTTTAACGTCTGAGCCACCAGAAAAGCCCTCTAATTCAGCAGATTGCTTTAAATAGAGAACTCAACTTGTCTCCATACCCACCTCTTTCACTGAGACCATTGGTAATTAGGAAAGGAGGCCAACTGAAATAACAGAAAGAAGTATTTGGCATGATTTCCCACGTTGAGTCTCACAAAATATCAGTAGGTGTTTTGTGATAGATGTTTTCAAACTTAGATGAGTGTGAGGAATGCTACTCTGTACCTGCTTCCTTCTGCAGGGTTTTCCTAAGCCTTTAATTGACCAGTGTGCACCGTGAAGTTCCAGGAGGGTGAGACACAGAATTTCACGATCTTACCTGACCACACAACCTCATTTTTTTTTCCTGGGAATAGTTCTTAACATCTCTTGGAAATGGTAGTCTTTACCACCACTTGGGAAATCTTGCTTTGAAGAAATGGGATCATCTCTCCAATATGATCAAGAACATTAGCATCTTTCACTTGCTAGGTGTGAAATGAAACGTTTTTGATGGAAATGCCAGGTAAAGGATGCCAGCTATAAGAATAGCTCTCCCTCTAGGAGGGAGAATCACAGAGGAAAGCAGAAGAAGCTGCCCCTGAGACTTGCAGTATCTTTGTGGAAGGGCATCTGTGGATAGAGAAAAGGGCACTGCTACCATGCCTGGAACTCTAGGAATTCATCACTTGGCTGGAGCAAAAGATTTGGGCCAGAGTCTGCATATGTGTGTGTGTGCATGCTAAGTCACTTTAGTTGTGTCCCACTCTTTGCAACACCATGGACTGTAACCCCCCAGGCTCCTCTGTCCATGTGATTCTCCAGGCAAGAATACTGGAGTGGGTTGCTATGCTCCACTCCAGGGGATGTCTCCAACCCAGGGACTGAACCCATGTCTCTTATGTCTCCTGCATTGGCAGGGGTTTTCTTTAGCACTGGTGCCACCTGGGAAGCCCAAAGTATGCATACCCATCCAGATAACTGCTTATTGAACTCTGTCAGTTAAGCTCTGGAGACCTCCCTTTATGGATTTAAAAATTAGCCTGTGTGTTTCCGCCTTTGCTTGCCAAGAATAGATATTTCCCAGAGGCAAAAGACAGGTGATCCCCTGTTTTCCTTTCCTGAACTCTTTCCATCCTGAGTGAGAGAATGCATTCTTGGGATCCCAAGCTTCTACAGGCTCACCTCCTCTATTTGCATTCAATAATTTACAAATATGCCAAATGGGCATAGAAACAGGTGGATATTAAACTTTTAAACCCGCCTTTCTGGTAATAAGAGCTGAGCCAAAGCCCTCCTGTTTCAGGATATAGGAATAGGCTGTTTATTTTTGGCAGTGCTCAAAGGAGAGCCTCACGAGAATTTCACAGATTTGGTCCGTTTCCGGGTCTTAGACTGCTGAGCGGAACTTTACGGGAAAACAAGCTAAAGACCTACTGCAGGTGCTGGAGACCAGACCGTCCTGAGAGTCCACTCCCCACAGACAAACGTCTTCCCAGAAATCTAAGAGAGTTAGGGTTGCACAACCTGGGCTCATGCCCAGTGCCCCATTTCACATGTGAAGACATTGATGCTTCCAAGATTCAGAAATTTGCCTGAGGTCATGCAGTTGGATTAGAATTCAAATTTCTTGATTTACTGCCTGATTTCCAGTGGAATCTCATTTCTGTCATAGGCCCAACAGTAGCAGAGGCAGACTTCTTTCTCCCTAATTATGGACTTCTAATTTTTTTAGAGAACAGTGAGTGAAACTCATAATTGGATGCTTTAACCAAAGTCAAGTATACAGAAGGCGGTTAATAAATAGTTTCTGGGTTTGATTTCATTCAGTGCGGTGCTTGTACACTGCTGCTGCTGCTGCTGCTGCTGCTAAGTCGCTTCATTCGTGTCCGACTCTGTGCGACCCCATAGACGGCAGCCCACCAGGCTCCCCCATCCCTGGGATTCTCCAGGCAAGAACACTGGAGTGGGTTGCCATTTCCTTCTCCAATGCATGAAAGTGAAAAGTGAAAGTGAAGCCACTCAGTCGTGTCCGACCCTCAGCGAGCCCATGGACTGCAGCCTTCCAGGCTCCTCCATCCATGGGATTTTCCAGGCAAGAGTACTGGAGTGGGGTGCGATGAGAAAACTCACTTTATTGTTTTCTTTAGAGTACCATCTTTCACTATAAATAAGGTAATTTAGAAATTACTTCTGGCTGTATACAGAAATCAACTTATTTTCCAATAGGTCATCATTTCTATGGAATGATTTTGAAAACCCAGACAAGTGCGAGAAGGAAAAGGAAAGAAGAGTAAAATTAAGTTGCTTATAAAGCATAACTAATTTAAGAAATCATTTATTGAGGTATTTTTTTGACCACGTGGCATGAGGTATCCCCAACCAGAGATGGAACCCATCCCCTCTGCAGTGGAAGTACAGGGTCCTAACCACTGGACTGCCAGGGAATTCCCTATTGAGATTTTTAAAATGCTAAAATAATTCAATTAACTTGAAATTCCATTTACTTTAAGGTATCTAGTACAGTCCCTGACACATAGTAGGTGCTGAATAAATAATCACTGAGTGAAATGAATGATTACAAGGGAATAGCTGTATACGTATTCAGTACCAAACAACATGGGAGACATCTGAGAAAAACATGTTTGATATTGGAACTGCTTAACAAGCAAATGGGAAACATTTGACAGACATGTGGTAGGCTGTTGGTAAATACTTGCCAAATAATTTATCAGTCTCTAGTCCTAATGGTATTTTTTTTAGACAGGTGGTCTTTGGTGAAAGAGAAAAAGGAACATTTCCCACTTCATTTTATAAACATGAAATGGAAGAAATGAATGTAGGTCAGAGGCTTAAAAATATGTCTTTTCTAGCTGGTAGGTGTGTGTATGTGTGTATTTTTATTTGTTTAAGGGAATTTTTTTTTAGCTTCTCCAAGTCTGGTAGTCGTGCTGCTTATGAAGTTATTGATTTGGAGGAGGAGGCAGAAAAGGAGCTATAAGAGAGAGTGGCCAGACTGAGAACATGTCAGTCTGTGACCTTCTGGGAGGGAGGGAAGGCAGTGGGAGCCACTGGTGCTCAAGCAGGTCAGCTTTCGTGATCAAACTGCTCAATAGCCATTGATCAGCTGCAGTCCCCTGGCACAGCACAGGAGGTCTGGTTCAAGGCAGCACTGCATCATTATTGTGAGTAATTAGGGCTAATGCAGTGAAAGCTTCAATAAAGTTTGTTCAAAATGATATATAATTTGAAATAACTTCTATTGCCCTGTTCCAATAGTGATTGAATAACCACACCAGATAATGTGCACCTGAATAAGTTAGCCTGATTTTTCTGATCCTCTACACACTGAACTGATTTCTCAAGGAGATTATGGAATGTGTAGAGAGTACAGGGTTTCACTACTAAAACATGCTCCCACACTTTGTATTTAGGATGAGACTATGTTATTAAGTAAATTACAAAGTTTGTAGGCACTTCATAAAACACCAAGAAAATAAATTTCTTTGGTTTCTACACCAAGAGTCCAGAGTAGTAGTGATGGAAAAACAAGCAAATAGGCAGGCATTCCTTTCTTGTTCTCTCTCTCTCTCTCTCTCTCTCTCTCTCACACACACACTGATAATCTCTCATCTTAAATTCAAATAGGAAAAAAGACATGTATCAAGGTTGCTGTCACCAAATCTCACCTGTTCAAGGTATAGACTTGTTAGAGATGACAGAGGGGCAATGGAGGGATCATAGCTCTTAGTTTATAGTTTGTATCTGTTTTGTATCAAGGCTAATAAACTACTCTCTCAAACTGCATGATATGTCTTGTTTAGAACTATCAGAGTAAGTGAAAATATTTAAATTTCATAAGTCTATCAAATGTTTAGACATTTTGCTTCTAAAAGCAAAAGGATGAAATAATATCCAGGTGCAAATGCAAGAAGCAATGAACAGGAACTTCAGAATTGTAAAGTAATGTATTTGTTTTTTGTCATATGGGGAATCATGATCTGAAGCTCCTGATCAAAATAACAGGTCAATTCAGCCAAAAGTCTTGTCCTTCAAAAAGAACCAAAATAGAGCAAATATATGTGCAAGTTGATAGGATTTGGAACATCTAAGAGCCATAAGTATACAAACCAAAGAAGTCATCAAATTGTAAAATAAATTTCTCTAAGTCCAGATTAATCACTTAAAATATACAGGAGAAAAAGTTCAAAAAGATCTAGAGAAAATAAAGCTTTATTTAAAAAACATATCACTCAAATGTTCTAAAGGGCTACCTACCCACTGATGTTGAAGTAGCTCAGAATGAGCTCAGTAGCTCAGTAGCAAACAGACTCTGCCTAGCAAGCTCTACTGAACACTGAAGTCCTAAAAGAGCCCCTTCCCTTTGGCTCAAAACTGGACATCCTAGAAAAGCTGAGTTCTTGCTATGGCCAAAGCTGTCCAACTCAATAGACACAAGTTTGAGCAAACTCTAGGAAATAGGGAAGGACAGGGATGCCTGGAATGCTGCAGTCTATGGGGTCACAAAGAGTCGGACACAGCTTAGCGATTGAACAACACGGCTGTAAACATCCCCAAGAAGCAGCATATTCTCCAGAATCTAGCCCCTGCCTTCTGCTCCAACCCCATTTGCCTGAAAACGTCACCAGCCCCAAACTCCTTTGGAATCCCCACTGTCAGAGTGTACTTTTCAAAAAACTAAAAACTCATGTCAAAGATTCATTCAGCTCTTTAATGAGGAAACCAACATGGTGATAAAACTGGTCCAGAAAGAATTAGAAATAGAAAATGGCATTGCAGGAATGTAGGCATTGGAGAAAGCATCCTCAGCAAGATTGCTCAGTGAATGTCCTAACGGGCAATAAAACCATAACCTCTGGGCTTATATTTCTACTGGAAAGAAATAATTTGCATATTTTCTGGGCAAAAGTCTACAAGTTAATATATTACCTGGCAGAATCTGAGCCTTTACTCAGCAGTGGATAGTGAATTCAATAAGGGTACATTTCCCTGGATAATTAATCATCCTTGGGCAGGCCTGTGAAATGACGCTACGACTCCAAAAGGACATGCACCCTTCCATTTACCTTGTTTCTAAGTTTTGGCTCATTTTTCTTGACACCACTTGTGGGCTGTGCAACGCTCTAGCTGAACGCATGTGTTCTTGCTTCTGATTGCCTGCACTGGAAGCTCAGTACTCCACTAAAGCAGTGTTCACGTCTGTGGACGGGGAAAAGCATGGTACCCAGCATAAAGGATTATGGTGAGGAATAAATGAAGTAAGCCTTAAGCAAATCTTAGCAGAGTGCCTGACACATAGGAAGAGTTCAGCAAGTAAGTCTTATTGTCGCTGCTACTATTGTTACTGTTAGAAACTCTTACTGTTATTACCTGTTTTCCACCCTGGAATGTTCCTATCTCCTTCACCCACTCCTCAAGCTGTTTGAATATTGAATTCATGATTATTCTTCAAGACTCATCGTAAGTGTCTTCAACTCTAAGAAGGCTTCCCTTACACCCACTTTGAGAATCACCCTACATGAGACACCACATCTTCTGTGCCCCATGGCTCCCTACAAGCCTGTTGATCATTGATCCCTACATTTAATGTGGTGTCTGTGTCATATTCTGCACTGTCCACTGCCCTATTGTCAGACCTTATTTGACTTTTTTAAAACTTATTTTTAATTGGAGGATAATCTCTTTACAATATTGTGCTAATTTTCTACCATACATCAACATGAATCAGCCATAGGTATACATGTGTCCCCTCCCTCTGAACCTTCCTCCTATCTCCCACCTCACCCCACCACATACATGTGGAATCTAGAACGATGATACTGATGAACCTATTTGCAGGGCAGCAACAGAGATGCAGGCATAGTGAACAGACTTGTGGACATAGTCGGGGAAGGCGAGGGATGGACCAATGAATTGAGTGAGTAGCATGGAAACATATACATTCCCATATGTAAATCCAATAGCCAGTGGGAATTTGCTGTATGCCGCAGGGAGCCCAAACCCAGTACTCCTCATTCAACGTTGAAACCCCAGTATCTAGCTCTGAGGTGGCATGGGCAAACAATAGCTAATCATTAAATACTAGTCAAAATGAACTGGACAACTGTCTCCTGCACAAGACCATCTGTTGCACAAAAACACATACTCTAGCATGATATTTACTAGAGTTAAGAGGCATTGATTTGCTTTTATTTTCCATGTCAGCCCCAGAAACAGCAAATCATCCTGAGACTGTTCTGCAAAAGGAGCAACCTGAGAGGGACCTCTGAGGCCTCTAGAATCTTCTGTTCAGTAGTAGCAGACCAGCTTCTGGCTAGTCCACCAGGATATCCTCCAAGGAAGATTGTTTTCAAGTTAAAGATAAAAAACAGCCTAAATGGCATGGTCTATTTGGTAAATGGGTATGTGCTTATACAGAGGAGGAGGAACTTGTACACATAAATGTTTTCCTTTACTCAGAAATCCTTTGGGGTTTTCAGGGTGAACTTCTCAGTGGAAAGCTGGAGTTTACACTGGCCTATGCTGATGCGTACTTAATTATTTTATATATACCATTCTTGAATTCTGCCCAAAGTATTGATTTCTGGAGGGCAGCAACCATTTCCTGTTTAAGATTTGTTCCATTCAATGAGTATTGAGTAACCCATGAATTTCCAGAACCTTGGGCTAAATGGGATGAAAACAAGAGAAAAAAGATTCAGGAACACTGCTATTAAGCAACATTTAATCATATTTGGGTGTCAAGAACCTCCTGCAGAGCTGGGTTACATAGTAGATACTCAGTAAACATGCCTGGACTGGATTTAACTAATTTTGCTCTCTCCAGAGCTGAAATTTTAGGAAAGACAGAGGGTTTAATGTCAGGTTGGAAAGTGCTATGCCTGTGAGAAGTTTAACTCAATTTATCTTCTCCGAATGCTTTGTACAGATTACACTCCCAACCACCTCTTGCTACAATCAGACCCTCTTAAAAACAGAATAATGATAATAATACAATTTATCATCTTCCTAGTGATAGTATCATTCACACCTTCATCGAAGCCCAGTGGGAGGTTTGGCTGTGAGGCATCACACACCAGGGGAGTCAGGTGCGATCATTGTAATAATGATCCCACGCTCAGAAATGCGGGAAAGAAAACCTCCCACACGTGAAGTGATTTCTATTAAGATACTCATTTTATATCAAATATTCAAACTCCTCTTTATAAACAGGAGAGAATGAAAGGACAGTCTTTCAGGGCAGATTTTATGTGGCCGAGAACAAAAGGGCACAAATATTTTACGATCAGTTTTGAGATGAAAGTGACATGCCTGCCTTATTCATTGGCTCTTTCCATTTCCAGAAGTCTAATTAGATTGTTAGTTTAATGGTAGTGAGATAATTTAGTGGCCACTGAAAGCAATTGTGTTAATGAGAAGGGGGGACAGTGCTTTTGGTTTCCTGTAATTAATGGAGAGTTTTTGAAAAACTTCTTGGTTCCAGTGAAGTTGGCATACTGAGCCCAGCTGTGAAGGGGGACAGGGTCTTTCCTGCTTATTGCTGCGGAAATGGCCTCAGGCAGCGTGGAAGAACTGTGTAATGACTGTCATTAAGAATGATCTTTAGTGGTCCAGGCAGACTGTAAGTCAGTCTAAGAGACTGAAGAAAGAGGTTTAGAGAGAATAAACAGGTGTGACAGAGAAAGAGACAGACAGACATAGAGAGAGGTACAACTCACCCGCAGCCCACTTCACTCTACCTTGGAGAGTCATTGTGATAATCTCAGAGCACCTCCCAGGGGGATTCCTTCTCCTACTTATACTGGAATTGACAAGACTGATTTAGAATAGACTAGAAGGGATTTCTGCAAACCCCTTCATGTTGCAGCTGAGGAAATTGAGCCCAGAGAAGTGAACTGAATTACAAATATTACCTGCTAGAAATTAGGAAACCTGGACTCTTTCTGGCTACCACACAGATGTAAAGTTAAAACTGGATTTGAAATTCAAGGACCAGTGTTATTGCATAGCCTGCAGTACTTAATTTCCTTAGGTGAGTAACAGTGTAAGACTTCTGAGTCTCAGTTTCCTCATCAGTGAGATAGGAAAAATAATTTCTGCTTTTTAGGCAGTGATGAGAAAGAAATGAAATAGCAGATAAAAACACCAATCACATACTCAAAACAATATATTACTGTCTTATGACCCCTCTCATGTCAAAAATGAAGTCATGTCATGCTATGATTTAATCATGTAAGTCATAATTTAGTCATGTTATGACTCAGATCATAACACCCATTAACTATCTTTAGAAGTTTTATCCTCACTGCATGCATGCGTGCTCAGTTGCTTCAGTCGTGTCTGACTCTGGACTGCAGCCCACCAGGCTCCTTTGTCCATGGGGATTCTCTAGGCAAGAATACTAGAGTGGGTTGTCATGCCATCCTGCAGGGCATCTTCACAACACAGGGATTGAACCTGAGTCTCTTATGTCTCTTGAATTGGCCGGTGGGCTCTTTACCACTAGCACCACCTGGGAAGCCCCTTTATTCTCACTACCTCCTCCAAATACTCTTACTTCATGCCACCTGTTAAGGGCTTCATATTAAGCGCGTCTTACTGAAACTTCTAGAAGGTTTTGTTACAAATTGTCAAATATTTTTTAAGTACCTGCCACAATGATACATGCAAGTGAATACTGGCCCTTGCCCTAGGGAAACGTTCACACTATTTGGGAAGACCTGACTCTAAAACATGAAATGGCCAAATAATATTTTTAAATTAATAGATTGAATAACAGTCTCAGATACTAACAGAGCTATCATTTAGCAACTAATAAATCATTAGTTTCCAGTTGAATGGCACTAAGGGAGTTTGGAGGACACTGAGATAATCTGGGGAGAGAAGAGTTGAGATGGCCCTCGAAGGATGGATCAAATTAAATAAGTAGACAGAAGCAGAAAAGACAGGTTTACAGCATCTCTAAGATAGATGTGTATGTAGAAATAATGACAGATAAGGCTGGAAGAAAGGTTTGGGGTCAGAACCTGGAGTCCTTGAAATTCTAGAATGAGTCATGGTGATTCTTCTGAAGGACAATGATAGCAAAATAAAGTCATGGGCCAATAGCTGTCTGCAGTTGTATTTCAATTGACCTACACAGGTTTATACATTTTTTAAAAAGTTAATTTGTAGATTTTCAACATCAGGTTTACATAATAATCAGAGTTCTGGTTTTTTGGAAACCAGATTATCTGATAAATTTGGACTCAGATTCCTACCTGACAACAATGGTTGATACAGAATAACATTTGTCCCATTGGATGGGCCATATTCTCATTATTTTCACATGTCCTCCTCTATTTACCCCCACCTTCTTTCATAATCCTGGTCAACCTCACTCATTATATTGGCTGTCTGGCTCCCTATACAGAACCCTTAAAGGCATGTGACCTTGAGACAGCAACAGGATCAAAGCAATGTGAAGAAGACCTAGTCTAGCAGAAGTAGAACAGGTGATCTACTTGTTCTACTTGATCTACTTGTGATCTAGAACACAGTAATACCTGTGTTATTTAACTGTGAAATTTGGGAGCTGGAAAAGCCCTTTGAAATTGGGAAAACCAGGGAAACCCAGGATTTCTCCTGGTCCCGTTCCTTGTCTTCTTTGCTTTCTTAGTAGGGAAATATGGTATGAAACTCACTTTGAAATAGGGCAGCCCTTGCTTGAATCCATGAATCCATGACTTATGTGTCCTTTGGAGCAATTATTTATTCTCTTAGGTCTGAGTTTTCACCTCTGTTCAATAGAGATAGTAATGTCTTCACTTGGTTGTGATCACAATTAAATGAGGAAATACGTGAAATACTGCAGACTGCACTGTGGGTTCTCCAGAAATGTTCATTTCTCCCCCTTTCCTATAGTTTCGTATGAGAGCAGAGGTGATACAGTCCACTTACCTTTTATGGTCTATGGTATGACACAAAGAGTAATTGCTACAAAAACAATCATTGAGTAAATTAATGATTTTTTAAAAAAGCATACATACACCCCACTACACCCCCAGCAAAGAATAGAATTTCTTTTTCTCCTCTCTTCCCCACCCAAGACTCCTAAAATGTGACATCTGTTATTTTAATGTCCCTTGTAAGTAATGTTGTTAGTTTGCTTTATGAGGTCTACTTTTCAAAGAGACACAAGGAGAGAACTTAGCTGCTTACCATCTCTCTCAGAGTTCCTCACCAGTTCAAGAATCCTCTTCCCTAGGAATTGTTCTGTGTTTCCTTGAAATTTCTTTAAATTAAGAGAAACCAGATAGCCTTCATACAACAATAAGGAAACGTGAATCTGTGCTACCAATGGGCAATTTCAAAGGACAGTGAGAAGGTACTGACGGAGGGAATTTCAACTCTTCAGTGTTCCCAGCGATGTCTGTGAACACCCTGTGTGGCCTGGACCCAGGGCTTGCCCCATAAAGATGACAGAGCTCAGAACAAAAGAGAGTACACCTGATACTACCTTTAAATTCAGCAGGGGATCAGACCAGCCTCAAGCAGTGTTCCTCGGTTGTTGGGAATAGTTTCAGTGCTCAGAAACACTCCTCCAAGGGATTTTCTTGCCCTCCAATACCTGAAGATATTTTGAGAGGACTTTCATTATTTTGAAATTCAGTTTTTTGTCAGTGCCTTTTAGGTACAATCCTGGTCTTTGTCTTGTGCAAGTTGCTAGAGTTAAGTGATTTGGGCTTTACATATGGAAAGTTCATTTTGTTGTGTAATTAATGAGAAGCAGACTTTGGGAAGCTGATGATCCAGGCCCTTATTTATATGAGAGCATATGTCTGTGTTTTGTTTATGACTCACTCTCTTACTCCACGCATTGTAACTTGGGTTTGTTTACACTAACTTTTCCTAGAATCCAAGCCACATGGTATATGAGCCAATAATTTATGGTCTCTCAAAGGAAAAGATGATGAATGAGTGTTTTCCTGTTAAATTGTCAAATCTTAAATTGAGGAAGAAATATTTGCTGCCTTGTGTCTATCCAAGCTTTTATTTGGAAAAAAAAAAAAAAAAGCGATAATAACAACAAACCCAACCTATTGATTTAGTGCTCAGAACTTAAATGTATAGATAATTTGCCAAAAGAGCTATGACCACTCCCCCACAATAAACCATTATAATTCTGATCCAGATGTTCAGCCATGAGAAGACCTTTCATCTCCCCACCCATCCTCTGTCTCTGTCACTCTCATTTCTGGTGTTACATAATCAATATATAACATGTACTTGTCTCCTTTTTCCAAGGGACCATAGTTTTCATTAATCAGTGGACTTAAATGTTCAAGCTTGTTTTCTTAATGGCACTTAATAAATTCTAAACTTGTTTCTTTCATCGAAGCTTCGCTTCTCCTATGAGGTGGTTTGGAGTTCAGCCTGTATTTCATAGTACTTCAGTGCTTTTGATCGTAGCTTGGATACTCCAACAGCTAATGGTGCTCTGAGGAGAGCAGTGAACAGCTGAAATATGTGAGGATCTAGTTTAATTTACAGTGATTTGGATCACCTTCAATGAGTCCTTTTCTATTTTACACACAGATTTTACAAAATAGATGGTAAGTGTTGGTTTAGGTTGGAGCACATGGATTGTCCATTTCAAGTAAGTGAGCTGAGCTCTGTACTAGGACCTCACCTAAGAGAGCTGGAACTGAGTGCCCAGCACAGCACCTGGCACAGAGTGAGCTCAGTCCCTGTTTGTTCTAAGAATAAATAAGAATGGCTAAGATATGGTCCTTGTGCCTTACGAAAAAACAATTTAAAAGAAGAGATAAGTGCAGAGTAATCCCATCATCTTAAAACAGGACACAATTTGTGAAGTGCCATCAGAGAGACATAAGCAATGTACAGGACCAGAAAGATTAACACTGAAATGAGAGTCCTTTTTGGCTTTTAGGGAGAGGACTTCATTTGAATGAATTCCAGCAGAAACTGGAAAGCCCTGGAACCACAACTAGCATTGTTTTGTTTTGTTTTTGTCTTTTCTTTTCCCACTAGGGCTGGAGAATTGCCTCTGGATAAAAGAAAAATGTAAGACTTCTCTTTTCCCTCTCCAACATGAGATGCAATATCCTTTCTGGCAGAAATAATAGAGTTGGGCATACACCTGTGGGCTACGCAAAGTTATTGTTTCTGTGGTACACCCTTCATTTACTAACCAGACACAAACATATGTGAAAGTCTAAAGCAATGGGTATAAATTGTTTGCTGGTTTTATGAAGAATTTAGGGATATTTCGTTGTGTAAGTTGACATCTTTTCTGGAAAAACTTCAATCAAGAGAAAAATAGTAGCATGCATTTGAGTCACACGAATCATGCTCAGAAGGGGTTAAAGCAAAAGTTGACATGTGGGTATTCAGATTCTCTGGAAACTTCACAAACCTGGGCTCTCTCTGAGAAAACACAAATAAGATTCCAGACTTTCACAATAGATTAAAACCAGTAAAATTAAATTTTGCAGATTTAAATAGAAGACTTGCATTTAAGCTCAAAAACCAATTCCATGTAGCAATGGCCAAGTTTGGTGGCCAAACTTATGAAAGTGTTTAAGAGAGTTAATTGAGCTTCCATTTAATGTGAACCAACCATGTGATGTTGCTGGAAAAAAAAAAAAAAGGAGGCTTTTTGGTTGTTTGTTTTTATGTAGTTCACATTAAGTGTAGTGCCATATGCATTCATCACTTCATACTTGGAAAATCAGTTCCATCCTGGGCAACAAAATTTAAGGTGAGATTTGTCAGATGATTAAATCTCCAGTGGAGGGTAATCAAAATGGAATATAGTTTAGAATTAATTTCATATGCACATAGATGAAGGAATTGAGGACATTTTACCTAGAACAGAGAAGACTTGGAGGTATATAGCTATTTTTACAGAATCATATTTATTCCGAAGTAAATGTCCTGCCAAGGAATTGAGAGATTTGTCTGAAGGCACACAGTACTGAGGGGTGAAAAATCAAGATGAGCACTTCATTCTCCAAATGTCCTGGTCAATATGTTTTCTATCAGATTGTAAACAAAAGTCTGAGTTTTAAGTAAACTCAAATGCAATCATTAAGACCAAATAGAAAACAAAACATGAATACCAACCATTTGATGTAATTCTTAAAGTTCTAGCATAGTCAATAAGGATTTATTTCATCCAAGCCTAAATATTAAAAATGTGAAAATTTTCATAAGATCATGTCTGTTACATTATTCTTTGTTCTTCCTTGTTTTTCTATTTTCTTTTTCAAAACTTACAAGAGAGAAAGAAAGTCTCTCGTGATCACTTATGAACACATATCTACAATAGCTGAAGTATTATATAAGTGATGGTATTTACAGTTAAGAATACTGCTATGCCACATTTGAGAGGAAAGAAAAGAGAAATAAAGAGCCCTTTGAGAGGTTGCAGCTACCCCCGCCGCGTGACCACCTGGCATGCTGTGAGACTCAACAGATGTAGCGTCAAACTTTTTGGCATTAACTGCACTTCTATCCAGCCTCTCACGTTGTCTAGTCAGTCTGCTGGGGCTTGAGCAGCATGCAACATACAAAAACCAAAGTTGATTGAACACAGAGTCAGGCTAAATGGCTCTAGTATTCCTCAGCTAATGAGTGCCGCCACTCTCAGTTCACTCCTCACCAAGCCACTCTGACTCTATTAAGTATCACTCTCAGAAAAACTCCCGGACTTAAAATTCTTCTGTAGATTCATCCTGGGCAATTCCTGCTAATAATATGCACAGTTCACTTTGAGGTTGATATAGTTGCCCCTATTTCTTGTTTTCTGGTCTCTGAGCTCATTCCCTTCATCAAGCTTTCTCAGGCCTGCTAAAGTCCTGGTTCCCTTTCTCAGAGATTCTCTGAGCAACCTGGCAGTGTTCTTGCTTGGCTTAGTCTCTCTCTGGAGGCTAGTCACCACCGCCTTTATCTGTCCAAAACTGCAGGTGGTTTGTCCAAAACCCAGGCTCATGAAAGGACTGGCATTTTAACCCCATGGTCAGAAAAGTCAAGGATTCTGAAAACCTAGGAACCAGGACCTCAGAACTGCCTTTCCAAAACATGGAGGTCAGCATCAAATCCCACTCCAGAGGCTCTCCATGAATGAAACACTCTTTTGACTGTCTTGGAATTGCATGCAATTCAATTCAAGGTGCTCTAGGGAATATGCAGATTAATGATGTTAGGCTTTGGTTTCTAGGGCTTAGAAGCTGAAACAATCCAACAGGAAATATTAATCAAGCATCTACTATGAGAAAGGAACTATTGTTCTCTTCATTATGAGGGGTACAAAGAAGAACACACGCTGTCTTCAAGAAGCTTTAATGACTTCTTAAGCTATGGATTCATAGAAAGTTAAATTCCTCTAGGATTAAATACTCAGTAAATAAAGTCTTCAGGAGCCTAGAAAAACAAAGGAAAACTTTTTAAGCAGTTCAAATTTTTGATCATGAGGTGATATCAGTAAAATAATTTTGAACATTATCCCCATGTAAATACATATGTGCAGTTTTAAAATGTAAATTTGAAAAGTTGAGACAAAGCTGAAATAAATAATATTCTCAAAATAAATTGAAATTTCATTGAACTGTATTATTAGTGAAACAAAAATATTTTCTCTGTCATCAAAATTTTATACTAATTTTAATATTTTTAATAATGTTTCAGAGAGAACCAAGTGATTGCATTTGAATACTTCTTTTTGAAAATCTTGGGTTTTAACACTTGTGACTAAGCAATTTGAAGATTTCATTTCAAATCCAGTTTGTTTCAGTACTTGACAGTAGACGTTATAGGTTAAAATGGTATTTCATATAAACATAGGTCCAAAAGGAGAAAGTGCCTCATTTTGAATCATAGCACTGTTTTTTTCAATCCCATCCATCAACTAAGCAAGGGTTTTTGTTGTTGTTGAAATTAGACTAACCAACTTCCTTTATTAACAGTCAGATGGTCTTGCATATCAAAAGGCATTGCGTTTTTTAATGAGCTCAGATCTCTGAAAACATTTCCAATCAATTTCAAAAATTGCTGTCTCTGTAAGATGAGTTGGCTTCTAAAAGCAGTTACTTTCTTGCCCATTTTCCCCTAAAGGGGCATTAAGGGCTTTTTTTGTTTTTTAACAATTGCAAGGTAACATTATAGACAGCCTATTGACAGCACCAAGAAGGTGAAAATATTTAGAATCCTTCTCTCAAAGTAAAGAAAATTGCCAGATTCATCTTGGAAAATAGCAACGTCTTTATACTGCTGCAAGTTTGCTGCAAGGTAACCAATGAAACTCTGTGTGGTATATGACATATTTCACTGATATTCTTGGTCTCATTACAAAGTATTTTCATTTTTTGTGAAAAACTTTTTTTTTAACTGATTAAAGATCTTAATTTTCTAAACTTCACCATGTACAAGACCTGACAACACCCAAAGGGAATAAACTGATGGGATGCCATCAATCCCTTGAATGCATATGGTCTCCTCTTTTCCCAGGGACTTCATGCCCAACTGTGACAGGTGATACATTATCTGATATGCAGCCCAAATACGGGCATCATCCACCATTGCTCCTTATATTAAGCATTGGACTGCTTAACATGGTTTTTATTTTTCAGATAAAAATATAAATTAAAGTATTATTATGTTTCTCTTGCAGCCCAGTTTCCTCCTTGGGGAACATACACCCCACTTGAGAGCCTGCCAATTTAGAACAGCATCCAGATCTGGAGCGGCAGAGAGGAGCCCCCACACATGAACACACAGGCACACACCTACTGCTCCACCTCTCCATAGTCACACTGCTCTCCTCACCTCCTACCTTCCCTTTCCCCACAGAGACAAGTGAAATAGGAGCAAAACAAAGACCAGGGTCTCCTCAGCCATTGCAGCTGAGATAGAATGTACCCTCAGCATTGTAGCTGAGATAGAATGTTCTGTCAAAATAAAACCCTAAGAGGAAGCTATCATTTAGTGGTTCCAGCAGTTACTATGCTTTAAACAAGCTAGTTACATTTTCAAAGAAACCCCCAACTATATTAATGTGACTTTCAGAACAGAATGGAAGCACACCATTCTATCGGTGACAAGTCTCCCACATCTGCTAACCCTTAATTCTAAATTATGGCTTTCAAATTGGAAAGCAGTGTTATATCGCACGTGTGCTGATGACCGGCAGTGACTCTGATGTGCCTTGCCCCACAGAGGCCTCACCGGCCAAGGGAACTTGCCATCTTTTTCAAATGAGCTTTTAAGACCAGGACACAGAAGGTTAATTTAAATTCTAAGGAAGAAGGAAAGTTCCTTGCATGCCAAGGAAAGTTGCTTCATATATTCTATTAGAAAATAAAAAGTAGCATTAGGAAAACAAGAGATCATTACTGAGTTAAAAGTACAGAAGTATCCAAAAAAAATGCTCAATTTACATGCATGCTAGCATGCATGCGAGCTCAGTCATATTCAACTCTTTGCGACCTCATGGACTGTAGGCCACCGCTCCGAAATGAAGCCTGTCCATGAAATTTTCCAGGCAAGGATACTGGAGTGGGTTGCGGATCTTCCCAACCCAGGGATAAAACCCAAGTCTTCTGCATTGGCAGGCAGATTCTTTACTAGCTGAGCCACCAGGGGAGCTTTACTTTTACTAGAAAGTAAAAAGTAGCATTAGGAAAACAAGAGATCATCACTGAGTTAAGTACAGAAGTATCCCCAAAATGTACAGTTTACATGGGAGAACAGTCAAATTCCCTTGAACTTGTATTTGTTGCCCATGTGTTACATACCAGATCTTGTCCTGCTGTGTGGATAGCTCTGGGAGGACATAGGAAAGTCATGGCCTGTGCCTGCAAAGAAATCTTCTAACGTGTATCAACATACAAAGCGGCTTCAGACTGCATCTCTGTTCCTTGACTGAGGCCAACGGTGCTCTAGCCCTTTCTACCTGCAGACCAACTCCACTCCGGGCATTTCAACAGTCCCTAAAATTTCTTCACCTTCCCAATAGCAAGAAGAAGTCTAATTAGTTTAGAGATAAATTTGTCTCCCTCTCTAACCCATCCAAAACTTTACAAAACCAGAATGTATCTTGCCTATGGGCAGAGTCTCTAAAAGATTAGTACCTGTTTCTTAAGAAAATTCTATATACAGCTAAGCCTCATTAGCCCTTATCTTGCTCTCAGTGCTTACACAACATCTATAAAGTCAATGTGCAAAAGGAGTGCTAAGTCCAATGTTTGATTATCATAAAAGAAGTAGCAGAATCAACAAATGTTGGTGAGCCAATCATCTGATAATGGGAGCAAATAGAGAAATTCGAGATGTGGATCAAAACCAACTTAACCATTGCGTGGCAATTTTAAGTAAAGAAAAAATCTACAAGATGATTTGCATTGCAGAGTTAGAAGAAATGAATTCATATTTTGCCTTGGCCACTCATAATTACTCTTTAAGACTAACAAAGAGCAGGCAAGATATAGGACAATTATAGGAAAGAGAGCAAATATGGAATCAATCTTGCTGCAAGAGACCAGAAATTACTGTTTAATAATGAAACAATTTGAAGAGAGAAAAATCTGTTAACATTTAGAGGGACAGTGAAATCATAAGCAATAAGGAGAAAGATTTGTGACTATCAAACCCTGCCAAATCCAAAGCCTTCCTCTCCACCACACTAGGATTTCAAAATTATTAGATGAAATAAATGTTGTAGAAAGCCACCTCACATTTGGTAAGGCAATTGATAATGAGTATAGGAAAGAATTTGGGGTTCTTTTGTAGCTCAGCTGGTAAAGAATCCATCTGCAATGCAGGAGACCTAGGTTTGGTCCCTGTGTTAGGAAGACCCCCTGGAGAAGGGAAAGGCTATCCACTCCAGTATTCTGGCCTGGAGAATCCCATGGACTGTATAGTCCATGGGGTTGCAGAGTCAGACACGACTGAGCAACTTTCACTTTCTTTCTTTTATAGGAAAGAATTATAACAATCTTTAAATACAGAAGGGAACATTAAGAGCATCTAGTCTAACTGTTCAACGTAACAGATGAAAAAGGAGAGACCCAGAAGGGGCTAAGAGTTTCATCCTAATTCAACTTGGTTTCCAGCTGTCCCTGCCCAGAGCCCTTCCTACGGACCTGCGCTCTGGTGCTATTCACACACAACATAATGAGCTCGCACTAAAAGTTTGGATAATACTTATAGGATACAATAAAATTCAGATGTTCAGTAGATGGGAAACCCCTCAAAAACTATAATATAGAAAAGAAAGAGGGATATTTCATCTTAACACATGAGGCCATCAACGGAGATTGGACCACAAGGCATGTTTATGCAATTAGTTACAAAATAAAACCCAGAGCACTCATTCATTCTCCCACCCCACTCAGCCAGGAGGATAGCTACCAGCAGGAGTTTTCCAGGAGATGATATATGACCTTTACCGAGGTCATTTCTTATTCTTCAAGTTATTTAGGTAAAATAGAGCCCAAGAGTATAAAAAGCAGAACACTCTGACCCTTACCAATCGTAAGATCCTAAGAAAGATGTCTTACTGACACTAATTATTTCTATTTTTAAACCATGGATTATGGAACTAGCAAGTATATATCAGAGTAGTAGAATAGCATACTCAGCTTCAATATAATCAACTCATGGTAATCTTGTTTCAGGAATACTTCCACACCCCTCTTCCTTCCTTTATTATTTTGTAGCCAGGGCCAGATGATGTTGTTTGATTTCACCTATTAATAATTTAGTAGGTATTTCTAAAAGGAAGGTGCTTTTAAAAATGATCACAGTGCAATTATCACACCTAAGAAACTTAGCAACCAATTATATCAAGAAATGCCTAGATATTATTAAAATTTCCATGAATTTATAAAGTATCTCTTGACAGTTTAAATTGGCATCCACATGTGGTCATTTTATATCTTCTCTCTTTTAATTTACAGCTCCTCTCTCCCCTCCTCCCTCCCCTCCTCCCTCGCCTCCTCCCTCCCCTCCACCCTCTCCTCCTCCTTCCTCCCCTCTTCCCAACTTATTTGTTGAGGCCCCAGGTTGTTTGCCAGGAGCTTCCCAGAGTCTGTGCTTTACTGGATGATCCGTGTGTCCTCAGTATTCTATGGTCCTTGGGCTAGAGCTGAGTTGCCCAATATGTTAGCCACTAGCCCATATAGCTATTTAACTTTAAATTAAATTAAAAATTCAATTCCTCAGTCACACTTGCCACATGTCAAGTACCCCTTAACCACATGTGGCTACTGGCTACTGTATGAGACAGCATAAATACAGACCAGTCCCACCACTGCAGACATTTCTATTGGACAGTGCTACTCTAGAGGCTTAATAAAGTCCCATGAGGTAGCTTTGGAGGGAAGAAATGTTGAAATTTCAGCCACTCAGTCTTTGACTCAATTAATCTACATGGGAGTCACTTTAAACTTTCACACCTGGTCATTGAAAATGAGACAAAAATTCAAGGGATCTGTGTTTTTAATTTACATAAATGGTATCCTTACAAACACTCATTTTCTTTTTTTATTCAACTGTTTTTAGATTCAGCCATGTTGATATGTAGTTTATTCCTTTTAACAGATGTGCAGTATTTCCTTGGGTGAATGTTTCACAGTGATTCATTATCTTTTAAATGAATATTTAGATTGTTTTAAGTCTTCTGTAACATACACTGAGCTTCAAGGAACATCATCAGCCTCCTGTCACACATGAGCAAAGGAGGCAACCCGGCTGGGCTCTCTGGGGCCCTGGGCACGCCCATCTTCAACACTAGCAGTTATTGCCCAATCACTTCCCAAAATCATCGTGACACTTTGCTTTCCTGCCAACACTGTGCAAGTCTTGCTACTTCCTTACAGGATTACAAATATCAGGTAGTCTCAGACTTTTAATTTTTACCAATATGGGTTCACATATATGCAGTAAAAGTACAAATTCAAGCAGGGAAAGAGAAGGAAATGGAATTGATGGAGCACTGACTGAACTGACTCTGTAATGTCTTCTTGCTAATAAAATAAAGCACGTATGGCAAAAAGTAATGTTTATTAAATGTGAATGGTGGGTACAAAAGAGTTGGTTATAGTATTTTTAGTATTGTTTGGTAGGTTTAAAATACTCAGAATGAATTATTTCATAATTTTTAATGCAAAGGTTTAATAAAAAAATATGTATCATGTAAGAAATTATTGAATATGGGACTATCTACTATGTCCTTTTTGTTTGTATGACATTTCATGCTCGAAAAAGTATTGAGATGAAATATCCATTGGTTGTATTTGCTCCAAATGACCTCCAGTTCAGCTCACAGTTTTCTAGTCAAACTTTAATCATTGAACATTGCCAGCTAATTGCCCCAAATGATTTATTTTGGAACTGCATGCTGTATAGTGTGTCACATGGCATTTTCTTCTCTTTGGATGATATAAACTAAGAAGAAGGTAAACTGCTCGTGGAACTTTTATTTGGAACAATGCCAATTGTTTTGTGGAGTATTAGCCCAAGGACCATAGAATACTGAGGACACACAGGGATCATCCAGTAAAGCACAGACTCTGGGAAGCTCCTGGCAAACAACCTGGGGCCTCAACAAATAAGTTGGGATACTTAGTTTTCCTTTCCTTGTGAGCAGTGTGGACAAAGTAAATGGCTTGGCTCTGACATGGAAACTTGCTGTTAGTGTCACGATATTTCCAATGGTCAATTTAAAAATCTAAACTAAAACTCCTTTAGAGAAGAATATAAGACAGTAATGATCAGTATGATTCATCAGTCAAGAAACAATTTTTAAATCCCTGCCATTTTTACAAGGCACCATGCCATGCCCTGTGAGGGACATGAAGACCAACAGAAGTCGGCCTCTGTGTCTGAAAACTTACAATCGAGCAAGCTTTTCTTTTTACAACACTAACTACAAAAATTCTATTTTGTAGTCAGAAGCTCACTCTGGCTTTGTTCTATTTTGATCTTTATAACTTATTTTAAAGATTGTTCAGTAGGTATTCATTGCACAGTAAGTCTCACGATGACCTTTGGCCAAAAGCAGTACCATTTTGGCCTGTCCTATGCAACTCAGAGCTTCCCACTCCATGAAGCCCATGGCATAAATAACTTCAAATAAAACCCTCCAGGAGATCTGTGTCAGGCACAGCATGAGAGAGAGATGGGGAAAAGCAGGGAAAGAACCATGCCAGAGTGCCCAAGAGTAAGTGACAGCGGTGTCTGTGTTTTCGCCAGTTTTTCCTCATCTCCCTTAAGATATTTATTCTGCTTCTCCACTAACAGTTGAAGAAATGCAGGATGACACAACAAACCACCATGCTAAAATGAAACACATTTGCTTTTAGGCCTGCAGTGTTTTTGTAGTGTTGACGACAACTACATGGGCTTCTCTGGGGATGCGCATTTAGCGTAAATCACAGCAGCAAAGAACTAGGGACACACTTTTTGAGCTTGTAAGTGGCCAGAGGGAGGAGCCAATGTGAAGATAGGGCAGCTGGATGTGTGTGAGTGCCTGTGTGTGTATGTATGTATACACATGTATAGACAGGTATGCCTCTAGTGAACAACACAAGGAGGAAGAAGCATCTAGAGGAAAGGTCTGCTCCATCTTGAAGCTATTCACACTTTACGGTGTCTGAACTTCAAAATGAAGCAGTTCTGAAGGCTATTTAGTGGCGGCAGTACAGGACTTCCTGCAACTAGAAGTTTGGCTCATAAAACAGAGGCGCATCTGGCCACCAGGACATGAAAAGAGTTCTTTGCAAACAACAGCCCAGTAGCAGGGGTGTAAATGATTCAGAAACACCTGGCTGGTATTTTCCTTGGGGATTCCAGAAGATGCACTAGTTAAGAAAGACGTGGTCAATTGGACATCATCAGGCAAGTTGACATGTCCAGACCATTGCGGGGGAAATTAAGAGAGATAGGGTCATCCCAGATATAGTGTTCCTAACAGAATTCTCCCTCTGTCAGTGGAGGACGGTTAGGGATATAATAGGTTCAGTTCCGGATTCTAGTTCAGGTCAAGGCATCTCCTTTTTGAGGTTGATGCTACAAACGAATGAGTCAGATTCTCTGATCCAGAGGGCTGCTTGTCATTTTATCCTTTCAGCATCTTTTACCAAAAAAAAAAAAGAAAGTATAACCTAATGCTAAATTAAATTAGATCAGAGGTCAGAGAGCTGAACAAAAAAATAAAAGCTATAATAGAAAAACAACAATGGAAGACGTTATATTGTGATTCTGACATTGACTTCCCTGGCAGATCTTCCTACATGGTGTGAGCCTGTTTCCAAACTTAAAAATGGGAACAAGAGTATTTCATGGGATTTCTGTGGAGACCGAAATAATGATATACTTTGTACACATACTATTCAACCCATGTTTATGTCTATTTTTTTTTAATTTTAATAAAAAAAGAATAGTGGGTACTGAGTCATAGCATCAACTTTCCATCATCTTCATAGCCAAATATAATGCCAGTTGTCACTGAAAAGCCTGGGTTTAAGACAGCCTGCATCCTGTGATCAGTTTCTTCTCTCTTCCCTTCCTGCAGCCAGCTCCTCCCTGAAGAAGCGATTTAAGCGGCGGGAGATCGAAGCGATCCAGTGCGAGGTGCGGAAGATGTGCAACTACACCAAGATTCTGTCCACCAAGAAGAACCTGGACCACGTGAACAAGATCCTGAAGGCCAAGCGGCTGCAGAGACAATCAAAGACGGGCAACAACTTCGTCAAGAAGAGGAGAGGGCGTCCCCGGAAGCAGCCCACGCAGTTCGATGAGGACTCCAGAGACCAAATGCCAGTGCTGGAAAAATGCATCGACCTTCCCAGCAAACGGGGTCAGAAGCCGAGCCTGAGCCCGCTTGTCTTGGAGCCGGCCGCCAGCCAAGACACCATCATGGCCACCATCGAGGCGGTCATCCACATGGCCCGGGAGGCGCCGCCCCTGCCCCCGCCGCCGCCCCCGCCCCTCCCGCCGCCCCCGCCACCCCCGCCGCCCCCGCCGCCCCCTCTGCCCAAGACCCCCAGAGGAGGCGGGAAGAGGAAACACAAACCTCAGCCTCCGGCCCAGCCCCCGCAGCAGGCGCCCCCGCCACAGCCCCTTCCCCCGGAAGAGGAAGTGAAAGCCAAAAGGCAGAGGAAGTCGCGAGGCAGTGAGAGCGATGTCCTTCCCTAGGGTGGGTCTGGGCGTCCGAACCTGGGGCCGGGGGTGGACTTACACGTTGGAAGTGCAGTGAGCCGGGCTGGGCGGAATCCCCGCCGCAGGGACACCATGCCCTGCTCTCCAGAAGCTGGGCAGGGGCAGAATCGGGCCAGAGGACGGGGTTGAGCCTTCAGGAGCTCTTGGCAAAGCAAAGCAAGGGGACGTCTTCAAAAGAATGGGTGTGTGCGTACGTGTGTGTTTGCGCGCGTGCGTGTGTGTTTCACAGCAGTTCCCACCAAGCAGCACTTCAGTGTGGCTAGATCCTTGACAGGCAGCAGGAGACCCATCCTGGAGGAAAAAGATGGTGGTGCTCCCGGAAAGCCGCCAGACCTCCTGCAGCCGAGGCGCACCCTTGATTCCATTGCGGTTGCTGGACAGGAAGATTGAAAGGGAAACGCCCTCAGTTAGGAAACATTCCAAGGGGAGAACAGTGGCACATTTCTCAACTGGCTTTGTTGTAATCCACTTCCATTTTAATTGGTTTTTATTTCTTCTGGTTTTTTGAGCTAGGCTAGGCTTTGGGGCACCAAAATCATCTTCAGGTGACCTGAATCTTTCTGTTAACAATACGGTTTCTCAGATAGACTGATGTCATCGGAGGGTGAAATTCTAGTGATAGGCAACCTCAGACATGCATTCATACTCTTTTGTGTGTTTCCTCTACCACACATACACTGATTTTTAGCATCATCTGTTCCAGCTTTTTCTTTGCACATTGTACTTCCATGTACCTTTTCATTACCTTTCATGCCTGAATAATGTAAACCTTACCTGTGTCGTCATGTTCATCCTTGGCATGCTGTTCCAAGGAACTTGGCTTTGAATCCCAGTCATTGTGAAACGAATACTTAGTATTGATAGAGCCTTTTAAAAATAAGTAATTTAGAGCAACTGAATATATATTGACCCAGGTATCAATCAGGTTATTTTTATACTTAAAACATATCAGCGAAGCATAGACAGATTAAAACGGTTTTAATGCCCCATAGAAAATGGAATAATTGACAAATCACCAAAAATTGAAACCCCGGACCCACCAGAAAGATAAGTGTCTAGCAATGCCTTGTTTTTGTTTTTGTTTTTGTTTTTCAAACAGTTAACTGTCAAAGGTCATTGGAAAAAAAAGGGAGCAAAAAGACAATAGAAGTCCATTATCTCTTTTCATGAAAGCAGATGGGATTAAGTGTTCTTATCTGGGAAAAAAGAAAGGAAATGCTCAAAGGGTGTCACCACTCCAATCCTATCACATCACCTTGGACAAAGTATCCAAGTTGTGGTTGCCTTAATAAACTGAAACATTTTGTACATAATGTAATTATAAGTCTATCAGTCTGCATGGATGCAAACTGTGTGTGACAAATCGTCTTTTAAATGGTCAATTTCAACTGTACATTTTTCATCCAAGTTGTACTCTAGCCATTGGTTTAGCGTGGACAGATACTCCATCTCTTTTATCCATTTCCACAGCCCAAGTAAAACATGTTAAGAAACTCAGAATGAATATAAAGTTATTCCGTTGCCATAGATGTTTTCTAAAAGTCAGATGTGGAAACTTCAAATAAGTATTTTCAATTTCGTTCCTCACACCTCCCCCTTATCTTCCCTAAGACATCAAATACCTGGTATGGTAGATTATAAAAAGAGACACTAAGAGACAGAATTAAATTTTCTGATGAGAATATCTGGTTTACCTGCAAATTACTTCTTTACAGGAAGTTGGGAAGAGCAGAAAATTGTGTTATTACTTCAGAACACAACATTATTTCCTTAGAAAAAGAAGGATTTTTGTTGGGAACATAGAGTAAGGGATGGGTTATCTATCAGAGTAAATGTTTAAATTCCAAGTTAATATGCTTGCAAACATCACTGCTCTGTCATGGCACCGGCAGTTGGTTGAAATTACCCACAGAGCCATCCTATTATATGCTATCACCATGGACTTCACATCGTGTGCTGCCACTAAGTCAGTAGCATTTAATCCCAGCATATGTGAGTTTAAAGGAATGCAGTCTCCTGTTCTTCAAAGCTTATATCTTAGATACTGTTTATGACCTAGGTTGACCTTTGACATTTCACACAGGTTGAACAGCAAAATCAAACCAACCACTTTAAATTTGTCATTCCCAAGCCATATCTGAGTGGTTCCAAAGTCATTCAAGAGGAAGGTTTAAATTATCCCTGCTAACCCCACCATTGCTATGAAAGAGCACCCATTTTCATTCCAATTAAGCCATAAAGAGGTTTCTTTCTTGTTGGATTTTGAAAATAATTGGTTTCATTCTTTCTTTTGCCCTTCTTCCTTCCAGTGTTGTACTGTTTCCCCAACCAAATCTGTGAGCAGACTAAATCTTCCTGCAGAGAGGAATAAGCTGACACTCTCTAAGCTTCTTAAGGAAGGACCTAAAGCTCAATTGGCATTAACCTCTAGTAGGTGAGAAATTTCAAATAACTCTAGGATACATTAGAATTTCCAAACCAACAAAAGATATTCCAGGAGAGGTACAGCAGACTTAAACCTTATACATAAATTCAGTTCGCCAGTGATCGTGTGAGTCAAACGCAGATCTTCTACATTTATGATCCCAAGACTAGATTGGAAAACTGCAGAGGAGCCAAACTGAGATAAGCTAATTCATTGTTTGGAGGTGGATGCAAATTTTGTCACCTACATAGGGCTTCTCTTTCCCATCAAGTTCTTCCCTCAGTATCGCATTACTTTGATTTTTTTCCTTTTGCTTTCTATTAGCCTAACTCATCTTTCTAGTATGACCATTTCCTCATTTTCTAACTACCCGCTTTGCATTAGCCTCTCCTGTCCAGGCTCAATATGGGGCCAGTCTCATTTCACATCTTATTGGTAGCAGAACCAGTATTAGAACCCAACTCTCCTGACATGCACTGGGGAGGTCTCTTGGCCACTCAGCACTGCTTTCTGTGGCTGCATATTTAGAGAAAATGCACGAGACTCCATAACTGCTCCAAAAGTATTTCATAATAAGAGAAATTCCTTGGTTTACTTTTCTGTTTCCTGCAAGACTTGCCTTCAGCAAGGAGGCACTTAATATGGACCCACTTATATGGAGTCTGATTAGGGGTAAGCAAAGGGTGAAATCGGTATAAAAATCACCTTGAGGGTGATGATGGGTCTCTGAGCCATCTTTCTAAGTGGCTGGGGAGCCACTTGCTTTTCAACCGTTCGTCTCAAACGAGAGGAACAGAGTTTAACTTCCTCTAATGTATGGTTCCCACTACAACCCGAGGAAGACAGGTTGAAGGAAAGGAGAGCATGTCAGGGTTGGCTCGTGATTTGACAGGCCTGGGACTCAACAGCCACTGACAGCCCCGAGTAGGTGACTAAGGGCCGACAGGATTAGCATGTTAACTTGGCTGCTGTCCGGAGTGGAAGGCCACATTTGATGGCAGTCGGAGTTCGTGTTCTGGGCATTGCTGGTTCTATAAATATGATAAGCAAGTGGTGACAGAATTATAGTATAAGGTGATGTACTACATGGAGATCATAAAGGATTTGGTTTTAGGACTTAAGTAGAAAATCCACTCCTACAGCTTATTACCCGACAATATTCAGATAATGAGCTTTTGGAGAATATTATTTCCCTACCACTAGGAAGATTTACCTGGGAACTGTCTAAAGTCTATACATATATTTCCAAAGCCTTTAAATGCCAACTGTAGCATGGGGGTCGGGGGGAGGTGGCAGAAGCTGAAATGCCTCAAAAGCCATTTAAGTGTTACATTGCAGGATTTTCAGTCCTTCACATTATGTAAAAGTAGATAAATATAGACATTATTCTCAATTCTACCCTATAATATCACAATGGTCCACATGCCAGAGCTTACAGACAATGTCATCACAGTGCCTAGAAACTCGAACTGTAATATACCGTAGCATTTTCTTGGTGTTTTTTAAAGTTTCCTTCCACAACACCAGGCTCCCTCTGCCTCTTGTTTCTTGGAGAGTTTGCCCTACTGATGAGTCTGCCTCCCTTGTTGGACTCAGTCACTTGGGGAACAGTCTTAGAAGCACATATCAACCAAGGAAGAAACTTCCTGGATAACTCTCGCCCACTTGCCCAGGTATAATAAACACTAAAGGGGGAAAAATTGAAAAGAGCTGCCACTGGTCAACACAGAAGGGCAGTTCCAGCTTAGGTTGGTGTCTTTCTTTTTCTTCCTTTTTTTTAAAAAAAAAATCTATTTCTTAAATAATAATAAATGCACATGATGTGTTAAATATGTATATATATATTTCAAAAGAAAAAAATGGGGCACAAGATTGTCTTACAAGTCGTGCTGGCTAATTTTTAGTTTGTATTCATAAGTGGTTTTTAAAAGCCTTTTTTAAAGTGTAATTTGCATGTTCTACTTTGATTGTATGTAAACATATTTTAGAACAAAAAATGTATTTGTATTTTATTGAATATAGAGGCAAGAAAAATTGTACATTGTTTGAAATGTTCTTTTTGTAACAGTTTTTATTCATAAAGCATTTTTGTACATTTAAAATGAACATGGACTTGCTGTTATTTGAGGCGTAGATACATCTGGCATGCTTTACTGTCATGCTCCTCCATGGTCTTAGATGTTGGGTTTTAAACATTTTTTCTAAAAGAAAGCTCAGTCTTTTTCGCTACCAGATCAGGTTAGCACAGTATAGAGCACTTAACTATTAAAAAAAAAAAAAGTTAATCCTATTCATATGTTATTCATTGTGTGAAATTAAAGACATTCAATTCAGTCTAACATGAGTTGTGAATTCTTTTGTTTTATTTTCCATCTGGTTCACATCACTGAGGAGTTTAATAGCATTTGGGGGTCTTTGCTCACACCAACTGGATATAGAATCATTGAGAAAATTCTCACCAAATTTCTGCCTCTTGTATGATTCTGGGAAGTACATTTTGGGCAAGATTTGAGTCTGATTTACAGGGTTACTGTTCAGAATATATTACACCTGGACATAAAGCCAAGCCTGATTCAAAGAACTAGTCAGAACTCTGTTGAAAGCAACCCAAATGTAGTATAAGATGTTGGAGACCCTCCTATCCTAAAATTTTAGAAGAACATTATGGATTAAGCCTTGTTACTAAATATCCCATGATGTTAAATAGCTAAAGGATGGATCCCTGGCTGGCCTTAAAGTTTTACTGGAGTGATAGGAAAAGCTACTTAATCAACCACAGGCAGTTACTGATCACGTATCCTAAACTCCCAGTCTGAGCAAGACCCGAAAGGCGGTGTCGAGGAATATACAATCCTTGCTCTGAAGGAACTTATAAGGTTGGCATGTGGAAAATAAACTATAGTTCTAGGCAGAATATGGCAAGCAGTAAAAGAGTGATGGGGTCTCAGAAGGAGGGTGGAGCCCTTGAGGTGGCACTTTCTTTTGTTCCTACTCTTCATGTTCTAATTTTTATATTCAGAAGTAGGTTTTAAGAGCCCTTTTAAAAGTATAGTTTGCACATTCTACTTTGAGAACATGTAAACGTTTATACATGTATTTATATTTTTTTCATTTCCTTTCTTTATCTTCTGATGCACCACTTCAAAAAGCCAACAAGGTAAGTAGAAAATGTTATAAGCAGCTCTGCATCCTTAACCATCAACCTGACCCAATGTAACATTTATTACGACTTTTGATATTTGAAGCACACACAATGGAATAACAGGAATCCTGTGAATAGCAGTCTTCAACAGTGGATTATTAGGGCAATCCCCAGGGTGGTTGGAATCCTAATGCTTTAGACAGTCACCTGAGACTCAGAGAATTTAGTCAGCAATTTCTATCAAAGTAGAATTTGCCCTCTTTCCTCTGCCAACTATCTTGCACTGAACCTTCCCAACCCAGGGATTGAACCCAGGTCTCCTACATTGCAGACGGGTTCTTTACCAGCTGAGCCATAAGAGAAGCCCAAGAATACTGGAGTGGGTAGCCTATCCCTTCTCCAGCAGATCTTCCCAACCCAGGAATCAAACCAGGGTCTCCTGCATTGCAGGCAAATTCTTTACCAACTGAGCTATCAGGGAAGCCTGCACTGAACCAGGAAATTTTAGTACCTCATATAGTCCTTTTTCATTAGACTGCTGGTATTTCTGAAATCAGCAAGGCTCCCAGGGGTGTACCTAATCTCTTCCCACCAACTTCTCATGTAGGGACAAAGCTGTTGCCATGATACTGATTGGCTCAACCTTTAGGGTTTTTCGTCAGTCCAGAGAATAGCAACGTGCTGACAGAGATTGTGAAGACAGTCAGCTGTGTTCACACATGTTGCTGGTACGAATTTTTACACCCTGTTCTACCAGCAAGGATGAACCTTAGTTCCAGACCTAGGAATTCTTTTCTAACCTGGAGGAGAAGGAAAGAAGGGCCTTTCAGAAAGCCTGGCTCCAATTCTTCCAAAGGATTTCTCTGTGTTCCAGTCTTTTCTATTTTCCTAATCCCTAGGCATTTGAAATTGAAAAACCAGAAAAAAGGTTTTTTGTTTTTTAATTCCCCGCCTCTGCATTTTGCTGTCAAGTACATACCCTGAGGGGGTGAGGACAAATCAGCCTAGCTACCTGAATTGAAGGGAGGAGATAGCAGAAAAGTAGAAATACTGGTAATTGGTTACTACTTCAGAAAGTTTAACCAGGTATCCCTGTGATAGGGAATAAGGACAATGGAAGTGAAAAGCTAAAGGATTTGCCCAAATCTTAAAAGGCCCTTAATAGGTGAGGTGAGATAATGCGTGTGAAAAGGATCAGGAAGGTGCCAACAGTGGCAAGCATTTCCATTGGTTGTTATTACTGACACTTTCACTTTTATAGGAAAGGCCAAATTCAGTTTTTTAATTGTTATAAAAGCTGTGGCAACACACTTTGTTGAGAGCTTTTGTTTCCAGGATTCATTAAAGGAAAAAAAAAAAAAAAACTGGTTCAGAAGTGTTATTCTCATTCATTTATGCCAAAATTGGGAAGTAAAAAAAGAGAAATATTAAACCTTCAATAGAGAAACCTCGCTTATTCTATCATTACTAAACTTGATATTTTCCCTTAATTCTACCCTTTATAGAGAATATAGCACTGGAATAAGAGTCAAAATATCTGGAAGGTATTTCCACTTGATCACTAAAAACTTCTACACCAAGGAGCAGAACTTCTTTGAGTCGCACTTGCTTACTCTAAAATGAGGAGTTAAGTTCTTAATGATATCTGCAATGGCTTATAAGTTTAAATCTCCAATTCTCTCGTTGTTCTACCTTCCAAACAGGCCCTACCTTTAGTTCCCAACTTTATCTGTTGTGTAGATAGTTGTTCAGTCACTCAGTTATGTCCAACTTTTTGCAAGCCTATGGACTGCAGCACACCAGGCTTCCCTGTTCATCACCATCTCCTGGAGCTTTCTCAAACTCATGTCCAATGAGTTGGTGATTCCACACAACCATCTTGTCCTCTGTTATCCCCTTCTCCTCCTGCCTTCAATCTTCCCCAGCATCAGGATCTTTTCAAACGAGTTCACTCTTCGCATCAGGTGGCCAAAGTACTGGAGCTTCAGCTTCAATATCAACCCTTCCAATCAATGTTCAGGGTTGATTCCCCTCAGGATGGACTGGTTTGATCTCCTTGCAGTCCAAGGGACTCTCAAGAGTCTTCAACACCACAATTCAAAAGCGTCAATTCTTTGGCGCTCAGCCTTCTTTATGGTCCAACTCTCACATCCATACATGACTACTGGAAAAACCATAGCTTTGACTAGATGGACCTTTGTTGGCAAAGTAATGTCTCTGCTATTTAATATGCTGTCTAGGTTGGTCATAGTATTCCTTCCAAGGAGCAAGCATCTTTTAATTTCATGGCTGCAGTCACCATCTGCAGTGATTTTGGAACCCAAGAAAATAAAGTCTCTCATTGATTCCATTGTTTCCCCATCTGTTTCCCATGAAGTGATGGGACCAGATGCCATAATCTTTGTTTTTTGAATGTTGAGTTTTAAGCCAGCTTTTTCAGTCTCCTGTCTCACCTTCATTAAGAGGCTCTTTAGTTCCTCTTCACTTTCTGCCATAAGGGTGGTGTCATCTGCCTATCTGCAGTTATTGATATTTCTCCTGGCAAACTTTATTCCAGCTTGTGCTTCATCCAGTCTGGCATTTCACATCATGTACTCTGCATAGAAGTTAAATAAGCAAGGTGACAATATACAGCCTTGGCGTACTCCTTTCCCAATTTTGAAGCAGTCCATTGTTCCATGTCTGGTTCTAACTGTTGCTTTTTGACCTGCATACAGATTTCTCAGGAGGCTGGTAAGGTGGTCTGGTATTCCCCTCTTTTTAAGAATTTTCCACAGTTTGTTGTGATCCACATAATCAAAGGCTTTAGTATACTCAGTGAAGCAGAAATAGATGTTTTTCTGGAACTCTTGCTTTTTCTATGATCCAAAGGATGTTGGCAATTTGCTCTCTGGTTCTTCTGCCTTTTCTAAATCCAACTTGAACATTCAGAAGTTTTCAGTTCACATACTGTTGAAGCCTGGCTTACAGAATTTTGAGCATTACTTTGCTAGCATGTGAAATGTGTGCAATTCTGCAGTAGTTTGAACACTCTTTGTCATTGCCCATCTTTGGGATTGAAGTGAAAACTAACCTTTTCCAGTCCTGTGGCCACTGCTGTGTTTTCCAAATTTGCTGACATATTGTGTGCAGCACTTTCACAGCATCATCTTTTAGGATTTGAAATAGCTCAGCTGGAATTCCAACACCTCTAGTAGCTTTGTTCATAGTGATGCTTCCTATGGCCTACTTGACTTCACACTACAGGATATCTGGCTGTAGGTGAGTGATCATACCATCATGGTTATCTGGGTCATTAAGATTTTTTTTCTATAGTTCTGTGTATTTTTGCCACCTCTTCTTAATATCTTCTGCTTCTGTTAGGTCCATACCATTTCTATCCTTTATTGTGCCCATCTTTGCATGAAATGTTCCTTTGGTATCTCCAATTTTCTGAAGAGAACTCTAGTCTTTCCCATTCTATTGTTTTCCTCTTTTTCTTTGCATTGTTCACTTACAAAGTCTTTCTTATCTCTCCCTAATAGAGCCAATGACCTTTTGGGGTTGTCTATCCTCAGTATGGTGGCTCAGATGGTAAAGCATCTGACTACAATGTGGGAGACCTGGGTTCAATCCCTGGGTTGGGAAGATCCCCTGGAGAAGGAAATGGCAATCCACTCTAGGACTATTGCCTGGAAAATCCCATGGACAGAGGAGCCTATTAGGCTACAGTCCATGGGGTCGCAAACTGTTGGACACAACTGAGCGACTTCACTCACTCATCCTCAGTATAGTTTATCCTATCCTAATGTGAGAGTTGGACTGTGAAGAAAGCTGAGCACCAAAGAATTGATGCTTTTGAACTGTGGTTTGGAGAAGCCTCTTGAGAGTCCCTTGGACTGCAAGGAGATCCAACCAGTCCATTCTGAAGGAGATAAGTCCTGGGATTTCTTTGGAAGGAATGATGCTAAAGCTGAAACTCCAGTACTTTGGCCACCTCATGCAAAGAGTTGACTCATTGGAAAAGACTCTGATTTGGGAGGGATTGGGGGCAGGAGGAGAAGGGGACGACAGAGGATGAGATGGCTGGATGGCATCACTGACTCAATGGACGTGAGTCTGAGTGAACTCCGGGAGTTGGTGATGGACAGGGAGGCCTGGCGTGCTGCGATTCATGGGGTGGCAAAGAGTCAGACATGACTGAGCGACTGAACTGAACTGAACTGAATGTGACTAAGGAAGTGAAGGTGTGGAGGAAATTAATGAAAACAAATAGAATCCTAAGAACATATAAAGAGGTTTTTTCTTTCTTTTTATTTCCTGCCTTCCTTCTTTTCTTCTTTTCTTTCCTATCAGAACATTAACAAGTACCAGAAATATTAAGATGAACAAGACAAGGTTTCATTGAGCTTTATCCAAGCAAGTCTAGATCATGAACTTCCCCCTCCCACTCTCTGCCTATCCAAATTCTACCCATCTTTTTAAGGTTCAATTCAAACCCCACCTCCTCAAGGAAGTCTCAAGAAGCACCCACAAATATCTCTCAGATCACTAATTTGGTAACTGTTCTTAATAACCTTACATGCAGCAGAGTACAATCCTTAGCCAGGGCTGCCATGTAAAGTTGTACAGGTTGTTCCCTGTATAAAGTGATCTGTCTAAGAAAGAAAGTGGGAGCTGAAATCTAGCCTGCACTTCCTTGTCAAACTGTGTACTCTTGGGGTGGCATCTGCCCCAAATATACATGATGATTTTGTGAGAATAATGCCTAAAGTAATTTTTTTTCAAGATCTACTGTGCAGCAATGAAAGGTGGGGATAATCTCTGCTTCCCTCTTCTCACTCAGATCATAGTCCATTCTGCCCTTGCCCCTGACACCTCCAAGACCAGTCTCCCAAGACTTCTGTTTTAGTCAGTAAGACCATGTATTCCAGAAGATCTCGAATCCCTTCCCAAACTAAAAAGTTGGAAGGAAACAGTGAGACTAGATGTGATGGTTCATGTGTCATGTGACACATGACGATTCATGTGTCATCTTGACAGGTTATGGGTTTCCTGGATTAAATATTATTTCTGGGTAAGTCTGAGAGGATGTGTCTAAATGAGATTAGAATTTGAATGTGTGGACTCAGTAAAGAAAATTTCCCTACCCAATTTGGATGGGCACCATTTAATCCACTGAGGGGCTGAATAGAACAAGAGGAGAAGGGAGAAAACTGTCCCTTGTTTTGCTCTCCTCACTACTGAGTTGGGACGTATCTCATTTTCTCATGCCCTTAAACTGGAATTTACACTATAAGCTATGCTGCTTCTCAGGTCGCAGACTGAGCCTGAATTATACCACTGGCTTTCTTGAGTCTCCAGCTTTAAGAGGAAAGATTATGGGAGTCCTCTGCCTCCACCATCAGTTCCTCATAATAAATGATAGCTAGCTAGATAGCTAGATGATAGATACAGATGAGAGATACATAGATAATAGACAGATATCGATAGATGATAGAGACAGATATGATGGATGATGGATATCGCCTATTGATTCCATTTCTCTGGAGAAGCCTGACAACATACAACAGTTTTGTATGAATGTGTCAACTAGTTTCAGTGTCACAGCCCCATGAATATAATTTAATAAGCAAGTAGACCTCTGATGAGTCTACAATTTTCCAAAGAGTTTAGAATTTTTATTTTGAAATAATTATAGGTTCCATGGAAGGATGCTGAGGAATATATAAGAAAGTCCAGTACCATTCTCCCCCAACTCCCTCTCTTCACCCCATATCAACATCCCATACAACTATAGTATAATATCAAAATCAAGCAATTGACCTTGACACGATTCATAGAACTTATTCAGGTTTTACCATGAACTTAATTGTGGTGAGTGCTCGTGTGCACAGATCTATGCAATTTCATCACCTGTATAGCCCTACATGACCACCACTACGATCAAGATACTCAGTGTGTGTTCCACCACCACAAACATTTCCCTGTTGCTAAGCTCCCTTCATGACCAAGATAATCACCATGATGTGATCACTGACCTAGAGCCAGAAATCCTGGAATGTGAAGTCAAATGGGCCTTAGAAAGCATCACTATGAATAAAGCTAGTGGAGGTGATGGAATTCCAGTTGAGCTATTTCAAATCCTGAAAGATGATGCTGTGAAACTGCTGCACTCAATATGCCAGCAAATTTGGAAAACTCAGCAGTGGCCACAGGACTGGAAAAGGTCAGTTTTCATTCCAATCCCAAAAAAAAGGCAATGCCAAAGAATGCTCAAACTACCGCACAATTGCACTCATCTCACACGCTAGTAAAGTAATGCTCAAAATTCTCCAAGCCAGGCTTCAGCAATACGTGAACCGTGAACTTCCAGATGTTCAAGCTGGTTTTAGAAAAGGCAGAGGAACCAGAGATCAAATTGCCAACATCCACTGGATCATTGAAAAAGCAAGAGAGTTCCAAAAAAACATCTATTTTTGCTTTATTGACTATGCCAAAGCCTTTGACTCTGTGGATCACAATAAACTGTGGAAAATTCTGAAAGAGATGGGAATACCAGACTACCTGACCTGCCTCTTGAGAAACCGATATGCAGGTCAGGAAGCAACAGTTAGAACTGGACATGGAACAACAGACTGGTTCCAAATAGGAAAAGGAGTACGTCAAGGCTGTATATTGTCACCCTGCTTATTTAACTTATATGCAGAGTACATCATGAGAAATGCTGGGCTGGAAGAAGCACAAGCTGGAGACAAGATTGCCAGGAGAAATATCAATAACCTCAGATATGCAGATGACACCACCCTTTTGGCAGAAAGTGAAGAGGAACTCAAAAGCCTCTTGATGAAAGTGAAAGTGGAGTGAAAAAGTTGACTTAAAGCTCAACATTCAGAAAATGAAGATCATGGCATCCAGTCCCATCACTTCATGGGAAATAGATGGGAAAACAGTGGAAACAGTGTCAGACTTTATTTTGGGGGGCTCCAAAATCACTGCAGATGGTGACTGCAGCCATGAAATTAAAAGATGCTTACTCCTTGGAAGGAAAGTTATGACCAAGCTACATAGCATATTCAAAAACAGAGACATTACTTTGCCAACATAGGTCTGTCTAGTCAAGGCTATGGTTTTCCCATTGGTCATGTATGGATGTGAGAGTTGGACTGTGAAGAAAGCTGAGCACCAAAGAATTGATGCTTTTGAACTGTAGTATTGGAGAAGACTCTTGAGAGCCCCTTGGACTGTAAGGAGATCCAACCAGTCCATTCTGAAGGAGATAAGTCCTGGGATTTCTTTGGAAGGAATGATGCTAAAGCTGAAACTCCAGTACTTTGGCCACCTTATGCAAAGAGTTGACTCATTGGAAAAGACTCCGATTTGGGAGGGATTGGGGGCAGGAGAAGGGGACGACAGAGGATGAGATGGCTGGATGGCATCACTGACTCGATGGATGTGAGTCTGAGTGAACTCCGGGAGTTGGTGATGGACAGGGAGGCCTGGTGTGCTGGGATTCATAGGGTCGCAAAGAGTCGGACACGACTAAGTGACTGAACTGAACTGAAGCTCCCTTTCCCTCACCGTTGCTAATCCCTGGCAACCACTAATGTGTGCTCCATCTTTACAGTTTTTTAAAATTTCAAGAATGTTACATAAATGAAATTGTGCAATTTTATATATTATCATTATTACATTAACAATATTACATTTACATATTTTAGTTTGTTGAGCAAGTTACTATAGCTATGGCTATTGGGAGTTCTTTCCATTGGATCCTGTATTCCTTTGACATACCCCCAACATTGTATGTTGTTTTGTTTTGCTTTTCCTTTGGTAGCGTGTTCTTACTTTCTGGCACTATAGGGTGCTCTAGGCTCATTTTATCTATTTACTGCCCCAGTCCAAGCATCAGTCATTTCTGACTGATCCTAGCATCCTAGCATCAGTCATTTCTTTAAGGATCCCTTAAAAGAACAACATTAGAACCCAAGAGCTGGGCCCTAGGCATGCACATTTATACTAGTGTACCCTTACTTCTTGGCCCTTTCAGCTGGCGAAGTATGTGTCATACTAACCAGTGTATACACTGTATATTGCTAGAAATATTTCCATATATAATCATCTGTTAAGCAGGAGTCTGAACTGATATCTCTAATTCATTACCATGGATTATTCTAGCCTCCTTCTCTTACATATCTGTAATGTCCTACTTCAATAGTGAGAATCCTAGCTTTCACTATCTTCTTCCATTTCACTTACCCAATTGCTTAATTCCAGTATATCAGTATCAGAGCAGTTGACGTATGATTGTATATCTTTTTCAAATTGGCTTTTTTCCTTATCATAATTCCTTTGAGGTTTATCCAAGTTGTATGTATCAGTAGTGGACTTCTTCTTGCTGAGTAGGATTTTATGGCATGGAGGTACAAGGGTTTTTCACCTGTTCACGTATTGAAGGATATTTGTGTAATTTACAGTTTGAGGCCACTACAAATAGTTACTATGAATATTCATATACGAGAACCTATGTGGAAATAAATTTTAATTTCTCTGGGGAAATTGCCCAAATCTCCAATTACTGGGTTATATGGTAAATTCATTTTTAGTTTTGAAGGGAACTGTCAAACTGTATTTCAGGATGGTCATACTATTTCACATTTCTACTAACAATGTGTGAATGATCTAGTTTCTTTGCATCCTCACCGTCATTTGATGTTATCGTGACCTTTTCTAGTAGGTTTGTAGTGATAACTCACTGTTTGCATTTCTGTAATGGCTAATAATGTTGAACATCATTTCTTGCATTTATTTATCATTTGTACATCTTCTTATTAGAATATCTGTGCTTGTGTTTTGTCCGTTTTTATTTTTTAATTTTTTAAAATTTATTTATTTCAATTGGAGGCTAGTTACAGTATTATAGTGGTTTTTGCCAAACATCGACATAAATCAGCCATGGGCACACATGTGTTCCCCATCCAGAACCCCCCTCTCAAGTCCCTCCCCATCCCTCCCCCATGGTCATCCCAGTGCACCAGCCCTGAGCACCCTGTCTCATACATCAAACCTGGACCAGCGATCCGTTTCACATATGATAATATGCACATTTCAATGCTACCCTTTCATTTTTTTAACACTGAGTCTTGAGACTTTTTCTTATATATTCTAGATATAAGATTTTTATTGGAGATGTGATTGCAAATTACTTTCCTAGTCTGTAATTTGTCTTTTCATTTGCTAAAGTCTTAAAACACTCTGAAACATGACTGTTTTTCCTATCTCAGCATGAGGAAACAGGCTCAACAAGGTAAGGAGAGTTTAAAAATACACGACTATTAAGAGCATAGCTGGAATTAGAACTCACTACATACATGCTAGCTCAGTACTTTTTTTTTTAATGACATCTTGGTTATGTCATGCTTGGTAATTTTCTTGATGCCAAAGAGTCTTTCAGTTAAAATAGTATGTTATTTTGGAAGGAACCTTAGACAGCTTATAGCTCAAGTCCCCCTGTTCACAATTGATGAAACTAAGAGCAGGGAGATTAAATGAATCATTGATACTCATGGCTTAATAATTAATGGTGGAATCCAGCCTAGAGCACCAGGCTTGACTCTCAGTCTGGTTGTTTCCCTGTTCTGCCACACTCTCCCTCATTAGCCCTTAAACCTCCCCATGTACAGCATGCTCCTGTCCCAGGAGCTTAGGGGAGAGGAAGGATAATGACTTGGGAGCCCAGAAAAGAGATCTTTACCTTGGAGGGATGAGGGAAAATAAAGAAGGGCAGCAGAAAACAAATGAACATCAAAGGAAGTGATGTGGTCACATGAATACCGAAGAGAGCTTTGAAAGTCTCACTGATGGGAATGTGTGGAAGCTGCTGACACCTTGGGAATGCTGTCACTGCACCTCAAAATAGATATATTATTTATTCCCTTGCAATATATGTGACAAACCTAATAGAGGCTATTTGTGACTAAAAGTTTGCTGTTATCCTGACTCAAAACAAAAAATATTTCTCTTAACTAAGTGAATCTTCCTCAGTGCAGCAAGATGTCTATTCCATTGCTCCCTCCATCACCCATCTCCACCCTCCCACACATACCCAAGCACAGACTTGTCTAGATTCCAGCTAAGGTAGGAGGTGATGGACACACAGAGCTAGGGAGAGAGGCTCTGCTTTTCTTTCTCCCAGAGCCAAAGATGTTGACTTAGGAGGGTGTAGGTTTTATACTCTGTTTTCATGGTGATCAAGAAAATATGTATGTTTAGAAAAAAATGTGAGGTCCCTTAAGTGTCTCTGGGGACATTTCATTTCATTTTTAAAAACTTACATTGTAAAAATAAAACACTGATATAGAAAACACATAAAATATGGCTTCACATATTACTGTAAGGTCAATCCTCAAAAAGCACAACCCAGTTAAAAAAATAGAACCCATTAAACTACCCCTCTGGTGTTCTTCCTTCCAACATAGCCAAGTCTTAGTTGCCGAGTCGTGTCTGACTCTTTGCAACCCCATGGACTGTAGCCTACCAGGCTCCTCTCTCCATGGAATTCTCCAGGTAAGAATACTGGAGTGGGTAGCCATTCCCTTCTCCAGGGGATCTTTCCCAATCCAGGGATTGAACCTTGGTCTCCTGCATTGCAAGCAGATTCTGTACCATCCGAGCCACCAGGGAAACCCAGAACCAAGCCCTCCTCCAAACGTCTCCTGAGTTTTATGGCAATTACTTCCATACAGCTCTTTATGGTTTTATCACCCAAGTATATATCCCTAGACATGCAGAGTTAGAAATCCTTGATAAGCTTTTAGGACCCTTTGAGTCCACATGCCTCCCCTTCATCCCTTTCTTTTCTTTACACGCACCTATTGGAGAACCTGGGCTATTTGACTTGCAGAGCTGCTCCCAGTGTGGCTGCTGCTGGATGCACCCTCATGGTGCATCTGTTCCTCTGGCTTCAGGCTTCACTGGAAATTGGCAGCTAAATACAGTGCTGGATCCAAAGACAGCAGGACTCAGATTGGATCCCTTTGGAAAGACTGTAGGTAGCTTGTAGCCATTCATCCAAGGGCACATAATATATGATTGTCTGTCTGTTAGCAGCTCTTGATGCTTAGGTAGAAATCTATTCATGTATTAAGGACTGAAAAGAGGTGATGTTTTCATCTAGTCCATTACCTTCACTGACTAGGTGACATACTTTCATACATGCTTTCCCTTGTCTTCTCTTTGGATACCTCATGGTACAGTTGATATACGAAAAACAGAATAAATATTTGATGCTATCTTTTATTTTCAGGATCGTGAATATTTCCTATCACCCTGAAAGTGTGACCAAGTGGGTTTTTAAAAATACTATTTCAAACTCAAGGACAAATATATTTGAAAGGTTTTAGCCCACTGCAATTATTATCATTATTGAAGCTCAAATTGACCCATCTGTGTCCAGCTGGAGTCTCTTCAAGTTGGCTCCTAAAATGTTTTTATACAACTTCAACTGTTTTATATAATATAGTAGGTTTGGTAACTTCTTGGCTATCTGGTGTCACAAGATGTTCTAAGCTCATCTCATAATTTTTCTTTTTTTGTTTCAGATGAAATGAAATGAGCCATTTCTCTAAGAATTCTTGATTTTTCTTTATTTTTTAAAGTGGGCGATGGTATTCCAAGACCACAATCTGGGCACTGGGATAGATAGATTAGATAGATAGAATCTGAAATAAATTTGAATTGCAAGCATAAGTATGAACTTGGCATGTGTGTGGGGGGGTGTTTGTGTATGTGTGTTTCAAACTGATACTTCTAAGTCAAATTTATTTCAACTTTCTGTATTTGGATTGTAAAAGTTTTTTGTTTTGTTTTAGCTGAAACTTATATTTGTATCTCCTTAATTTCATCTCAAGAAACATAAGGGTAAAAAACATAGAAAAACTATAATTAATCTTTTCTTTTAGCTCCACATATATATACCACAGTATCACTGAAACATCCTTAATAGATACCATCAATATGATTTCTGAAACGATGAGGAAAAAAACACCATGTGCTGTCCTCCTTCTCTCATTTTTACACCGTAACTATATGCTTACCTTGTCAGAACCTAAAGAGCAATGTACTTGTTCCCTCTTAGCACACACCCAATCTTAGTTCTACAAATGACTGTTTAGTGCTCACCACCAGACATGTCAGTGTCTCTCTAGTTATTTTGATGTCTAGCTCACCATCAATTAAATTCCTAAGAAAAGCCTCATAGGAATACAATTTCCTGAGCTCTCCATGTAAAGAAGAGTTCACCTTTATATTTAAAAGTTCTTTTGCTGGACAAAAAAATCCTTGGCTCACACTTTCTTTCTCTGAGTAATTAAGTTCCTTCATTCTCATCTGGCATGGAATACTGCTTTTGAAAAACACAATTACGGTCTATGTTTTTTTTCTTATGTCACTTTTTCTTTTTGTCTAGATACTTGGTTTTTTTTTTTTTTTTCTTTAAAATTCAATCATTTTACTAGAATAGATTTTAGTGTTGGTCAGTAGTATCTTTAAACATATGATTTAAATTTTTTTAAGGAAAGATTTTTTTGCAACGTATTTTTTTGCAACGTATTTTTTAGATCTTATTCTGTTTCCTTGCTTTGGTTTTCTTCTTTAGGGACTTGGAAGGAAAGTTATGACCAACCTAGATAGCATATTCAAAAGCAGAGACATTACTTTGCCAACGAAGGTCCGTCTAGTCAAGACTATGGTTTGTCCAGTAGTCATGTATGGATGTGAGAGTTGGACTGTGAAGAAAGCTGAGCACCAAAGAATTGATGCTTTTGAACTGTGGTGTTGGAGAAGACTCTTGAGAGTCCTTTGGACTGCAAGGAGATCCAACCAGTCCATTCTGAAGGAGATCAGCCCTGGGATTTCTTTGGAGGGAATGATACTAAAGCTGAAACTCCAGTACTTTGGCCACCTCGTGTGAAGAGTTGACTCATTGGAAAAGACTCTGATGCTGGGAGGGGTTGGGGGCAGGAGGAGAAGGGGACGACAGAGGATGAGATGGCTGGATGGCGTTGCCGACTCAATGGACGTGTTTGAGTGAACTCCGGGAGTTGGTGATGGACAGGGAGGTCTGGCGTGCTGTGATTCATGGGGTTGCAAAGAGTCAGACACGACTGAGCGACTGAACTGAACTGATAATGTTCAAGGATCTTCTTTTGTAGTTTCAATTTTAGTCACTATGTCATGAATTCTTTTTAATCTGTTTACTTTATCTCTTTGATTTTAAAATTTTTCTTTCATTTAATCTTCTATTTCACTTCAAGTATTTTCTGTTGTGTTTATTCACTCTTGTATTCCTTCTGGTTTCATCTTCATTTTTTATATTGTATTTTCATTTCTTTTAATTTTTTTCTGACTTCTCTCACTTCATTATTGAGGTTTTCTTACTCTAATTTATGTTCTTTTTTCATGTCTTTCAGCATTTTTTCATATCTTTTAGTTCATTTTTAAACAGTAAGTTAGTATTTTTATTTGTTTTGTGGATATGTTTTACTCATATATTTTTATTCTGCCTCTTATTTCTCTTTTTCTTTTAATAACTTTCATGAGAGATGTTTGAAAGTTGATCATTTTCTGTCTCTAATCTTTATCTGAAATTAATTTTCCTGAAGTTTTGAAGAGACTAGACTGTGGATAGTCCTAATTTTGCAGCCTTCCATTTCCCTGCAGTGTTAAAATGTTGACTTGTTTTCTAAGATTTCCTGACACTGTTTCCCTTCCCATTTTTATCTGAATCTTCTCTTTCCAACCTAATATCACTGTTCTCTCTAGTGTCATTTTAAGTGACACAGGAATTTGACCACCAAGTATGTTCTCACTGGGGGTGACAGAAGATGAGATGGTTGGATGGCATCAGTGACTCAGTGCACATGGGTTTGGGTGGACTCCGGGAGTTGGTGATGGACAGAGAGGCCTGGCGTGCTGCGGTTCATGGGGTCGCAAAGAGTCGGACACGACTGAGCAACCGAACTGAACTGAACTCATGTTCTCATTGGCCATGTAATCTTTATTGGGTAGATTTTCCTGGCCTGGGAAATCCCATGGACTGAGAAGCCTGGCAGACTACAGACTTCTGTGAGTACAGGTTCACACAAGAGTCATATATGACTTAGCAACTAAACCACAACAATAAAAGCCATCTCAGCACAAAGTTAAGGTTTTCCCCAACTTTAGTTGTGGATATGACAAGCAAAATGAAAGAAAATGAATGGACCAGAGCACTACAAGTGTTCAAGGAGTTGAAAAGAGAAAAATATGCATGTGGGTGTAGAAAGGTGAGCATGGCCTTAAAGGATAGACACAAAAAAGAGAATGAAAAAGAGACATCTTCTGCAGTTTTCATAAAAGGGGAAAAGAAAATGCAAGCAAACATGCTGTAAGAGTTATTCACATGGTCTGGTTATGAGACAGAGAGGAAATCAGCCCAGCCAATGGGTAGATGTCACAGAAGAAGAAAAAATTAGTGGGGAGTAGAAGTGAATAAAATGGAGAGCATCATAATGCAAATCAACAATAACAAAAATGTGTCTGAATTGTTACACACTTAAGATACATTTAAAAAACAATAAACCAGGGTTCAAAATTCCAGAAAGATAGGCTTACAATTTATGGTCCAAGTCTTATATTTTGATTATGTGCTCCCTTTAATTCTTAGTACTGTGCAGATAGAATAGTCTCAAATTTGCTGATTCAACAAAATAATAAATTGCTGTGGGCCTACTCCACAAAAAGTTTGCAGCAGCCAATATAAATATGGTGGCTGTAAAGCAGGTGTTAGCCTTCAAGGAAAGTATATCCTATGATGGGGAACACAGTTTATATAAAAAAATTTACAAATCAGTGTGGCTATGAGTGATCATCAGCATTGCTCAACCAAAAAAAAAAAAGTATACTCTTTTTTAATATGTTTAAGTGATGTTGTTTTTAAGAACCACTTACATATGTGAAGCAAGCAAAGAACAAATGAGTTTAAACTCAAATAGAAGTGTCAGTACTTAATAAATATTCTTGTCCTCCATCTTCCTCTTCATTCCTCCTTTTCAACCATGGAAGTGATAATGCTTCTACAAGACTGGAGTTGACAAATCATGGCTCATCAACAAAATTCAGTCTGCTGCTTCTCTTTTCACATAGCCCACAAGATAAGGATGGCTGCTACATTTTCAAGTGGCTTGGGGGGAAAAAAATCAAAAGAAAAATAATATTTCATGTCTTGTGAAACTTACATGAAATTAAAATTTCAGTGTCCATCTATAAAGTTTTATTTGAATGCAGCCCCAGTCATTCATTTACATATTGCCTGTTGCTGCATTCCTGTCACCACAGAGATGAGATGTCACAACAGAGGCACTATAGACCTCAAAGCCTGCAGTGCTTACTGTCTGGCCCTTCACAGAAAAAGTATGGAGGCCTTGGGAATAGACTGACTTAATCATTGGTCTCCAGGAGTTAAAAACACAAGCTGTGTGCAATTAATTCAGTTCGCTGAGATCTCTGCCTGGCAGCATTTTAGTCAGACCCTGTGAGGGAACAAATATTCCCACTTCAATTTTTATAATTTCCCATCCCAATCATTTCATGAAAAGATGGGTAGAATAAAGGACAAAAATGGCAAGGACCTCACAGAAACAGAAGAGATTAAGAAGAAATGGCAAGAATATGCAGAAGAACTATATGAAAAAGGTCTTAATGACCCAGATAACCATGCTGGTGTGATCACTCACCTAAAGCCAGACATCCTGGAGTGTGAAGTCAAGTGGGCCTCAGGAAGCAATACTACAAACAAAGTTAGTAGAGGTGATGGAATTCCAGCTGAGCTATTTCAAATCCTAAAAGATGATGCTGTGAAAGTGCTGCACTCAATACACCAACAAATTTTGAAAACTTAACAGTGGCTACAGGACTGGAAAAGGTCAATTTTCATTCCAATCCAAATAAAGGCAATGCCAAACAATGTTCAAATTACCATTCAATTGTGCTCATTTCACATGCCAGCAAGATTATACTCAAAACCCTTCAAGTTAGGCTTCAGAAGTATGTGAACCAAGAACTTCTAGATGTACAAGCTGGATTTAGAAAAGGCAGAGAAACTAGAGATAAAATTCCAAATATTTGTTGGATTATAGAAAAAGCAAGAGAATTCCATAAAAACATCTACTTCTGCTTCATTGATTATGCTAAAGTCTTTGTGTGCATCACAAAAATTGTGTAATATTCTTAAAGAGATGGGAATAACAGACCACCTTACCTGTCTTGAGATACCTGTACGCAGGTCAAGAAACAACAGTTAGAACCTTGTATGGAACAATGGACTAGCTCAAAATTGAGAAAGGAGTTCATCAAGGATGTATGTCATCACCCTGCTTCTTTAACTTCTATTCAGAGTACATCCTGTGAAATGCTGGGTTGGATGAATCACAAGCTGGAATCAAGTTTTCTGGGAGAAATATCAACAATCTCAGATATGCAGATATGCAGATGATACCACTCTGCAGAAAGTGAAGAGGAACTGAAGAGTCTCTTGATGAGGGTGAAAGAGGAGAGTGAAAAAGCTGGCTTGAAACTCACATTAAAAATCTAAGATCATGGCATCTCGTCCCATCACTTCATAGCAGATAGAAGGGGAAAAAGTGGAAACTGGCAGATTTTATTTTCTTGGTCTCCAAAGTCACTGCAGACAGCGACTGCAGCCACAAAATTAAAAGATACTTGCTCCACTGGAGAAGGAAATGGCAACCCACTCCAGTGTTCTTGCCTGGAGAATCCCAGGGATGGGGGAGCCTGGTGGGCTGCCATCTATGGGGTCACACAGAGTCAGACACAACTGAAGCGACTTAGCAGCAGCAGCAGCAGCAGCTCCTTGGAGAAAAAGATATGAAAAAACCTAGACAGTGTATTAAAAAGCAGAGACATACTTTGCCAACAAAGGTTAGTATAGTCAAAGCTATGGTTTTTCCAGTAGTCATGTATGGATGTCAGAGGTGCACTATAAAGAAGGTTGAGTGCCAAAGAATTGATGGTTTCAAATTGTGGTGTTGAAGAAGACTCTTGAGAGTCCCTTGGACTGCAAGGAGTTCAAACCAGTCAATCTTAAAGGAAATCAACCCTGAATATTCATTGGAAAGATTTATGCTAAAGCTCTAATACCTTGGTCACTTGATGTGAAGAGCCAACTCATTTGAAAAGACCCTAATGCTGGGAAAGATTGAAGGCAGGAGGAGAAGAGGGTGACACAAGATGGTTGAGATGGTTGGATGGCATAACCAACTCAATGCACATGAGTTTGAGCAAACTCTGGGAGATGGTGAAGGACAGGGAAGCCTGGCATGCTACAGTCCATGGGCTTGCAAAGAGTCAGATATGACTGAGCTACTGAACACACAATCCAATCACTTTCATCCAACCTCAGTGTCCCTTAGTCATGGAGGCTTCCAATTCCTCACTTATGCTTTATTTATGAAATTGAGCAGGGCCCTATGAGCCTCCCAGGCATGGAGACTATTCTGTCTGCCATTTCTTGTGGGTGAATTCCAGCCTCCATGACTTTCCTTGAGTTTCAAGGGATGGATTCCAACAATTGGTAATCAAAGGAGGAGCAGCCAAGAAACCACAAGATTAAAGGAATCACAGAAGCTCATCAAGATTAGGAGACCACCTGAGATTAAGGGTCTACATGCCCTGTTCACACCCTATTCTTGTCAGAGATCCCACCTTAGAGCCACTGTTATAAAACCCTTCATCAAATCTTCTGGTAGAGACACACAGCTTTTCAAGGCAGAAGCCCAGTGTGTTTCCCTTGCCTGGAAAAACAATAAAGCTATAATTTTCTGCTTCACCTCAAACTCTGTCTCTGGGATTTGATTCAGCACCAGTGTACAGACAGCCTGTGCTTTTGGTAACACTTACTTGGATCATTGTTACCAAGCCCTTAATGTTTCATTCATGTCCAGACAGTTAAATCTCTCCTGGGCTCCAGAATCTCATCCTGTTTTCTAAAAGAGGAAAGCATTTAGGCACTGAGGGCAGATAATCCAGTCCTGATTAATAATGAACCATCTCTCATTTTATCAGCAGTAGTGAATGTCTGCTCAAGCCTGAAGTGAGCACCTCCAGGTATAAAGCCTCTGCTGAGCATTTTGTTCTATGCCTCCCATTCAGAGCCAGCCACAGCCCCTCAGTAGATGAGCAGGATGTTTGTTGATTAACTGACTGATTGAGCAGCTAAGCCAGTGAGGCCGCAGCCCGAATATAAGGGCTACTGCTAAGTCATTTCAGTCGTATCCAACTCTGTGTGACCCCATAGACAGCAGACCACCAGACTCTGCTGTCCCTGGGATTCTCCAGGCAAGAACACTGGAGTGGGTTGCCATTTCCTTCTCCAATGCATGAAAGTGAAAAAGTGAAAGTGAAGTCGCTCAGTCGTGTCCGACTCTTCGAGACCCCATGGACTCCAGCCTACCAGGCTCCTCTGTCCATGGGATTTTCCAGGCAGGAGTACTGGAGGGGGTGCCATTGCCTTCTCCGGAATATAAGGGAGGAGCGATCAAAAAGTCCCTTATGTGAAACCCGGGGCAGTGTTCGTTTTGTGCCCTTTCTACTTCAAGTTCCTTCCGGGTTCACTGGATTTGAAAAGTGTTAGAGAAGGAGAGAAGACGGTGCAAATGAACAAAGCAACTTGTCCCCATCTGCCTTCAATTCTCAGATGGGGAAAACACTTCCAGAAGGCCTGGTGCATGAGAACCTGACGTGGTGACAGAACATTCTGTCTCCCTCTTGCTACAGGAGCAGCTAGCCGAGTTTCTGCAGCCTCATAAATTCTGAGGGCCTTTTCCAGCCGCCGGCCCCCATTCCAGGGGGCGCTTTGCAACCCCCATCAAAAGAGAACACTGTGCTTCTGCACTGCCAGCCCCACTACAAGCTGACTGTTCCCAGCGCAGGTAGTCAGGGCCGCCAGTAAGGGCAGATGGGCTTGACGCTTCCTGAGTCCTTGCTCTTGGGAAATTTGCAGGGAAATATGGTTTCCCAGCACTGCTCAGTGAGATGTTTGAGTGCGCTGAAGGGTATTGTAGGAATTTATTACATTAAATTTTCTAGGAGGAAACTGAGGAAAGCATTCTCCAGGGGAAAGTGGAGAAGACCAGCCAGAGTGACGACAAGGCCGGACCTGAGGGCTCTGTAGGCATCACTTCTCTGGGCACATCCCCAGCTGCCAAGGGGCAGAAAGTCTGGTGCCCAGCTTGGGAGGGCGGTGGAGAGAAATCCACAGATATAGAAGTACAGACTCATCAACACTCCCACCATCCCTACTCCAGGCAGTTCTGGTGTCTAGGTGTTGCCTTCTCTTCTGCTTTTTTCCCCCATCAATATTTGTGGTGTTCCTGGCCACATCCAGAGTAGTTAGCATGTGACAACACATTCACAAAAGCTATGTTGTGGCTGAAAAAATGTTGCCTGCTGGCTCAAAGGCAGAGCACTGGACAAGAGAACGTGGGCAGCAATACCTTCCATTCCCTCTTCTGTAAAGTAAGAGGCTGTAACATCCACCACCCAGTGTTACCAGGTGGAGAAGACAATGGCAACTCACTCCAGTACTCTTGCCTGGAAAATCCCATGGGCGGAGCTTGCAAAGAGTTGGACATGACTGAAGCGACTTAGCAGCAGCAGCAGCAGCAGTGTTGCCAGGAGAGTGAAAGGAGACAATGACTGTGAAAGTACTTTATTAACTACTATGAAAGCATCACCAAGAACAAGGCTAGTGGAGGTGATGGAATTCCAGTTGAGCTATTTCAAATCCTGAAAGATGATGCTGTGAAACTGCTGCACTCAATATGCCAGCAAATTTGGAAAACTCAACAGTGCCCACAGGACTGGAAAAGGTCAGTTTTCATTCTGATCCCAAAGAAAGGCAATGCCAAAGAATGCTCAAACTACTGCACAATTGCACTCATCTCACATACTAGTAAAGTAATGCTCAAAATTCTCCAAGCCAGGCTTCAGCAATATGTGAACTGTGAACTTCCTGATGTTCAAGCTGGTTTTAGAAAAGGCAGAGGAACCAGAGATCAAATTGCCAACATCCGCTGGATTATGGAAAAAGCAAGAGAGTTCCAGAAAAACATCTATTTCTGCTTTATTGACTATGCAAAGCCTTTGACTCTGTGGATCACAATAAACTGTGGAGAATTCTGAAAGAGATGGGAATATCAGACCACCTGATCTGCCTCTTGAGAAACCTATATGCAGGTCAGGAAGCAACAGTTAGAACTGGACATGGAACAACAGACTGGTTCCAAATAGGAAAAGAAGTACGTCAAGGCTGTATATTGTCACCCTGCTTATTTAACTTATATGCAGAGTACATCATGAGAAACGCTGGACTGGAAGAAGCACAAGCTGGAATCAAGATTGCCGGGAGAAATATCAATAACCTCAGATATGCAGATGACACCACCCTTATGGCAGAAAGTGAAGAGGAACTCAAAAGCCTCTTGATGAAAGTGAAAGAGGAGACTGAAGAAGTTGGCTTAAAGCTCAACATTCAGAAAATGAAGATCATGGCATCCAGTCCCATCACTTCATGGGAAATAGATGGGGAAACAGTGGAAACAGTGTCAGACTTTATTTTTGGGGGCTCCAAAATCACTGCAGATGGTGACTGCAGCCATGAAATTAAAAGACGCTTACTCCTTGGAAGAAAAGTTATGACCAACCTAGATAGCATATTCAAAAGCAGAGACATTACTTTGCCAACAAAGGTCCATCTAGTCAAGGCTATGGTTTTTCCTGTGGTCATGTATGGATGTGAGAGTTGGACTGTGAAGAAGGCTGAGTGCTGAAGAATTGATGCTTTTGAACTGTGGTGTTGGAGAAGACTCTTGAGAGTCCCTTGGACTGCAAGGAGATCCAACCAGTCCATTCTGAAGGAGATCAGCCCTGGGATTTCTTTGGAGGGAATGATGCTAAAGCTGAAACTCCAGTACTTTGGCCACCTTATGCGAAGGGTTGACTCATTGGAAAAGACTCTGATGCTGGGAGGGATTGGGGGCAGGAGGAGAAGGGGACGACAGAGGATGAGATGGCTGGATGGCATCACTGACTCGATGGATGTGAGTCTGAGTGAACTCCGGGAGTTGGTGATGGACAGGGAGGCCTGGCGTGCTGCGATTCATGGGGTCTCGAAGAGTTGGACACGACTGAGCGACTAAACTGAACTGAACTGATGAAAGTGGGAAATGGTATTAGTATAACTGACAATACTGTGTAAGCTGTCACTGTTGCCCTTGCTATTAATGCTTCCATGACTACTAATCCCATAATATTAATATTACTGGCCCTACTAATCTAAGGCAGTGGTCCCCAAGCTCTGGGCCATGAACTGATACCAATCTATGGCCAGTTAGGAACTGGGCCACACAGCAGGAAGTGAGTGGCTGGTGAGCTAGGGAAGCTTCATCTGTATTTATAGTCTCTCCCCATCATTTACATTAGCAGCTGAGCTCTGCCTCCTGTCAGATCAGTGGCAGCATTAGATTCTTATAGGAGCACTAACCCTACTGTGAACTGTGCATGAGAGGGATCTAGGTTGTGCGCTCCTTAGGAGAATCTGGTGCCTGATTATCTGATTCTGCATTATGGTGAGTTATATAATTATTTCATTATATATCACAAAGTAATATGCAATAATATGTAATATTATGATATGTAATAGTGTTGACTCAGATAGAAATCTCAGTGGGAAAATAACTGTCTTCAAGGATCTGAAGGTTTGCCATGGAAAAGGAGATAGCCTTGATCTGAGTACCTCTACTGAAAACTCAAGACCACAGAGTAGAATTACAATAAGTATTGATAGGGCAATAAGAACAGGACAATAAGTACTTGCTCTTATTGTAATAGTAAAACAATGCAAAATGCTATTGTCGGGCACAGTGAAGACACTGTCTTAGGAAAACTGTGGTAGAGAGATGAACATCCCTACAGACAGACTCTAGTCATTCATTTAAGAATTTATTTCTGCAACTGTGCCTACTGATGACTTACTGAATGCCAAGCATTATCTAACCACCTCATCCTCTGCTGCTCCTTCTCCTTTTGCCTTCAGTCTTTCCCAGCATCAGGGTCTTTTGCAATGAGTTGGCACTTTACATCAGGTGACCAAAGTATCAGAGCTTCAGCTTTAGCATCAGTCCTTCCAATGAACATTCAGTGTTTATTTCCTTTAGGATGGACTGGTTTGATCTCCTTGCAGTCCAAGGGACTCTCAAGAGTCTTCTCCAACACCACATTTTGAAAGCATCAATTCTTCAGCGCTCAGTCTTCTTTATGGTCCAGCTCTCACATCCATACATGATTTCTGGAAAAACCATAGCTTTGACTATACAGACCTTTGTCGGCAAAGTGATGTCTCTGCTTTTTAAAATGCTGCCATGCAGATGGCTAACAACCACATAAAAAGATGCTCAACATCACTCATTATCAGAGAAATGCAAATCAAAACCACAATGAGGTACCATCTCACACCACTCAGAATGGCTACTATCAAAATATCTACAAACAATAAATGCTGGAGAGGGTGTGGAGAAAAGGGAACCCTCTTACACTGTTGGTGGGAATGCAAACTAGTACAGCCACTATGGAGAACAGTGTGGAGATTTCTTAAAAATCTGGAAATAGAATTGCCATATGACCCAGGAATCCCACTGCTGGGCATACACACTGAGGAAACCAGAATTGAAAGAGACACGTGTACCCTAATGTTCATTGCAGCACTGTTTACAATCACTAGGACATGGAAGCAACCTAGATATCCATTGGCAGATGAATGGATAAGAAAGCTGTGATATGTATATACAATGGAATATTACTCAGCTATTAAAAAGAACTCATTTGAATCAGTTCTAATGAGGTGGATGAAACTGGAGCCTACTATACAAAGTGAAGTAAGTCATTAAGGAAAACACCAACACAGTATATTAATGTATATATATATGGAATTTAGAAAGATGGTAATGATGACCCTATATGCAAGACAGCAAAAGAGACACAGATATAAAGAACAGACTTCTGGACACTGTGGGAGAAGGCAAGGTGGGATGATTTGAGAGAATAGCACTGAAATATGTTTACTACCATATGTGAAACAGATCACCAGTCCAAGTTCAATGCATGAAACAGGGCCCTCAAAATCAGTGCACTGGGATGACCCAGAGGGGTGGGATGGGGAGGAAGGTGGGAGGGGGGGTTCAGGATGGAGGACACGTGTACACCCATGGCAGATTAATGTCAATGTGTGGCAAAAAACCGCCACAATATTGTAAAGTAATTAGCCTCCAATTAAAATTAATTAATTAATTTTAAAAAATGCTGTCTAGGTTTATCATAGTTTTCTTTCTAGGGAGCAAGCATCTTTAAATGTCATGGCTGCAGTCACCGTTCACGGTGATTTTTGAGCCCAGGAAAATACAATGTGTCACTGTTTTTCCACGTTTTCCCCTTCTATTTGCCTTGAAGTGATGGGACCAGAAGCCATGATCTTAGTTTTCTGGATGTTGTTTCAAGCCAGCTTTCTCAACCTCCTCTTTCACTCTCATCGAGAGGCTCCTTAATTCCTCTTCACTTTCTGCCACTAGAGTGGTGTCATCTGCATATCTGAGGTTGTTTATATTTTTCCTGACAATCTTGATTTATTTTATATATAGTAGTTTGTATCTGCTAATCCCAAACTCCTCATTTATCCCTCTCCCATCCCCCTTTCCCTTTAGTAACCATACGTTTGTTTTCTATGTCTGAATCTGTTTCTGTTTTATAAATAAGTTGATTTGTGTCATATTTTAGATTCCACATATAAGTGACACCATATGGTATTTGTCTTTCTCTTTCTGACTTACTTCATTTAGTATGATAATCTCCAGATCTATCCGTGTTCCTGTAAGTGGCATTATTTCATTCTTTTCTATGACTGAATAGTATTCCACAGTGTATAGTGTATGATATATATATGTATATATATCTCACATCTTCTTTTTAAAATTTATTTATTTTTAATTGGAGGATAATTGCTTTACAATGTTGTATTGGTTTCTGCCACACATCAACATGGACCAGCCACAGGTATATGTCACCTCCCTCATGAACCTCCCTCCCAGTTCCCACCCCATCCCACCCTCTAGGTTGTCACAGAGCACCAGGTTGAGCTTCCTGTATTATAGAAACTTCCCATTTGCTATCTGTTTTATATATGGTAATGTGTATACTTCAGTTCTACTCTCTCAGTTCGTCACACCCTCTCCTTGCCCTGCTGTGTGCATAAGCCTGTTCTCTGTGTCTGAGTCTCTATTCCTGCCCTGCAAATAGGTTCATCAATACCATTTTTCTGGATTCAATATATATGCACTAATATATGATATTTGTTTTTCTCTTTCTGACTTACTTCACTTTACATAATAGACTCTAAGTTCATGCACCTCACTACAACGGACTTAAATTCATTCCTTTTATATGGCTGAATAATATTCCATTGCATATATGTACCACAACTTCTTTATCCATTCATCTGTTAACAGACATCTAGGTTGCTCATTGTAAATGGTGCTGCAATGAACATTGGGGTACATGTGTATTTTTCAGCTATGGTTTTCTCAGAGTATAGGCCCTGTAGTGGGATTTCTGGGTCCTAGTACATCATATCTTCTTTATCCCTTTATCTATCAGTGGGCTTTTAGTTTGTTTACATGTCTTGGCTATTGTAAATAGTATTGCTATGAACATAGGGGTGTATGTATCTTTTTCAATTATAAATATAATTCTTTAGCAAAATTTAGAGCCATGTAACAAACAAAGTCTTTGCAAAATTATATTTAAATTAATAATAATGTATAGAAAACTGGCATTTTCTTAAAATTTATAGCAGAACATGCATAAAATTTAGATATAAGTAAAGATAGATATGTTGGATATGTATGTTAAAAATTATTTTGTAGACAGTAATGTGCAAACAGAAACATTTGGTGATGATTGTCTGGAGGATTAAATCCAAACTCTAGAGGTAACTTTCCTATATCTTCCCTGCCTCCAGTTCTCTTCCCCAGTGAAATATACACACCAATCACATTTTAGTCAACTTTGAACCACAACCTACAGCAACCTGCCCTGGAAACCAACCCCTTATCTACAGACCAGGATGCTAGGCTGTGATGTCAGATTTGCAAGAAGCAAGAGTGCTATCTCTAATGACAAAATAGGAAGCTAAAGAATACCTTCCATAATAACTGACCCCAAATAACCAGGACTTGATTAACAGCTTCTGATTGTTGTCTCTAATTCCAACTTAGGATCAAGGAGAGGAAACCATAGATGCACCCATAACCCATCCCTTAAGACATCTGGCTTCTAGTTAGCTCTCTTACAGCTTTGCCAGGCCAACAGCATCCATTCAAGACATGCCTGAAGACATCACTTTTTCCTACCATAAAGCATTTCCATTCTTCTGCCTGCCTTTGAGTCTTTGCCAAAACAAGCCTCCTTTGGTTGATTTTCATTTATTTCCACACCTGACAAGGGGTTGCCAGGTGTCTACATTTGACATTACAAGCTGCTCCTGCGGCCTGTGTCCCTCCACTCCCTGTCCTCTCATCGTCTCATTGCACTGGGAGCACAAGCTGTTCTCTTTATCAAGCTGAGGCCCCACCTGCCTCTCCAGCCCCACTTCCTGTGATTCCCCTCCAGGACCACTCTCCTGCTGCAGTGGCCTCCTCTCAGGTCCTGAAATGTGTCCAGCTTATCCCGCTTTCAAGACCTTCACATAGTGCTGCTTTGCCTACAGCATCTTGCCCACCTCATTCTCACCCATCCCTCAGTGTCACCATTCTAAAAAGGACTTTCTTACACACACTCTTCCTTTCCCACCCACGCTAAATTAGGTTCCCTTCTTATGTATTTTACCTATAGCATACATTTTGATGATTTATAACTGAATGCTTATTTTAGATACTTATGTGTTTACTGCCTGTTTTCCCTGTCATAACGCATGCTCCATGAATGCAGGGACTAGGTTTATTTTTTTCCACTGGTGTATACTAGTGAACTCTTGCAGTGCTTTGCATTAAACAGGTACACAACAACCATGTGTTGGATGAACATGTGAGTGTTGAAATCATAGTCATGTTACAAAATAGATGCCCGATATCCCTCCCTCTGAAGTCTTCCTAAACTTCCCAGGCAGCCTCCTGCTCTGTGCCCAGAATGCCTTGCACATGCTTTTATTTCAACACAGTCATGTTGTCGGTACTGACACAGATCTGCTAGGACCTATTTATTAAACCTAGACATATTTGTTTGTTCTACAGCCTAGCACAGTGTCTGCTGTAAATGGATGTGAGTGAGCTGTGTTAATTCATTGAATTAATGACTAATGATATATGTCAGTGCAAACGTGTTTTATCTAAACTTTCTCTCCAAATAGGAGATTACACAACAGAGAGAAAGACTTGGGAATGGCAGCAGTGAAGTAGTGTGGGATTAGAACGGGGGGAGTTTTGGGAAAATGGCAAGGGAAAAAGGTAAGTGAAATGGATGCACGGAGTATAATAGTTCAATATTTAGGAGAAAAGAAAGATCCTGGAATCAAAGAGACATGGATTCAGTGTTGCTCTACCATTTCCTAGTGGTGCTGCCTTGAAAGGACAACTTAGATTATCCCCCAAAACCACGGCTTCCTTTTCTGTAGGATGGACATGACAAACTTTCCTCACACTCTTGCAGCAAAAATTAAATGAAATAATGTAGGAAAAGGTTTTTTAATAATTGACAAATTAATAAATAAGAAATGTTAACTCTTTTATCGTTAATGTGGTGCAAAATTGTCTAATCTATATTTTTGTCCAGGGTTGGCTTTTCTTTTGCAGGGGGACATGCATGCTGTGCAACTTGTGAGATTTTAGTTCTCTGACCAGGGATTGAACCCGAGCCCTTGGCAGTGAAAGCTTGGAGTCCAAACCACTTGACCATTAGGGAATTCCCATGTCCTGTGTTGTCTTGGAGCAAAATTCATAAAATGTTTGTTTTTAAATGACTGAGGAAATCAAAGATCATCCAGAACTGTATAGTTAACGTGGAAATTTGTATACAAGGCAGGATTTGTGGAGGGGAAAAATGTAACTAGTGAGATGTGTGTCATCATGTTTATAGAATCACACGGCAAACGTGCACAGTATCTATCCATTCACCTATCCTCTTTCTGCTCCTTCCTTCCTTTCCTTTTTTTTTGCCCCTTTGTTTCCTTCTTCCTTTCAGTTAGGAATAGAAGAAACAAGAGGAGTTCCAAGCTAGGAAGGGAAACAGAAGTCTAGCATTTGTGGATCATTTCCTCAAGTGCACAAAGCTCAGTTCCTAAATGAAATCTTGAACCATAAGGGCCACAGATGGGTGGAATGGTGGTTTGAGATATCCAGAGGGTGTGGAGTTTGTTATTCTACAATAGAGTTAAATATAATAGTAATTGAGGGAAGCAGTTGGATCAAAAGAAATTATTTGCTAGGCAGTTTCAAAACCAGAAAATGCTTAAAATGCAAACCACAAAATGAAGACAACCTCAAAGGTTAATGAAAACCTGCAACAATAGACAAAGGAAATGAAGAATTGCAACAGAGCCCTTCTTCCAAACCTATTAAACAGTCATGCCAACATCCTTCCAAAGTGGGGATGCTATCCAGCCCCATTCATTCTACCTTGGAACTGCTGAAATAGGGACAAGATGTTAAGATAAAATGCATCAGTGGCTTCTCTCTTCACGAGACCAAGATTAAAGACAGTAGTCCCTCCAAACACTGCTGAGACAGCACTAGCTTATGCAGCTCTGCCTGGTAGGTGTCCCCTGAGGATTTGTTGAATGAATTAGTGCTGGCCAGTTTAAAAGTCAGGCATTTACTAAGAACCACAGAGAATAAGAATGGAGAAACTGTGTGGCAATTCTCGGATAGAGCCAAAACTACTGGACCAGGGAAGGTACTTGGACAAAGTCAAAGAATCAAAACTCAAAGGAGTTAGAGTAAAATGTAAAGAGTAGCAACAGGGGGCCTAGAAAAGTCATTCAGCTCTTAGAACAGGTGGGCTTGGGCCTGTGAACAAAACTGAGAGAGTTGTCTTGCCATGTTTAGGAGAATTTTTACTTCATCCACCTCAATCCTATTTCTATCAGAAGGTGTTCTTAAAATCACACCATGTTCCCTGCACTGTAATCAGGCAATGAATGCCTGAAAATCACAAATGTGATTTGCTGCAAGGCCTTTTTCAGTACTCTTTGAGAAGTCGCTGAGCTATACAACAACCAGGGCACAGAAAGGACAGAAAGGCCACTGAGCAGTTGTCAGGAGGCCAAGGTCTAACTCCATGGCCAATTCCTGTGTGGCTTTGGATAAACCATCTAGACTTTCCCAAGCAAATGGGGATAATACATCTTATAACTTGCTCTTCAGGAAATCCTGGAACCCAAATGAAATCCTGCAGGTACAAGTTCTTTGAAAGCTTTAACACATTGTTTAGACATTATGACTTCTTATTTTGATTTGCTGGCAGGACATCTTAAGTTTTCAAACTATTACTTAAGGCATCAGTCAGCATCATCCTAAAATAGAACAGTATCTTCCCAAGACCTGAACTTTGTTGTTTTTGGTCTGTTTTATTTTTCTCCCTAAAGTCTAGTTTTCTCCTGGGAAACTGATGGGTGGCCTGATCCAAGCCTGGCATGCTCATCTTTTTCTTTACCTGGCACAAGACTTCAGTTGCGTTGATGTCAGATGCTCTGGTGAGTGTCTCCAGCACAGGCCACACTTCCCTGCTTGTCTTGCAAGCTGTCAGGACAACAGGAAACTTTACAGTTGGCATCAGAGTATAACCCAGACACTCTGGACTCTCTTTTTTCCAAGAGATAAGCTTAGTTGACTGTGAAGGCGAATGGAGGGTAATTCTGTGGAAAATCGCAGGGAATTGGCCCATTTGGGTGCCATGTTGTGGCGATCTTGTGTGCATTGTGCAAATTGATTTTCAATGAAAGCATCACCTCTCTCTGTTCCTTTTCTGCTGACAGCACACAGAAGGAATGCTGAGGCAGGGGAAGAGATTGCAGAGTTTGGCCTGTGATCGTCTCCACACCCAGACACACAAGCATCTACTGGCAGAAGCTGCCTCTGGGGGTCAGCTCAACAGCAGTACGATAATATATGTGCCCTTTCATGCTTTTCTCTCCTCTACTTTAACATTGTTCCCTCCCCTTAAGGCCCCTCAAAATTTTGCTTTTATGAAAGCCTGTTCTCGTTAATTAAGCCTTAGACTCATTCGTAATGCAATGAGCCCAAAGAACCCAGAGGTTTGCGTTCAGGCTTGAGTCTTCTGCTGTGCATTTGAGCTACTTCAAAGCCTTCTCTGAGGCTCAACTGCTTCAGTGTGATGCTTGTGAGGGTCATATAAAATAAAAAATAAAAGGCACTTTGACAAATGGAAAGTTATGGTAGTTTAGGGGGGTTTTCATTACTACTGTAAGTGGTAGTATTTTTATTGGTAATAGAGCAGTAGTAGCATTAGTAGTATAGTCTTTCTAGAATCCTAGAGTGGAAGTATTAGAAAGAATCAATTTCTTGTCAAATATAAAATAGTATATTGCCTATACTAACTGTTTTATATACTCCTTCCATTGTGACTTCACTGGTGGCTCAGATGGTAAAGCGTCTGCCTACAATGCAGGAGACCCAGGTTCGATCCCTGGGTTGGGAAGATCCTCTGAAGAAGGAAATGGCAACCCACTCCAGTACTCTTGTCTGGAAAATTCCATGGATGGAGGAGCATGGTAGGTTACGGTCCACAGGGTCAGACACGACTGAGCGACTTCACTTCACTTCCATTGTATTTCCTCTAGGGCATTTACTTGAGCATAATTAGTGCTCTTTATCCTTTTCCTAGTCTCCCTCACCTAAAATTGCTCTTAGGAAGCCATCTGATCTCAGTCAATAAACCTAAATGTGTCTGTAGTAGAATGAGAATCCTAAACCAAGAGGGGAAAAAATGGAAAAGGAAAGAGAGAGGCCAAGAAAGAGAATTTTCTCTCAGACAGAAACTCAGGGGAAAAAAGAAGAAAGCAAGATGGGTTCAACATCTCACTAGGCCTCCCTCCTTCTTTTCATTAGGCCAGAGCATTTTGGCCAGTGGTCATTTTCATGGTTGGCTTAGAATTCCTCAACTGTGGGAAAAGACAGCTCTTATAAAAGTCCTGACAGGATTTGAGCAAAGGTGATTCTGCAATTCAGGGTAAAATCTCTGTGTTGTTTTACACAATTAATTACTTCCTCCACATTTGCTTTAGGCTGCTATTTCAGAGCCAAGAGAGACACAGGAAACACTAAGGTTCTCCGGGCTGAAGAGATCACTGTGTCCTAGTGATCAAAATCCATTTCCGAGTTGTTTCCTGAAGTGGTATTTTGACACCTGGGTCATCTGTTTGCTTTATGGAGTTCCTCTGTGACGTGCAACAACAACGCAGATAGACGATGGAACATTATTCCACAGGGAGGTAACTTGGAAGTTCACTGCCGCTTGTCAAACTGGATTAAATAAAGGGAACTATATAAGAAGCCAGATTTACTCAAATGCAAAATGAAAAAAAAGCTAGTTTAACTTTTAGTTGGGAAGATCTCGTGTGGCAGAGTTCCAGACTCTGTAGTCTACAGCAGAACCTTATTAGACTCAATTGAGAAAAAGAGAATTCCATATCTTAGGGCCAGAAGGACTCTAAGGAATCATCTTTTTCAGATGCATGCCACTGGAAAAACATTATTACCCCCAATTTCCTGATGAGGAAACTAAGGTGTAGAAGTTAAGTGAGTTAGTAACATTGTACAGCTGATAGGTAGTGTTCATCAGTCCCAACTGGGTTTTGGTCCAAATAAAAAGGTGTCTCTAACCTTTATCTATAATTAGCCAGGGCTACTGTTGCAGGTAACAAGGAAATACACTTTGTCCTGGATTTGAAATAGATCTAGAAGACAGCCATCTTCGGCTTTTCCAATTATCAGTGTTTTCTCTTTACTCATTAAACCAGCCCCGTGAGTTGGCCAAATAGGAAGCTGTCAACAGGATGTTAATATCTTCTCAGCTTTCCAGGACCTCTAACCCTTGAAATGCCTTTACCCATCCAACATCTCTCTTTCTTCACTAAATAATAAGACTGAAAATGTAAATCTTTGGGTGGCAGCGTGCTACCCCATTTAAAAGAACAGGTTTCATGTTTAGGAACATCTAGGACCAACTGGGTGTGCCACCTACTAGCTGTGTGCTCTTGGACAATTATTTATATATTTTGATCAAGTTTGGTTCTTTGTTAAGCAGTAGCATAACGTCTATCATAAGAAGTTTGTTGTTGTTGTTTAGTTGTCAGTCATGTCCAACTCTTGTGACCCCAAGGACTATAGCTCACCAGGCTCCTCTGTCCGTGGGATTTTCAAGGCAAGAATCCTGGAGTGGTGGCCATTTCCTTCTCCAGGGGATCTTCACTGCCAGGGATTGAACCCTTGTCTCATGCATTGCAGGTAAATTCTTTACCACAGAACCACCTGGGAAGTCCATCATAGGAAGTTCAGTTCAGTTCAGTCGCTCAGTCGTGTCTGACTCTTTGCAACCCCATGAATCGCAGCATGCCAGGCCTCCCTATCCATCACCAACTCCTGGAGTTCACCCAAACTCATGTCCCTCGAGTCAGTGATGCCATCCAGCCATCTCATCCTCTGTTGTCCCCTTCTCCTCCTGCCCTCATTCCCTCCCAGCATCAGGGTCTTTTCTAATCAGTCAGCTCTTTGCATGAGGTGGCCAAAGTACTGGAGTTTCAGCCTCAGCATCAGTCCTTCCAATGAACACCGAGGACTGGTCTCCTTTAGGATGGACTGGTTGGATCTCCTTGCTGTCCAAGAGACTCTCAAGAGTCTTCTCCAATACCACAGTTCAAAAGCATCAATTCTTCGGCGCTCAGCTTTCTTCACAGTCCAACTCTCACATTCATACATGACCACTGGTAAAACCATAGCCTTAACTAGATGGACCTTTGTTGGCAAAGTAATGCCTCTGCTTTTGAATATGCTATCTAGATTGGTCGTAACTTTCTTTCCAAGGAGTAAGCATCTTTTAATTTCATGGCTGCAGTCACCATCTGCAGTGATTTTGGAGACCCCAAAAATAGTGTCTGACACTGTTTCCACTGTTTCCCCATCTATTTCCCATGAAGTGATGGGACCAGATGCCATCTGTTTAAATGAGGTCATAAGATGCTGGAATATAGAACAGACCCAAAGAGTCCATTCTACAAAGATTAAGAAATAGGGCAGTGGTTGGCTCCTTTCCCCAGATTAACTAAAAAATCTGAAGAAACAAAAGACTAGTATTTCTAGAAACTAAAACCAGAACAAAATAAAAAACAACAACTAAGGAATCCCTAGAGAGTCGGGTGTGTTGGGAGGTGCATAACCACGGGGGGCAGTGAGTGGTAAAATTGGAGGGAAAGGTTGCATTGTGCTTTTGCCTCCCCCAGAATTAGCATAAATTTGGATAATCCTTGAGTGAATTATTGTGTCATAAATCTTCAGTAAGAGCTCAGATCACCAGTGCAGGCCAAAAGCCTTGCTGAGTGAGTAACAGAAAACAGGTTGCAAGGGGCTGGTTGTCCTGACTTTCATTGCTACCTCAGCCCTCTTCCCCATATGCTATCAGATGGTGTATTAGTTTTCTATTGCTGCTATAACAAATTAGCACAAGCTTAGCATTCAGTCCGTCTGGACGTAGCATGGCTCATTTGGGCCCTCTGTTTAGGTTCACTAGGCTGCAGTTAAAGAGTCAGTAAGGTCCTGTTGCTTTTGAGACCCTGCTGCTGCTGCTAAGTCGCTTCAGTCGTGTCCGACTCTGTGCGACCCCATGGACTGCAGCCCACCAGGCTTCTCCGTCCATGGGATTCTCCAGGCAAGAACACTGGAGTGGGTTGCCATTTCCTTCTCCAATGCATGAAAGTGGAAAGTGAAAGTGAAGTTGCTCAGTCGTGTCTGACTCTTAGTGACCCCATGGACTGCAGCCCACCAGGCTTCTCCGTCCATGGGATTCTCCAGGCAAGAACACTGGAGTGGGTTGCCATTTCCTTCTCCAATGCATGAAAGTGGAAAGTGAAAGTGAAGTTGCTCAGTCGTGTCTGACTCTTAGTGACCCCATGGACTGCAGTCTACCAGGCTCCTCCATCCATGGGATTTTCCAGGCAACAGTACTGGAGTGGGGTGCCATTGCCTTCTCCCATTTTGAGACCCTGGCCACATTCAACTCCTTGCAATTTTGGGACTAAGGCCACTGTTTCATTACTGGCTGCCATTCAGGGGCTAGTCTTAGCATCTAGAGCCTGCCTGCATTTTCTTCTTATGCTTTCCATGTGGCCCCTTCCAGTAAAAAGGTAAGAGATGAAGATGAGGCAGAAGATGTCACTGATGGTGACCTCTAAGATGATGGCATTCAACAAACAGAAAATGAAAGCATCATAATGATTGTACAATATTACACATTTCTGATGGACATATCCAGAGTCAGAGACAACAGAGAAAACTGTCATAATTCCTTTGGCTTTTGGAAATGGTGGGTGAATTGGGGAGGAGTTTATCATGTCTTTTTATATAATTCATAAATATTCCAGGCACCAATTGAAACTAAAGGCAGCAGCCTGAGTGTTTATTTAGATTTTATGGTCCATTTATTGTCTCATATTCCCCCAGTCAAAGATAATTATTTCTTAATTAATCATACATAAACAGTCTATATCCTTTGTAGAACTGCCTATTTAAAAGAACATTTATTATAGTAATTGGTCCCATATACCTAACTACAAATCATCAACTTTCAGCTAGTTTTGCTCTGACTGCTGATCATTTTTGTGCTTCTGATGGTTTGGGGGCAGAGGGCATGGAGAGTAGAGATCCAAGAAGGCCAGAAAAATAATAATATTAGGAAATCTCTATTTTTCTTGTTTTCTCTTTTTAGGAAAAAATGCTTGACGATAGAAAGGAAAGAAATCTTTATGAGTTGAAATATTGGCAATTTGTCTTGAAATTGGTCAGAAGTGATTTTATTTCATCAACAAGAAAGTCTCCTTCAAGATCTTGCCCAATGTAGCACAGAGGAACTTTAGGACAGTGAAAACATTCTATATGACACTATAATGATGGATACCTATCATACATTTGTCTAACTCACAGAATATGCAAGACCAAGAGTGAACCCTTATGTCAGCTATGGGCTTTGGGTGATTATGATATGTCAGCATAGGTTCATTGATTGCAACACATGTATCTCTCCAGTCGGAGATGTTACTAGTGGGGGAGGCTATGCATGTGTGGAAAATCTCTGTATCTTTCTCAATTTTGCTGTGAATCTAAAACGGCTCTAAAAAAACAAAATCTTACAGCTTTTACAGTGTTTGTCCAAGAAGAATGGCAACTACCCTAATCAATTTGTGGGTGCTATTTACAAATGACCCCAAACTTCAAAAGTGGGTCTGGGCCCATCTTGGGTGGACTGTGTCATCTTGGAAAGAATGTACTGAGTTACTGAGTGTTTTATCTTCCTGGATTCACAAGTAAAGAGGCAATAATAGCATTCTGGCATTGAATCAAGGAACATCTAATCATTTTTGTCTAGTGGCTCCTCAGGCTATTTAGAAACTGCTGATCAGCTTTCTCTAGCTCCTGTGTACAAAACCTGATTGACATACAATATAAAATATTTAAATTAGTCTAAAGTCAGGATATAGACAGCCAAAATACCCAGGGACACTTATTGCCTGGAGTAATCAAGAGTACTGAATCTTAGAGAAAGTAAGTGAATCCCAGCAGGACATGAGGAGTAAGTCTAACTGGCAGTAGCTTCTGTTAGATTCAGAAAGTAAACATTTATAAAAGTTAAGGAACTCACTTAAGAAGTTATGAAGCTGAATCTCTCTGATACCAAATCCTGTATTCTTACCTTGCTTAGTATAAGAACAATATGACTTCCTGAAAGAGAAAACTTTTTTTATTGATATGGAAAAAGTCACTAAGATATACTGATAAAATGGTCACCAAAAAAAACAGATAAGAGAGAAGAAAACATACAGAATGATACTCTGTTGAAAAGAGAGGGCAAAAAAATAAATAAATAAATAAATAACATATATATATAATTGGCCTGCACATGCCAATATATTTGCAAGAATTAACAGTAAATTAATCACAATAGTTCCTTGTTGAGAGTAATGGAAACTGGGCAAGCAGTATTGCCTGTATTTTTAAGATACATTTTTAATATTTGAAACATGTATGTGGATTATCTCTTTACATTTTAAGAAATTTAAAACAGGTTTTAAAAAACATACCACTTTTTGTCTTGGCTGTTTTGATATGGGTCATTTTAACATGTAACCCAAGTTACAGCTTCTGTAACTGTGTAATTGCATGTCAGATACACGCCATTCCACTGCTGAGCCAAATCAAAACCAACACGGAGCCTGAGGATTTTGCCCAGAGCTTCTACTTTGACCAAAAGAACTTGGGAAATTTGAGAGAGAATCTGTGATGCCGATTCCACAGCCTTTAGCTGTCCGGCCACCACAGGACTCATGGCTTTGCCATGTTGAAAAAACCACAGTCCGTGGTCAGTTTTTTGTTTTTTTGTGCTGATACTCTAGAGTTTTCTTCTTGATCCAAAGTGAGTCTGTATCACCAGAGTAGATTCACATTATCTGTGTTTACAAGAGGCTAGAATATAAATCACAGAATCAGCTTAATAATTTCTATGAGACATGCAACAGAAAAGCCGGCACACTTTCTCCCTGTGGGGAAGGACATGGTAATGTAACCTGTATTCACAGATTGCTTGATTCACACGTTGTGGAAACAGAAAGGATGGGCCCAGTAGCGGTGAGCTGTAAGTCAAGGCTTGTGCTACTGTCTCTGCGGTGGGGATGCCCCTGGCGTGTCACGTGGGCAGTCTGGACACCTCTCCCCGCGTTATGATCCGGTTGAGCCCTGCCAACGTTGGACCCCAGGACTCCACCTTGTGCTTCTGGTGGATACATTCTCTCTTTAGACAGGTTAAAACATTCAGACTGATTTCTGTTGACCTTGTGACTGGCTCTTTAAAACACCTCTGCATGAATCAGTTCTAATCATTAGTTTGTTGAATATGTGAATTTACAATGGATAGTATCTTTCCCTTTAGTCCCCCATTTCAGAGTCTCCTCCCTGTCACCTCCATACCATGCCTGCCATGAAGAGTTTGCAGAACCACTCTCTCTCATTCCTTACGTGTGTGTTAGTCACTCAGTCGTGTCCGACTCTTTGTGATCCCATGGACTATAGCCCGCCAGGTTCCTTTGTCCATTCTGGAATTCTCCAGGCAAGAATACTGAAGTGGGTTTCCATTTCCTCCTCCAGGGGATCTTCCCGACTGAGGGGTTGAACCCAGGTCTCCGGCACTGCGGGCATTTTCTTTACCACCTGAGCCACCAGGGAAGCCCCGTTCTTTGGGCTGTTTCAATTTCCTCATGCACTCAACCTGGGGACCAGTGGTGGCCAGCTAAAATACTCAATTTTGATATCTGTCACCCAATTCTGATGCCTTTTTCCCCTTCAGTTTGGAAAACCACTTTTCAATTCCCCTGTTTTCATGGGAAAGGAAGTTCCTTAAATCTGGATTAGTACTGCGCATTTGTGTAAGTGTGAGTTGACAGTCACAGTAAGTGGCAGGGAGGGTGGGGGGAGGCTTATCTAGGCAGCTCTCTGAGGCAATGGAGTGGTTACAAGCTCATTTGCTGGAGGGCAGTGAAAGAGCCCACTGCAGAGTGGGTACACTCACAATTATATAGAGAGCTGGTGCTGGAAAAAGGAGTTCAAGGGAATTCAAAATTAGCAAGTCTATCCTCACTCCTTTCAGTGTTACTCTGCGAGGGTAGGTCACTGGCATTTTTTTTTTTTTAAGGAGATTTCTTTGGATAGGTCATATGTCAGAGTCAAAAGGACAGAAAGGTGTATGTCAGTGCGTGAACTGTTTGCTTCTGGTTCACAAGATAAACTCAGAGAATTTAAAATTCAGAATTTAAAAAGATTTAAAAGGTTAGAAACTTTTATAGCAATGTGACATTGTCAAATAAGCATGATACTGGTGGACTCCAGTCTAAGAAAAGGGAATAAATCCTTCTGAATGTTGTCAAACTCATGAGATAAGTGGCCCACAGAGAAAACTGCACGCAAACACACACAATAAGATCACATACTTGTCTATGATGGAGGAGAGGAAGCAATATTGGTGCTTCCCCCACAGGCAGTTTGAACAGCAGCTGTATAGTGAAGTCTTCCTCTTATTCCTATGCCCAGCCCTCCAGTTCCCTTCTGGAGGCAACACATGTCTCTAGACTCTGTGTATCCTTGAACCATTTACAAACATGCACACACATGTGTGTGTGTTACACACACACGTGCACAAAATTTTGCCTGCTAAATGTTCTGCTCTTTGCTTTTTCATTTAAGTATATAAGTTGGAGATTTTCCCCTCATTTTTTTTGGAACAGCTGCAGAATAGTCAGTGGTATGGAGGCACCATAATTTATTTAACCACTTCTCTATTTTGCTATTAAGATAATACTGCAATGAATAATCTGATATATATTTTATTTCACATATGCAGATACATCATGGAGTCGCTGTGTGTGTCCAAAGGTAGGAAGCATGCATACTATGCACAAAGGAGGCACTTTAATAAATGCTCGAATCAGTGAAGACTGTGGAAATTGGTGAAACCTCCGAAGGTAGATAGGCAGACAACCTGTGGAGCAGGGAGGAGTTGGCTTAGTGAGGTGGGGACTGCGTGAGAGGAGGGGCACCCTACAGAGTACCCAATGCCATCTCTGGAAGAGAACAAGTGAGTAGCAGAAGTAGGCCGGCCTGGAACCCAGGCTCACCGGCCTTCTTGCATCTTTAGGATTCTGCTGGGCTGCTGCTGCTGCTAAGTTGCTTCAGTCGTGTCCGACTCCGTGCGACCCCATAGATGGCAGCCCACCAGGCTCCCCCGTCCCTGGGATTCTCCAGGCAAGAACACTGGAGTGGGTTGCCATTTCCTTCTCCAATGCATGAAAGTGAAAAGTGAAAGGGAAGTCGCTCAGTCGTGTCCGACTCTTAGCGACCCCATGGACTACAGCCTACCAGGCTCCTCCGTCCATGAGATTTCCCAGGCAAGAGTGCTGGAGTGGGGTGCCATTGCCTTCTCCAACTGGGCTGCTCTACTCCCTTTTTTTTTTTTTTAATTTACCATTAAACTATATTGTGCTCACCCACTACTTGCTGGTTTGACTTCATTTTTCCTGTGCCTTTTCAGCACCAGGAGGCAGACTGGAAGGTGGAGTGAGTTCAGGCTTTGGTGTCGATGGAAGGTCCTGGCTTCAAAGCCATTTCTGGCTGTGACTTGGGCAAGTGGCTTAACCTAGCCCTTTCTTATGTCTAAAATGCAGACTGCAGTGTGTCCCCACGGAGTGGGGAGGATGAAATGAGTCAGCTCATGTAATGCTCCCGTCCTGATGCCTAGGATGTAGTAAGCCCTCAAAGAATTTTAATCCCCCACACTCCCTTGTAGTAAGCCCAAGCCTTCCATAGGTGCTACGGAACTGAATCTAATTAGGCTAACACCACAGCACATTTCCTCATGTAGGTGGCTGCACTCTGTCCTCTTTATGTCTCCAAGATGCACTTGCTCCCAATTCTTGGAGGCTCCGTTAGAATGAGAAAAGCACAAGAAGCTGATTTTCCCCCAAGGAGAGACAGGCAAGACACTGAAAGAAACTGAGACTGCTGCTATTCTAAGAGTTCAATGAGAAACAGTCATTAGAGCCACGGCCTGCTGTGCAGAAAACAGGCTGAAGTAAGAGAGCGGTTTGGATTCAATGACCCGAAGTGCTTGCTTCCCATCTATTTGCTGCCTTCTTACATTATCTTAGCAAATGCCAGCTTAGCTGCCAGAGGTACACAGGGTATATTGCACAGAATGAACTGAGCAAATTTTAAGCTCAGTGTTGCCCCCTAAAAGGTGAGGTGGGAGAGAATCACCTGGCTAAAAGGTGTTCATTGCCACCTGGACAGTTTGGAGGTGTTTCCTGGGAGACTGTTTCTGGGTGTGGGCTGACAATGAGCTGGCAGACTGTGGAGCTCCCCTTACACCGAATCCATAAACTCTTTAGCCCAAGTGCCCTCAGATACTCACAACCGTCACTTAAACAGCACTTGCTGGATGAATGGCAAATGTGTCTCCACAATCTCCCTTAGGATTAATTAGTCATTTCCTGGCCTTTGTTGTGATATACTTACTGCTCAACAACAGTCCAGCACAGGTCAGAAACCTGCCTGATGGCCATTAGTGAACAGAAATTGAAACCACGAATCCCTTTTGTTATAAATAAACTCCCTCTACTGCTTGTGAAAGATATATTATTGAAATTAAAGATGCACTTACACCCTTAGAAGAAGGTTGTTTTCTTTACCTCAAAAACTGAGAACTATCCAGCCCTTCAGGCCATGTGGGCATGATCCTTTGATTCATCTTTGGCTGATAATATGTAAAATAAACGTCAAAGTCCTTAACACCAAATCATGCCATCTCCTCTTGAAAGAGACTGGTAAAAGAGGACGAGCACATGGATGAAGAGTAGGATCCACCCTCTCCAAGGGGACACAGCAGCGCTCATACGAACGCCAAACTTTTATCCATCCATCCACGCAATCATTTAGCATATATGGAACATCTACTAGATGCTAGAAACTGCGCCAAGGAAAAGCTTGGTCCCAGTCTTTCTAGATATGAGTGTCCTCCCTAGGAAACTACCTCAAATTCTCCAGGAATGATGGGAGGTCACCTGAATTCAGTGCAAGGAATTAGCAATGAGATAAGAAAAGACCTGATTGATGAGTAATACAAGAACAACTATTTCCCTCAAGACTTTTTTGAGGTTACAAGTTTGCTGGGCCTTTTTGCTTTATATGTAATAATAAGGGTCAGAGGCTGTTTAACTGGTTTATTACTTGCCTCTCAAGCCAAGGATTTTGCTCAAGTGACACATGGTATTTGGTGAACACACAGAACATAACAATCTTGTCTTTTGGAATGCCAAGAAACACAAACTGGAATCAAGATTGCCGGGAGAAATATCAATAACCTCAGATATGCAGATGACACCACCCTTATCGCAGAAAGTGAAGAGGAACTCAAAAGCCTCTTGATGAAAGTGAAAGTGGAGAGTGAAAAAGTTGGCTTAAAGCTCAACATTCAGAAAACGAAGATCATGGCATCCGGTCCCATCACTTCATGGGAAATAGATGGGGAAACGGTGGAAACAGTGTCAGACTTTATTTTTCTGGGCTCCAAAATCACTGCAGATGGTGACTGCAGCCATGAAATTAAAAGATGCTTACTCCTTGGGAGGAAAGTTATGACCAACCTAGATAGCATATTCAAAAGCAGAGACATTACTTTGCCAACAAAAGTTCGTCTAGTCAAGGCTATGGTTTTTCCTGTGGTCATGTATGGATGTGAGAGTTGGACTGTGAAGAAGGCTGAGCGCTGAAGAATTGATGCTTTTAAACTGCGGTGTTGGAGAAGACTCTTGAGAGTCCCTTGGACTGCAAGGAGATCCAACCAGTCCATTCTGAAGGAGATCAGCCCTGGGATTTCTTTGGAGGGAATGATGCTAAAGCTGAAACTCCAGTACTTTGGCCACCTTATGCGAAGAGTTGACTCATTGGAAAAGACTCTGATTTGGGAGGGATTGGGGGCAGGAGGAGAAGGGGACGACAGAGGATGAGATGGCTGGATGGCATCACTGACTTGATGGACATGAGTCTGAGTGAACTCCGGGAGTTGGTGATGGACAGGGAGGCCTGGTGTGCTGCAATTCATGGGGTCGCAAAGAGTCGGACACGACTGAGTGACTGATCTGATCTGATCTGATTGCTAAATAAATGTATAATTAATAGACACCTATTTGTCTTATTATAGCTTTGATATAATCTTTGTTAGGTTCTGTGAGTACAAAGTAGAAACAGGAGACTGTAGCAGAAATGCCAGCCACATCTCTACCTGTCATTGTCTCTCCAATCATCCCCACTTCCTAGAGAACCTCCTCGTTGAGACTCAATCCCAAGTATCAAGGGCTCTGCAGCCTGGTCATAACTGACTACACCAGGTCAAGCAGAGCCAATATCTGGAACTCTTCAAAATTTAAAAAATGAATTGAGTCAATAAATTAATCAATGTTCGGTGTTTTATCTAGAAGGCTGTGTAAATTTGGGGTTGTGACCACTTTGGGGGCTTCTCTGGTTTACATGATGGATACATGCATGGAGAAGCCCTTCTATGATAGAAAAAGGGAGCAGAAGTGAGGATCTCTATCTCACAACTCTCTGGGTCCTATGACGTCCTGCTATGATAGTAGCCATATGCTCTGATTATACATTCGTCTTTATAACTCTCCTTCTAAAATTTAAGACTTTTAATACTTATAACCAAAGAATAAGTGACTGATACAGGGAGAATAAAGGTCTAGATCCTTCTCAGGAGCAGAAGGAACATGAAATGTAGAGGTCAATATGCATTAGTCTATGAGAATCCAACAATCCAATAGAATCAGGGAAAGATACCATATCTACAGAAGTTTTTGTCTCAGTTTCTAGACAGCTTGAATCTAATGTAGTTGGCCCATTTCTGCTTCACTTAGAACATATTTGGCACCAAAATCATTTCACTGCCTTTATCTATAACTATTTCAGCTTGTTGTCTTTGTGACTTTAGAGCAGAACTTTCCAATAGAGTTTTCTAAGATGATGGGAATGTTCTATAGCTCTGCTATCCAATAACAAAACCACAAGCTGCATGTGATTATTTAGCAGTTGGAATGTGGCTAATATGATTAAGTCACTGAATTTTTAATTTTATTTAGTGTTGATGGATTTCAACACAAGCATAAATAGTCAAATGTCAGAATATAGTAGTTACTGTATTGGATAGAATATGTCTAGAGTATATTCTAAAATACCAACATTTTGCTCTCTTCATGTTACAACCCACTCTAACAGCCACCCAATGATTCCCCATGCTTCCTCTCTTGCCTCTCCATAAGGTCATTCCTCACAGAAATGCTGGAGAGATCTTTAAAAGATGCAAACCAGCTTTGAATGCTTGCTCAAAACCTTCCTATGTATATATCAATATATAATGAAATTGAAACTGCCCCAGTCCTCAGGGTCCTATCTGATCTGGCTTTCCCACCTTGTCTCCTCTTGACTCCCCACCACTCAGCCCCATATTCATATTTCTCCAGCCTCACTGGCTTTCCTTCTGTCCCCCCAAACACTTCAAGGTCACCATCAGCTCAGGATCTTGAATTATGTCTTTTCTACTTGGAATATTTTCTCCCAGATATTGCTGTGACTGGCTCTATTTTATCATTCAGCTCCCAGTTCATGAGTCATCTTCTCAGAGAAGACTTTCCTGGCCACCATAGCTATGAAAAAGCATATGCAATGCTGCAATGGATGGCTCCCTTTTCTTTGCTTTTTCACTGTTTTATTTTTGCTCATAAGACTATCACCTTCTGAATTTATTTCATGTGTATCTTTCAATATGACTGTATCTATGTATCCATACATCTATCCATTCACCCATCATTAACCTCTGCACCTTTGCACAAAAATGTAAGCCTTTAAGCAGAGAGACTGTCATTGCTACAGCCCCAGAGCCTCGAATCCTGCCTGGCACAAAGCAGGTCTTCAAAAATGCTGCTTAATGGATGGAATGACTGCCCATTAAGGGTTTGGATCCTTCAATGTGGCCCTCCCAAGGCTTCCTTCTCAGCCCAGGCTGAGACCCTCTGGGAAGGTCCTGATGTGACAATAACTGAGCTCCTAACTTTTCTCAAACTGACTCCTCTGTTTTTGCTTCCATCTCTGTTAATGATAACATCATCCTGATTATTGTTCAGGTTGAGCACATCAATGTCAGCTCAACTTCTTGATTTCTCTCACCCCATGTTCTATCTTTCAGCAAATCCTGTTGGCTCAGATCATCACTTCTCACTACCTGCCATCTCTTGGTCTGAACCACTATCATCTCTTGCCCATATCACAATAGGGCTCTCCTAACTTCCCCTACTTGTAACCTCAGATCCTTCATTCTAATCCCAACAGAATGATTCTATTGAAATATAAATCAAAGAATGTCATTCATTTGCTCAAAGCCTTGACATACCTTCTCATTTTACTCAGAGTAAAAGCCAAAGTGACCTTACAGAGACACAGAAAGCCCTACACCATCCAACCCCATTGTCTCTCTGACCTCATCTTCCGCAAAGCTCTCCTCCCCACTCCTCTGACACTACACTGAACTCCTGGCGCAACAAAAATGCCACACACTTGGGAACTTGGCCCATGCTGTGTTTTCTTCAGTGAAGCTGCTACTCAAGTCATTCCTATTCCCTTCTCACTTTGTTTTTCACGATAGGACTTTATAGCTTTTAATATACTACAATATTTTTTTATTTGTGCTGTTCATTTTTCATCTGTTTCCCTAGCATATAAACTTTATGAAAGCGGGGACTTCTGCTGCTTTTTTGTTTGTTTTGTTCACTCCTATATCCCCAGTATCAGGAGCAGAATTCAATTATTATTTGTTGAATGAATGAATGAATGATATAATGAATGACAGTTGACATCCAGAAACTCGACTAGTTAAGGTGATCTAAATAGAAACAAGATTTGACTTTCTAAAGAAAAATTCATTTTCAAGATAACTAGAGGTCACACAAATTAAATAAATGCTAAAGGATCAACTTACAGACTTATGTCCCAAAGTCTTGAGTTCACTGAGAGATAAAGTTGGTTGATCTAGTTATCTAGTTTCAGAGCAGAATATTCTTCTTATTCATGGTCATTGAACACTGTTGGTTCATTAGATCCCCTTGGCTAACATATAACATGCCTTTCAGCTAGCCACAGATGCAGAGAGGAGAACTTGTAAATAAGTCAAGTAAGTGAGTTTAAAAATCTCTTCATTCATGATTTTCTTGTTAACATTGCTTACAAACTGCATGCTCTTTAGAGCTGCTTTCCACCTTAGGAGATAACACCAGGAGGCCTGAAAGACTCAAAAGGGATGTTGAGAAAATGTGTACTTTGCTCCAGATAGGAATTTGTACTTAGACTATTCCATTTCAAGAAAACTGTCCCTGCAAATGGAGGTGGAGCCACAAACATTTCAATAAAGTACAAGTCACCATCAAGAAATTAAAGGAGTAATACTCCATTGTGTATATGTACCACAGCTTTCTTATCCATTCATCTGCTGATGGACATCTAGGTTGCTTCCATGTCCTGGCTATTATAAACAGTGCTGCAATGAACATTGGGGTACACGTGTCTCTTTCCCTTCTGGTTTCCTCAGTGTGTATGCCCAGCAGTGGGATTGCTGGGTCATAAGGCAGTTCTATTTCCAGTTTTTTAAGGAATCTCCACACTGTTCTCCATAGTGGCTGTACTAGTTTGCATTCCCACCAACAGTGTAAGAGGGTTCCCTTTTCTCCACACCCTCTCCAGCATTTATTATTTGTAGACTTTTGGATCGCAGCCATTATGACTGGTGTGAAATGGTACCTCATAGTGGTTTTGATTTGCATTTCTCTGATAATGAGTGATGTTGAGCATCTTTTCATGTGTTTTTTAGCCATCTGTATGTCTTCTTTGGAGAAATGTCTATTTAGATCTTTGGCCCATTTTTTGATTGGGTCATTTATTTTTCTGGAGTTGAGCTGTAGGAGTTGCTTGTATATTTTTGAGATTAGTTGTTTGTCGGCTGCTTCATTTGCTATTATTTTCTCCCATTCTGAAGGCTGTCTTTTCACCTTGCTAATAGTTTCCTTTGATGTGCAGAAGCTTTTAAGTTTAATTAGGTCCCATTTGTTTATTTTTGCTTTTATTTCCAATATTCTGGGAGGTGGGTCATAGAGGATCCTGCTGTGATGTATGTCAGAGAGTGTTTTGCCTATGTTCTCCTCTAGGAGTTTTATAGTTTCTGGTCTTACGTTGAGATCTTTAATCCATTTTGAGTTTATTTTTGTATATGGTGTTAGAAAGTGTTCTAGTTTCATTCTTTTACAAGTGGTTGACCAGATTTCCCAGCACCACTTGTTAAAGAGATTGTCTTTAATCCATTGTATATTCTTGCCTCCTTTGTCAAAGATAAGGTGTCCATATGTGCATGGACTTATCTCCGGGCTTTCTATTTTGTTCCATTGATCTATATTTCTGTCTTTGTGCCAGTACCATACTGTCTTAATAACTGTGGCTTTGTAATAGAGCCTGAAGTCAGGTAGGTTGATTCCTCCAGTTCCATTTTTCTTTCTCAAGATCACTTTGGCTATTCGAGGTTTTTTGTATTTCCATACAAATTGTGAAATTATTTGTTCTAGCTCTGTGAATAGCTAGAAAGCTGTGGTACATATACACAATGGAGTATTACTCAGCCATTAAAAAGAATATATTTGAATCAGTTCTAATGAGGTGGATGAAACTTGAGCCTATTATACAGAGTGAAGTAAGCCAGAAGGAAAAACACCAATACAGTATACTAACGCATATATATGGAATTTAGAAAGATGGTAACGATAACCCTGTATACGAGACAGCAAAAGAGACACTGAAGTATAGAACAGTCTTATGGACTCTGTGGGAGATGGAGAGGGTGGAAAGATTTGGGAGAATGGCATTGAAACATGTGAAATGTCATGTATGAAACGAGATGCCAGTCCAGGTTCAATGCACGATGCTGAATGCTTGGGGCTGGTGCACTGGGACGACCCAGAGGGATGGTATGGGGAGGGAGGAGGGAGGAGGGTTCAGGATGGGGAACACATGTATACCTGTGGTGGAAAAAAAAAAAAAAAGAGAGAAAGATGAAAAAAAAAAAAAGGAGTAGTTAGATTTTTGTCTTGTTAGTGTTTTTCTAATCCTTGAGGAAGGGATTAACATTATGTTTCTACATTGCTTTGTAATTGCAGATTTCTTCTTTTCTAAGGTCTGAATATCTTTAAAGGCTACTTATGTTATTTTGCATTTATGTCCTCATAATTGTATTGCTTTTATCAAGTAATATGTAGAAGAAGTCTGAATTATATTATATTCTGCAGACCTTAAAAAAAAAAAAATAAAGTTAGAAGGAGAAAAAAAAAAAAAAAGAATCCACCTACAATACGGGAGACCTGGGTTCGATCCCTGGGTTAGGAAGATCCCCTGGAGGACGGCATGGCAACCCTCTCCAGTATTCCCTTGCCTGGAGAATCCCCATAGACAACGGAGCCTGGTGGGCTACAGTCAGTGGGGTTGCAAAGAGTTGGACATGACTGAGCAACTAAGCACAGCACATGAAGCAGTTGTAGATATTGGGCACAATGATTAAATAACCCAATGTGGAAACGTTCTTGTAAAAAAAAAAAAAAAGAAAGAAATGAAAGGACACATGACTGGAACCAGAACTGCATCGCTTCTCTTTCACATCACCTCAGTTGTACCAATGCTGCAGTACCCACCTCGGGCTTCGTAGATGAAGCTAAGAAGAATGGAAACAATAATGCATGCTGTCTTCCATTAAAGAAATAAATCAAGGACTTGGAGAGGCCAACAAGCTTAGTTTTATGAAACCGACATAGTATGTACAACAGAGCAGACACAGAAAGATGCTCATTCACATATGACTCCAGTTCACGCCCATGAGCTCCAGTAAACTGAAGCAGCCACATTGCAACTGTAACTGAGTACCCAAAGAAGCCACTGGCTTTCCTGGACCCACCACGTATTCCAGCTCTCCACTGGAGGAGGGGAGGTGATGGAAATAAATATTTCCTAGGAACCGATGATCTTGTAAAGCATTTTGTGGTCTGGCTTTACTCATTCATGTTTTTACGCATTTGTTCAGTATGCATGGATTGAGTATCCATTTTATGTAAGCCAGGGATTGGATCTACAAGGACAAAGAGGGGACAGGAGCCTCGTGGTGGAGTCCAGCACATAAACAAGTAGAGTGGCAGCTCCCTGTGGTGGAACACTGAACAGTGGAGAGCTATTCTATCTGAGGAATGGTTTCTAAAGCCAGAAACTGTGATTCAAAATCAAAATCATCTTTAAATCTCTTAAGAAACACTACTTGAGTACCAACTTACAACTTCTCAGTAAGTCGATTTCAGCTAGTTTTTCCACTAGAGAGCTGTTCTTTGGCTGACACAGAGACGTGGTTGGCTTCTGTTTAGGGGTCATGTAGAATGCAAAATACAAATCTTCGAGCAGCAAAATTCCAGTCAACAAGGGAAGCTTCTCACAGAATTAAGGTCATATGAGAACTGAGGCCAGCCTGAGACAGACACTAATTAAGGGAAATAGGTGGCAGAATCCCAAATTATGTAGCGCAACGTCGCTACCTCTCTCTCTCTCGCTCCTCACTCTCTCTTCTCTCTCTCTGTCTATTTGGGTTGAACACATAGACTTGAATGTGAGTAAGTCCAACGCCTGAATAAAGTCACTGGATGGTACTACTTGTTGGATGCTTTATATACTTTTTTAATCCTCAAAATAGTTGTGCAAAATGTATGTTATTTTATCCAGAAGATGAGATAAACTTAGCCAGGATCATATAGCAAGTAAGCTAAAGTCCTTGTATCAATCACAGATGGCATAATAACATTGGACATTTGACTTTCTAATAAAAGAACTATGTTCAGAGCAATGGGCAGGGTACAGTGGCCTATGATGGACAGGGCAATATCTTGGACCTAGTGACAGAAGTGGTGCTGCCACCTCTCAGCATAAAGGAGCAAGGAACATAAGGAAAGAGAATTGTGGAGTTGTGGTTATAAGCTGAGAGATGCCTAAGCATGGAGGGAGCCAGAGGCATAAATATTCCCCAGCTTCTTTCCACTTTCAATCTACTGCCTTTTTGCAAGCTTCCCCATTAACTGAACATAAGAAGACAGAGGGCAAGAGGACCTGTTCAAACAGCCCATGATGTTCAGTCTTCTGGGACAATGAAGTGGGTAGTTGGTGAGTCAGGAGGGACAAATGGAGGATAGCCAGAGCAATTCTGCCAGGGAGTAAGTCATCTCTTCAGTATCTGACTCATCTGCACATTCCACTGAACAATGTCTGTCACAGTATAAGTGATTAATGAACACATGTATTAATACTTTTTTTCTTTCCCCTCCACTTTTCTGTCTCCAAAACCTCAGGCATTGCCAGCTAAATGTGGGCAGCTAGTGATAATCTATATAATAAGAAAGGATTGCTCCCTTCTTCAGCCTTCACCTTAGTTTGGGAGATGTGAGTGGAGAACACTCCAGAGCAGGATTCCCCCTTGTAAAGACTCTATGTTCCTTGCCCTTTTGCAGTTGGCCTGGAGTCTGGGAACAGGGAGGGTGGAGTGTTTCTTTTTCTGGGGATGCTTCCAAGTCATTTTGTAGAGCATCAGCAACTTTAATTTGGGTCATAACCAAAGTTTGAGAACCCAGCTACTCAGTGAACTTCTTTACAAGATGTTGGGGGAAAAACCCATTCTTTTTCAAGTGGTCAAAATTGTTGTCAGAAAGCATTTTAGATTTGTATCATATTCATGAGAAAAATGTGGCAGAACAGGGCTGCCTATCTGTTCCTTCCATTAGTGCTTATTAACTGCCCATCAAGTGACCCTGTACCACAAACAATCAGACTGAGAAGACAATAAGGATGAAGAAATATAGTTTAAAGGCTAAAACCAACAATGATTATATTTTTTCTCCTCAGGGCCCCCTCCCAAAATTTAGTGTTTCAAAAATGGGTCAGTCCCGCTCTGAAGAGGTCATCTTGCTCTGATTAGACAAAAAAAAAAAAAGGTTTGTTTATTACAGACCTTTCATGTGGTTGTTGATGGTCTTTAAACACAAGCAGCTGAGATCTCACTATTGTCAAAATTTCTCTGGACATACCTGCATAACAAGAGAAGGTGATATGGAATTGTCAGGCTTGAAGGTCCTGGGGAGTTGTCTGGTACCTCCTTTGTCTTTTTGTTCTCAGTCTTCCCCACACTAGTTAACAGAACTCTTTCTGAGGGTGAGGGCCCTGAAGAAGAGAAACCTAACTTGCCTGTCATGCTTATAAGAAAGCAAACTTCTCTCTTTGAATCTTGCCTGTTCAGAATTAAAAATGAAAAGTATAATAGTTTAATACATTTTATGACCTTCATGTTTTATTAAATTCCAAAAAGGCATTCCATTCAAAAGAGGGTCAGATTTTAAATTAAGGCTCTACAACAAATATTTAAACTCAGATTTAATAAAAAAGTTACTGTGTATTCATGTACTTGCAATTGATTATAGAAGACTTAGGTACTGAAATTTTAAAAGGGTAATAGATATTGTAAATGGATAATAATGTTTAACAGGATACTGAATTTGATATTTATTTGGACTGTTTTATGTACATTTTGAAAATGTATGAAACAATGAAAATTAATTTTTAGGTACAAGTGCTTCACACATACAAGTGGCATAATAAATATTGATCGAAAAATGTATGGATTATAGGAATGAAAAAACATCTACAGACTTTATACTCTTTTTAAAATGAGAACTTCTACACTTTAATTAATTCGATGAGCAAAATTTCATACAGAGTTTAATTTATTCTAACACCGCAACAAGCCTTGAAGGAGCTATGTGAAATATTCATGCATCCCTAAGAACTATGGAAATCCTAAGGAGTTATGTGAAATGTTCATGCATCCTTAAAGAACTGAGCATTGAGGAGGAGAGGCATAACCAATATAGACATAAAGGATTGAGAGAACAAGAGGAAAGAGATACCCGGCTCTCTTCCAGCTTTCAGGGGACCTGGAAAAGTTAGATAAGACTTAATGGGGGATGGAAAATTGAGGCAGCTCTTGAGTAACTTCCAAAAGGGCATATAATATGTTCTCCCATCTTATCATTATAAGCATTTAAAGATTGTCAAAGGACTTGCCGAAGATTCCTAGCAAGGCAGAATAAAAAGGCTATTTAAAAAAATTAAACTTCCTCCATACCAGTATTTTTCTTCAAGGAAATATTCTCTTTAGCTTTGCTTCCAGAAGTTTTACTATATGGCGCCTAGATACAATATTCTTGTATTTTTCCAATATGGTTCACAGACCTTCTTAAATCTGTGGGTAAGTGTCTTTCATTAGTATTGAAGAATTCTTGACTATTCCCTTTCACCCCTCCCCCCAAATATTATTCCTTTCTTATCCTTTCTTCTTATTCTCCTAGGGTCACAATTATATATATGTTAGATAGTTTAATTCATCTCACACATTTCTTTCTGCTCTATTCTTTTTATTGTTTTTCTTTCCAGTATTTCATTTTGGGTATTTTTAAAAATACATTCAGTAATCCTATTTTCTGTTCTATCCGGTCTGCTGTTAAACCTATTCAATTGAAGATATTGTATTTAAAAAAATTTTCTTTTTTATTGAAGGATAATTGCTTTACAGAATTTTGTTGTTTTCTGTCAAACCTCAACATGAATCAGCCATAGGTATACATATATCCCCTCCCTCTTGAACCCCCTCCCATCTCCCTTCCCATCCTACCCCTCCAGGTTGACAAAGAGCCCTTGTTTGAGTTTCCTGAGCCATACAGCAAATTCCCATCAGCCATCTATTTTATATATGGTGAAAGAGGAGAGTGAAAAAGTTGGCTTAAAGCTCAACATTCAGAAAACTAAGATCATGGCATCTGGTCCCACCACTTCATGGGAAATAGATGGGGAAACAGTGGAAACAGTGGCAGACTTTATTTTTGGGGGGCTCCAAAGTCACTGCAGATGGTGACTGCAGCCATGAAATTAAAAGACGCTTACTCCTTGGAAGGAAAGTTATGACCAACCTAGATAGCATATTGAAAAGCAGAGACATTACTTTGTCAATAAAGGTCCGTCTAGTCAAGGCTATGGTTTTTCCAGTGGTCATGTATGGATGTGAGAGTTGGACTGTGAAGAAAGCTGAGCGCCAAAGAATTGATGCTTTTGAACTGTGGTGTTGGAGAAGATTCTTGAGAGTCCCTTGGACTGCAAGGAGATCCAACCAGTCCATTCTGAAGGAGATCAGTCCTGGGTGTTCTTTGGAAGGAATGATGCTAAAGCTGAAACTCCAGTACTTTGGCCACCTCATGCAAAGGGTTGACTCATGGGAAAAGACTCTGATGTTGGGAGGGATTGGGGGCAGGAGGAGAAGGGGACGACAGAGGATGAGATGGCTGGATGGCATCACTGACTCTATGGACGTGAGTCTGGGTGAACTCCGGGAGTTGGTGATGGACAGGGAGGCATGGTATGCTGCGATTCATGGGGTCGCAAAGAGTCAGACACGACTGAGCAACTGAAGTGAAGTGAATGTAAATTTCCATGTTACACACTCCATACATCTCCTCCCCTCTCCCCATGTCCATAAGTCTATTCTCTATGTCTGTTTCTCCATTGCTGCCCTGTAAATAAAGTCTTCAGTACCATTTTTCTAGATTCCATATATACGCATTAGAATACAAGATTTATCTTTCTCTTTCTGACTTACTTCACTCTGTATAATAGGTTCCAGGTTCATGCACCTCATTAGAACTGACTTGAAGGTGTTCCTTTTTATGGCTGAGTAATATTCCATTGTGTATATGTATCACAACTTCTTTATCCAGTCATCTGTTGATGGATATCTAGGTTGCTTCCATGTTCTAGCTATTGTAAATAGTGCTGCAATGAACAATGGGATACATGTGTCTCTTTCAATTTTGGTTTCCTCAGGGTATATGCCTAGGAGTGGGATTGCTGGGTCATATGGTGGTTTTATTCCTAGTTTTTTAAGGAATCACCATGCCGTCTTCCATAGTGGCTATATCAATTTACATTCCCACCAACAATTTAAGAGCGTTCCCTCTTCTCCACACTCTCTCCAGCATTTACTGTTTGTAGACTTTTTAATGATGGCCATTCTTACCAGCGGAGAAGGCAATGGCACCCCACTCCAGTATTCTTGCCTGGGAAATCCCATGGGCGGAGGAGCCTGGTAGGCTGCAGTCCATGGGATCGTGAAGAGTTGGACACGACTGAGCAACTTCCCTTTCACTTTTCACTTTCATTCATTGGAGAAGGAAATGGCAACCCACTCCAGTGTTCTTGCCTGGAGAATCCCAGGGACGGGGAAGCCTGGTGGGCTGCCGTCTGTGGGGTTGCACAGAGTCAGACATGACTGAAGTGACTTGGCAGCATTCTGACTGGGGTGGGGTGATATCTCACTGTAGTTTTAATTTGCATTTCTCTAATAATGAGTGATGCTGAGCTCTTTTCACATGTTTGTTAGCCATCTGTATGTCTTCTTTGGAGAAATGTCTGTTTAGGTCTTTTTCTTACTTTTTGATTGGGTTGTTTGTTTTTCTGGCTTTGATTTGTATGAGCTACTCGTATATTTTGGAAATTAATCCTTTGTCTGTTGTTTCATTTGTTATTATTTTCTCCCATTCTGAGGGTTGTCTTTTCACTTTGCTTATAGTTTCCTTTGCTGTGCAAAATCTTTTAGGTTTAATCAGGTCCCACTTGTTTACTTTTGTTTTTATTTCCATTACTCTAGGAGGTGGGTCATAGAGGATCTTGCTTTGATTTCTGTCATCACGTGTTCTGCCTATGTTTTCCTCTGAGAATTTTATAGTTTCTGGTCTTACATTTAGATCTTTAATTCATTTAAAGTTTATCTTTGTGTATGGTGTTAGAAACTGTTATAATTTCATTCTATTACATGTAGCTGTCCAGCCCAGCCCCATTTATTGAAGAGGCTGTCTTTGCCCCATTGTGTATTCTTGCCTATTTTGTAAAAAATAAGGTGGCCATAGGTGCGTGGGTTTATTTCTGGGCTTTCTATCTTTTTCCATTGGTCTATATTTCTGTTTTTCTGCCAATACCATACTGTCTTGATGACTATAGATCTGTAGTATAATCTGAGGTCAGAAAGGTTGATTCCTCCAACTCCATTGTTCTTTCTCAAGAATGTTTTGGCTATTCGGGGTCTTTTGTGTTTCCATATGAATTGTGAAATTTTTTGTTCTAGTTCTGTGAAAAATGCCATTGATAATTTGATAGGGGTTGCATTGAATCTGTAGATTGCATTTGGTAATATAGTCATTTTCACAATATTGATTCTTCCTAGCCAGGAACATGGAATAGCTCTCCAGCTATTTATGTCAACTTTGATTTCTTTCATTAGTGTCTTATAATTTTCTGTGTACAATTATAAATTTATTTTTTAATTGTAGGAAAATTGCGTTACAATGTTGTGTTGGTTTCTGCCATACAACAAAGCAAAACAGCCATAGTTATACATATATCACCTTCCTCTTGACAGATACTGTATTTTGTACATCTAGAATGTTAGTTTAATGACTTTCTAATGGATTCTAATTCTCTGTTGAAATATTTTACTTTTTTACACAAGTCATCTATTTCCCCTTTTTGTTTCCCTTAACGCCATTTTCTGAAGCTCTTTGTCTGTTAATTTCAATATCTAGAGTATCTCTGGATTTGCTTCTGTTAACTCTACAGTTTCTGTTGTCTCTCTTTTCTCAGTCATTTTTCTCTAAATTTATGTTTAGTAAATTTTGATAATATGCTGGACATTTAAAATAATGTTTTACAGAGGTTTCAAATTATGTTCTATTCTTCTAAATGGAGTTGAGTTTTATTCTGGTAGGTGGTTAAATCAAAGGTGAATCCCCTTGATTCTTTTCAGGCCTGGAAAAAGCTTTATCAAAGTAGATCTATTTCAGCTTTTATTCCTCTTATCCTCAGGGCGTTCTTGTTTCTACAGAATGGACATTTTAGGATGTCTAATTGTCCAAAGTGTTGCCCGAGGTACCTCCACTCCCCTCTGGGATCTCTGATCAGCTCTCAAACACTCAGCATGCTTCGTGTTGCACATGCAAAGTCCCGAAGTTGGCCTAGAACCTAAGGAATAATTCCACACAGATTTTTGAAATGCTTTCTCTGTGGTTTACCTATTTTTTGTCACTCTGCTCCAAAGATCCCAGTTAGGACTCTAATTTTCCTTCCTTTGGCCATTAAGATCACTTTTCATTGCTTGGGCTCCTCTTCCCTGTATTAGAGCCCAGGAAATATCCTTGTGGAGAAATACTGAGAGAATATGACTAAAATCCCCTATGCCTTCTTTCTTTTAAGGGACACAACATTTTATATTTTCATTCTCCAATATCTGCCAAAAAATATCTAATTTATCCAAGTTTTAAGGTTATTTGATGGACATGTGAGTCTAGTACTACTCTGTCACACTGAAGTGTCCCTACTAAACAGAAATTCAAATCCATATATACACATGCATAATAAACTGGTTTACTTGTGTGCTCTCACACACGTCTGTGTTTATATGTGTATACATGCATACAAGTTTACTTACGTGTGAAGATAAACACACATGTGAATGTATATATATATACATATATATCACATGCATATGTGTACTTGTGAATATACACATGACTAAAACTGTGTGCATGCTTGTACACCCACATACACATGGTTGAAGTCTAATTCATGCTAGAATTTAATCACCAGCTAGAATTGGCTGGTGGTTAGAAGGTAGAGATTTGCCTTCCCACTGCCAGATAGGCTGTGAAGATTTATTTGGTTAACTGAAGATTTTCATGAGGGTTAATTCACTAGTCATTGGCTCATTGATTCCTTACTGTGAATTCCCTGAAATAGTCTCTCTTTCTAATGGAGTCCCACAAGGGTAAACGCTAGAGCTGGCACTGAAGAGCAGGTCTCTAGATGTCTCACCAAATGCTCTTGCCATATATCATTTCAATCTTAAAAGGGAATTAATCTTTTCCTGATATTTCTCACTCCATGAGATACATGTTTACTTGCTGCACTGAATACTGGCTATTAATTGACATGCTCTGAGTGGTTCTGGAAATTCAACTTCATCCCACTGCTTCAGTTTCAGACATAAACTTCAGTAAACTTTAATATAATTCTCTCCAAAAACAAAAGACATTGTTGCTCACACAACAAGGTGAATATGGTGAAGAGAAAAAAAAGAGCTAACACCCAGAGAGAAGAAAAGTTTGGATAAAGTAAAAGTGAGTGGCAGTGCCAAGCAATTTGTCAGTTCTGATGTTTTTATTTTTGGACACCCTGTGCTCTTCCTCTGGTCTTACCCCAGTTCTGGTAGAGTCCCTAGCTCCTTAGTGGTTTTTCCATTCTCCCCTCTAATCCTCAAATCCTAATTCTCAAGTTGGAATGACCAGTGATGATGATCTAAAAGTTCCCTTGAAGACACTTGTGGTTTAACAAAGCACCTAAGTCTTGAACTAATGAAGCAAAATTCCAAAGGTAATATTTATAGCATTAAAGAATAAGTATTGTTATATGATATATTACTATAGTACATATTATACTATGCAGTGTATTATTTATACAATATAAATAAATGTGGAAGATTGGACCAGGGCTCAGCATGAGGCAAAGAAGTCTTTGTGCCCTCCAGAAGTTAGATGCCTGAGGAATAGAAAACAAAAGATTGCTGAAGTCCTTCTGCCCTTGGTCTAGGCAGCTTGGAAATGAGAATATTACAAAGCCCAGAGTGAGGGTGATTAGACAAAGAGACTGTGAAAAAAAAAAAAAGATGGAGCTCTGTGAGGTATCACCCTTTTGAAGTGCTTTTTATTCTTTTTAAAAATAGATAAAATGATTGGCTTCATCAAAGTTTAGTTTAGCAAAGCTGCTTGTAAGTCCTAGAAAGCTGTACATGGTAACAAAACCCATTCTTCATGTCGTATCCAAACTTATCTTTTAAAAATGTAAGTAAATCATGCATGCGTCTTCACTGCTTAAAAAATCCCTCCGTGTTCTGCCATGGTATGGCAACTGGACTGTAAGTCCCTCTGGTCTGCTCCCTGTCTTCTTCCTCTCCAAGCTCCAGCCTCACTGACCTTCTATTTCATAAAGAAGCTCAGCTTGTTTCTTTCTTGGGACCTGTTCACTCCTTCTTTTCAGCTCTTCTTTCTTGTCATTCAGGACCCAGTTCCAACGTCATCACCTCAGAGAGGCTTCCATGACCCATGGCAGGCATCACATTCTCAGTTTGCATTTTTCTTCAGCAATGATCTTGGTTATTTCTGTTTCTGCTCTGAGCCTGAAGTCCCCTTGAGAATGTCCTCTTTGAGGTCACTGCTTTTGTCCTCTTTACCACTGTATGACCTACTGCCAGAGCTATGACTAGTCCAGAGAAGGTTTTCAATAAAGTGTTGAACCAAAGAATTAATAGTTGGAGAAAAACAAATACTGTATGGTAGCACTTAGATTTGGAATCTAAAAAACAAACGTACACATATACATCAGAACAGAAACAGACAGATACAGAGAACAAAATATTAGTTACCAGTGGGGAGAGGGAAGGGGGATGGGGCAATATAGGGGTAGGGAATTAAGAAGTACAAACTACTAAGCATAAAATAAATGAGTTGCAAGGGTGTGTTGTACAATATAGGGAATATAACCAATATTTTATAATGACTGTAAATGGAATATAACTTTAAAAATTGTGAATCACTATGCTGTACACCTGAAAGTTCAATATTAATAATATTGGACATCAATTACACCTCAATTGAAAAACAGAATTAGTGAATCAGTGAGCATATTCTCCACTGTGGTATGTTTATAAGAATTTCATTCATGGATCCATAAAATGCCTAAATTGAGATACCACAGAAAGTCTCTAGTCTGATTTTCATGGAACACTGTTCCCCTACTCCCACAGCATACTCAATAGCTTCTCTGCTTAAAATAGGAATCTTATGCCACAGCCCGTTTCATTCTGGGCAGCCTTCCTAGCCCTTCACTCAGTGTACATTGACTTTTATTTGCTGCACGATGTTCATATGTTCATCTGGATTCCAAGTTCTTAGGAGACCTGCAGTGTCTAATTAGAAGGAGAGGGAGGGATGGTCACAGAGATAGGAGGAAGAAGGGACATCTCACAGTCTGACAGTGAAAGAGGAAGCAAGACTCCCTAAGGTTCATGAGAAAAAAAAACCTGGAAGCTGCAACCATCTAGCTAAGGAAAAAGTGTAGATATACTTTCTTAAGTGAAGGGCATCATAATATCACAGAAAAGGAAAGCACTGATAAGAGCTCAGATGCTGCCATTGAATTGATCTGAATTCAAGATCACAGTAGTAGAGTGACATCAGATAATACACTTTGTAAGCTCCAAATTTCCCACTTGTACTTTAGGGAAATAAACTCTTTTTCAGAGAGATACTATAGACATTGATCTAATCTTTGTAAAATACTTAGCACTGTATACTGACATGGAGTAAACCTTCAATAAAAGTGAGTTCCTCATATTAAAATAATAATGTTCATTATGGTGGCCCTATGTTATGAACAAAAGGATATATTCTGTGCAGTAAACTTTATTAATACCCAACGCTATTATTCTCTCTAAGTTTCAGTATAAAATAAATAAAACTTCAAATATCCAAACAGCATGGCACAATTCATATTATTGTTAATAAAACTTTTATTTTTATAACATTTTATATTTTGCAAATCCCTTTCATGGATATTCTCTCATTTGATGATTCGCAGCTGCTCTTTCACTGAATAATGTAAAGCTGTAGCAATAATATTTTATAATAAGAGTTACCTGTATTCCAGCTCAAGAGCCAGCTGCATCATTTCAGTCTTAATGTTTTGTTTGGCTGAATCAGATTTCCTATACCAGAAAGTACAGAGTCAATTTGTTCTCTCGAAAGTTCAAATATTAAAGGTAGGGAAGAAAAGTCTTTATCTTAAAAAGGCAGCTTGCAGGTGTCAAGTTTGCTGCCACCCACAGATGCTTAACCTGGAGAAATCAGAAATAATGGAGGATTAAAGATCATGCACCTAGAGTAATTTTGGAAAATGAAGGAGAATCTCAGGTAGAAACATGATTCATTAGCCCAAAACTTTTCAAGTTACATGCTATAAATATTTGAAATGTTTAACTTCTAAGGAGGCAAAGGAATTATTTAACCAAGTGCAGGAAGAGGTGATGAGGAGTAATGGGAACAAACATTAACAAAGAGAACATTTCCTCAACAGGGAGAAGAGCTGATGCAAAGGCTTTGCTTCAGATGGAGATTCCTTGACTTAGAAGAGTTAAAACAAGATGGTGCCTAAGGGCAGGAGTTGAGGGCCAAGTTCCATTTTAGTTCTTGTGATTTTTGACATACTGAGAGTGCACTGAATGATTGTAATGGTTCATTCAGCAACTATTAAACTGGTTTGAGTGAACTGATATAAAGAATAGTCATAAATAGAAACGTTGATGTTTCCCTGGCATGTTGACATCCACTTTTGCTGCTTTTCTTATTCAACACCACCTAATAAATTCATTTTATTTTGCCACTTTTGTTTATGTGACAGTCAGTTAATCTGACTGATATTATCGAGGGAAGGGAAAGTCAAGAGGTAGGGGCAGTGAGTGGGAGGAGGGAGAAAGGTGGATGTTAGGCTGACTTTCATACACTTGCTATCAACTGAAGGATGTAAACACTGCCCCCAACAACCAGCACTAAGGCTGTACCCTCACTTGTACACACAGGTTTCTTGCCAGTTCCTTTTGCTGAATCCTTGTCAGTAATCCTAACTTAGTATCAAATACAAAGAAAGAAGAAAACAAGAAATAGAGGACTCAGTTCACTTCAGTCCCTCAGTCGTGTCTGATTCTTTGTGACCCCATGGACTGCAGCACACCAGGCTTCCCTGTCCATCACCAACTTCCAGAGCTTACTCAAATTCATGTCCATTGAGTCAGTGATGCCATCCAACCATCTCATCCTCTGTCGTTCCCTTTTCCTCCTGCCTTCAATCTTTCCCAGCATCAGGGGCTTTTCAAATGAGACAGCTTTTCACATCAGGTGGCCAAAGTATTGAAGCTTCAGCATCAGTCCTTCCAAAGAACACTCAGGACTGATCTCTTTTAAGATGGACTGGTTGGATCTCCTTGCTGTTCAAGGGACTCTCAAGATTCTTCTCCAACACCACAGTTCAAAAGCATCAATTCTTCAGTGCTCAGCTTTCTTAATAGTCCAACTCTCACATCCATACATGACTACCAGAAAAACCAGTAGTTTTTCTACAGCTTTGACTACATGGACCTTTGTTGGCAAAGTAATGTCTCTGCTTTTTAATATGCTGTCTGGGTTGGTCATAGCTTTTCTTCTAAGGAGCAAGCGTCTTTTAATTTCATGGCTGCAGTCACCATCTGCAGTGATTTTGAAGCCCCCCAAAATAAAGTCTGCCACTGTTTCCATTGTTTCCCCATCTATTTGGCATGAAGTGATGGGACTGGATGCCATAATTTTAGTTTTTCTGAATGTTGAGCTTTAAGCCAACTTTTTCACTCCACTTTCACTTTCATCAAGAGGCTTTTTAGTTCCTTACTTTCTGCGATAAGGGTGGTGTCATCTGCATATCTGAGGTTGTTGATATTTCTCCTGGCAATCTTGATTCCAGCTTGTGCTTCATCCAGTCCAGCATTTTTCGTGATGTGCTCTGCATATAAGTTATATATGCAGGGTGACAATATACAGCCTTGATGTACTCCTTTCTCAATTTGGAACCAGTCTGTTGTTCCATGTCTAGTTCTAACTGTTGCTTCTTGACCTGCATACAGATTTCTCAGGAGGCAGGTAAGGTGGTCTGGTATTCCCTTCTCTTTCAGAATTTTCCACAGTTTGTTGTGATCCACACAGTCAAAGGCTTTGGCATAGTCAATAAGTCAGAAGTAGATGTTTTTCTCGAACTCTGTTGTTTTTTCGATGATCCAATGGATGCTGGCAATTTTGTAAATCCAGCTTGAACATCTGTAAGTTCATGGTTCACGTACTGTTGAAGCCTGGCTTGGAGAATTTTGAGCATTACATTGCTAGTGTGTGAGATGAGTGCAATTGTGTGGTAGTTTGAACATTCTTTGGCATTGCCTTTCTTTGGGATTGGAATGAAAACTGACCTTTTCCAGTCCTGTGGGCACTGTTGAGTTTTCCAAATTTGCTGGCATATTGAGTGCAGCAGTTTCACAGCATCATCTTTCAGGATTTGAAATAGCTACACTGGAATTCCATCACCTCCACTAGCTTTGTTCATAGTGATGCTACCTAAGGCCTACTTAACTTGGTATTCCAAGATGTCTGGTTTTAGGTGAGTGATCACACCATCGTGGTTATCTGGGTCGTGAAGGTCTTTTTTGTATAGTTCTTCTGTATTCTTGCCACTTCTTTTTAATATCTTCTGCTTCTGTTAGGTCCATACCACTTCTGTCCTTTATTGTGCTCATCTTTGCATGAAATGTTCCCTTGGTGTCTCTAATTTTCTTGAAGAGATCTCTAGTCTTTCCCATTCTATTGTTTTCCTCTATTTCTTTGCATTGATCACCGAGGAAGGCTTTCTTATCTCTCCGTGCTATTCTGTGGAACTCTGCATTCAAAGGGTTCCAGCTTTCCTTTTCTTCTTTGCCTTTTGCGTCTTTTCTTTTCTCAGCTATTTGTAAGGCCTCCTTGGACAACCATTCTGGCTTTTTGCATTTCTTTTTCTTGACCATGATCTTCATCACTGCCCCCTGTACAATGTCATAAACCTCCATCCAAAGTTCTTCAGAGTCATGGTATTTCTGTCCTCTAATTTGTCAGTCTAGAAGTTGATAATGAGGTTTTCCAATATCTAGATATGTTTTGAAATGATTTCATTTGCGTGAGGTACCTAGAATATGCAAATTATTAAAGACACAAAGTATAATAGAGATTATAGGGACTGAGAGGAAGGAGATAGAACTTTCTGTTTATAGGCACAAAGTCCTGTAGTGATAATGAGGAAAGTTCTGGAGATGGAAGGTGGTGATAACTACACCGCGTCATGAATGTGCATAATGCCACTGAATTGTACACTTAAACATGTTTAAATGATCAGTTTTATGTTATACATGTATTATTGTAATAAATAGTTATTTTTTACTTTGAATTTTAACTCTGAAGTCAAGGGATTAATCTGGACTGATTTCCTAGCTATAGGAAATGTTTTCAGGAGCAACTTGTTTTCCAAACTCTCTAGACATCCAAATCCTTCTCTAATGCCACTTCTTTCCATTATCACCACCAATAACTGTCTAAAACTTAAAAACTATTCTGTGATATTTATTGTAGCCATTTTTGTTGTTGTTTAGTCACATCTGACTCTTTTGCCACCCCACGGACTGAAGCCTGCTAGGCTCCTCTGTCCATGGGATTTCCCAGGCAAGAATACTGGGGTGGGTTGCCATTTCCTTCTCCAGGAGATATTCCTGACCCAAGGATCGAACCGGCGTCTCCTGCATTGGCAGGCAGATTCTTTACTGCTGAGCCACATATTAATTTTGAATTTATGGGTATATTAAAATTTATGAAAGTACAATTTATTCATTTGCTAATTCATATAATAAACATATTAAAGCATCCATTGGTCAAGATTTTATTCTAGGTAGTATAATAAATGATGCTGATGGGTGCAAATTATGAGTAACATTAGTCTCTACTCTTAATGAGCTTACTATCTATTAAAAAAATAAGACATGTACAGCAACAATTGAAAAAATATATGCTGAAGATGCTACAGCTTTATTTAAGACAATACCTTACACCTGAATATTTTTAAAATTTGGCACACACATTTGCATAAAAGGAGGCAGATTTGTTTTAACAGTGAGTCTTCATGGAGAGCTAAAATTTTATCCAGGCCATAGAAAATGATGGTTTTGTTTATTTCCATTTTATATGTTACGTAGACTTTGCATAACCATATACAATTCAGCATTTTTAAAGGATTATAAATGTTATAGTTCAAAAAATAGCCATGAGATATGGAATCAGACCTAGATTTAGTTTCTAATTCTACTGATGACAAACATATGGTTAAGGGTGAGTTATTTAATCTCTTGGAGTTTCAGTGTTGTTTCCCAGAAAATGGAGGCACTAGCTCCCTACCGTCATATATTGATGACTGAGATAACATATGTAAAGCACACAGATGCAGCAACTACTCAATAAATATTAGCTGTCTTCTTTAGCTGTGATTGTTGTAGCTCAGTTTGCTATGCCACAATGCTGATTGAATCTATGATTTACCCGGTGTGACCCCTGGGTCTGGCACACCAGTCCCAATAATAAAAGTGTTCCTGTATGAAAATATAATTTGGCTCTCAGTGATCTGTGTTTGATAATCCTTTCTGGTGTGGTTTCCAGGAACATGGCTTGATGAAAAACAAGGACTGTCTTATATGAGGGTGTGTGAATACATATATTCATATGTAATATATATATACACGTTTGTACTATTTTCAAGTACTTTAAGTAATGCAGTCTAGTGTCTTTCAAAGTGTTAAGAGAACAGGGTTCCTACCAGATGTGTTTGAATGACTGGCTATCAATCATTTGTAATTAGCACACTGTATGTAAATTTATGCAACTTAAGTGCTTGAAAACAATTTATTCTTGTAAGTAGATTAAATTGTCCTTTTTACAATCCTGTTTACATTCGTAATTTACTTAACAGACCCTCATTTCATTGATGGTAAACTTTACCCCTGCCCAAGTTCAGATTCTCTCATTTTGGCTATGTGCCATCTGAATTCATTAGGTTATATTGTACTAAGAAAAAAAAGGTGGAGTACCAAATTCCATCAATCAAGTGCTAGCTGTCAGTGACAGGAAATTGGCACAAGCACCGGGACCCCTGACCAGATGGTAGACATCTGTGCTTTTCTCATTGGCAGGGCCAGGTCAACAAATAGGCCTCAAAGAGTCAGGGCCCCATAGGTGGAAGGCACCTCAAGGCTGTTAAAACATTTGGGTTATGAACACCAAGGAAGAAATTGACACCTTGGGATGCCTTGAACAATTTTTTTTTAAATTATGTCATAGAAGTTAGGACAGGAGCCAAGTCTGATCTCAAGGGATCCTAAGACTAGGTTAGTACCTGTATCTTCAGAACGGATGGGAAGATACAAAGGAGCAGTCTTCCAGAAGGTTATTCTATTAGAAAGTGTCTTGGGAGGGAGCCGGAGGGACTTTGGCTCTGATCTGATGTGGGAACTTTGGCTGCTTCAGAGGTTAGGATGTTAATTTCTCTACTCAAAAAAGAATAGAATATAGTTTCTGCTTTCCCTACTTTTCAGGGACATTTTGAGTGTTTCATGAGCTGAAGGATATAAACTTACTTCTTAAATCTAGAGAGAAAAGGAGAAAACATCCCCTTCATCTACTTAAATCCCAGTAACATATCATGACAAAATTAAGCATTTTGTCCTTCATGAAAGTCACCCCGTTCTTGCCATGCAGGTTGTGCTTTCCAAGTCTGGGGTGTTAGAACCTCTAAGATCTAAAAAGGTCTTACACTGTTCTTGACTCTGTTCTGCAATGGTAAGGAATTTGAGTACAAGAGTCTTGTCTTTTCATCCTTTTTCACAGGAAGATGCTAAATAAAAACGTGTTAACTGATTCATAGCTCTGACATTTCCACTCATATTCACAGCCCACTCGGTTGCAGTACTTTTCCCTCAAATCTCTGGCTGAAATCCTGTTAAAAGGACAAGCAGGATATTTCCATTCTGGGGCCTTGTCAGTAAGCATCAAGCCCTGCCAATGCCCACGGATGAATCCTTGCCTCTTTTGTTCTGTGGAAGTAAAGGGGATACATCAACTGTCTTTTGGACTCCAAGAAAGTCATCACTGAGCTTCAAATTCTCTTGCAAATCTGACTCTCTCTTCTTAGACTGTTGATACTGAATTTTGATAAAAAATAATGATGACAAGGACGACAAGGGAGAGGTAGAGAAAGATCCTTTATACTTGTTGTGATAGAAAAAATAGCAGTGGTCATCAAAATTTAGAGACTTGAAATCTAATTCTATTTTTAACTAGCTCTGTAACTTTGAAGTTACTTCAAGAATCTGAGCCTCAGTTTCTTTTCTTCTGAAAAGCTCATCTGGACTAGGTCATCTCCAATGACCCTCCCTGTTCTATTACTTAGTGATTCCCAGTGGAAAAGGTCACAGATAGAATATATAATTAGCGAGTATGAAATGGACAGGGAGGCAGGCCAACTCTTATACTCTTTTCTGAAAATAAACAAACAAAAATACATCTACAGTTATTTATATGTTAACTTTGTTTTTCTTTTAGTTATATTGAGATATAATTGACACATAGCATTGTATAAGCCTGAGGTGTACAGAATAATGATTTGGTTCACATCATTAAATGATTTTTACAATAAGCTTAGAGGAGCATCCACCATCTCATACATATATAAAATTAAAGAAATAGAAATAATATTTTTCCATGTGATGAGAACTTTTAGGATTTACTCTAACTTTCATATGTATTAATTATGTTTATCATGTTGTACATTATATCTCTAGTACTTATTTATCTTATATAAGGAAGTTTGTAGCTTCTGACTGCCTTCATCCAATCCCTGCTGCCCCACAACACTGGCCTCTGGTAACCAAATGTCTGGTCTCTTTTTTCTATTAGTTTGTTTTTGAAGTGTAATTGACCTATACCACTGTGTTCCTGTTACACAACATGGGAATTAAATGTGTCTACACATTTCAAAGGGCTTCCCAGATGGTGCCAGTGGTAAAGAACCTGCCTGCAATGCAGGAGACATAATAAGATAAGGGTTTGATCCCTGGGTTGGGAAGATCCCCTGGAGGAGGCAACCCACTCTAATCTTCTTGCCTGTTGAATCCCATGGACAGAAGAGCCTGGTGGGCTACAGTTCATACGGTTGCAAAGAGTTGGACACAACTGAAGTGATTTACCACGCACACATACATTTTAAAATGATCACCACAATAAGTCTAGTTGTGGTACGTCATCATACAAAGCTATTTTACAGAATTGACTATATTCCTCACACTGTACATTTCATACTAATGACATTTATTTTGCAACTGAAAGTTTGTACCTCTTAATCTTCTTCCTATTTGTTTTCTCCCCCTACCACATTTCCTCTGCCAACCATTGTTTGTTCTCTGTATCTTTAATTCTGTTTGTGTTTTGTTGTATTTGCTAATTTTCTTAGATTTCACATATAAGTGAAATCACACAGTATTTGCCTTTCTCTGTCTAACTTTTAACTTAGTGTGATAACTTCTAGGCCCATCCATGTTGTCACAGACAACAAGATTACATTCTTTTTTATGGCTGAATAATATTCCATTGCATGTATATACTACTTCTTTTTCCATTTGTCTGTTGACAGGCGCTTAGGTTTCTCCCATATTGTGGCTATTATAAATAATTCTGCAATGAACATAGGGTTTCATATACTTTTACCAGGGCTTCCCAAGTGGCTCAGTTGGTGAAGAATCTACCTGCAATGCAGGAGACCTGGGGCCAACCCCTGGGTCAGGAAGATTCCCCTGGAGAAGGAAATGGCAACCCACTTCAGTATTCTTGTCTGGGAAATCACATGGACAGAGGAGCTTAGTGGGCTACAGTCCAGGGGGTCACAAAAGTTTGACACAGCTTAGTGACTAAACTACCACCACCACCATATCTTTTCAAGTTATTGTTTTCATTTTCTTTAGAGAAATGCCCCAGAGTGGAATTTCCGGATTGTATGGTAGTTCTAGCATTAATTTTCTGAGGAGCTTCCATACTGCTTTCTGTAGAAGTTAAACCAATTTGAATTCCCACCAACAGTGCATGAGGGTTCTCTTCACCACATCCTAGCCAACACTTCTTATCTGTTGTATTTTTGATAAAAACCATGCTGACAACTGTGATAGAGTATCCAATTGTGGTTTTGATTTGCATTTCTCCGATGGTTAGTGATGTTGAGTGCCTTTTCAATGTGCCTGTTGACCATCTGTATGTTTACTTTGAAAAAAAAGTGTATTCAGATCATCTCTCATTTTAATCAGGTTGTTTGTTTTTTTATTTATTTATTGTTAATATATATATTTTACTTAACTATAGTTGACTTAAAATGGTTCAGGTGCACAGTTAAATGATTTAGTTATGTATATTCATATATATATAGTTTTTGGATTATTTTCCATTATAGGTTTTTATGAGATATGGACTATATACAAGATAGTTCCCTGTGCTATATGGTAAACCTTTATTGCTTATTGCATATTTACTTTTTTAATTAAAAATGTAGCATTTTATTCATACTAAGCCAAACAAATGGAATCAAAATGTCATAAATTTTTAGTCAAAAATTCATACATTTTCTAAAATATATATATTATATACACTATTTATTATATGTATAAAATGCTTTGCTACTGTGCTTGATAAAGGCTTGATAAAGAACATCAAAAAAAAGAAGAGATGGAGAAATTGGAAAACATAAATGAAATGGGAGCACTGAATATGAAATAGAAAAAGTGAAATCAACTAGATAAAAGTTAAAGATTATCATATAGTCCAATTTTTTTTAAACATGGCTGCTCATTAGCAACATAGAAGAAGCTTAGAAGAAATAAGTAATACCTAGACATTTGTATTTTTCAAAAAATTCCAAGATAATTCTGATATCCATCTGGATTTTAAAGGTTTTTCTATTAAATGTTAGTTTTGGTGATATAGAATTCTATTATTCTGTTGATCAATCATGATACACTAGTATTAAGTAATAGTTACATAATCACAATAGTAATAGACATTTATCAGTTTTCACAATCAATAGCCAGGCAAAAATTAAAGATAAAGCAATTGCAAGTCATAATGGGAACATGATTAACCCAACAATATAAATTATTGCATACAATTTGGGGGGTCAGGCAATGTGATATGGTAAGTAGAAGTGCATACATGCACATGTTTTCATCTTCCCAGCCAGTCTATGTCTTTTGGTTGGTGCATTTAATCCATTTACATTTAAGGTAATTATAAATATGTATGATCCTATTACCGTTTTCTTAGTTGTTTTGGGTTTATTTTCTGTAAGTCTTTTCCTTCTCTTGTTTCCTCGCTAGAGAAGCTCCTTTAGCATTTGTTGTAAAGCTGGTTTGGTGGTGCTGAATTCTTTTAACTTTTGCTTGTCTGGAAAGCTTTTGATTTCTCAAATCTGAATGAGAGTCTTGCTGGATAGAGTATTCTTGGTTGTAGGTTCTTCCATTTCATCACTTTAAATATATCAAGCCATTGCCTTCTGGCTTGTAGAGTTTCTGTTGAGAAATCAGCTGATAAACTGATGGGAATTCCCTTATATGTTATTTGCCGTTTTTCCCTGTTGCTTTTTGTTGTTTTCAATACTTTATTTTTGTCTTTAATTTTTGTCAGTTTCATTACTATGTGTCTTGGGGTATTTCTCCTTGGGTTTATCCTTCCTGGGACTCACTGAGCTTCCTGGACTTGGTTGACTATTTCCCTTCCCATGTTAGGGAACTTTTCAGCTATTATCTTATCAAATATTTTCTTGGGTCATTTTTCTCTCTCTTCTCCACCTGGGACCCCTATAATGCAAATCTTGGTGTGTTTAATATTGTTCCAGAGGTCTCTTAGGCTGTCTTCATTTTTTATTTTTTTCATTCTTTTTTCTGTATTCTGTTCTGCAGCAGTGATTTCCACCATTCTGTCCTCAAGGTCACTTAGCTCTTCTGCCTGTTATTCTGTTATTGATTCCTTCTAATGTATTGTTCATCTCTGTTTGTTCTTCTAGGTCTCTGGTAAACATTTATTATATCTTCTCCATTCTGTTTCTGAGATCCTGGATCATCTTCATTATCATTATTCGGAATTCTTTTTCTGAAAGTTTGCTTATATCCACTTCATTTCATTGTTTTTTTCTGGGGTTTTATATTGACCCTTCTTCTGGGATGTAACTCTTTACTTTTTTCATCCTGATTAACTTTCTGTAATATGGTTTTTGTTCTCACAGCTGTAGTATTGTGATCTAGTGATTGGTCTACTCAAGTTATTTATTTCATCTTGCTTCTTCTCTCTACCCTCTGGTGAATGAGGCTAATAGGCTTCTGTAAGCTTCTTGATGGGATGGACATGGTGGGTCTTGCTCTGATGGCTGGGGCCTTGCTCCAGTAAAGCTTTAATCCAGGTATCTGCTGGTGAGTGAAGATGTGCTCACTCCCTGTTAGTATCTTGGCCTAACAACTAGAGGTGATCCAGCCTTGGGGTCTATGGGCACCATGGTAGGGTTAATCTGACCTCCAAGAGAGCTTTCACCAAGGAGGACCTTCCAGGACTGCTGCTGCTGCAGGCTCCCCATGGTGAGCCTCTGCCAACCCACACCTCCACAAGAGACCCTCCAACACTAGAAGATAGCTTTGGTTCAGCCTTCTGTGGGGTCATTGCTCTTTTCCTCTGGGTCTTAGTGTATGCTGTATGTATACACTATACATGTATGTATGTAAGATTTTGTTTGTGCTCTCCAAGAGTAGAGTCTTCGTTTTCCACAGTCCTGTGAAAGTCCTACATTCAAATCATAATGGCCTTCAAGATCAGATTCCCTGGGGATTTCCTGTCCCTTTGTCAGACTGGGAAGCCTCATATGGGGCTCAGAACATTTACAACAGTGGGAGAACTTCTTTGGTATTATTATTCTTCAGTTTGTGGGTCACCCAGTTGGTGGGTATGAAATTTGATTTTACATATATATTTATCAAAGATATTGGCCTGTAATTTTCTTTTTTTTCATAGTGTCTTTATCTGGTTTTGTTATAGGGTAATGGTGGCATCATAGAATGTCTTTTGGAAGAGTTAGGAAGGATCAGTATAAGTTCTTCCTTGTATGTTTGATAGAATTTGCCTGTGAAGTCAGACTCTGGACTTTTGTTTGTAGGGAGTTCTTTTTTAATTACAGATTCTATTTCACTTCTAGTGATTGATCTATTCAAGTTTTTTTTTATTTCATCTTCTTTTATTTTTGGTGAACTGTATGTTTCTAGAATGTTGTCCATTTCTTCTAGATTGTCAAATTTGTTGGCATTTAATTGTCCATGAAATTAAAAGTGAAAGTTTGTTTAGTCGTGTCCAGCTCTTTGTGACCCCATGGACTATACAGTCCATGGAATTCTCCAGGCAAGAATACTAGAGTGGGTAGCCTTTCTGTTCTCCAAGGGATCTTCCTAGGTCTCCTGCATTGCAGGTGGATTCTTTACCAGCTGAGTCACAAGGGAAGCCCGTAATTGTTCATAAAATTCTCTTTTTTATGTACTTCTGTGATGTCAGTTGGGATCCTCCTTTTTCATTTCTTATTTTATTTATTTGAGTCCTCTCTTCTTCTTTGTGCACTTGGCTAGAGGTCTGTTAATTTTGTTTACTCTTTCAAAGAATCAGCTCTTGGTTTTATCAATTTTTTTTCTATTATTTTTTAATCTCTATTTTATTTTCTCTTTGATTTATTATCTCCTTCCTTCTGCTGATTTTATTTGTTCTTCTTTTTAAAATTATTTTAGGTGGTGGGTTAGGTTGTTTGAAATTTTTGGTTTCTTAAAGAAGGCCTATATCACTATGAACTTTTCTCTAAAAATGGTTTTAGTTGTATCCCACAGATTTTGTATGGTTGTATCTTCATTTTCATTTGTCTCAAGGTAATTTTAAATTTCTTCTTTGATTTCATCACTGACCCATTGGGTTTTTTTAATAGCATGTTGTTTAGTCTTCATATAATAGATTTTTTTTTCTCATTTATTTGTCTGTGGTTGATTTCTAGTTTCATGCCCTTGTAGTCTGAAAAGATGCTTGAAATAATTTGTATACTCTTAAATTTATTGAGGCTTGTGTCTTGTCCTACTATGTACAGCCCCATATTTTATACTCCCCTCATATTTACTGTGTTTAATGTCATATTTTACATCTTTTTGTTTTGTGACTATGGATGACTTAACTACATCTTTTGACCTTACTACCTTCATATGTAGTTTATTTACTACATTTATTTTATATTTGTAGTTTCAAGTAAAATGTTTCCTTTTGTAATTTTCATATTTCTAGGTGCCGCCTTTTCTTTTTCACCAAGAGAAATCCCTTTAATATTTCTCATAAAACTGGTTTTACAGTGCCAAACTCTTTCAGCTTTTGCTTATTTGTAAAACTTGTAACTTCTCCATCGACTCTGAATGAAGCTTTTCCAAGTAAAATATTCTTGCTTGTAAGATTTTCTCTTCCATCACTTACAAATATAGCATGCCAGTCCCTTCTGGCCTGCAGAGTTTTTGACGAAAAGGCAGCTGATAGCCTTATGGGAGCTCCCTTGTACATCACTTGTTGCTTTTTTCTTGCTGCTTTTAATATTCTTTCTTTAATCTTTCCCATTTTAATTACAATATGTCTTGGTGTGGCCTTCTTTGGGTTAATCCTGTTTGGGACTCTCTGTGCTTTCTGGACCTAGATGTTTCCTTTCCAAGTCAATGAAGTTTTCAGCTATTAATTCTTTATATAAAGTTCTCTGCCCCTTTCTCTCACTTTTCTGCTTTTGAAATGTTTATACTGAAAATATAAGTATGATTTATATTTTCTCAGAGGTCTCTTAAACTGTTCTTATTTCTTTTTAATCTTTTTTTCTGTTCCACTTCAGCGACCCCCACTACTCTTTCAGCTCACAATCTGTTCTTCTGTATCGTGTAATCTACTTTTGAGTCCTTCTAGTGTATTTTTAATTTCAGTTATTTTATTGTTCATCTTTGTTTGGTTGTTCTTTATATTTCCTCTTTGTTAAAAACTTCCTACTCTATCCAGTCCTCAGCTGGGTTCTTCAAACATCTTTGTGATCATTACCTTGAACTCTCATAGGTTGGATTGCTGTCTCCATTCCCTTAATTCTTCTGTGGTTTTATCTCTTTCCTTCATTTGGAACATAGTCCTATGTTGCCTCATTTTGCCTAATTTTCTGTTTTTATTTCTATGTGGTGTTTATATCTCCCAACCTTGCAGAAGTCATCTTTTTAAAGAGACATCCTGTGAGTGCCACCAGTGCATTTATCTCTGATCAGCAGAGCTATATGCTCTGGGAGCACCTGCTGTGTTGGCCGCGTGTCTTTCTGTTGTGGTGGACTGAGTCCTGTAGACGGTCATGTAGGTATAGCTGATCCGTAGTCTATCCTGCCTGGCTCTTTCTTGTGCAAAGGCTGCTGTACTCTGATAGGCAGTGTCATTCACAAGGTGGCTTTCTGTAGAGCTCTGCAGCATCCTGGTACTAGTGCTGGCCCATTGGTCGGCAGAGTTTGGTTCTGGTGTGCACATTTTAGGACCTCTGTTGGTGGGCTTAAGTCAATTTTTAGAGCTCTATTCTAACAAAGGTAGAGATGTATAGATAAGCCATACAGAAGGCTGATTTATTTGCTTGTTTATGTTTTCATTCATTTATTCATTGATTTATGTATTAGCTTCTTTAATCAATAAATGTTTATTGAGCATCTATTTTGTACCAGGTTATATTATAGTTATTGAGGATATAGGTATACATAGATATATACATACATAGATTAAAACCTTGACCTCCATGGAGTTTATGTTCCAATATTCTAAAGCAATAAAGGCTAAATAAACAAATAAATAGATAATATGTGAAATAGGGGTATCAGATCAGATCAGTCGCTCAGTCATGTCCGACTCTTTGCAACCCCATGAATCGCAGCACGCCAGGCCTCCCTGTCCATCACCAACTCCTGGAGTTCACTCAGAAGAAATCATTAAAAAAAAAAAGTAGGGTTAAGATATAGAGTCAGGAATGGGGCAGGTGCTATTTTAAATGTACCTGGTATGTTGAGGAATAACAAAGAAACCAGTAGCTGGAGCTGAAAGAACAATAAGGAGAATGGTAGGAAATGATGTAAGAGCAGAAGCGGGGCCAGAAAATATAGATTTTTATAGGATGGTATGTGTTTGAGCTTTTACTCTGAGTGGAATGGGAACTATTATGAGATTTTGAGTAGAGGGGTGTCATGATATGATATTTTAGAAGGATTATTCTGTTGCTTTTTAAAGAGTACACTGTATAAAAGCAAGGGTAGAAGCAGAAAGATAATTTGGAGCAATTTAAATAATTCAGAAGAAAAGGGAAGGAAACAGCAATGAAAGTGGAGAGAAGTGGTCTTGAATCTAAATATATTTCCGAGGCTGGGCTGACAGAAGTTATGAGCTGATAGAATATGTTAATAGATTGGATGTGTGTCCTCAGAGAAAGACAGATGTCAAAGATGACTCATATTAAGGAATGACTTAAGGTTTTTTGGCCTAAGAGACTCACTGGTAGAATGAAAATGCCATTTGTTTGATGAGGAATAAAATGAGAGCATAAAAATTTGGTGGACGGTTTCAAATCAAGAGTCCTGTTTCAAACATATAGAGCTTGAGTTCCCTATCAGACATCCAAGTAAGGATGTCCAGCAGAAAGTTATAGACATGCATCTGGAGATCAGAGAAAGGTCAGAGGCAGAGACATACATCATCAGTATTAGGTATCATCAGCATATAGATAGTGTTTAAGATCATGAATATAAATGCGTTCACCAGATAAGAGAAAATAGAGAAGATGATCATGAACCAAGCCCTAGAATCCTCTAACACTTAAAGATCAGGATGTTGATAACAGAGTGATCAGCTCTGTCATATATTGCTGGTAAATCCAGCAGGATGAGGGATTTTACTTAGAATCCCCATTGTGATGCAGGTGACGTTTTCCTCCTTCATATACAATTGTTTGTTGTTGTTGAGTCACTAAGTCATATCCGACTCTCTGTAATCCCATGAACTGAGAACACCAGGCTTCCCTGTCCTTCACTATCTCCTTCACAATTGATGAGAATTGTGGTTCTCATCAATAGACTTTCTTACAGAATTGAATGTGAGAAATGACTACTAAAGTGAAACCAAACCTTCACCCATCACTTGTATGAAGGTTCAGAACTGGCTTTTATTGTGTGTGTGTGTGTGTGTGTGTGTGTGTGTGTGTGTGTGTGTGTGTATGGTAGAGACAGAGAGAGACAGACACAGAAACAGATACAAAGAAATAGAGATATTATACAGAGAAGAACAATAGAATCAGACATTGTCCCCGGCTTTAAGGACTTTGTCTATAAAGGAAGACAAGGGAACAACTAACTTGTGTTCCTGTGGATTCAAAACATGTTTAAATAACTGCCTGCAGCATTTCAGAATAGGAATGTTAAGGGATCAGACAGGTGCTGTGGGGCTGGAAAGATCTATAATGCATAAAAATTATTGTGTCTTCAGGAAAACTAAGGAATTTATCTTCAGGAAGCCATGCCTCAGAGTCATTTCTTGAGTTGTGTTATTATGCTCTAGTTTTTGCCTAAGAATATCTAAAGCTGTTCTATTGTCTGGAGAATAATTTCTCTCCATGGCACTGGCTGGCTTTCAAGGTTTTTCAAAAATCCCAATTGGTCCTTATAACTGTTCTAATTTATAGCAAGCATTCCCTTCAAATTCTTAGATCACTAGTTATCTACCTATCATTCATTCATTATCTTTTGAAAAAAATTATTAAGACTTTATGTTTATAGAGCAGGTTTACATTCACAGCAAAATTGAAGGGAAGGTACATAGATTTCCTATATATGCCCTGCTCCCACATATGTATAATCTCACCCATTATCTGTTACAACTGATGAACCTACAATGACAAATCATAATCAGCCCAAATATGTACTTTACATTACATTTCACTCTTGATATTGTGTATTCTATTGGTTTGGACAAGTGTATAATGTATCCATCATTAAAGGATTATACAGAGTGTCTTCACTGCCCAAAAAACCCTCTGCGCTGCATGTACTCCTCTGTCCCCTTAACCTGTGGAAGCCTTTTTACAGTCTCCATAGTTTAGAATATTGTATAGTTGAAATCACACAGTACCTATCCTTTCAGATTGGCTCTTTCACTCAGTGCATTTTCTCCACGCTCTTTCACAAATTGAATAGCTTACATCTTTTCAGCACTGAGTAATATGCCACTGTTTGGATGAAACAGTTTACCTATCTACTCACTTACTGATGAATACCTTGGTTGCTTCTAAATTTTGGTAGTTACGAATTAAGATGCTGTAAAATCTACGTGCAGATTTTTATGTGGACCTAAGTTTTTAACTCCTTTGAGAAAATATGAAGGAACCCAGATGCTAGATCATATAGTAAGAGTATGTTTAGCCTTGTAAGAAACTGCCAATTGTCTTCCAAAGTGGCTGTACCATTTTGTGTTCCCACCAGCAATAAATGAGAGCTTCTGGCTCAGACGGTAAAGCATCTGCCTACAATGTGAGAAACCCGGGTTCGATCCCTGGGTTGGGAAGATCCTCTGGAGAAGGCAATGGCACCCCACTCCAGTACTCTTGCCTGGAAAATCCCATGGATGGAGGAGCCTGGTGGGCTACAGTCCATGGGGTCGCAAAGAGTCGGACACGACTGAACGGCTTCACTTTCACTTTTGTTTTGTTCTACGCTCACGCCAGTGTCTGGTGTTGTCAGTGTTTGAATTTTGGCCATTTTAATAGATATTATAAGTATCTCTTTGTTATTTTAATTGTCTTAGCTTTAAAAAAGTGTGTTTCTTATTTCCTCAGACAGATTGCAAGCTATGGAACAAATGAGATATTATTTTACTTTTTTTTTGTCCACTACCACAAATCATTGTTAAGTGGATACTTAATAATGCTACTTGAATGAATGCACAAAAAATTCCAAGTACATTCTTTACCTGTCATTCCTAGTGTTTACCCAGATGTAATACAACCAAGAAAAAGATGAACAGAAACATTTGGGGGATGGTAGATAAACACTGGTGAAGTATTCAGCTGTGTGTTGTCTAAATTTAAGCAGAAAATAAATGAAGAAATTTAAATCAATATTTCGTGTGTACATTATTTGTGTTAAGAGAATTTCATAAAACTTCTCTTAAAGCTTCCCTCCTTCCTGTCAAATAAGTCGTGACTTGCACAAAAAAATAAAAATAATGCCTCGACCCATGGGCTTTAACTAGCAAGATTAAATAACTTATCTTCTAGGCTAGGACAATTCTGAGAAAGGGGATGCTAGTAACGATTATACCAGATAAGCAGACATAAACCAGGGCAGTCCCAGAGGCCCTTTAAGGTCCTGGGACTCATTGGAAAATGGATAGAAGCTCCAGTGTCTTTCTCTAGAAAAATTTTACCATAAGTTTCAGTGCATACTCGACCTGTCCCAATTCACTGATTAAGAATCCCTGACTCATATGACCTCATGTCCATTTCAATGTTTTACTCCTTCAATAAACTAACACCCCACATTAAAAGGTTAAAATGATCTTCAAAGATCTCTATACCAGAAGGGAAAAAAATGGATATTATTTTCTGTAGCTGGTATATGTTTTCAACCAAAATGTTTATAAAGTTTATTTCTGTGGAGAAAATCCTACTTTCTAAAAAGAAAATTGTACTTTTTTGCATTTAAAAGTAGGAGATAGGCTCCCATTTAGGGAAACATAATTAAGAACTTTTTCAGTCTGTAAGAGCACAGTAATTACTTTTGAAATAGATCTATACTTTTCCAAATGCAACCCTAAGCCCTTTGTCCTTGAACTCCTTTCAGTTCAGTTCAGTTCAGTCAGTCATGTCCGACTCTTTGTGACCCCATGAATCATAGCACACCAGGCCTCCCTGTCCATCACCAACTCCCAGAGTCCACCCAAACCCATGTCCATCAAGTCGGTGATGCCATCCAGCCATCTCATCCTCTGTCGTCCCCTTCTCCTCCTGCCCCCAAGCCCTCCAAGCATCAGGGTCTTTTAGGCCTCCTTAAAAATTCAGTTAGCAGACATAGCCCACACGCACACACACACAACCTGTTATAAGGTCTGAGGGAGCTTGGTTACTGTACCACATCACGCCAGTAGGTGCCACTGCCACACGCTGGGCTTCTCTGGGAAGAGTTCTTCAACTTTACATTTCTATGATTTCAAATTTCTACAAAGAGATTATAATAATCTCACTGCAAAGTTTCAAACAAAGCTTTATGTGTATGCACTCTACTCAGTCTGTTCCTTCAGCTTTCTAGCTATAATGAGCAGAAATGTGCAAGAAGCTGTCATGGCACGCTGCTAGTCAGCTGTCCTAAAAGATGTCAACGCTTCTGTACACACACACACACACACACACACACACACATTTTTGGGAAAGACTTTTACATCTTAAGGATTTTTTAATAATAATTTTTTAATCATAGAAATTTTGAAACACAGAAAATAGAAAATGTTTAGATCACCCACAGTTCTATCAGAGATAATCACTAATAACATGTGCTTACAGGTTTATCGATTTATTTTCTTATGTATGGAATATACATAAAGGAAAAGCGTACGCACATATAATCCCCTGCTTGTCTCTTTTCAACTTATATAAAAGTATAGACACTTTCCAAAGATATAGAATTTAGAGTCCGAAAAGACCTTATGGTCTCTTTCCTGTTTAGTGTGCTTTCTTTACAGGTGAAGAAATTAAGACCTAAATTTTGCACCAACTTTTTTATTTTTAAGTGAACAATTAGTCAATGAACTTATACTTTCAGTAAACAAGCTATTTATTAATATATATGTAATCTCAAAGTTAGACATTATGGAATAATTCAATAAACATGTATAGACTATCTACTAGTACTTGAAAGATAGCAAAGAACTTTATTGTGAATTATTTCCTTTAATCTCCAGAATGTGGAAAATACCACTATTATTATAACTTCCATTTTAGACATTAGGGAATTGAAGTTTAAACAGGTTGAATAATATTCCATAAATCATATAAGGAGGAAATGGATGAATTGGAATTTGAAATTTAATGTTCTGCTCTCAAACCTCATGTTGCTTTTAGTATAGTATTGTAATCCAGGTAATAAGGAGTTGATTTTCAAGTGATCTTACAATTTTGCTGAAGAGACAAGATATATTTATCAGAATGTATGAAGAGACAGATAAACAAGCAAGGAAAGTTTGAATGTATTGAATATTCACTAGAGGTTAAACATTGTGCTAATGAATTTTCTTGCATTGTCTGATTTGAACCTCACCTCTAAGGTAGGAACTATTTCCCCCATTTTACATGTGAAAAAACTAAGGCTTGGAGAAGTCAAATAATAAATCAATTAAAGAACTAAGATTCAGCCCCAGACAGTTGAACTACAGAATCATTATGGTGAATAATTATGATCCAAATACAATGAATCTTCTTCACTGAACAACTTGAAGTTCTGTTTGAGCCGTTGAATCTAATGTATTTCCCAATGCTGGGAGTGGTGGAAAGAAGCTTCAAAGGCTGTTGATAATCAAGGAGGGACTTAAACTGGACTTTGACATTGAGTAGCAAAAGTGGATGAAGTGACAGTAAGAACAGAACTCTTGCCACTGCAAATGTGGATAAGAGCAAAAGAAAGGTAGAAACAAGAAAGAATATGACACTTGAGGGAATAGTAAGGCAACCCCAACAGTTAGAAGCCTAAGCCACAGCTTGAGTAAGTGTTTTGAGCCATATTAGGAAGGGCGAGGAGTGTCTGGATGAAGAGTTTGGGCTATGCCATTAAAGACCTGAGAGCCACAGGAAATTTTTAAGTGTGAAAGTCTGACAATGGTGTGCCATTGGGGAGGTATGTCTGGAAGGGAAGGATGTCTAGGTTGGTATAATTGGCATTGAACAGGAGCAGCTGTCAGGGGCTTCAGCTTAAAAGTTCATCTTTGGTTTTGCCTACAGAGGTAAGGAAAGAATCATTGCTGTCCATGGTTCTGTTGCGGCTGCAGCCTGGGGCAAGACTGGAAAAAAATAAATGTCAGCCTGATTTCTTCAGTTGAGAAGCAAAAAAGAGCATAAACTCTGCTCTGCTTTAGCAGTGTGAGTTTTAGTATTCACATTTCAATAGTTCTCAAACCTGAATACGTCTCAGAGTTACCTGGGGCACTTTTCAACAGCATAAATGCTCCAGATACACCCCCTGGAAACTCTGACTTAGTTTCTTAGTGGGGAGCCCAAACAATGGAAATTTTGAAAGTGCCCAGACTATTCTAATGTATAGCAATGGATAGAGAAGCATCGCTGCAATGGAAGAAGTTAAAACTAATACAGTGTGTTTCTTAAGGTCTTAAAACAAAAACTTCTTTCCAAATCTATTGTTTAAACCTGAGCATCCAGCCTCTTACAGTCAGAAAAAGATGATCAGTATTTTAGAGGACATCTTTGGATACGTTCTTTTACATTTCTGTGTAACTTTGCCGCAGAAGCCAAGAAAAGAAATGAAAAAACTTAATTATCTTGTCTGTGATTTTTCCTTTTGATTCTGCTTCTCCTATGTCTCTCAAATATATGAATGCAGAGGCTGATCTTATGTGCAAACTTACCATTCAGACCTACTTTTCTGGATCATCTTCTTACTGTTCCTCCACATTCTATACTCATTCAACATCTATTGTGTTCTCAGCAATTGGTGCTCAGTGCAAGTGAGACACTTTCTTTCCTCAAGAAACCTTTGGCTGAATCAAAGGTGAACTTGACTGAGTTCAGGTCTCAGTCAAGGCAAGTCTTAACCTCTTTCATGGGTCTTTCCCTGGCGGACTCCACTCTTGAGAGTGTTTTAGCTCTCCTCCCTCAAATTGCAAGTCCTCAGGTACCTTTGTATCCTGCTCACAGCAGTTGCTCCAGAAACCTTCTCTAACAGTCTTCTATGAAAACTTCTTCCCACGTTCATCACTCTTAAACTCCACTTGTGGGTCCCGATGCTTAGGTCATAGCACTTTCTCATTTTTTTCCCCCATTTTCTCACCTACTCATACTGCTGCTACTGCTGCTAAGTCGCTTCAGTCGTGTCCACCTCTGTGCAACCCCATAGATGGCAGCCCACCAGGCCCCGCCATCCCTGGGATTCTCCAGGCAAGAACACTGGAGTGGGTTGCCATTTCCTCCTCCAATGAATGAAAGTGAGAAGTGAAAGTGAAGTCGCTCAGTCGTGTCTGACTCTTAGCGACCCCATGGACTGAAGCCTACCAGGCTCCTCCGCCCATGGGATTTTCCAGGCAAGAGTACTGGAGTGGGTTGCCATTGCCTTCTCCGCCTACTCATACTAATTGCTAGGAAATCTTGATGCTGTGAAAGATTGAAAGCGGGAGCAGAAGGGTATGACCGAGGATGAGATGGTTGGATAGTATAACCGACTAGACGCACATGAGTTTGAGTAAGCTCCCGGAGCTGTTGATGGACAGGGAAGCCTGGCATGCTGTGGTCCATGGGTTCGCAAAGAGTCAGACACGACTGAACAACTGAATTGAACTCATACTAATTAGATTTAATGGTTTCTGGATTTTTTTTTTCTGGGGAGGCTTCCAGAGGATGCTGGACCCCTCCTCCTAAGATGGGACCTGGATATTTGGATATAACTCCTAAATGGCTTTGATAGCCAAGTTTAGGAAAAAAAATTTTAGAGTAGTATTTTAAGCCAAATTTAAATTTAAATTATCCTCCAATTAATACATTAATTAGTGAAAAGACCAGATGTTTAAAAAATTAATTTAAATGCACAGTAAGTAAAACATTCTTACCCTGTGACTTAATACCACATATATCCGTAACTGAAACAAACATATACCTACTATAGTGAAATATTCTGATATTTTCTATCTTATTTTAGCTCATTTTAAAAATGGGAAACTTACAATTCTCTCCTGGGTTGTATCTCTTAGTTTGAAAAATACTCTTCTAGAATTTAGCACAGTTATTCACATAAGTATTTTAAAAATGTGAGTGGTATTGATTTATCCTCTTGTTTTACTTCTAGGGAATGCTTTTTACTTAAAAATCTCTCCCTATCCCATTTCTCTCTCTTTTATACTAAGTTTTGAGTATGAGCCACTTCCTTGAGGCTGCTTTTGATGTCTTTAAATATTCAGAAAGACTTGGGCTTCCAGCAGGCATTTCTTTGGACAACTTCATCCACGCTCCAGGCCGTAAGGACAAGAGAACAGCTCCTTTCAACACGATAAAGGCCTTACCATATAGCTTGGTTTGTATTGTATATCTTCTTTGGTGGACTTTAGCCTTCTAGAGAACACAGACCTTGCCTGTCTCTATCTTTATTTCAAGAACTGGCAATACCGCTGTATACCATTTATTTGTTCAATACATAGTTGTTGAGTGCTTGTCTTGTGCCTCCTAACTTGGACTGTATGTAATAAAACCTGACATCAATTTATTCAGGCCGAGACCTCTTAATATACCAAGCTGTCACTTCTAGCTTTCTAGTTGAAAGACAAGATGGTTGACACTTAGACCAAGACGGATTGTATCTTCTGCTCTCCAAAGTGAGAAAGTAAGGACAGGAGCTAACCCAAAGGTAATCAACAATACAGGAGCTGATTCATTCTTTTTCTTTTTTTGTACTTACTGGATGAGGCTCTAAAAATAATTGACCAGCCAAATCATTTAATTGCAGAGATAATATGAAGAGCCCTCTCAATTTGCCCATTCAGTGTTAATTGGACCAAAGAAAGCGCTAAGAGGACCCCTCAGAGCTTGAAGAAAGGTCTTTTAGTTATTTGGCAAAAAGCTAATGCAAAGCACCTCACTTAGTAATTTGTCTTTCACAGTGGTGCTGTGGATGCTGCTCAGAGAAATCATTTAGATTTTTAAAACTGATTTATAGCTAACACATTGTATTCTGGCTGAAATTAGTAGGGTTAAATGTGAGCTTAACTTTAAAAATATTTCATTTTATTATGTTGGTGCAAAAGTAATTGTGGTTTTGCATTGTTTGATATTGGGTTACATTCTTAAATAAATGTGGTTATGTTATTTATTATTTTAATGCACATTTATCACTTTATTTTTTGCTAATAACTTATTACTTGATGTTTGTTTTATATTTATTCCAGACCATAGAGATGACCTTAGACAAAAAGCAAATTCGAGCAATTTTTTAATTCAAGTTTGAAATGGGTCATAAAGCAGTAGAGACAACTCACAACATCAGCAATGCATTTGGCCTGGAAACCGATAACGAATGTACAATGCAGTGATAGTTCAAGAAGTTTTACAAAGGAGATGAGAGCCTTGAAGATGAGGAGTGCATTGGCCAGCCATTGGAAGTTGACAATGACCAACTGGGAGCAATCACTGAAGCTGATCCTCTTACAACTACATGAGAAGCTGCTGAAGAATTCAACGTTGACCATTCTCTGATCATTCAGCATTTGAAGCAAATTGAAAAGGTGAAAAAGCTTGATAAGTGAGTGCCTCATGAGCTGACTGAAAGTCAAAAAATTGTCATTTTGAAGTGTTGTCTTCTCTTATTCTACGCAACAACAAAGAACCATTTCTTGTTCGGATTGTGATGTGTGAGGAAAAGTGGATTTTATATGACAACCGGCAATGAGCAACACAGTGGCTGGACTGAGAAGAAGTTCCAAAGCACTTCCCAAAGCCACACTTGCATCAAAACGGTCATGGTCATTGCTTGGTGGTCTGCTGCCCGTCTTGATCAACTACAGTTTTCTGAATCCCAGTGAAACCGTTACATCTGAGACGTAGGTTCAGTAAATTGATGACATGCCCCCAAAGCTTCAATGCCTGCAGCAGGCATTGATCAATAGAAAGGGCCCCTTTCTTCTCCATGGTAACACCTGATTGAATATCACACAACCAGTGCTTCAAAAGTTGAATGAATTGGGCTATAAAATTTTGCCTCATCTGCCATATTCACCTTACCTCTCACCAGGAGGCAGAAAATGCTTGCCAACAGTATGTCGAATCCCAAAGCACAGATTTTTATGGTACAAGAATCAACAAACTTATTTCTCATTGCAAAAAAAGCGTTGATTATAATGGTTCTTACTTTGATTAATAAAATGTGTTTGAGTCTAGTTATAATGATTTAAAATTCACAGACTGTTATTACAATTGCTTTCCATCAACCTAATAGATATTTAGATTATGTTAGGCTATATCATGACTGTATTTGAGAAACTATGTAAAGAATAATAATAATTAAGAAACAACATTTCCATGCTGAAAGGTTAATTTTTATCACAATGAAATCTAATTAAACTTGTGGACTATATTTTATATACAGACACACAGACATATACAGTCAGTTCAGTTCAGTCTGTCAGTCATGTCTGACTCTTTGCAACTCTATGGACTGCAGCACATCAGGTTTCTCTGTCCATCACCAACTCCCAGCACTTGCTCAAACTTATGTCCATTGAGTTGGTGATGCCATCCAACCATCTCATCCTCTGTTGTCCCCTTCTCCTTCGGCCTTCAATCTTTCCCAGCATCAGGGTCTTTTCAAATGAGTCAATTCTTCACCATCATGTGGTCAAAGTGCTGAAGTTTCATCTTCAGCATCAGTCCTTCCAATTAATATCAGGACTGATTTCCTTTAGGATGGACTGGTTGGATCTCCTTGCAGTCCAAGGGACTCTCAAGGGTCTTCTCCAACACCACAGTTCAGAACCATCAATTCTTCAGCGCTCAGCTTTCTCAATAGTCCAACTCTCACATCCATATATGACTACTGGAAAAACCATAGCTTTGACTAGATGGACCTTTGTTGGCAAAGTAATGTCTGTGCTTTTGAATATGCTATCTAGGTTGGTCATAACTTTTCTTCCAAGGAGCAAGTGTCTTTTAATTTCATGGCTGCAGTCACCATCTGCAGTGATTTTGGACTCCCCAAAATAAAGTCTGTTACTGTTTCCATTGTTTCCCCATCTATTTGCCATATACATACAGATGTATATTTATATCAAGACTAGCTAACACCCTTCAAGAGGCCCAAATTCTCTGTAGAGAGAGAATGAACTCCTCTGAATTATTGATATCCGAGACCAATAACTTCTTGGAATAAATTGTATTAAATGATTGCATGAAGATCATAAGATACAATTTTCTTTTGATTTCTAAAAATTTGCTTTACAGATATCTTTTCACTCATCCAACAATAATTTATTGAGTATTCCTGATGTGTCAGGCAAAATGCCAGGTTCCTGACATTAAGGAGCTCTCAATCTAGTAGGAAAGCACATAAACAAAAAGATATTTTGAATGATAAGCTTCAGTAGAAAACATAATAGAAGCCTTCTTGACTGCTGTAATTCAAACCAGTATTTTATGTGTTGAGAATGATAGTTAAAGAGAAAAATTATAATAAATACTAATGCTATAAGTACTATATATTTTACTTAAAGTGATAATAAATTAACTAATTTTAATGTAAGGCCAAGGACTTTTGTATACAGATTTGAATAACTGCAGCTTCACATGCTCTTTCTTATGTAAACTGCGTCCATCATACATTCTATATAATTTTCAAATTTATTTTGAAGAGTGAAAAGTTTAAGTTACTAGCATCAAAACAATCTGAGTTCTGAACGCCTCTGGAATGTTATGTTTTTTGCCCCTACTCTTTTATAATTTTTCACCCATCCATAATTTGATTTGCTTTTGTCAAATCATTCCAAACCAATAACTTAATATTCACAGCAATAACAACCCCTTTTCTTTCACATTCATATTTCATCAATTTAAATAATATATGATTCACTTACATAATTGCACTTAAAAACTCAATTTTCATAAGCAAATATGGGAATGAACTTGGCTGATTCTTGGAAGTGTGGTGTTCAAATGCTGGTGGGGACAGATGTGAGTGCACTAGACAGCAGAGTACCAAACTCACTGTCCTATGAGCCCTATCAGCTGCTTTATGGAGGAAAGAGAACATATGTTAATATAAAATATAATTATTTGAAAAGTCAAGAGAATTCCTAGTGCAGCAGTCATGAGTTGAGCAAAATGGAGTAGGGGTATAGAAGAAATTAGAGAAGGGTTCTTACAGGTGAAGGTATTTGAATTGGATCGAGGTTTGAGTAGGGGTTTTCCACATGAAGAAGCAGCAAAGGATATTCCAGCCTGAGAAAATAGCTTGTAAAGTACAGAGAGCCAAGAAAGATATGGAATATTTGAGGCAGACTTGGAAGTCGAGGATAACTGTAGCATAGAATTTAATGGGCAGAGTAGCAAAAGATGAAGCTGTTAAGTAGGATGCAGTAGACACTAGAGGGGAGTAATAATTAACTAGAGATTATACACAATGGAGTATTACTCAGCCATTAAAAAGAATACATTTGAATCAGTTCTAATGAGGTGGATGAAACTGGAGCCTGTTATACAGAGTGAAGTAAGCCAGAAAGAAAAACACCAATACAGTATACTAACTCATATATATGGAATTTAGAAAGATGGTAACAATAACCCTGTATACGAGACAGCAAAAGAGACACTGATGTATGGAACAGTCTTATGGACTCTGTGGGAGAGGGAGAGGGTGGGAAGATTTGGGAGAATGACATTGAAACATGTATAATATCATGTATGAAACGAGCCAGTCCAGGTTCAATGCACGATACTGGATGCTTGGGGCTGGTGCACTGGGACGACCCAGAGGGATGGTATGGGGAGGGAGGAGGGAGGAGGGTTCAGGATGGGGAACACATGTATACCTGTGGCAGATTCATTTCAATATTTGGCAAAACCAATACAATATTGTAAAGTTTAAAAATAAAATAAAATTAAAAAAAAAAGAAAAAAATGTAATTTAAAATACATGATATAGTAGGCTGGATATAGGCTGGGTATTGATGAGCTATTTATTAAATAAATGTAAAAGGAAATATTTTAGTGCCTATCACTGTGCATCCCCTCTGAAAGGACAACCAGGTCAATATTAAATCTTGCCTAAAATGTATTTTAAAAATTTTCTTCTAAATAGGCTTGAAGTAATTCTTATTATATGAAGAAGTATTGCGTAGCTCAAAACTCAACATTAAAAAAAATCCAGCTGGAAAATGTTCAAAAACACACATAGACATTTCATTGAAGAGGATGGCAAAAAAATCATGGAAAGACGTTCAAAATTGTTAGCCATTAGAGAAATGCAAATTTCAGCCACAATGAGATATCATTATACTGCTATCAGAATGGCTAAAATAAAAAATAATGGTGAGGGTTGCCATTTCCTTCTCTGGGGGATCTTCCTGACCCAGGAATCGAACCCAGGTCTCCTGCATTGCACATAGATTCTTTACTGACTGAGCTATGAGGGACACATGTACACCCATGGCTGATTCATGTCAATGTATGGCAAAAACCACTACAACATTGTGAAGTAATTAGCCTTCAATTAAAATAAATAAATTAATTTTAAAAAGAAAAAAAATAATGGTGAGGAGAAATGATGGCAAGGACACAGGACCTGGATCACTCACACATGGCTGATGGAAATGTAAAATGACAAGGTTGTATATTATCACTCTGCTTATTTAACTTATATGCAGAGTACATCTTGGAAAGTACATCATCTTTCCTTGAAAGGAAAGCTATGACAAACCTAGACAGAGAATTAAAATGCAGAGACACCATTTTGCTGACAAAGGTCCATATAGTCAAAGCTATGGTTTTTCAAGTAGTCATTTATAGGTATAAGAGCTGGACCCTAAAAAAGGCTGAGTGCCAAAGAATTGATGCCTTTGAATTGTAGTGTTGGAGAAGACTCTTGAGAGTCCCTTGGACTTAAGGAGATCAAACCAGTCAATCCTAAAGGAAATCAACCCTGAATATTTATTGAAATGACTGATGCTGAAGCTCCAATACTTTGGCTACCTGATGCGAATAGTCAACTTATTGGAAAAGACTCTGATGCTGGGAAAGATGAAGGCAATAGGAGAAGGGGGCAGCGAGGAATGAGATGGTTGGATAGCATCACTGACTCAATGGACATGCATTTGAGCAAACTCCAGGAGATATTGGAGAACAGAGGAGCTTGGTGTGCTGCAATCCATGGGGTCGCAAAGAGTTGGACATTACTTAGCTTAGCTATTAGCTAGTCAACAACTATTTTAGATAATGGTTCTTTCAAACCTGAAGAACTACTCAATTTCTAATTGTATACCCAGAAATTTCCATCTTGAGTATTTATTCCAAGAAAATGAAAGCTATTTTCATGCAAGAATGTTACACAAACATTCATAACAACTTTATTTGTAATAACCCAAGTTGGAGATTACCCATACATCCTTCAGTGGTTGCACCTGAAATAAACTGTGGTAATCTATACCATAGAATACTATCTTGCAAGAGCAAGGAACAAACTTGAATGGTACACACAAAACTTGGATGAACCTCAAGGAATTTATGCTGAATGAAAAAAATTTTAGAAGGATATATAGTATGTGATTCTTATTTGTGTAACATTCTTGTAACACATGGTTATGGAGATGAAGAACAGATTAGTAGTTCCCAGCAATTAAGGGTGTTAAGAAGAACGTGGAAAAGGACTATAGAGGAATAATACAAGAGAAATCTTTGTGGTAATGGCACAGCTGAGTATCCTGGTTGTAGTGGTGACTATGCAAGGCTATACATGTGATAGTATTTCCTAGAACTATTCACACATTCTCACAAAATGAATGCATACATAATTTATGAAATCTTAATAAATTTCATGTTTATGCTAATGTCAAATTCCTGGTTTTAATAAAGTACTAGAATTGAGCAAGATATTAACATTTGGGGAGAATGGGAAAATGGTGCACTGGACTTCCCTATGAACTTTTTTGCAGCTTCCTGTGAATCTAGCTATTTCAAGATAAAAAGTTTTTAAAAACTTTATATGTGTATGTGTTATCCTTTTGATAAGTCCTATTCATTGTGCCAAGTATAAGCATTCAGCTATGTTTGTTACCTGATAGGAGCCTCTGTGTTAGGAATTCTTTGCTAGGATGTTAAAAGTCTATTAAGGATCAAGTTTAATCTCAAAGCCACAATACACATGATGGACATGTCTTACCCTTGACTAAGTTATAGGCTTTGTGATGGCTGGCTTCAAAACTCCCAACTTAACTTGTGTAGAGTGGGTCTTTTTAAAAAATTTATTTATTTTTAACTGAAGGATTATTGGTTTACAGTATTGTGTTGGTTTCTATCAAACATCAGCATGTATCAGCCATAGGTTTACCCATGTCCCCTCCCACTTGACCATCCTTCCCACCTCCCTCTCCATCTCATCCCTCTAGGTTGTGACCAAGCCCTGGTCTGAGTTCCCCGAGTCATACAGCAAATTCCCATTGGCTTTCTATTTTACAGATGGTTATTTATGTTTCTGTATTACTCTCTCCATACACCCCACCCTCTCCTTTCTACTCCACAGCCATGTCCCTAAGTCTGTTTTCTATGTCTGTGTCTATATTGCATGCTGCATGCTCAGTCATGTCCAACTCTTTGCAACCCCATGGACTGCACCCTGCAAAACTTCTCTGTCCATGGGATTCTAGAGTGGGTTGCCATTTCCTCCTCCACGGGATCTTCTTGACCCAGGGATCAAACCCATGTCTCCTGTGTCTCTTACATTGGCAGATGGGTTCTTTACCACTAGCGCCACCTTGGAAGTGACTACACGGATGCTCTATAAATAGGTTCATCAGCACCATCCTCTAGATTCCATACATATGCGTTAGTATATGGCATTTGCTTTTCTCTTTCTGACCTACTTCATAGAGTGGGTCTTGGCAAGAGAGAACTGTTTACGGGAAACACACATTGATTATATTGAGTAACGTTTGCCACATATTCAACCTCAACATATTAATTCATCTTTTGTTTAGAGAAGGAAATTTAATACAGCATATTTCAAAATAAACTAACTGAAACCATTTAGTTACCATTGAAGGTGTTTTTCTGACCAATATCATAATGAAAGCAAGAAAATCCCTTCATATTAATATATGTGGAATCAAGAAAATTCTAGTCATTCATAAAAAGTTTCACTACATATGCAAACTCTTAGAGCAATCTTCCTTTGCAGGTTGCAGGGTGGGGTTTCAGGATTGTCATGAAGATATTCTTTCACCTACCCATTCTTAAAAATGCCTAAACTTTTATATCTAAGGGATAATATTTGTCCTTTCAGATGCAGAAATCAGGCATAATGCAAGTCCCCCTGCAGGGGAGATAAATTATGACTTCAATTTCTCTTAAGAGTTAGGTTCCTGGTATAAGGAACTCTGATGACTACAGGTTTGATTAGGAAGGCCAAGAAAGGGTATCTGAAAAGAGAACAGGGACATAGCTTCTGAAGAGGGAGGCAGATGTTGAAAAAGGAGGGGGTGGGGGAATGGCTCACAGCAGACTCTGGAGTTAGACCAGTCGCGTTTAAATTCAAATTCCGTTTTGCTCGCTAGCTGTGCCTTGTTTCCTCCTTTTAAAAGAGGGTAACTACCTCATTGGGCAGACATGAAGAAGCGCAGTGTTAGGTTCATAGGGGCCCACAGTTAATGTGAGCTAGTGGTCCTGATGGCAATGACTATTGAAAGATTGTTGAATCTCAGCCCCACACAGTACACCTCTCATGTGCTCTTTACATATCCTACCTTGTCTTACAGTCATAGGAAGGACTCTGTGATTTCAGACCTGGATTTCTATAAATTTCACTTTCACCAAAGAAAAATGATTAGAAATACTTAGAAAAATTTCTCCAACTAGTTATCATTCTCTGAAAAGCAGTAATCTTTTCTTTTGGTTGAGTGTCTCTGGCAGGATTTAGTTCACTATCTACAGCATGTGATCAATAGCTGCTTGCTGACAATCATAAAGAAAGTATCATTGGGACTGTTTGGATGCATGAAACAGAAACCTACTAAAACAAGTTTAGCAAAGAGAAAGAGAAGTGCATAAATCCTAATTTTGAGATAGGTAGTAGGTTTTATGCCCAGAACCTGAAAAGTTGTCAAGCAGCCATTCTTTCTCCATCTTTCTGAGACAGCTTCTCTCCACACTTCCACTTAAGCCTTTCATTCTCCTTTCTGCATTAGAACTTTTGTAAAGTTTGTAAATTCTGCTGCACATAACACTGGCTTGAATGTGAATTTGGTGTCTTGGCACTAACGCCAACTTGAAAGAATTATAGTTTAGGGCTTAACACTCTCTGACTTACTCAATGTCCATATTTTAATTCCATTCTCCTAAAAGACTGACTGTGCTTGACCTACCTCAAACAGGTACTCATCTCTGGTTCAGTGAACTGTAACAAGGGACAGGGGTCTTGTGGTTTGAGTCCTGCCCCTGTTGGGCTGTAGGCATAGAAGCTTCTCAACAAGAAAGGGTGGACAGGGAGAATGTAATCATTATTTCTTGAATATGAACACAAATATTTCAGAAACAAGTATCAAAGGAATTTGCAAATTGAATATGAGCACAGTTTTCAAACTAACTTCCAGGATAGGTCAGGTTATGCGGACCATCCTCATGTGTGTACAGAGTAAGTGTTCCTTCATATTTCGTGAATGCAAGGCTGGCAGGAAAAGCTCCTGCTTCAAGAACCTGACCCTAAACAGGCACATTATACTTGGATGATCCAGTTGTTATACTTTTTCTACTTTTGTTCCAAATGGGCAATGAATGGGCATTTCCCCTACCACAGGTTGAGATTCCCCCTAGTATTCAGCTGTGTCATCTAAGGCACCAAGGCAAAGGGGCAGGAGGAGCTCCTGCCGCAGTCCTAACAAGCCACTGTGTTGTGGATCTTGATGCCTCACCCAGTTCCCTTGGTCTTGTCTCCGTCTCTAGTGCCTCAGCTGCTCTCTGCAGCACATTAAAGACTAGCTGTCTCTATTAGCCACTAATAATGCACTAATACATTTGTTCTCCTATTACCTCGGACACTAATTTGGTGGAATTGGATAGTGACAGCACATTGATGTTGTTGAAGTTAATGACCCAGCAATTTACAAGATAAGTCACATTAGTAGTCAAATTGATTGTAATCATTGTTTCACCGAGCAGAATCTGCATTAAGCACAGTATATTGTACTCTGTCCTTCACCACTCCATTAATGGAGAGAAAGAGGCGATCAGAATCTTCAGACTTTCTTCCTGTTTTGCAATGATTCTGTTGGAAATGCTACTTTCTCTTACATCTTTAACAGAAAGATATTAAGTGCACAGAGAAAGAATGGAATTTTAGGTTACACATCTGTGAATTCAAATAGCTATAAATCTAAATAGATCACTCAAGTAGTTATTTGTTTCTGCCTTTATTGGATATCTACTGTTTTCTTGGTTTTATGATTTATACTAGGTGCTTCAGGACAAATTATAAGACATAGTTTCTGCCTCAAGGAGCTTGCATTTAAGTAGAATTATACAACTGATGATGAGATAGTAGCCTCTATGTGAGAAGAGCCAGTAGCCTCCCAGTACGAAGAATAATCAGGTCTCAGGATGGACACACTGAGTTAGAGAGAATGTCATGTTGGAGATGAGATTTCAGAAAAGGATTAGAATATCTAAGATTATGATTAATATTTAGTGATCAAGTATTTATCTTTTAATTTATACATAAAAACATTATTTACCCTTGTATAATTTTGACTAATTATTAACTCTTGTTTCATCCTCTGTTTAGAGATAAAATTGTTGATCTCCTATGTTTTTGATAATATGAAAATAATCAAAGAGGACATAAGTGAAATTTTCTGGCAGAGTGTTGGCATATAATAAACATTTCATAAATGCTATTTAATTTCATATATGATTTAATTTTTTCAAGAAAATTAAAAGTCACTTGAAGCCAAGATAGAAATAAGGTGAATCAGATCAGATCAGATCAGATCAGTCGCTCAGTCATGTCCAACTCTTTGAGACCCCATGAATCGCAGCACGCTAGGCCTCCCTGTCCATCACCAACTCCCGGAGTTCACTCAGACTCACGTCCATCGAGTCAGTGATGCCATCCAGCCATCTCATCCTCTGTCATCCCCTTCTCCTCTTGCCCCAATCCCTCTCAGCATTAGAGTCTTTTCCAATGAGTCAACTCTTCGCATGAGGTGGCCAAAGTACTGGAGCTTCAGCTTTAGCATCATTCCTTCCAAAGAAATCCCAGGGCTGATCTCCTTCAGAATGGACTGGTTGGATCTCCTTGCAGTCCAAGGGACTCTCAAGAGTCTTCTCCAACACCACAGCTCAAAAGCATCAATTCTTCGGTGCTCAGCCTTCTTCACAGTTCAACTTTCACATCCATACATGACCACAGGAAAAACCATAGCCTTGACTAGACGAACCTTTGTTGGCAAAGTAATGTCTCTGCTTTTGAATATGCTATCTAGGTTGGTCATAACTTTCCTTCCAAGGAGTAAGCATCTTTTAATTTCACGGCTGTAGTCACCATCTGCAGTGATTTTGGAGCCCCCCAAAATAAAGTCTGACACTGTTTCCACTGTTTCCCCATCTATTTCCCATGAAGTGATGGGACCGGATGCCATGGTCTTCGTTTTCTGAATGTTGAGCTTTAAGCCAACTTTTTCACTCTCCACTTTCACTTTCATCAAGAGGCTTTTGAGTTCCTCTTCACTTTTTGCCATAAGGGTGGTGTCATCTGCATATCTGAGGTTATTGATATTTCTCCCGGAAATCTTGATTCCAGCTTGTGTTTCTTCCAGTCCAGTGTTTCTTCCAGTCCAGTGTTTCTCATGATGTACTCTGCATATAAGTTAAATAAACAGGGTGACAATATACAGCCTTGATGAACTCCTTTTCCTATTTGGAACCAGTCTGTTGTTCCATGTCCAGTTCTAACTGTTGCTTCCTGACCTGCATATCGGTTTCTCAAGAGGCAGGTCAGGTGGTCTGGTATTCCCATCTCTTGAAGAATTTTCCATAGTTTATTGTGATCCACACAGTCAAAGGCTTTGGTATAGTCAATAAAGCAGAAATAGATGCTTTTCTGGAACTCTCTTGCTTTTTCGATGATGCAGCAGATGTTGGCAATTTGATATCTGGTTCCTCTTCCTTTTCTAAAACCAGCTTGAACATCAGGAAGTTCATGGTTCACATATTGCTGAGGCCTGGTTTGGAGAATTTTGAGCATTACTAGCATGTGAGATGAGTGCAATTGCGCGGTAGTTTGAGCATTCTTTGGCATTGCCTTTCTTTGGGATTGGAATGAACACTGACCTTTTCCAGTCCTGTGGCCACTGCTGAGTTTTCCAAATTTGCTGGCATATTGGGTGCAGCACTTTCACAGCATCATCTGTCAAGATTTGGAATAGCTCAATTGGAATTCTATCACCTCCACTAGCTTTGTTCGTAGTGATGCTTTCTAAGGCCCACTTGACTTCACATTCCAGGATGTCTGGCTCTAGGTCAGTGATCACACCATTGTGATTATCTGGGTCGTGAAGATCTTTTTTGTACAGTTCTTCTGTGTATTCTTGCCATCTCTTCTTAATATCTTCTGCTTCTGTTAGGTCCATACCACTTCTGTCCTTTATCGAGCCCATCTTTGCATGAAATGTTCCTTTGGTATCTCTGATTTTCTTGAAGAGCTCTCTAGTCTTTCCCATTCTGTTGTTTTCCTCTATTTCTTTGCATTGATCACTGAGGAAGGCTTTCTTATCTCTTCTTGCTATTCTTTGGAACTCTGCATTCAGATGCTTATATCTTTCCTTTTCTCCTTTGCTTTTCGCTTCTCTTCTTTTCACAGCTATTTGTAAGGCCTCCCCAGACAGCCATTTTGCTTTTTTGCATTTCTTTTCCATGGGGATGGTCTTGATCCCTGTCTCCTGTACAATGTCAAGAACCTCAGTCCATAGTTCATCAGGCACTCTATCTATCAATTCTAGGGCCTTAAATCTATTTCTCCCTTCCACTGATTTAGGTCATACCTGAATGGTCTAGTGGTTTTCCCTACTTTCTTCAATTTAAGTCTGAATTTGACAATAATGAGTTCATTATCTGAGCCACAGTCAGCTCCTGGTCTTGTTTTTGCTGACTGTATACAGCTTCTCCATCTTTGGCTGCAAAGAATATAATCAATCTGATTTCGGTGTTGACCATCTGGTGATGTCCATGTATAGAGTCTTCTCTTGTGTTGTTGGAAGAGGGTGTTTGTTATGACCAGTGCATTTTCTTGGCAAAACTCTATTAGTGTTTGCCCTGCTTCATTCTGTATTCCAAGGCCAAATTAGCTTGTTACTCCAGGTGTTTCTTGACTTCCTACTTTTGCATTCCAGTCCCCTGTAATGAAAAGGACATCTTTTTTGGATGTTAGTTCTAAAAGGTCTTGTAGGTCTTCATATAAAATATTAATATAATATACAATTATATTAATATAAGGGCTTCCCTAGTGGCTCAGATGGTAAAGCATCTGTCTGCATTGCAGGAGACCCAGGTTCGATCCCTGGGTTGGGATGTTCCCCTAGAGAAGGAAATCGCAGCCTACTGCAGTATTCTTGCCTGGAAAATCCCATGGATGGCGGAGCCTGGTAGGCTACTGTCCATGGGATCGCAAAGAGTTGGACACGACTGAGCAAATATTAATATAATGTATATAATAATATAATACAAATGTTACCTCCACTACTTTAAGACCTTGAGGTGTCTCCTGTGAAGAACAATACTGATTATACATTCTGGCCTGTTTTCCAAGTGTTTGGTCTCATTTTGTCTTCTTCCTGTGTCCTGTAAGGAAACTTCTCTCCTCTGGTTTCTAGGGTCTTACTCTCCCTCTTCCACTTGCCTGAAGCACAGGACCATATCCTCGCCTCTGCTCATCTGAGCTTGAAGTGCTTCTTTTGCCTCCTAGTTAAATTGAAAACTGCCTGATGAGCATTCTGTTCTGAGCTGAGATCTCCTTGTACCACCAATCCTGGTTGGTTCTCAAGTGACTTCTCAGTCTTTCATCTGGAGCTGCCCAATCAAAAAAGGATCCCCATGTCTTTATGAATTAAAACATTGATTTTTGATGTTTCCTCATCTGAACTCCTGCTTTTGTGCTGTCAGAGAGACTGGGCCCTGACCAAAGCCCTCTGTGTGACCAGGTTGTCTGCCTACTCTGTCAGGCCCGGGAACCTTTTAACGAATGTCAGTGAAACTGTTGAAAGCAAAGGCAGAGAGAGAAACAGTATCAATAATACTAAATGGGCTCCTTTCAGTCCAGAGAAACCTGAGGGAAGGGCATGTCAACAACTTGCCATGTGATGTATTATGGCATCATAATACATCATATACCACATTGAATAGCAGCACATTCCGATTATTAATATAAAACAGAGTTCACTCCCTGCAGCAAGTATGGCCTGCAAAACAGAATGGCAAATAGCAGTCTACCCCATGTTCTACTTTCTTATTATCACATTACAAATTACAGTTGTTAGGGTGTTGACCTTCTAATTCTTTCTTTTTCTTCTCAGAGTATTCTTGTGGTTTAGGATTTGAATTGTTGAGACTGGATTACTGTGATGAATTATTGAATTAATGATGATGTTAGTCTAAGTTCAGTTCTATTCAGTCACTCAGTCATGTCCAACTCTTTGCCGCTCCATGGACTGTAGCACACCAGGCTTCCCTGTCCATCACCAACAACTCCTGGAGCCTACTCAAACTAATGTCCATTGAGTCAGTGATGCCATCCAACCATCTCATCCTCTGTCATCCCCTTCTTCTCCCGCCTTCAATCTTTCCCAGCATCTGGGTCTTTTCAAATAAGTCAGTTCTTTGTTATCAGGTGGCCAAAGGATTGGAGTTTCAGCTTCAACATCAGTCCTTCCAATGAACACCCAGGACTGATCTCCTTTAGGATGGACTGGTTGGATCTTCTTGCTGTCCAAGGGACTCTCAAGAGTCTTCTCCAACACCACAGTTCAAAAGCATCAATTCTTCAGCCCTCAGCTTTCTTAATAGTCCAACTCTCACATCCATATATGACTACTGGAAAAACCATAGCTTTGACTAGATGGATCTTTGTTGGCAAAGTAACGTCTCTGCTTTTTAATATGCTGCCTAGGTTGGTCATAACTTTTCTTCCAGGGAGCAAGCATCTTTAAATTTCATGGCTGCAATCACCATCTGCAGTGATTTTGGAGCCCAAAAAATAAAGTCTCTCACTGTTTCCATTGTTTTCCCATCTATTTGCCATGAAATGATGGGACCAGATGCCATGATCTTAGTTTTCTGAATGTTGAGTTTTAAGCCAACTTTTTCACTCTCCTCTTTCACTTTCATCAAGAGGCTCTTTAGTTCTTTGCTTTCTGCCATAAGGGTGGTGTCATCTGCACATCTGAGGTTATGGATATTTCTCCTGGCAATTTTGATTCCAGCTTGTGCTTCATCCAGCCTGGCATTTCACATGATGTACTCTGCATATAAGTTAAAGAAGCAGGGTGACAATATACAGCCTTGACGTACTCCTTTCCCAATTTGGAACTAATCTGTTGTTCCATGTCCAGTTCTAACTGTTGCTCCTTGACCTGCCTACAGATTTCTCAGGAGGCAGGTAAGGTGGTCTGATAGTTCCATCTCTTTAAAAATGTTCCAGTTTTTTGAAGGCTTTGGCATAGTCAATAAAGCAAAAGTAGTTGCTTTTTCTTGAACTCTCTCTTTTTTGATGATCCAACAGATGTTGGTAATTTGATCTCTGGTTCCTCTGCCTTTTGTAAATCCAGCTTGAACATCTGAAAGTTCACGGTTCACGTACGTTGAAGCCTGGCTTGGAGAATTTTGAGCATTACTTTGCTAGCCTGTGAGATGAGTGCAATTATGCAGTGGTTTGAGCTTTCTTTGGCATTGCCTTTCTTTGGGATTCGAATGAAAACTGACCTTTCCCAGTCCTGTGGCCACTGCTGAGTTTTCCAAATTTGCTGGCATACTGAGTGCAGCACTTTCTTAGCATCACCTTTTAGGATTTGAAATAGCTCAACTGGAATTCTATCACCTCCACTAGCTTTGTTTGTAGTGATGCTTCCTAAGGCCCACTTGACTTGGCATTCCAGGATGTCTGGCTCTAGGTCAGTGATCACACCATCATGATTATCTGGGTCATGAGAATCTTTTTTGTATAGTTCTTCTGTGTATTCTTGCCACCTCTTAATATCTTCTGCTTCTTTAGGTCCACACCATTTTTGTCCTTTATTGTGCCCATCATTGTATGAAATGTTCCCTTGGTATCTCTAATGTTCTTGAACAGATCTCTAGTCTTTCCCATTCTGTTGTTTTCCTTTGTTTCTTTGTAACAAAATCAAGTTCAAAGATGCTGGTGAGATATAGAGAAAAGTGCTCAGGCAGGACATCATAGTTGAGTATGTGTAGGAAAAGGCTTGGCTCCTGGGGAGGAATGTCAGGTAATGTAGAAGTAGCAGGAAAATAGATATTGTGTCCCTAAGAGCGACAGGAAAGAACAGGGAGCAGAATATCCACGCCTTTCCTATCAGGAGTAATGCTTCAGTAAACATGAGAATGCAGATACCTCTTCAAGGTGTGATTTCATTGTTAGATTTTTAAAAATAAGGTGCTAGATGGGTAGATGACAGCTTACTTTAGTGCCTGAGTATTGGCACTTTTAACCTGTCATACTTTAGCATGGTTTCTGCACTTGCTGGAGCTTATGGTTTCAGGGCTTGCATTTGAGTTTTTAATCCATTTTGAGTTTTAGTATATTGTTTGAGAAACTAGTCCACTTTGATTCTTTTGCAAGTATAGCTCTTTTTGCAAGTGCAGCTGTTCAATTTTCTCAACACTGTTTATTGAAGAGATTGTCTTTTTCCCATTCTTTATTCTTACCTCTTTTGTTGTAGGTTAATTGCCTGTAAAAGTGTGGGTTCATTTCTGGGCTGATTCTTGAGTTCCTTTGATCTGTGTGCCTGTTTTTGTTTTTGTTTGTTTGTGTTTTTTTTTTTTTTGGTGGGGGGCAGTACTATATTGTTTCAATTACTGTAGCTTTTAGTATAGTTTGAAATTAGGGAGTGTCCTATTCCAGCTTTATTCTTATTTCTCAAGATTGTTTTGGCAATATGGTGTCTTTGAGTTTTCATAAAATTTTAGAATTATTTCTTATAGTTCTGTGGAAAATGTCATTGCTATTTGGAAGGGGAATTGCATTGAATTTGCAGATGGTCTTTGGTAGTATGTTAATTTTAAAAATTTCAGTTATTTCAGGCCAGGAGCATAGTATATCTTTCCATTTGTTCTTGTCATCTTCAATTTCTTTCATCAGTGGTTATAGTTTTATTAATACAGGTCTTTTGCTTCCTTAGATTTATTTTTAAGTATTTTATTCTTAATGATGCAATTGTAAATAGGATTGTTTTATTAATTTCTTTTTCTAGTTTGCTGTTAGTATATAGAAATGTAACAGATTTCTATATATTTGTTGTGTATTTGTAAATTCATTGATGAATTCTAATAGTTTTTTGGTGGCATTTTTAGGATTTTGTATATGAAGTATGTCATCTGAAAACAATCATAGTTTTACTACTTAGATTTTTATTTCTTTCTCTTATGTAACTGTTGTGACTAGGACTTCCAGTAGTATATTAAATAAAAATGGTGAGAATGGGCATCTGGTCTTACTTCTGATCTTAGAAGAAATGCTGTCAGCCGTTGATGTTAACTGTGGGCTTGTCCTATATGGCTTTCATTATGTTGAGTTGTTTTCCCTCTATGCCCGAAATTTCTTGAGAAATTTTGGATGTTGAATTTCATCAAAACATTTTCTATATCTATTGAGATGATTATATGATTTTTATTTCTCAATTTGTTAATGTGGTATATCATATCGATTTATAAATATTGAACCATCTATGCACTCCCAGGGTAAATTTCACTTGATCATGGTGTATAAAACTTTTAATGTATTATCCTTCAATGGCTAGTTCTTTGTTGAGGATTTTTGCATCTATGTTCACTAGTGATATTATACAGCAATTTTTTTGTAGTGTGTTTCTCTAGTTTGGTCTGGTAGAATAAGTTTGGAAGGGCTCCTTCCTCTGCAATTTGTTGGAATAGTTTAAAAAGGATAGGTGTTAACTCTTCTCTAAATGTTTGATACAATTCACCTGTGAAGCCATCCGGTCCTGGATTTGATGAAATTTTTTTTTATTACTAATTCAATTTCATGACTACTAATTGGTCTGTTTAGATTTTCTATTTCATCCTGACTCAATCTTGAGAGATGGTATATTTCTAGGAATTTACCCATTTCTTCTAGGTTGCCCATTTTATTGACATATAGCTGTTTCTAGTAATCTCTTATGATTTTACCTTATTCTGTGATATTCATTTCTTTTCCATCTCTGGTTTTATTGATACCCCTCTCGTTTTTCTTGACTAGACATTTATCAATTTTATTTATCTTTTCAAAAACCCAGCTCTTAGTCTCACTCATCCTTTCTATTTTTTTAGTCTCTATTTCATTAATTTCTTCTCTGATTTTCATTGGTTCTTTCCTTTTACTAACTGTGGGTTTTGTTTGTCCTTTTTCTTATTCCTTTAGGTGTAAGATTAGGTTATTTGCTGTTTTTCTTATTTCCTGAGGTATGCTTATATCATTATCAACTTTCTTCTTAGAACTGCTTTTGCTACATCCAATAGATTTTGGACTGTTGAGTTCTCATTTGTCTCCAGGCGCTTTTTAAACTTTCTTTAATTTCTTAAATGATTCACTGGTTGTTTAGTAGCATATTGTTTATTTCTACTTGTTTGTGCTTTTTGCAACTTTTTTTCTTGTATTTGATTTCTAGTCTCATGATATTATGGTTGGAGAAGATACTTGATATGATTTCAATTACCATGAATTTACTGGTATGTGGTTAACCCTGGAGAATGGCCTAATATGTGGCCATTTTTGTGGTTAATATGTGGTTAACCCTGGAGAATGTTCCATGTACGTTTGAAAGAAATGTATAATCTGTGCTTTTGCATAGAATGTTCTCTCTCTCTCTCTCTCTCTCTCTCTCTCTATATATATATATATATATATATATATTCTGTCTGGTCAAATGTTTTTAATATTAGTGTTTCCTTTTTGATTTTCTGTCTGGATGATATATCCATTAATATGGAGGGGTGTTAAAGTCCCCTACTCTTATCATATTATTGTCAGTTTCTCCCTTTATGTCTATTAATATTTGCTTCATGTATTTAGGTGAAATTATATTGGATATATATATATATATATATATATATATATATATATATACACACACACACACACACACACACACACAGACACACACATAATTGTTATATCATCTTGGATTGATCCCTTTATTATTATGTAATATCCATCTTTATCTCTTGTTATAATCTTTATATTAAACCCTATTTTGTCCCATATAAGTATTGCTTCCCTGGCTTTCTTTTTATTTCTATTTCATAGAATATCTTTTTCTATTCCCTCACTTTCACTCCCTCACTTTCCCTTTGTGTCTTTAGATCTGAAGAGAGTCTATTGTGGGTAGCATATATCCATTCAGGCACTTTATGTATCTTGACTGGAGCATTTCACTCATGTTTTGGAGTTGTTTTTCCAGTTTTTTCTTGTTTCTTATTTCTTCCTTTGTTGTCCAATCCTTGCACTTTGATGAGTATCTTTAGTGTTAAGTTTGGATTAATTTCTTTTTTTCTCTGTGTGTTATCTGTTATAGATTTTGGTTTATGGTTAACCTGAGGTTACATATATGAGCCTTTTGATGAAAGGGAAAGAGGAGAGTGAAAAAGATGGCTTAAAACTCAACATTCAGAAAACTGAGATCATGGCATCTGGTCCCATTACTTCATGGCAAATATATAGCCAAACAATGGAAACAGTGACAGACTTTATTTTCTTGGGCTCCAAAATCACTGCAGATGGCAACTGCAGCCATGAAATTAAAAGATGCTTGCTCCTTGGGAAAAAAGTTATGACCAACCTAGACAGTATATTAAAAAGCAGAGACATTACTTTGCCAACAAAGGTCCATCTAGTCAAAGCTATGGTTTTTCCAGTAGTCAGGTATGGATGTGAGAGTTGGACTATAAAGAAAGCTGAGCCCTCAAGTACTGATGCTTTTGAACTATGGTGTTGGAGAAGACTCTTGAGAGTCCCTTGGACAGCAAGGAGATCCAACCAGTCCATCCTAAAGGAAATCAGTCCTGAATATTCATTGGAAAGACTGATGCTGAAGCTGAAACGTCAATACTTTGGTCACCTGATACAAACTGATCCATTTGCAAAGACCCTGATGAGGCAAAAAATTGAAGATGGGAGGAGAAGGGGACGACAGAGGATGAGATGGTTGGATAGCATCACCGACTCAACGGACATTAGTTTGAGTAGGCTCTGGGAGTTGCTGATGGACAGGGAAGCCTGGGGTGCTACAGTCCATGGGGTCTCAAAGAATCAAACATGACTGAGCGACTGAACTGACTATATATATATATGTGTGTATATATATTTAAATATATATATATATGGTGGGCTTACCAGGTGACTGAATGGTAAAGAATCTACCTGTAATGCAGAAAATGTGGATTCGATCCCAGGTTCAGGACGATCCCCTGGAGAAGAAAATGGTAATACACTCCATTATTCTTGCCTAGGGAATCCCATTGACAGAGGAACCTGGTGGGCTACAGTCCAAGGGGTTCCAAAAGAGTTTGACACAATTTAGCAATTAAACAGCAACAACAAATATATACATGTGTGTATAAATACAGACATATTTATACCTACAAAATTATTTTAAGCTGTTGAACTTTTTAAAAATTTATTTTTAATTGGGGGAAAATTGCTTTACAATGTTGTGTTGGTTTATGCTGTGCTGCTGCTGCTGCTAAGTCGCTTCAGTCATGTCCGACTCTGTGCGATCCCGTAGACGGCAGCCCACCAGGCTCCCCCGTCCCTGGGATTCTCCAGGCAAGAACACTGGAGTGGGTTGCCATTTCCTTCTCCAATGCATGAAAGTGGAAAGTGAAAGTGAAGTCGCTCAGTTGTGCCTGACTCTTAGCGACCCCATGGACTGCAGCCTACCAGGCTCCTCCATGCAAATCAGCTATAGTTTTATACGCACACACACACACACACATATATATATATATATCACTTCCCTCTTTAGCCTCCCTTCCCTCCCCCATCTCACCCCCTAGGTCATCACAGAGCATAGCTGGGTTCCCTGTGTTATATATCAACTTCTCACCAGTTATCTATTTTACACATGGTAGTGTATATGCTATTTTCTCCATTTGTCGGACCCTCTCCTTCCCCCACTGTGTCCACAAGTCCATTCTCTGTATCTCAGTCTCCATTTCTTCCCTACACAGGTTCATCAATAGCATTTTTATAGACTCCATGTATGTGCTTTAATATATGATATTTGTTTTTCTCTTTCTGACTTACTTCACTCTGAATAATGGGCTCTAGGATCATTATCCACCTCACTAAAACTGACTCAAATTGTTTCCTCTTTATGGCTGAGTAAATGGATCAAAAGCTTCTTTATCCATTTATCTGTTGACGGACACCTAGGTTGCTTTCATGTCCCAGCTATTGTAAATAGTGCTGCAATAAACATTGGGGTACATTTGTCTTTCAATTATAACTTTCTCAGGGTATATGCCCAGTAATAATGGGATTGCTAGGTCATATCGTAGTTTTATTCCTAGTCTTTTTAAGGAATTATGATACTGTTTTTCATAATGGCTGTATCAATTTTCATCCCCACCAACAGTGCAAGAGATTCCCTTTTCTCCAGCATTTATTGTTTGTAGATTTTGAGATGAGTCTGGCTGGTGTGAGATGATATCTCATTGTAGTTTTGATTTGCATTTGATTTGGACATCTTTTCATGTGTTTATTAGCCATCTGTATGTCTTCTTTGGAGGAATGTCTGTTCAGGTCTTTCGCCCACTTTTTGATTGGGTTGTTTGTTTGTTGGTATTGACTTGCATGAGCTGCTTGTATATTTTGGAGATTATTTCTTACCAGTTGTTTCATTTGCTATTGTTTTCTCCCATTCTGAGGGTTGTGTTTTCACCTTTTTACAGTTTCCTTTGCTTTGCAAAAGCTTCTTTACCATTGGAGCCACCAGAGATGAAGATATTTTCCCCAAGAAATGTTTGTACCTCTTTTGATGAATCTCTACTTTTTAAAGTAAGTTGATTGCTTTAAATCAGTATGGTTTGAGGTTTCTTTGGTCATTCTGGGGGCACAAAGGTGGGATGTACATCTGTATATGGGTTTACTGTCCTGGGATTAGACTGGCTCTCTCTCTCCTTTCTGTCTCTTTTTCTTTTTTCCTATTATCCGTAATAGCAAGGCAATTATCCTTCAGTTTTAAGAAGGGAAGCTGTCAGGATGAGGAAGACTTGTTCATACTGACTTATAGAGACATAGAAATATGGAAATACTTGAATCCAAAGAATCAGTATTTTATGATAAAATCTCACACCATCACAACAGATTATTAAAGGAGAAAGTCTACAGAAGAAAGGGGAACAAAAAGGTAACTCTTCCAACGGACCCTCCAATCTCTGCTATTACTTTTCTCTCTTATGTGCTTAGTTGCTTCAGTCGTGTCCAACTCTTGGCAATCTCATGGACTATAGCCTGCCAGGTTCCTCTGTCCATGGGATTTTCCTGGCAAGGATACTGGAGTGGGTTACCATTTCTTCCTCCAGGGCTTCTTCCCTTCTTCCTGACCCAGGGATCAAACCTGGGTCTCCTGTGTCTCTTGCATTGCAGGCAGATTTTTTATCACTGAGCCATCAGGGAAACCCCTCTTTCTCTCCTATACAGACAAGAAATAGCTGGCACAGAAGACAAATGTGTTGCACTGTAGGCTACAGGCAAAAAATAGCTGGATGCTGGATCAACAACTTGCTGGCTGGTCTAAAAATCAGAGGGTAGAAACTTGGGTAGGGTCAGCATTATCACTTTGTTTGTGGGGCAGGCTAAAAGTTTTAATTGGCTGGAACGCATTCTTCAGGGAAGGTCATTAAGACCTAGGTTGAAGCCAGCTTCTTGGAGCTGGTCAATGGTTTATTGGGGTTTTCTGCATGTTGATCACTGAAGGCTTATTTCAATTAGCCTACTCTACATATCTTCCACAGGTCCCCAGCAAGGAACAAATATTGATCTCACAAATTTTTTTGACATAAAAATCTATATCTCTATGGCCTTCCCTAAAGCAAAACAGAGTTCAGAGTTTAGTAAAATAATAACATTTAAGGAAAGGAATATATCACAGCAAATCAGGAACAAAAATAAGATTAGCTTTTCCCAACTACAATGAGAAGTGGTAGGTGAGCATTTCAAGACCTGAAATCATCTTGCTTAGATTTGGGGACTCAAGAATTGGTCTATAAAATTCATATCTTGGTTTTGTTTCAATTTCTTATGATCATGAAGCAGTAGAAGAGCTTTGTTCTGTCTTCCTTTAGGTGACTGCTTACCTCTCCAACCATACATAGACTGAAAAACACTCAAATACTTACCAGAAAATTCATCTCTGAAAGTTGTAATGTGACCCTAGCCCCATGTTGGCCCTGTGCTACACACTTGGATAATACAAAAGCAGTGCCAATATTATCTTTATTTATTTAGGGAAAATCATTCAATCTAGAAGGGTCTTAAGGTGGCTTACAAGGATATGCAAAATATAGCAAAATGGCAAAAAGAAAGAAAGAAAAAGAGAAAAAGAAGAAGGCAGATGGAGCCAAATATTCCAAAAGTACTACTTATGAATTTGCTAACAAATCTGATTCTAAAATATAATTTAGTCTCCTATCTGATGAATTATGAAAAGTATATAGTGTCTTATCAGGTAAGAGATATATTGTTCAGAAGACCCGGTACCTTCCTGATGTTTACATCAGCTAGGAAAATGGAAACAGTGATGTTGGAAATCAATATCTTGTACATGTTTAAAGTCTTCTAAATGTCATGAGCAAATACATGAGAGACACAGTAAATAAAATTTTTAAATAATTCTAAGCAAAAGTAAGAAGCAAAAAAGATACATGGTTGGCACAGAGAATAGTGAGAAGGCTCTTGTTAGAGAAAAGTTCAAGCATCTCCTCTTCCAGGAGACTTTTCTTAACCATACATCTTCAAACTGAGTTAATCACTTCTGAAAAACTATCTCTCTGCCTACTGTTGGGTCCTACTAAATAATTTCTTCAGGCATTGTAATTATTTGTTTGATAATCTCCTTCATTACTGAATCAGGAGTTGCTTGGGTGCAAGGGCTCAAGGTTTTACACTGTTGTATCCCAAGCCTAAATTCTCAATTAATGTTTAATGAATTGAATTAATAAGAATATTAGATGGTCCTAAAGGAGTTTGCCCTATCCTATAGAAAGACTTTATTCTATAGAATGAAATTAAGTCCATCAGGCAAGTGAGTTAAATAGAAAGCTTTTCTAGGAATATTGGTTGCAAGAATGAATGCCTGGAACAATGAAGGCAGGAATCTTAGTGAGAAAACACAAAGCTGACCAATCTCAGCAGGTAATTTTTCTCACATCCAAATGGCTCATGCAAGAAGAAAAAAAAAGTTTGCAACGAAGTTCTGTTTAAATTATACTTCTTTCTTTCACTATTACATAAAAATAATTTCTACAAAAAATTAAATCCAAAAATAAATTTCCTTCCAGTGTGTATTCATGTATCTTAATATATATGAGGGAAAATTATAATGGCATTTATAAGGTAGTACTGATAGCTGCCATGAAGTTTCTCTATTTTGAAGGAATGTGGATAATAAGGAAGTCACATCTCTGAAAGACTGAGGAAATTGGGCTTTCTTTCTGCTCTAACACTCATGTTGAAAAGTCACTTAACTTTTCTGAGTGTCCATTTCCTTATTCATTAAAGGGATGTCAATAATACTTTTGACATCTTAGTCATGGGGTTACTCTGGGCATGGGCCCTGATTTATGACCTGACACTTAAAGGAGTAGGAGAGGATCCATAAATATTTATGGAAAGAAAGGATAAATTATATAATGAATATTAAAGTGTTGAGGCAAGACCGCAGATTCCAAGAAACAACATTATAAAAAATAAAATCATCTCATATTTGTGCCATTCTGTTTTGGAACCCTAGCCACAAAGAGGGAGGTAGTTTTTGTTCATGTCTTCATTCTCACTGAGACATAGCTGATTCTGGAGCAGGAACAGAAGATACTGGTGATTAGGAAGTGGCAAGATACTTTATTCCTTTAGCTCTGAGTGTCTTGAGAGATGTCTACAGAGCTGGTCATTTATGTAGAGAATTCTGGATTCTACCTTGCTTGCCAGAGGCTTCTGTGTCAACAGCCAGAATTGATGTGTGTCTAATTTTAACTCAAGTGGAGCAGACATTTATTTTGGGAAGACAGGATCCTTTGAAGAATGGTTGCAATTGCCTGTGGTCTGGTCAGAGCTGAATTTCTTGATCATCTTCCTTAGCCAGTGAGGAACATTTTATTACATTTTTACTGCCCATGGTAGGTTCTCTTTCTCTAACTTTCTAAAGGGCAGTTAGAATTTACTTTTAACTCCCCAAGATGTCTTATCTATCTCACACTTTCTGGAGTCTATCTGGTTTAGCCTTCATATATGACAGAAGGAATGTTCAAGCAGTAAACTTTGATGGCATTTTGGGGGACCACATTCCTCTCACCCTTCAGATTATAGCAGTTGTGATGATGGGAAGGATCCCTGAACCAAGAATTATATAAACTGGGGATACACTACCAGATCCTCCACTTTATATCACCATAACCTGAGGCAACTCAGGCATGAGACCTTTTAAGACTCTCTGTTTTATAAAACGTATGTTTAAATAACTCTGGCAAGCATCACAACCTTGTTGGGGCAAAAGAGCTTGCATAACTCAGTGAAACTATGAGCCATGCTGTGCAGGGCCACCTAAGAAGGATGGGTCATAGTGAAGAGTTCTGACAAAACATAGTCCATTGGAGGAGAGAATAGTAAACCACTCCAGTATTCTTGCCACAAGAACCCCATGAACAGTATGACAAGGCAAAAAGATATGACACCAAAAGATGAGCGCCCCAGGTCAGAAGGTGTCCAATACGCTACTAGGGAAGAGTGGAGGACAATTACTAATAGCTCCAGAAAGAATAAAGCAACTGGGCCAAAGTGGAAATGATCCTCAGTTGTGGATGTGTCTGGTGGTGAAAGTAAAGTGTGACACTGTAAAAACAATATTGCATAGGAGCCTGGAATGTTAGATCCATGCTTCAAGGTAAATTAGAGGTGGTGAAGCAGGAGATGGCAAGAGTGAACACTGACATCTTAAGAATCAGTGAACTAAAATGTATGGGAATGGGTGAATTTAACTCAGATGACCTTTATTTTCTATTTTTTATGTATTTTATTTTTTAACTTTAAAATATTGTATTTGTTTTGCCATATATCAACATGAATCTGCCACAGGTATACATGTGTTCCCCATCCTAAACCCTCCACCCTCCTCCCTCCCCATACCATACCTCTGGGTTGTCCCACTGCACCAGCCCCAAACATCCAGTATCGTGTATCGAACCTGGACTGGTGACTCGTTTCATATATGATATTATACATGTTTCAATGCCATTCTCCCAAATCATCCCACCCTCTCCCTCTCCCACAGAGTCCAAAAGACTGTTCTATACATCAGTGTCTCTTTTGCTGTCTTGTATACAGGGTTATTGTTACCATTTTTCTAAATTCCATATATATGCGTTAGTATACTGTATTGGTGTTTTTCTTTCTGGCTTACTTCACTCTGTATAATAGGCTCCAGTTTCATCTACCTCATTAGAACTGATTCAAATGTACTCTTTTTAATGGCTGAGTAATACTCCATTGTGTATATGTACCACAGCTTTCTTATCCATTCATCTGCTGATGGACATCTAGGTTGCTTCCATGTCCTGGCTATTATAAACAGTGCTGTGATGAACATTGGGGTACACGTGTCTCTTTCCCTTCTGGTTTCCTCAGTGTGTATGCCCAGCAGTGGGATTGCTGGGTCATATGGCAGTTCTATTTCCAGTTTTTTAAGGAATCTCCACACAGTTCTCCATAGTGGCTGTATTAGTTTGCATTCCCACCAACAGTGTAAGAGGGCTCCCTTTTCTCCACACCCTCTCCAGCATTTATTGTTTGTAGACTTTTGGATCGCAGCCATTCTGACTGGCGTGAAATGGTACCTCATAGTGGTTTTGATTTGCATTTCTCTGATAATGAGTGATGTTGAGCATCTTTTCATGTGTTTGTTAGCCATCAGATGACCTTTATATCTACTCCCTGGAGAAGGAAGTGGCAACCTACTCCAGTATTTTTGCCTGGAAAACCCCATGGACAGAGGAGGCTGGCAGGCTACAGTCTATGGGGTCGCAAAGAGTTGGACACGACTGAGTGACTTCACTTTTCACTTTTATATCTACTACTGTGGGCAAGAATCCCTTAGAAGAAATGGAGTAGACCTCATAGTCAACAAAATAGTCTGAAATGCAGTACTTGGGTACAATCTCAAAAATGACAGAATGATCTTGGTTTGTATCCAAGGCAAACCATTCAACATCACAGTAATCAAAGTCTATGCCCCAACCACTGATGCTGAAGAAGCTGAAGTTGACCAGTTCTATGAAAGCTCTACAAAACCTTCTAAAACTAACACCAAAAAAAGATGACCTTTTCAAAATATCCTTCTCTCTCCTTCCCCACTGTGTCCAAAAGTCTGTTCTTTGTGTTTCTTTTGCTGTCCTGCAAGTAGAATCATCAGTACTATCTTCCTAGATTCCATATACATGCATTAATATATGATATCTGTCTTTCTTTTTCTGAGAGAATAGCTTTGAAACATATACATTATCATATGTAAAATAGATAGCCAGTGGGAGTTTGCTGTGTGACTAAGGGAACCCAAAGCTGATGCTGTGTGACAACCTAGAGGGGTGGGATAGGGAAAGAGGTGAGAGGAGGGTTCAAGAGAGAGGGGACATATGCATACCTATGCGCGATGTTGATGTATGGTACAAACCATCACAATATTGTAATGATCCTCTAATTTTAAAAAATGTCCTTTTCATCACAGGGGATTAAAATGCAAAAGTAGGAAGTCAAGAGATACCTGGAGTAACAGGCAAGTTTGGCCTTGGAGTACAAAATGAAGCACAGCAAAGGCTAACAGAGTTTTGTCAGGAGAACACACTGATCATAGCAAAGACCCTTTTCCAACAACACAAGAGAAGACTCTACACATGGACATTACCAGATGGTCAATACTGAAATCATATTGATTATATTCTTTGCAGTTGAAGATGTTGAAGCTGTATACAGTCAGCAAAAACAAGACCTGGAGTTGACTGTGGCGCAGATCATGAGCTCCTTATTGCAACATTCAGACTTAAATTGAAGAAAGTAGGGAAAATCACTAGGCCACTCAGGTATGACCTAAATCAAACCTCTTGTGACTATACTGTGGAGGTGATAAATAGATTAAAGGGATTAGACCTGGTAGACAAAGTGCATAAAGAACTATGGATGGATGTTCATAACACTTTACAGGAGGCAGTGACAAAAACCATACAAAAGAAAAAGAAACACAAGAAGGTAAAACCTGAGAAAGAAGAGAAGAAACACGAGAAGGTAAAACCTGAGAAAGAAGAGAAGAGAAAGGCAAGGGAGGAAATGGAAAGATAGAGCCAACTGAATGCAGATTTGCAAAGAATAGAAATGAGAGATAAGAAGGCCTTCTTGGAGAGAAGAGAAAGGCAAAGGGGAAAGGGAAAAATATACCAAACTGAATGCAGAATTCCAGAGAATAGCAACAAAAGAAAAGAAGGCTTCTTAAATAAACAATGTGAATAAATACAGGAAAGCAATAGAATGGGAAAAACTAGAGATCTCTTCAAGAGAATTAATATATCAAGGGAACAGTTCATACAATCATTCTGGGAATGATAAAGGACAGGAATGATAAGGACCAAACAGAAGCAGAAGAGATTAAGAAGAGTTAGCAAGGATACAAGAACTGTACAAGAAAGGTCTTAATGACCCAGATAGCCATGATGGTGTGGTCACTCACCTAGAGACAGACATCTTGGAGTGTGAAGTCCAGTGGGTGTTAGGAAGCATTACTATGAACAAAGCCAGTGGAGGTGATGGAATTCCAGCTGAGCTATTTAAAATGCTAAAAGATGATGCTATGAAAGAGCTGCACTCAATATGCCAGCAAATTTGGAAAACTCAGCAGTGGCCACAGGACTGGAAAAGGTCAGTCTTCATTTCAATCCCCCAAAATTTTGAAACTACTGTACAACTGTGGTCATTTCACACACTAGTAAGGTTATGCTCAAAGTCCTTCAAGCTATGCTTCAGCAGTAGGTGAACTGAGAACTTCCAATGTAGAAGAAAGATTTAGAAAAGGCAGAGGAACCAGAGATCAAGTTGCCAACATTCACTGGATCATAGAGAAAGCAAGGGTATTCCAGAAAAACATCTACTTCTGCTTCATTGACTACACAAATGCCTTTGTGTGGAGTATAGTAAAATGTGGAAAATTCTTAAAGAGATGAGAATATGAGGCCACCTTACCTGTCTCTTGAGAAACCTGTATGTGGGTCAAGAAGAAACAGAACCAGATAAGGAACAACTGACTTGTTCAAAATTGGGAAAGTATACGTCAAGTCTATATATTGTCATGTCACTCTGCTTATTTAACTTATATGCAGAGTACATAATGTGAAATGCTGGGGTGGATGAACCACAAGTTGGAATCCAGATTTCCAGAAACATCGACCTCAGATGTGCAGATGATACCACACTAATGGCAGAAAGTAAAGAGGAGCTAAGAACCTCTTCAGTTCAGTTCAGTTGCTCAGTTGTGTCCGACTCTTTGCGACCCCATGAATTGCAGCACACCAGGCCTCCCTGTCCATACCAACTCCCGGAGTTCACTCAGATTCACGTCCATCGAGTCATTGATGCCATCCAGCCATCTCATCCTCTGTCGTCCCCTTCTCCTCCTGCCCCCAATCCCTCCCAGCATCAGAGTCTTTTCCAATGAGTCAGCTCTTCTCATGAGGTGGCCAAAGTACTGGAGTTTCAGCTTTAGCATCATTCCTTCCAAAGAAATCCCAGGGCTGATCTCCTTCAGAATGGACTGGTTGGATCTCCTTGCAGTCCAAGGGACTCTCAAGAGTCTTCTCCAACACCACAGTTCAAAAGCATCAGTTCTTTGGTGCTCAGCCTTCTTCACAGTCCAACTCTCACATCCATACATGACCACAGGAAAAACCATAGCCTTGACTAGATGGACCTTTGTTGGCAAAGTAATGTCTCTGCTTTTGAATATGCTATCTAGGTTGGTCAAAACTTTCCTTCCAAGGAGTATCTTTTAATTTCATGGCTGCAATCACCATCTGCAGTGATTTTGGAGCCCCCCAAAATAAAGTCTGACACTGTTTCCCCATCTATTTCCCATGAAGTGATGGGACTGGATGCCATGATCTTAGTTTTCTGAATGTTGAGTTTTAAGCCAACTTTTTCACTCTCCATTTTCACTTTCATCAAGAGGCTTTTTAGTTCCTCTTCACTTTCTGCCATAAGGGTGGTGTCATCTGCATATCTGAGGTTATTGATATTTCTCCCGGCAATCTTGATTCCAGCTTGTGCTTCTTCTAGCCCAGCATTTCTCATGATGTATTCTGCATATAAGTTAAATGAAGGTGAAATAGGAGAGAAATTCAACATTCAAAAAATGAAGATCATGGCATCCAGTCCCATCACTTCTTGGGAAATATTTGGGGAAAAAATGAAAGCAGTGACAAATCATGAGAAATGCTGGACTGGATGAAGCACAAGCTGAAGTTAAGATTGCCAGGAAAAATATCAATAACCTCAGATATGCAGATAACAGCTCACTACAGCAGAAAGTGAAGAATTAAAGAGCCTCTTGACAAAAGTGAAAGAGAAGAGTGAAAAAGATGGCTTAAACTCAACATTCACAAAACTAAGATCATGGCATCTGGTCGCATCACTTTATGGCAAATAGATGGGGAAACAATGAAAACAGTGACAGACTTTATTTTGGGGGGCTCCAAAATCACTGCAGATGGTGACTGCAGCCATGAAATTAAAAGATGCTTGCTCCTTGGAAGAAAAGTTATGAACAACCTAGACAGCATGTTAAAAAGCAGAGACATTACTTTGCCAACAAAGGTCCATCTAGTCAAAGCTATGATTTTTCCAGTAGTCATGTATGGATGTGAGAGTTGGACTATAAAGAAAGCTGAGCACCAAAGAATTGCTGCTTTTGAACTGTGGTGTTGGAGAAGACTCTTGAGAGTCCCTTGGACTGCAAGGAAATCCAACTAGTCCATCCTGAAGGAGATCAGTCCTGAATATTCATTAGAAGGACTGATGCTGAAGCTGAAACTCCAATCCTTTGGCCACCTGATGCGAAGAACTGACTCATTTGAAAAGACCCTGATGCTGGGAAAGATTGAGGGTGGGAGGGGAAGGGGATGACAAAAGATAAGATGGTTGGATGGCATCACCAACTGAACAGACATAAATTTGAGTAGGCTCCGGATTTAGTGATGTGGACAGGGAAGCCTGGCATGCTGCAGTCCATGGGGTCGCAAAGAGTCAGACACAACTGAGTGACTGAACTGAACTGAACTGAACTGAAGTAACAGATTTTTTTTTCTGGAACTCCAAAATCACTGCAGATGGTGACTCAGGAATGAAACTGAAAGACACTTGCTCCTTGGAAGGAATGCTATGACAAACCTAGACAGTGTATTAAAAAGCAGAGACATCACTTTGCCGACTAAGGTCTGTATAGTCAAAGCTATGATTTTTCCAGTAGTCATGTATGGATGTGAGTGTTGGACTGTAAAGAAGGCTGAGTGCCAAAGAATTTTTGGTTTTAAATTGTAGTCCTGGAGAAGACTCTTGAGAGTCCCTTGGGCTACAAGGAGATCAAACCAGCCAATCCTATAGGAAATCAACCTTGAATATTCATTGGAAGGACTGATGCTGAAGCTGAAGCTCCAATACTTTGGCTCCCTGACGCAAAGAGCCGGCTCATTGGAAAAGACTTTGATACTGAGAAAGACTGAATGGAAAAGGAGATGAGAGTAGCAAAGGATTAGATGGTTAGATAGCATCACTGATTCAATGAACATGACTTTGAGCGAACTCTGGGAAATAGTGAAGAACAGGGAATCCTGACCTGCTGCAGTCAGACATGAACAGCAACAACATATTTAAAGAAAATACCATTACTTTTCTGGAATCCAGAGGTATGCCTGGAGTTTATGTCATTCATCATACAAAACTTTCAAGACATTTGTCAGTTGTTACTCTTCGAATCTCTAAGGCCTTGATTCCATAATCATCCTTTGTATCTTTTAATTTTACTTAAAGATGGAGTTGGGCATGGAAAAAAGAAAGATATAAAAGAAATTTACCAAGAATGCCTTCCAGATAGAGCTTCTTCTACTTTGAAGCAAGTGGTATCATGAAAGACTCAAAGCAGGACATTGACAGGGAGCTCCTGCCAATGTCCTACTTTAACTCCTAGTGGGAAAAGGGCAAGTTGGTGTTTTCTCAAGACCATGTGACCAAGTGATTTTTCTGAAGATTAAGTCATCACAAGGGTTTTCACAGGGTCATGGGGCAACTTCATTTTGAGAAGCATTTCATTCAAGTTAAGGTACTAGAGTCTTCTCTATACCTAAGTGCATATGCTGCTGGGATAATTATAAGAATGGTCTTCTCCTCAGGATTTTTCCATTTACCATGGTTATAAACACAGGAGATCATCAGAAAACAGTGATAGACAGTGCATTATAAAATGTAAGTGGAATGCAACCCCAGTAGGGTGCCAAAAAGAGCAATGGAAGGTTTGAAATGTCAGGTCATTTTCCAGAAGCTCTGGAAACTTAAAAAATCATTTTGTTTTTCTGGACCCCATTATTTTATCTTTTAAGTGCAGAGGGGTAAAGTGCATCAGTTAAATGTGGGTTCTGGATCCAGAGTCTTTGAGTGTCTTTCCAAGACTACCCATAGGCCTTTGGTGAATTAGAAAAAAAAAAAAAGATATCTTTTCCTCTATGAGGGTTCATTGTTGGCTTGTTGAGCTGAGAATGGGTTAAATATCAGACTCCAATTGGTCCCTTGCAATGCACTTTTGTACAATGCCTAAGCCCCATAACCGTACATGGCAGCATGGGTTTATCTTAGCTATGATACACTCTTGCTCTCTGATCTTTAGCAACTTATTTAGAATCCCTAAGCTTCCGCTTTCTTAGCTGTATGGTGAAGGACAGGGAAGCCTGGCGAGCTGCAGTCCATGGGGTCGCAAAGAGTTGGACACCACTGAGTGACTGAACAGCAACCTAAAAGCATTGTTTTGGGGATTAAGTGCTGTAACAGATATAAAGTACTAGGTGTATACTAAGCATTCAGTGCTGGTTTTCAGTAAGGTCATCAAAATAATTTTGAAAATGCCAAGACGTATTGGAAAAAAAAACTTTGTTTCTGGAAGTCAAGAAGGGAAAGTGGGTTACAATGAACTAGATATGTGCTCAGAGGTGACCCTTAAGGATCAGCTAGAGTTTTAGGTGAGCACCTAGCCAGGAAAATACATTATGGGTAGAGAGAATTTCATCAAGGCCAGGTCAAGTGTAGATAGAGAGAGAACAAATGAGCAAATTCACTGTTTGGTGACAGAAACTTTGTGTTGGGAAAGCCAGTTCAGTTCAGTTCAGTCACTCAGTCATGTCTGACTCTTTGAGACCCCACAATTTGCAGCACGCCAGGCCTCACTATACATCACCAACTCCCGGAGTTTACCCAAACTCATGTCCATCGAGTCAGTGATGCCATCCGGCCATCTCATTCTCTGTCATCCCCTTCTCCTCCTGCCCCCAATCCCTCCCAGCACCAGGGTCTTTTCCAATGAGTCAACTCTTCGCGTGAGGTGGCCAAAGTATTGGAGTTTCAGCTTCAGCATCAGTCCTTCCAATGAACACCCAGGACTGATCTCCTTTAGGATGGACTGGTTGGATCTCCTTGCAGTCCAAGGGACTCTCAAGAGTCTTCTCCAACACCACAGTTCAAAAGCATCAATTCTTCAGTGCTCAGCTTTCTTCACAGTCCAACTCTCACATCCATACATGACCATTGGAAAAACCATGGCCTTGACTAGAGGGACCTTTGTTGGCAAAGTAATGTCTCTGCTTTTGAATATGCTGTCTCAGTTGGTCATAACTTTCCTTCCAAGGAGTAAGCGTCTTTTAATTTCATGGCTGCAGTCACCATCTGCAGTGATTTTGGAGCCCCCCAAAAATAAAGTCTGCCACTGTTTCCACTGTTTCCCAATCTATTTCCCATGAAGTGATGGGACCAGATGCCATGATCTTTGTTTTCTGAATGTTGAGCTTTAAGCCAACTTTTTCACTCTCCTCTTTCACTTTTATCAAGAGGCTTTTTAGTTCCTCTTCACTTAGAGGGGCATAAGTATTCTGATGCGTCAGAGGATATTTAGGTATGAAAAAGCAGTGCAAGTAAGGTACTGATTATTACAGAGATTCTGTGGGTGGTAAGGGTTACCATTTTGTCTCTATATTGTAGAGAAGTGAAACATCCAAATCACTCAAGTCCGCAGGCTAACATCTGTGTTCTCCCAGGAAGGAAATGTCACCTCGAATACAAATGTGCTCTGATTGATGATGAAATGACTGATGTCACTCATTCTCATCCCTTTGTAGGAAGTCTGCCTTTTCCTTTTGGGCAGTTTTTTTTGGAATTTCTTTTCCTTTGATGTTTTAATTTTACAGATTTGTGTCCAAGTATAGTGTAGCTTGTAATTCTCCTCAGGTTTTCAAATTCTTACAATCTAAAGATGCAAATCTTTTTCCCCCCCTTTTCATTAGGAACATTTTCAGGCGTTATTTCAGGCATATTGCCTATTCTCCCTTTTTTTTTATCTGACTATTAATTCTGGAACTCAAATTAGATGCACTTGCAATTTCTGCATCAGGTTTCCATCTCATTTAATATCAATCTAATATTTTCTGTCTCCTTTTTGTGAATTAGGCTTAATATATAGGTTACTGCTTTGCCCTTCAGCTGTGTGTTTTTTTAATCATTATTTTTTCATCTTAAAGACCTTCATTCTTTGTCATAGTTGTTTACTCTTGTTTCATAATCTCCTGTCTTTGTTTCATAGTTATTTTTTAGAGAATGTGAATTTTTCCCCATTGTCTCCCTGAGAATACTAAGTGTACTCTTTTAAGAGCTTTTGAGATTACCCTGTCATTACTATTCCTTTTTATAGCATTAGCTTTCCTCAGATTATTGATGGTTGCCAGCCAAATGCTTGTCTTCAAGAAAAATTTTCCACACAAATTTCCCACACAGCTTTTTGTTACCTGTGAGAGCCTCCTTGTGGGCAGAGCAGCAGGTGTCTGTCCTTGTTGACACTGTGGCATTGGCTTCTCCTGTCAGTCTATCTTTCTCTTTTATTAACGCTTTATTTGCTTTTGAATATGGCTTTGTAGTCATTGATTTCTTTAGCATATATGTGACGGTGTGGCACAAGATGTGAAGATTTCAGAAAGCGTCCAGTCCCCTTTCTTAAAGTAAGAAATTTTATATTTTAAATTCTTAGAAACTGTTTCTCAGATCTCCTGTGTGTGTGTGCGCGCGGGCACACTCAGTCGCTCAGTCGTATCCGACTCTTTGTGATCCCATGGACTGTAGCAAGCCAGACTGCTCTACTCATGGAGTTTTTCAGGCAAGAACGCTGGAGTGGGTTGCCATTTTCTCCTCCAGAGGATCTTCCCAACCAAGGGATCGAAATCAAGGCCCATTTGTCTCCTACATAGGCAGTTAGTTTCTTTATCACTGAGCCACCTGGGAAGCCCAAGATCTCCTGTAAGTCTAAAATTGTATAGTTCTTTAAGTTCTTTTAGGCATAAAGCTACACATTGAAATAACATTTCAAGGTTTAACTCTTTTTTTGTTGTTTTGTTTTTTATTTCTTAGAAGGTCAAATTAGCGTTTGCCAAAGAAAATGAAATGTGTACTAAAATGTTACAAAACCCTGAGTTTTTATTTGTGTTTAGCTTCCCTTACTGTTTATTTCCAAACAAAACTGAAGCAATGCTTAATTTTTCCATGTGCTCTTAAACCATACTGTCCAATATGATAGCCACTAACTACATGTAGCTATTTAAATTTATTGCAATTAAAATTAAATTAAAGATTCAGTTTTTCAGTAGCACTATCCACATTTCAAGTGTTCAGTAGCTCTTATGTGGATAGTCATTACCATATCCAGCACAAATATAGAACATTCTCTGCATCACACAGATTTCTGTTAGCAGACTGATTTAGATTATTTAGATTCCAGGGATATAAACAGATTTTGTCCTTACAAAATATATATATTTATGTTTGTGTGTGTGATTCTTATATAATTCTGGGTTTCTTTGGTGAACAATATTGAATATATATTAAATACATGTATTTAGATTCTGTAGTTAAAATCTTAACTATATAAATAGGCTGTCTGAGTCCTTCACTGGTAGAATTCCAACTGGAGTGTTCCCTGTGCTTATACCTTCCTGTCATAATAGGTCAGGAACCAAGATCGATCAGAGTACTGGAAACAAAGTACATGTTCCACGTTTTGGAAGTAGAAGCAACAATTACCTCTCTTATCCATTTTCATCTCCATGAGAAAACCACTTCCTTAAAGATAATGTATCAGTTTGCTAGGGCTGCCATAGCACAATACCAGAGTGGTGTCCTGAACCACAGAAATGTATTTTCTCACTGTTCTAGAGGCTAGAAGTCCAACATCAATGGGATGGCAGGGTTGACTTTTCTCTTAGGCATCTCTCTTTGGTTTGCAGAAGGTTGCCTTGTAGATGCCTCTTCAAAGGGTCTTTTCTTCATGTACCTGTATTCCTGGTGTCTCTTCTGGGTATCTAAATTTCCACTTCTCATAAGGGCACCAGGTTTTAAGTTAGGGCCCACTCTAATGACAGTCTTCAAATATAGTCATATGCAAAGATTTTGGGGTTTAAGGTTTCACATATGAATTTTGGGGGAACATGATTCAGCCCATAACAGATAATATCTATACAACCGAGAAAAAGATTATCATCAACTCCTGTTGTACTAAAAGGCTAAGAGTTCTCCTGGTAAATTTAATTTTTTGTATATTGGAGGGCAAGTAGAAAGCAAGACAATTCCAGAGAGCATCTACTTCTGCTTCATTGACTATGCTACAGCCTTTAACTGTGTGGATCACAACAAACTGTGGAAAATTCTTAAAGAGATGGGAACACCAGACCACCTTATCTGCCTCCTGCAAAACCTGTATGGAGGTCAAGAAGCAACAGTTATAACTGGACATGGAACAACAAACTGGTTCAAAATTGGGAAAGGAGAACATCAAAGCTGTATGTTGTCATCCGACTTATTTAACTCATATTCAGAGTACATCATGTGAAATGTTGGACTGGATGAAGCACAAGCTGGAATCAAGATTTCCAGGAGATTTATCAATAACCCCAGATATGCAGATGACACCACCCTTATGGCAGAAAGTGAAGAGGAACTAAAGAGCCTCTTGATGAAGGTGAAAGAGGAGAGTGAAAAATCTGGCTTAAAACTCAACATTCAGAAAATTAAGATCATGGCATCTGGTCCCATTACTTCATGGCAAATAGATGGGGAGACAGTGGAAACAGTGGCTGACTTTATTTTCTTGGGCTCCAAAATCACTGCAGATGGTGACTGCCGCCATGAAATTAAAAGACGCTTGCTCCTTGGAAGAAAAACTATGACAAATATAGACAGCATATTAAAAAGCAGAGACATTACTTTGCCAACAAAGGTCCATATAGTCACAGCTACAGTTTTTCCGGTAGTCATGTATGAATGTGAGAGTTGGGCCATAAAGAAAGCTGAGTGCTGAAGAATTGATGCCTTTGAGCTGTGGTGTTAAAGAAGACTCTTGAGAGTCCCTAGGACTGCAAGGAGACCAAACCAGTCAATCTTAAAGGAAATCAACCCTGAATATTCATTGGAAGGACTGATGCTAAAGCTGAAGCTCCAATACTTTGGCCACCTGATGTGAAGAGCTGACTCATTAGAAAAGATGCTGATGCTGGGAAAGACTGAAGGCAGGAGGAGAAGGGGATGACAGAGGATGAGATGGTTGGAAGGCATCACCAACTCAACAAACAAGAGTTTGAGCAAGCTCCAGCAGATGTGAAGGACAGGGAAGCCTGCTGTGCTGCAGTCCATGGGGTTGCAAAAAGTTGGGCTTGACTGAGTGACTGAACAACAGCAACAAGAAACGCCCAGTGGCTTCGCATGTTACACCCTTAAAACTAAAGTCTGTTGTGTGTCAGTACTTGCTTTTCCCCAGTAATGAGGAAGCTTCAGTGTCCAGGAGTAAATATTCCTTCTAAAATCACAGAGAAGGCTAGAGAGTCATCTTGGAGCTGTCATTCAACTTTTTTGAATCTGTGCTCTCTGTTATAAAATGGAAACAATCAAAACTGTCTTATAACACCATTTTCAAAGTGAATGCCTGTGAAACTAGTACCTAGCACAAATCATACCTCACAGTTCATGCTCTACAAATATCTGTTGGAAAGAGAAGAGACTGAGTTTGTACTGACTTCCAGACAGTCTGTATTAAAATCAAACAAACAAACAAACTTATCAAGAATGTTTTTCTCCTCTTTCTTAATGTTCAGTAAATACAGTAAGATTTATGTAATTAAATACTTCATTTAAATGAACTTTAGCTTACTAAGGTTTAATGAAAACCCTGTAGACTACTAAGCTAGTTAAGAATGAAAACCCTGTAAGCTGGTAAAGAATCTGCCTACAATGCAGGAGACCCTGGTTCAATTCCTGGGTTGGGAAGATCCACTGGAGAAGGGATAGGCTACCTACTCCAGTATTCCTGGGCTTCCCTCATGGCTCAGCTGGTAAAGACTGCCTGCAATGTGGGAGGCCTGGGTTCGATCCCTGGGTTGGGAAGATGCTCTGGAGAAGGGAACAGTTACCCAGTCCAGTATTCTGGCTTGGAGAATTCCATGGACTACAGTCTATGGGGTCCCAAACAGTTGGACATGACTGAATGACTTTCACTTTCACTTTTTCAGATTAGGGTGAAATATATAGGAGATATTGTCCTCTTCACCAGAAGACTGGTGGTGATCCCAGCACAAATTTTGTGGACTAGCTGAGAAAGGTGGTGGGAAGTCACCTAATTTGAAAACCTGCTATTCCTGATAGTCTTCCTTTGTGAGAGTCTCTGTGTCCTGGGTTCATTTGGGAGCTCCCTGGAGGAGTTTGCTTCCTGATTAATTACATTACTTCAAGAAATAACTGAGGAAAGAACACAAATACTTTTGAATTGGAAGGAAGTATAATGCAGCCTTCCACCCAAAAAGTGAAAGTGAAAGTTGCTCAGTTGTGTCCGACTCTTTGCAACCCGATGGACTATACAGTCCATGGATTTCTCCAGCCAGAATACTGGAGTGGGTAACCTTTCCCTCCTCCAGGGGATCTTCCCAACCCAGGGATCAAACCCAGGTCTCCTGCATTGCAGGTGGATTCTTTACCAACTGAGCCACAAGGAAAGGCCATCTACTTAGAGGAGGTATCCTTTCTTCCACACCTTAAGCTTCCCTTGGGTGATCCTCGGAGTATCAAGTTTACTATCTGACAAGGCACATCTTTCCCACCTTGGGTCTGATTGTTAAGAATTCCCACCATACACTGAGAAAAAGATCATCTTGCCTCTCACTGTTAACCCTGGAAGCAATTGCAGCACTTCCCAACTTAGTCTTAAAAACACTCTGAGGGAGTTCCCTGATAGCCTAGATTCTGTGCGTTCACCGCCATGGCCCAAGTTCAATCCCTGGTCAGGGAACTAAGATCCCACAAGCTGTGTGGCATGCGTCCCCATGCTCCCCCATCTCCAAACTCCCAACACTCTGAAAGCTACATTTATGGACTAGAAAGAGCACAAACTCACATATTTAGTGTCTTCCTGGTGGCTCAGAGGTTAAAGCATCTGCCTCTAATGCGGGAGACCTGGGTTCGATCCCTGGGTCAGGAAGATCCACTGGAGAAGGAAATGGCAACCCGCTCTAGTATTCTTGCCTGGAGAATCCCATGGACGGAGGAGCCTGGTGGGCTACAGTCCACCGGGTCGCAAAGAGTCGGACACGACTGAGAGACTTAACTAACGTAACACGTTCCATTGGTACCAGTATTAAAATGCTGCTTGGAGGACTATGCCTGCAGTTCAAGTTTGCCCATTGTGCATTGAGTCATTAAAGGTGTGTGGGTGATGCCAACCTCATGGAAAGTTGGCTGAATGATTAATGGATTTGGCTTCTGATTTTAGAGGCTCCTATTAATTATAAGGGTTTGGGTCTTTTCCATGAAGACGCTGTTACAGCTTCTCCTGCCACCTCCTCACTTCCTTATAAAGTGAGTAAGATGAGTAATTTTAATTTTAAAGTGTGGAAACCATTTCTTGTCATTTCCTTTTGGAAATCTCTGGTCAAAATCATTCTAAAAACACCTTTTAAGTCTATAATATATGAACAGCTCTAGAACAGAAGAAAATTGGTAAAGATGCCAGCAAATGTACTTTAGCAGTTTTATCTTGTAGAGTCATTACCTTTATCGTGAGGAATTTCAAGAACAGTGTTTATAGAGATCTTCACAAAACAAGGATGTTAGTAACACTGGAATCATTAAAATGTGGAAGAAGCTCATATTTGCCATCACTGCCTCCTTATCATGGATGGATAACAAGTTATGTGAGATCAGAGTATGGTGGAGTGGAGCCCCCAAATGTGTGTCAGGGAACCTGGGTTCAAATCTTGGCTGTAAAATAAACTGATTATGTTGCACATAACTTTTATTGACTTCAGTGTTCTCATCAGAAATAAATGGTAAATATAGATAAGGTTATGTGAAGAATGTAGAAAAATCTATAAATATTAGTCAAGTTTTTATTTAGCCCCACTCACCTGTTGTCTTACAACCCATTATGACTCCCAGGTTTTAGACGCACCATGCAAAATTGAGATTATCCTCTCTGATAATCTTTCAAGGTCAGCAGTAAACTAACCAACAGAATTAGAAAGTAGCATAGTGATGTGGAAAAGATTTGGAGTCATATGTTCCTGGGTTCAAATTCTAGCTTTATTTACCCAAATAATCTTAAATTACTTGACTTCCTTGATTTAATATCTAAAATGATAGTAATGTAATTTACTTAATCAGATTACTGTAAGGACAAAAAGATAATATATACACAGGGCCTGGCACCAAGCATATATTTATTAAATATTAACATAAACACCCCTGCTCCTGCCTACCCTTCCTCTCTTCTTTCCTTTCTTCATTCCATTAGAAATCACTCACTGTCTTGACCAACCAATAAGGAACATGTAATAAAGGATAGAGGCGGTGAAAGGAGGAGTAGATTGACTGGATCCAGAGAGTCAGCAGGGCAGGAAAACAATCTACCTTGATCTTGTCCTTCTGGTAAGGGATAAGTATCCTGTGAGGAATTTATTCTCACCTTTTTATCCTAGACCCCTGCTGTGTCCTCCTTACACACAGAGTAGAGGGAAGATCAAGGAAAGATCCTTGATCTTAAGTCTCTACCATTATTCTCTTACATAGCTCCTTTCTCAGGTCAGGACAGCAGGCTGGAAATATATGCATAAGCTCTTTGAGCTGCTTGGAGAAGCACCTGAAAGTTGTAGTTTTGACATACTTCACACAACAAATAAGAGAACTTCAGATTTTGCTTGCATGTAATCATACTGAGGGCTCTTTTAGTCTCAAAATGAATCTACTCAGAGCATCTTCATAGTAATATTTCTCCAGTGTGAGGATGTTATAAGTACTCAGGATCATGCCTGCCAAATTGAAGTTGATCCTGTTTACATTTGATCTCAGGGCTCCCTGTAACGGGCAGACTGAGGTCCTGATGAGGCATGTACCCAGGAGGTTCAGGTCAGACCAGAAGGAGCCCAGGGTAATGTAAAGAGCTCAGTGCGATAAATTTAGACAAGAATGCTAGCCCAGACTCCATCATGACTTGTTTGGGACCTCAGGCAGATCTTTTGAGCTTTAAAAGACTTGATGCCTCATCTTTAAAATGTGGATAATTATCCTTATACTTCTTTGCCTTACAATGATATGATGAAGATGAATGCAGATTACAGGTATATAAGTCTTATATAAAAACAAAATGCTATTATTATCTTTAATAATAGTCTTCTGAAGTCTTGCCATAACTGTCCTGGGGCTCTAATCTATGGTACCGCTTTATAATGAGGTCTTTTGGGAATTCCACTAACCATATGTCCTTGGATGCCTTTCAAATTGGAACAGAATCATAGTGCTAGAGAGTATTAGAGCTGGAAGTGATTGCAATACTTCTAGTTCAACCCTCGCGTTTTACAGATGAAGAAAAGGAAAGGATAAAGAAAGGGACTTGCTCCAGGTCCTCTAGCTACACAGTGGAAGAGCAGATACAGGAATCGCCTGGCTCTATACACTGAATTTTACTTTTACATAGAGAGTGCCTAAACCACTTCTTCCCTCATGACTCTCACAGCTATAGCTTGATCCCTCCTCATTTCTCAGACAAAGTCTCACAATAGTTCTATGTAGCTTTCAGTATGACAGTACAATCTCAGTCTTCTTACTGCCGCTGTGAGATTTTAAAAGTACGTATCATAAACACACACACAAACTCATCATTTAAATACTTTGAGTGCTTCCCTATTACCTTCAATATAAAATTAAACTTTCTTAAATTAGGGAATACAACATGTCAACCAGGATCCACCTCACCTGCAGGCTCCCTTTGACTGCAACTTTACCTTCCAGATTTCCAGACTTCCGTTTGCTGTTGGGCAAGTGATCCATGCTTTCTCTTCCTCCTTTCACTTTCAGAGTGATCTTCCCTCTACTTGAGCCCTGTTTCCCCATGTCTTCATATGTAAAATCCCTCCAGCTGCTGCTAACTCACTTCAGTCGTGTCCGACTCTGTGCGACCCCCATAGACGGCAGCCGACCAGGCTCCCCCGTCCCTGGGATTCTCCAGGCAAGAACACTGGAATGGGTTGCCATTTCCTTCCCAATGCATGAAAGTGAAAAGTGAAAGTGAAGTCGCTCAGTCGTGTCCGACTCTTTGCGACCCCATGGACTGCAGCCCACCAGGCTCCTCGGTCCATGGGATTTTCCAGGCAAGAGTACTGGAGTGGGGTGCCATTGCCTTCTCGGAAAATCCCTCCTAGTCACCCATTATATAATGTTCTCCTCCACCCCCGTGAACTCTTGTTATGGGCGCTTTGTTCTCACTCCAGACACACTTTTACTATAACGCCTTCACGCGGTGGGAACCGGAAGAAAGAGATTGGGGCTGGAATAGCTGAGCTTTCATAGCTCAGTGGGTAAAGAATCTACCTGCAATGTGGGAGATATGGGTTCGATTCCTGGGTCGGGAAGATCCCCTGGAGAAGGAAATGGCAATCCACTCCAGTATTCTTGCCTGGAAAATCCCATGGACGGAGGAACCTGGCGGGCTACAGTCCATGGGGTCGCAGGAGTCGGACACAACTTAGTGACTAAACCACAACCACCACCAAGATCTGTGCCAGCGCTTCCATGAATCTATGCAATCACAGAGGACTGGGCTTTCAGGGAAGACTTTATGTAGGTGCAGGGATCTGAAGGATACAGAAGTTAGGAAAAAGAAGAGAGAAAAATATGTATCAATTTCTACTTGTCCATGGGTTGTTTTATGAGACCCTTAAAGCTGTCTATCACTCAGGTCATGTTACAATGTTTCTACAGGCAGGTTCATATCTTTCTAATTCTTAATTCTTGCTTTTTCCATGTCCTCACACCTCATGCTTAGAAGGTGGTCTACATGCAGACATGCAGTAGCACAAGGAAGTATATCTGACTCAGAATAGGACAAAGAAAAATTGCTGCCTGTCACTTCTGCTGCCTTCAAATAATGGCGCAGTCCTCGCTCTCCCTCTCTTCCTCCACCTCCTTCTCTCTCTCTTCCTCCTCCTCCTCTTCTTATATGTAGCATCTCAGGAGAAGATGTAGGAGGCAGGAGGTGGAATGCTCCAGGTCTCTCTAAAGGGACTGTCCCCGTGTTCTCTAGCAACCTGTCTCTAGTAACAATTCCTCCTACACTAGGTGAAGGAAACAATTCTAAAACAGGATTCAGTAATTACAGCATAACCCTACAGATTTACAGACTCTATAGTGTCCTAAATTATCATTATTAGGTACATAAAAAACTTATAAAGCTGGAGAAGGCATTAGTTCATCCTTTTTTAAGGCTGAGTAATATTTACCTGAGGTTATTGATATCAATAACCTCAGATATGCAGATGACACCACCCTTATGGCAGAAAGTGAAGAAGAACTAAAGAGCCTCTTGATGAAAATGAAAGAGCAGAATGAAAAAGTTGGCTTGAAGCTCAATATTCAGAAAACTAAGACCATGGCATCTGGTCCCATCACTTCATGGCAAATAGATGGGGAAACAGTGGAAACAGTGACAGACTTTATTTTTTTGGACTTCAAAACCACTGCAGATGGTGACTGCAGCCATGAAATTAAAAGACGCTTGCTCCTTGGAAGAAAAGTTATGACCAAACTAGACAGCTTATTAAAAGCAGAGACATTACTATGCCAACAAAGGTCCATCTAGTCAAAGCTATGGTTTTTCCAGTAGTCATATATGGATGTGAGAGTTGGACTATTAAGAAAGCTGAGGGCTGAAGAATTGATGCTTTTGAACTGTGGTGTTGGAAAAGACTCTTGAGAGTCCCTTGGACAGCAAGGAGATCCAACCAGTCCATCCTAAAGGAAATCAGTCCTGAATATTCATTGGAAGGACTGATGCTGAAGCTGAAACTCCAATACTCTGGCCACATGATGAGAAGAACTAACTCCTTTGAAAAGACCCTGATGCTGGGAAAGATTGAAGGTGGGAGGAGAAAGGATGAGATGGTTTGATGGCATCACCAACTCAATGGACATGAGTTTCATTAGGCTCTGGGAGTTGGTGATAGACAGGGAGGCCTGGCGTGCTGCAGTCTATGGGGTCGCAAAGAGTTGGACACGACTGAGCAACTGAACTGAACTGAAATATTCACCTGAGCTATTTCAAATCCTAAAAGATGATGCTGTTAAAGTGCTGCCCTCAATATATCAGAAAATTTGGAAAACTCAGCAGTGGCCACAGGACTGGAAAAATCAGTTTTCATTCCAATCCCAAAGAAGGGCAATGCCAAAGAATGTTCAAACTGTCACACAATTGTGCTCATTTCACATGCTAGCTAAGTAATGCTCAAAGTCCTTCAAGCTAGGCTTCAACAATACATGAACCAAGAACTTCCAGATGTACCAGCTGGATTTAGAAAAGGCAGAGGAACTAGAGATCAAATTGCCAACATACATTGGATCATGGAAAAAGTAAGAGAATTTCAGAAAAACACCTACTTCTGCTTCATTGACTATGCTAAATCATAGTCATTGACTGTGTGGATCATAAAAAACTGTGGAATATTCTTAAAGACATGGGAATACCAGACCACCTATCTGCCTCTTGAGAAACCTGTATGCAAGTCAAGAATCAACAGTCAGAACTGGACATGGAACAGCAAACTGGTTCAAAATTGGGAAAGGTATACATTAAGGCTGTATGTTGTCAACTTACTTATTTAACTTATATGCAGAGTTCATCATGTGAAATGCTGGGCTGGATGATGCAGAAGCTGGAATCAAGATTGTTGGGAGAGATATCAATAACCTCAGATATGCAGATGGCACCATCTTTATGGTAGAAAGCAAAGTAGAACTGAAGAGCCTCTTGAAGAAGGTGAAAGAGGGGAGTGAAAATGCTTGCTTAAAACTCAACATTCAACAAACTAAGATCATGGCATCCCATCCCATCACTCGTGGCAAATAGATGGGGAAACAATGACAGACTTTATCTTCTTGGGCTCTTAAATCACTGTGGATAGTGACTGGAGCCATTAAATCCATTAAAGCACCTTTAAATCCATCTCTAAATCAATTAAAGATGCTTGTTCCTTGGAAGAAAAGCTATGATCAACCTAGACAGCATGTTAAAAAGCAGAGACATCACTTTGCTGACAAAGGTCTGTATAGTCAAAGCTATGTTTTTTTCTCAGTAGTCATGTATGGATGTGCGATGTGAACCATAAGGAAGACTGAGCACAGAAGAATTGATACTTTGGAACTTGAAAGAAAACTCTTGGGAGTCCCTTGGACTGCAAGGAGATCAAACCAGTCAATCCTAAAGGAAATCAATCCTCAATATTCACTGGAAGGACTGATATGGAAGCTGAAGCTCCAATTCTTTGCCCACATGATGGGAAGAGCCAACTGATTGGAAAAGACAATGATGCTGGGAAAGACTGAGGGCAGGAGGAGAAGGGGGAGACAAGACGAGTTCATTGGATGGCATCATTGACTCAATGGACATTAGTTTGAGCAAACTTCAGGAGATAGTGAAGGACAGGGAAGCCTAGCAAACTGCAGTCTATGGGGTTGCAAAGAGTCAGACATAACTGAACAACTGAATGACAAAATATTACATGGATGGACCTAGAGATTGTCATGATGAGTGAAGTAAGTCAGACAGAGAAAGACAAATATCATAGGATATAACTTATACTGGAATATTTAAGAAAGGGGGATTGTTATTTTTCAGTTGCTAAGCCATGTATCCAACTCTTTGAGACCCCATGGACTGAAGAATGTTGGGCTTCCCTGTCTCATATACAAAGCAGAAATAGAATCACAGATATCTTATCTACAAAACAGAAGTAGAGAAACAGAAAATATGGTTATTTTCTAAAGACAAGTAGAAAGAAAACCTATGGTTACCAAGGGGAAAAGCCAGAGGGTGGGAAGGGATAAATTGGAAGCTGGGAATGACATACACACACTACTATATATGAAATAGATAACTAGTAAGCACTGACTGTATAGTGCAGGGAACTCTACTCTGTAATGGCCTAAAAGGAAAAAGAATCTTAAAAAAAGTGGATCTATGCATGTGTATAACTGATTCACTTTGCTGTATAGCAGAAACTAACACAAAATTGTAAATCAACCATTCTCCAATAAAAATTTGGAAAAAAAATTTCCAAAGAAAGAAATTTAAATTGCAATGCCTTATGCTAATTAGGATATTTCACAGAATAAATCAACTAACAGCAATACAACAACAAAACTTATAAAGCAAGTGGAAATAATGTTATTACAGCTATTTGCTAGGCAAGGAAATTGAGGCTAAGAGGGTTTAAATTACATGCCTATTTGGAGATGCTGGGATTGGCAGCCAGGGCTCCGACTGTCCATTTTGTGATCAGCAAGGCTGATGTTCTGCTACAAATGGAGAAGTGTGAACTCCCATCCCAACTCTTCCTAACCCCAGCTCTGTGAGTGAATGAGAGAGATCCTTTGCCCAAAATAGTTCAAGTTGGTTGAACACCTGACACTTTGATACTGGACAGGGAAGATTGACAATAGTTTATTAGTAACATAATCTAGGGGGTGAGTGTAGGGACAAAGACACTGCACTCTGTGTAGGGCTACACAGTGACAGACTAGAGAGCAGAGGCTGTGGAAGGCAGGATTTGTAGTAACAAGAGGGTGAGGTGACCCCCTGTTCCTGCAGGAGGATGCAATGAGCTTGTTTGAACAATTCTGCAGGCTATCAGGGAGATGAAACCATAGGTTGAGGACTGAGAATGGTACACCTCGTCCAGATGGGGAGCCTTTCTGTTGGAGTGGGCACACACCTGGAGAGAACAGAGGAGCTCACTGAATGGCCTTTATGGCCTTGTGGGCTCGAATACATCAAGACAGCCCATGAAATTTTAGGTCGTACAGCTTCCCTTCCCCATGCGTCTTGCATCTGTTCTGTTGAAAATACTCTTACTTGCTGTCACATCCTTTAGGGCTTTCAGCAAGATTTTCTTTCTTATACAAATGGCTATTCATAAAAAAAAAAAAAAAAAAAAAAATCCCGTCAAGGAGTTGGCCTGTCCCTTGATGGCCCAGTAGATTAAGAGGCCTGACATGAATTCATTTGCCTAATGAATAACATGGTAAAATCTTAGTTTGATAAGTGCACCACTTACACCAAGGTCTTTCATTCACATTCAACTTCGTAAAATGGACATCCCTGTAGAAACTAATTGAATCTTGTTGGTGTCTGGGATAATGAACAATGTCAGCACACTGCAGAGATTAAAGATTCACACCAAAGGGAAGTGGCAGCAGAAAAGCTTAGCCGTGCTTACTGGAGACATCGGCTGAAGCAGGTGGTCACCATGCCTTCTCATTGGATCATACTCCCAGCTGCATCCACCTTGATAGCCAATACCACCTTCTAGCTTTTCTTTTCTATAAGCCTATGTATTTGAATCTCAAGATTTCATTGAAAGCACTTGATTTCTAAGAATGTTCATGTTGAATGAGTTTCACAACAGTTTACAAAATTGAAATTTGTAGCTGGTTTTTTCGAACAGGTCTCCAGTTACGATTGGGGATTCCCAGGTGGCACAGTGGTAAAGAATCTGCCTGCCAATTCAGGGTTTGATCCCTGGGTCAGGAAGATCCCCTGGAGGAAGAAACGGCAACCCACTCCAGTATTCTTGCCTGAAAGATTCATGGGCAGAGAAGCCTGGAGGGCCACAGTCCATGGGGTTGCAGAGAGTCAGACACCACTGAATCACTGAGCATGCACGCATAGAGCAGTGAAGCTTAAATATTGTCTGCCCTTGGTTTACAAAATTAAAAATTGTAGCTTATTTTTTCAATCAGGTTTCCAGTTACTATTAGGGTTATGTTTGGCCCCTAATCCAGATATCCTAATGATTATCAGCAGTGTGATATATAGGGCTAGATGGAAATATTAAGATGTCTGTATCCTCTCTCTCCACAGGTGTTGCCTCCGAATTAAAGCTTGCAAAGACTCAAGTCATTATATTGGTCCCATTAACTGGCACCTTGGGATATATGGTCTCATCTGTTTTTGTCTTTGCTACACTATGAGAGGTCAGGCACACGTATATATAGACAGGAACACACATGCTCCTCTTGTTTCTGCTCTGCCACTGAGTTCCCTGTGATTTATATGTAATTCTTGTGCATCACCAGGGCTGAGAACTCATACCTTTTGCATAGGAAGAGTTTGACAGAGATTACATACCCAGAGGGACTTCCCTGCCAGGACTTCCCCTGGCAGGCTACAGGCCATGGGGTCGCAAAGAGTCAGACACGACTGAAGCGACTTAGCACACACAGAGGCACACCTCCAGAGAAGCAATATGTTCAGATCGGGGACTAATTAGTATGGAAGAGAACAAACGGGTCCAGAAGAGGGAAAGCAAAAATCACCGGGAAAGAAAGTAAAATCCAAAGTCAAGCAAAAATTGAGCAGCTAAAATAAGGAAGAGGATAAGAGTGGCTGGAGACAAAAGCATGGGTATGAACTTTATTCTAGATAAGGCCTATGTTCCCTTGGCCTTAGTGTTTTATTCTATACTATGACAGAGCCAAGGCTCATAGAAGTCAATCTGGAGTTGTTGCTGGAGTGTAAGATATTGGATTTGAACAGATTCTGATTCCAAGGAAGCCCGCAGGTAGAAGAGATGATGGGATAAGGTTTCTCACAATAAATTCTACAGGGTGACATACAGATTCCAAATAAAATAAATTTAAGAGTTAATGAATTCATGTACATGTAGGCATAACACATCCATTCTAAAAAGTTTTTTTTTTTTTTTGACAATTTAAATACTTATTAGTAAGTAACAAGACAAAATTTTACTGGGGGATATAAAGAAGTAAGCTCATGGTCCTCAGTGAATTTAAAATCTGGTTGTGGAGGCAAGAGTCACATATTGACTACATTAAAAGGGAGGGTGAAATTAGTGTGGGTTGAATTCTTCTCTTAATTAACCTCCACACACTCCCACACTCCAGAGATGCCAAAGAAGCTTCTATTTTTCTGAAATGTCTGACAGCTTCATGTCTTCTTGCCTTTACTAGTACTGTACCTTCTGTCTAAACTAACCAGTCCTCCATGGCCACCTGACACTGCCTTTCCCTCATTCAAGACTGTGTCAGTGTCAGTCTTTCTTTAAGTCATTCTCAAACCTCTACCTGTAGGCAGGTAACTGACACTTCCTCATTTGCAGATCTTTCTTCTTTTTCGGATGACTACTTTTGGTTATGACTGGTTAGAAGATTCACCATTGAACCAGGTCATGGCCTTTACCAATTGAGTAGGGGTGGCTTCCTCCATGGCTTTACAAGAAGATGGGAAGTAAATACAGAGAATGATTAAAACTAGGCCTTCTTGTTTTGCTTCATGTAGCCCAAATCTGTGGTGAATGCAAGCTGTACAATAATAGTAAAAATGCTGAGAAATGTCAGGGCCATATCATAGTCAATAATGAAGAAAAACCAGGATTGGAATGAAGAAATAGAAAGCCAAATCTTCACCACATTCAGCTCTTGAAGCAAAGCCCCTTCACTATCTTACTGTCATGAAATCAAATATCTATGTGACTATTTTCTGATGTTAATTGTGTATGTTAATGTAGATTTAGTTAATATTTACTGAGAGCCCATTATGCTGGAAAATGTTCTACATGTATTAGTATGTGTTATCTGCAACGACATTACTATTAGGCAGGTCTTTGTACAGCTGAAGATGCTAAGGCTTATGATAATGTATCCAAGAATGAACAGATATGGATATTAAATCCAGATTGTCTGTTTCTGAAGCCCACATATTTAACCATTTTGCAGACTTTTGGTGCTAACTCTGGGAAAATCCTGAGCAACCTGTTCTAGAGTTGGCTGCTCTAGTTATGCTACAAAATCAGGGTAACTGCAATGAGGTCTAAAGTGCTATTATTGATAGCCCAAGTCTGCCATAACAAACTGCCAAAAACAGGATGGCCTAAACAACAGAAATTTACTGTCTCACAGTTGTGGAAGTTACCATCTGACATCAAATTGTTGGCAGGGCCATGTTCCCTTCAAAGGCACTGGGGAAGGATCTCTAGCACCTCTCCAGGCCCCTCTCCTTGGCTGATAAATGGCCATCTTCATGTTCACATGGAGTTTTCCCTGTACAGGTGTCTGTCTCCTAGTCCTCCTTTTCTTAAAGACCCCAGCCATGTTGGGTTATTGTCCACCCTAATGGCCTTATTTTAACTTGACTTTTTTCTGTGGATATCTTACATTCTGAGGTCCTGGGGGTTAAAAGTTCAGCATGTGAACTTTTAAAAATTATTTATTTATTTTTGACTGTCCTGCATCTTCACTGCTGCATGCAGGCTTTCTCTTGTTGCACTGAGCAGGGGCTATCCTCTAGTTGTCGTAGACAGGCTTCTCATTGCAGTGGCTTCTCTTGTTGCAGAGCATGGTCTCTGGGGTGTGTGGACTTCAGTAGCTGTGGTCCACAGGCTTAGTTGCCCAGTGGAGTGTGGAATCTTCCAAGACCAAGGATCAAACCAGTGTCCCCTGCATTGGCAGGCAGATGCTTTGCCACTGGACTACTAGAGAAATCTCAGCATGTAATTGTATGGGATACAATTCAGCCCATAACAAGGATCATCCAGGAAACAGAGGTCAAGGTCAAGGTCAGGCCATCAAGTATATCAGGGGGTGTCCATTTTGTTGCATGTTAGAATCATCTAGACACGATTGAGTGACTTCAATTTCACTTTTCACTTTCATGCATTGGAGAAGGAAATGGCAACCCACTCCAGTGTTCTTGTCTGGAGAATCCCAGGGACGGGGGAGCCTGGTGGGCTGTTGTCTATGGGGTTGCACAGAGTTGGACATGACTGAAGTGACTTAGCAGCAGCAGCAGAATCATCTAGATGGCTTAAAAATAAAGAATAGAAAAGAAAAGAAAATGAACAACAAAAAATAGCACCTGCAGGCCCCACACCAGGCCAAATAAATAAGAATTTTGATGATGGGTCAAGCATTGGAAAAAAAAAATTTTTCCCCTTTTATCTCTTCATTGTTTTTTACATGCATACAGGTAAAAGTCTCAACACATAATCTTAAAATGGACAAGAGGAAGCCATGAAATGTGAGGCATGACAAATAAGATTAATTCAGCATATCAGGAAAGATGACCTCTCAGTTTCTGGAAATAGAGTTGAAATATAAACACAGTAGATATAGTCTCCAAATTTCAAAATGAGAAATGAAAGCTTTCATAAAACTAAATACTTTAAGGATGACCTACTTAAGAAAATCATTTCCCTTTCTAATCCTTTTTATTTTAAAATTAATTTATGTATTTTAATTGTAGGCTAATTACTTTACAATATTGTCGTGGTTTTTGCCATACATTGACATGAACCAACCATGGGGTACGTGTGTCCCCCATCCTGAAACCCCCTCTCACCTCCCTCCCCATCCTATCCCTCTGGGTTGTCCCAGTCCACTGGCTTTGAGTGCCCTGTTTCATGCATCATACTTGGACTGGTCATCTATTTCACGTATGTTAATATACATGTTTCAAAGCTATTCTCTCAAATCATCCCACCCTCACCTTCTCCCAGAGTCTAAAAGTCTGTTCTTTATATCTGTGTCTCTTTTGCTGTCTCGCATATAGGATCATCACTGCTGCTGCTGCTGCTAAGTCACTTCAGTCGTGTCCGACTCTGTGCGACCCCATAGACAGCAGCCCACCAGGCTCCCCCATCCCTGGGATTCTCCAGGCAAGAACACTGGAGTGGGTTACCATTTACTACCACCTTTGTAAATTCCGTATATATGTGTTAATATACTGTATTGGTGCTATTCTTTCTTTTTTTTTTTTTACTCTTTTTTAAATTTTTATTTATTTATTTATTTTTTATTTTTTTAACTTTACAATATTGTATTGGTTTTGCCATATATCAACATGAATCTGCCACAGGTATACATGTGTTCCCCATCCTGAACCCTCCTCCCTCCTCCCTCCTCCCTCCCTGTACCATCCCTCTGGGTCATCCCAATGCACCAGCCCCAAGCATCCAGCACCGTGCATTGAACCTGGACTGGCGACTCATTTCATATATGATATTATACATGTTTCAATGCCATTTTCCTAAATCATCCCACCCTCTCCTTCTCCCACAGAGTCCACAGATGTATAGATGTTCTATACATCTATACTGATGTATAGAACAGTCTCTTTTGCTGTCTTGTATACAGGGTTATTGTTACCATCTTTCTAAATTCCATATATATGCATTAGTATACTGTATTGGTGCTTTTCTTTCTGACTTACTTCACTCTGTATAATGTGTTCCAGTTTCATCCACCTCATTAGAACTGATTCAGATGAATTTTTTTAATAGCTGAATAATATTCCATTGTGTATATGTACCACAACTTTCTTATCCATTTGTCTGCTGATGGACATCTAGGTTGCTTCCATGTCCTAGCTATTGTAAACAGTGCTGCAGTGAACATTGGGGTACATGTGTCTCTTTCAGTTCTGGTTTCCTTGGTGTGTACGCCCAGCAGTGGGATTGCTGGGTCATATGGCAGATCTATTTTTAGTTTTTTAAGGCATCTCCACACTGTTCTCCATAGTGACTCTACTAGTTTGCATTCCCATCAACAGTGTTAGAGGGTTCCCTTTTCTCCATACCCTCTCCAGCATTTATTGTTTGTAGAATTTTTTTTAATTTATTTTTTTTTATTGAAGGATAATTGCTTTACAGAATTTTGTTGTTTTCTGTCAAACCTCAGTATGAATCAGCCATGATAGTAGCCATTCTGACTGGCATGAGATGTTACCTCATTATGGTTTTGATTTGCATTTCTCTGATAATGAGTGATGTTGAGCATTTTTTCATGTGTTTGTTAGCCATCTGCATGTCTTCTTTGGAGAAATGTCTGTTTAGTTCTTTGGCCCATTTTTTTTGATTGGGTCATTTATTTTTCTGGTATTGAGGTACATGAGCTGTTTGTATATTATGGAGATTAATTCTTTGTCAGTTGCTTCAATTGCTATTATTTTCTCCCACTCTGAAGGCTGTCTTTTCACCTTGCTTATAGTTTCCTTCATTATGCAAAAGCTTTTAAGTTTAATTAGGTCCCATTTGTTTACTTTTGTTTTTATTTCCATTATGCTGGGAGGTGGGTCATTGAGGATCTTGCTGTGATTTATGTCAGAGTGTTTTGCCTATGCTTTCCTCTAGGAGTTTTATAGTTTCTAGTCTTACATTTAGATCTTTAATCCATTTTGAGTTTATTTTTGTGTATGGTGTTAGAGATTGTTTAAGTTTCATTCTTTTACAGGTGGTTGACCAGTTTTCCCAGCACCACTTGTTAAGGAGATTTTAACACTGTATACTTTTCCCTTCTTTGTCAAAGATAAGGTGTCCATAGGTGTGTGAATTTATCTCTGGGCTTTCTATTTTGTACCATTGATTATATTTCTGTCTTTGTGCCAGTACCGTACTGTCTTGATGACTGTAGCTTTGTAATATAGTCTAAAGTCAGGCAGGTTGATTCCTCCAGTTCCATTCTTCTTTCTCAAGATTGCTTTGGCTATTTGAGGTTTTTTTTTGTATTTCCATACAATTAAAAGACGCTTACTCCTTGGAAGGAAAGTTAGGACCAACCTAGATAGCATATTCAAAAACAGAGACATTACTTTGCCAACAAAGTAATGCCATCTAGTCAAGGCTATGGTTTTTCTGGTAGTCATGTATGGATGTGAGAATTGGACTGTGAAGAAAGCTGAGTGCCGAAGAATTGATGCTTTTGAACTGTGGTGTTGGAGAAGACTCTTGAGAGTCCCTTGGACTGCAAGGAGATCCAACAAGTCCATTCTAAAGGAGATCAGTTGGGTGTTCTTTGGAAGGAATGATGCCAAAGCTGAAACTCCAATACTTTGGCCACCTCATGCAAAGAGTTGACTCATTGGAAAAGACTCTGATGCTGGGAGGGATAGAGGGCAGGAGGAGAAGGGGACGACAGAGGATGAGATGGCTGGATGGCATCACCGACTCAACAGACGTGAGTCTGAGTGAACTCTGGGAGTTGGTGATGGACAGAGAGGCCTGGCATGCTGCAATTCATGGGGATGCAAAGAGCTGGATATGACTGAGCAACTGAACTGAACTGAACAAACTGTGAAATTATTTGTTCTAGTTCTGTGAAAAATGCCATTGGTAGCTTGATAGGGACTGCATTTAATCTATAGATTGCTTTGGGTAGTATACTCATTTTCACTGTATTGATTCTTCCAATCCATGGACATGGTATATTTCTCCATCTATTTGTGTCATCTTTGATTTCTTTCATCAGTGTTTTATAGTTTTCTATATATAGGCCATTTGTTTCTTTAGGTAGAACTTTGGCCACCTCATACGAAGAGTTGACTCATTGGAAAAGACTGATGCTGGGAGGGATTGGGGGCAGGAGGAGAAGGGGATGACAGAGGATGAGATGGCTGGATGGCATCACTGACTCGATGGACGTGAGTCTGAGTGAGCTCTGGGAGTTGGTTATGGACAGGGAGGCCTGGTGTGCTGCGATTCATGGGGTCACAGAGTCGGACACTACTGAGCGACTGAACTGAACTGAACTGATTCCTAAGTATTTTATTCTTTTCATTGCAATGGTGGATAGGATTGTTTCCTTAATATCTCTGTCTGTTTTCTCATTCTTAGTGTATAGGAATGCAAGGGATTTCTGTGTATTAATTTTGTATCTTGCAACTTTACTATATTCATTAATTAGTTCTAGTAATTTTCTGATGATGTCTTTAGGGTTTTCTATGTAGAGGACCATGTCATCTGCAAACAGAGAGAGTTTTACTTCTTTTCCAATCTGGATTCCTTTTATTTTTCTTCTCTGATTGCTGTAGCTAAAACTTCCAAAACTATGCTGAATAGTAGTGGTGAGAGTGGGCACTCTTGTCTTGTTCCTGACTTTAGAGGAAATGCTTTCAATTTTTTGCTATTGAGGATATTAAGCATTGGAAAATTTTTTAAAGCTTCCCAGGTTATTCTAATATAGAGCCAGGGCTGAGAATCACTGATGCTCCTGAGCTGAGGACCATGAAAGTAACAAGATCAGGAGGAACAAAGTTGGGGATAAGACTTTAAGAGGGTAAGACCCAAGGAGAAGCAAAGGTACAGTCAAGGGGCCATGTCAATAGCAAAATACACAGCTCAGATGGAACATGTGGCACAGAGGGTCAGGAGGCAAGGAAAGTGAGACAGAGTCAGGCAAAGCAGTAATGGACTCAGGCAGGGTGCAGACTTAGACACAAGTGGTCAATGATCCAGTCCGAATAGGAGTAATCTTGGTGAGCAGAACATGGAAAATAGTTGAGCAGTGGCCAGATTCAGGGGGTAGATTTGCTCCAGTGTCTGTCAGAGTTGCTCTCTGCTCCCTCTGATGCTGCATTTTACCCACATTGCAGACTCAACCAGCCTGTTACTACTTCTATGAGGAGAAACTTGGAATAAGATTCAGTAGCTGAAATGGGCAGGCTCCCGTGTATGCAGCTTTCAGCAATGTATAATATATTGTTAGAAAATCCAGATTTATAAAATGGATGTATTAGAGAATATTTACTTCATAAAATGACTCACAATAGTTCCTTTTTAAATAGAAAACTTCCTCTGGGCCAACTGATTTTATTTACCATAAGTCAGTTCACATAGCAGTTTTCTATAAGCAAGTTTGAAACATGAATCGAGTTTCAGGAGACAGTATTTCTTGTTTTTCTGACACTTACCAGTTTTGAACTTAAAACTATAATTTATTTCTCTGGGACATTAGTTTCAGTTCAGTTCAGTTCAGTCGCTCAGTCATTTCTAACTCTTTTTGACCCCATTGACAGCAGCATGCCAGGACTCCCTGTCTATCACCAAGTTTTGGAGTTTACTTAAACTCATTTCCATTGAGTTGGTGATGCCATCCAACCATCTAATCCTCTGACATCCCCTTCTCCTCTCACCTTCAATCTTTTCAAATGAACCAGTCCTTCACATCAGGTGGCCAAAGTATTGGAGTTTCAGCTTCAGGGTCAGTCCATCCAATGAATATTCAGGACTGATTTCCTTTAAGATGGACTGGTTGGATCTCCTTGCAGTCCAAGGGACTCTCAAGAGTCTTCTCCAACACCACAGTTCAAAAGCATCAATTATTTGGTGCTCAGCTTTCTTAATAGTCCAACTCTCACATCCATACATGACCACTGGAAAAACCATAGCTTTGACTAGTGATAACTTTGTTGGCAAAGTAATGTCTATGCTTTTAATATGCTGTCTAGGTTGGCCATAGCTTATCTTCCAAGGAGCAAGCATCTTTTATTTCATGGCTGCAGTCACCATCTGCAGTGATTTTGGAGCACCCCCGCCCCACAAAATAAAGTCTGTCACTGTTTCCACTGTTTCCCCATCTATTTGCCATGAAGTGATGGGACCAGATGCCATGATCTTAGTTTTCTGAATGTTGAGTTTTAAGCCATCTTTTTCACTCTCCTCTTTCACTTTCATCAAGAGGCTCTTTAATTCTTTTTGCTTCTGCCACAAGGGTGGTGTCATCTGCATATCTGAGGTTATTGATAAATCTTCCAGCAATCTTGATTCCAGTGTGTGCTTCATACAGTCCAGCATTTCTCATGATGTACTCTGCATATAAATTAAATAATCAAGGTGAAAATAATGCAGCCTTGACATACTCCTTTCCCAATTTTGAACGAGTCTGTTGTCGCATGTTGCTTCCTGACCTGCATACAGATTTCTCAGGAGGCAGGTCAGGTGATCTGGTATTCCAATCTCTTTAAGAATTTTCCACAGTTTGTTGTGATCCACATAGTCAAAGGCTGTGGCATAGTCAATAAGTCAGAAGTAGATGTTTTTCTGTAACTCTCTTGCCTTTTTGATGATGCAATGAATGTTGACAATTTGATCTCTGGTTCCTCTGCCTTTTCTAAGCTTGAACATCTTGGAGTTCATGGTTCACATACTGTTGAAGCCTGGCTTGGAGAATTTTGAGCATTAATTTGCTAGCGTGTGAGATGTGTGCAATTGTGTGGTAATCTGAGCATTCTTTGACATTGCCCTTCTTTGGGATTGAAATGAAAACTGACATTTTCCAGTCCTGTGGCCACTGCTGAGTTTTCCAAATTTGCTGGCCTATTGAGTGCAGCACTTTCACAGTGTCATCTTTTAGGATTTGAAACAGCTCAGCTGGAATTCCATCATGCCCACTAGCTTTGTTCATAGTGATGCTTCCTAAGGCCCACTTGACTTGGCATTCCAGGATGTCTGGCTCTAGATGAGTGATCATACGATCCTGGTTATCTGGGTCATGAAGATCTTTTTTGTACAGTTCTTCTGTACAGTTCTTCTGTGTATTCTTTGGAGAAGGTAATGGCACCCCACTCATGTACTCTTGCCTGGAAAATGCCATGGACAGAGGAGCCTGGTGGGCTGCAGTCCATGGGGTCGCTAAGAGTTGGACACGACTGAGCAACTTCACTTTCACTTTTCACTTTCATGCATTGGAGAAGGAGATGGCAACCCACTCCAGTGTTCTTGCCTGGAGAATCCCAGGGACGGGGGAGCCTGGTGGGCTGCCATCTATGGGGTCGCACAGAGTCGGACACGACTGAAGTGACTTAGCAGTAGCAGTAGTCTGTGTATTCTTGCCACCTCTTCTTAATATCTTCTGCTTCTGTTAGCATTTCTGTCCTTTATTATGCCCATCTTTGCATAAAATGTTCCCTTGGTATCTCTAATTTTCTTGAAGAGATCTCTAGTCTTTCCCATTCTATTGATTTCCATTATTTCTTTGCATTGATCATTGAGAAGGCTTTCTTATCCCTCCTTGCTATTCTTTAGAGCTCTGCACTCAAATGGCTATATCTTTCCTTTTCTCTTTTGCCTTTCACATCTATTTTTCCTCTCAGCTATTTGTAAAGCCTCCTCGGATAACCATTTTGCCTTTTTGCATTTCTTTTTCTTGGGGATGGTCTTGATCACTGCCTTCTGTACAATGTCACAAACCTCCGTCCATAGTTCTTCCGGCACTCTGTCTATCAGATCTAATTCCTTGAATCCATTTGTCACTTCTACTGTATAATTGTAAGGGATTTGATTTAGGGTCTTCCAACAACACAAGAGAAGACTCTACACATGGACATTACCAGATGGTCAACACCGAAATCAGATTGATTATATTCTTTGCAGCCAAAGATGGAGAAGCTCTATACAGTCAACAAAAACAAGACCAGGAGCTGACTGTGGCTCAGACATGAACTCCTTATTACCGAATTCATACTTAAATTGAAGAAAGTAGGGAAAACCACTAGACCATTCAGGTATGACCTAAATCAAATTCCTTATGATTGTACAGTAGAAGTGAGAAATAGATTTAAGGGCCTAGATCTGATAGATAGAGTGCCTGATGAACTATGGACTGAGGTTCGTGACATTGTACAGGAGACAGGGATCAAGACCATCCCCATGGGAAAGAAATGCGAAAAAGCAAAATGGCTGTCTGGGGAGGCCTTACAAATAGCTGTGAAAAGAAGAGAAGTGTAAAGCAAAGGAGAAAAGGAAAGATATAAGCATTTGAATGCAGAGTTCCAAAGAATAGTAAGAAGAGATAAGAAAGCCTTCTTCAGTGATCAATGCAAAGAAATAGAGGAAAACAACAGAATGGAAAAGACTAGAGATCTCTTCAAGAAAATTAGAGATACCAAGGAGACATTTCATGCAAAGATGGGCTCGATAAAGGACAGAAATGGTCCATACCTAACAGAAGCAGAAGATATTAAGAAGAGGTGGCAAGAATACACAGAAGAACTGTACAAAAAAGATCTTCATGACCCAGATAATCACTATGGTGTGATTACTGACCTAGAGCCAGACATCCTGGAATGTGAAGTCAAGTGGGTCTTAGAAAGCATCACTACGAACAAAGCTAGTGGAAGTGATGGATTTCCAGTTGAGCTATTTCAAATCCTGAAAGATGATGCTGTGAAAGTGCTGCACTCCATATGCCAGCAAATTTGGAAAACTCAGCAGTGGCCACAGGACTGGAAAATGTCAGTTTTCATTCCAATCCCAAAGAAAGGCAATTCCAAAGAATGTTCAAACTACCACACAATTGCACTCATCTCACATGCTAGTAAAGTAATGCTCAAAATTCTCCAAGCCAGGCTTCAGCAATATGTGAACCGTGAACTTCCTGAATGTTCAAGCTGGTTTTAGAAAGTCAGAGGAACCAGAGATCAAATTGCCAACATCTGCTGGATCATGGAAAAAGCAAGAGAGTTCCAGAAAAACATCTATTTCTGCTTTATTGACTATGCCAAAGCCTTTGACTGTGTGGATCACAATAAACCATGGAAAAGTCTGAAAGAGATGGAAATACCAGACCACCTGACCTACCTCTTGAGAAATCTGTATGCAGGTCAGGAAGCAACAGTTAGAACTGGGCATGGCACAACAGACTGGTTCCAAATAGGAAAAGGAGTACGTCAAGGCTGTATACTGACACCCTGCTTATTTAACTTCTATGCAGAGTACATCATGAGAAATACTGGACTGGAAGAAACATAAGCTGGAATCAAGATTGCTGGGAGAAATATCAATCACCTCAGATATGCAGATGACACCACCCTTATGGTAGAAAGTGAAGAGGAACTAAAAAGCCTCTTGATGACAGTGAAAGTGGAGAGTGAAAAAGTTGGCTTAAAGCTCAACATTCAGAAAACGAAGATCATGGCATCCGGACCCATCACTTCATGGGAAATAGATGGGGAAACAGTGGAAACAGTGTCAGACTTTATTTTTCTGGGCTCCAAAATCACTGCAGATGGTGATTGCAGCCATGAAGTTAAAAGACGCTTACTCCTTGGAAGGAAAGTTATGTCCAACCTAGATAGCGTATTCAAAAGCAGAGACATTACTTTGCCAACAAAGGTCCATCTAGTCAAGGCTATGGTTTTTCCAGTAGTTATGTATGGATGTGAGAGTTGGACTGTGAAGAAGGCTGAGCGCCAAAGAATTGATGCTTTTGAATTGTGGTGTTGGAGAAGACTCTTGAGAGTCCCTTGGAGTGCAAGGGCTTCCAACCAGTCCATTCTGAAGGAGATCAGCCCTGGGATTTCTTTGGAGGGAATGATGCTAAAGCTGAAACTCCAGTACTTTGGCCACCTCATGCAAAGAGTTGACTCCTTGGAAAAGACTCTGATGCTGGGAGGGATTGGGGGCAGGAGGAGAATGGGGACGGCAGAGGATGAGATGGCTGGATGGCATCACTGACTCGATGGACGTGAGTTTGAGTGAACTCTGCGAGTTGGTGCTGGACAGGGAGGCCTGGTGTACTCGATTCATGAGGTTGCAAAGAGTCGGACATGACTGAGCAACTTCACTTTCAGTTTTCACTTTTCACTTTCATGCATTGGAGAAGGAGATGGCAACCCACTCCAGTGTTCTTGCCTGGAGAATCCCAGGGATGGGGGAGCCTGGTGGGCTGCCATCTATGGGGTCATGCAGAGTCGGACACGACTGAAGTGACTTAGCAGTAGCAGTAGTCTGTGTATTCTTGCCACCTCTTCTTAATATCTTCTGCTTCTGTTAGCATTTCTGTCCTTTATTATGCCCATCTTTGCATAAAATGTTCCCTTGGTATCTAATTTTCCTGAAGAGATCTCTAGTATTTCCCATTCTATTGATTTCCACTATTTCTTTGCACTGATCATTGAGAAGGCTTTCTTATCCCTCCTTGCTATATTTAGAGCTCTGCACTCAAATGACTATATCTTTCCTTTTCTCTTTTGCCTTTCACATCTTTTTTTTTTTCTCAGCTACTTGTAAAGCCTCCTCGGATAACCATTTTGCCTTTTTGCATTTCTTTTTCTTGGGGATGGTCTTGATCACTGCCTCTTGTACAATATCACAAACTTCTGTCCATAGTTCTTCAGGCACTCTGTCTATCAGATCTAATCCCTTGAATCCATTTGTCACGTCTACTGTATAATCATAAGGGATTTGATTTAGGTCATACCTGAATGGTCTAGTGGTTTTCCATTCTTTCTTCAATTTAAGTCTGAATTTGGCAATAAGACTTCATGATCCAAGCCACAGTCAGCTCCAGGTCTTGTTTTTGCTGACTGTATAGAGCTTCTCCATGTTTGGCTGCAAAGAATATGATCAACCTGAATTCGGTGTTGACCATCTGGTGATGTCCATGCGTAGAGTCTTCTCTTGTGTTGTTGGAAGAGGGTGTTTACTATGACCAGTGTGTTCATTTGGCACAACTCTATTAGGCTTTGCCCTGCTTCATTCTGTACTCCAAGTTCAAACTTGCGTGTTACTCCAGGTATGCTTGATTTCCTACTTTTTGCATTCCAGTCCCCTATAATGAAAAGGACGTCTTTTTTGGTTGTTAGTTCTAGAAGGTTTTGTAGGTATTCATAGAACCATTCAACTTCAGCTTCTTCAGCATTACTGGTCAGGGGATAGACTTGGACTATTGTGATATTGAATGGTATGCCTTGGAAATGAACAGAGATCATTGTGTCGTTTTTGAGATTGCATCCAAGTACTGCATTTCAGACTCTTTTGTTGACTATGATGGCTACTCCATTTCTTCTAAGGGATTCTTGCCCACAGTGGTAGATATAATGGTCATCTGAGTTACATTCACCCATTCCAGTCCATTTTAGTTCACTGATTCCTAAACTGTCAATGTTCACTCTTGCCATCTTCTATTTGACCACTTCCAACTTGCCTTGATTCATGGACCTAACATTCCAGGTTCCTATGCAATATTGCTCTTTACAGCATTGGACTTTAGTTCCATCACCAATCACATCAACAGCTGGGTGTTTTTTTGCTTTGGCTCCATCCCTTCATTCTTTCTGGAGTCATTTCTCAACTCATCTCCAGCAGCATATTGGGCATCTACCGACCCGGGGAGTTCATCTTTCAGTGTCCTATCTTTTTGCCTTTTCATACTGTTCATGTGGTTCTCAAGGCAAGAATAATAAAGTGGTCTGCCATTCTCTTCTCCAGTGGACCATGTTTTGTCAGAACTCTCCACCATGACCCGTTCATTTTTGGTGGCCCTACACAGCATGGCTCATAGTTTCATTGAGTTAGACAAGGCTGTGGTCCATGTGATCAGATTGGTTAGTTTTCTGTGATTGTGGTTTCAGTCTGTCTGCCCTCTGATGGAGAAGGATAAGAGGCTTATGAAGCTTCTTGATGGGAGAGACTGACTGAGGAGAAATCTGGGTCTTGTTCTGATGGATGGGGCCATGCTCAGTAAATCTTTAATCCAATTTTCTGTGGATGGGCAGGGCTGTGTTCCCTCCCTGTTATTTGCTGCTGCTGCTGCTAAGTCAATTCAGTCATGTCCCACTCTGTGAAACCCCATAGACGACATCCCACCAGGCTCCTCCATCCCTGGGATTCTCCAAGCAAGAACACTGGAATGGGTTGCCATTTCCTTCTCCCTGTTATTTACCTGGGGCCAAACTATGGTGGAGGCAGTGAAGATAATGGTGACCTCCTTCAAAAGATCCCATGCAGGCACTGCTACACTCAGTGCCCCCAAACCCTGCAACAGCCCACTGCTGACCCATCCCTTCTCTGGAGACTTCTGGACACTCACAGGCAAGTCTGGGTCAGTCTCTTGTGGGGTCACTGGTTTTTAGTTTACTCATTTATGAAATTTGCAGTTCTGATGAAGTCATTATTATAAATTAATGAGATGGTACGTGTGAAAGCAATTAGAAAATGCTAAATGTTTTAACAAAACACAGTGTTTAAGGAAGTCATTGATAACACTAAAAAGTGATGAGAAAAGTTCCTGATTCCATTGACATTTAGGTTACAATGAGGTAGGTAAGACTGAGACTGCTCAACCAATGGCTTCAGGGAGGTGAACTGTTCCAAATCAGGAAATGGATTCCCTGCTTTTCCCACAGCAGGGAAGACAGGAAGAGTTCAGCAGAGACAATCCAGGTGGGCAGGATGCAGAAGCTGAAAAAGGAATCACAGACGCATCAAGTCATTTCTAGAACTGACAAGCAAAGCAGGCAGCTAGCATTTTGCAGAACATATAATGTCTAGTCAGTGCTCTAGAAGCACATGTTTACCTTGAAGTTTGGGCATTTAAAGATGAAAAGATTAAAACTTACTAATAAGGGCCTTGGTATGGAAAACAAAAGAAAGCCTGGTGAAGAAACCCTGTGATGAATCAGCTTATATAAGAGATGGCATGCTACAGGTTGTTACTGAACAATATTATTGAATGCTTTGGTGAAAGTTACCAACATGTCCTTTATGAGTATGAACTACGGCGTAATAGAAGAATCCTGCTGGACAATATTTACATCTGGTTATTTATAAGCTTAATATAGTTTGTAATGAAATATATTCCTCTCATAAGCAGTTAACTTTTGACACTTCTTTTTGCTTAAAAAAAACACGTAATTTCTTTGAGTTTTTTAATTCACAGAATAATCCTGCCTAACAGTCTAAGGCAAGTTGTCAATGTTCTAACAGACACAAGCAATGACCAGCATCCTGAGACATGTTGCCTGAATAGAGGTTTATTCGGGTCTTGTCAGTATTCACATTATACACACAGGTCCCTTCCTTCCTCCTGATGCACACCCTCACCTGGTCAACTCAGGACTAGACAAATTTTTACTTGTCTCTCTTCCTATCTCTCCTCAGTGGGAGCACAAATACACAAGAGAAGTTCCCAGAGCCAGAAGAATCAAGCACAAGTGGAAACAGCACGTGGAGGTGCATGAGATCATCCACGCCTAAATAGTTCATGCTTTATGCCAAGACAGTTGGGAATACGATTTTATAGAGAGCAGGAAAGGGTGCTAAAATGAGAAGCATTAGTCTGAATAAAAGGATCTTAAAAGTCAAACTTGCTTCCATATCGTCTAATCATTCTGTTTGGAGTCCAGCTATTTCTTATCCCGTATTTGCTGCGTTTTTAGAAAGATTCCAGACATAAAGTAGAACTGAGCCAGGTCTGGAAATTTGAATGGGAAACTGGATTCCTCCGTGAATTGTATGGAAGGTAAAATGGGTAATCAATGCTCCTAAGAACAGGGCCCTTAAGATTCCTGAAACCATAAATCATGTTGAGAAGTTACTGCCTAAGGTCATGATCTGAATCAGTTGAAAAAAGTTCGGAATACAAAGCATTTGATGATATATATGTCCAGAAAATGTCTAAACATGATGCTGAGGGTCACTGTAAGTGAATTTTCAAGCTAACTACACTTATTTCTTCAAGCAGGAGAGGATACAGGTTCTCAGTGGGCTTGCCTGTGTGCTCAGTGGCTCAGTCATGTCTAACTCTTTGTGACCTCATAGACTGTAGCCTACCAGACCCCTCTGTCCATGGAATTTTCCAGGCAAGAATATTGGAGTGCTGTTTCCTATTCTAGGGGTCCTTCCGACCCAAGGATAGAACCCGCGTCTCTTGTCTCTCCTGCATTGGCAGGAGGATTGTTTACCATTGCGCCACCTGGGAAGCCCCAGTGGCTTGCCTAAAAAGTTGAAAATACTGTACAAAACTACCTAAAAGCATGGCAGCTCTCACTTGGGTCACTTTTTACCAGGGTAGGAAAAGTGAAAAAAGAAGTCAAAGTGTTATTTGCTCAGTTGTGTCCAACTCTTTGCAACCCCATGGACTAGCCCACTGGGCTCCTCTGTCCATGAAGTCTCCAGGCAAGAATATTGGAGTGGATTGTCATTCCCTTCTCCAGGGATCTTCCTGATGCAGGGATCAAACCCAGGTCTCCTGCATTGCAGGCAGATTCTTTACCATCTGAGCTACTGGGAAGCTTACACCAGTGCTGGAATACCCTCTAAAAAACATCAAGCCCCTGCTATAGTGCCCATATCTGCAGAAAAGGTTTTCCGAGTATAAAGGTGATGGAATTTACAGTCCAAATCACAGTATAGCTGATCGGATATTTTATAAATGTTCTCTTTCTTCTTGTAAACTAGACTTCAAAATGTGATATGCTATAATACAAAATTTGCTCCACAGAAGCATGGTCTTCAAGATCTTTCTGGCGCTGACTCAGATTCTATTCTTGAGTTTAACTGGCTGGATCTAGAGCTGGTTTGCTCCATAACCACAGACTGAGTTAAAATTCTAGTCTCACGACTCACCGGGCTCATGCATCGGGCAGTTCATATAAGCTTCCTCAGCTCTGTTTGCTCCACAGATGCTGTGAGGACAATGTCAATGTACTGTAACAATTGAGAAGAATAATGAGCTAATGCATGTGGGCACCCAATACGGAGACGCATTCTCAGTACACGGTTCATCCCCCCTGGATGGGTTGTGGTTACTTCCTCCTACTCTCTGGGGCTTCTCACCTTGGCCCTGTCCTTAAGCTGATTTTGCTAGAGGCCCAAAGAGGGCAGCACCAGACTGTCTGACTCTGCGGGGTTCCATCACTGTCTGGTCTGGCCTATGACTCTCTTGATGTGGTGAATTAGGTGAGTGTCAGGAGCTCCGTGTTGCCCAGCAAGGTTCCCAGGGGATATTATGGTCTATGAGGGAAGATTCAGTTAGCCTCAGCTGGCCTTGCATTGTGATAATTGCACAAAGAACATCCTTTTCTCCACTTCTTACTGCTCCACAAAGACAGCCTATTACTTCAATCAGCCACTCGATATATTCTATGTTGACAATGTGGGATGAAATGACTTTCGAACATGTTGACATTTCTTTTTTACTACACACCTTCCACTGCTGAATGAGATCACTATCCTTGTTAATTCTTACGTGCATTTGGGTCAACCTCAAGCATGGGTGCACCACCCCTGGATGTTGGTTGCCCCCTAAGCTGGTGAGCACAATGGCCCTCAACCACCAGTGAACTTACCACGACCACAAAGAAGGTGAACCAAGCCTCTGGGGGCTAATACTTTCCTTCAAACAGAAACAAACAGACAGACCAGTGCTGACAAATAATCACTGTACTCAGACTGCCAAACATCAGGGCAGCAGACTGGCCTCAGGTGCTTTCTCCCTCATCACTGCTTGTAAATAAGTAGTGAGGTATGCTTATTAATAAGTAGGCAATCCCTATTTTCTAGAACAGAACAGATCTATGAGTTAACAATGGTTTGGAGTTTGGGAACTCCCCAGTGAAACCTAGGGACCTTAGCCACTGGTCCCCAAGTCTCACCTTCCACTCTGGACTGCAGACTATCCAACTTTCTGCTTTCCTGCATGACTGCAACCCTGCTCTCCTTCTGGTGACTTTGGAGCTCGTTCTCAGGTTTTGTACCAGAGAAGATATTATTTGAGCTCTGTGTATGGGAAGCAGATTGAGACAGTGCTCAAGTACAAATCAAGACATGAGCATCTGTCGTTCCCCACTTAAGTTCTGCTGTTTTATGTCATAGCCTGGTTTGAGATCATATTTTCTGTGGAGGCTGCCTCTATATGCTGTTGTGCTGCTTTGTCATTTGTATAATCAAGAGTGAGCCTGACTAGGGTGTTACTGCTGTCCCACACCTACTGAGCCCAGCTAGCCCAATAAGCAGGCAGTTATTTGAATAGCTTGGTAGAGAGTTCATCCATCTTGATGTTGTCCAGGACTTGTGGCTTCATATTATTGCTCAACAGTTTTATTTTATAATCATATGGTTCATGACAGTATCATCTTTGTCAAGATTTATATCCTTCACCTCTTGCAAATTTCTTTTAAAGTAACACATAATTGGCAAAAAAAAAAAGTTACTTCACTTTGAAGTTTTAAATTCATTTCTTAAATTTCTCCAGGGAAAAATGAATAATAGTGATTTTTGGCATGAAATTTATATTTATTTGCATTTACCAGCTTGCACAGCCAATAGCATGTGGGCTCTGGAGCTGGACATTTGGTTTTGAATTTTTGCTGAAGCACACACTAGCTTTGTGTCTATGAGCAAGTGGCTGATTTCTCAGTGCCTCAGTTTCCTCATCTGTATAATGGAAATCATGCGTAGTGTTTACCTCTTACAGTTCTGTGTAGATTAATTTCAACCCCAAACAAAAAAGGGTTAGAACAGTAGCAAGCTCACAAGAAACGCTCAGTACATGGCAGCTTTTAATGATGTATTTGAGATGTACTTATGTTTGATGCATAGAACTTATACACAGGAGTCCTTACATTTTGGTAAGTGACTTCCTTTTGAATATTTATCAAATTGTGAACTAAGGGTTTATAGAGTTTGGTTGACTATGATAAATAGTCTTCTTTTAATGAAATATTCCAACCAGGGTATCATTTTAGTGGTGAAAAAGGAGCTTTTTTTTTTTTTTTTTTTAATGAGGCAGTCAGTGCCTTGAATAAGGTGTCACATCTAATGATAGAATAACCCTAAAAATGAAAAAAATGGGCTTTTAGCATAAAACCACTGCTCTAAATTTATTAAAATTCATTAGATACTTTAATTCTTATGTCAAATAGTGTATAAATGGTGTTTTTGTGGCCTCAGAGTCTGGGATCAAGTTCAATGAAGACAGAGATTATGCTTGTTTCGTGGACTGCTTTGTATGGGCTGGACAGTACTGGACCTGCAGGAGTCACCCTATGAATGTTTGTTGACTAGATAGACACCCACTGACAGCTTGAGGCTTTGACTTATGAAGAAATTAACCGTAGGTGGTTGTTGTCTTTTTAAACATTTCTCTTATCCCAATGTCCTGGGAAAAATTTTTTTTGAAAGAGATGGCATTAATACAAAATGCTGTGCATTGTGTGATTTAAAGTCAATAATTCACCCTACTTATTTAACTTATATGCAGAGTACATCATGAGAAACGCTGGGCTGGAAGAAGCACAAGCTGGAATCAAGATTGCCGGGAGAAATATCAATAACCTCAGATATGCAGATGACACCACACTTATGGCAGAAAGTGAAGAGGAACTAAAAAGCCTCTTGATGAAAGTGAAAGAGGAGAGTGAAAAAGTTGGCTTAAAGCTCAACATTCAGAAAACAAAGATCATGGCATCTGGTCCCATCACTTCACGGGAAATAGATGGGGAAACAGTGGAAACAGTGTCAGACTTTATTTTTCTGGGCTCCAAAATCACTGCAGATGGTGACTGCAGCCATGAAATTAAAAGACACTTACTCCTTGGAAGGAAAGGTATGACCAATCTAGATAGCATATTAAAAAGCAGAGACATTACTTTGCCAACAAAGGTTCATCTAGTCAAGGCTATGGTTTTTCCAGTGGTCATGTATGGATGTGAGAGTTGGACTTTGAAGAAGGCTGAGTGCGGAAGAATTGATGCTTTTGAACTGTGGTGTTGGAGAAGACTCTTGAGAGTCCCTTGGACTGCAAGGAGATCCAACCAGTCCATTCTGAAGGAGATCAGTCCTGGGTGTTCATTGGAAGGACTGATGCTGAAACTCCAATACTCTGGCCACCTCACACGAAGAGTTGACTCATTGGAAAAGACCCTGGTGCTGGAAGGGATTGGGGGCAGGAGGAGAAGGGGACGACAGAGGATGAGATGGCTGGATCGCATCACCAACTCGATGGACATGAGTTTGAGTGAACGCCAGGAGTTGGTGATGGACAGGGAGGCCTGGTGTGCTGTGATTCACGGGGTCGCAAAGAGTCAGACATGACTGAGTGACTGAACTGAACTGAATTGAGATTATTTGTTGATGGTAAACTTCCCATACAAAGTATTATATTTTTAAAAATTGACCAATTTTAATCCATTATGATATGAAATTTTTGTGGAAATTATTTGGTGACCAAATTCATTCTGGCTTTGAAACCTGTGACTACTATGTGCCACCTTCCTCATCTGACTCCTGCATTGATGTGAAAGCCGACGTCGACACACCTGGTTCTCGCCCAGCTGTCTCCCTCCCTTTGCTGCTTTATTCCTCCTCTAAGTTTGCTCCCACTGGTGTCCTCTCCAGAGCTCTTTGACAAAGCTTAATCACAGAGCCACAGTTACATTAGTTTTTACGGTGTCCTTAGAATGATAATACAGTTTGTATGTGTCTCTCTTAATGGATTTATGACAAGTTTCACTGAGGCTGGTTGAATACAGGGCATGGTGAAGTTGTATTAATACCTTAGACCATTTCTTCCCTATCCCGCATAGCCTGAGTCCCTGGGACAACCCAGGGCACCCCTACTCCCTTTCTCCTCAGTTGCTTCTCCATGCTGAGCTGCCCTGAGAGTGAAGGACAGCCATGATTCCTTGCCAGGGAAAGCCTCAGTCATGGGGTCTAGCAATTGGGCTGGACCAATGGATAAATAAATGGATAAACACCATTTACCCATTTTTCTCCCAACAAAGCCCTTAGGCTGTTAGGAAAACCATACTCCAGAAGTACAACCCAATCTCTTTGCTCTTAGCAGAGGGAATGGTTTTATCTTGGAACCTTACCAACAACAAAAACATAACCTAAAAAGGATGAAGTACCTCAGGAGAGCTACAAATAAAATGCTGCCTCAGGTTAAATGAGAGAGAGAGAATTTCTGGCTGGGATGATGAAGGAAGACTTTAAAAATGATGTGGTAGCTGAAGGTGCTTCTTGAAGAAGGAACTTGGAAAAGGCAAAAATGAAAGATTTAAAGGACATTTTTGAGTCATGACTCTTGTCACTCTGCTACAGAATATTGTTGACTAGATCTCAGGTCTATCATTGGTTTATGTTTAAAGCGCTAGTGTAACACCAGGTTCCTAGGGCCTCTCCCACAGCTTCACGAATCAGTGGCTCTATGAATGGGTAGGATTTAGAAAGGCAGAGATAGTGAGCATTAGACAGAGGCAAGCTTGGGTCCAAGGTATGTTTGGGAAATGGTGAGTAACCTATGGAGTGAGGTAAGACTTGAAAGGGAGAGAATAGTCTCAAGCATGGGAATGAAATTAAAGAACTTTATTTTGAGGAGTGAAATGGGTTAGTCCCCTTGGTTTCTGGGGGCAGGGATTAAATATTTTTATATGGACACAGAAGGAACTTATTACCTTATGAGACTTTTCAAAGTCCTGCTAAATAGATCTTGTAAGTCAAAAGCAACTAGGAAACATTTGGTAAGCTAGGAATTCGGCCTTGCAAGTGACCTTCTAGTACTTTTTAATTCCCTGGAAACAATTATATTAATTTATATTTTTCATTGTCATTGGCAACACTGACTGTTGTAAACCCTAACATTAACTTTCATTGAGTTCCATCCTATTTTCTTGTGGGTTTGGGTTAATGTGGCATGATTGTGTTATCTTAGCCTGAGGAAGAAGCAGACTGTGCTTTAAAGTACATGAGTTGTGAAGGAGTCTCAAAAGAATCAGCCAATTATGAAATAATAAAAAGCACCACTGTGGATAAGAGGAGATAATAATGTGTAGCATCCAGGTTGTCTCTCACAGGACTAATTATCTACTTAGGGAAATCAGATGGACATAGACATTCAAAATGTTAAATGAAGTTCTACAGGACTTTATGAAGTTCTTCAGCAGTGGGAGAGAGAACTCTGGTCAAAGGCAGAGTTACTAAAGTTAACAAAAATATAGGACATATAATTGAATTTGAATTTCAGACAAACAATTTTTAGCACAAGTATATTCCAAATATTGAACAAAATATACTTATATTAAACACTATTGATTGTTTAACTAAAATTTAGTTTAAGTGGGTGTACTGTATTTTGTGATAGCTTTATAAAAACAAAGGACACCTTACCCTATAGCTTGATGGATATAAAAACTTTTAGAAAGAATGGAATCTTTAGAAGGAAGAGGAGGTGTATAGTTTAAAAAGTAGGCCACTTTTGCAAAGGGATGATGACTAAAACAGGTGGTCTGGAACGAAGAGTTTATGTAGAAGACAAAGGTGGATTGGCAGGAATTCACCACTCTCATAACATGGAAATTTAAAACTGGTCCAATGAACTCTGGGTTGAAGATATAAAAGTTAGATATGATCTTTCTGTTTTATAACTGAAAGTTCATGGATAATTAATGCAGGAAGAAACCTTAACAGTCATCTCCCTCTTCATTTACAGATGAAAAAAACACAGCCCAAACTCATAGATCTGGGATCAGAACCCTAATGTTCTAATTCTCAGGTTAATATACTTTCCATTTCACCATGAACAGAATATTTTTCTTATTTCTCAAATAAAGTAGTAGTTTCAAACCAACAGTGGTCCCAAACCAACATATTGGGACACGAAAGTGAAAGCTAAGTACTGAAATTCTTTCCTAAGTTCCATCGTGACTCTCTCAAGTCACCTCAAGCAACTTTGGAAACCTTCCTTGGGTGTTCAGATTTCTTTGGGCTCCACTTCCTTCATTAGCCCTCAGTGGGGCAAATTGCTACTGACATCCTAAAAAGTTTAGAGAGGTAGTTTCCCTTTAGGGTTCTGGTGGTTGTTATTTTCCACAGACAATTAAATTCTCCACACAGAGATCTGTGCCAGAAAATAATCTTCCATGTGTATCAATGTCGTAAGCAGTGATTGACTTGGCTTGAGCATGTAGATAAATCTTAATTTCACTCAAAAAATTAGTCCCTAAGTCACTTTCTTCCCTCCTTAAACTTTGTCCCTGAGGGACCCCCACTCTCAGCTGGCACTAGAAATTTGGCTCAGGTGATCTTCTGAGTGTGGCCTCCTCTTTTTCCTAAGCCAATCAACATGTTCAGCCATCATCAAAATAATTTATTGAAAAGAGCCCAGTAATTCATAAAGTTAATTCAGCATTCTCCTTTTAGGTGGGATAAGCTTTTTATTAGGAACAAGTGACATTAATGCACCAAAATAATGAAGTATCTAAGTGGAAATGTCATCTGAGAAGATGCCAAAGATATGGAAGTCTCATTTTATCTGAATGTTCATAGAGATTTGGTGGTAACTGGGGCTTTTCTGGCAATTCTGATTTATGTCTTCTGGATTAATATCTACCTTGATTACATATTCGGTTGACCATAGAAATTAATGAATTCACTTATTTACCATTTTTGGTTTTTTCCATTGACAAAGCGCTGTTGTGGCCTCATTAAAAGTTATTATTGGGTAGGGAGGTACTTAGAAATTGTCTATTTTCTTCCTTTTATTTTATGTATTAGGAAAACTGAGAATCAGAAAGAGAAGTGACTTTTCCCAGAGTCACCACTTTTAAGCCAAGTGGCAACAAAATTCTAGCTCTTCTGTCTTCCAATCCTGACTCATCCATAGATTGCCTCAACCCAGTGGAAATGATTTTGTAAAATATAATTGTTGGAATTGTACCACCAATACAAAACAGCTGCTAAAGATTACAGCTGGTATTTGAAACATTTACTATTAAATAAACATTTAGTTGGTACTATTAAACTGCCAAACGCTCTTTCCTAATTTAGATGAATAAAGGCAAGAGGAACAATGGATTAATGTCACAATGCTTCTGAAATGGTAAAGCAAAAGCCACCTATTGCTGTTATTAAGATACCAACGCAAGTCACAGCCTGTCAGGTAGTGAACTATCTGTGAGCAAGGTGTTAAACAACTAGATTGCCCTTTAGCAGGGATGATGCATAAGAAATTATGAAATAGGTGGGAGATGAAACTTGATAATATTTTTAGTGTTTAATCCATCTCTAAGAGTCTATAATCAAGCTTAGGAAATCCTAAAGGAAACTCCATGTCTGGTCATTTAAATCTAGAAGCAATGACAATATCAACAATAATGAGGCACTCTATAAGATGCTTAATAATAGTACCTGCTCAGATATGGAAGACCAACACCAGTTTCAGTTTTTCCTTTTGTTATCATTCAGTTGGGAGTTAAATGTTAAGAGTAGAGCTCACCTGAGAAAATATAAAGGAAAAAAAGAGACCAAGGCAAAACTTCACAGCTGGGAGTAGAAAGGATCAGCAAAATATCCTGATATTTAACACTGATAAATATAGTGATTGGTTTGTTTGATAAAACTGATAGGTTTGCTGTGAGTCCAGCTGTTTGGAACCAGAAGGTTGGAGAAGAGACCAATGCCTTTGAGTGGTGGCAGCTTGAAAGATTTAGAACCTGACTTACAACATGAAACATGAATGGAGGACCACAAATAATTGTCAGTTATGCTTAATTTTTCTTTCAAGGCTTGAAAACTAAATGTATAGCCCTGTTTGATATCACCCTGGCTCTGTGGTCCCTCAGGAAATTGCAGTGTGGTGAAGATGAAGAAGGGTACTAAGATGCCCCAAACTGACCTTCCCCTACTCCCATTTTTCAGAAGAGGAAAACTGAACCCAAGAGTAGTTCAACAACCTGACTCAGGACACACAGCTGATACCCGACAGAGCTTAGTCTCCTGGTTTTACTTTGATTGGGATAGTGTTTGTCATATTTCAAATCAGTTTCTGAGTTTCACTTTAAAGGATATTATGGAGTAAACCCGGAGAAGGCGATGGCAACCCCCTCCAGTACTCTTGCCTGGAAAATCCCATGGACGGAGGAGCCTGGTAGGCTGCAGTCCATGGGGTTGCTAAGAGTCAGGCACGACTGAGCGACTTCACTTTCACTTTTCACTTTCATCCATTGGAGAAGGAAATGGCAACCCACTCCAGTGTTCTTGCCTGGAGAATTCCAGGGACGAGGGAGCCTGGTGGGCTGCCATCTCTGGGGTCACACAGAGTCAGACACGACTGAAGCGACTTAGCAGCAGCAGCAGCAGCATGAAGTAAACCATTACCTCATATGAGTGTGTGTTAGCAGGTCAATTCTTGCATTTGAATATGCTTCCTCCCACCCCAAGCAGCCCCTGCACTGGGCTCACCATTTCTATTTTTAAAGCACAGGGTAGAGCAGATACGTGCACCTAGGGAATGAGTTTTCTCCCTGGCAGCCAGCACGTCACAGCAGATCTCTCCCCCCATGTCAGCATCTCTATTAAGAGTGACACTCACCCTTCCTTCCCCCTAGCTATGACAGAGTGCTGGCCATTTTTCTTTTTTGCCAGTGGATTTCCAGGTGACTGGCAGGTGGTTGTAAGGATAATTCCTCCTGGACAATTTCCTGCAAATCTTATTCTTCGCTCCACCATTTTCCTAACTACTATCTTGAGAGTAATTGTTCTAGGAAGACCACTCTAGGGAGGTTACACATATTCTCTAATTTGCACATTTCTTTCAGAACTGGGAAGAAATGGAATGCTGTTATAAGTGGAGAGATTCTGCCAGAATCACCATTTTTTTAAAAGTCAGAATTTGAATGTCAGTCATAAATTGCCATTCCTCTTCATTTTTTCCACCTCTAATAATAGTAACACGTACTTCCCTTCTTAGCATAAACACATGTACATGTTATTAACTGAAAATTAAGGCAAGAAGGGGCCCTAACAAAAAACAAAAAAATTGAGTTCCAGGTTATCCTACTTCTGTTAAAGTAGTCCCAGGGTATACTATACTTCTGTTCAAAATTACAGAAGGTGAGGTATACATGTTTAAAACATCTGAGATAAAGAACAACCTAATGGATGGATCATGAATATGAACAGTGAATGGAAATGGAAATACAAAAAACTTTTATATAGAAAGATGCACAACCTTACATAATAAGAGAAATAGAAATTAAAATTATACTGTGATCCCGTTTTTTGCTTATCAGATTGGCAAAAGTCCAAAAGGTCAGAAATATATGCTGTTGGCAAGGCTATAGGGAAACAAACCCTTTTCATACACTATTGGTGGGAATTTATGTCAGTACGACCCCTGTGGAGGGCAGTTCCATGGTATCTGTCAAAATTACAAATGCAAATATGCTTTGACCCAGCAATACCACTTCTGGGAATTTATCCCACAGATACACTCGCACAGGTGCAAAATGATGTACCTACAAGGTTATTAATTGAAGCCTTGTTTGTAGTAGCAAAAGATTGGGAAAAAGCCACTAGACTATCAATAAGGATGCTTAAATAAATAATTGTATATTCATACAATGACTTAAACGAGAAGGGAGCTCTTTATATACTGATATGAAAAGATCCCCAAGATATATTAAGTCAAAAAAAGGAAGCAGAAAATAGTCATAATATACTACATTCAATGACTCAATAAATGGGAGTGGAGGAACAATGATAGCTGACACAACAACAAGGGCAACTCTGGAAGATTCCTGAGACTGATGGCTTTGCTTGCCTGCAGCAGTGCCTCCGTGATAACTGGGCAGGTGGAGAAGAAGGAGGAGCCTCTTCACTCCACACAGTTTGACTTTTTTGGCTTATGAATGGATCATGTTCCAAGGAAAATAGGACTAAAGACCTAAGTTCTTGAATAAGTTGTTTTCCTAAGGTGACAGGCAGGAAGGAATAAAACTCCGGTTCAGAAAGTCACTCTGCAAGCTGTTCTTTGTGATGGGTGACAACATTGAAGAGCATTCTGCTGTGTTCTCTTACGGCTGGGCCATGGGGTTAGCAACCTTGATGAGCCTCTGTAAATAATGCTGACAGCATACTTCTGAAAGGGGTCACACTATTTGAACGCTATTTGTTCAGGGGAGAAAAACATAAGTTTGATCAGCTTTCTGAACCATTAATTCTCAGTCTATGCGACAAGTAATGAGGGGCTAATTTCTTCTTCACATACCTGTTCAAATAAATAAAAATGTAAAACTATAGCATACAAGAGTCTCTGACTAATAACTTTCTATTACCTACCTATAAAATTAGTAAGAAGAAACAAAATAGACAAGTTATCTCACCAACCTGGTGAAGTGGTGGCAGTGAGCAGACTGCCAGAGAGGCTGGACCAGTGTCCACACTGGTTGTCTCCCTCTGCCGCCCCTCCCTGAAAAAGAATGGATTTGTCCACTTGAAGTAAAAAATCACAGCTAATGCTGAGTGTTCCTATGTGCTAGACACTCTCAGGATTATTTTGCAAATATTAATGCATTTGATGGTCACAACCACATGTGATGAGTAATATTATTTCCATTTTACAGATGGAGAAATTGGGCACAGAAAACTTGCTCAAGTTTCCTTAGCTAGTGAGGAAGCAGAGCTGGGATTTGAATTCAGGCAGTCTAACTCTAGAGCCCACGTGATCCTTTTGCTCCATCATCACCAACTCGCATCCAACCTTCCCCTTACCAATGAAACACCGGATTTTCACCCTATAGAAAATTTCCAGAGAGTAGGTACTGATTGTTTAATTGCTGTTCTGTCACTAAATCATGTTTGACTCTTTGTGAGCTCATAGACTACAGCATGCTAGATTTCTCTGTCCTTCATTGTCTCCCGGAATTTGCTCAAACTCATGTCCATTGAGTAGAAGATGCCATCCAACCATCTCATCTTCTGTTGCCCCTTTGTCTTCTTGCCCTCACTCTTTCTCATCATCAGGGTCTTTTCCAAACAGCTGGCTCTTCATATCAGGTGGCCAAAGTATTGAAACTTCAGTTTCAGCATCAGTCCTTCCAATGAATATTCAGAGTTGAATCCTTTAGGATTAACTGATTTGATCTCTTTCCTGTTCAAGGAACTCTCAAGAGTCTTCTCAGCACCACAGTTTGAAAACATCAGTTCTTCAGCCCTTAGCCTTCTTTATGGTCTAACTTTCACGTCTATACATGACTATTGGAAAAACCATGGCTTTGACTATACAGACCTTTGTTGGCAAAGTGATGTCCCTGCTTTTTAATATGCTGTCTAGGTTTGTCATAGCTTTTCTTCCAAGGAGAAAGTGTCTTAATTTCATAGCTGCAGTCACCGTCCACAGTGATTTTGAACTTCAAGGAAATAAAATTTGCACTGTTGCCATTTTTCCTCATCTATTTGCCATGAAGTGATAGGACTGAATACCATAATCTGAGTTTTCTGAATGTTGAGTTTTAAGCCAGCTTTTTCGCTCTCCTCTTTCAACTTCATTAAGAGGCTCTTTAATTCCTCTTTGCTTTCTGCCATTACAATGGTGGTATTATCTGCATATCTGAAGTTGTTGATATTTCTCTTGGCAATCTTGATTCCAGCTTGTGATTCATCCAGCCTGGGCATTTTGCATGATGTACTCTGCATATAAGTTAAATAAGCAGGGTGGCAATATATGGCCTTGATGTACTCCTTCCACAATTTTGAACCAGTCTTTTGCTCCATGGCTGGTTCTGTTTCTTCTTGACCTACATACAGGTTTTTTAGGAGGTAGGTAATGTGGTCTGGTCTAGCCTGGATTTTTGCCTTTACACCCTCCCCTTCCCAAGGAGTATTTCCATTTGTATATTTACTCACAGATGGAAATCCCCAGAACTACATTTTTCCAATCTTTATTAGGAAAATAGGAAAGGAGGGCTCAGGGTGACAAATTTCTTCTTTGACTTTGCGGACAGTTACTTTGGAAACCCTCCCTCCTCAGTTGCTTTCACACCCAACTCCTGATTTTCTTTCTATATTGTGGATCTGGTCTCCCATCTGGTCTGATTTTCTGGTTCATTCTCTCAGCTAATAAATGTGGATTCCACAAGGCTCAGCCCTAACCCACTTCTTAAGCATGTCAATTCTTCCTTGAAGATCTCATGGACAACCATAGCACTTGTTTATTCATGAAGACTCACAAATCTTGCAAATTAAGCCTAAACATGTATTTTGAGCTCCATATCTGTGTTTTAACTGCATTCCTGACATTATTGCTTGGACTTCTCAACAACTTCTCAAACTTAAATACTATCATTAGTCTCTACCTTTTCTAACCCAAAACTATTTTTAATTTTATCTTGATGAAAAATTCTATCATTCAGTCAAGTAACACAAATTAGGAGCATCCTTGATCCTTCTTTCTCCTTCTACCCCATTCTTTCACCAATTCCTGTCATTTTTGCTTCTCATTTGTCTCTCCAATGTACCCACAAAATGCTTAGTAGAAACTACCATTCTCTCTTACTCAGGCCACTGAAACAGCCCCTAGCTGGCTTTACTAAGTCCATGATTGGTCCTTTAAATATTTTTACATTCCAATCAGGGAGATCTGCTAGAGACCAGTACTAACATACTGTTATACTGCTTAAAACCTGGTTAGTAGCATCCCATTGCTTCAATATCCTTAATAAGAGTGGCCAGGCCTACCTGAGCTGGCCCATGGCTACTTTTGCAGAGCATTGCCTTTCACAAGCCTCTTTGCATTTTGGGCTTTAGTCACAAGCTTTTCTTCTAAAACTCCTCGGTGTATTTACATACAGGCTTTTCCTCATCTGGAATGCTCTTCCTCCTATTCCTTTGAAAGTTTCCAATTCACTTTTCAATGATTAGTTTAGAATATAAGTTCCACAGAGAAGTCCTCCTTGCTTGCTACTCAGATTGAATTTGTTTCTGCTCTGAAATATATGTTCACCTTATTACTCTTTCTCTTCATAGCATTCAGAAATCCACAATCATATCCTGTTGGTATTATTTATGTGTGTTTCTTGCTGCTGCTGCTGCTGCTAAGTCACTTCAGATAGACAGCAGCCCACCAGGCTCCTCTGTCCCTGGGATTCTCCAGGCAAGAATATTGGCCATCTCCTTCTCCAATGCATGAAAGTGAAAAGTAAAAGTGAAGTTGCTCAGTCGTGTCTGACTCCTAGCGACCCCATGGACTACAGCCTACCAGGCTCCTCCATCCATGGGATTTTCCAGGCAAGAGTACTGGACTGGGTTGCCATTGCCTTCTCCATGTGCTTCTTGAGGGATGATATAAGGAATGTTTTATTTTATCCCTAGTGCTTAGTGTAGAAAGACATGCAAATTGAATGCATGCAGTATGATAAAGGACAAGGAAGCCTGGGTGCTGCAGTCCATGGGGTTGCAAAGAGGCAGACAGGACTGAATGACTGAACAATGAACAAAATGCATGAAAAACTAAAGGATATCTACCTTCATCTGTAATTCTTCACTTTTGATCATTCTAGTTCATTTATTCATTCAATTTGTCCTCCATAGGGAGTTCCACCATAAAAACAAGTCACTGCCAACTTTTTGTGATGTCACTGAAGTCTTTGCTTATTTGACTTGCCAGCTCCCTTGTGGGTACAAAAACCAGTACTTCTCCACATGGTAGAGGAGACCAGTTGGCCTACACCACTTGTGCTGAGTGATGCTGAGGAAACTTCTTAGTGACATGGATTTGGAGTCAGATTCAGCCATGGCAAAAATGGAGATGCCGTGAAAGCAAAATGAGAAGAAAGGTAAAAAAGAGAGAAACAAAAATCTAGTAAGACTTAAGAGGCAGCAGCAGAAGAGGAAGTAATGATTTCCCCCAAAGCTAAAAAAGTTAAAAAGAAAGCAGGGCCTTCTGAAGTTGATGTGAATTCTCCTACATCCAAAAAGAAAAAAGAAAGAGGAGCCATCTCAAGATGACCTTACTTCTCCTAAACCAAAAGTTCAAAAAAACCAAAGGAGCCCTGTGAAAAGACAGTTAATTCTCCTAAAAGCAAAAGAAGTTATAAAAAAAAATGAGGAGCCTTCTGAGGAAGAATTGGTTCACCTAAGTCTAAAAAGATAAATAGAGAAAAAGAAAGAAACGGAGAAATTGGAGAGAAAAGCCCCAACCTGAAGAATGAATTTCCTGATTCCGGACCTGATTCTAACTCCAAGGAAGTGGCCAGTGAAGAAAATAACAGTGAGTTAGAGCAGGAAAGGACTGTGGAGCAAAAAGAAGGAGATTTCTCTAATTTTCTCGTATCTGTAGGAATGATTAAACTTCTCAAAGCCCGTGGGGTGACCTTCCTGTTTCCTATACAAGCATAGGCATTTCACCATGTCTATAGTGGGAAGGATTTGATCTTACTGGTGAGGACAGGAACTAGGAAGACACATTCTTCTTTAATATCCCTTTGGTTGAGAAACTTCAGGGAGAACTGCAAGACTTCCTCTTTACTTACTCCTCTTCCTTCCCAGGCACTGTGGCTGTTCCACCTTGATCAGTTGGTGTGCCAGACCCAGCCCTTCCATTTAGTTTCCACAGAGCCACATGTTATATCATGACACCACATTTCTATCCATGAGTTTGGAGACTTGGGAAAGGTCTGAAGAGCTTTTGCAGGCCATCTGGCTGGCTCCCTTTCCCCTTTCTCTTTGCCTTGTTCACCCATCTCTCTCCTCACTCCCCCACTGCCTTGCCTCACACACCAGTCTTCCCAGTTCTCTTCATCAATACACTTAGAGTCTTGCCACCTGGCCCTGACAGTTTATTGATGCTCTCTTTTGAGAAAGAAAATAAAAAGCAAAAACAACACAGGGTGCTCTCTGAAAGTTATTCTGTGAATGTTTTTTTCCACCTTGTTAAGAATAAACATTTTGTTGTTGTTGTTTTTGTTATTTGAAGACTATGCTGCAGGTTAATTTAAACAAATAAGTAGGGATTTCATAAATAAAAGGAAGATAATTCTTGGGCTTTCCTGGTGGCTCAGCAGTAAAGAATTCACCCAGCAATGTAGGAGATGTGGGGTTCGATCCCTGGGTTGGGAAGATCCCCTGTAGAAGGAAGTGGCAACCCACTCTAGTATTCTTGCCTGGGAAATCTCATGGACAGAGGAGCCTGGGGGGCTACAGTCCATGGGGTCACAAAGAGTTAGGCATGACTTAGCGATTAAACAACAACAATAACAAAGAAGAATTCTCAGGTGTACAAGGACTCAGAAAATATACCACTCAAGTATTATTTTATTTTTAAGGAATGACTAGAGCCCATGGAAAGATTAATTAAAATTAGGAGCTTATAGATGAAAGGCAGCAGAGCAAATTGAATTCCTGGGTGCAGCATCTTGTTGCATAGCTTTCAAATCCTGGTTTTGTTGAAAACTAGCCATGAGACTATGGGAAAGTTATTATCTCTGTGCCTCTGTTTATTCAACTATAAAATGGGGATAATATCAACACACATCCCACAGGGCTGTTATGAGGATTACAAGATTCATTATTCTAATGTAATTAGAATTCTGGGTACCTAGAAATTGCTATGTAGTTATTGCTCATTGTAATAAAGAATGTGAAAATTAAGGCATGAAAGATTGAGAAATAATCATTGAAATCATTCACTTAATCATAGAACTAAAACTAAGTAGCTTTTGTTAACACGGATGCTTAAAAATAATATAAATGTCAAAGAATTTGAAAGATGATCTATGTATTATAAAAAGAATAGTGATTTCTTAGCAAGTTATATAAAAATCCCAGTTTATATTTTAAAGGAAGAAGAAGAGTGTCAAGGCAGGGGGATACAACCATGCTAAATCTCTTCCCTTGTATACTAAGGACTCCAGAGATTGCAGTACATTCTTGACTTGAATAGCTACAGAAAACTAAAATGTAGAAAAATTATATTTTCAAAAAACTAGAGGATATTCATTGATAGATTTCAAGGAAGGGCATAATCCTCTCAAGTCTCTGAAGCACAAAAAAATCAAACAACATATATTTCACATAGTAAAATACAGAGAATGAAAGAAAGAGCAAAGAAGTATAGCAAAGAAAAAAAAAAAAAGAAGAAGTATAGCAAAGAGAAAATGTGAACTAAAGTGCTATTTGAGTTTTCTGGTTCTGGGTTCCCTGGGGTGAGAAGGGTCTGGGGGAAGTCCAGGAGCTCAGGACAACAGCCTGACAGAGGGAGGACCTGGTGGAGACCTGGAACACCCTTTGGCTGTTGGGCTTTGTTGGGTTTTGCTCCCCACACCAGCTTCCCAGGGGAGCTCTTCCACTGTCTTCTCAGCGTCTCCAGATGCCATTGACCAACTTCTCATCCAGATGCCATTGACCAGCTCTCTCATCTCCTCTCCTCCTCATCCTCTCTGCACATAGTCTGTGGGGCTTCAGGGCCTTGTATTTCTCTCTTGACTGCTGACTCTTTCTTTTTTTCTTGCTTTCAAAGCTCTTGAAATGTGAAGAAGTGATTGGGCTGCCCAGTCATCACTCTGTAGAGAGTCATCACTCTGTTTAGGGTGGCCTACTGAGGCAAGCAAATTTGGAAAACTCAGCAGTGGCCACAGGACTGGAAAAGGTTAGTTTTCATTCCAATCCCAAAGAAAGGCAATCCCAAAGAATGCTCAAACTACCACACAATTGCACTCATCTCACACACTAGTAAAGTAATGCTCAAAATTCTCCAAGCCAGGCTTCAGCAATACGTGAACTGTGAACTTCTAGATGTTCAAGCTGGTTTTAGAAAAGGCAAAGGAACCAGAGAGCAAATGGCCAACATCCGCTGGATCATTGAAAAAGCAAGAGAGTTCCAGAAAAACATCTATTTCTGTTTCTTGACTATGCCAAAGCCTTTGAACATGTGGATCACAATAAACTGTGGAAAATTCTGAAAGAGATGGGAATACCAGACCACCTGACCTGCCTCTTGAGAAACCTATATACAGGTTAGGAAGCAACAGTTAGAACTGGACATGGAACAACAGACTGGTTCCAAATAGGAAAAGGAGTACGTCAAGGCTATATATTGTCACCCTGCTTATTTAACTTCTATGCAGAGTACATCATGGGAAATGCTGGGCTGGAAGAAGCACAAGCTGGAATCAAGATTGCCAGGAGAAATATCAATAACCTCAGATATACAGATGACACCACCCTTATGGCAGAAAGTGAAGAGGAACTCAAAAGCCTCTTGATGAAAGTGAAAGAGGAGAGTGAAAAGTTACCTTAAAGCTCAACATTCAGAACGAAGATCATGGCATCTGGTCCCATCACTTCATGGGAAATAGATGGGGAAACAGTGGAAACAGTATCAGACTTTTTTTTGGGGGGCTCCAAAATCACTGCAAATGGTGACTGCAGCCATGAAATTAAAAGACGCTCACTCCTTGGAAGGAAAGCTATGACCAACCTAGATAGCATATTAAAAAGCAGAGATATTACTTTGCCAACAAAGGTCCATCTAGTCAAGGCTATGGTTTTTCCAGTGGTCATGTATGGATGTGAGAGTTGGACTGTGAAGAAAGCTGAGCACCAAAGAATTGATGCTTTTGAACTGTGGTGTTGGAGAAGACTCTTGAGAGTCCCTTGAACAGCAAGGAGATCCAACCAGTCCATCCTAAAGGAGATCAGTCCTGGGTGTTCATTGAAAGGACTGATGCTAAAGCTAAAACTCCAATACTTTGGCCACCTGATGCGAAGAGTTGACTCATTGGGAAAGACCCTAATGCTGGGAGGGATTGGGGGCAGGAGGAGAAGGGGATGACAGAGGATGAGATGGCTGGATGGCATCACCAACTCGATGGACACGAGTTTGAGTGAACTCCAGGAATTGTTGATGGACAGGGAGGCCTGGTGTGCTGCGATTCATGGGGTCGCAAAGAGTCAGACACGACTGAGCATCTGAACTGACTGACTGAGGTCTTGAGTCCACCCATTTCATTTCTCTCTTTGAATCCAATGCCTGGTCCAATTCAATGATATTACCTATTATCTATTCCTAGTCGTGTGTCTAGTCCTGTTCCTGGTCCTATTACCTCTGCTCAGCAGATGTACAAAGCCTTAGGAAGGAGTTATGGATAGAGTGGGCGTTGTGGCTTCTCACTGGAATATAGTGTCATTCAAAGTGCCATTACATGATCTTTCCAGTTACCCTGAAGAAAGATCAAACAAGACAGAGAATGAAAGTAAATTATCTTAACTCCTTTTATAAAAGACTATCCATTTGTAAAATTTCAAGTATGTGTTCTTCATAAGCAAAATAGCTCTCAGAAAGTTAAAAAAAAAAAAAGCAAAAAACTGCAACAAGAAAATTCAAGCATAAGCAAAAAACAAGTGACAATATTAATTTTAAATGAAGTAAAATAAAAATAAAAATTGTACAAAATAAGTCAAAGGGTCATTTTTAATTGATAAAAGATGCTATCTAAAAGAGAGATTTATATACCAATTAATAATATCAAAATAGATTTAAAAGTCATGAGAAACAAATTTGCACAAAACAGGGCACTTGAATACACATCAGTCACTCTTAATGCATCAGTTCAGTTCAGTTCAGTTGCTCAGTTATGTTCGACTCTTTGCGACCCCAAGAATCACAGCACGCCAGGCCTGCCTGTCCATCACCAACTCCCAGAGCTTACCCAAACTCATGTCCATCGACTTGGTGATGCCATCCAGCCATCTCATCCTCTGTCATCCCCTTCTCCTCCTGCCCCCAATCACTCCCAGCACTAGGGCCTTTTCCAATGAGCTAACTCTTTGCATCAGGTGGCCAAAGTATTGGAGTTTCAGCTTCAGCATCAGTCCTTCTAATGAACACCCAGGACTGATCTCCTTTAGGATGGACTGGTTGGATCTCCTTGCAGTCCAAGGGACTCTCAAGAGTCTTCTCCAACACCACAGTTCAAAAGCATCCATTCTTTGGCACTCAGCTTTCTTCACAGTCCAACATAAAGTAGACTAATTGAAAGATTTTAATATAATAACTAATGAGGTTGCACTGATGTGTATTAAAAGAGTTCTTTTTTTAAAAAAAATTTATTGGGGTATAGTTGCTTTACAATGTCATGTTAGTTTCTGCCGTGCAGTGAAGCGAATCAGCATGTGTTTACCAATATCCTCTTTTTTGGATTTCCTTCCTACTTAGGTCACCACAGAGCAAGTAGAGTTCCCTATCCTGTATAGTAGGTTCTCATTAGTTACCTATTTTATACATAGTAGTGTGTATATGCCCATCTCAATCTCCCAGTTTATCCCACCCCTTTTCCTCCCTTGCTGTCCGTATGTTCTCTAAATCTGTGTTTCTTTCTGCTTTGCAAACAGGTTCATTTGTACCGTTTTTGTAGATTCCACACATATGTGTTAATATACAATATTTATTTTCCTGACTTACTTTACTCTGTATGAGTCTCTAGGTGCATCTATGTCTCTGCCAATGGCACAGTTTTGCTCCTCTTTATGGCTGAGTAATATTCCATTGCATACATGTACCTTTATCCATTCCTCTGTTGAAGGACATTTAGGTTACTTTCATGTCCTGGCTATTGTAAATAGTGCTGCAATGAACATTGAGGTACATGTATCTTTTGGAATTATGGTTTTCATAAAAAATTTACTGGGTTTGAAAAGACATCATCAAAGCTATAATTATAAACTGCTTATAAAAAGTATCTAAAACAAGAACAATGTTTATGAAAAGGTACAATTTTTAGCCAAAAAAAGATTCACAGTACTTTTATACTAACCTGTTGCTATATAATACCCATTGAAAGTAAATTTAAAAATCTCAAAGAAATGGATGGTTTTCTTGGAGAGATATACCTTTGCACATTGATTTTTACAGAAGGGAAATAATTGAAAAAATACTCCTCAAATATTTCAGCTGATTTGAAAAATATACTATTTCAAACTTTGGAGAAATAAATAATTCTCTTGTACCAGAACACAGAAAAACAATGGAAAGTATTTAGCAAGAAAATTAACCTAAAACTACTAAAGCCAACAAAAATATTTGATAATATAGAAAAGATATACAGAAATCATAATTTTTTCTATAGTCTAAGTAAAACACATAGAAATTATTTTTGTAAGTAATTTTTTAAAAGAATACAAAACCACAAAAATAGTAATATATAAAGCAGTAAAAAATACAAAAATAAAGTAGCCAAATATAATATGTGTTGTACTCATATGAAGAAAGTAAAAAATCTTGGCCAAAGGGCATAAGTATAACCTAACAGATTCTCCAGGCAAGAATACTAGAGTGGGTTGCCATTTCCTTCTCCAGGGGATCTTGCCAACCCAAGTATCGAACCCAGGTCTCCCGCACGGCAGGCAGATGCTTTAACCTCTGAGCCACCAGGAAGATATTTCTAAATATAAGAAAACCAAATATTATAAATATGACAGCTCTGATTATTACATTCAATCTGAAGTGATTCTAGAATTCATCTGGAAAAATAAAAATTGCCAAGAATTTTTTTGGCTTTTATTGTAATTTTTGTGTGTATGTGATATCTTTGGTTTTGATATCAGGTGATGCTGGCCTTATAGAATTACAAAAGTAGTCCTTCTTCTGCAATTTTTGAAAAAGTTTAAGAAGGATCTATTAAGTCTTCTCTAAATATTTGGTAGAATTCACCAAATATTTGTGTGAATCCCTCTGGTCCTGGACTTTTGTTTGTTGGGAATTTTTAAATTATCGACTCAAATCAACTGATAGTCTTATGGTAGTTCCCTTATATGTTGTTTCTTTCCCCTTACTGTTTTAATGTTCTGTTTTTATTTTTAATTTTTGCCATTCTGATTACAATGTGTCTTGATGTGTTCTTTGGGTTAATACATGGTACTCTGTGCTTCCTAGACTTGGGTGACTGTTTACTTTCTCAGGTTAGGGATGTTTTCAGCTACTCAGTTCAGCTCAAAACAGTTTCTCAGTCATGTCTTACTGTTTGCAACCCCATGGAGTGCAGCATGCCAGGCTTCCCTGTCCAACACCAACACCTGGAGATTACACAAACTCATGTCCATCGAGTCGGTGATGCCATCCAACCATCTCATCCTCTGTCATCCCCTTCTCCTCTCACCTTCAATCTTTCCCAGCATTAGGGTCTTTTCAAATGAGTCAGTTCTTTGCATCAAGTGGCCAAAGTATTGGAGTTTCAGCTTCAGCATCAGTCCTTCCAGTGAATATTCAGGACTGATTTCCTTTAGGATGGACTGGTTGGATCTCCTTGCTGTTCAAGGGACTCTCAAGAGTCTTCTCCAATATCACAGATCAAAAGCATCAATTCTTCAGCTCTCAGTTTTCCTTATAGTCCAGTTCTCACATCCATACATGACTACTGGAGAAACCATAGCCTTGACTAGATGGACCTTTGTTGGCAAAGTAATCTCTCTGCTTTTTAATATGCTATCTAGGTTGGTCATAACTTTTCTTCCAAGAAGCAAGCATCTTTTAATTTCATGGCTGCAGTCACCATCTGCAGTGATTTTGAGCCCCCCAAAATAAAGTCTCTCACTGTTTCCATTGTCTCCCCATTTATTTGCCATGAAGTGATGGGACCAGATGCCATGATCTTAGTTTTCTGAATGTTGAGTTTTAAGCCAGCTTCTTCACTCTCCTCTTTCACTTTCATCAAGAGGCTCTTTAGTTCTTCTTTGCTCTGCCATAAGGGTGGTGTCATCTGCATATCTGAGGTTATTGATATTTCTCCCAGCAATCTTGATTCCATCTTGTGCTTCATCCAGCCCAGCATTTCTCATGATGTACTCTGCATATAAGTTAAATAAGCCAGATGACAATGTACAGCCTTGATGTACTCCTTTCCCTACTTTGAACCAGTCTGTCATTCCATGTCCATTACTAACTGTTCCTTCCTGACCTGCACACAGATTTCTCAGGAGACAAGTCATGTGGTCTGATATTCCCATCTCTTTAAGAATATTCCACAGTTTGTTGTGATCCACACAGTAAAAGGCTTTGTCATAGTCAATAAAGCAGAAGTAGATTTTTTCTAGAACTCTCTTGCTTTTTTGATGATCCAACAGATGTTGGCAATTTGACCTCTGGTTTCTCGGCCTTTTCTAAATCCAGTTTGAACATCTGGAATTTCACAGTTTATGTACTGTTCAAGCCTAGCTTGGAAAATTTTAAGCATTACTTTGCTAGCGTGTGAGGTGGGTGCAACTGTGCAGTAGTTTGAGCATTCTTTGGCATTGCCTTTCTTTGGGATTGGAATGAAAACTGACCTTTTCCAGTTCTGTGTCCACTGCTGAGTTTTCTAAATTTGCTGGCATATTGCATGCAGCACTTTGATAGCATCATCTTTTAGGATTGAAATAGCTCAACTGGAATTCCATCACCTAGCTTTGTTTGTAGTGATGCTTCCTAAGGCACATTTGACTTCACATTCCAGGATGTCTGGCTCTAGGTGAGTGATCACTCCATCGTGATTATTTGGGTCATGGAGATCTTTTTTGTATAGTCATTCTGTGTATTCTTGCCAACTGTTCTTAATATCTTCTGCTTCTGTTAGGTCCATACAATTTCTGTCCTTTATTGTGCCCATTTTTACATGAAATATTCCCTTGGTCATAGAAATCACACAGAATCACAGAAAACTAACCAATCTGATCACATGGACCACAGCCTTGTCTGACTCAATGAAACTATGAGCCATGCTGTGTAAGGCCACTGAAGACAGAGGGTCATGGTGGAGAGTTCTGACAAAACGTGGTCCACTGGAGAAGAGAATGGCAAACCACTTCAGTATTCTTTCCTTGAGAACCCCATGAACAGTATGAAAAGGCAAGAATATAGGATACAGAAAGGTGAACTCCACACGTTGATAGGTGCCCATTATGCTACTGGAGATCAGTGGAGAAATAACTCCAGGAAGAATGAAGAGACAGAGCCAGAGCAGAAACAAACCCATGTGTTGTGATTGTTGTGATGTGACTGGTGATAGAACTAAAGTCTAATGCTGTAAAGAGCAATATTGCATAGGAACCTGGAATGTTAGGTCCATGAATCAAGGCAAAACAGAAGTGGTCAAACAGGAGATGGCAAGAATGAACATTGACAGTTTAAGAATCAGTGAACTAAAATGGACTGGAATGGGTGAATGTAACTCAAATGACCATAATATCTACTACAGTGAGCAAGAATCCCTTAGAAGAAATGGAGTAGCCATCACAGTCAACAAAAGAGTCTGAAATGCAGTACTTGGATGCAATCTCAAAAATGACAGAATGATCTCTGTTCATTTCCAAGGCACACCATTCAATATCACAATAGTCCAAGTCTATCCCCCGACCAGTAATGCTGAAGAAGCTGAAGTTGAATGGTTCTATGAAGACCTACAAGACCTTCTAGAACTAACACCCCAAAAAGGTGTCCTTTTCATTATAGGGGACTGGAATGCAAAAAGTAGGAAGTCAAGCAATACCTGGAGTAACAGGCAAGTTTGAACTTGGAGTACAGAATGAAGCAGGGCAAAGGCTAATAGAGTTTTCCCAAGAGAATGCACTGGTCATAGCAAACACCCTCTTCCAACAACACAAGAGAAGACTCTACACAAGGACATCACCAGATGGTCAACACCGAAATCAGATTCATTATATTCTTTGCAGCCAAAGATGGAGAAGCTCTATATAGCCAGCAAAAACAAGACTGGGAGCTGACTGTGGCTCAGATCATGAAGTCTTTATTGCCAGATTCAGACTTAAATTGAAAGAAGTAGGAAAAATCACTAGACCATTCAGGTATGACCTAAATCAAATCCCTTATGCTTATACAGTAGAAGTGACAAATGGATTCAAGGGATTAGATCTGATAGAGTGCCTGAAGAACCATGAACAGAGGTTCATGACATTGTACAGGAGGCAATGATCAAGACCAATGCAAACTAGTACAGCCACTATGGAGAACAGTGTGGAGATTCCTTAAAAAACTGGAAATAGAACTGCCTTATGATCCAGCAATCCCACTGCTGGGCATACACACTGAGGAAACCAGAAGGGAAAGAGACACGTGTACCCCAATGTTCATCGCAGCACTGATTATAATAGCCAGGACATGGAAGCAACCTAGATGTCCATCACCAGATGAGTGGATAAGAAAGCCATGGTACATATACACAATGGAGTATTACTCAGCCATTAAAAAGAATACATTTGAATCAGTTCTAATGAGGTGGATGAAACTGGAGCCTATTATACAGAGTGAAGTAAGCCAGAAGGAAAAACATAAATACAGTATACTAATACATATATATGGAATTTAGAAAGATGGTAACAATAACCCGGTGTACGAGACAGCAAAAGAGACACTGATGTATAGAACAGTCTTATGGACTCTGTGGGAGAGGGAGAGGGTGGGAAGATTTGGGAGAATGACATTGAAATATGTAAAATATCATGTAAGAAACGAGTTGCCAGTCCAGGTTCGATGCACGATACTGGATGCTTGGGGCTAGTGCACTGGGATGACCCAGGGGGCTGGTATGGGGAGGGAGGAGGGAGGAGGGTTCAGGATGGGGAACACATGTATACCTGTGGCGGATTCATTTTGATATTTGGCAAAACTAATACAATTATGTAAAGTTTAAAAATAAAATAAAATTAAAAAAAAAAAAGACCATCCCCAAGAAAAAGAAATGCATAAAAGCAAAATGGTTATCTGAGGAGGCCTTACACATAGCTGTGAAAAGAAGAGATGTGAAAGGCAAAGGAGAAAAGGAAAGATATACCCATTTGAATGCAGAGTTCCAAAGAATAGCAAGGAGAGATAAGAAAGCCTTCCTCAGTGATCAGTGCAAAGAAATAGAGGAAAACAATAGAATGGGAAAGACTAGAGATCTCTTTCAACTACTATATCTTCAAATATTTTTCTTAGGTCCTTTTCTCTTAATTCTGGGGCCCCTAGAATGTGAATATTAGTGTGTTTACTGTTGTCTGAGAGGTCTCTTAAGTTGTACTTATTTCTTTTCATTCTTTTTTTTTTTTTCTGTTTAGAGACAGTGATTTCCATTGCTTTGTCTTCCAGCTCACCAATTGTTCTGAATCAGATAGTCTACTATGGATTCCCTCTAGTGTATTTTTCATTTCAGTTATTGTATTCTTCATCTCTGTTTGGTTGTCCTATTTTCCAACTCTTTGTTAAAAAGAATAACCTCTTTGGCTTCCCTGGTGGTCCAGTGGTTAACAGTCCACCTTGCAATGCAGGGGACATCAGTCCAATTTCTGGTCTGGGAAGATCCCACATGCTGTGGAGCAACAGAGCCTGTGTTCCACAACTATTGATCCTGTGCTCCAGAGCCTGCAAGCTGCAACTATTGAAGGCCATGAACCCTAGGGCCTGTGCTGTGCAAGAAGAGAAACCACTCCAGTGAGAATCTGAAGCACCAGAACTAGAGAGTGGCCACCTCTCGCTGAAGCTAGAGAAAGCCTGCACACAACGAAGAAGACTCGGCACAGCCAAAAATAACTAACTAAATAAAAACAAAACTTTAAAATACAACTTCTCTGTGCATCCATTCTCCTCCCAAGTTCTTTGATCATCTTCGTGATCATTACTTTGAATTCTTTCTTTTATGTATGTGGTAGGTTAGGTACATTTCTTGACCTTGACCTTATGTAGGAGACATCCTATGCCTCCCAGAAGTGCACTACCCTCTTGTCTCCCAAGCTAAATGCTTTAGGGATTCACCTTAACAAGACTGCATGGATCATTCTGTTGTGATGGGATGATTATGTGGGCAATTTGGTTGGTCGCCAGGCCCTGCCTTGTGTATATGCTGCTGGCTGCTGTTAATAAGGGCCTGGTCATGAAGTAGCCAGTTGCAGAACTGTAGGGGCTTCTTGGGCTATACCGCTGGCCCATTGGTAGGCAGAGTTGAGGTTCTGAAGATTCTGGGGCTGTTGCAGGTGAAGCTAGATCCTAAGGCCAGTGCCAGACTACCGGCAGACAGAAATGGCTCTTGGAGTCCAACTACAGGGCCCAGGTATCCCAGAACTTGTTTCAGATCATTGATGGGAGAGGAGAGAGTTCCTGGCACACTTGGCTATGGAGTCTGGGGTGTCCTGAAGATTACATTGGTCTGCTAGTGGGGTTGGTCAGGGCCCAAGTGGTCCCAGAGTAGGGTCTGGACTGCTTTTGGTGTGCTGGATCTGCAGGCTGAAGGACTGTAGTTTTCTTGCATCTGGTGTCTACCCTTTGGTGAGTGAGGTTAGTCTAGATGCTAGTGAAGACTTCCTAGAGGAAAGGGCCTGTTTCTGCCCACTGGTGGACACAGCATGTCTTGAAGAATGTGAAGAGGTGGCTGTGGGCTCAGAACGTCTTTAGGCAGCCTGTCTGCTGATGGGTGGGGCTATATCCCCATCCAGTTAATTGTTTGGCCTGATATATCCCAGCACTGGTGCCTTCATGCTTTTGTTTGGGCCCAAGTCTTGGTGTTAATGAACCAAGATGGCAGATACTAGCAGCAGTCTTCATGAGGTTGAATGTTCCCAAATATGTCTTACATCAGTGTCCATGTCCCCAGCATGAGCTGTAGCCTCCCACCTCTCCAGGAGACACTCTAAGATAAGCAGGTAGGACTGGTCCAGACTCCTATCAAATTACTACTCTTGCCCTGGGCCCTGCTTCGTGTGAGATTTTGTGTGTGCCATTAAAAGGGAAATCTCCACTTCCCCTGGTCCCATAGGACTTCTGCAATTAAGCCCTACTGGCCTTCAAAGCCAAACGCTCTGCAGACTTATACTGCTGGTGCCTGATCCCCTGGCTAGGGAGCCTGATATGGGGCTCAGAACTCTCATTTCTGTGGGAAAACCTCTGTAATATAATTGTTGTCCAGTCTTCATTACCCAGGGGGCATTGCATTTAATTATATTATGAATCTGCCTCTTCTACCCATCTTGCTATGGTTCCTTCTTTATGTCTTTAGTTGTAGATTTTTTCTGTTAGATTCCAGTCTTTTTCATCAAGGTTGTCCTGCAGATAGTTGTGATTTTGGTGTGTGATGAGAGGAAGTGAGTTAAGTTTCTCTCTTTTCCACCATCGTGGCTGCTCCTACAGGCCTCTGTTCATGGTCATGGAAAGTTGAGAGGTTCAGAGAGGCTGTGTCTCCATGCTGCAGTCAGGGCTGTGGCTGCCCTGTTGGCAACTCCCCAACACTACTGCCAGGAATTATTAAAATTAACATTATGAGGGAATAATTGTAACAGTATGGTATTGATGTTAGACTTGACAGACTGGCAATTAGAACAGTATAAAAGACAAAACCAGAAACTAGTATAGATTAAAATTATGAGCAGTTAGATTTAGAAATATTGCTCATAGGTTCACTTGTTCATAAGTCCAAAGTGATTATGAGGGTAATGTTTAAGATGGTTGTCCCCAATATGTTCTCACCAAATTAGGTTGGGGTGTAGTCTTCCAGTGCCTTAAATCCAGGCACACCGTTCAGCTTCTTGCTGCTCCTCATGCATTGGCTCAGCCTTTTGGAAAGCTTATCAGTTTTGTGGAAACTATAAAGCTTCCCAATGAAGGCAGCTCTCTTCTTGAAGATCTCTTAATGAGTCCTAAAGACCCTCAGCAGTTAAAATAATCTTACCTTCTATCTCACTGCTCACTTTGATGTGCTAATTTGAATACAAACAAAACAGTCTACATAAATGAAGCAGTTTATTTTTTCAATGTTATAAATTAAAGGAAAAAAGGTAGATATTTATTTAATCCCACAATTATTTCCCATTGTGGAATTAAAAGTAATAGGAGAAATCACAAATAATGATTGAAACATGAAAGAAGGCATGAGTAGTGTACTTTCAACTGAAATTAACAGCATATACAATCACTTAATTAGCTTAGATAATAAGAAATTTTATTGTTTCATGAGTGGAATCCAGAGACAGCACATTGCAGAACATTGACATAGTCCAGTAAGCCCAGCTCCTTTTCTTTATGATTAGTATATCTTCACCACCTTTGTTGGCTTCATCCTTCAAGAAACTCCTCTTGTGTTAGCAAGATGAATAGTGTAGTTCAACATTTCACATCTGTAAGCCCTCTTAGCTTGAATCCCCCAGAGAGCAAAGACTATTTGCTACCATTATATTAGAAAGCATAACTCAGGAGAAGCAGGAGTGAGGGAAAATTAAAGTGAGGGAACAATGGAGGGAGAGTCACTTGTCAAGTTAACTTCTGTCTGGTATCAAGCCTCACGGATGGCTTGACTTTATCATACGTTTGACCCACTACGAGGTTACAGAAACATTTAGATCTCAGGACTAGCCTTCCAGACAGAAGGAGAGAGAAGAACTCATCTGCCACTTCCCTCAAGAGTCAAAGGATTACCCAACATAGGGAAAATTCCTCTGAACTTCCAGGTTGTACACATGTGTTATTGAGCATGTCCCATGTCATCTATGCTTCAACACTAAGAGGGAAGACTTGGAGCATAAGGAAAATGAGATACCCACAGTGCAAAGCTGTCAGATTTGTAGCCATATGAGGTTGGTCAGAATCTGCATAGACATGGTTACCTTAGAGGATACTAATATAGGAATAACTGGCCTTTGCTCCAAGATTAGAATTAATAGAAGGACATGTCCTCAACTTGAAAAAGGGAATCTACAAATATATACCTAGTAAATATATAGCTGACATCACCCATTATCATCACTTTGACATTATGCTAGAGATTCTAGTCAGTGAAATATAGCAAGAAAAAAAATACATCTGAATTAGAAAGGATGATATAAAACTATCCTTATTTGTAGAAAATATAATCATTTGTGTAAAAATGTGATGATTTACACAAAATTATTAGAATCAATAAGTAAATTTAACAAAGTGGTAGAGTAAAAAGTCAATATACAAAAAGCAGTTGTATTTATGTACATAAGCAACAAACAGTCAGAAACTTAGGTTTAAAAAATAATGTCATTTATAATACCATCAAAATGGTTAAACACTTAGGAATAATCTGTTCCCCAAAAGTGTAAGACCAATACACAGAAAATTGCAAATCATTTCTATGAGAAAATAAAGGTCTAAATAAATGGAACAATATGCATTGTTAATATGCCAGAAGATTCAGTATTGTTAAGATATCAGTTCTTTTCATATTCACTTCTAAATTCAATACAATTCCAATAAAAATACCAGCAGTCTTTTTTTTTTGTAGAAATTGGCAAGAAGCTTCTAAAATGTCTAAGAAAATGCAAAGCACTTTGAAAAAGAAAATCATTGGCAGACTAATACCACCTGATTTCAATATTTATTTTAAATCTATATTAATCAAGACTATATGGTTTTGGTTTTAAGAGACACACAGGCCAACAGAATCAGATAGAGAATCACTTGTATATGGAAAACTTATTTTGGATAGAGATGCAAAGACAACTAAATGGAAAAAAAAGATCATTTTTTCAATTATAGTACTGTGACAATTAGATTTACATATTTTTAAAAGGAAATAAACAAAAACATATCTCCAATCAACACTTTGGAATTTTGAACTAACATCAACACTTTGGAATTTCAAACTAATTACAAAAATTAAATCAATGGATCACAAATATAAAATCTAATAGATTTTATATTTAGAGAGTTTTCAGAAACCTTTAGAGAGTTTTCAGAAACCACTGTTGCCCACTACAGCACTCACTGGGCTGTTGACAAATATAAAACCTAAAATCACAAAACTTACAGAAGAAAATATAGGTGAAAACCATTAGAGACTTTCAGTTTCAGCTCCTACATGTAAAGAACCTGGAATGAATCACTGTTTTTCTTAATGCAAGAAAAGCTAGACAAACTGAATATAAAGGGCTTTTCTTGAACCTATCAGAGACCTGGAAATTGCAGGGCAACTTGCCACCTCAGAATCTGGAAAGACAGTCATATCTCAAGTGTTATAGTAAGAACTGCTTTTCTGGTATAGGAAGCCATGAGACCCATAAATTAGTAAGACTACTTACATGGTAATTTGGATGAACTGTTGAAGGCTGAGTGTGAACTAGTGTGGGAATAAAACACTCCCAAGGGCTCCAGTTATGGGGAAAGCCCTCACACTTTTATGATCTTTCCATCTAGGAATTCTACCAGGTTCCCATGGTAAAGCTCAGAAAATATTCTCTCATGACTCCATCAGTTCTCTCTTGCGGAACCTCCACATAACCCTAGGATTCTGCCTTCTTAAACCTGGAGATTCCTTGATATAAATGGATTCCCAGTCACTTTCTTTGCTGGGACAATCCTGTATAGTCACTTGTGAGAAGCCTTTACAGAGTTTTCAGAAACCACTGTTGCCCACTACAGCACTTCATTGGGCTGTTGTCCCAAAGAATTGCTCTTTTAAAGAACATAGATTACTCCCAAAGTTAGCTCATCATCCAGAAACATTCTTCATTCCTTTCTCTTTGAAAAAAAAAAAATTATTCATTTATTTGGCTGTGCTGGGTCTAGTTGCATTATGGGAACTCTTAGTTGTGGCATGTGGGATCTTGTTCCCTGCCCAAGGAACCTGGGCCTCCTGCACTGAGAGAAGGGAGTCCTAGCCACTGGATCACCAGGAAAGTCCCTCATTCTCTTTTATCTTAAAATATTTTAGTCTACTTTGGTAACTGTGGCAGAAACAAGAAAAGCCTAAGCCATGACCTCTATGAACCAATAATGGAGGACTAGAGGAAATTTGGAATGGTTCTGTGGTGAATGGGTAGACAGACAACCTCAAAGTTTACATAGACATGCAACCCAAACTTAAATATAATCTTGAAAAAAGGGGTGGAAGGAATGTTAAACAGAATAAGGTTAAGTGTCTTCCACCAGCCCCAACAGGATGGGATTCACAACTGGAGTTAAATTAAGTTATGAAACAATAATGGTATTTATTTTGGGATATAAAGTTGCAAACTGAGATTTACATTCCCTACGACATTCTTAGGATAAAACAATACTGTTGCTTACTTGGGGCTGGGGAGGTCTTAGCAATGGAGCATTGGGAGATCCCTAGATCAACTAGGATGTTTCTGGCATTAATGGGTAGTTGCAAAGTACACCAAAGAAAATGAGGTCACCTGATGCTGCTGCTACAGAAAAACATCAATGACTCAGGACAAAAGTAGCATTTCCAAATCCCTTCTTCCATATTTTCTGATAACTACTCTCCTTCCCCAATCTCTACTTCTAGTAAAAAAAATTTTATTATTATTATTGGTGACAAGAGGGTTTTAATTTTGTGAAAAATGTTTATTTTTGTGACAGTATTGTATATCCTTTTGAGTCAAGTTTGAATCATTTCATGCCAGCAAGTATTATAGTCAGTGAAATTTCCCAAAGGGTCTATGAGACAGAGTAGGCTTCCTTTTTTTCTACATTGCATTGAGACTTGAGGGCATCTATGGCTACTGTAGAAAGTGCCCTGTCACTGCTGATAGGGGTATCTTCCAACTCATCAAGGACAGATCTGTGCCATTGCACAATCCAGGCTCATTTCTTCTTATGTCAAGTGAATCTTCAGAACAGTTTCCTTGGACATGTGAGACATGTCAGAGTTTATAGGATACATACATATCCTGGAGACATCAGTCTTCCAAGTTGGGAGGGTATAAGTTAGAGGTTACTAGAAATTAAATATTTGGGTATGGCTACAATCTAGAGGTGAAAGGAAGAAGGAAGAAAGGAAGGAAGGAAGAAAGAAAGAAAGAAAGAAAGAGAAGTTGCTAAGTCGTGTCAGACTCTTTGTGACCCCATGGACTGTAGCCCGCCCAGGATCCTCCATCCATGGGATTTTCCAGGCAAGGGTACTGGAGTGGGGTGCCATTGCCTTCTCCAGGGGATCTTCCCAACCCAGGGATCGAATCGGGGTCTCCTGCATTACAGGCAGACGCTTTACCATCTGAGCCACCAGGGAAGAGACATAAATTGTTGAAGATGATAGAAAATGCAGCCACTGTTGGTAGACCAAGGCTGTCGTCTGAAGGAGGTATAAAAAAGGTAAAACAGAGTAGGCAACCAAAAGTAGTCTTATATCTTGCCTTGATCCCCTGCTTCCCATTCTGACAATGCCCACAGGCAAAAATTTACAGAATCTTTGGGCAGCTGTTCAGTGATGATTGCCACTAATTCATACTGGTCACTGATCCTGATCCAACTTATGTCCTACGTCTTGTAACTGTGTTATCATCTTTCCCTCTTATGTCTAAATCTCTGCTTTGATAACTTATCTGCAAGCTGGGGTCCTCTAGGACTGTAATCTAGTATGTTCCTAGAACTACCTGCCCTTGTCCCTGTATTCCAGCTGTTTGTTGTCATAGGCCCTGGACTAGTAAGTCTATCATGGGGCCTTCTAGATACAAATCCTTCCTACTAAAACATCTTTACTTTCATCTCCTCCCCAAATTTTCTGCTCCTAAGAATTGCCTAGAATTTGACTTAGAGTCTTTATTCTAGAGCTTTCCTGATTGCTTGGCCCCACAGTAAAGAAATGCCTTGTCACCATGCCTTGAAACATCCCTTCCTTTCCCTGCCAATCCTGCCTAGGGTGGAGTGTGGGAGCAACCAGACCTGGGGAGTTACCAAAGTATATAGATCAAATAAGGGCCAAGAATCAAAGTCATTTGGACAATTGAGAGATCAGGACACCACATTGTGTTAGATGGCAAAGCAAAGGCAAGGGAAATGAAGAATGAAGAAGCTATTTGACTGAAGAAGAAAATGGCAACACACTTCAGTATTCTTGAAGGAAAATCCCATGGACAGAGGAGCCTGGCAGGCTATAGTCCATAGCGTTGCAAAGAGTCAGACATGACTCAGTGACTGAGCGCACAGCACAGCAAGGAGTGACTAAAAGTAGAGATTCCTCTTCCTTCAGGCCTCCTGTTGGATGATTTGATATTTTGAGCTCTGTTCCAAACAAGGCAGTTATGTGCTTTCTCTTAGGATGTGAGTCTGTGACTCAGTTTCCAGGGCAAAAGCTAACCCATAATTCTGAGGCAGAAACAGATGATTTACATAAGAAACTGACAAGCAGATTAAACTAGATGTGCTCTGTGATAAAAAATACTGAAAAATATTACAGAAGAAGTATGCTTAAAGGTTATGAGCTCATGCTCTGTAGTAGAATGACTTGAATTCAAAGCTAGACTTAACAGTTACGAATATTGTAACTCTGAGCAAAGCTCTCAGGCTCAGTTTCTTTTTAGATGGAATAAAAATAATAATACAACCTGCCTCATAGTGTTCTTGTGAGAGTTGAATGAAGTAATGCATAAAAGCTCTTGGAAACAATCCTGGCACACTATTTATGTGCCAGTAAGTGTTGCCTTTCTTCTTGATAGAAAATAAGTCTGCAAGTCAAATGCGAGAGAATTTAGCCTGTGGAGAAACTGTCATCAATAGATAAAATGAGGATATTGTAGGTATGAGGCATTAGAGCAGTATGATTAAGACCCAGGTCTTATACTCACACCTTGGTTGTCTTACTAGCTGTGAGACACTGGCCTCGTAATGTAACCTCTCTGAATTTGACTTCCTAAACCTGCAACGAAGGTATACTTCAAGTAGATGTCGAGATAAAACATGTGAAATGCCTAAGCAATGCCTGGTTCTCAGTAATTGCCCCACTGCTACTGCTAAGTCATTTCAGTCGTGTCCGAGTCTGTGTGACCCCATAAACGGCAGCCCACCAGGCTCCCCCGACACTGGGATTCTCCAGGCAAGAACACTGGAGTGGGTTGCCATTTCCTTCTCCAGTGCATGAAACTGGAAAGTGAAAAGTGAAAGTGAAGTCGCTCAGTCATGTCCAACTCTTAGCGACCCCATGGACTGTAGCCTACTAGGCTCCTCTGCCCATGGGATTTTCCAGGCAAGAGTACTAGAGTGGGGTGCCATCGCCTTCTCTGAATTGCCCCACTAAGAGGTAACAATTGTCCTTTCAATTTAAGTTAAATAAGCCAGGCACAGAAAGAGATACAGCATGATCCCACCTATATGTGGTATTTAAAAGAGTCAAATTCATAGAATCAAAGAGTGAAATGGTGGTTCCCAGAGACTCAAGGGAGGGGGAAGTGGGGAGTCAGTCACACAGTCTCAGTGAAGCAAGATGAATAAACTTTAGAGATCTGGGCACAACCTTGTCCCGATAGTCAACAATCATGTAGTCTACACTTACAAGCTTTGTTCAGAGGGTTGCACTTGTGTTAATACCACAATAAAATAAAATTTAATAAGTAAAGAAAATGATAGCAGAAAAAGAGAGGTACCAATTGTCATTAATGAAGCCATTCATCTAGGTGTGAAGGGCTCAAGGCCTTGGCTTAGAGTGGTGAGAATGGAGGTGAAAGTGCAAATCTATCAAGTAAAGGGAAAGCCAAGAGTGTGCATGCGTGCTGGCGGTGCCGCTCCTTCCTTCCTACTTAGATGAGCCCCTGGTTCTCAGTTCTCTGAGCAGTGTCATCTCCTGGCTCGGGAAAACACTCCAAAAGCATGAAGGCGGAGGTGAGGGCGCTGTTTCCCCAGCACGCAGATGATGCCTGGGTCGTGAGCAGAGCTCAGGTTTATAATATGAATTTGAAAATCAGAAAAACCTTTTCAGGTGTTATAAGAATAATTTATAATGAGCAGATTTTCTGTTAACAGCATTATTTGCACACAAAGTGGCTTGTGTAGTTGCCTGGCAACCATTTGTTGACCTTTCTTCAGCAGGCTAAACATTATTCCTGTTTATACAACAATTTTCTCTACAAACTCTTTCTGTAGATCTTGCTTCGGGAAGCAGGAAATCAAACTAGAAAAGTTTGCAAATCCATTTTTGCAAGACAGACAAATGAGCATTGGCATTTTGTGTTGAAACAGACCTCAAGTTTCAAATGGTACAGTTTCCAAACAGTACTATAAACTCCTGAAGGAGACAATTAAAAATATAATTTCCTTGTCCCTACTCCCAGGCTGAATGGAACAGAAATACTGGGTGGGTTTAATAGTCTGCATTTTTACCAGCTGCCCCAGCTTATTAGTGTAAACAGTTGGGTTTGGGAATCAACATTTCAGGTTACTCCCTTTGGAATTTCTGCACTGAATCAATGACCAAGTTGGTCAACTGGTTGAACTCCCAATTTGTGATAAAGATGGGCTGTGGCAGTGTCATCAAGTTCACCAGAATTCGTATCTTTGTTCCTCCGGGGCCAGTGTCTTCCCATTGCCTGCAGCTTCTTGAGAACCAGACATCTTCCTACCAATTCTGTGGCACAAAGGAAGCACATCCTGCCAGTCCAGCTTGTATAAAAGCATCTACTAAGAGGCACTTTCACACAACCCTCAGCGTATCACCTAATTTTTCAACCAAGAAATGAAGGTATTCTTATTATTCAACTTTCAGATATGATGAAAGTCACATTCAGAAGTAGTAACTAATTTCCCCAAGTCCTACAAGTTCAGAACTTCAGGGCCAGGATTACAATCAGATCCACTTTTTGCTACTTTGTGTGGCCTTGTGCTCAGTTGTGTCTGACTCTTTGTGACCCCATGGACTATACAGTCCATGGAATTCTCCAGGACAGAATACTGGAGTATGTAGCCTTTCCCTTCTCCAGGGGATCTTCCCTACACAGGGATCGAACCCAGGTCTCCCACATTGCCGGCAGATTTTTTACCAGCTGAGCAACAAGGGAAGCCCAAGAATGCTGGAGTCGTTAGCCTATCCCTTTTCCAGTGGATCTTCTCGACCCAGGAATCAAACCGGAGTCTCCTGCATTGCAGGTGGATTCTTTACCAGCTGAACCACAAGGGAAACTCCACTGTGAGTGAGTCTCTCGTTCCTCGCTGATAGCTCAGTTGGTGAAGAATCCGCCTGCAATGCAGGAGACCAGGGTTCGATTCCTGGGTCAGGAAGATCCTTTGGAGAAGGGATAGGCTACCCACTCCAGTATTCTGGCCTGGAGAATTCCATGGACTGTATAGACCATGGGGTTGCAAAAGTCAGACACGACCGAGTGACTTTCACTTTCCCTCACTCCAGGTAGGCACTTGGGCTGTCACTGACGTGGTACAAAGAAATAGAACATCCTCCTTGTGCTAAGGGGCTTATAGCTCAATGAGGAGACAGGAGAGCAGCGCCTTCTCTCCCGACTGACAGGCAGCTCAATCTCCTCGGAGCCTCCCTCCCCTTGGATTATGTCTTTTTAGGGCACATTCTAACCAGATTCCTGGTCTGATCCCAATCCTTTTCCCGAGCAGACCAAGTTCCTTGTGTGGACAAGGGTTGTGACCTGTTTGGAGTCATGCTCAAAGCTGTTGCCCTCTGTAACCCCACTCTTGGTGCCTGATCCATAGTCTCACTCCTATTTTGCATGAGGTAAAGATGTGTTGTGTGAGAGGAAAAATAAAATGGAAGTATATGAATTAAGGAAATCTCAGAGCTGAATCAGAAAGATATGATGCAATGTAAGCTATCTCTTGACCTGTGGTCCTTGCCAAGAGCCCTGGAAGAATCAGAATGCCTAAGGAGGAATTTATACAAATGTATACACTCGTTTTCACACTTGTTTTAAAATACCTTGGCTAGGAGGACAATTTCTAAGTTGTATCCCCAAGGGAACTGGATATACTTTAAGTACTGAATTAAATGACATATTCTGGTCCTCATGTCCAGGCCTGGCTATTTCTTAGGGACCTCAGTCAGGGCCCTCCTTTGTCTCCATGAACCAGGTCCTTTAGGGTGAAACTCCAGGACTTTGTCTAAACACCTTCCTTCTTGACACCGAAACTCCAGGAACCTGTTTATATTAGTGACATGAGACCTGGGAGCTTCAAGAATACACATGGAATCTACCCATCCAGGGAGTAATTTTGGTAGTAATTGGAAAAAGCAAGGTGAAAAACCCATGAACAGATCTGGAAACCATATCTTGCCTCTGGGGAAACTGAGGGTATTTATTCTGGATAAAAGGAGACCTGAGAGGAGTTAGGGCAGCCACCTTGGTGCACTTGATGGACTGTCATGGAAAGAAGGCAGAGCGCCAAAGGAGGAATTATGATCTGTATGTACAGATAAAGCTTGACTATCGAGGAGTTCCAGTTCACTGGGATCATCCATCCCTGTGCTATGACTTTGTATTTTTCCAGTCTTGGCTTTAAACTGTGCATCTCTGAAACCCTCCTTCCTGCAAAAGTAGCAGTGGACAGCTTGTGCTAATCCTAGAATTATTTTTTCACTTTTGATTAGTGAAATTTATACTAGTACAGTTTTTTTCTCTTTCTTTTTTCTTAGCATACTTGAAGATGTGGTATCAGACATATATTCGAAACATGTTTTAGTTTTATTGAATTAACCATATTTAAAGAATATAATTTGATGTGTTTTCACATATGTATGTATTTGTTAAGTGATCACCAAGATCAAGATAGTGAAGATATACATCACCTCCAAAAGTTTTCTGGTGCTCCCTTGCAATCTGTCTCTCCCATGGTCATTTCTTCCCTCACCCTGTCCTCAGGCAATCAGTGATCTTCTTTCTGTAATTATGCATTTATTTATATATCCTATTATTCCAGTTTTCTTGCCTGGAGAATCTCATGGACAGAAGAGCCTGGTGGGCTACAGTCCATGGGGTCCCAAGAGTCAGACATGACTTAGTGACTAAACCAATCATTATTTTTGTAAATGTGATTATAGTGTGTGCACTTTTTTTTTTTTTTTTTTGGTCTAACTCCTTTAACATACTTAAGATAACTATTCTGAAATTCATCTACGTTGCTGTGTGTCTCAGAAATCTATTCCTTTCTATGGCATTGTATGGCTATGGCCCAATCTACTTACCTATTTTTCCTGTTGATAGAAGCTGCTTTGAGCACCCACGTACCAATCTTTGCTGTAAACATATACTTTCATTTCCCTTGAGTGAATAGTTAGGGTTGGAATGGTTGGATCATTTAGTAGGTGGTGTTTAATTTTCTAAGAAACACTAAAGTCTTCAAAAGTACTTGTATCATTTTCCATCCATATAGGAATATAGATAATTTCTAAATCTTTCACATCTGTCAACACTGGATTTTAAGTTTTAGTTTTTCTAAGAGTGCATAGTGGCATCTGAATGTGGTTTTTATTTTTCTTTCCCTAAAGAGTCTCTTTTGATATGTTTATTTTAAAATGTTTAATCTTCTTGGTCAAAAGTTTGTTGAAATGTTTCACTCATTTTTATTGGGTTGTTTGTTTTCTTATTATCACATTTTGAGAGTTCTTTATATATTCTGGATAAAAGTCCTTTACTGGATGTATAATTTGTCAATATTTAGACCCTGTCAGGGACTTGTGTTTTCAAATAGGTTGTAACATATTTGTGGGCCTCTCAAAAAGTAAGTAAAATAGAAATGTATTGTTTTGTTGATTTTTTTCAGTTAAAAAATTCTCTTAACATTTTCTTAATAGTGTCTTTTGCAAAAACTTTTAATTTTGAGAAAGTCTAGTTTATTAATTTCTTCTTTTTATGCATCATTTATGTCATATCTAAAAAAAATTTTCCTAACTCAGGAACATAAATTTCCAGTTTTTTTTCCTATAAGTTTTATTTTTTAGGATTTACATTTAGTCTATGATTTATTCTGAATTAATATTTGCAAATGATATAAGTATATATTTCAAGCTCACTGTTTTTATGCATCAGTTCAGTTCAGTTCAGTCTCTCAGTTGTGTCTTGACTCTTTGTGACCCCATGATTCGCAGCACGCCAGGCCTCCCAGTCCATCACCAACTCCCAGAGTTCACTGAGACTCATGTCCATCAAGTCGGTGATGCCATCCAGCCACCTCATCCTCTGTTGTCCCCTTCTCCTCCTGCCCCCAATCCCTCCCAGCTTCAGAGTCTTTTCCAATGAGTCAACTCTTTGCATGAGGTGGCCAAAGTACTGGAATTTCAGCTTTAGCATCAGTCCTTCCAAAGAATCAGGGTTGATCTTCAGAATGGACTGGTTGGATCTCCTTGCAGTCCAAGGGACTCTCGAGAGTCTTCTCCAACACCACAGTTCAAAAGCATCAATTCTTCAGTGCTCAGTTTTCTTCACAGTCCAACTCTCACATCCATACATGACCACAGGAAAAACCATAGCCTTGACTAGACGGACCTTTGTTGGCAAAGTAATGTCTCTGCTTTTTAATATGCTATCTAGGTTGGTCATAACTTTCCTTCCAAGGAGTAAGCATCTTTTAATTTCATGGCTGCAGTCACCATCTGCAGTGATTTTGGAGCCCAGAAAAATAAAGTCTGACACTGTTTCCACTGTTTCCCCATCTATTTCCCATGAAGTGATGGGACCAGATGCTATGATCTTCGTTTTCTGAATGTTGAGTTTTAAGCCAACTTTTTCGCTCTCCTCTTTCACCTTCATCAAGAGGCTTTTTAGTTCCTCTTCACTTTCTGCCATAAGGGTGGTGTCATCTGCATATCTGAGGTTATTGATATTTCTCTCAGCAATCTTGATTCCAGCTTGTGCTTCTTCCAGCCCAGCGTTTCTCATGATGTACTCTGCATAGAAGTTAAATGAGCAGGGTGACAATATACAGCCTTGACGTCCTCCTTTTCCTATTTGGAACCAGTCTGTTGTTCCATGTCCAGTTCTAACTGTTGCTTCCTGATCTGCATACAGATTTCTTAAGAGGCAGGTCATGTGGTCTGGTATTCCCATCTCTTTCAGAATTTTCCACAGTTTATTGTGATCCACACAGTCAAAGGCTTTGGCATAGTCAATAAAGCAGAAATAGATGTTTTTCCGGAACTCTTGCTTTTTCAATGATCCAGCGGATGTTGGCAATTTGATTTCTGGTTCCTCTTCCTTTTCTAAAACCAGCTTGAACATCTGGAAGTTCATAGTTCACATATTGCTGAAACCTGGCTTGGAGAATTTTGAACATTACTTTACTAGCGTGAGATGAGTGCAATTGTGCAGTAGTTTGAGCATTCTTTGGCATTGCCTTTCTTTGGGATTGGAATGAAAACTGACCTTTTCCAGTCCTGTGGCCACTGCTGAGTTTTCCAAATTTGCTGGCATATGGAGTGCAGCACTTTCACAGCATCATCTTTCAGGATTTGAAATAGCTCCACTGGAATTCCATCACCTCCGCTATCTTTGTTTGTAGTGATGCTTTATAAGGCCCGCTTGACTTCACATTCCAGGATGTCTGGCTCTAGGTCAGTGATCACACCATCGTGATTATCTGGGTCATGAAGCTCTTTTTTGTACAGTTCTTCTGTGTATTCTTGCCACCTCTTCCTAATATCTTCTGCTTCTGTTAGGTCCATACCATTTCTGTCCTTTATTGAGCCCATCTTTGCATGAAATGTTCCTTTGGTGTCTCTAATTTTCTTGAAGAGTTCTAGTCTTTCCCATTCTGTTGTTTTCCTCTATTTCTTTGCATTGATCACTGAAGAAGGCTTTCTTATCTCTTCTTGTTATTCTTTGGAACTCTGCATTCAGATGCTTATATCTTTCCTTTTCTCCTTTGCTTTTTGCTTCTCTTCTTTTCACAGCTATTTGTAAGGCCTCCCAGACAGCCATTTTGCTTTTTTGCATTTCTTTTCCATGGGGATGGTCTTGATCCCTGTCTCCTGTACAATGTCACGAACCTCATTCCATAGTTCATCAGGCACTCTATCTATCAGATCTCGGCCCTTAAATCTATTTCTCACTTGCACTGTATAATCATAAGGGATTTGATTTAGGTCATACCTGAATGGTCTAGTGGTTTTCCCTACTTTCTTCAATTTAAGTCTGAATTTGGCAATAAGGAGTTCATGATCTGATCCACAGTCAGCTCCCGGTCTTGTTTTTGTTGCCCGTATAGAGCTTCTCCATCTTTTGCTGCAAAGAATATAATCAGTCTGATTTCGGTGTTGACCATCTGGTGATGTCCATGTGTAGAGTCTTCCCTTGTGTTGTTGGAAGAGGGTGTTTGCTATGACCAGTGCATTTTCTTGGCAGAACCCTATCAGCCTGTGCCCTGCTTCCCTGTGTTCCAAGCCAAATTCGCCTGTTATTGTTCCAGCACCTTTTGTAGCACCTTTCTGTACTGAATTTTGCACTTTTGAAGAAAATAAGTTGCCCATATATGTGGCAATTTATTTCTGGACTCTTTTCTATTCTTTGGAATATTTATCTATCTTTATGCCAATAATGCATTTTTTTAATCACTATAGCTTTACAATAAGTCTTAAAATCAGGTAGTGTTAGCCATCCAGCTTCGTTCTTTTTCAAAGTTGTCTTGGTTCTTGTAGGTTCTCTGTATTGCCCTAGGAATTTTAGAATCAATTTGCCAATTTCTACAAAAGTACTAGTGAGATTTTGATGGCAATTGCATTGAATCTAGAGAAGAATTTGAGAAAATTGCTTCCCCATGAACACGTTTATTTAAGCTTTTTAAAATGTCTTTCAGGAATCTTTCATAGTTTTCAATGTGTAACTTTTGCACACATTTTGTCAAAATTTCCCCAATATTTTATGTTTCTGATACTATTTTAAGTGGTTCTTTTCTAGTTGAGACTGGGGATGGGAAGAGGAGGTGGGTTTTATTGAGGGGAAGCCATACATGGCCTCTCAGAAAGCCCTGAGCAGAGATGTCCAGCTGCAACTGTTCACGGTGAGCAAGGACTGTGGCTGTCGCCACAATCCAGGACAACCAGAAAAGCTCCAAAGCACACTGGAGCACAGAAGTCATGGAGAGAGAGGATCCTATCAAATATTCCAAGGAACTTTTTACTGATCAGAGAGAGGATCACGAAAAAGGTTGACTCAAGTACTGAATGACATAGGAATAAAAAATTCTTATTTGTTATGTGGAGAAAGTAATTTCTATATTTGAGACATAAATTCAACATTAAAAATGAGTTGTAATGTAATAGAATAACATAGGATAGGATACAGTAAGATACAATAGGCCGTGTAGTATCAATTGATCCACCTACCGTAGTTAGCGCTTCCAGAAATTTTTGTTTCATTCTCATTCTCTTCTGTCATTGAATCATGTGTATGCGCTATTTTGCAATGTAAGATGGAAGTCTTCTTACAGATAACAGTTAAAAGAACTTTGAAGCTTCTGAACTGAAGGACCTTCACTCTCTAAAGCTGCAATTCTCTGAAGTGCAGGAGACACTACTCAATAAGGGGAGGTTTTACAGCTGTTGCTAATAGTCCTTTAGATTCTCCCTCTAAGTCAAAATTTGCTTTGAGTTTGTCAATCTTAAGGTAATTTTGAGCAATATCTCTTAAAACAAACTGCTACCTTTGCAGAACAGTGGAGAAGCATGAATATAGATAACCTGAGGGTGCTCTGAGCCCCAACTCACTGGGCCTGATCCAGAGGAGTGGAGCTGATATCTTCTCCCAACAGAGGAGGAGTTCATGCCCCATGACTTATCACCCAGCAATCAAAAGACATGATGCAAATGGACTTATTTACAAAACAGAAACAGACTCACAGACTTAGAGAACAAATTTATGGTTTCCATGGGAAGAATGGAGGGAAGGGACATTTATGAAGTTTGGGATGGACAGGTACACCCTGTCGTATTTAAAATGGATAAGCAACAAGGACATACTGTATTACACAGGGTACTCTGCTCAATGTTATATGGAAGTGTAGATGGGAGGGAGTTTGGGGCAGAAGGGATATACGTATATGTATGGCTGAATCCCTTTGCTGCCCACCTAAACTATCACAGCATTGTTAATTGACTATGCTATTGTTGCTCGTTTGCCCAGTGGTGTCAGACTCTGTGACCCCATGGACTATAGCATGGCAGGCCTCCCTGTCCTCACCATCTCCCAGAGTTTGCCCAAGTTCATGGTCATGGTATTAGTGATGCCATTCAGCCATCTTATCCTCTGACGTTTTCTTCTCCTTCTGCCGTCAGTCTTACCCAGCATCAATGACTTTTCCAATGAGTCATCTGTGTGCGTCAGATGACCAAAATACTGGAGCTTCAGCTTCAGCATAAGTCCTTCCAGTGAATATTCAGGGTTGATCTCCCTTAAGATTGGCTTATTAGACCTCCTTGCTGTCCCAGGGACTTTCAGTAGTCTTCTCCAGCACCACAATTCAAAGGCACCAATTGACTATACCGGAATACAAAAAAGGTCAGTTTTCCTTCCAATCCCAAAGAAAGGCAAAGCCTAAGAATGCTCAAACTACTGCACAATTACAATCACCTTGCACACTAATAAAGTAATGCTCAAAATTCTCTAAGCCAGGCGTCAACAGTACTTAAACCTTGAACTTCCAGATGTTCAAGCTGGATTTAGAAAAGGCAGAGGAACCAGAGATCAAATTGCCAACATCTTCTGGATCATCAAAAAAGCAAGAGAGTTCCAGAAAAACATCTATTTCTGCTTTCTTGACTATGCCAAAGCCTTTGACTGTGTGGATCACCATAAACTGTGGAAAATTCTGAAAGAGATGGGAATACAAGACCACATGACCTGCCTCTTGAGAAATCTGTATACAGGGTCAGGAAGCACCAGTTAGAACTGGACATGGAACAACAGACTGGTTCCAAATAGGAAAAGCAGGACGTCAAGGCTGTATATTGTCACCCTGCTTATTTAACTTCTATGCAGAGTACATCATGAGAAATGCTGGGTTGGATGAAGCACAAGCTGGTATCAAGATTGCCGGGAGAAATATCAATAATATAATATCAGAAATATCTGCATCAGATATGCAGATGACACCACCCTTATGGCAGAAAGTGAACAAGAACTAAAGAGCCTCTTGATGAAAGTGAAAGAGGAGAATGAAAAAGTTGGCTTAAAACTCAACATTCAGAAAACGAAGATCATGGCATCTGGTCCCGTCACTTCATGGCAAATGAATGGAGAAACAGTGTCAGACTTTATTTTTCTGGGCTCCAAAATCACTGCAGATGGTGACTGCAGCCACGAAATTAAAAGATGCTTGCTCCTTGGAAAGAAAGTTATGACCAACCTAGACAGTATATTAAAAAGCAGAGACATTACTTTACCAACAAAGGTCTGTCTATCAAAGCTATGGTTTTTCTGGTAGTCATGTATGGATATGAGAGTTGAACTATAAAGAAAGCTGAGCACCAAAGAATTGATGCTTTTGAACTGTGGTGTTGGAGAAGACTCTTGAGAGTCCCTTGGACAGCAAGTAGATCCAACCAGTCCATCCTAAAGGAAATCAGTCCTCAATATTTATTGGAAGGACTGATGCTGAAGCTGAAACTCCACTACTTTGGCCACCTGATTCGAAGAACTGATTCATTGGAAAAGACCTAGATGCTGGGAAAGATTGAAGGTGGGAGGAAAAGGGGACAACAGAAGATGAGATGGTTGGATGGCATCACTGACTCAATGGACATGAATTTGGGTAAACTCCGGGAGTTGGTGATGGCCATGGAGGCCTGGCGTGCTGCAGTCCATGGAGTTGCAAAGAGTCAGACACTACTGATCAACTGAACTGAATTGAACTGCAATACAAACAAAGATTTAATAAAAATAAATCGAATAGATAACTAACAAAGAGCTTCTGTATAGCATAGGGAATTCTCAATATTCTGTAATAACCTAAATGGGAACAGAATTTGAAAAAGAATAGATAGTGATATATGTATATGTACAAATGAATCACTCTGCTGGACACCCGAAACAAGCACAATATTGTTAGCCCACCAAATTCCAATATAAAATAAACTTGTGGTTAATTCTCTAGTGCCTCATAAGTTGTCATCACTGTTCTTAAACTGTGTTTCAGCCTCTGAAACAAGAAGCTTCTTGGCAAACAGAACTAATATCCCTAAATAAATCACAGACCAAAGCAACTTATTAATAAGGGCTATGCTTCAAGAGACTAGATCTGGTAGACAGAGTGCCTGAAGAACTAGGGACAGAGGTTTGTAACATTGCACAAGATATGGTGACCAAAATCATCTACAAGAAATGAAGGAGGCAAAGTGGTTGTCTTGAGGAGGCCTTACTAATAGCTGAGAAAAGAAGAGAAGTGAAAAGCAAAAGAGAAAGGGAAAGATATACCCAACTGAAAGCAGAGTTCCAAAGAAGAGCAAGGAGAGATAAGAAAATCTTAAGTGAACAATGCAAAGAAATAGAGGAAAACAAAAGAATAGGAAAGACAAGTGATCTCTTCAAGAAAATTGGAGGTACCAAAGGAATATTTCATGCAAAGATGGCCACAACAAACGACAGAAACAGCAAGGACCTAACAGAAGCAGAAGAGATTAATAAGAGGTGGCAAGAATACAAAGAAGAAATGCCTTAGTACAGAATATTGAGCAGAGTTCCCTGTGCTATACAGAAGATCTTTGTTAGTTATCTATTTTTTTTTTTCTCTTTGCACAAAAATAGTCCATTTCTTCAAGTGTTCTCCAGCACAAGGAGCTTTATAATATTCTTCTGGGCACACACACAAAAATGTGGTGAAGGTGGAATTGACAGCCTTTCTACATCATGGATGACCATGATGGTGTGGTCACTCACCTAGAGCAAGACATCCTGGAGTGTGAAGTCAAGTGGGACTTAGGAACCATTGCTACAAACAAAGCTAGTGGAGGTGATGGAATTCCAGCAGAGTTATATCAAATCCTAAAAGATGATGCTGTTAAAATGCTACACTTTATATACCAGCAAATTTGGAAGACTTGGCAGTGGCCAGAGGACTGGAATGGTCAGATTTCATTCCAGTTCCAAAGAAAGGCAATGCCAAAGAATGTTCAAAAGTACCATACTCATTTCACACACTAGCAAGGTAATGCTCAAAATCCTTCAAGCTGGGCTTCAACAGTATGTGAACATAAATATAGAATGAGTTCAGAGACAACAGAGAAGGAATGAGCAAATGGGGAAGTCTTCTCTGGTAGAGTTCTACTAATGATGAATGATGGTTTGGCTTTAGACACCCAGAAGGAAATGTACAGCATTCCAGAGTCAGAAGATACTAGTTTATGAATTTGATGTTTCACATAGATTTTGTCTTCTACCATGTACCCACTCCAGGGAAAAAAAAAAAAGGCCTATTATGTGCTCCAACTAATTTTCTAATCTGGGAGTGAATCCAGTGCCATAAAGAGAGAGTTTTCATTATTAAAGTGCATGATCACATATTAGATGATTGATTACCTTTCTCATTCAGCTATTCTACTTCTAAAAACTATGGCATGCAACAATAATCTGATTCTCTATGGATAATAATCATGATAAACAAAAGACCTTCCACCTACCCCCAAATTTTCTCTAATTGTAGAGAAAAAGTAAGAGAGCTAAGAGTCTATTGATATGAACCCATAATAGTCAAGCTAGCAGGCTCCATACACAAGGAAAATATTCAAGATCATACAAGGGTCAGTGTGAGGATGGGCATAGTAAAGAAAGACATCCTTGAAGAGGTTGGTGTTTATGTTTGTGACAGTCTTGTGGGTCCTTCTCGGCAGTGACTCAGCAAATTGATTTTAGAAGACTCTGGCGCTTACATCCTGCTGATGGGTTTATAACGAAAATGCTGACGCACTGCTGCTCAGCTGCACTGGGACTGTTGAGCAGCACTACAGAATCGAGTGCGTCATTTCCCTTGAACAATGCGTCTCATTCATTGCTTGAAGTGTGACCATTCATGTTGAAAATGAAATTCTGCAGAGTGATCTGCTTGGGAAATTACTCAGAGCTACTCACTTAAAGATCTTGCTATCTTTTGTGGTCCTCAATTAAGGCTCACAAGAACCTCTTGAGGGTAAATTGGTGCCAATCTAAGCATTGAGAGTAGAAGAAAAAGTAATGAAAACCCAAAGCTTGTACGAACTTTCAAAAGTCATCTCTAAGGACTCGAGGGAGCAGCTAAAATTGATTGTAACCTGAACATCTAGAATATTGGTGTAAAGGAAAGAATCATGGACTTGAAATCAGGAAACATTGGTGCTAGTCTTGATTCTGCCTTTAGCTCACTGGATGCTTTGAGATAATATAGAGATATACACATTATTAGACTTAGAAGGAATAACCTAAACACTTTTTGTAAAAAAAAAATAGAAAAACATAAGGCATACAAAGAAAAATCTAATAATATCTGGGTTTCTATCATCTCTAATTAAGCCTGAAATTTAATATTTGCATTATCTCTTTTTAAATATACAAATAATTAATATATCATAGATAAGGTGAGTCTTCTGGGACCCCTTATCCAACATACAACCACTGTCATGAATTTAATGAATTTGATTCTTTGTCTGTTTAAAGCGTTTTGTAGACTTGATTACATATATTAACGTATCAATGCTATATACAAAATATTATTCTGAAACTTGCTTCCCCATATATATTTGGATTTTATTTCTGCTACCTTATTGTGTGTTTACTTTATGCTACTTTAGGTTTACTTCTACTTCCCTCTTTATTAACAGTCTTTATTGGACTGTTATAATTTTCTTTTTTTTGCTCTTTTCCTTCATATACTATTTGGCAAGGTACACAGTTTATTTCTTTTCTTTTAGCGGCTATCTTTAAATTTTCAATATACTTATTCTATTACTGATTTTCTAATCAAGTATACATGAAGGATCTTAGTGTACCTCATGCTCCTTAGTTAGGTACATAGCTCCTAATTCCCGGTTTTTATACTGTTGATGTTTAGAATTTTAATTCCAACATGTTTTAAACATAAAAGAAATTTTTCTTCTTTATTATTTACAGTAAACATCTATGTGTTTTTACCATCACTATATTCAACTTCTTTGCTCACCAACTTTCCTGAATCCCACTCCTTAGTTCTGAATTTATGATTCTTTTTGATGAATTATAGCCTTTAATAATTCTTGCAGTGAGGATCTGATAGTAATAAACTTAGTCCTTAAATGTCTAAAGATGTCTTCATTTCACATTTACTCTTGAAGGCATAACATTCTATATTCACAATTATTTTCCCATGACACTTTGAATGAATTCTTTTATTAATGAAAAAATGAGCTGTCAAACAGATGCTGTTCTTTTTAGGTAATTTATCTCTTCTCATGGGTTTTACAGTCTATGTGTGGACTGTATTTTTTATTTCTCTTGCTGTGTACAACATGGGTCTCCCTAATTGGAAGACTCTTTTGGAAACTTTGGAGATTTTCAGCCATTATTTAGCTCTTTTAGACCCTCTCCCAAATTCTTTATATTTTTCTTATGAAATTCATATTAGGCTTATATTGATACTTCTTGGCCTTCAGCTCAGTTTCTCTTTTCCTTACTATCACTTTATCTCTTTGCTTCCATACTAGGAAATTTCCTCAATTCTATCTTTCATGGTTCAATTTCTTTGTTTATGTTAGCCTAGTATTGGACCTACTCTCGAGTTTCCCATTCTCCTCTCTTATTTCTTTGAGAATTTCAAGGATATTGATTTTTAAGGATCTTTTTAGATTTCTTTCATTATTTCTTTTTTTCTAGAATTGGAATTCACCCAGTTTTTTGGTTTCACTCATCTCTTGAAAAGTTCCCTTCTGCACCCTTTTCCGGAAGCCATCTCATGATGGCCTCAGCCTGTGCCTCTTGTGCCATCTGGATCCACAGGAGGTCTCAGCTCTACTCTCAGTGTGTGTACAAGTAACAGCCTGGAAATCAGTCTTATATGAGAAACTTGACTTTGGTGGCAGGCTTTGGGAAAGAATCATGTTTCTGGAAGCCACCTGGACAGACAAGATGGGATATTCTAATTTCTATCACAGCCTGAGCTCATTTTGGAGTACACGTTCCCATTGGAGGACTTTAGCTGGATAATCCACATACAACTAGTCTCTTCCCATTGGTGACCATGAGACTTCAGCCTCTGCCTATACCTGTAATTTCCTTTCCTTTTTGGTCCTTGGGTTTTTTCCTTAATATTTAATACAGATCTGTATTTATTTTTAAATAAATAAATTTATTATGTTCTATGTGTTTGGAGTTGGACAGGGGGTGTATTAAACAGGAACTTTCCTCTACCATGGAAATTTCCTTCATTTTTCAAACAGGGAAACTTAACCCCAGGAAAGTTAGCCAGCTTGCTCAATTCACAGCCTAATTATTGCCAATATGTAGATATGAGGCTCTTTTCCACCTTGAATACATCATATACTGTATCTTTGCCTCAAGATTTTTGATGTTCAAAATGCAGAGTAATGCCTACCTTGCCTTTTTCAATTTATTATTTAAGGAATTTACATTGCAAATACATGTGAAAGTATTTTGAAAATAAAACACTTAGTCTCATTAATATTTTCATTTTAAAAGTTCTATTGTGATGGAAATTGTGAGTAAAGTCAATATGCATTGCTAAAAAATTACTTCTGAGTTTTCCACTATAGAATTTCCTTTTTTCATATTCTAATACCACTCTCAAAGTTATTAAATAAAAGAAGAACTCTTGTATGGAAATTGATGCACTATGGTAAATTTATGGAGACTAAGGACAAATGTTATTTTCATATATTTAGCAAACATTTTTTGAAGACCAGTCTATACATGCACTTAGGTGTTGCCTGGGAAGTAGTAGGTAGATGTTTTTAAAAAATTAAATAAGAGTTTTAGATTTATAGAAAAATTGCAAAGGTAGAGTTCCCATATATCCTACACACTTTTCCCTCATCATTAACACCTAATGCCAGTATAGTACATTTGTCACAATTAATGAACCAATATTGATCCATCATTATACCTGTATTCAGACTTCCTTAGTTCTGACTTTCTTTCTCTAGGATACAATCCAGGACACCACATTACATTTACTTATCATGTCTTCTTAGATTCCTCTTCCCTGTGACAAAAAGTCAGACTTTACATTTTTGACCTTGACAGCTTTGAAGGCTACTGGTCAGGAACTTTGCAGAATGTCTCTTAATTGGGATTTGTCTGATGTTTTTCTCATGATTAGAGTGGGAATGTGAGTGTCCCACTTTTGGAGAAAGATCACAGAGGTAAAGTGCCATTCTCATCACTTTATATCAAAGGTACATGAAATCAAGATGACATCATTTTTGATGTCTGAGATAATATTGGTAAGATTTATCAACTGGAAAAGTACTCTTTGTACCTTGTTCATAATTTGCTCATGGACCCTTGTTCATGCCCCAAGAGGGCATACACTATGAGCAACCCACATTTGAAGAATGAAGAGTTATGTTCTACCTTCTAAGGGGCTGACTATCCACATAAGCTGTGTGGAATTGTTCTGCATGGGTGATTTGTCTATTCCGTACATTTATGTATTCATTTATGAGGTTGGTGAAAAAGTAATTTCAGTTTTGGATTGTAAATTTTAAATCATTATAACTAGGCTCAAACACATCTTTGTTAATCAAAATAGGAACCATTACATTCAACACATTTTTACCAAAGAAAAATATTAATAAGTTAGTTTATTCCTATTGCATAAAAACCCTTGTTTCAGGATTAGAGGAACTCTTGGAAAGTATCTTCTTACTACTTCTGGTTGTGGAAGGATTTTCCCTGCAAAAAGTTCTCAAGATATTGAAGAAGTGGTAGTCAGTTGGTGAGAGGTCAGGTGAGTATGGTGGATGAGGCAAAACTTTATAGCCTAATTTGTTCAACTTTTGAAGCCTTGGTTGTGTGACATGTGATTGGGCATTGTCGTGGAGAACTGGGTCCTTTCTGTTGACCAGTTCTGGCTGTAGGTGTTGTAGTTTTCTGAGCATCTCATTGATGCTTTTCAGATGTAATGGTTTTGCTGGGATTCAGAAAGCTGTGGTTGATCAGATCAGAAGCAGACCAACAATGACCATGACCTTTTTTGGTGGAAGTTTGGCTTTGGGAAGTGCTTTGGAGCTTCTTCTCAGTCCAATCACCGAGCTGGTCATTGCCAGTTGTTATATAAAATCCACTTTTTGTTGCATATTACAATCTGATCGAGAAATGGTTTGTTGCTGTTGCATAGAATAAGAGAAGATGACACTTCAAAATGATAATTTTTTTGATTTGCAGTCAGCAAATACTTACTTAGTATGAAAGGGTTCAGAACATGCCACTTCAGAATATGCCACTTGGGCATATTGATTATTTTGAGCTAAAACACTTGAGAAACAACAAATGCGAGAAGGGCTCTATAAGTTTTTGTGTCTACCAGTTTCATCAAGTCTTCATTTTCCTCCTATTTTTAAGAGCTGTGAAATTCTCTAGGCTTATCTTGTATATTTCCTACCCCAATTCTAAAATCAGCCACATCTCCAGGGGGCCCTGGTTCCCTTTAGTAAAGGGATTATTGACTAAAAGAAAATGCTGCATTGAATCCTACATGACTAGACCTTGTTTTCTTCTTTCATCCACTTATAAAATATTTGATACTTTTCCCTCTGTCAGTCTGGCAGGAATGCTGAGATTAAAGTGAATGGCCTCATAAAGCCATTAGATTTCTTTGAAAGGAATGATTTTCAAAATGGGGATGTATAATTCTTGAAGAAAATTAGGAAATTCCATAAAGATAACAAAAAACTTCATGTATAATTGCCAGTTGAGACCATACATCTCTTCTGAATATGGATCTAATAGAGATTTCTTAAATGCAAGAGCAAATTAACCTGGAAATACACTAAATTTAAAGAATCTCTTTTCTTTAATCAGAACAAAGGGCAAGACCTCAGCAGTTACTAAAAGCTGTTATTGCTGGTTTAAACAAAGAAACTAAAATGTTTATTATTGCAACATATCTTTTAATATGTGCCCAGACTCCGAAGCCTAGTTTTTTTTGTAAGGTTCCCCAACAGAGTGGTTGCTAAGATATGGCAAAAGCCCAAAGGACAGCATGCTGAGCCTTTGGAAAAACAGTTTCATTTCTAAAAGCAAGGGATAGATATTGAGGCTTAAAGGGAGTTGATCCTTAGGATAAAGTCATAGCTAATGCAAGGTTTTCAGAATAAAATCTAAGATTTCAGGGAAATCTAGGGACCAATTATGTGATGTTCAAAGGAAACAGAGAATACAAGTGAGCCTTAGTTTTTACACTATGCTTAAGGCAAATTATTCTAGTCGATGTTAGGGAATAAAAATTACGTTTGTTTCTTTCTGTGATCATGATAATGAAGAGGAAGAGAATGAAATGAGGGTGATGAAAACTGGAGTTCTAGGCACTTGAGTTCAGAAAATAGACACAGTGAAGGAATTTGACTTTGGTCTGCTCTCAAAGAGAAAGGGACCAGATCTCATGGGAAAGGTTTCTCATAACCTTTTCTTTGAACTTGATTCTCCCACCTGAATTCCATGGCCAGATATGCTCATGGATCAGCCTTCAAGATGGCAAATTAGTTTCTCAAATGGAGTTTTCCATCCTGAGAGGGCCAGGTGTATGAGCCCTCCTTATCTTCTATCTGCTCAAAGACAAAAATGTCTTATAAGATTTGTAAAAATTTAACCTCTCAGTAATGTGCAAAGGAGGAAACAACGCGGCAGAGTGGCAGCCAAGCAGAACCAGAGTGGCTGCAGGAAGAATTATCTTCCAATGGTTCTTTCTTGGGCCCCTGAGATGGGTCATCTGACTACTTAATAAGAAGCAAATCTCCAATGGGAAAACAACCCTATCCTCATGCACCACTTGATCACTGAAGGAGAACGGGATGCTAAGGAAAGCATTCTAAGGGGAGGCACTTTAAAAGCAAATCTCCTAGAATGACAGACCCACTTTAGTGCTCAGATGCTGGTACAGTGAGGACGGACCGAGCGAGCCAGTTAAGCACACATCTGGACACCGTGCGGCCTCCGTGTTCGTGGCCTTCTTTGCCTTGATCACCTGAGAAGGATCTCAAATTCTTATTCCAAATTGTGTCTTTGGTGACACTGGCTACTTTTCTCTAAGCCATCGTTTCAAGGCTCAGGAGGAACTGTGAGGTAAGGCAGAGCTTTTTTTCTTACTTTGTCACCTCTTGCCAACATTTGGAAATTCTTTTCTACCTGTTCATGGAGGACATTACTGGCTTCTAACCTTTTTCTTTTCCTGCCCACTCACAATAAAACACAACATTGTGTATATAGATAGATAGATAGATATGTATAATCATGTTCTTGCTATTAAAACATTTAAGGTACTTGTTACCTAATAATACAGATGATTTGAAAGCCTTTAAGAATAGGATCCTACTTTTGATGACATAATAGTACAGCTGTTAGTTCATGTAGAGCATCTCCCAACTAGTTCACTTTCAAGCCCCCTCCATGCCTCAACTCCAGCCTCAATTTAGATTACAGCATTAAAAAGATCATCATAAAATGTAGCCTTGTACAAGGAGAGGATCTAATTATTCCGCCTTGCCGTACAAGCCTAATAAATTATGCAGTTTTGCCCGCAGTATTTCACCTGAGAGAATGAGTGTGTCAAACACCATAGTGAGTGAATTCTCCAACCAGCCTGTATAGACGCCAGAGCCACAAATGTTTAGTTCCACAATCTGAGATTTGGTTTTACAGCACTTGAAGAGTGGGTGTTAATAATTCCCTCTCTTTTTGGTTTTTTTTTTTTTTTTTTGGTTGGAGTTGAGAATATGCACTATCCTGAAGGGACTTGTATGCACATAGAATACACTACATGTGATAATTGTGATATAGTTAATAATGTCCGAAGGGCATGCTGTCACCTAATTATTTGCATTTTTTTCCAGAATGGTAATGAAAAACTAAAGGGAATCCACCAAGAGTTCAAACAAGTTTATTTGGGACAAATGATTATCAGCCTCCTGAGGCTCCCATCAGTAGAACAAGAGGGCATGTTTACAGCTTTATCTGTGCATATGGGAGGCGGTTCCAAAATCTATTCTAATTGTTCAGGCTTGATGGGTTGTAGAATGGAAACCGTCTGGTCCACCTGATGCTTTGCTCCACCTTCACCGTATGTGATGGCAGGGCTTACAAGCGCGGCTCTGTGTTGACTATGGAAAATTTTGACAGGTCTGATGGAGGGCTGATGATCCCCTGAGGGCACTGTATGCTGGTGGTGGATTTAGGTTTTGCATAAGGGTAGGTTTAAAAGCAACGGCATTAAGTGTTCAATCTTATTTTGTCTTATTAATAACACTCTCTGCTGCTACTACTGTTGCTAAGTCGCTTCAGTCGTGTCTGACTCTGTGCAACCCCATAGATGGCAGCCCACCAGGCTCCCCCGTCCCTGGGATTCTCCAGGCAAGAACACTGGAGTGGGTTGCCATTTTCTTCTCCAATGCATGAAAGTGAAAAGTGAAAGTGAAGTCCCTCAGTCGGGTCCGAGTCTTAGTGACTCCATGGACTGCAGCCCACCAGGCTCCTCCGTCCATGGGATTTTCCAGGCAAGAGTACTAGAGTGGGGTGCCATTGGCTTCTCTAAAGTTGCTTCAGTTGTGTCCAATTCTTTGTGACCCTGTGAAATGTAGACCACCAGGCTCCTCTGTCCATGGGAATTCTCCAGGCAAAAATGCTGGAGTGGGTTGCTGTGCCCTCCTCAAGGGGATCTTCCCAACCCAGGGGTCAAACCTGCATCTCTCACGTCTCCTGCATTGGCAGGCAGGATCTTTACATAGCACCACCTGGGAAGCCCATGAGATGTAGGTATTGAGGCATAATTATGGTCCTGACCATGATCAAAACCAGGCGAGAACTAGGGGCTGGCACTCGGTGCTGGTCTTGGAGACCACTCCGTCTCAAGATCCTGTTCCCCAGTATGCCAATACTCCAGCATCAGGGGGCCCAGAACATCCCCTGGTGGCATGAACTGTCAGGCAGCTTGGAGGGTCAGAGATCTGCATTACCATTCATCTGCAATGGGTGATAGTCTCATGTTAACAGGCTAATGGTGTTTTAGGTATGAGATGTACAAGTATAGGTGGCATAAACTTGGAGCCAGTGGATGTGAAGGTTAGGCTGGAATGTTCTTTTATCAATTACCTGACAAAGAATCTTTAACAACTTCATGTTGTAAGCTGCAAAACATTTTGTTATAGTCGATCAAATTATCTGGAGATTGAAGGAGCAGAAAGAGCTGGACATTGGCATTTGTTGAACAGAGTAATATAATGAGGGCTGTGGGGGTTAAACACAGAAGTAGAGAAAAGGTCATTGCCTTTGTGGTGCTTATGAACCCTTGATGGAAAAATAGATTGAGTGGGTGCCATTCAAAGACACAGGACTAAGATCTCACTGCTTACATTGAAGCTAAAATCCTAGCACTAGAGAACCAACTCTGTGAATTTATAAATCTTTTAAATCTTTCATGTATTAAAAACATGAAGGTACTATGGAATACATCAGAGAGCAAAGCCTTAAAATGTAGATTCCTGGCTGGACCTATTCATTAATTTATTCCACAAATATTAAAGTGATCAGTTCATATAAGTGATCCTTGAGATCTCAGCAAAGGAATTTGTTATAGAACCTCTCTAAGGAGACAGGGATATGGGAAGAGAGAGGGACCTTCCCAGAGAAGAAGAGGTGAGAGGAAGAGCGTGGGTGCTGACTCAGACTTCTACTTGTAGCAGAAGTACCAGCATCAGAGTGTGAGATAGGAAGACGATTTGGAGAGGCTGGGAGGGACAGAAAGACCATGGAAATAGAGGAGCAAGATGTATTGTTTCATCTACATACGTGAGATAGTAGTCATTTGAAACAGAATTGATCTTTATATCAATGTTTAGAAGACAATTCTAATAGGCCAGATAGGGATAAGATTAAGTTCTGAACTTCCCCACAAAATATTCCATGTGGCTAATGCTAGTCACTAGAGAACATGCTTTCCTGAGAGGCTGTGACATGACAACTCTCAATGAAACAAGTTCCAACAATAATTCTTTGGGAAAAAATTTAGTCCAGGCACATACACACATACACACACAAACATGTACTTAAATTTATAAGGACCCTTGTCTGTAATCCTCCAAGACTAGCCTTAATATGCAATAAATTGTAAACAATTTTATAGCATTTTATTTCAACTTGAAAATTCCATGATTATATTGTTTTTATAGGCCTTTCTTATTTATAATTGTATGTCTGTGGCAATTTACTTATTTCCTAGGCAGTATTACTTTCCTTGACCTTGTGTGTGTTAAGGAAGGCTGAACTGCTACACTTCAAAGACAAAAATAATTTGAGCAGTTGAGCACTATAAGCAGCTTCTGTGAGGTGCAGATTTGGGGTGTTCTTCAACTCAGGTCTGATGAAGGGGTTTTGCACATACATTGAGCTAATACTGAGGATTCTGAGTTGATTAATTATCAGATCAATAATCTACAAACTGTGAGTATGCAGGAAACCAGAGACTGTTGGCTTTTCAATCCATTCTGGAAATACGGGTCTTTACGTGGACTTTCAGAGCGTTCTGGTTCAGTGAGTCAATAATTCCCATCATATCAGAGAAAATGTATTGCCTCTATAGGTCATGGAATGCCTGGGGGATGTTCTTCAGTAATCAAGTCCCCTGCATAGTAGATTGCGCCTTAACTTCATAGTCTGCTCTGGGACTTAATTGGTAAATAACACAGAGTTGGGCCCATTTTATCTACCAGAGATTATCTGAATGCTCTGGAGAAAATGGTGAGGCTTTACAAGTGTTTCAGGCAGGAGAGAAATATAAGAGTCACTCTGGGCAAAGATTCATGTGATATTCTCTGAAGCGAATATTTCTAGACTTGAATTGGAGGAAAGAAAAAATAATAAGGATGGAAGAGAAAGCTAGGAGGGATAGAAGGAAGGAAAGAGAAAGGAAATAAACCTAATGGTGTGTGTGTGTGTGTGTGTGTGTGTGTGTATGTGTGTAGTTGAAAGTCCAAAGTTGATAGCAGCGTCTAAAATGGCAAGTTTATCCATAATACTTCATCGAGTCAAAAGTTAGAACAGCAGACTTCAAACACTAAAAGGAGAATTTTTGGTTAAGAAGTTGAGCCTGCTGCATGTAAATATAGACGGAATTAAAACTGGAACATGGAGCATTTGTACAGACCTAAGAGGCCTCCCTGGAAACTCAGTGGTAAAGAATCTGCCTGCAATGCAGGAAACATAAGTTTGAGCCCTGGGTCAGGAAGATGCCCTGGAGAAGGGCATGGCAATCCACTCCAGTATTCTTGCTGGGAAAACCCCATGGACAGAGGAGCCTGGCAGGGTATGGTCCACTGGATCACAGAGTTGGATACCACTGAAGCAACTGAGCATGCACGCATGCAAGAGAATCATACGTTTCATGACAGAAATTATTCAAGGGTAGTTGGAAATACCTCTAGTATTGCCTTATGCAAACAGACAAGCAACAAAAACTTGGAGATGCCCAGAATATTTCTTTAATAATAACTAACATTCACAGAGTCCCTTAGAATCTACAAGGCATTTTATAGCAATTACCGCAGTTCATTTCCACAATAACCCTGTGAATTCAAATATTACATTTCTTATTTTACAGCCAAGGGAACTGCTGCCCAAGAAGGGAAGGTGGCTTTTCCCAAGGTCACTCAGAGGTCAGTTATGAAACTGGAACCCAAAGCCAGATCTTTGACTGTAGACTGTCTGTCCAATCTCAGCCTCTGTCTTCATAGCCGTGGATCCCTCTGCAAACAGTTTTGTCTGTAACAAGGTGGAGATGTAATTATATGGAAGGCAGAATATGTGCTTGACACAAGCTCAAGGGGACCTAAAGTTCTTCTTTCAACCAACATACAAACTTGAGCTTGAAGATCTAGAATTTCAATAATTTTTTAAAAAGACGATTAAAATAGAGATAGCTTTTTTCCCTTAAGTACAATCACTTAACATATTTCTAAGAAAGAAAGTGAGGCCACTCAGTTGTGTCCAACTCTTTGTGAACCCATGGACTGTAGCCTGCCAGGCTCCTCCATCCATGGGATTTTCCAGGCAAGAATACTGGACTGGGTTGCCATTTCCTTCTCCAGGAGATCTTCCCGACCCAAGGATCGAACCCAGGTCTTCCACACCACAGGCAGACTCTTTACTGTCTGAGCCACCAGGAAGTTACCTATTTCTAACTTTCTTCATAATAAAACTTTGTCACCATAGTTAAAGTGTTAAAATAAAACCGCAGGTCAGGTGTGACTCTCGTTGTGGACATTCGTTGTTTGAGAGATGGTAAGACAGGGTGAAGGCAGTGCAGGTGGCCAGCTGAAGTTGTTACAAGATCCTTGGTGTAAGACCTAGGGTCAGGTTCTGTGCAGGAAGTGATGATGAGCAAATCACAGCCTCTGCTCTCAAAGGAACCTATCCTCTATTGAGAAACACACCCGCACAAATGGAGAGAGGAGAAAAGGTGGGGAAGTGAGGAAGTTTGTGCCCAGTTTGAGAATCAGAAAATGTGCCAAATTTTCAACCACAGGGCTTGTCTTGGAGAACAGTGGAGAGGGAACCTGGAGAAAGAGAAAGACTGAAATGCCAGACTGAGAAGTTGGATTTTATGCCAAGAATAGTGTATGTTGTGGTGATGATAGAGTGGCAGGAGGGCATAGTGAAAGTGCTTTAGAAAAGGCACATATAGAAGGAGTCCAGAGAATCAATCAGATAGAGAGAGCTAGGGAGAGACCTGTTGTGAAATTATGGTAGTATTCCAAGGTAAGGTAGTATGAACATGAAATGCCAGTAAGTCAGTTACTATCATTATGATTTCGACCATTATTTTTAATAAAAAGCATTTCCAGAACTCCCTCCGAATTGCTTTGTGGTATACTACTTAAAATGGATTTTGAGAAATACTAGTGCCTCTGGATATTGAAAAGTGTTTAAAAAGAAAAAACCACTTGCGATCAAAGTGTACAGAATTTGTGGGTGAAACCAAGTCTTAAAAATTTACAGCAGAATTTAGGAAAGAATTTAATATGCAAAACGTACATTTTAATTTCTGAAGGATGATAGAGAATGCTGTTTCCTAAACACCTTGACTAATTAGGATTCCCTCCTTCTTTCTGCAGCAAGGCATCTTTCACTATTAACACCCTGAATCGAAGATTAGTTTTGACTGGAGATAAGAAACCTAGGTTCTGTTTTCTTCGAGACTGAAGGTGTGACCTTGGACATCTATGGGCCTCAGTTTCGTCATTCATCCTGCTATCCTAGTTTGGTCAAGAAGATAGCAGGAGAGAGTAGTGGAAATATTGAGATAGTTATTCATTCGACTTCTTAAGACAATTACTAATTAGTAGCCACCATGCCCACTGCTCTTGAGACAATTTGCTACATTTCTCTAAAAGCTCAGGAAATTACCTTCTGGAAGCAAATTAAGGATTGGGTTTCTCCCTTAATTTAAAGTATACTGCAGATCATGTAAGCATGAATGTCTCAGATGGCAGACATGAAAGCCCAACAGAGCCAGACATCTTCCTTCTCACCGCTGCACATCTCACCTCCCCAGATAATCCTTGCAGGTAACCTTCAGGCGTTGTCCTATGTCTCATGGCTTATTGAGTCTAGGGAAGGATGCTGAAGTTTTATGCTAAGACCTAAGATCTACAAAGTAGAAATATTCAGGAAAAAATGGCTGTTTTAGACTCCCAGATCAAAGTAAGTATCACTCACCTCATGAGAGAGTATCACTTCTCTCAACTTTAACACAAATGAAAATAGAGCTTTATTTAAACAGGTAATAATCCAAAGGGGTAACTGTTTTAAAAAGCAGAGGGAAGCCTTAATCATATGTACTGACTGTGTGTGACAGTGAAGGAGGCATCTTGTAGCTTATCTAAATGTAGTCTGGTAGTCTACAGAGGGTTTCGTTTTCAGCTAGTCCTTGGTTTGCATTTTAGCTCTGCTACTTACTACCTATGTGACTTTAGCCAAATTATTTAAATTCTCACCTGTAATATGGCACCTACTGGATGAGATTGTACTGGGTATACACTAGTATAAAGCTTGGAAAGCAGTACTCTACATATGATAAGTATTCAATAAATGTTAGTCTTTATTACCACTATTACTTTATTATCAATTCAATTTCCAACATTCCCCAACAAAAGCAAGAAACAAAGACTGAGATCTGATGTGACAAAATCTACTTAAGAAATTTTACCTTCCAAGATAATTGAAAATATTTTCCTTCCTCCCCCTGCCCTGCCTGAGTTATAACTTCTTTCTGATACTGTTAATTAGAGAACAGAAACATCAGAGAAAGTCTATTTCACTTTGATTTGTCTAGGAGGAGCTTCCATGACCTCCACCTGGGTTCAGAGGCCAACGTTAACCTTTATTATAGTAACAAGGAGTCTATTTGCAAACCACACAGCTGATATACTCTCCAAGGGACCGCAGCACATGTGGGGGAAATGCTGCCTCTCTCTTCTTCTCAGTCCCCTGATCCTGGCCAGGGGCTCAGCACACAGCATCTTCTTCCTACAGAACAGCAACCAATCTTAGACCAAAACAACAAAAGAGGAGAGCTGCATGGAGTCGAAGGTAAAGGATGGAGTAATTTGCAGGGTGCAGCACAGATATCTAAATTCCATATAATTTCAGATGATATTTTTGTATCTTTAGGGGGAAGCTCTGATGCTAAGAAAACAAAAACTGTGAATTTCCAGTTGGATCCTGTATCTCTCTTCAAGCCACCTGCCTCTTCTCCGCATCCTCTTCTTTTTCTTAAAATTTCCTCTTCTTAATCTTTGTCTCTCCTTTCAGGTCTCCCTCCTCTCTTTCCTCTTCTTTCTTCTCCATATAGTTATCAGCAACAACACTTGACTTTCATTTAGCACTTACTATTTGCCAGAAACTGCCATTCTCAATATGCACTACATTTTTAAATCAGTCTACAAAAATGCAACTTATAGAACAACATACTTTCTTTTTAAATTTATTTATTTTAATTGGAGGATAATTGCCTTGCAATATTGTAATGGTGTTTGCCATACATCAGCATGAATTGGCCACAGGGATACATGTGTCCGGAGAAGGCAATGGCATCCCACTCCAGTACTCTTGCCTGGAGAATCCCATGGATGGAGGAGCCTGGTAGGCTGCAGTCCATGGGGTCGCTAAGAGTCGGACATGACAGAGCGACTTCACTTTCACTTTTCACTTTCATGCATTGGAGAAGGAAATGGCAACCCATTTCAGTGTTCCTGCCTGGAGAATCCCAGGGACGGGGGAGCCTGGTGGGCTGCCGTGTATAGGGTCACACAGAGTCAGACATGACTGAAGCGACTTAGCAGCAGCAGCAGCATACATGTGTCCGCCTATTCTGAACCTCTCCTCCCACCTCCCTCCCTACCCTATCCCTCTGGGTTGTCCCAGAGCACTGGCTTTGGGGGCTCTTCTTCATACATCGAACTTGCATGACCATCAAACTGGTCATCTGTTTTACATATGGTAAGTTACACATCTCAATGCTATTCTCTCAAATCATCCCACCTTCACTTTCTCCCACTGAGTCCAAAAATCTGTTCTTTGCATCTGTGTCTTCTTTGCTGTCCTGCATGTAGGATCATCATTACCATTTTTCTAAATTCCATATTATGTGTTAATATACAGTATTTGTCTTTCTCTTTCTGACTTACTTCACTCTGTATAATAGGCTCCAGGTTCATCTACCTCATTAGAACTAACTCAAATGCATTCTTTTTTTTTATAGCTGAATAATATTCCATGTGTATATGTACCACAACTTCCCTATCTATTCATCTGCCAATGGACATCTAGGTTGTTTCCATGTCCTAGCTATTGTAAATAGCGCTGCAGTGAACATTGGCATTCAGGTATCTCTTTCAGTTCTGGTTTCCTTGGTGTGTATGCCCAGCTGAGGGATTGCTGGGTCACATGGCAATTCTATTCCCAGCTTTTTAAAGAATCCCCACACTGTTCTCCACAGTTGCTGTACCAGTTTGCATTCCCACCAACAGTGTAAGAGGGTTCCTTTTTCTCCACATTCTCTCCAACATTTATTTTTTGTAGACTTTTTGATGATGGCCATTCTGACTGGCATGAGATGATACTTCATTGTGGTTTTGATTTGCATTTCTTTAATAATGAGTGATATTGAACATCTTTTCTTATGTTTGTTAGCCATCTGCATGTCTTCTTTGGAGAAATGTCTGTTTAGGTCTTTTGCCCACTTTTTGATTGGGTTGTTTGTTTCCCTGGTATTGAGCTGCATGAGCTGCTTGTGTATTTTGGAGATTAATTCTTTGTCAGGTGTTTCATTTGCTCTTATTTTCTCACATTCTGGGGGCTGTCTTTTCACCTTGTTTATGGTTTCCTTCATTGTACAAAACCTTTTAAGTTTAATTAGGTCCCATTTGTTTATTTTTGCTTTTATTTCTATTACTCTATGAGGTAGGTCATAGAGGATCTTGCTGTGATTTATGTCACTGAGTGTTCTGTCTATGCTTTCCTCTAAGAGTTTTAGTTTCTGATCTCACATTTAGGCTTTTTAATCCATTTTGAATTTATTTTTGTGTACAGTGTGAGAAAGTGTTCTACTTTCATTCTTTTACATGTAGTTGGCCAGTTATCCCAGCAGCACTTGTTGAAGAGACTGTTTTTCCTCCATTGAATATTTTTGCCTCTGTTGTCAAAGACAAGGTGTTCATAGGTACATGGATTTATCTCTGGACTTTCTATTTTGTTGCATTGATCTGTATTTCTGTCTTTGTGCCAGTACCATATTATCTTGATAACTGTAGCTTTGTAGTATAGTCTGATATCAGAAGGTTGATTCCTCCAGTTCTATCCTTCTTTCTCAAGATTGCTTTGGCTATTTGGGGTTTTGTGTTTCCATACAAATTGTGACATGTTTTGTTCTAGTTCTGTGAAAAATACCTTTGGTAGTTTGATAGGGATTGCACTGAATCTATAGATTGCTTTGGGCAATATACTCATTTTCATTATATTGATTCTTCCCACCCAAGAATATGGTATTTCTCCATCTATTTGGAAACAGCACACTTTCTGAACAAGAGAAATACCAACCAAAAGGCTGGTGCTCAAAGGCTGCAAAGTCTTCAATGACAGAGCATTGTGAAGTGGGTCAAGTTTAAATATGCTTCATGCATCTCAGTGGAAATAGCTTTTCCTACAGCATAAAAAGAAAGCGAAGTTGTTCAGTCGTGTCCAACTCTTTGCAACCCCACGGACTGTAGCCTACCAGGCTCCTCTGTCCATGGGATTTTCCAGGCAATAGTACTGGAGTGGATTGCCGTTTCCTTCTCCAGGGGATCTTCCTGACCCAGGGATCGAACCCCGGGAACCCAGGTCTCCCGCATTGTAGACAGGCGCTTTACCGTCTGAGCCACCAGAGAAGTCCTACAGCATAAAGAGGCAGTGTAAATGGAATTTGTATTGCTACCCCAATGCATGTATTCTTTTGCAAATGGTGAATGCATTTGATTATGTATGCATGTGGATTTGATATATCCACTTGAAAACAAGCTTAATATTCTTTTAAATAACTTATTTTAATTAAATCATATACTGGAATTCATTCTTGTGCATATTCCTATGATGGCATTCTTCAATAATTATCCTGGGGTGAAAAAGCAAAAAGTGAAATGTGGTATTTATTTAACTTTATATATATATATTTATGTTCCAACATAGATCAAACTTTTGCATATATGTTATTTTAATTTTGTATAATGCACATGTCAATATTATTTGTGAAAACATACCACAAACCATATTCCCTGGACTTAGTTTGCATGCTGCAAGAAACTATTGCAAGTCTATGTGATATGAAGTGTGACTGTATTATGGTTTTGAAGACTATATTTGGATTTTTGAAGTTCAGCAGAACTGGTTTTTAATCTAGGCCCTGTAATTTCCTAGCTGTGTGATCCTGGGCAAGTTCTGCATAACGTTCATCAGATGTCCTCTTTGGTAAAGATGGGAGTAATAATAGCCACTTTTCACAGCTATTGTGAAGGTTAAATGAGAAAGTGTATGAAAATGCCTAGCACACAGTACACATTCAGCAAAAGTTAGCTTCCTTCCTCCAGCATGACTTCCATTTATTGTAGTGATGGCCCACAAGCTATATCTCTACTTTTATCAACATTTATCTATAGAATCTAACATATATATGTGCATATGTGTACATAAATACAGAGGTATATATGTGTATATGTGTGTGTTCACACCCACACATCCATCTATACTCATATAAGCAATCATGCTCATAATAAAACACATGTGTGTACCACCCCACTCTATACCTTCAGCATAGAGTCAAACCTAAGGAGGTATGAAATATTCACATATGCTCACTTTAATTCACAGGTCACCTTCCCTAGGGGGTCACATGGTAAAGAATCTGCCCACAATGCAGGAGACCTGGGTTCTATCCCTGTGTCTGGAAGATCCCCTGGAGCAGGGAATGGCTATCCACTCCAGTATTCTTGCCTGGAAAATTCCATGGATAGAGGAGCCCACTTGGCTTCAGTCCATGGAGTTGCAAAGAGTCAGGCACGACTGAGCGACTAACACAACACACACACACACACACACACACACACACACACACACACACACCTCCCTGCTTTGCCTTGATAATAGTACCTTGGGTGCCATAGGTGTATGCTAGCTCCACCTAGTGGAGGTTCCCACTTTCTGTCCCGTAGTGTCTCCCTGTGCTGCTCCAGCCATTGGCCCAACTCACCATTTTGCAAGCTGCCTGAATCATCATGGGCTTCCCAGGTGGCGCTAGTGGTAAAGAATCCACCTGCCAGTGCTGGAGACATAAGAGATGCAGGTTCGATCCCTGAGTCAGGAAGATCCCCTGAGGAGGGCATGGCAACCCACTACAATAGTCTTGCCTGGAGAAGCCCCTGGACGGAGGAGCTTGGCAGTCTACAGTTGATAGGGTCACAAAAAGTCAAACATCACTGAAGTGACTTAGCATGCTCCATCATCCTGAGAAACAACTATGCTTAAGAGTTCGTCTGTACTTCTATTTAGGCCTGTTCCAGTTTTCTTCTTGGGTATTTCTGGACACGAGTACATATCATTGAAATATTCCCACTACCCACAGATAAAGAAGAGACTTTGGACACCTCAGTCCACTGGGCCAACAGGGCATGAATGACTGTGAGTACATGAATCGTGTCTAATTCCATGTCTTCGGGATCTAGAAGGAAAACTCTGTGTCCTATAATGAAGGGTTCTTACATAACTAAGTTTAGGACTACTTTCTGTTTACACAAAAATATGCCTCAGACCAAACTATTCCAAAGAAATGAGCTGGTTTTGCTTTTCCTTGACTATGAAGGAAGCCAGGTTGTTTGTAGAAATTATTATTGCTATGCATCAGTTAACCATGGAATTAAGTCCTCATTTCCTTCAGCTAGTGGATTTAACGCACCCAGAAGATTAATAATAGTGGAGAAAACCAGGTCATTAGATCGGTGTCTATATAACCAATTTGTTTTGCAAGTTCTTCAACCCATTGAAAATTTTATAGGCAGCTGGGAAACATAGTAGATGAGGTGAGGAACTCTAGTTCAGATATTGTTGGTTGGCTATTTAAGCCAAAGAACTAGTAAACTCTCTTGAAAATGAGTCATGCCCTTATCAATGTTCTACTGAAATGGTCAGTTTAATTATTATCTAATTTCAGTTGTCCATATAACAACAAAGCATATACAAGTTGAGTAGGGGAGGAATGTCAACTTGTGGTCCTCACTTGCTCCCCTTTTGCCTCAAATCTTGGCCTAGGGCCCAAGCACATTTGCATTAGTCTGATGGAGTTTTCACTGCTTCACATCAGTTAGACCAATGCTATTGCTGAGTATGTTACCTACAGGCTCAAAAAAAAAAAAAAAAAAGTGGCAGAGCCTTCTTCCTAAGAGTCCCTGCTTCCAGGATGAAAGAAAGGGTGTTAGTAGAGAAAAGGTAAACAAGAGTGGCAGAGAAAGGCAAGGTAAGATTCACTGCTGGAACAGATTTGGCCCAAACTTTCTACTACTAAGTTAATAAGTCAAATATTATGAAAGAAGACAATAATTCAAACTAGAGGTAAGTAGATTGTTCTACTCTCTTTGTGTACCGTAAATGAGAATTGTATGAATTTACTCAACCTGACTCACATTGTGAGAACATAACTCCTTTGGAAGGGTTAGGTTTGTTTTGGCAAAGGTTGAATGCCCCATTTTGCCTTCCTGTTCTTCTGTTTAAGGGGCAAATGACGCTCATTTGACGTATCTTGTGAGAAATCGGCATCTCAGTTTCTGGGCTGGAAAGATAGAGGAGGAAATGAAAGCACCATGTTTTCATTAGGCTTGAAGTTACTTATCTGCAAAGAGCTTCTTCACCAACTGAATCTATTTGTCCATGTTCTGCCTCTCAGTACAGCTGCCTATGTCGTAATGTTACATTTTGTATCTAATATTTCTTGCCACTGTTTAGAAATCTTTGTGCCTACATTGGTCTTCATCAATAATTTTATGTAGCATAATCCATCACCATATTGGATGTTGGGGCAAGGAGAAAGGCATTACTTTGTCTTTCACTTGGTGTTCAGACAGCTCTCTCATATTGATTTCTTGGCTTGTGTGTTCATTAGATGATGATTTGCACTTTTCCTGTATTGTGTTTATCCAGATTATGTTTCAGATGCGCCTACAACATATCATCATTAACAACAAACATTTATTGAACCCTTATGGGCTGTGGATAAGGCTCCAGGCTAGGTGCTAGGGACAAGATGAATTTAATGTGATCCCTACCCTGGAGGATTTTATTATCTAGTGCACCATGTTTGTTAAAAAAAAAAAAAAAAAAACTTAATGGCTTACACCAAGTCAGTGCTAAAGGCAATAAATGCTCTTGGAGTTCAGGGACGGGAGTTATTGGTGTGGGCTAGTTTGGTCAGGGAAGGCTTTATGAATGAGATGAAATTTGAGTGTCTTCATAAAGGACGAGGATATTTTTATGGGATACTGAATATAATGAATTTCTGTATACTGCTGTAACAGGTTAAAAACTGAGTACTGCCTGTATCCTTATGAGATCAGACAAGATCAGGCATGTTCAGGGTAGTATGGCTGTAGTAATGCCTGTTTCTTTAATACAATTCTGTTATTAGTCATTTATGAACTTCAGACAGACAATCACCACTCACCCATCTTTCTAAAAAAGATATTTATTTACTTGGCTATGCTGGGTCTTATTTGCGATGTGCAGGATCCTCCATCTTTGTTGCAGCATGCAGGACATTAGTTGTGGCATGTGGGATCTAGTTCTTCAGCTAGGGCTTGAACCTAGGCCCCCTACCACGGGAGCCCAGAGTCTTAGACCACCAGGGAAGTCTCTCACCTGCTTTCTACAATACTTTTTGCAGAGTTTTATTGTTAATAGCCTCATGTACCTCATCATATACACCAAGGAAAAGCCAGCCAGTCTGTCAACTTTCTCATTAAGAGGTATCTGGGCTGTTTGCTGACTTTTAAGATTGTCTTTTACTTTGCCTACAATTTGCTCCAGTTTGTGTCAATGAGTGAAAGTCACTTGGTCATGTGTGACTCTCTGTGACCCCATGGACTGTAGCCTTCCAGGCTCCTCTGTCCATGGGGATTCTCCAGGCAAGAATACTGGAGTGGGTTTCCATGCATTCCTTCAGGGGATCTTCCCAACCCAGGGATCGAACCCAGGTCTCCCGCACCAAGGGTGGATTCTTTAAACTGAGCCACCAGGGAAGCCATTGCTCTAGTTTTTTTTTTTTCCTGCTAAAAGCTCTAATGAGGAAAGAAAAAAAAAATGTGGGGGTGGGTGGATATATTTAATGACTTCTCGAAGCAAAGTGAATTTTAAGGTAATAGATTAGGAAAGAAAAAAAAAGAATGACTTTCTCATAAATGTTGCTGTGCTAATCTTTAAGAAAACTCAAGTTTGACCTTGGAAAAGATATTAGTTCCCCAGGGGAAATATCCATTTATGAGCCATTGTAGGGCTTTTCTTCAATAAGAAAGAGACGGTCAGACATTTTTGAAGATTGAAAACTTTGCTTATTACTTTTGTGGGACTTACTAGTTCAACTAGATATTTACTTCGACTTATTGACAGAAAGCCTGGCAGGAAAACTGTCCATAGCCGGCAGTACCAATATTCGAGGGACTAAGCCCTGTGACTTTCCTAATGCCAGTTCTCTTTCCAGAATGCTCTCTGTGAATTATGTTATTTTTGAAAAAAATCTGTCTTATGACTTATTTTGGCTTTGGTGGAACAAGAGGAAAGAAAGAAATGAAATCCATATTTTCTTCCTTTCATTTCTTCATGTGGTGTTTACGTAGGGGACCCCTATGGCATACATAGTGTAACATTGCCCTGACCTCCTGGGTTAAACAGGGGAGAAAGGATGGATATTTACATACTCTAGGAATAGAGTTCTTTTCTATGACTGTTCTCCTTAATCCGATCAAGTGGTAATTGGATTTAAATTTTCTAATTAAATACAGTTCAACCTTTTTCATTTTAGAATAGCATCTGAGGTGTAATTTGGACAGATATTCAGTGAATGTGAAGCATAAATGTTCAATCAGGGATATTCCTTTTCACAAGAAGCACCTCTATGTTCCTTTCCCAAGATGGTTGGATGTGTTCATGGAGGGTTTACATGCCATGTGGAGGGAGTGGGAACTGACCTGCTTGCTATCTTCCCTGCTGATCACAGAGTGAGGCTGGTCTGTTCTGGTTCCTGAACACATTGTACTGGTGTCTGCCCACTATGGCTAATCCCACCTGGGTTTTGTTTCATTTTTTGTTTGTTTGTTTTGGTGGATCCTGTGCTTCACTTACACCATCAAAATATATTGTTACTAATATAACCATGGAGAAGTTTCTGTACTTCTTCTTTTTTTTTTTTAATCCTTCTCATCTAACCTAGTATTGTAGGGCTCATTATCTTCGTGTTCACCCCACGTTAGAGTCTATGGGAACTCAGAGGACCTCTTCACGCAATGCACAAGTCATGTAGAGACAGAGTGCTTGCTCTTGGGCTCCTCTAGTTGAGATTTCTCCAGCCGTCTTAGGTATAGAGGGACAGAGCAGCATCAGCCTGAGTGTTCTAGAAGACTCAGACTCTAGAGTCTAATGTGTTGGGTCAATTAACTCCACATCCTTGATCAAGGCCCACAAAAGTCTGGGCTTTTGATTCTAAGGGAATCTGACTATATTTTTACCCTGGGAGTATCCACACAAAATCCTTCTCTCTTTGCCTGGAATGCTTTATTCTTATCTTACCTGATAGAAACTTCCCTACTGTCTCTAATATCTATAGTAAGAGTTAGGGTAAAGTTTTGCTGCTGAGTTTGCCAAGCTTGGTTTCTGATCTTAAGGGAAGATTTTGGAATTTAGTAAAACCTGTCTCTCTTAACCAAGGCTGATTTTGAAAACAAACAACTTTTTATCAATATGGGACTCAAAACCCAATTTTCTCTATTTATTTGTATTCTTGTTTTAACAGTTCTAGTCATCTCCAAAGCAACTGATGGCTCTAACAAAATAGGGAGAATGTGTGAGAATACACAAAAATATATATTGGCTATGTTATAAAGTCTACCTAAAACCACTGAAAGAAAAGGGCAAGGCTCTGAACAGTTACTTGACTGTGATTGTAGTGGATTCCCTGGTGGCTTAGATGGTAAAGAATCTGCCTGCGATGCAGGAGACCTAGTTTCTATCCCTGAGTTGGGAAGATCCCCTGAAGAAGGGAATGGCAACCCACTCCAGTATTCCTGCCTGTAGAAGCCCATGGACAGAGGAGCCTGGTGGGCTACAGTCCTTGGGGTTGCAAAGAGTCTGACGTGACTGAGCGAGTAACACTCATGGTTGTAGTGAGAGTACAAAGTTGGACCACAGTGGGTTGGAATAATGAAGAATGGCTCCTCAGAGGCAGTGGAGCTTGATTTGGATCACAGGGATAGAAGAAGTAGGATAGATGTGAAGAAGAGGGAATGGATTTTTAATCAGATTTAATACTTTCTTTCCACATGCTTCCAGAGCTCTGTATTTATACTTCATATACAGCTTTTAGTGGTTTTTTTAATTAATTTTTTATTGGAGTATAGTTGATTTACAATGTTGTGTTAGTTTCTGTTGTATAGAAAAGTCAGTCGATTATACATACATACACAAATATGCACTATTTTTAAAGATTCTATTCCCATATAGGACTTACAGAATATTGAAGAGATTTCCTTGTGCTATACTGTAGGTTCTTACTAGTTATGTTGTGTGTAGTAGTATGTATATGTCAATTCCCGTCTCCCAGTACATCCTACCCCTACCCTAACCCTCACTGTAGTTTTGATTTTTATTTCTCTAATAATTTGTGGGGCTTCCAATGTTGAGTGTATTTTCATGTGCCTTTTGGCCATCTGTATGCCTTCTTTGGATACACATCTATTTACGTCTTCTGCTCATTTTTTGATTGGGTTGTTTAGTTTTTTGATATTGAGGTGAATGAGTTGTTTGTATACTTTGGAGATTAATCCCTTGTTGGTTGCTTCATTTTCAAATATTTCTTTCCCCCTTTCTGTGGGTTTTCTTTTTGTTTTGTTTCCTTTTCTGTGCAAAAGCTTTTAAGTATAATTAGGTTCCATTTGTTGATTTTTGTTTTTATTTTCATTACCCTCAGAGATAGATCAAAAAGGTCTTGCTGCAATTTATGTCAGAGAGTGTTTTGCCTATGTTTTCCTCTAAGAGTTTTATAGTATCTGTCCTTACATTTAGGTCTTTAATTCTTTTTGAGTTTATCTTTGTGTATGGTATTAGAGAACGTGCTAATTTCTATCTTTTACACATTGCTGACCAGTTTTCCCAGCTCCACTTATTGAAGAAACTGTCTTTTGTCCACTGTATACTCTTGTCTCCTTTGTCATAGATTAGGTGACCATAAACATGTGGATTTATCTCTGGGTTTCCTATCCTGTTCCATTGATCTGTATTTCTCTTTTGTGCCAGTACCATACTGTTTTGATTACTGTAGCTTTGTAGCATAGTCTGAAGTCAGGGAACCAGATTCCTCACACTCTGCTTTCCTTTCTCAAGACTGCCTGGGCCATTCTGGGTCTTTTGTGTTTCCATACAAATTACAAAAAGTTTTTGCTCTAATTCTGTAAAAAAAAAAAAAATGCAATTGGTAATATGACAGGGATTGAACTGAATCTGTCAATTGCTTTAGATAATCATTTTGACAATATTGATTCTTCCAATCTTAGAACATGGTATATCTATCTGTTTGCATCATCTTTGATTTCTTTCATCAGTTGTCTTATAGTTTTTTTGAGTATAGGTCTTTTGCCTCCTTGTTGTTGTTTAGTCACTGAGTCATGCCTGACGCTTTTGTGACTCCATGGACTATAGCCCACCAGGCTCCTCTATCCATGAGATTTCCCAGGCAAGAATATTGGAGTGGGTTGCCATTTTCTTCTCCAATTTGCCTCCTTAGGTAGGTTTATTCGTAGATATTTTATTCTTTCTGATGTCATGAGGAATGGGATGATTTCCTTAATTTCTCTTACTGACCTTTCAATTTTAGTGTACTGCAAAGCCAGAGACTTCTGTATATTAATATTGTCTTTTGACTCTTTTGGGTCTTAGCTGCTGCATGTGAGATCATTCACTGTGGCATGTGGGCTCCTCTCTAGCTGTTGCATGTGGGCTGCGGAGTGTGTGGGCTCAATAACTGCAGTGTGTGCTTAGTTGTCCTGTGACGTGTGGGATCTTAGTTCTCCCACCGGGGATTGAACCTGCATCCCCTGCATTGGAAGGCAGATTTTTAACCACAGGACCACCAGGGAAGTCCCTGTGTATTGATTTTGTATTCTGCAACTTTATCAAATTTATTGATGAGCTCTAGTAGTTTTCTGGTAGCATCTTTAGGGTTTTCTATGTTTAGTATCATGTCATCTACAGACAGAGACAGTTTTACTTCATTTACAACATGGGTTCCTTTTATTTCTTTTTCTTTTCTGACTGCTATGGCTAAGATTTCCAAAACTATGTTGAATAATAGTGCTGAGAGTGGACATCTTTGTATTTTTCCTGATCTTAGAAGAAATGCTTTCATTTTTTCACCACGGAGAATGATGGTTGCTGTGTGTTTGTCATATAGGACTTCTATCATGTCGAGGTAGCTTCCTCCTCTGCCCGCTTTCTAGAGAGTTTTTATCATAAATGGGTGCTGAATTTTGTCAAAGCTTTTCTGCATCTACTGAGATGATCGTATGGTTTTAGTTTTTCAGTTTGTTAATATGGTGTATCACATTGATTGATTTATGTATGTTGAAGAATACTTGCATCTCTGGGATTAATCTCACTCGATCATGGTGTATGATCCTTTAGTGTGTTGTTGGATTTGGTTTGCTAGTATTTTGTTAGGGATTTTTGAGTCTATGTTCATCAGTGATATTGGCCTGTAATTTTTTTTTTAATGATATCTTTGTCTGGTTGTGATATCAGGGTGATGGCAGCCTCATAGAATGAGCTTGGGAGTGTCCTTTCTTTTGTTAGGACAGTTTTTATTGTCTCTAAGTTACTCATGGGTATACCTTACTATAAGATAATAAATTACTTGCAGAGAGGGGCAAAAACTTTTTGTATTTACATCTACAATATTACTTAGCCGTGTGTGTGTACACATTAGGTCTTCATATACATTTAAAATGTAACATGTTAAAACCTTAGAATTTAAAATTTTCCCCTTAGCTCTCTCTTTTAAAACTGCTGAGTTCTTTTACAAAACTCCTGTATTAAAGAAAAACACTTTAAAAAAATCTGAATAGAGATTTACCTTAGATATTCTTTAATATATTACTCTCTTATCTTTCTTGATGTCCCACCCTTCTTATCTATGGGATTTCCATATATTGGTCACCTAAAGTTGCTATTTGTTTTTTTGTGTGGTAAAATATGCATAACATGAAATTTACCATTTTGACCATGCTCCACCCCCCTGATATTCAACCAGTATTTATTACGTGCTTACTCCATGATAGGCAATGTGGTGAGGGTGGGGATGAGTTCGAGCCGCAAGAGGACAGTGGTGCTAGTTTCCTGACTAGTAGATTGTCTCAGTCATTTTGCTTGTTTCATCCTGATTCTGTATTTCATATTCTTTATTTAAGTCCTGAAAATTAAAGTGCTATAAATTCTCAGGATTGGGTTAAGGCAGTCACTTGGTGATCAGATGGTTATAGGGCCACACAGTCCAGGAGTCAACAGCATTTCAAGACAGAAATAAGTCATGGAAGAGACCAAAGTCACCAATTCACAAGACCAAGATAAGTCTTCATTTGTGGTCCTAATGTTGACCCTAGGTTTACGCAATCTTTTTGCCCTTACAACTCCACCCTCTAAGGCCAAACTGTGGACCACAGCAAGCTGTGTTGATTTCTTTCTTTCTTTCTTTTTTTTTTTTTTTTTGTTTTTGCTTGAACACTTTTAAGTGTACAGTTCATTGGCTTTAAGTATATTCATGTTGTTTTGCAACCATTACCACAATCCATCTCTGAGGTTTTCATCATCCTAAATTAAAACTCTATTCATTAGACAGTAAAACCCCATTTGCCATCCCTCCCCAGACCCCTGGTAACCAATATTCTACTTTCTGTCACTATGAATTTGGCTACCTAAGGTACCTTATATAAGTGGAATCATACTGTAGCTGTCCTTTGGTGCCTCTTATTTCACTTTGCATAATGTCTTTAAGGTGTGTCAGTATTGTAGCATGTGTTAGAATTTCCTTCCTTTTTAAGGCTGGATACTATTGCATTGCTTGTATATACCACATTTTGTGTACCCATCACCTCAAGTTTGTGGTGTAGATAAAATGCTCATTACCATCCAATAGGCACTTATATGCATCTCTGGGTATTATTTGGTAACTTGATTCTTTTTATATTGTGAAATACTTGGCCATTTGATGAAAGAACGTTAAATATGATCCTTTCTAAAAAGAAAGAATGTTACTAGAAATAGCACTTCCTCTAATGCCACTAATAGTACTTTTAAGGTCAACTAGGGTAGTAGCTTAGATTTTTAAAAGAAAAGCAAAGATGTTTTTATTTTATATCTTAGTTTCCTTTATTCTGTAAGTCATTGAAGTGGCTAGAGACATCAAGCTGATGTTCCCCAGGCCAATAATGCTGAAAGATCCTTTGCACAGAAGAGGTGCCGAAGGTCAAACTTGTGAGTGCTTCTCCTAGTGGCACCCTGCAGATTCTCCTGTTACACACACATTTTAAAGTCTCTGAAAAGTTTTGCTGCTTAGAGAAAACAAAAACAAAAAACAAAAAGTCCTCATGCTTCATTTACTTTATCTAGCCTTTTCCAAGTACATCTTCACTCAAAATAATTTTTCAGTAGTTATTTTGGTAAAACTTCAACGTGTTCTGGATTAAATCAAGGTACAATCTTTAGAAGATGGCAAAAGTGAGAGCGCCTGAAAAAGTGGGTCCTCTCAGAGCCTTGAGCCGAGTGGATAGTGACACACAGACAAAGAATTTCCCCCTATGTTTGCATAATTAAGACAAAGGCACTTAGATTCATAGTCAGCTAATTCATTTGTTACTTGTTTAAAAAAATTATTTAGCTAAACTCAAGAATTTATTTTGTGTCCACATAAAGAACACTGAGAAAAAGATGTAGGAAATAGTATTTTTTGCCTACACTTTTGTGGATGGGATAGTAATGTTATTTAAATAAATTTATTTAAAAAAATAAAATTTATTTAAATACAAAGTTGCTTAAATCAAGCTTTTCTCAGTCTTTTGATCTGTGAAGCAAAAAATAAAGAACTGAGTCTTAGCCAAGCTTTCCTTAAGTGGTAGAGTCCATTAAAGGGAAGGAGGTGATAGGTTGAAGGAGATTATCAGAGTTGTGGGTGAAATATTAAGGGAGCTCACAGGAAAAGATGCATTTGAAAAAGAGGAAGAGAACTTTTCAAAAATCAGTTTTATGTTTCTGTAGACCTCACATGCCAATTACTAAGAACTTTATAACTTGGTAAGTTTCTCATGGTTTTTAAACTCTGTTTTCTGAACTTTGCTGATTATGCATATTTAGCTTACTTTTAAGCAAGCAAGAGGGTTATTGAGGGATGGGGGGACAGGAAAATAAATTCAGAAACTATATTTTAAGAATGAGAGTGTCCTTGCAATAAAAAGGAGTGGGCAGCAATGTATAAGGAGAGCCGGGAGGCAAACAACCAACACACAAAATCAAGAGTAAATAAACTGTAACGCTATTAAAGTTTAAGAGGTAGTCCCCAAGGCGGACACTTGTTTCGGGTTAAGGCTGTGAATCTTAATTCAAAGATAGATGTTCTATAGGGAACTAAGTTAATGTAGTCAGGTTTTCTGACCACTAGTCAGCATGCAGTGGATACTTGGTGTTATAAATGGTGATCTTAGAACTCAATAACATTATTAGATTAAATTAAAAAATTGATGTTGATCTTTACCAGGTGAAGTCATTCATAACAGAGCTAGAAAATACTACTGGTAGTAAGCATGTAGATGATTTGAAAGGTGGAAAATGCCATAAGAACAAAATGCCACCCAGTCATATTTAAAGCAAGCCACCTAGTTGAGTGACCCTTCACTGGGTTTATCTTGCAGGAGAGTTTCTCTGACATAAATGTCATTTAGAAAGAAATGCCAAGTCTTTTAGGTAATCAGAGGTACCCAGATAATTATGACTCACAGACTGAATGTCAGTTCTGTTGTTGATGGTCATTGCTCAGTCCTAGGTTTCTGAATTCTGTGAAAGGCATTATTTATCAAATAAAATATTTCAGGCAGCCATTAATTCATTGAACTGAGACAATGGTTTTAAATTTACCTGATTTAGGTTTGACTCACTTAGGCCCATAAATGAGTCTGTTGGTAAGCCTGTCTATCTTCCTGATGTCACAGGCCTTAGGCCTTGGGACAGGCCATGAAGCTATTTGGGATACAAGCACGATGGCATCTGCTGAAGATATGTGGAAGCCTGCACTGGAACTCTGAATCATCAGACTTAGAAACTGATCTTGAACCAATTCAAACAAAAAAGAGAACGTTGGGATCTGTGTGAGTTTCCTAGGGCTGCCATAGCAAAGTGCCACAGACGAGGCGGTTTAACAGATGTTTATTTCTCACAGTTCTGAAGGTTAGAAGCCCAAGACCGAGGTGTCGGCAGTTTGGTTTTCTTTCTGAGGCCTCTGTTCTCAGCTTGCACATGGCTGCTTTATCTCTGCATCCTCACGTGGTCTTTTCTCTGTACTCGTGAGCCCCTGGTGTCTTTCAGTGTATCCAAATTTCTTGTTCTTATAAAGACATCAGTCATACTAGATTAGGGTCCTCCATAACACCTTTATTTTAACTTAATTTCCTCTTTAAAAGTTCTATTATCAAACAGAGTCACTTTCTGAGGTACTGGGAGTTAGAGATTCAACATTTGAATTTGGAAGGGGGCACAATTCAGCCTCAAAATATGGTCATTGCTCAAATCTTCTGACTGGCAGGGCAAGAGCTTAACTGGGAAAATAAGAGATCAAACGTGGTCAAGATTCTGTTCCTCTAAATGCCATTCTCTCTCTGTCGGCTTCACCATTCTAGAAGTGCTTCTCCATAGGAGGGAACCACGGCCTCCGGCCTTGCTGACCTCTCATCTTTAGTACATTATTAGGGAGGAAAGGAAATGCCTCTTCCCAGCTTGAGTTTGAAATATCCTGGAGAAAGCCACTGATTGATCTATCTTGCATCAGGTGGTTTTCCATGAACCAGTGCAGCCACAGCTGTGAGAACTTTGGTTCAAATTCAGCCAGAGCCCATGGCCACTGGCTGATCAGTCACTGCAGATCACTGCAGATCAGTCACTGCAGCCAGGGAGACAGGATTTTACCAAGATAGTATCCCTCATCTGGAACATAATTCAGGAAGAGGAGTCGTTCTTCCAAAGTACCTTACCACAGGGGAAGTGAGATCCAATCAGGCACTCCAGTGTATCTTTGGGGAAGTCAAACATATTTCAATGCAACGTCAGAAAGAACTCTGAATAGTGGTCTGCTGCTGCTGCTGCTGCTAAGTTGCTTCAGTCGTGTCCGACTCTGTGTGACCCCATAGACAGCAGCCCACCAGGCTTCCCCGTCCCTGGGATTCTCCAGGCAAGAACACTGGAGTGGGTTGCCATTTCCTTCTCCAATGTGTGAAAGTGAAACGTGAAAGTGAAGTCGCTCAGTCGTGTCCGATTCTTCGCTACCCCACAGACTGCAGCCTACCAGGCTCCTCCATCCATGGGATTTTCCAGGCAAGAGTACTGGAAAGGCTTGCCATTGCCTTCTCTGGAATAGTGGTCTAAGGTAACTCTAATCTGGAAAGATGCAAAGCATGCTAGGGCAGCACTTGGTAGGAACATCCAACAGGGTTTTGAGGAATCATTAAAGACAATGACCTTAAAGAAAATTCCCAGGAGGAGAAGGCTCACCAAGTGGAGTGAGGCATAGAGAAGAAATGCAAAGTTTTGTGTGGGAAGTTTAGGGAGCTTGTAGGTATTTCAACATGGTGGAGTGAAATGTAAAAGTTGAGACTAGAGAGTCCATGTCTTAAGAACAGGCAGTTTGAAAGGCCCACAGTGGATCCAAAGTGATTCTGGGTGTCTTACTGTTGTCCCAATGAAACAACAAAGCTTAGAACTTCCATTAAGATAAAGGTATGAAGAAGAAAAGGGAGAAGGTAAAATAATTTGGTTTGGTTCTTCTTATAAGGTTTAACATTCCCTATTGAGAAACACTAGTTTGGGCTGTGACTCTGGACTAGGAACATCCCTTCTTTGGTTCTCAGTTTACTGATTTATTTCAAGTGAAAGAATTATTCTTGTATGCATTGTTAAAACCCTGCCAGGTCAGCTGGTTGCTACCTACCTTTCTATCCAACAAATGTATATCTTGAATACTGATTGTTAGCTCCAACTGGCCTTAGTGCTGACCTCAGTTTTGTTTTAAGAAGGTTAAGTGCCAGAAGCCCAGGCACAGCTTCTCAGAAGATATGTGGTCTCTCTCTCCCTCTTTTTTTCCCTCTTGGCTGTGCTGTGTACATTGCAGGATCTTAGTTCCCTGACTGGGGACCAAACCCAGATTTTCAGCAGTGAAAGCAGAGTCCTGACCACTGGATAGCCAGGGAATTCCCCGATCTCAGTTATAGAATGCAAAGATCTGTATTTGGCCTGGGTTTTGTCTATGAAAAACTGCAGACAAATAAGGCTTAATGTGAACAATAGAATAATAGTGCCAGGTTGCTGTACTTTCACAAACTAACATGTGAAAGATAAAAAAATTCTGATTACACTCAGAGCAAGGGCATTTAAACTGAGGTGGTGAGAAAAAGTTCACAGAATGGTGGGATTTCAACTAGTCCCTAAGGATGGTTGTGATTAACATGGACAAAGACAGGGGGTGAGGTCATCGAGAATGGGGATTGGGCATCAGCTGGAGGGGGACTGTGAGCAAGGGAGGAGAAGTGGGAAAGGCCAATGTTTATCCCAGAGTCACTCAGGCCTGCAAAGGGCACTCCTGCCCTTCTGGATAGCACTTCACACTATCTCTGGAATATTCTAGACTATTTTTATCCTATTGCTTGACACTGTATATTATCTTCTGGAGATCAACCTCTGCAGAGTTGGTCCTACACACAGAAAGCAGACACTTATGGAGCTTAATTGGAGAAGGAAATGGCAACCCACTCCAGTGTTCTTGCCTGGAGAATCCCAGGGACGGGGGAGCCTGGTGGCTGCCGTCTATGGGGTCACACAGTCGGACACGACTGAAGTGACTTAGCAGCATGGAGCTTAAATAGTGCGGATGGTCTCCCCATCTGTCTGCCCCTGAATTCCCTAATGATACTCAACTAACATCACTGAAAACCCTTTCCTCCCCTCTCAGTCCCACAGCGGGCCTCAAGGCTGCACTGAATGAGGAATACCTGAGCACTGCCATCTCTGCCATCACCCTCTCATCACTGATGATCCTAGCCACCTTGACTACAAGCCCGATAGTGCCACGACTTTTATAGTTATCCTTCAGTTTAACTCTTTCAATGACCCTATAAGGTGGGTCTTATATTATTATCTCCATTTTACCAAATGATGAAAATAACACTTAGAGATGTTTAGTGACTGGCCTACAGTCACAAAGGTGGTAAGTGATGGATCTGGAACTTAGACCCTGGCCTCTGATTGCAGGGAGCTCACAATCCCTGTGTGTGAGTGTGTGTGGGGGGGGGGGGAGTGTCAACAAAGGACGGGAGTTCAGGATGAGAAACAGCCCTACTATGGGTAGTATTTGCCATTACACAGAATATCCAAGCCCTCATTCAGTGATCCTTGCTCTGTCTTCCTTAACGGAGTATTTGGTTGATGACTGCGCTGGGGCAGACTCTGGATATTGAAAGATTTGGGGGTAGGGTTGGGCTCTAAATAAAATATAGAATTTTGCTAAATAAACGAGAAAGAAAGTATTTCAAGTGTAGAATTCCCATGGAACAATTAAGGATGTGGATATTACAGTGGAAAGATGAAGCTAGACCATGGGTGGAGGGACACAGAGGCACTGAGGAGGAGCATGGCTTTGGGGACAGGTAGAGCTGGGTTCCAGCCTTGGCCTTACCAAGTCCATGAGCAAGTTACAGGTTCCCTGAACCTTAGCTTCCTCATCTGTGAAATGAGAAGGGTAACAGTGAAGACTATTCTTTTAAAAACAGATTAAATTGTGCAAAGAGTTGGACATGACTTAGCAAGTGAACAACAACAAAATTCTGCAACAGTGCCGAGCAAAGAGTAGATTTTTCAATTAATGGTTAAGTCTACTTTTTAATTGGTTTTATAACTGAGGAGTAAAATTCTGTCCAGCTTCCTAGGCAGCTGGGAAGTGATCATTCCTACCTAGAAATTTCCACTTACCATCTATTAATAATTGATCCACCTTCCTCTGTCATCAATTTGCCTGTGCACTTATTTCACTGGTGAAAACTTACCTAACCCCTACCATGTACTGAGCACTGTGGAAGCAAAAGCAAATAAAAGAGGACCTGTGATGGATGTTTTATTTTTCAACGTATTTGTATGCATATGGCTTGTTTTCCCATCTAGAAAACAAGGAAAGAAAAAGTTTGAACTTGGGGAAAGCAAACACAGTCAGAAATTTGGGTCTTGGTAGATGGACAGTCAGAAGGAAACTCAAGCTGAGGTAGGTTCTTCTTATTTCCAACAGTTTTCATGGTGTGTGTGTGTGTGTGTGTTTGTGTGTGTATCTCATCGGTCCCTTGATTAGGCTTCCGTGTTATATCTCCACTAGGAGTCCTTACATGAGAGGCAGCCACTCTCTTTCCCACTGACCAGTGGGGACAGAGATGCCTCCTCACAGCTCCCAGAAGGTCTCTGACGCTAAGCCAGCCCTGAGGTCTAGAGACAGATCATCAGCATTGGTCAGAACCTGAGGCTGGGCTTTGGAGGCTGGCAGACCCCAAGACTCTTGGGCTCTTCTGCGTTGGAGTCAAGCTCCATGGGGCAACTCTGAGGAAACAGGGCCTTTGTGAAATGCTCCTTTGATGAGAAGCATAACATAAATACAAATCGCTATTAAGACAGCTTCTGAGGAGCCACTTCAATCCATTTGGGCACCTTTGATTTTATTCTCTAGTTGCTTTCCTTCTTTAAAAAAATTTAATAAGAGCATGTTTTCATCTGGCCTCATGGGAATAATTCATTTATTTCAAGTAATAATAAAGTTTCAGTATAATCCTTGGTTCCCAGAGAGGGAGGAGACTCTTTGAAGGATTTATTTTTCCCATCCTTGAAGTGCAGGGAGACCAAGCAGCTGCCATGGGGAGTAGTGGTGTCCTGGAACCCACTGCCATGGCAATAAGCAAAGTGTCGGGAGTCACAGGGAAGCAGGGGCATGGAAAACACTCTCAGAGCTCTCTTCTTTCCTTCTCTCTGCCTCAAGTCCCTCCTTCAAAGAAACCAAGGGGTAAACTACGATGAGGCCCCAGGTCAGCAGAGGAAACCAAATAGCATCACAGCCAAGTCCAACTCAGGCTCCAAAGTGGATGCCCATGAGGAGCAGGCCAGGCCAGATGGGTCTATTCAGAGTCAGATGTGGGGCTCTGAGGGCTCTAGAGGAGTGGGCTCAGCTGTGGGACACAGGAAGGGTTCGGAAATCTCCATCTCCAGTGGGTACTGGGGAAGGATGATAGCATCTCTACCAGGAAAACCAGGGTTATTTGACTATCTGCCAGCCAGTATTTTAAGTGCTTTATGTGCATTATCTCATTGAACATGTACATGAAGCACATACCAGTGTAACTCCCACATTATGGATGAGCAAAATGAAGCTTTTGGCAGTTAGATAACTTGTCTAAGGTCATGCAGCTAGTCAGTGATAGACCAGGATTTGAAACTGGTTGGCTCCAGAACCCAAGTTTGTAACCACTATATGCACTACCTCTCAGGCTGGATTGATTAGGGAAGGCTGATGGGAGTGGTGATAACAGTTGAGATCACTTTTGATTGCAAGCAATAAAAAATCTGAGTTATGGTGACTTAAGTAAACAGGAGTTGATTTTTCTCTCCTAATGAGAGTCTGGAGCTAGGCAGCTGCTGGTGCTCAATCAAACGCCATGGGTGGGGGGACTGTTCCTTTAACCTTTCTACATGCACCTTCTACTTTCTACCTTTTCATCCCAAGAAGGCCATACACATCCAGACATCACATCTGTATTCAAGGCAGGAAGACATAAAGAAGAAAGCCTGGTGCTATCACTACCTGTTTTCATCCAGCGGGGAAGAAAATGCTTTTCAGGACCAACCTCTCCCCAGTAAAAACAGACTTCTTAGGATGCACGGATGAGAAGGGAGTCACACGACCTCCCCTAGCTGGAAGGAAGGCTAAGGAAAGGAAAAATTTGTCTCTGTACTTTCTACATGGGAAGGACAGGAATGGCTTTATGCAATTGTTCCATAGCTTAAACGTGACCTGATCATCGGTCAGGAAGAGAGACAGGGAAATGCAAGTGCAAGACAGGAAGGTGCAAATACAAAGATGGCGAGGTCGAGCCAGGTCTGGATTCCAGTTTGTATGGAGAACTGGTGGGAGCACAGATTGGAAAGCCAGCTGGGGCTTGCATTACGGTTGAATTTAAGCATCCACTCTAAAAGCCACCTTCATCTTTTCAGTCACGAACTGTTGCTTCCATGCTCCTGTCAGCCACATTCTCTTGCTTTAACAAGACACGTGTGTTAATTACTTTAATTTGATAAATTTCAGACTTGCCCCCAAGGCTTGGGGATGGATTCGCAGTAGGAAAAAGGGCTCTAGGTTCCTGTATGAAGAGACCCTTTTGTCCTTCATTTAAAATAGATTGTATCACTTAAAATAGATAGCAGAAGAATTCTTCCTGTTCCACTTCCACTTTTTTTTTGCTTTTTCATTGAGAATGTCCCTTCTATAAAACAAGAGCAAATAGATAGAGGGAAAAAGAATAAAAGACAAAGACAATAGGGTTTGTGTTAGGTGAGAGGATATGAGGTGATTATTTTTATTGCAACATTTTCTTTGAAGTTGGCTTGTATTTTGGTAAAAAGTAAAGTATTTAAGGTCACTGAAAAAGACTATATAGTCGAGTTACCATTATGGTGGCTCTAGCAGAGAAATGTGATTGTCGAACCTTTCCTAGAGGCTGTCACCACAGGCCTAGGGGCACCCTCCCTGGGCTGTACCTGTATGTGGATGCCCTTCCTCCGCTTCCTGCCACCAGGAGAGGCTCTCTGTGGCTTTTGCATTCTTTCATCTCTCCGGATCTATTCTAGAGTCTTGGTGATTTAGAGCTCATGCCCAGGGAACTGCCACGAATTCAGGACTTGGGCCCTCAGGGCCGCTCTGTTTTCATTTCACTGCCAGTTTGTTTTATTGACGCCCGGATGCTCCGGCCTTGACCGCAGGCTCCCAGAGTGGGTACAGCCGCTCCTTCCACGGCAGCTTCTTGGTTTTCAGGTTCTCTTCCTGCTTGTTGAGCTGGCAGCGCATGGCCCATGTTTCTCGGGCTGTAGATGCAGGGGCTTGTACTTTTTGTCCTTACAGACTTTCCTGAGGTCCCCTTTCCGAGTCTGGTTAATGACAGTGAGCACACAGGCGATGGATCTGCAAACAACTCAGATCTTGGAAAGTTTGGAAGCCCGGGGCAGCTGGGACAGTGCTACCTTCGAGTCCTCCAGCTGTTCCAGCAGCTCATCCTTGCTGCGAAGGCCTCAAGCATTCTCTTGGCCACGGCTGTATAGCCTGCCTCCGCCGCCTTCTCAGAGGGAAAGCCTTCAGCGTCCCTCTTGGAAGAGGATTTCCTCTTCCAAGGGTCTCCCCCTTCTCCTCCCCTTCTCTCACCTGCAGAATAACCACAAGTCCAGAGTGTCTCTCATGGGGTCCCCTGTTGAGTTCTTCCCTGGCAACAAGCTGCCTTTTGCTTTCATTGCACCCTGATGTAAAACACTTCCCTTCACCATTTTCCAAAAGAAAGCTAATGGTGTTCAGCTCTCTGTACGCTCAGGACATGGACAGATGCTTTCGGGAGACACCTCAGGACATACAGCCTAGCTCTGGCTGCCTCACTGTACACTTCTCAGGCCCTACACCTTCCAATTCCAACACTCTTGTCGAGTGACTGTCATTGGTTATGGTGGGCATGCCGCCCCCGAGTGTGTGGCCCAGTCCACCTCTCCAGTGGTTTCTGTGGCTGAGAGCAGAGCCAGTGGGCCTGCTGGCCTTCCGCACCACACACTTCCCCTCAACACCATCACCACGTCTCCCAGGGCAGAAATCACAGTAACTGCTGAAATCTGGTGTCCGGAGACGCTTTCCAATTTTTAGTAAGACTGTTTGATTTGGCATGTACGTGTTTCCTGTACGTCTGTTCTGTGCATTATTGGCCTGTAGTCTTTTCAGAAAGCAGACAAAGCATAAACTTTAATAAGTGAAGCTCAAGGAGGCATGACTTGATCCATTCATTCATTTATCAATTTCTTCTCAAGGAAGCCCCTGTGCTGGGTTAGGGCCTGTGGTAGGTGCCAGGGATACATACAAACAGAAGCCAGTTTCTGCCTTCCAGAGGATTACAAGTCAGGAGTTAATAACTAAGGAGTCAAATGTTGGGGAAAAAATTCAGAATTCGAGATGTGAATAATCAATACACTCTCCTTAGAGTCAAGCTAGCGATTTTCCCCACAGGTTAGGCTTTTTAAAAACAAACGCTACCCCCTCCCCCTCCAGCCTTCCAACTCTTGCTTTCTTGGTGGATGAAGTGAAGCTGAATAAGTTCTCCCATGTCACTCCACAGAGAAACTTTCTCTAGCTTTCATCCACCGACAGATTAGAACCCTAGTGCTAGCATGGCCAGAACTTCATGATTTGTTTTGAACCCACTTTACAGCCTGTGTCCACCAATGCAGCCTCTGGCACTGGCCACGACGCCAACTCAAACTCTTTACCTTCCTTTAAGCAGAGAGGTGTTCCCACATCATTGTTCACGTCACTTCCTCCACATGGTGGTCTCTCTAGCTTCTCCACTCAAAATTCTACTCACCAGTTCAAGATCAAGCATGATCTGATCTAAGACAGGAAGATGTTTCTGTTTCCCAGGTGGATTCATCATTCCACTCTACGGAATGAACATGGATTTGCATGTTTGCTGGATAAATTTGAGCAAGTTAGTTAATATTCCTATGCCTCAGTCTCCCCATCTGAAAAATGGGATCAATGATAAAACATATTTCAAGTATCATATGATTGATATTAAATGCTATTTAAGGGCTATCATCAAAATTGTCGCCATTATCATTAATATGATAGATTTGTCTCACTCGTGAAGAATTAATCCTGGATGTCCTTAGATTGTTGTGATTTCTCCCCTTGTTCCTCCTGCGTTATTTCATGAGATCTGATTTTGTTTTTTTATTGCTGATCTAAAAGATTAACACAAATTTAATGACTTAAACAACACAAATTTATTATCTTACAGTTGTGCATGTCAGAAGTCCAACACAGACCAAAATCAAGGTGTTGGCAGAGCTGTATTTCTTTCTGTAGGCTCGAAGGGGGAATTTGTTTTCTTGTTTTTTCCAGCTTCTGAACACAGCCATCTGTGTTCTTTGGCTTATGGATCTTTTTTCCAGCTTCAAAGCCAGTAACACTACTACCAGCCCAACCATCCTCCTGTGGTCACACCTATGACCACAGCCAGGAAAGGGGCTCCAGTTTTGAGGAGCTGTGTGATTAGATTATGCTCTCCCAAGTCAGCTAATCCAGAAAGCTTCCCATCTCAGGGCCCTTAACCTAATCACATTTGCAACACCCCTTTATCCAATGTGGCATATTCACAGGTTATGGGGATTAGGATGTGGTTGTCTTTGGGGACCATTATTTGGCTTGCCACAGGAGCCTTGAGGATAGATCTTCTCTTTTCCTCCCAGCTACTCCTTATGGAGCCTGGCATATGAAAAGCTTTTAAGAAATGTAGCTGAACTGAATCCAATCCTCACAGAGTGTCAGGGCAGGGAGACTCAAAGAGAGTTTTGAAGAGTCTGTTGTTTTCCAGAAAATATTTTCCTAATATTATTTGTACAAATTATTGGAATGAATGGTGATGTGTTAATACCTCAGGCAGGGGGAAAAAAAAAAACACCTTTTCTGAGCTCAGTTTGCAATTATGTTAAATATTTAACAACAACAACAGAGCTAAATGTATTAGCAGGAGTCCCAAAGCCCAGTGTCTCACAGTCCGTATGCAGCCTGTGGGAACACCATGGGGTAAAATGGCGTTACTATCCAAGCTTTACAGACCAATGTACAGAGAATTTCATCTTCCATGGTCACAGGATAACCAAGTAATAAAATCTTGGCATCCTGATGATCAAGTTCAGGCTTTTTCGGGTGGTGACCCTAAAATTCCTTTCTTATCTCCCAGCCAGGATACTCTCATTTTTCCTTTCTCGTCACTTAAAATATGTCCAAAATATTGTCTTCATACTGTCTTTTGTGTTTTCTTTTAGAATGGCCATCAGGCAAATGGCATAAGCGAAAGGCAAGAGCAGGAGCAGTGCAGGCAAGTGGGGGGTCTGTTTCGAGGGGTGTTGATACATACCTCAGTTACACAGTGTGATAGGTACACGTGAGGAATCAGGCCATTCGTTCAGTAAGTAGCTACTGAGCATCTGTGAGTACTGTGGACATCCCAATGACTATCTAGGGCACAGCCCCTACCCTTGTGGAGTGTTTACAGTGTGGTAGTGAAAACAATCTTTCAAATAAGCAACTATATGTGTCAAGAGTATTACCAAAGAGCAAATATAAACGGCTCTGGGAAGAGACAACAGACAAAGCTGGAAGCCTTTCACATAACACTTTGAGAACTAGGCTAAAGGATTTCAACTAAGAGCCCACTGCAATAGTAAAAACACAAAATGACAAGAGCTTGAAGCAGGGTTGACTCTGGGAGCAGAAAAGGATCGACTAGGCCATGATACTAACACATCTCAACCCATTGTTCTAATTCTTTGGCATTCCAGTGACTATTTGGAAATGGGAAAGAACTAACCAAGCTTCGTTCCAGCTTTGAAGATCCATTTATCAAACCAGGGTACACCTGGCTGACATCATAGACAATCTCCTTGTGACCCAACTCAAGAAACTATAAATACATTGTGGGTTGTTACTTTAAAAAATCTGCTACATATTTGGCCTAATTGATTTAGTCACCAGGGGCTTTAAAGAGCAGCCAGCTGTCTCTAGGCTGGGTGTCACGGGAGTGCTATTAAGCAAGTGTGTGCCCCTTCAGAGGCACACCCTGCAAACCACAAAGGATAATATGATTAAAATATCATCAAGCTCTATGGACCGGGCTATTGGAGATGTATCAGTTCAGAAAGAGATCTGTGAAAAGAGAGGTTATAGATTGACTTCTTACACCCCTATTTTTCTCCAACGTAAATGCTTACAAGAGATTTTTCCTATTCAAAATGTGTTCTTTTAGGGCAAATATTTTCTTCTTGCAATTGTCTTTGAAATTACAAGAAATAATGGGTTTTCTAAGATCCTGTCTACTTTCTAACAACTTTCCAGCACTAACAGTGATTTGACAATGGAACCTGCATGTTGGAATGGCAGGGAGGGTCTGTCCCTGAAGGGACTCACACAGACCCTGAATGACCATCTTTCTGCTACATCGTAGAAGTGGTTCCTGTACTGCTTAGGAGATTCTACAACCTGACTTCTCAAGACCAGCTTTCTCCTAATCTAAACTCACTGGCTAACAGAAAGTTATTATTGAAAGACTGTCTTGTTCGTAATGAAATGGGCCCCACAAACTAAGCTTGTGTTGTGCAGGTGGTGTGATTCTTTGACCCTGATGAATGACCCTTGTTCTCCTGCTGTTGACGAAGATTCAACATGGGCATCAAAGTGCCTGAGAGCATCAGAAGAACCCAGACTCAAAACTCCCGAAGTTCATGGTCTTGTTTAGGATCCCTCCTGTGTGTCGTGAAAATGTTGATGAAGAAAGAACCATCTATGCGACTCTGAAAAGAAAAAGAGCCTTAGGCCGTGATGGGGTCATATTTTTGGCATGACTCAAATTCATGATTTCCTTTGGCTTGCTGGGTTGACTTTTGTCAGTGCCTTTCAGACTTATTTCCTCCTGAGGTTGTTTTTATATTTCTGGGTTGTCTCCCGGGTGCTTTTCACTTTCCACCCCACTCACTACCCCCACCCAAGATATTTGCCAGTAGTCATGGTGCCTTCATGTAGAAAGTGAAATTATTTATTTCCACACTGGCCTTTGCTTTTTTGGAGCAAGGGGTGATTTTAGGTGATTTTACCTAACAGAAAAGGGAGAAGTTAGCTCATTAGAAAAATGTAGACCTAGTATTAGACGAAGAGAAGCCACCTCAGCTACTCATTCTCTGGACTGCTTGTGGTCGTCCAGGCTTTATCAGAGGTAATGTCTTCATTGTAGACCTCCAGTCAGAGTCAGTTATTCTCCCTGTTTGAAAAATTAGGAAAAATTAAATGCTAAGTACTAAATTCCTTCATCTGCCTAACATTGTCAGGTTATTCAAGAAGCTCAATGGAAATATATATGCAACTTGGGGCTGAGGGTCTGGGCCACAGTCACTAAAGATTGCTGCATCTCCAGAGGGCTCCTGTCAGACTTTTTAGGTAGGGCGGCATCCCTGCTATGTAAGATGTGAGCACGTTTTGGAAGATTACCATTTATCTATGATTGTATATAATCTTAGAGTGTTCAAACACTCTGTTTCAGTGGGTTTGCATATTGGGCATCTTTAAGTCATCTTCTGAGTCTTGCTCATACAAGACATTCTATGACTAAAAAGAAAAATTGGAAAACTACTGATTTTAGTTGAATTCTCTCATTTCACATTTAGGAAACTGAATCTCAGAGTGGTTAAGTGGCTTCTAAAATATACAGAGTTTTGGAGGAAAAGCTAAGGAAACAACAATTATTTAAGTGGGAGATGGATATTATAAATTAGAAACATTGTCCCTGTGATTATTTTTATCTGTCATTACATTCTTTTGGCTTCCCCTCTGTGTTTGCACCACAAATCAAGTATGCTCTGTCCCCAAACTTCCTTGGGTAACCAGTTTTTATTCTCTACTTGCCTAGAAGTCAATTCAGAGCTTCTAGAACCAAACTCTATTTTTTATAGAAAGAATCATTTATACAGCAATTCTTTTTCTTTATTATCAGGCTTTTTTTATTTTTTGCTTTTTAAGATTCATGTTTTTATCACATACCTTACTTGATCCTCACAAATAAGTAAGATAGATGAAGCAGGTCAATTTGTAAAGCACATTGTATATATAGCAATATATCCATAAAAGTGAACTTGTTTTTCAACAGGAGAATTTATCTGCTATTTCATTTTATAGGTGGCACAGAAAGTCACTTTGGAACCTATTAAATTTGCCTCTTTCCTAAATTTTCCCTCCTAATTAGGCAAATATAAGATACGCGCTTTTTCCACATCCTGTTGTATGCTTAGCTGGAGAAGATCTGAGTCTGCATAGATGCCAAGACTTCCCCTGGGAGGCAAGAGAGACTAATAACTTAAATATCCCCTTTCATATCATCTGTGGAAGCTTGGAATGGGTCAGGTGATATCTGAAGGTGAGAAAGAAATTAAAACATCTGGAACTGTTAGTCTGGCCTCAACCCCAGGGCCTGGAAGTCTGGGGAAGAGTCCAGAAATAGGGCTCCTGGACATGAGTGTGTAACCACCGATGGCTGTAAGTAAGGGGGCACATATGAGGAGACCCACTGCAACCTACAACAGGGTCTGGACTAGAAAAGGCATCATCTCAGCTATAAAAAGAACACAAAGGATTGTGTGATGTGGAACCGTTTTCATGGCAACACCTGTGGCAACAGTAGAAATAAAGGCGATTCGACTGGGGACACATCAGGCTCCCTAGTTCTCTCCTGACATTTGGAGTGAAGACTGACCCCATTGACAGAAGTTCTTGGGTAATTCAAGAAGAAGAAGACGCAAGAGGGAACTACTAGTCTCCCTGCTAACCCACACATGCAGGATCCCCATGAAGGTGTCTTGGATTACCTGTAGATGAGGTATGGATAAGAGGAGGTATAGGTTCTAGGTAGGGAGAGTTTTAGGAATTTGCAAAGGTCACTGGCAGCCCAGGGCTCCTTTCCCAGCAGTTTCTGGCTCTTTTGACAGCATAGTGCACTCTACTCACTCCTAATGACTCTGCCTTAACCATGCTCCCCATTTCTCATGCCTTTGAGTGGAAATGTGACCTTGGAGTGGTGGCAAATCGTAAATCCTCTGAGTCTTTTTCCTGCCCATGAGTTGGCTGTTTCCCATCTAATTTTTCATACTGTTAGGGAGAGTTCTCGGAAAGCATTAGATGCATCATCTAAGGGCCCTTAAGCACAGCCCTGGAATGCTGAGAGCTCCAGTCCTGCTGGTGGGAGTCTGGAGACAGAAGATAATTCTCCATCTCTAGCCCCTTTCTGGAGAGGCTGATAGCAAGACCCAGGACACCTTAAGGTTTCAGCAGAGTCTGAGGGGCCCCAGGGAGGGCATTGTCCTGGCTCCTGCAGACCTCTGTTGTAGTTATTAGTATGCATGATAATGACAGTTTAGTTCTTTCCCTTGAAGATAGCTTTTAAATTTGCTCTGTTGGCCTCTTGATGAAATAGCTTCATGCATATTAATGGCTTCTTTTATTTACTGAACAGCACCATTAAGCACTTTGAAATACCAGATTCCACCCAAGGTCTCCAGGGAGACAAGCCAATATCTCTAGACTTACTGGATGAATGGGAAACTGAGGAAACAAAAACCATCCTGAAAGTAACACAGGAAGCCCCTTGACCACAGATGCTGTCTGTCTAGCAGGTGGTTATGGACTGGACTGGGTAACATTATGCTGGGCTTCCTCGTCCATCCATTCTTACAGCAGGCTTTTACTGAGCACTTGCTTTGGGTACAGCACTGCATGGGGCACTGAGCAGCAAGGAAGGTGAATATAATTATAAAGCTCAGGATGCACCTGTTTTCTATTCAAGGCAACCTGAAGGAGAGGTTAGAGTGGAGAAAGCAGTGTCTGAAATTAAGCTGGCACCACTGCTGCAGAATTTAAGGGATTTCCACGCCTAACTGCACAGGCTTCTTGATCTAATAACAGCACATCCAGGAGTGTGGCCATTGATAAAAAGAAGTTAGATACAGAAAACTTGGGAAGTATGTCCATGATATAGCATTAAAAGGGAAGATGGCCAACGATTTCATGTTTATTAACTATGTGTGTATGTTTATGAGTTTATATGCATATATGATGCATGTAGACAAACAGGTAGATAGATGATAAATAGAAGATCAGTAAGAGAGAGAAAGAGTGAGAGCAAGAGAGAGGAAACTAGAACTTCGGAAGAATTTATGTGCCACTAATGGCACTGGGGGGGGAGGAGTGAAAGGGCCACATTCTTGGTTTTTTTACTTCCCATAGTATTTTTAAAGTCATATGATCTTTTTTTGTGTTTCAGCATTTTAAAAATAAAATGTTCAAAAGTAAATACATAAAAGATGTAGTCCCGAACCTCAAGGACCTTACACCCCAAAAGAGCAGATAAACAAACATTAACTACACTATCAGAATAAAGACACTGCAAGTACATGAGAAGTGTTTACTTGAAAAAGTGTGTATAAGATAAAAAGGACACATGTTGAAAGAAATTTTCCCACTGGGAGTATTGACCAAGAACGTGCTTCTTTCATCACCACCAGAACAGTAGGTGCTAGTGAATGGCCTCTTTGGGCTCTGGGGTGGTGAGGAAGCACAAGCCAGCCTGGATCCTCCCTAGGAAGGCAAGTGTTGAACGGACCCTCTCAAGGTCCCTGTTCCAATCTGACTACCCTGCCTATCTGTCCAGAAGGGGTTCTCTAGGTGCTGAGGGCTGACTCAAGGAAAGATATACGTAGCTTTGCTGATTTAAATTTCCCCTGGAACTTTGAGTTTTCCTGACATGAGTCATGACCCAATCACAGGTAAGGTAACTGAAACCGATTTTGTATGTAAGCTCCTACGAGGGGACCCTGATGGTGGCAAACTTGTCGCTGTCACTCAGTGTGGGCTGCCCGCTCGGATCCTTCTGTGTGCTGGCTCCTACAGCTGTTGATGGAAACCATGCCCTTCTTAGTAAAGGTTCTAAGGAAGAAACACGCGTGGAGGGAAGGAGGGTACAGAGGGTGCCTCATTCTAACGAGAAAACCTAGGATGGCTTCACTGGGCAGGAAACATTGTAATTCCTGAAGGATTGGATTTTGATTAGCAGAGAAAGTAGAAAGGATTTCTACAGGAAGAAATGGAGAAGAATCCAGTATTAAACAGGAGTTAGCACTTAAATAGCACCTATATGTATAAGGAATGAATTAATCCAGTGAGATTAGTGTTCTATTATACCCATTTTGCAGATGAGGAAATTGAGGCACAGAAAAGTTACTTTCCTAGGGTCCCAGAAGGAATAAGTGGTATGGTTGAGAATCAAACCAAGGGCATTAGACCTCTTGACCTCTCAGAACCTTCTTGTAAACTGACAGATACTCTTGTTGTTCAGTCATGTCCAACTCTTTGTGACCCCGTGGACTGCAGCACACCAGGATCCCCTGTCCTTCACTATCTCTCGGAGTTTGCTCAAACTCATGTCCACTGAGTTGGTGAGGAGTGCTGGGCAACACTAGAGGTGAAAAAAAGTGCTGGTGCACACATCAGCTGCTCCCTAGCAGAGCTGGAATGGAGGCAGTAACTGTGGGAGGTGAGACAGGACTGCATCCTTGAATTCTAGGAAAAGGGCTGGGAACTTCCTCTGAGGGAGCAGGAAGCCACCAGACAGGTTTTTGGAATAAAACACCTGCTCTGAGCTATAATGTCTTAGAAAAAGACCTCTAGTGAGGATAGGAGAGGTGGGGCGGGGGGGGGGGGGGGAGGGAACTGGAGAGATGAAGGAGGTCATGAGGTAGGAGATTCTGGGGGCTTGAGTTGGAGTCATCACAGTTGAGAAGACAGTGGAAGAGAGACCTTGGTGGGTGAGAAACAGCCTTCCATGTGTTTCTGCTTCCTGGCCAGACCCTGGTAGGAAATGAATAGTGAAGATTGGTGTGCAGCCCAAGAACAGGTAACAATCGACCAGTAGCAGCAACGTTTTCAAGCAGTCCTTTGGCCTCCTTCAGACTTCAAATAACTTACTTAATTTTAAAAACAATCCTGCCTCAACAGCCTCCTCCTTTCCTCCAACTTTGAAGCTAGAAGATGGTTCTCTTCTAAAAGCAATATTTCAGAGCAAAGCCAAAAGCAACCAACAGAGCTCCAGCTATTCCTGGTCCAGGGTCTGAGGGAAGCAGCTTAGACAATTTCCTGAGGGGGTTTGGAAGCAGATGATGCCAAGCCCAGACCCAGTTTGCTCTGCTCCATTTGTAATGTCCTCACAATGTAAATTGCAAACATTACAGCCGGGCACTCTCTTTATGGCATACTTTCATCCTGAAATGTTCCCGTGCTACATTTTCATGTAACTTATGCACCGCGAATGTTGTAAAAACTGCCGTAAAAGTCAATATAAATGCAATAATGTCACGTCAGTCAAAGGCAGCAGAGCAGCCCTTTGAGCAAACAATTGGGAAACTAGAGGGAAAACTCAATTGCTCCATGTTGCAAATTGATTAAAGATATGAATCAGAAAATTAAAGGGCTTTTGGAGTTTAGGTTATTACTAACTGCTTTACTTTATGGAGCAATTACTTTGATTCTATCTCGAGTCCAGTAAAGCGACTGCCAGCATATGGTGAGATGGGGCTCTGTGTCTTTCTTATTAATGTGAATTACTCAAGATCAGCCTAAATGAATGCACATGTGCATCTTAGACATATGAGTTCGTTTCCTAAGCACTGTACTTAAAATTATAAAGAAATAATTAATAGCTAGGGTCAAACCTCTGTTTGACTAAACCTTCTCGGTGGCCAAGAAAACCAATCCTGTTTTCAAAGTGTGAGATGTTGCAGCAGTCACCTTCGTGTTTAGTTTATAATTTTTAGGCTCTTCTAGAAGGGCAGGGAAGCATAGAGTCTTGTCAACATAGTTAATTTGCACTACACCACATCCAGCCGGTTGAGTGCCGAGATGCTGTCCTCATCTAATTGTCTCAGTATCTGAAAGTCCATAATTAGACAGTCATTTCTTTAGAGCTTAAACCTTTTGGTACTAAGCTTCTTGTATAAGTATCATAAGATCAAATAAACTTAAGCTCAGGAAGAAAACATCTTAGCAATAATTAATATGGCCCTTTGGGCTCTGGCAGACAGGAAGCTAAGAGCTGAATTTAATATTCAGTTGTAGTAATTGCCCTGTGCTAGATTCCTGAGCTAGCGTGTAGCTAAGCACATTTAGCGGGTACTCAGTGAAGGATGGCTGAATGGCGGAATATGAGATAATGACTAACAGTCACTTTTATTATTACTTACTATGAGTGAGAGTTTGCAGGTATGCTAAGTGCTTCTAAACATTGCCATAAATTAATCTTAAAAATAGTCTTCTTAACTATTTTCATGACCATTTTACAGATGAGGAAGCAGACTCATAGAGGTTAAGTGACTCACCCATGTTCACCTAGCTGGAATTTGAAACCAGTACTCTGTGATTATAGAGCCAGCATTCTCAGCTACTACCTAAAGGGGACAAAAATAGGGTGGTCATAGGACTTGAAAGTTAATTTGGAAACAACAGGTATTAACTATCTCCTTACAGAGAAGAAAATTTTCAAATGAGTAGATTTTTTTTAAGTATTAATTAATTAATTAATCTGGCTGTGCTGGGTCTTCATTGCTTCATGGGCTTTCCTTCAGTTGCAGGCCGTGCACTCCATTTGCAGCGCACAACTTCTCTTGTTGCAGAGCATGGGCTCTAGGGTGCAGAGGCTTCAGTAGGGCTTCAGTAGTTGTGGCTCAGGGCTGTAGAACACAGGCTCAGTAGTCATGGCACCTGGGCTTAGTTTCGACATGTGGTATCTTCCCGGATCAGAGATCAAACCCATGTCTCTTGCATTCGCAGGCAGATTCTTTACCTCTGAGCCACCAGGGAAGCCCTAAAATGAGTAGACCTTGATTGTAAGCAGATTGAGAGTTTCAAGACATCTTTGGGGAAAATGGATAAGGCAGAAGGAGTGTTACTTAGCAACAGAAGCACAGACCAAACGAGAATCAAAGAGACTGGTAAAGGTAATGCCCAGCTAGCAGGGTCCAAGAGATGGGGCACCAGAGCATGGGCTTTCAGAGAAGGCACTGGCAACCCACTCCAGTACTCTTGCTTGGAAAATCCCATGGGCGGAGGAGCCTGGTAGGCTGCAGTCCATGGGGTCGCTAAGAGTTGGACACGACTGAAGCGACTTAGCAGCAGCAGCAGCAGAATAGGCTTTGCATATCACAGCCTTACTGACATCTGAATCTGAAGCCATTAACTCAAAATTTCCTTATTCTGGTACCATGCTGACCAGACAGTCTTCTAGTTTGCTTTTGGCAGGCCAGGTATGTGTGTCTACAGGCTGAAATGTGCTGATTGTACCCAATGTCACTGGCACAGGAGTTACAATGTTTGGGATAAATTAATTAATAAGTAGTCTGATTTACACAATATCTCTGAGGTTAATTAAAGACTGTTCCTGAACAGGCTACTCCTCGGGTGCTGACCAAGTTAGGTTTCTGAGTCTGTGAGGCTGACCCTGGTCTGCAAAATTTCTTGTGGTTAGGAAGACAAGCCTGGGAGCCCTTCCTCAATCCCTGGTTTCAAATTTTTACTAATCATTTTCTCTGCTTTCTTTTGTAATGACCCTGCATCTTCTGGTTGCTGTTTATTTGTTTGGCATTAGATGTGCCTTAAACATGAGCTATTTCAGATGCCTTTTGATTTAAAGGCATGCAACTTTGAAATAAACATGAATACACACACACACACACAGAATATATATTCTGTGCTGTAGTTTTGACAGCCTGAGCAAACTAAGACAGGTGGTAAGAAGGGATAATGTAACAAGCATGTATGCTCAGGCACTTAAGTCATGTCCAACTCTTTGTGACCCTTATGGACTGTAGCCTACCAGGATCCTCTGTCCATGGGATTCTCCAAGCAAGAATACTGGAGTGGGCTTCCATGCCCTCCTCCAGGGGATCTTCATAACCCAGGGATCCAATCTAGGTCTCCTGCGTCTTCTGCATCACAGGCAGATTCTATACCACTGAGCCACTGGGGAAGCCCCCTAATGTAACATAATCCTAGGTAATAAGAAACATAAATAAATATTAAATTAGTATTAGTCTCACAATAATGTACAATTTATTTTATTTTTTTTTTAGTTTAATTTTATTTTATTTTTAAACTTTACAATATTGTATTAGTTTTGCCAAACATTGAAATGAATCTGCCACAGGTATACATGTGCTCCCCATCCTGAACCCTCCTCCCTCCTCCCTCCCCATACCATCCCTCTGGGTCGTCCCAGTGCACCAGCCCCAGGCATACAGTATCGTGCATCGAAACTGGACTGGCAACTCGTTTCATATATGTACAATTTAAAATAATTTTTCATTGCTTTATCTCATTTTGAACCTCTCACTAACATCATAAAGCAGAAGTAACTATTAATATAATCCCCATTCTTCAGATAAGGTCCAAGAGAGATAAGTGACTTGTTTAAGATCATCCAGTTAGAAAGAGAAGACACTGCTTTCACAAAAGACTGCTTTACCTGCAACGACAGGAAAAAAAACAAACACGCTGCAGTCCAAAACATTTTTCAGAACATCTAACAGAGCACCTAGTGAAATGTATAGGTGTTTCTCTTCCTGACCCCTCTCCCTTCCAATTTCAGTTCAGTTCAGTCGCTCAGTCGTGTCCGTCTCCTTGCGACCCCATGAATTGCAGCACGCCAGGCCTCCCTGTCCATCACCAACTCCTGGAGTTCACTCAAACCCATGTCCATCGAGTCGGTGATGTCATCCAGCCATCTCATCCTCTGTCATCCCCTTCTCCTCCTGCCTCCAATCCCTCCCAGCATCAGAGTCTTTTCCAATGAGTCAACTCTTCATCAAAGAGTTGCCAAATGTGGTGGCCAAAGTATTGGAGTTTCAACTTTAGCATCAGTCCTTCCAATGAACACCCAGGACTGATTTCCTTTAGGATGGACTGGTGGATCTCCTTACAGTCCAAGGGATTCTCAAGGGTCTTCCAACACCACAGTTCAAGCATCAATTCTTTGGCGCTCAGCTTTCTTCACAGTCCAACTCTCACATCCATACATGACCACTGGAAAAACCATAGCCTCCACTAGATGGACCTTTGTTGACAGAGTAATGTCTCTGCTTTTGAATATGCTATCTAGGTTGGTCATAACTTTCCTTCCAAGGAGTAAGTGTCTTTTAATTTCATGGCAGCAGTCACCATCTGCAGTGATTTTGGAGCCCCCCAAAATAAAGTCTGACACTGTTTCCACTGTTTCCCCATCTATTTCCCATGAAGTGATGGGACCGGATGTCATGATCTTCGTTTTCTGAATGTTGAGCTTTAAGCCAACTTTTTTACTCTTCTCTTTCACTTTCATCAAGAGGCTTTTTAGTTCCTCTTCACTTTCTGGCATAAAGGTGTTATCATCTGCATATCTGAGGTCATAGATATTTCTCCTGGCAATCTTGATTCCAGCTTGTGCTTCTTCCAGCCCAGCATTTCTCATGATGTACTCTGCATAGAAGTTAAATAAGCAGGGTGACAATATACAGCCTTGACGTACTCCTTTTCCTATTTGGAACCAGTCTGTTGTTCCATGTCCAGTTCTAACTGTTGCTTCCTGACCTGCATATAGGTTTCTCAAGAGGCAGGTCAGGTGGTCTGGTATTCCCATCTCTTTCAGAATTTTCCACAGTTTATTGTGATCACACAGTCAAAGGCTTTGGCATAGTCAATAAAGCAGAAATAGATGTTTTCTGGAACTCTCTTGATTTTTTGATGATCCAGAAGGTGTTGGCAATTTGGTCTCTGGTTCCTCTGCCTTTTCTAAAACCAGCTTGAACATCTGGAAGTTCATGGTTCATGTACTGCTGAAGCCTGGCTTGGAGAATTTTGAGCATTAGTTTACTAGCGTGTGAGATAAGTGCAATTGTGTGGTAGTTTAAGCATTCTTTGGCATTGCCTTTCTTTTGGATTGGAATGAAAACTGACCTTTTCCACTCCTATGGCCACTGCTGAGTTTTCCAAATTTGCTGGCATATTGAGTGCAGCACTTTCACAGCATCATCTTTCAGGATTTGAAATAGCTCAACTGGAATTCCATCACCTCCACTAGCTTTGTTCATAGTGATGCTTTCTAAGGCCCACTGGACTTCACATTCCAGGATGTCTGACTCTAGGTGAGTGATCACACCATGGTGATTATCTGGGTCATGAAGCTCTTTTTTGTACAGTTCTGTGTATTCTTGCCACCTCTTCTTAATATCTTCTGCTTCTGTTAGGTCCATACCATTTCTGACCTTTATCGAGCACATCTTTGCATGAAATGTTCCCTTGATGTCTCTAATTTTCTTGAAGAGATCTCTAGTCTTTCCTATTTCTCTATTTCTTTGCATTGATCACCGAGGAAGGCTTTCTTATCTCTCCTTGCTATTCTTTGGAACTCTGCATTCAGATGCTTGTATCTTTCCTTTTCTCCTTTGCTTTTCGCTTCTCTTCTTTTCACAGCTATTTGTAAGGCTTCCCCAGACAGCCATCTTGCTCTTTTGCATTTCTTTTCCATTTAAGTAAGCCCTGTATAAAAATCTATATTCAAACACAAAGTAAATTCTAGGCCTATGTCAACATTTTAAGCAGAATTATCACTTTTCAAACAGATTATTTTTAAAGAAGTAAATTCCCCTTGTTCATTTAAAGTTTCACTCTTTCTTTAGAAAAAGTGATTTACACACACATTCCATAAACAAATATGGTGAAGAAAAAAATATAACTGTGCTGCTGCTGCTGCTGCTGCTGCTAAGTCACTTCAGTTGTGTCCGACTCTGTGCAACCCCATAGATGGCAGCCCACCAGGCTCCCACGTCCCTGGGATTCTCCAGGCAAGAACACTGGAGTGGGTTGCCATTTCCTTCTCCGACGCATGAAAGTGAAAAGTGAAAGCGAAGTTGCTCAGTCGTGTCCGACTCTTAGCGACTCCATAGACTGCAGCCTACCAGGCTCCTCCATCCATGGGATTTTCCAGGCAAGAGTACTGGAGTGGGGTGCCATTGCCTTTTCCGATAACTGTGCTAGAATCAAGCAAACACTGCTGAAGAGATACTGATAAGGAGAGTGATTGTGTAGCCACCTTTGATGGGCCGTGGAGGCCTGGAGTCTATACCCTGAACACCTCAGATTCTGGCCTCAGCTACTCATTTATATTAAGGCCTAAATGTGAGCAAGAGATTTAGTTGACAAGTATTTGTGGATTTCTCTGATAAACATGCACAACTTCATCTGCTGCTGCTAAGTTGCTTCAGTCGTGTCCAACTCTGTGCGACCCCATAGACGGCAGCCCACCAGGCTCTGCCATTCTTGGGATTCTCCAGGCAGGAACACTGGCGTGGGTTGCCATTTCCTTCTCCAATGCGTGCAAGTGAAAAGTGAAAGTGAAATCACTCAGTCGTGTCTGACTCTTAGCAACCCCATGGACTGCAGCCTACCAGGCTCCTCCATCCATGGGATTTTCCAGGCAAGAGTACTGAGTGGGGTGCCATTGCCTTCTCGACTACTTCATCTAACCCTTCCTAACTACCTTCCTCCTTCTAGAAATACATCTCTATCCTTCTCCCTTAATGAGTTCAAATGGAAGCTGCTATTTTCTAACAGATCCACCCTCTGATTAAGTGGAACCAATTACAGACCCTCACTCTGCTGTTACCAGTTGGGTATTCTGGACAGTTGTGTCTCATTTACCAACTCAAAGCCCTTCCTCTTCATTTTTAAATTTGGCCTCTAAAAGAGGAGAAACTCCCCAGTGATACAAGACATTGAAATTGTAGGCAATCATGTTCCCCATTATAGCAGAAGCCAGTTTATGGTTAGAAAGAATGGAGCTTACTCAGAGAGAAGCACAGGCAAGAGAGGGAGAGAAAAGGGAAGGTAGTGGCATTATAAGCCCTGATTCCAAGTGTCCTTGAGGCCCAGACAGCATGCTCTTCCAGCAGCCAGGTGATTTAGCATGTTCCCTTTGTACCCAAACTAGTTCAGGTTGGGTTTGTCACTTATAAACAAAAGACATTGTGATATTGTTATTTATCACGAGAAATATAAGTTTGATTTCCATCCCCATTTCTGGTACAGAATTCCTAAAACCCTTGGAATTTCCTAAGTCATAGAGAGATAAAGGTGTTTTAATATTAATAACAAACCCCTTTCAATTATACCATACTTTATGTTAATAAGGTAAATTTTAGAAGCCCCAAAAGGTGGGACTGAATGCCAGGGGAACCAACCATGTGATTAGAGAATTGAAATTTCAGTCCCATCCCCCTGACCTTCAGGGAGGGAAGAGGGGCTGAAGGTTGAATCAGTCACCAGTTGTTCAGTCACTCAATCATGTCTGACTTTTTGCAACCCCATAAACTGTAACATGCCAGGCTTCCCTGTCCTTCACAATCTCGCGGAGTTTGGTCAAACTCATGTCCATTGAATCAGTAATGCCATCGTACCTTCTCATCCTTTGTTGTCCCCTTCTCCTCCTGCCTTCTATCTTTCTCAACATCTGGGTCTTTTCCAATGAGTTGGCTCTTCACATCAGGTGGTCAAAGTATTAGAGCTTCAGCTTCAGCATCTGTCCTTTCAATGAATATTCAGGGTTGATTTCCTTTAGGATGGACTGGTTCGATCTCCTTGCAGTCCAAGGGACTCTCAAGAGTCTTCTCCAGCACCACAGTTCAAAAGCCTCAATTCTTTGGCATTCAGCTTTCTTATTGTCCAACTCTCACATCTGTTCATGACTACAGGAAAAACCATAGCTCTGACTATCCACACCTTTGTTGGCAAAGTGATGTCTCTGCATTTTAGTATGCTGTCTAGGTTGGTCATAACTTTTCTTCCAAGGAGTAAGCATCTTTTAATTTCATGGCTGCAGTCAGTGTCCACAGTGATTTTGGAAACCAAGAAAATAAAGTCTGTCACTGTTTCCATTTTTTTCCCCTTCTATTTGCCATGAGATGATGGGACTTGATGCCATGACCTTTGTTTTTTGAAAGTTGAGTTTTCTGAAAGTTGAGCTCCTGTGTTTTCACTCTCTTTCACCTTCATCAAGAGGCTCTTTAGTTCCTTTTTGCTTTCTGCCATTAGGGTTGTATTATCTGCATATCTGAAGTTATTGATATTTTTCCTGGCAATCTTGATTCCAGCTGAGTTTTATCCAGTCTGGCATTTCATCTGATGTACTCTGCATACAAGTTAAATAAGCAAGGTGACAATATACAACCTTGATGTACTCCTTTCCCAATTTTGAACCAGTCCATTGTCCCATGTCCGGTTCTAACTGGCCAATATCCAATGGCCAATGATTTAATGAATTATGCCATTGAAATGAAGTTTCCATAAAACTCAAAGGACATAGTTCAAAGAGCTTCCGTATTGGTGGACATATGGAGGTGCTGGGAAACAACATGCTCAGAGAGTGTGGAAGCTCCCTGTCATCCCCACATACTTTGCTACATGTATCTCTTCCATCTGGCTGTTTCTGAGTTATATCCTTTTATAATAAACTCATAATCTAGTAATAAAACATTTCTATGAGATCTGTGAGCTACTCTAGCAAGTTAATCAAACCTGAGGAAGGATTTGGAGAACCTCCAATCTACAGCTAATCAGTTAGAAGCACGGGTGATGCCCTGGATTAGCAATTGGTGTCTTGGGTGACAGTATCGTAGGACTGAGCCCCTAACTGTGGGATCTGATGCTATCTCCAGTTAGATAGTGTCAGAATTGAGTCAGTTGTTTCATGGTGTTCGAAAAACACACACACAAGAGACCCTCTTCTGTCAAAGAGATTGGGAGAGAGAGGAACATTCATCAAATACTATCTTGAGAAGATGTTAACAGCCTGTCTGATTTTGTGCAGTAAGTGCTTAGCTGGCAGGGGTCACTGCATAGAAATGGAAGGGGAGGTCAAGGAAAAACTGCCTTAGAGAAGAAAGCTCCTCCAATACAGAGAAAGATCTTAGCCATTGTCAATCCCATTTTGTCCTACCATAGTAAATATTGGATTTAATTTTGATTTCTCCTCTTTAACACTTTCTGAGGCCCATCAAAGTTACTAGTTCATGCAGAAAAACCCTGATTTCCAGGATCGAGGGATCTGACCTTTATTATTCTCTTCCCCGTGAAAAACGGACTTGGCCTGTTCCCTCCAGAGATCTCAGCACTCATAAGACCCCTTTTACCACAGAACGAGGGACTAAAAAAATTGGTTGAGCTTGTTCAAACAAAGTCTCAATTTCCCATCAAGCAATTGAACGTTGGGGTTACATGTTGAGGTAGACTTCGGACTCTTCTAACAGCCTTTAGAGACATGGTTCCCCAACCAATTGGCATTCAGGAAATGTTTATCAGTTCTGACAGCCACAAGTTCCACCCTGGCCAATTTTAGCTCCTATGACTGGAAGTGACTTGAATGTTTGAAATTCTGTAAAATACAGGCTAGTTTTGAAATAGAGCCGCAGAACTACAATGGCATTCTGGCTTAGCTGTTCGGCAATTTAGGTCAAAATCCTTTCTCTTCTGAACAAGGGAAAGCTTCCTTGAAAGGACTAGTGATAAATTTTCAATAAATCTGCTAGGTTGTGCGGAATGAAAGAAGAATTTTTTTTAATGATTTATGAACCTGAGTGAAGTGATATTTTCATTGCTGTCCACTTTCCATAATTTTTCTCTTTTAAATTCCCTTTAGTGTCTTTTTAGGAAAATAGAAGAAAGAGATGAGTATCCTTTGGGGCGGGGTGGGGGGGTTGCTTTCAAAATAGTGAGCACAGGACCATAAAATACATGTATCTATATATGTATGTAAGCAGCATTCACTTGGAAACAACTGAGAACTTCATTTAGGTGTGTTCGTTTCAGTATCAACAGAGGAGAGGATTTTTACATAAGTGAACTTTGAAATAATTGCTTCCTTCTTTGAGGACTTTTATAAAACTACTTCTGCATTTCTTTTTAAACTGAGGGGTGTAACTTTCTTTAATTAATTAATTAGCTAATTATTTAATTGGCTCATTCATTCACTCTTGTTTAATTATCTTATGTTTGGACTTGGCCGCGTCCCATGATGCCGCAACAAGGAGCTTCAGGTCACAGTCAGCGCCCCAGCCTTGTTTCTCCTCTGCTCCGCGTGCACAGGCAAGGAGGGGGCGGGTCCTGTAACTGAGCCTGTGTGGCCACACGTGCTTGACACTTCCTGTGACCCACTTTGAAACTTATGCTATTTTACCTTTTAAACACTCTTAATTTTCTCAAAAAATCCTTGAAGCAAATATTTTAACACTCATTTTAGAGAAGATATAAGTGAGCTCAGAGAGGTTGAGTGACTTGTCTGAGCTCCAGCGAGAGGCAGAGCTGGCACGTGTGGCCTCCTATAAGTGACCTGGCCTCAATGGGCTTCGTCTCCTCTTGGGCCCAATGGGAGGTTTCTCTGCTTCCTTCCAGCTACAATGTCCCCCGATACCTGTTATTGGTTTAGAAAATGTCGAATTCATTCCATGAATCAGAGACATTGACTAAATATCAGACAGGCCAAGTGACCATGAGAAAATAAGGATCCTCATTAAGGCCAGATCCTGTTTTTGAAGCAGGAGGAAACGTAATGTAAATGCATGGGCAGAAATTCAGACAGCATGATTTACCAACAAGCTCTGATAACTCTGCTGAAGGTGTGGTCAATCCGAAGAAACAAATGGCTAGAATCAACTACAGGCATTTAGGCGGGTGTTAAGGAGTACTGTGTTTTTCTGTTCAGAGCATTAGCTCCAATTTGATGTCTGGGTTTTAGATGAAGGACACCAATACCAAATACCCCCACATGCATACCCACATAAGGGCACATTTTAATTAGTCCTCAGTTGATATTTAATCTTGCTTTTATTCCATGGCCACTTTAAAATGCCCTATTATCTCATCATGTGTAGCCTGATTTTCCCTCTTTACTTTTTTCTTCCTTTCTACTCTCACTTTTCTTTTCTTCCTGTCTATTCTTTGCCCTAATTTTTCTATTATTCTTGTTCCATCACCCACTGGAAGTGAGGTTTTTTTTTCCTCCAACCTTATTATTGTACCTATTTCCCCTTCTGCCTGCTTTCTAAATATCCTTCCCATTTCCCTTGTCTCCAAAGCACTAAGTGATATGGACAGGGTTTAGTCAGAACTGCCCATGGGAAAGCTGCCGCTTGGGACTCAGAAGTGGTTAGAGTTAGCAGAAGACTAGAGAGTAAGGTTTCACAGTGCTTCTCTATCTCCACATCCCTTTTGTCTGTCTGTCTCTCTTTGTCTCTCTGTATCTGTCTTGTGCACTCACACCCTCTCCATACGTATAGCTGTGAGCCATCTTCTGAGTCTTGGTGGCAAAACCACCTCTCTTCCCTAAAATGCATATAGGCTACATGACATTCAGTTTGAATTGCAGCTCTGGACTTTTTGATGTCTTCAGGTCAGGCCCATGAGAGAGGTGGGGTTAAGGAATGAGCTTTTGTGTCCTGATGTTGTCAAAGCTAATGTTCATGTAGATAGAAGTTGTGTGGTCTTCCATACAATAAAGCAGAGCAATTAAAGAAGCTGGTCATCTAGTTATCACTATAATCGGGTCATATCAAAATATTCAACAATGACCACAATAGTTACCTCATGGAGCTCACGTGCTATGTATCCAACACTTAGATGCTTTGCTTACAGTGTGGAAAATATTTTAATAATCCTGCCCAGGGATGGGGGAGCCTGGTGGGCTGCCATCTATGGGGTTGCACAGAGTCAGACACGACTGAAGCAACTTAGCAGCAGCAGCAGCAGCATGGTACAAGTGTTTGTAGAGCACCAGGTATTCACAGGAGAGGGAGATCACTGTAAGTAAGTAATCCTACAAACACTAGGCTTCTTTCCAAAGGGGAGTCATTGTCAATATCATAACCATCTCTTGTAATGCATTGTCAAGCTTAGTCAGTGTAGGGCACCATGAGGTCAAGTGGGATTTCAGTGGTATTAGAACACTCTTGCTTCATCTTCTCCACCCTGGCTACAAGCATCTCTGTGTCTAAGACACCTATACTCCCACTTGATGTTCAAAACACATCTGATCATCAATGGTGAGCCAGAAAGGTGGATACTCTCACAAGGTTGCATAGCTTGTGCCTGTTAGAACAAGAGATACTAAAGAAATGGAACTTTCTGGAGAACATGAAGAAAAATATGGAGAAAGACAGACAGAGAGACAAAGTAAGTTGCAAAAAAATCCTATCCTGCCCTGATAGGATATTGTCAGGGGTTGTCTTTGCTTTGCTGGTCTCTGGTTATGCAGTATTGGGTAAATTGCTTAAATATCCTAATGACCACTTCCCTTTCTCTTCCAGCCTCTCACCTTTGCTGACTTTCCTTTTTCCCTGGTCTAAACCTTGAATGTTGGTGTTTCACATTGTTCTGTCTTTTGGTATCATCTCTCCATATCCTTCAAATTCTTAAATTATATCTAGTTGATCTTACCTACCTCCTTTTACTCCTGCTTGAATATTTCTGATAAAAAATCCATGTACTGGTGCAGATATATCTAAATGTTGGCACAGTTGCAGCATGCTCTTTTAGTAATTTTTTCCCACTTAATAAAAATTGGGCTGCTGGAATGGACCTGTAGGGTGTTACTTACATAAACCACAGTGCGCATAATGATTCCTGGAAATTTGCAATGTAGTAATTCAATATGTAAAGTGAATGTACAGGATTAGGCAACATTGTGTCATAGCAAAAGACTGAAATCACCTAAATATCCAGTGATTGTTGTTGTTCAGTCACTCAGTCATGTCCGACTCTTTGCAACCCCATGCACTGCAGCATGCCAGGATTCCCTGTCCATCACCACCTCCTAGAGCTCGGTCAAACTCATGTCCATTGAGTCCAAGATGCTTTCCAACCATCTCATCCTCTGTCATCCCCTTCTCCTCCTGCCTTCAATCTTTTGCACCATCAGGGTCTTTTACAAAGAGTCATCTCTTCGCATCATGTGGCCAAAAGATCGAAGCTTTAGTTTCAGTATCAATCCTCCCAATGAATATTCAGGATTGATTCCCTTAAGGATTGACTGGTTTGATCTCCTTGCTGTCCAAGGGACTCTCAAGAGTGTTCTCTGATACCACAGTTCAAAAGCATCAATTCTTTGGTGCTCAGCCTTCTTTATGGTCCAACTCTCACATCCATACATGACTACTGGAAAAACCATTGCTTGGACCGTATGGACATTTTTTGGCCAAGTAATGTCTCTGCTTTTTAACACACTGTCTAGGTTTGTTATAGCTTTTCTTCCAAGGAGCAAGCTTCTTTTAATTTCATAGCTGCAGTCACCATGAAATTAAATTTGGAGGGATTTTGGAGCCCAAGAAAATAAAACTGTCACTGTTTCCATTTTTTCCCCATCTATTTGCCATGAAGTTATGGGACCAGATGCCATGATCTTAGTTTTTTGAATGTTGAATTTTAAGCCAACTTTTTCACTCTCCTCTTTCACCTTCATCAAGAGGCTCTTTAATTCCTCCTCAATTTTTGCCACAAGAGTGGTGCCATCTGCATATCTGAGGTTACTGATATTTCTCCTGGCAATCTTGATTCCAGCTTGGGCTTCATTCAGTCCAACATTTTGCATGATGTAATCTGCATATAAGTTAAATAAGCCTGGTGATAATATACAGCCTTGACGTACTCCTTTCCAAATTTGATCTAATCCATTTTCCCATGTCTGGTTCTAACTGTTGCTTCTTGACAGGTTTTGCAGGAGGCAGGTAAGGTGGTCTGGTATTCTCATCTCTTTAAGAATTTTCCACAGCTTGTTGTGATTCACATAGTCAAAGGCTTTCGTGCAGTCAAAGAAGCAGACTTTATTTTTTGGGGTTCCAAAATCTCTGCAGATGGTGACTGCAGCCATGAAATTAAAACATGCTTGCTCCTTGGAAGAAAAGTTACTTCCAATCTAGACAGCATATTAAAAAGCACAGACATTACTTTGCCAACAAAGGTCCATCTAGTCAAAGCTATGGTTTTTCCAGTGGTCATGTATGGATGTGAGAGTTGGACTATAAAGAAAGCTGAGGGCCGAAGAATTGATGCTTTTGAACTGTAGTGTTGGAGAAGACTCTTGGGAGTCCCTTGGACAGCAAGAAGATCCACCCAGTCCATCCTAAAGGAAATCAATCCTGAATATTCATTGGAAGGACTGATGCTGAAGCTGAAACTCCAATACTTTGGCCACCTGATGTGAAGAGCTGACTCATTTGAAAAGATCCTAATGCTGGGAAAGATTGAAGGTGGGAGGAGAAGGGGACAACAGAGGATGAGAGGGTTGGATGGCATCACCGACTCAATGGACATAAATTTGAGTAAGTTCCGGGAGTTGGTGATGGACAGGGAGGCCTGGCGTGTTGCAGTGCATGGGGTCTCAAAGAGCTGGATACAACTGAGTGACTGAACTGAACTGTATGAAGCAGAAGCAGTAGTTTTTCTGGAATTCTGTCACTTTTTCTATCATCCAACATATGTTGGCAGTTTGGTCTCTGGTTCCTCTGCCTTTTCTAAATCCAGCTTGTATATCTGGAAGTTCTCAATTCAGGTAAATTATGATACTTCATACTATGAAACAAAATAGACATTAAAACATTGTGATATTACAATATAAGTGGCTGAAATTAAGAAGATTGACCATCCCAAGTGTTGCTAGGGATGTGCAACTTCCATACACTGCTGATAGGAATGGAACATAATGCATTAATGGTTCAGCAATTACCATACATCTGCCATAGAATTTTGATATTCCACTTGTCAAATACTCTAACAGATTTGGAATCAGTAGGTCTGCGTTAAATGCCTGGTATCCACATTTTGAAAAATTTTGCCATGTCCTCTGTTGTATACTCTTGATTAACAGACATTGTACTTAACCTAAACCCTGTATCACAGCAGCTTGCATATGATAATTAAATAAACATATGCAGAGAAAGAATCAAAGGCACGTGACATGGTGAGGAAAACTAGGGTTAGAGTCAAAACTTTGGATCAAGTTTTGTCTCTGTTTGTTACTAGGTTGTTGTGGTGGTTGTGGTTTAGTTGCTAAGTTATGTCCGACTCTGACCCCATGGACTGTAGCCCACCAGGCTCCTCTATCCATGGGATTTCCCAGGCAAGAATACTGGAGTCGGTTGCCTTTTCCTTCTCCAGGGGATCTTTCCCACCCAAGGATCACACCTGTGTCTCCTGCATGGCAGGCAAATTCTTTACCACTGAGCCACTTGGGAAGCTCATGCCTGTAACTAACCAATGACCCAAATACAGTTGCTTAACCATTTAGGGCTTCAGTTTTCTTTCTGTAAACAAATGGTGGGTAAGGCAGGTAGATCAGATCTCTTAAATCTCTTCAGCTCCATCATTCTAGGGAGGAGTGTTTATGATTCAGAATATAAAAGATTACTGTGAAATCAGGTTAAAAAAGTCTCATAATTCAGGCATAGACATTAGAGAAGAATCTTGCTTAGAGATTTTCCACTGTATTCGAGGAACTCAAACCATCATCCCTCTCAGAAAAGGCTAGATGCATTCTGATGCATAGAATGCGTAGCATATTAGTTTGCTGGGGCTGCCATCACAAAGTAGAGTAGACCAGATGGTTTGAAGAAATTTCTGTTCTTTTGACTTGAAGAGCAGAAATTTATTTTCTCATGATTCTGGAAGCTGAAAGTACAGGATATCAGCTGGGTTGGTTTCTTCTGAGTTTCTCTCCTTGGCTTATAGATGACCACTTTCTCCCTATGTCTTTACATAGTCCTCTCTTTGTATGGATTTATGTCCTAATTTTCTCTTTTAAGGACACCAGTCCTATTGGATGAGGACCCACTTTAATGATCTATTTTAACCTAATTACCCCTTTAAAGATTCTGTCTACAAGCACAGTCACATTCTAATAGGGGCTTCAACATCTGAATTTGGAGAGAACACAATTTAACCTCTAATAGATAGTGAATAGAGTGTCTATGCTAATGGAAGCCTCCACCTAACAATGATGGCAGAGTCTCTCTTGGTCTGGAACTTGAAGGAACAGAAAAACATTAGCTTATAGAATGGTGATCTTAAAACATGTATCTCTTACATCCTTTGCTTTAATGCAACAAACTTCCTCTGAAGTCTCTGCTACTGATAAAAGCTGTTTCTGCACTAGAAAGCCCTTGGTCCCCGTTGCTACTAGCAATGAAAATTATACCAGCAGTGATCTGAACCATATTCCAGACTCTGGCTCAGACAGATTCTGCCCTCTGAACAGCTATATTGGAACCACAGACTTTTATTTTATTCATGGGGGGAAAAAAAGAATCAATTCTATCATAAAATAAATCTTTAGAAGATTTGAAATTCATTTTTACCCAATATTGGGGTAGCAGAGAGATGAAGATGAGACCACAGAAGTTTGAAAGCATATAGAAACTGAGAAATGATCTACAATGTGTTTCCTAGATTTTTCTCATTTTATTAATATTACCAATTTTTTTTAAACTGGGGTGTCACTTAGGGTTTCTAATTTTTGTTGTGCTAAATATAGGGATTAAAAATAATAAAGGTCATACTAACAACAAAAAATTTGAAGGATGTAATCTCAGACCTAAAAGAATCATAGTCATTTAAATGGAATATCTGGGTTTATTAACAAACAAGTTAAAAAAAAAACAAGCAGTACAAAAACAAAACACCTCCTCACTTAAACATCTTGCCTCACTCTAACAGAGCTTAGTCATGAATCAGCAGTCTGTAGACTAGTGCTTGAGAGCCTCAGTCTTTTAGATCAATGTTATTCAACTTGAGTATGTTCAGACTTTTCACAAACCCAATTTGAGAAACATTAAAATCACAGTTAATATTATCATTTGGGTTTTTTTCTTCATGCCAACAAACTTATAGCAATTTTGGCATGGAACTCTTTTTACAGATAAGAAAGCTCAATGGAGAGGAGTCAACAGGAATTAGGAAATATGATTGAGTGCACGTTTCCTCCCTTGGCATATTTAAATACAAAATTTGGACATTCTAGGACTTCCCTTGTAGCTCAGTTGGTAAACTGCAATGCAGGAGAGCCAGGTTTGATCCCTGGGTCAGAAAGATCCCCTACAGAAGGAAATGGCAACCCATTCCAGTATCCTTGCCTGGAAAATCCCATGGACAAAGAAGCCTGACGGGCTATACTTAATGGGGTTTCAAAAGAGTCAGACAGGACTGAGTGATTAAACCACCACAGAGAGATAAAATAAGGAAAGTTATTCAAGAAGGATGGGAATTGGGCTGGTCAGGAAGCAGACCAATGGTTGATGAAGTCAAAAAGCCTGAAATCTTTTCACCTACAACCTTCTGTTTCAGTTTCTAATCCCTTCCTTTAACCTCAAATTCTCAGTCTTGAGCAAGAGTCTCCTGGAAGGCTTGCTAAAAGGGGTTGCTGGGCCACATATGCAGAGTTCCTGATTTCACTGGTCGGAAGGGGGCCTAATAATTAGCATTTCTGATGAGTTCCCAGAGGATGCTGATGTTGCTGGCTGGAAGGCCACACTTGGAGAACCTTTGCTCCTACACCTCCAGTAAGGGTATCCCCTGTGGCCCAGTACTGAAAGCCAGAAGAGTGCAAATGCGATGATGGAGCACAATGGAGAGAAGACAGAATGCAGACCAAGAAATAGCTCAAGGCGAGTTCAGACAGATCCTTGGATTTGGAAAAATGAGCAGATTACTTTTACACAATACTTCTTAAAGTATTTGCTGTCTGCATTATGCTGGATGCTTTGAAAACAGACATTCATTATAACTTTAAAAATCAAATGACTGCATAAAAAAATCTTAATTTGAAGGCACAGAACCCAGGCACTTTAAAATTTTGTGCACACACATGATTTTCCATCAGCAGCTGTTAGGAGGATAATTAAGGATTAAGTCTTCATTTAATCATTTTCAGATATGAATATAGTACTTTCCCTCTCCCTCACCCACACCCCAAGCCATTTGAAAGATGAAAATGAACCTCTAGCTCCAGGTCTTATCTTTAGAGAACAAATAGATTTGCTTCAATTTTGTAAACTTGTTAAAGTGACTTTAGAAATATTTGATTTAGTCCATATTTCCTGAATTGTATTTTCATAGTGAATAGTTGTGTTTTTTCCCCCCTAAATTTTTATCAGACTTCTCATGTCCCTGAATGGGTGAAGAAATTTTATTCCATGCCTAAAAAGAGATCTTGGGAAATGGTATCTTATTTGATTCTAAGGCTCTTTGGATATTGGTGGAAGTGGGCACTAGGGGAAAATGAGGAAGTTTTATAGGTGAATCACAAAACTGGGACACTAGAAGGGCACCCTGCAGTCCAGCTTGTCCCACAGTCTCATTTTACAGGTGGGAATCCTTGTGGTCAAGGTCCCAGCCAGGCAGTGTATTTCCTGAGACTGTAAAGCAGGTTGTTTCCTCAGAATCCTAGTGTTGTTAGCTGGGCAAACTGTCCTGTCATGCTCTTCAGGATGTTTTGACTCCACTCCTGGGATTCTGGGAGAGACACAGGAATGTGGAAAAGCTTATAAGCAACCTGAAGGCAGGCTCCGGCACGTGTTAGTCACTCATTGTTCCCCTAAATGGAGCCAGGGACCAAGCACGTTGTAGGCCTCACACATATTTTAATCAAATGAGCTAAGATGCTTAAAATTTGGAGAAAGACCCTGAGGCGAGGAGGAGAGCGGTGCAAATAAAAACCATTCAACTGTGCGATTTGGCCAGGATTTTGTTCCCATATTCTGTGAAACACTGAACTTCAATTTTAAGGCTTTGAAAGCTTGAAGGCAGCTGACTGGACTTTGATTTTTCTCTGAGAAGGACTCATACCACTATATCTCTCCCTTTGAGGAGAGAAATACCCTATAGGATCTATCCCAGCAATCCAAGTGCGAATGCCGTCGGGGCCTGAGCTTTTTGCTGGGGCCTGGGTTTCTGTTCTCCTGAAGGCTGGAATGGGCCAAGTCTTCTGCCCCAAAGAAGCCGAGGATTCTGGCAGGCTTGAGCCAGACTCCGCCAAACCAGAGGGAGGGGCTTCCTGCTGCTTCCTGGGGCAGGCCTGGAGCCGCTCACAGTTCACTTCGATTGATTCCAGCTGTGCCATGCCAGGCGGGCCAAGACTCCAGCCTTCGTAATGCTATCTGAAGGGAAAGGAGGAATCCAGAAAAGAGGCACCCTCACCTCTGTGTGTTCCCCTTGCCTCCATCTTAGCCGTTTTCCTGATTCTCATTCATCACTTCCTTCCTTCTCTCTCTTTTCCCTGTTTTGCTCTCTCCTCTTTTCATTTTTGCCACACCCCTTTCTCCTTTCTGTTTTACCTAAATGCTGCGCCAGCCTCTCCCTTTTTCTCTGCATCTTCTTGCCTCTTCCTTTCTATCCCCCATCCTTCCTCCTCTTTCCCTTGGCGCCTCTCTCTCATGTTTTCTCATCCATCCCTGGCTCACGTTCCCTATAGCATCACATCACAGTTAAAGCTACAGTCTTTGCTCCTTTCAAGTAAAGAGATCTTGGTTTTGCACAGCTTCAGGCAGGATTGAGCAACACGGTACTTCATGTGGTCTTTTGTGGCCAGAAAGGAAGAGTGTGCTTGTGTGTGTTTAGGAGCTTTGTCTGGGCTTTCATTGTCCAGCATTCAAGAGCAGATCTTAATTTGCTTGAGAATCACAGCCGAATAGTCAATTTGCTTTAAAAGACTCTTGATTTAAGCTTTCTGAGAGCTCTACCTCTGGCCGTGGTTTTGGAAAGTGATTGCCTGTCATCTCAAAATGTTAGCGTAAACAGAAGGTCTGCACAGCATCATATGTTTATTTTCCACAGTGGCGTTTGCTAGGTCACGTGGTGGCCATTTAATTTCCACGACTGACATTCCACAGGTCTGAGATTTCGTTCCTTTGGGAGTATTTCAAATACTTGTGGTTTTAACCAAGATGAAAAAATATATATATTTAAAAGAAAAACACATATGCCACCAGCCCCCAAACTTCACTCAGCGGTGTCCCTGACAGAGTCTCACGGGCAGCTCCTCTGCCCCTCAGCTCTCAGATGCCTGCAGACACAGAGAGGGTAGGAAGGCCCAGATGTCTGCTTTTCAGAGATCTTCCAAGCCTAAGCCCTTCGAATTGATTCTAGCCTTTCACACTTGACGTTTATTTCACTACCTGGTTTGGTCTCACCCATTGAAGAGCTGGGAAACAGTTCTATCCAGGGTTGCCTGAACAGACGCCTATGCCTACCCATCAAGGTCCTTCCTCGATTTTCCTGATGAAGAGGCTGATGGTAACTTCTATCTAAAATACTGATGTTAGATTTTTGACAGAGGAGAGTGGAACAAATTCTTATTGAAGGATTTGGACTGTTGGTCTCTCACTGGGTAAATAAAGGAACAGAAACAATTAAACATGGCTGCTAAGTAGGAATGAAGTGCCAAAGATGGGGCAAGCCCAAAGGCATATGTGGGCAAAAGGTAAGACTGCTTTATACCACCTCCAATTCAGCCATCTTTTTGAGCTATTTGAATTCCAGTGGAACCTGTCATCTTTCTGTGCTCTTTCAACTGCCTAGAGAGCTCCCTATAGGTACGTTTTGATGGGGTCAAGAATAGCTTTCTACACCCTGCCCCTCCTTCTCTGTGATTCCCATAAGTCCACAGTCTCATTCCCTCTTAGCTTGTCTCTGCTAAGGAACTGATCATCTCTATTGAGTGAAGGTATCCTAATCATTGTAACAAAGGCCGAGTTACCAATTGTGGAACTATTATTGACAAAAATTGGGAAGTTCAAGTCCGAGAGGAAACTTTCTGCCAGTTGATGACTGAAATACGAACCTAATGATTAGCAGCTTTGACTTATCAAAACTGCTTTTCTTGACTAAGGAAAGAAAGGGGAAAAGGTTAAATCAGAGATACAACATGAATTAGGGCCTTGGAATGTCACCACCAGAAGAGTCTTGAATGAAAGGTGATCAAACCTCATATATACACTATGGGGTCCCTCAAAGCCTGGGGCTGTCAATTTGTCAAACCCTTGTGAAGGCTGTATATCCTTCACATGAGCCAGTGTTGCTGTTGTCTTTTGATTACATGCTCAAATATGGAAAAATATAATTGCTTACACACTAGAGACAATAACAGAAATTAAATTTTGTTAGATCCTTACTCTCATACCTTATACACACACACTCCACCAATATTTTGATGAAGGTCACATCTTCTGAAAAGGTGACATGTAGTCAAGGTGGATCTGTGTAGAGACTGCAATGCTGACATTTTTTTTTCAAAGAAATGAAAGGTGAACATTAAGATGATCACAGTATCCAGACACATTGACCCTAAAATTATTCTATAAAGTGGCAGCTTGATTTATGAAATTAATTGTTCCAGGGATGATAGAAGAAGAAGTTTTAGATAAATTCATACATAGTAGGTTGATTTAAGTTACCTAGGGAGTTATTTCTCAGAGAAGGCAATGGCACCCCACTCTAGTACTCTTGCCTGGAAAATCCCATGAACGGAGGATCCTGGTGGGCTGCAGTCCATGGGGTCGCAAGAGTCGGACACGACTGAGCAACTTTGCTTTCACTTTTCACTTTGATGCATTGGAGAAGGAAATGGCAACCCACTCCAGTGTTCTTGCCTGGAGAATCCCAGGGACGGCAGAGCCTGGTGGCTGCCATCTGTGGGGCTGCACAGAGTCGGACATGACTGAACTGACTTAGCAGCAGCAGCAGCAGCAGCAGCAGCAGCAGCAGCCGGGAGTTATTTCTCACTTCTGTGTTTGCCTGTGGGTGAGGCAAGTATTTCTTCAACATATTTCTTGTGTCCTTTGTGTCATTAGTGAGACTGAGACTGACACAAGGTTCAGTTCAGTTCAGTTCAGTAGCTCAGTCATTCCGACTCTTTGCCACCCCATGGACTGCAGCACATCAGGCTTCCCTGTCCATCACCAACTCCCAGAGCCTACTCAAACTCATGTCCATTGAGTTGGTGATGCCATCCAACCATCTCGTCCTCTGTTGTCCCCTTATCCCTCTGCCTTCAATCTTTCCCAGCATCAGTTCAGTTCAGTCGCTCAGTTGCTCTTTGTGACCCCATGGACTGCAGCACATCAGGCTTCCCTGTCCATCACCAACTCCTGGAGTTTATTCAAACTCATATCCATTGAGTTGGTGATGACATCCAACCATCTCATCCTCTGTTGTCCCCTTCTCCTCCAGCCCTCTTTTCCAGCAAAAGGATCTTTTCAAATGAGTCAGTCCTTTGCATCAGGTGGCCAAAATATTGGAGTTTCAGCTTCAGCATCAGTCCTTCCAATGAATGTTCAGGATTGAGTTCCTTTAGGATGGACTGGTTGGATCTCCTTGCAGTCCAAGGGACTCTCAAGAGTCTTCTCCAACACCACAGTTCAAAAGCATCAATTCTTCGGCCCTCAGCTTTCTTTATAGTCCAACTCTCACATCCATACATGACTCCTGGAAAACCATAGCTTTGACTAGATGGACATTTGTTGGCAAAGTAATGTCTCTGCTTTTTAATATGCTGTCTAGGTTGATCATAACTTTTCTTCCAAGGGGCAAGCGTCTTTTAATTTAAAGCGACACAAGGTTAAAGTCCTTTTTTAAATAAAATTGCAGATCAGTTGTTGGCTAGAGAGAAAAGTCAATATTTAATTCAATTTTAATGTGTCAGATAAAGAGCTAATGATTACATAAAGATATGCAAACTATTTATTTGACAACTTAAAAAATCACTCATAATGCAGTTAGTATTTTCAATTGATTTCCTTAGGAAACTGATTTCCAAGGTCTGTGTAGCCCTTTATTGAGATTAAAATATTTATAATTTGGAGATTTCCCCCATTTTTTCACCCCCTGGAGTAAGTTTCGTGAAGTGCACTCTCAGAGGAAGTCTAAGATCATTGACATTATGATTAAACCAAATGTGTTTTGATAACCTGGGTTGATTCAAGTTACAGGTCTTTAAGGAATTCTGTGCTTCAGTACTTTGCATATTTTTATGTAAAATGCAACAATCACCACATACATGAACCACAGAACCCTTCTGTGAGGAATATCTTAAAGGATAACTGTCCTCTAAACACACATTTTGGACTCCCCTGGTGGCTCAGATGGTAAAGCGTCTGCCTACAATGCGGGAGACCAGGGTTCCATCCCTGGGTTGGGAAGATCCACTGGAGAAGGAAATGGCAACCCACTCCAGTACTATTGCCTGGAAAATCCCATGGACAGAGGAGCCTGGTAGGCTACAGTCCATGGGGTTGCAAAGAGTTGGACACGACTGAGCGACTTCACTTACTTACTTAAACACACTTTGGGAAATGCTACTTAATAATAACAGTAATAATAATAACAGTGACAAGAGCTGCAAATATAACCAGCATTTACTAAGCTATAAAGTGCCAGTTTTCATTCCAATCCCAAAGAAGGACAATGTCAAAGAATGTTCAAACTAATGTATACTTGCACTCCTTTCATGCTAGCAAGGTAGTGTTTAAAATCCTTCAAGCTAGGCTTCAGAAGTACATGAACCAAGAACTTCCAGATGTACAAGCTGGATTTAGAGAAGGCAGAGGAACCAGAGACCAGATTGGCAACATTTGTCGGATCATAGAGAAAATTCCAGGAAAACACCCACTTCAGCTTCATTGACTATACTAAAGCTTTGACTGTGTGGATCACAACTTGCGGAAAATTCTTAAAGAAACAGGAATACGAGACCATCTTACCTGTCTTCTGAGAAACCTGTATGCAGATTAAAAAACATCAGTTAGAATCAGATATGGAACAATGGACTGGTTCAAACTTAGGAAAGGAGTACATCAAAGCTGTATATCATCACCCTGCTTATTTAACTTCTATGCAGAGTACATCATGCAAAATACCAAGTTGGATGCATCACAAGCTGGAATCAAGATTGCTGGGAGAAATATCAACAACCTCAGATATTCAGATGATACCACTTTACTTTCTAGTGAAGTAGAACTAAAGTGAAGTGGAACTAAAGGGGCTCTTGATAAAAATGAAAGAGGAGAGTGAAAAAGCTGGCTTAAAACTCAACATTCAAAAACTAAGATCATGGCATTCAGTTCCATCACTTCATAGCAAATAGAAGAGGAAAAAGTGGAAGCACTGATATATTTTATTTTCTCGGGCTCCAAAATTACTGCAAACTGTGACTGCAGCTATGAAATTAAAAGATGCTTGCTCCTTGGAAGGAAAGCTATGGCCAATATAGAAAGCATATTAAAAAGCAGAGACATTACTTTGCCAACAAAGATCTGTATGGTCAAAGCTATGGTTTTTCCAGTAGTTATGTATGGATGTGAGAGTTGGACCACAAAGAAGGCTGAACACAAAAGAACTGATGCTCTTGAACTGTGGTGCTGGAGAAGACTCTTGAGAGTCCCTTGAACTGCAAGGAGATCCAACCAGCCAATCCTAAAGGGAAGCAACCCTGAACATTCATTGCAAGGACTGATGCTTAAGCTGAAATTTCAATACTTTGGCCACCTGATGCAAAGAGCCAACTCATTTGAAAAGACCCTGATGCTGGGAAAGGTTGAGGACAGGAGGAGAAGTGGACATCAGAGGATGTGATGGTTGCATGGCTTCACCAACTCAGTGGACATGAGTTTGAGCACACCCCAGGAGACAGTGAAGGACAGGAAGCCTGGCATGCTACTTGGGATCTCAAAGAGACAGAAATGACTTAGCAACTGAACAACAACGGCAATAAGCCAAATGCTGTTCTTTGTCCTTGACATGTATCACCCTATCATCTTCACACCATCCTATGATAAGTACAGTTATAGCACCCAAGTCTGGAAGAGCATGAATAACTTATCCAGGGCCAGCAAATGTTACATTTGGGAGGTATGATTTGAACAAGGCTGATATGCCCTTTAGCTTATACTCTCCACCCTTATGTTGTGTTGTTTCTACCTCTTTTTTCTGTGATGGGAGGTTGACAATATTAGAAGAATTCCCTGTCCAAGAGCCTGAGTACCACTGAGTCAGGAGTTTGGATGCCTGGATGGAGCCTGTATCTCACATATCACCCCCTGCTGCAGTCTAATTGAAGAACTACCAGGACTTCAACATCAGTCCTTCCAATGAACACCCAGGGCTGACCTCCTTTAGAATGGACTGGTTGGATCTCCTTGCAGTTCAAGGGACTTTCAAGAGTCTTCTCCAACACCACAGTTCAAAAGCATCAATTCTTCGGTGCTCAGCTTTCTTCACAGTCCAACTCTCACATCCATACATGACCACTGGAAAAACCGTAACCTTGACTAGACGGACCTTTGTTGGCAAAGTAATGTCTCTGCTTTTTAATATGCTGTCTAGATTGGCCATAGCTTTCCTTCCAAGGAGCAAGCATCTTTTAATTTCATAGCTGCAGTCACAGTTTGCAGTAATTTTGGAGTCCAAGAAAATAAAATATATCAGTGCTTCCACTTTTTCCTATTCTATTTGCTATGAAGTGATGGAACTGAATGCCATGATCTTAGTTTTTTGAATGTTGAGTTTTAAGACAGTTTTTTCACTCTCCTCTTTCATCCTTATCAAGAGCCCCTTTAGTTCCTCTTCACTTTAGTTCCACTTCACTAGAGAGTATTCTGCAAAGATGCTAAAATTTCAGAGGTTTAAATGCTTCAGTTAGGAAATAATATTGACCATATTCTCATCTTTGCAGAATACCCTACAACACACAATTTAGAACCAGATTTTGTCTGCTTTCTCATGGATTCAGCTGTGTAAGCCTGGACGAGCTGTGCAAGTTTAGTCTTCTCAACTGAACTTTAAGTTTCTGTGGGCAAAGACCTTATTTAATACTTCTTGCTTATGTAATAGGACAAGTCATTGATCAACTGATTTGAATGACCATGCTAATAACTACCCTTTCATTCATTGCTATAAAAATTTTTTTTGAATAATGGCACCCGTATGGCATTTTTCACTTTGTGTACACTTTGACCAGGGCCGTTGAGAAAGCTGTGAGTTTCTTCTCCTCTTTCCAAAGGTGATCAGGTGTGTAATTTGATCAAGGTCATAGCATATAGTTTGAAGGTAATAAAATGAGACTCAGTGTAGGGTCTTCTTGGGCTTCCCTTGGCTGCCTGGTCTCCATATCACTGCAGAGACTGGAGGATGTCCCTCAGGCACTGCCATTTAACTCTGAGTGTGCCTTCACAAGTGCTATTCGCATACTCATGGGCATATCTCACACTGTGTTGCCTTCTAAACTCCCACACTTTCTCTTCTCAAGAAAAAAGCCAATGGCTTTGGCCTGACAGAAGTTAACAAATAAAGAAAGGAAGGGAGGTTTGACTGACATTAGTGCTAATGTTTTAGTCTTCTCCTCCCCTCCTAGAGGATGAGAAAGGACTCCTACCATTCTGGAACACTTTTTAGGATCAGAATAGCAAAGCTTCTTGGAATCATGAAATATTTCCACTATTGAATCATAGAGGCAAAACAGGAGAAAACAACATGTTGGAGAGAAATGAAAAATAGGGTCAGGAGAGAAGGGCAGCCTTTGGATAATTCTCGAGTACAATCACTGCTGTCTGCAGAAATGAAAAGAGTTTCAGTACGCCCTGAATCTGAGGGACTTCATTTCATCCAAATGGCACCAAAGGAATGATGATAACGATAGCGACAGACCCAGAATTCCAACTTGGCTGCCTCGTGTTAGGCCAGGAATAATTTAGAAGTATGTAAGTGGAAGAAACATAAAGCACAGGAAAGGTGAAGAGTAAAGATAAGAGTGATTCATAAATTGAAAGATGATATTTTTTTCTTCTCTGAAATAACGCATTCAGTAAGGAAACAAGTACCTCTCGAAGGGCACCGAAGGAGGGCTGCACTTGAGATACCAAAAATGGAAGCGCCAAGAAGAACACGGCCAAATGCTTAACAAGGAGGGTGATATTTTATTTCTTTAGTAATTGCCCAGCTCTGACGCTCAGGTTGACTCTGAAGATGTATTCTTAGAAAAGGAACAAAAGAAACATAAAGAGAAAATCTGGGAAAATGAATGGTAGGATTTTTTTATTTTTTAACTTCCAGACAAGAGGAAAGAGAAGGGCAGAGTACAGTCAAATATTGAGTGGCAGGTGTGCTATTTCTGAGTTCGTCTCCTCAAATATGGTGCTGACAGAATGATTTTTGGTGGGGGGATGGGAGGAAGAGATGTCAAAAAGCTCACAATTTCCATAGCAAACTCTGACAGAGTTCAGGAAAGCCCATTTCTACCACAGGAGAATTTTTTTATTTTCCAAGTTTGTTTAAATATACACAGTTGACAAGTTGGCCTGAAGCAAAATTGTGAAGTAGAGAACATTGGCTTTAGGGCCTTATGAATCAATCAATCACCAGCTATTTACCGAGCACCTCCTCTGCACATGGCAGTTGCTGGGGAAGGCTGAGGCTCCAGCTTCACAATCATCTCCACCCCTGCCCTCAAACAACCTACTGTTGGCAAGGCACCAGCTGCTATACCCAGAGGAGTAAAATAGTTCCCTGAATAATGCTCAAAGCAGCAGAAAAACAGTAATATTATGATCTAGTACTATATAGCAGTTAACTATGTTGCAAGACATTTTTCAAAGCTTTCCAAATATCACTTCCTTTAATCCATGCAACAACTATATGGAGTAGGTTCTGTCACTACTCTTATTTTATAGCTGAGGAAACCGTGACATGTGGCATTAGAATAAGAACCAGGCAATATAAACCCAGAGCCTGTGGTCTTAACCACTGCACAGGCTACCCTGTATAAAACAGCACTGCACACAGTGAAAGGTAATGAATGAGACAGGCAGTAAATGCAGTGGGAATTCTTGAGTAAACTGATGCTTTGTCATTGCTTTGGTCCAGCCTCTTACTGTGGTCTTTGAGTCTATCAATAGCTCTATGAGGAAGGGAAGGCAGGTCACTATGTTCATTTTTATGGTAGAAATGATTGAACAACTTTCTCAAGGTCATATGACCACGAACATCAATTAGGTGAAGCCAGAACTAGAATTAAGGTCTCCTTACTGCTAGTCAGAGATTCCAACTCGGGGAAACTGCACCACTTTGTAGTATGGGCACATGGTCCACTCCTGACTGCTTCCTACTTGACCGCTGTTCTTTCCTTCCATGGCAGTGAACGAGCACACTGCTGTAGGCTGAACATCAAGAAGACGGAGCAAAGGCAATACCAGTGTGAGCAAAAAAAAAAAAAAAAAAGTGGTCAACTTTTGAAACATCTGTGTTTGTTTTAAACTTTATATTTTGAAATAATTTTAGATTTACAGAAAAGTTACAAAACTAGTATAGAGGATTCCATACATCCTTCGTCCAGCTTCCCCAAACATTAACATCATCCATAACCATAGACCAAATACAAAACTAAGTGATTAATATTGGTGCAATACCATTAACTATTGATTTTCTTTAGATGGCATCCTCTTTTCTACTAGTGTCCTTTTTCTGTTCCAAGATCAGATCCAGCAACCTGCATCACGTTTAGTACCCATCACTCCTGAATCAGACTTCCTAGGTGGCGCTAGTGGTAAAAAAATCTGCCTGCCAATGCGGGAGACGAGGATTCGATCCCTGGGTGCAGAAGTATCCTCTGGAGTAGGAAATGGCAACCCACTCTGATATTGTTGCCTGGAAAATTCCATGGACAGACATGGGCTACAGTCCATGGGATCACAAAGAATCGGACAACTGATTACACACACACGCTTCTGAATTTCCTCCAGTCAGTGACAATTCCTCATCTTCATCTTTCCTGGCCATGAAACTCTTGAAGAGTACTGGTCATTGATTTTGCAGACTATCCCTCAGTCTGGAGTTGTCTTAGGTTTTTTCACAATTAGATTGTGATTATGCATTTTTAGTAAGATATTTACCAAGGAAGTGATGTGTTCTTTTCAGTACATCAGTCAGGTGTTACATGATATTGATATATCTATTTACTGGTGATAATAACTTTGATCATTGAATAAGTTGTTTGAATTTCTATTTTTCCCTTTTAAATTTATAAATATTTTATTGAAGCATATTGAGGTTATAAAATATACTGTTTCTCCCCAAACTTTCCCCCACTATTTTTAGCATGCTTGGGGAATCTTGCTGGTAACAATTCTAATGTATTTTAATGATGATTTTCCATTTCCCTAATTTTTTATTTTTAAGTAAAATTATACCAGAATGAAAAGTTTTCCCCCTCCCACATTTATTAAATATCAACTCATATTAAATATTAAATACTCATAGGATATTAATTTTATCCTATGGTTCCAGATTTTGTTATTGGGAGTTCCTTCAGTCTGGTTCCTGCACCATTCTGACATATCCACATTCTTTTTAAAGCATTCCTTTCTTTTTGGCACCACAATATTTAACAGTCTCATTTCATATTTTCTCTTCTAGCTTGAAAATCAAAAAGTCTTCTCCAAGAAGTCCTGACTCTTTTTATTAGAGACTGGCATTTATAAGCCAAGATCTGGGCACCAGCAGTGACCACTGCTACTGCAATGTCATTGCTCCTAACTCCTCTCAGCAGAACTTACAAATATGTGAATAGACATTAATCCATGCATATAGCCACATCTATACCTATTTCCATATCTTTCCATTTGAATCTATATTAAAAAGCCATTAGTTCATATTCAATACCTCTGATTCTAATCCTAACCCACAGGGTTCATTCTACTCTTTTCTCTTTCCTTATTCATGATTTCATTTTCCAACAGTGAAAAAGGGCAGACTTTTAAAAAAAACAAGTTGTTTAGGTTTCTCCAACTTGGCTCCTGTTACTCTTTGCTATCCACGATATATTCAATTATTTGTTCTAAACACATAAAATAGTTTCAGAATTCCTAACCCATATTTTTTGATAAACAAAGTTACTAACTATATTTATCTATCTATATCTATCTATCTATATCTATCTATCTATATATATCTTTTGCCTTACAAGATGGCTTTGGAGTTTTAAAGAACAGATATTCACATTTCAGCTCTCAGTTGTGCTGTTCTCTGTATGGGCCACATTTCTCCCGAAGAGTTATGCTTTAGAAACTTCACTTTAACAGTGACATCAGCAAAGTAGACAGTATCCAGAAGAGGACAGCCAAGGTGGCGAAGAATCTAAAATTAACGTGTCCGTGAACCAATGAGAGAGCCATCTCCTTGCATTCATTCATATATTCGTTCAACCATCACTGGCCCATCTTTCCATTGAAAACAATTATTTGGGGCACATAACAAATGACCTGTGTGCAACAAATACCTGGAATTATTGAGGCTAGATTAGAAATTGGAGTGAGGCCATAATAATGTTCTTCAAGCTTGTGAAGGTCTTTCATGTGAAATAAGAATCATACTTTTTCTAACTAGCTCCACATAGCAAGTCAAGAACAATGAGTAGAATTTAAGAAGGAAATTTTCATTAAATGCAAGGAGGAATTTAAGTTCTAATAGAATGGCCCAACAAATGAGTGGAACAACATTCAGAATTATGAATCCTCATTGCTGGAAACTTTTGTTAGAGGGTCGGGAAGTTTCCCCTGGAGGAAGGCATGGGTGTCCACTCCAGTACTCTTTACTGGAGAATCCCACGGACAGAGGAGCCTGGTGAACTACAGTCCTTAGGGCCACACAGAGTCAGACATGACTGAAGCAACTTAGCACAGAAAGTTGGACAGCAGGTCCCCTAAGGTCCATTTTTGGGAGAACAAAGTACTTTCAGGAGGGTGAGCTAATCTGCACCCAGCAATCATCATTGAAGACCTACTATGTTCCAGGGCTAGGCACTGAGATACAATCATGGATTGGAAATGTTTTGATATCAAACAATGTTATAGTTGTTGTTTCTAAAGTACTCTGCATCTTGTGAGTCACGCTATAAACATTTATTTAATATAGAGAATATTCCAGGGCAGGAATATGACTGTCATTGTTATAGGAAATATAAAGGAAAGAAACCAGAGGATGAAAGACAGGGGAGATGGGATATGTGAAACACTTGGCCAACCAACACAAAGGAGATGGAGAACAAAGGTACCAGGACATGCCATGGCTGGAGAAAGGAGTGGAAAACAAAGGTACCAGGACATGCCACGGCTGGAGAAAGGAGATGGGAAACAGAGGTACCAGGAGGCACGCCACGGCTGGAGAAAGGAGATGGGAAACAAAGGTACCAGGACATGCCACGGCTGGAGAAAGGAGATGGAGAACAAAGGTACCAGGACATGCCACGGCTGGAGAAATGATGAAATGAAACTGAAAGGCAGTAAGAGGTAGAGAAATAAAACTTGAGTGCTGGAAAAAAACTTTCCCAGACAAAGAACACTTGGATTGCAAAGGTGTTTCCCAGTGACTGTGATAGAAACCGGATCACTAGTGGCATTCAAGACTAGACTAAACAGAACTCTGAAGAGAGAAATTGTAGGGAGCAGCTTGGCATGGACTGAGGGTAGGCCTGTTTTGTATTCTTCCACCTCAAATCTATGACTGGAAAATTTTTCTTTCTCAGAAATATTTGTTTGTTTTTAAAAATCTTATAGCAAACATAGCCCAGTTCTCAAAATGCACCATTTTGCCATAAAATATCTTGCATTTGTCTCTATTTGTTTCATACTCATTCATCTTACGCCCCTCCCAAACTGCATAATCTTCAGGGTAGGGTGAGTATTACAAAGTTTTCTTCTGCAAATCCCACAGTAACTGGAACAAAGTTGAAGCAAATACCAAATGTTCAATAAATATGTATCGATAAACTATGGGTTTATTTAATGCAAATATATGTTTAAGCCCCATGCCAGGAGCTAGGGGATATAAATACATCTTTTCCTCAAAGTATGAGAAAACTGGGGGAAAAAAATCACAAGTAGTCAAATGTCCATATAAATGTTAAATAGAAATGATGAGTACTAACATATAATAATAGCACATAATATAAAAGATATCAAAGGCAATCTCTGATATACACTAAGTGAAATGTATAGTATGATAGGTACAACTGCTGTGAGCTTGTTGTTTCATAAAGGGTTGGGTTCGAAGTGACAGATTTTGTCTTATCCACAATGAACAGCAATGCTCCCATTTATTTTCCCCTCTTTTGTTCTGTGGTCTCTATGGGGTAGCAACATAACTGTGTGAAGTCTAAGCACCTGACATGTGACAGATCTGGCAGCATGTATATACAGTTGTGAGCAGCATATACCAGCTTCAGAGCAGCAAGCGGGTGGTTACGAGTCCAGACTTCAGGCGCCCAATTTATCTGATTGGATGACCATGCATCGGGAGCTGGTAACCACCATGGATCAGGTTGGCTAGAGGTTGAGATCCCTTGACAGATGACACTGGACAGTCCATCACAGCCCATGAGAGTAATTGGAAAGGCCCAGAGTTAAGCACATTAGAGCAATAGCAGTGACAGGGCAAAAGTGGAGGCGCCCGTGGGTGTTTTGGGAGAAGAAGCTCTTCATTACCAGTTTGCTTCACTTAATACTCGTGTGTGTGTGAACGAAATGGAATAGGAGGAGGCTGAGATCACTGGTGGCTTTGTCACTCTCTTGTCCAACTCTTGCAACCCCATGGTCCGTAGCCCGCCAGGCTCCTCTATCCATGGGATTTTACAGGCAAGAATACTGGAGTGGGTTACCATTTCCATCTCCAGGGGACCTTCCTGACCCAGGGATTGAACCTGGGTCTCCTCAACTGCAGGCAGGTTCTTTACGAACTGGGCTACCAGGGAATTCCCAATTACTAGATCACTAGTAATGGTTGTTGACAGAAGGAGGGAAAGCCTGGAGAATGAGTTCTGCTTCCAGAAAGACACCTAAATGAGTCAAGCTTTATAGTGCCAAATCAAGATAACACTTCGAGAATGACTTGAACCTGATTCCCAAGGCTCTGCCCTTTCATTTCCATTACTAAGGGCCCTCTATGCCCAAAAGGAGAATTGATGGGTAGAATTTCAGATGTGCTAGAAAAGTTCTTCTTCTTAGTTTGTGGCTGATGCCTAAGGGTCTTTCCTTTGATATAAGACTATTTTAAAACAGATATGCCATATAGGAGAACACAAACAAGCTGTAAGTTGTCGTTCATACATCAATGAAAGCATTCTTCAAAGCTATCCAGGCAAGGCCCAAAGTAGGGGGCAGCTCCTGACAGATGGGAAGTATAGCCTAATGGTGCCAGTGCCCACATCCCCCAGTCTTACCATACTCCCCTCCATAGGCAAGACCCCATGTCCAAGTAAAGAAAGTTAGTGATGCCTCAACTTGAAAAGCAAGCTGCATTTGCAAGGCTTAACCAAGTTATAAGAGCAGAGGGGTAAGCAGTTCTTATCAGATCAAGCCAGCACTTCCCCAGAGAAAATGCCTTTTGTTTTAGACGTCTTAGTCGTTGGGTCAGTCCAGTTTTAGCTCTCCCTGGCAGTGATTTTATTTCTTTTTTCCTGTGAGGTGATTCTAGAGTCTAAAAGATCATCCTAGCCCAGATCCTAGAAAAATTAGGAAATTCATGACTTGAATGAAAATCTAGTCTGATGGTTAACAGTAATTCATGACATTGTGAAAAAGCCTGCAGCAACTGAGATGTGACTTTAATCCTATCAACAAAACATACGTTAGTAAAAGGCTACCCAAGCCAGCAAGTGAATCCCTTCTAGGTGAGCATAGACATTAGATAAGCTATACACTGCAGAAACTGTCAGGAATATTGCAATTGCAAGTGTCAGAATAATAGACCCAATTGGCTTAAATAAAAGGGTGGTTTTTTGGTTCTTATAACTGAAATGTCTAAGAATTTGAAGCTCAGATGGATCAAGAAGTTCTAATAATATCAGCAGAATAGGTTTTTCTCCTTCTTTTCACTCTGTTTTGCTGTGTATTGGTCTCATTTTCAGTAGTTCCAGACATTGCAGAAGTGAAATGACCACCCAGTTGCTTCAGGCTATATCCTAGTAGCTCTACATTCAGCTTGTATCTGAAAAAGAAAGAGAATGCCTCTCTTTAGGTGCTCCCATCAGAAGTCTTGTGACTACCTTTTTGGGTCTAACTGGGTCATATTCTCCTCCTTGAACCAATCTCTGAGGTCAGAACAATGGGATGCTTTGATTAGTCAGATCTGAACAGCATTTCTCTCCCTGAACGAGGGAATAGAATCAAGATACCACCAAATTATGGAGACTGAAATGGAAGCGCTTTTCTCAGAAGAGAGCATTTCTCAGAGGAAAAGAGATCAAGAGGGGTATGCAATGAAACCATCTAACATTAGAACACTCTAGATTCAACTTTTTCTCTGAAAAGTGTATGTGTGTATTTGTGGCCCGGAGTGGCAAAGAGAAGGACCAGGTGAGTAAACTAATGAGGGCTCCAAAGACATTTCTGATAGTCTAAAAAAAAAGCATTAACGAGGAGCTGGGAGGCAAGATGCGGGCAAAGTAGGAGAGCAAACCAGGCTCTGTGTTGGCATAGATTGTCCTTTGAATGAAACCAAAACCTCTTCTTTTTTGGAAACTGAAACTTAAATGTGACTCCTGTAAGACAGTTTTCATCTCTGGGCTTGGTGTAATTATCTGTAAAATGGAACCAGAGTGAAGAGGATTAGATCATCTAAGTTTCATAATGCCACAAATTTATATCATATTTAATGTTCAATACATTTTATTTATTTCAAATTACAATTCCAAGGCAGGACTAATGAGAATTACCTATTATAAGAAATACCTCCTTTAAGAAAATGTAATATAATTTACAGCTACTTTCTTATAATTTTGGATTCCCCCTTATGTAGGTTTGCCAGGAGTCCTTTGTATTGGTGATAGAACAACCTGACTGACCAACAGGGGCACCCACAACTCTGAGACCTTCAGAGTAGCACTCAGGGTGAGACCGAAGTGATCAGGTGCAATTTGGCTGGATACTGTCACCCATAGGGACCTTTCCCAGGTCATTTCAGGCAAGATGTGTATTGTTCTCACTAGTGAGATTAAACATCTGGCCTAAACAGAATATTTTAGTCTGCTACTTGGCTAAATAGCAGAACTTAAACATTTTACTAAATTGAAGTCCTTTTTCTCTTATATTATTGGAAATCTCTGGGGTTAAGTGATGCTTTGGTCATTGTTTTCTAGGGCTAAGACCCACCTATAGATCTTTTATTACCTTTGTTCAGAGTCGTAGTCCCCGCATTCACACAAGAGCCAGGTTTTCCAAATGTCCGATTTCTCCACAATTATGAATACAGTATGTTTTGTTCTTCCAGTCATCCATAGAGTAAGAAATCTTTGCTCTAGCAAACTCGTATTTTTTTCAGGGCAGCTTATTGCCACTCAATAGATGTCTCAGGTGGAACCCACATAGCCCCCAAAGAGTTAGGACAATGTCCCAAAACCAAATTTACATTTACCTCTATAGCAGTGTTTCAGGCCTTGCCCAATGAGTCGGTTCCACAATTCTCTGCAATTCCTTGATAATTCAAATCACTAGTCCTCTAATAACATCATTTATGTCTTATTGAACACGCCCGAATTCCCTTGAGAATGTTATTCTTGGTGTGAGTTCTCAAGCATAGCTCTTCCAGGGGTAGTTTTTCCAGACTTGATTCTTGGCCTGATGAATGCATGTGCGGGTCTCTTACAGGGAGAAGCTGTAGCTACTCATTAATTGAATTCTCTTTTAAACTCCTTCCTTCATTTTGGTCTTTCCTTTTCTTATGTTAAGATTAGGTTTCTCTGCAATACTTTATTTAAACCAAACATTATAGGAGTTAGGGCCTGGGAAGTGCCGTAGTAGATGCGGACAGGAAAATCCCATGGATGGAGGACCTTGGTAGGCTGCAGTCCATGGGGTCGCTAAGAGTCGGACATGACTGAGCGACTTCACTTTCACTTTTCACTTGCATGCATTGGAGAAGGAAATGGCAACCCACTCCAGTGTTCTTGCCTGGAGAATCCCAGGGACAGAGGAGCCTGGTGGGCTGCCATCTACGGGGTCACACAGAGTCGGACACGACTGAAGCGACTTAGCAGCAGCAGCAGCAGCAGAGCACTAGGGTTCTACTATATATTTCACAGAATATATGGTAGCTGTTCCCCATCCTTAGTGGCTTTACTTATGGATGAAAGTAACAGTGAAAGAGTATGTATAAATAATGAGGAAAAGAAACAAATACTTCTAAATTTTCTCTTAGGTTATGGTTTGTTTGCTAGTTTTTAACATATCTCTACTACCTTGGAAACAGCCAGGGATTATCATATTTGCTAAACTCCTATGGGAAAATCTTGTATTCTTTTATTGTAATAGATAGATATGGCATAAACTCAACAAGTACTGATTGCATTATTGAATACAGGTAACGGAATAGATGGATTTGCAAAAATGTGATAGTGTAAAGATGAGTATAAAAAAAAGTCTATGGGAATTGGAAGAACCGCAGTTGCTTCCTCTTTTAAAATTGGGGTGATAATACCAATATGCTAGGGCTTTTGTGAGTAATGAATGAGCTAATACATTTAAAGAAACTGAAATGGCGCATACCTATATTAGGGCTTCCCAGGTGGAACAGTGGTAAAGAATCTGTCTGCCAATGCAGGAGATTAACAGACGTGGGCTCAATCCTTGGGCTGGGAAAGTTCCCTGAAGTAGGAAATGGCAGCCCACTCCAGTATTCTTGTCTGGAAAATTTCATGGATGGAGGAGCCTGGCAGGCTACAGTTCACGGGGTCACAAACAGTTGGATGTGACTGGGCACGCGTGCACACAGGCAAACTTGGCTGTATTAGATGGTCCAAAAAAGTGGTTTCCTCTAGAGGCAGTTCTATGACTGCCATTCTGCTTTTCAGTATTAGGTGAAAGTAGTCTCATCAAAGACAGTGATAGACTCATTAATCCCTTTATTACCGAGTGATTACTTGTTTATTATTTGTAGATTAAAATCCCCTTCTCCACTGAGTTCATCTCTCTGTGGGGAAGATTGACAAAGGTTTAAAAAGTAAGTAAGTACAAAATATGTAGGTTATTGGTAAGGGCTAAGAAGAAAAATTAAGCAGGTAAGAATAGAGAAACTAAAGAAGAAAGCTGCTATTTTTGACAATGTGGTTAGAACAAATCTTTGTGAAGATAGTTCAGCAGAGACCTAGATCTTGAGAAGAAGTGGGATATGACATATATCTGGAGTAAAAGTGGTGTAGATGGCTGTACCAGGCTGTGTGGGGCCCTGAGGCCTGGCATTTGGTGATAATGAGACCAGTGGGTCTGGGTGAATATGTGAGGTGGCAAGAGTTGGGAAATGGAGTCTGGGAGGAGCTGGGGCAGTTTGGTGAGAGCCTTCTATGCCATGATAAGGACCTGTCCCAGGGTGTGCATACTTCATTTATTCATCCTACGCACAAGTTCACTACCATATAAAGATCAGGAGCTGTACCCGTGAATCCTAAAAGATAAGACCATCCACAAGGACCAGACAGAAATGCACTTCAAAACTTCCAATGTGGTTTAGATGGCTTTTACAACAGATGTACAGGCACAAAGTGCAGAGGGGGCAGCTAAGAGACTCTGAAGTCTGAGGAAATCAGGACAAGCTCCTAAAGGATCAGCTTTGAGCAGTGAAGGCTGAGTAGAAGTTTTCTGGGCAGACAAAAGCACGAGGAGGAAGTGAGGTACGATAAATACGTCAGGTAAGAAATACAGCAGTAGGGAGCATGACAAGTTCATGGACGCAGACACTGTCTACAGGACAGAGGAAGCCCACTATCCAGCCCGTGATTTTTTTTTTTTTCAAACATTGGTACATTCAACAAGAATCTAGTACACTTCATTGACCTATGTTAACATTGAGTTAGAATACTATCAGTAACAAGTTGAAAATAAATTCTATTTTTAGGCATAAATTGGTGCCATCTGAACAACTGAATTGTCATCAAGCACTTGTAAGTTAAACTTTATTCTATTGATCTGTAACCTTCTATGCAAGGCTGAATTCCTGTCTCAGGTTTCAAGAAAACCAAGGGCATAAATGTTGATGGCTAGACCTGACCTCCCACTGTGGCCCTGACTGCTTCTACTAGTGATATAACTTTACATAAATATACATATATGTATTCATGTATATGTATATGTGTGTATATATATGCACACACACACACGTATATACATTAATTGTTTGTCTTCTCTGTTAAATTTAAATCCAGTCTCTCATTTTTGATGTTAATAGCAATCTCAAATATTCAGCCCCTGTTTTCTTTATTCTTTCCCTCTGTGCTGTGTGTGCTTAGTCACTCAGTCATGTTCCACTCTTTGTGACCCCATGGACTGTAGCCCTCCAGGAGGGCTCTGTCCTCCTCTGTCCATGGGGATTTTCCAGGCAAGAATACTGGAGTGGGCTGCCATGCCCTCCCCTAGGGGATCTTTCCAACCTGGGATCGAACCCAGGTCTCCCTCATTGCAGATGGATTATTTACCATTTGAGCCACCAGGGAAACCCCTCCCCCTCTAATTTAAAACAAATCAGAGGTGGTGGGCAGGGTGCAAGGAGATTGGCAGTAGATGGTCAAAAGGTATAAACTTCCAGTTATAAGATAAATAAGTACTAGGAAAGTAATGTACAACATGATGTCTATAGTTAATATTGCTGTATGATATACAGGAAAGTTGTTAAGAGAGTAGATCATTAAGAATTCTCATCACAAGGAGGACATTTTTATTTTTATTGAATGTATACGATATGATGTTTGTTAACTAAAGCTATTATGGTAATCATTAATCATTTCACAATATTCATAAATCAAACCATCCTTTGTGTATCCTAAATTTATACAGTGATACATGTAAATTAGTTCTCCATAACACTGGGAAAAAAAGAAATGTAAAAAAGTACAGTAACACAAATGTATCATCTTCCTTAACTTCTCACTGGCACCATCCAAGTCATCTGAGGAAAAAGCACCTGGTGGACTTCACAAGAAGTCTGTTATGCACCACTTGAATTTCCTTGCTGGATTAGAAATAAATAACAGCTAGTATCTTATGATTGCCAGCTCTGTCATATTGTATGATCTGAGTAAGTGACCTTATTTTTAGGAATCTAAGTAGCTAAAGATTGTAGGATGCATCCTTACTCAGGTATATTAAAACGCCAAGAGAGAGAGAAGGTGGTAGCAGGAAGTGAACACTGATTATTAGATGACATCAACTTTAAGATGCATGTTCATTTCAGAATATAAAGTGTGAAAAAATGTATTTGTTTTAAAATCTATAATATACAATTTTAATTTTTCTAAACCTCAGTTCTTACTTAATGAGTTGTTTTGACGATAAATGCAATAACACATGTAACATATGATCTGATTTATTAGAAGAACACAAAAATGTTCAAGGAGCCAAAAAGTCCCCATTCTTTCTTCTTCTCTTTTTATTTAGGATAAATTTAAATATCATATTTAAATTTAAATTTTTAAATAGGATAAATTTAGGATACACAGAGGATGGTTTGATTTATGAATATTGTGAAATGATTAATGATTACCATAATAGCTTTAGTTAACAAACATCATCTCGTATACGTTCAATAAAAATAAAAATGTCTTCCTTGTGATGAGAACTCTTAAGGATCTACTCTCTTAACAACTTTCCTGTATATCATACAGCAATATTAACTATAGACATCATGTTGTACATTACTTTCCTAGTACTTATTTATCTTATTTACTTTCCTAGTACTTAATTTTCCCTACCTCCTGAACTTTTAAAACATTTACATGAACAATCTGACATTGTGGATTTTTCCCAGTGAGGACAGCCTGGCCTTGTACCACCTTCCCCTCTGTGGGGATGAATTTAGTCAATCAGCCTTTTATTTATTGTCAGTGGGTTGGAAAGCAGTGAGTTGGATGTATTTTTCTCTTGAAGACTGTTTTCAAATGATCTGGATGTGGTTTTAGCAGGATCTTCTAATATTTTAGAGGGGTTTGGGGACAGCATAACAGGTGACTTTACTTCTGTCTCACACCGTGAACAGATAAACCCAACAGTACAAAAGCAGATTTATCCTTTTGCCAGGAGAGTGGAAGTCACTTCTGTGATTCCTTTTACCAACTGGCTGATGACTTGTGAGGTTTTTCACTGTGCAAATCTCTGAATGCAAAACAAAGAGATTTTAGATACAGCCTCTGCCTCCCCTCAAGGAGCTTGCAATCTTCCCCCAAACACATACGTGGAAAGAAAGAAGAAAGAGAAAGAAGGAAGGAGGAAAGAAGGGAAAGAAAGGAGGAAAGGAAACAATCTGAATCACTTTATTGTACACCTGAAACTAACACAATATTGTTAATAAACTATACTGCAACACAAATTAAAAGTTCAATTTTTAAAAAAAACCCATGTGATGTTGAGAGACAGTTTGTAAGCAACCTCAGCACACTTGACCTTGGGGCTGAAAGATTCTGTGTTGTGGGGACTATCCCGCATATTTAGGACATTAAACAACAGGCCTAGCCTCCACTTGCTGCAGCCAGAATTAACACTCCCTGCCCTCCACCCCCTACAGTTGTGACAAGCAAATATGCCTGCAGACATTGCCAAATGTCTAGGGGACAACCTGGTCGAGAACCACTGATCTAGGTGCAAACAAGGCTAGTAGGCATACTAAGTGATTCTTACTCCACATACCAGGAAACAGGCTCCAAGAGAGTAACAGACTTGCTTGGGAGCACAAGGCAGATGAGGGATGGAGGCAAGACTTGAGTGCAGCCTCCTGACTTCAGGGAGTATTGCGACCACACCACTACTCTGCCTCCTGGAGGCTGAGCTCCCAGGGAGCTCACTAGGGAAAATCAGAACAAGGATGCTGCACCCACCCGTCATAAGAGAGAGGGGGCCCCAGTGCAGACAAGGGGGTCCCAGAGGAGAGCAGGGTAGCCGGGTTCCAGGGTGTGCAAGGCTTCTGAGGGGCCTGGGCAGGTTGGGAGGGCCAAGGGGATGGGTTGGTCCAAGTTGGTTATGGTTATGCAGTCAGAGGATAGGATCTCCATCATGATGATTTAAGTCTGTCCGTGGGTCTCCTGCCTCACTGGCCACGGTTTAGAATGCTTTTATACCCAGCTAGGCTCCAGTTTCCCTTTTGGGTAACATTGTACAGGTGCTAGGAGAGAAACACTCTCTATATGGCTGCTGCTGGTGGAGTTCTGCTCTCTGACCCTCAGCCCTCCTGGGAGGCATTTGTCATTGAGGTTTCCCTGCCTGGAGCTCTAAGCAGGGCTGCCAGCTTCACAGACTGCAAAGAGAAATAAAGCTCTGGGAAGTGATGCTTATCCCCCCGTGGTCTGGCTTTTGGCCCCTGCCTTTACCTCCTTAATAATCCCCAAAGAGACAGAGGCGGTAAACGCAGTTCTGCCCTTCTCAGCTCACCACACCGCTAGCATCCCGGCCTCGTGTGCCTTTATCTTCTATCCCCTCTTTCCCCTCCCTCTGCTTGGAGGAGAATTCCTGCTCTGGCTTGTCAATCTGTCACAGAGGTCTCCAGTTCCGCCCCCCTACCCCCCACCCCCAGCACCTCCTTGGCTCTGTCCTGAACATCAGTCTGTTTGTCAAAACACTGACAGTGCTTCTCCCTGCTCGGAGAGCATCGGATCCCATCTGTACCCCAAACAGTCTCCCAGGTTTATTTTGCCTATCACTTCCGAACACTTGCTATTTAAATTCCAAATCATTTTTCTGGGGTTAACAGTGTCCCTGCTATTCTTGGAGTTTACTCACTACTTCTCCAACTCAGTCACCTTATTTATATGCTTCTAGAATCATATATATATATATATATATACACACACACACACACACACACACACACGCTTGCACACACGCAAATGTGCATCTGTACACACGCAGGTGCATGTGTGACTAATATCTTCCCCACACCATGACTGCCATAAGCATCAGGCTGGGTTATCACCAGTCTGTATGTTTCATCAACAAAATGTCTGAGGTCATCATGCTTTCAAAGACCATTCGAATTATTGTGGGGGGTGGAATATGGACTACTTTAGATATTTTTTGTTTGTTTCTTCAGGCCCTTTCCAATCAAAATTTAATTATGTGACTCTGTCAGTTGAAATATGTCGAGAATGCTTGTCATCATTCTCTCTTGCCTCTCTTAGATGCTAGGGGGAATTTAGAAGATTTTCTTGGTAAATAAAGCACACACATCATTTCTCTACTTAGTAGGAGAAACAAGATCATTTGACAGCAGGGAGGGTGAAGTAATCCTGCCTCTTTCAGGCGCAGGGCTCTCTCCTAATCTGACACCTCTTCTGTCAATGTTCAACACTTCTAGGGCCAATGATACTGACATGCAACTGAGAGTGTAAAATAGAGAAGGGCTAAACAGTCTCAGCTCTAGCATCCAAAGTAAGCCTTGCTTACCAGAGCTCCAGTAAGTGGCTCAGCTTCCAACCGCTCGAGCCCAGACACCTGCCTGATTCTCCCAGCATCCCTCACCTGGCCCCTGCTTGCAGCCTGCTCCTCGCCCACCTATCTGCTCTCCTGCTAACTCAAGACTTCTTTCCCCCTTGAATCTGTGGAATACTGATTGCTGGTTGGCTCCGTGTGGGTGCAGGTCAAGTCTCTGTGGCAGTGAGGGCCTTTGGGTCAAGATGTCAGTACCTCCAGGTCAGTGTAGACAGAATGAGATGCTGACACATTGCACCTTGGGCAGGATTTCAGAGATGAAGTCTGAGAGCTGGTGCCAACTTCAGAAGGGAGTGCACCCTGGTCTGGCTATGAATGGCATGTGGGGGCCAGTGTGATGAGAGAAGACCCAGCAGGCAGGGTGCTTCTGGTAGGAACATGAGATACTTGAGTTACTCTGACCCCTGCTTAATGCCATAGCTTGTTTTCTTCCAGTGTGGAGTTATTCCAGGAGCCAGGGGTGGGCCTGATCTGTTGCGGGCTGATCTGGCCGTGGAGCCCATGCTGTCCTCTTCCACCCCACCAGCACTTCCCCAAGTCTGCAAATCACGTGTCTTTACTTCTGGCTCCTAAAAGCCAACCACTGCTTTTTGCCCTCAAAGAATCATCTCCTGGAAGACACAGGATTGTCAAGGGAGAGAGAGAGAAAAAAATTGACTTTTGCCAGAGGGAGAAGCCAAGGCCCAGGCCCATCCCCGCTGGGACACTTCCCCACATCTAGGAGACACCTGCCTTGAGTGTGTGAAGGTGGACAGTTGGGCAAAATGTAAAGATGGGATTTCCAAGTGCAACGGGATGTCTCACAGGTCAGCGTGCTCTGGGCAGGGTCAGTTCACACTAGCTGCAGACTCTGCATTCTTTCAGTTTCCCCTCATTATCTGCTCCCTGTCTTCCTTCCACGTTTCCTTCCTTCCTCCCTCCCTCCTTTCCCTCCTTTCTTCTATCTTCCTCATTCATTTTGTGTGCTTTGTGTGAGTACCATTTGTAATTTTGTTGAATGTCAAAAGGATATAAAAACACTTCTAAAACACCTGTAGGCTGTGAAGACTGGCAGTGCAATCAACACTGAGTATAAGAAACAGGACATGTTCACAACTGGAAACTCCTGTCTCATTCTGCCCCCTACCCTGCCACCAGAACTAATCATCACTCCGCATTGTGTGTATCTGACTTGTGATTCTCATGGGCCACGGAAACTCTTGTAAGCCCAGAGTTCCCCAGATACAGAGGCACTGCCTTCTGTAAGGAATATTTCCCTCCGACTTTGAGATGATCACAGGAGAGAAGTTTCTGACCACTTCTGAACATAGTCTTCTTCTTCTTATAAAAGCGGAGGCTCTTAAAAACTAATATATCGCTATCCAACGTCATCGAAAAGAAACACACAAATCAATAACACAGCCCATGATTCTAAAGCGACTCCTTATGGTGCGTGAAACGTTATGAATCTGGCACACACTGCCTTTCTCAGACCTCTCAGGTCAATGTTCAACAGGTGTCTGTTATGTTTTCAGCTTCCCCTTACAATTCTGGGTTCAATAAGAATTTTTGGAAACTTTCACACATGTGAAGTCTCTCTAGGTATGGAGATGCCCTTCTCAGTAGATTCTTGCCTGTTTACACTCTCTCAAAACTTGGAATCCATACAAAATCACTTGAAACTCCATAGGGAAACCCTAGCCACATGTGACTACTGAGCACTTAAATTGTCCAAATTAAAATGTGCTGTAAGTATAAAATGGGCTTCCATGATAGCTCAGTTGGTAAAGAATCTGCCTGCAATGCAGGAGACCCTGGTTCGATTCCTGGGTCAGAAAGATCTGCTGGAGACGGGATAGGCTACCCACTCTAGTATTCTTGGGCTTCCCCTGTGGCTCAGCTGGTGAAATCTGGGTTTGATCCCTGGGTTATGAAGATCCCCTGGAGAAGGGAAAGGCTACCCACTCCAGTATTCTGGCCTGGAGAATCCCATGGACTGTATAGTCCATGGGGTCACAGAGTGGGACATGACTGAGTGACTTTCACTTTTCAAGTATAAAATACGCACTGGATTTCTAAGACTTAGTATGAGAAAAATGTAAAATATCTCACTAAACCTGATAATACTGATTACATGTTAAAATGACTAATAATTTGAATATATTGAGTGAAATAAAATATATTATTAAATTTCTTTTTGTTTTAATTTGGCTACTAGAAAATTTTAAATGGCATACGGGGCCCACATTTCATGGCTTGTATTATATTTCTATTGAATACTCTGTCTTAGAGTATCAGAGACATGATACCATCAAGCTTTAGATTATCATAAAAGTTTTAAGTATAGTGTAGGGTTTTGGCCTTTTGCCCTCAAACCCATTCCCTGTCTTGTTCCCACTTAGCATCACAGGTGGCTGCTGCCTACAAGGTCCGTTTTCCAAGTTTCTATGACATTTGGCTTTTGCCTGGATTTGATTCGGGGAGACACTATTAGGAGGTTGGTGGTGAGAAGGAAAGAGAAACTGATGTGTTTTTACCCCCTGTGCTTTGGGCAGTGTTTTGGCAGGTGCTGCCCCCTCTGTGCCCTGGGTTCCTACTAGAGAGGCTCCAACTCCAACCAGGTAGAGGGTTATCTGGACCCCCCTTGCTGGTAACATTACCTTCAGCCTCATCCTTCCAGCCTGGAGGGAGTGGCTTCCTGCTGTTTTAATCACAGTCTCATTCTTTCCTATTTGGCTTTTTATTGTTTGATACTTATGTCACAAATTCTCCTGAATAGCAGGATCGGCAAGAGTTGGAGGAGATGATAGAATACAAAACAAGGGTCTGCAGGCAGGAAGGACTTCAAAAGTGATCACATGCATCTTTTAAGTTAAATGTGTAGAACTTAAATGGGAATGGTAGTAGAAGGAAATGAAAGTACAGGGAAAGAACAAGATAGAGAATAGACCACCTAATAGGATGGGAAGATTTCTTATGGAATAAATTTTAATTTTAGAATAATTTGAGACATCCAAGATGTACAGAAAAGTTGCAAAGATATTACATAGATTTCTCATACTCTCCTTATCCTGATATCAATACTTTATATAACAATGGTACTTTGGAAAGTTTATTTAAATGTGGAGAGTGGTAAGTTCTACAGGTAGAATAGAAGCAAATTATAGAGGATCTATATCAGTCTCCAAATTTTAAAATTTGAAGGGGTATGGAGATCTGTGATGTCATATTTTCATTTTAAGAAGTAAGAAACCCAGTGTCTAGGGGAGCTTGATGACTTTTATTCATCCACTAAATATAAATTACAATCCAGACACTGAACTACAATGATGGACAGGGGCCACGTAGCTTGTTAATGGAAGAATTGAGAAGAGAGCTGATTGTGTCTTTCTTGAAACCTGGGGATTGTTCTGACAGCCACCACTGTTTTCCAACTGATGGACTTACCTCCTGAGAGAGGAAGCCTCGGTCAGTTTCACACAGGACATTCCTAAAGGCCAGGTCTGTACAGGCTTCTTCTCTGGAGCATAAATTGGGCCACCAGATTGGGGAATCAGCAGCTATTTTCAGCCTTGGTTGCCTGTTAGAGTCACCGAGGGAGCTTGAAATCTGCCTCGATCAAAGTTCTAGTTTCTCATCTAGTTGTTCTGGTCTATAGCCTGAATATATGTGGGGTTTTTTTTAAACATTCCTTTTTTTTAAAATTTATTTATTTTAATTGGAGGCTAATTACTTTACAATATTGTATTGGTTTTGCCATACATCAACATGTATCCGCCATGGGTGTACACATGTTCCCCATCCTGAACCCCCCTCCCACCTCTCTTCCCGTACCATCCCTCTGGGTCATCCCAGTGCACCAGCCCCAAGCATCCTATATCCTGCATCAAACCTGGACTGGTGATTCATTTCTTATATGATATTATATATGTTTCAGTGCCATTCTCCCAAATCATCCCACCCTCTCCTTCTCCCACAGAGTCCAAAAGACTGTTTTATACATCTGTGTCTCTTTTGCTGTCTCGCATACAGGGTTATCATTACCATCTTTCTAAATTCCATATATATGCGTTAGTATACTATATTGGTGTTTTTCTTTCTGGCTTACTTCACTCTGTATAATAGGCTCCAGTTTCATCCACCTCATTAGAACTGATTCAAAGGTATTCTTTTCAATAGCTGCGTAATACTCCATTGTGTATATGTACCACAGCTTTCTTATCCATTCATCTGCTGATGGATAGGTTGCTTCCATGCCCTGGCCATTATAAACAGTGCTGTGATGAACATTGGGGTACATGTGTCTCTTTTCAATTCTGGTTTCCTCAGTGTGTATGCCCAGCAGTGGGATTGCTGGGTCATAAGGCAGTTCTATTTCCAGTTTTTTAAGGAATCTCCACACTGTTCTCCATAGTGGCTGTACTAGTTTGCATTCCCACCAACAGTGTAAGAGGGTTCCCTTTTCTCCACACCCTCTCCAGCATTTATTGCTTGTAGACTTTTGGATCACAGCCATTCTGACTGGCGTGAAATGGTACCTCATAGTGGTTTTGACTTGCATTTCTCTGATAATGAGTGATGTTGAGCATCTTTTCGTGTGTTATAGGTATCTTTAAAATGTTCCCAGGTATTTCTAACATCTGGCCAAGGGTGAGAAATAGACCTGGACGGAACAGCAGCTCTACGAGTTGGCACACCTGACTTAACCATTCCTGCAGCTGTTCTGGGAGCTGACAGCTGATCTGAGTGTAACTTTCCACGTGTGCTGTGTTTGGTCAGGAGCCCTTCTGAGACTGGTCTTCCTGACGTCCTTGGAAACACGTTCTCATCTGGCACTGCACATCTGGCTTTATCACTGTTAGCACACCACGAGTGTCTCCTCTTTACCATGGCCCATCATCTGCGTCTTTGTTCATGTAGTCACACAGCCTTGATCAGATGCCCTGAATTCTCTGGATTCAGAAGCGTGTCAGTGTGTGATGGCATCTTTGCCACCCCCAGCCTTTTCATTCAGTGCCATTTAGTATGCGTCATAGACACACATCCAAAGCTCCCATCACATTGTAGTCTCTTGCCTTGCCTTTATTAAAAATGTGATTCACAATTTCTCATTTACATTTTGTTCCAAATCTTAGAATCTGAGGATTTGGTGAAGAAAAGCTAAGAGACAATGACTGCCTCCTTTTATTGGAGACTGAGGGAGGGTGTGCTAACCCCAGATTGGGAGCTGCCTTCACTCATCTCACGCCCTCCCTCTTCTTTTCAGAAGCTGAGAGGTTTCCAGGATTCACCAATCTCTCTCTTTTTATTGGCATCCACAGTCCTGATGTCCACATAGCTGTGTGTGTGTGTGTGTGTGTGTGTGTGTGTGTGTGTAGGAGTGTTAGGGTCTATAATATACAATACCTGCAAGTGCTCGCTGATGTTATGGAAATGATGGAAGGGCTGTGCCAATCTCACAAACACAGAGCATGCATTATTCGAAGACTGTGGCTTTCCAAATGGGAACCTGTAAAAACAGCTGATAGATTTATGTTCTTGTATTAAACAGGCCACCCAGCCCCAGTGTAAAATCAGGGTGACAACTGAATACATCACTGTTCCCAGCAGCTACCTGGGTGCTCTCATTACCCAGTGGAAAATGGGCCAGGCTTGTTCATTAGAACTCCCTTCTTCCAAGGAGAGCCATTTACACGCTGTCTCATTTAAAACAAACAAACCAACCCCACAGAGATTTAAAAGAAAACAGAAAGACGTTTTCCTTTCTAGCCTCTGGAAGGCAGCACGTGTTCCTCCTGTTTGCCTGTGTCTAAGCCGTCGTGGATGAAGGATGGCTGTGCACCTGCTCAGGGAGGGAATTGGTTCCTTGCGGGAGGAGGGATTACCTGTCAGTGTTAAATTAGAAAGAGGTGGACGCTGGTAAATGTTTTGGGGGAGAAATAGCCTCAACCCGGAGGAATAGCTTGCTGACTCTCACGCTCATCTCCTTGGAGGAACAAAAGGGGCAGGTAGGACTTGGGGTAGAGACCTGTGCAGTCAGGACCCTGCAGGGGAGCTGCCACACAGACATCTGGGGAGCAACACCTCATGGTCACGGCCATGGGAAGGGAACGCCTCATCGTGAGGCTGGGGAAGTTCAGGGGCCGAGGGAGGCTGGGAGTCTCTTGGGGGCTTCATGGCCTGCAGCTTTACTCTCTCCAATTCTGGCACTGGGTTTCAGGAAAGGAAGCCACAAAAAACCAATGACCACACCTCAACCCGGCCCACTAGTCCTCCTGGCGTCTGCATCACTGGCTGCTCTAGACTTGCATCTTCTCTGCTTTCTGACCTTTGGCTCCCCTCCTGGCTCTCTCCTCCCTGCTGGGGCCCTCCTTGCCCTGATGCCAGGAGGGCAGCCTCAGAGCAGCAGTAGATAAATACAGCCTCCCTGAGCCCCATGGGACCCACACTGTACCCTGGGGCCCCCGAGAGTCCTGTATGTGTCCTCCCTGCTCCCCAACCTGCTACAGGTGGGATGACGGCCCTCCAGCCCTGCCTCCTTTGGCCTCTTGTCCAGAGTCTTTGAGCAAGTCGCTGTCATTCTAAGATCTCCCATTTCCCTTTTCCAAACAGGGCACACTGTAGAAACAGCCACCCTTTGCCACAGAAATACTTAGGTCTGCTGGGAGGTAAAAATGAGAAGGAAAGGAAAGAACCCTGAAGAGACAAAGCTCTTCCCAGGGCAAGTGGCAGCATTTGTTAGTTCAGATCTGTCTTCTCTCAGGCATGTTTTTTTGGGTGTCTGGTGGATTTAGGAGTAAGGCGAGTTGACAAGAAACCCACACCAAACCCTGGGATCCTCCCAGTGATTAACTCTGTGTTCTGAGATCAGTGCTACATGTTAATATGTGAGCCACCTACTCTAGCCTCATGGATGTGTAGCTGTCATTCCTCATCCCCTGCTCCACCGCAGCTGGCTAGGAGGGCAGGGAGAACAATGCACATGCTCAGAGGTGTCCCTGGGCTGGGTCCCTGCCCCTCCAGACACATCTGGCAGAAGTTGCCAGATACACAGTACATGCCAACACCAAAAGAGACTAGGTGTTTAAGGAAATCAAAACCCATGTCTACAAGGAAGCCGCAGAAAGGGGGAGAATGATAGAACTCCCCTCATGACAATTTTGACCACCAGCTGAGACCATTCTTAAGTAACTGACATAACCTGATGGTGTCATTGATCAAAATATACTGAGACTGAGAACTGGATTGGGATGTCCCCAATTCTACCTGTGGTTCTTGTGGGAATGAACCCACCTGCTCACAGTAAGAGCATATTTTACCATCTCATGCAAAACATAAATGAGTCCTGGGGCTCGATGATGCAGATCTCCTTGGCCTGTGCAGGCTTGGAGACCTTCAAGGTGGACCCAGCCCCTGCAGGAGCAGGTGCCCAGGATGCCAGCTGGCCATTGTCAGCCCCCTTAAAAATAACACCTACCTTCCTTCCCTGGGGAAGTGTGGGTAGGAAGTTGGTACACTGCTCATCATCTGCTTTAATCGTTACACCCATCTCTCTTTCCTTACATTTTATTGCTTAATTTATTATCATATTTGAAAAATCTTTTTTATCTTTTTTCTTTTAGCTTGGTAAGACAAGTCCCATCAACCCAAGAAGGGAGCAGCAAAGTTGATACTAAAAGACTTAAGCAACTCACCAACCTTCAAACACCTCCACAGTGGTCCTTCAAACACTCCTGAGAGCCAGAATTCAATGCAAATATCCTAATTAAATACCTTGGGGATTCCCATGACACAAAAATTAACCCATTATTATAATGAGGTGGCAGTTTCATTTTTAACCCCCCAGCTGATAAACTGTAACGAATCATAGAACAGTGTTATTAACTTTCCCCTATCCCCTGGCCAGCACACCTGGGAGTCTTTCAGTACAATTTGGCTAAATTTCTGGAACATAATCTATATCCTCAAATGAAAAACTCTTCCACATTACCTTTACTCCCTGTCTAGCCTGTGTATGTCAATTTCCCCCAAAATATCCTTCCCCAGGGCTGAGCAGAGGAGAGGTGGTCTCTGTTCTCCAGGTTGGAACAGTAACTCAACAAGGAGCCTTTCTCTGCTAAGAAGTTCCAGGTCCCAAGCAAGGTAGGGGTACCTGTTTTCTTTTAACGTGATTTCAGTGGTCACTGTCAAAGTCAAGGCAAGGCCTGAAGAACCTGAAGGGATCACTCTATAGCCTAATTAATGAGTTTTTCACATTGAAAGGGGAAAATAAAATACACAGGGCACGGCCTTCCCTGCTGACAAATGGACAGATTCAATAGCTTCTTGATAGTAACTCTGACGGGCCTTTAACTGCCAAGATGCCACCTGTGGCTGATCTTCCCGGATCCCATCAGCCTTTAAAAGTTTTCACCACGCTATTCTAAGTGCCCATTGTTGAAAGTAAGGCAAACTCAGTACCTTCTGGGATTTCTCCGGTTTGTGTGGCTATGAGCTTCTCAAAGGTATTTGTTGCAATTCAGCTCATGGCTGAGTCCACTGTTTCGAAGGGCACCTGAGAGAAGGGAAACCAGTGCCCTGGGTTTCCTCGCTTCTGCTTCGTGTAGTGGAAAGAACACTGGCCAGAGGGTCAGGAGATGTGAGTTCGGCTGCTGTTCTGTGACGGAGTGACAGTGAGGCCTTAGGACTGCTCTGCTCAACACAGCAGCCGCCAGCCGCATGTGGCCACTGCGCTCTGAGTGCAGCCAGTCTGAGCTGAGATCTGCTTTTAGTGTAGAATACACACTGGGTTTCAAAGACTTAGTAGATATTTTTTTTAAAAAAAGACTCTAAAAGAGCTCAGTAAATTTTATATTGACCACATACTGAAATGATACTACTTTGGATAAACTTGAGTTAAACAAAATATTTATTTTGTGTGTACAATTTTACTTTTTTAATTGGCTACTAGAAAATGTAAAGCTTCACACATGGCTCACATTATATTTCTATGGGACAGAGCTGCCCCAGACAAACCTGAGCTTTCCTAATTGTTAAAAAAAGATGTAGTCGAGAGCACTTCTGACAACTAGTAATTTCTTTGCATGCAGTCTTCCAAGGTTACTGCCTCCTTTTTTATAATATTTAAGAACTGATTTACCTGCATCATCAATGAATGTTGAAAACTTATTATATAAAAACATGGCATGTGGGTTAAGTGTATTGGTATCCAGGTGCTAAACAGATGAAAAAACATAAGTCCTGTCCTAGAGCAGGAAGTGCTGGTGAGGAAGACATAAGACTTAGAAACACAAAACAAGCAGTAATGATATCATATCAGAGGTGATCAACTGTAAATTCGTTCTCATAACATAGGATGTGTAAGGCTTTAATCGGTTGAGAGCATTTCAAACCAGGAGACTCTTTCTAGTGGGGGTAACAGCGAGAACAAAATAAAGTAAGGCTAGTGTTTTTCATTCTCTCCTAAATGATTGCTTGATAATTGTGAGGAATGATGAGTGAGCATGAGGGACTTAAAGGTAAACAGAGGATGTTTCCTGAGCTATTGTCTTCCCTTCTAAGAATAGTTTCCCTATTTTTTCCCACCAAGATTGGAAACCTAGAATGGTGCTACCCATTGTGCCTGGTTACTCAGAACCCCAGCCATTCCTCCAGAGCTTCAACTATGGGGAGCTAGAGAGGCTTTGAGTTTCTCTGAGGTAAAGGGTATTATATTAGAGAATTCTGGCAGAAGAGGATGGTAAAGTATAAGCATCTTTCTCTCTTCAAGGAAAGGGAAGAAGTAATAGCTCAGCATCACTCCTTAGCACATTGGGCAACTCCCTGTCTGCTTTGCAACCTTCCTTTCCCCCTTGCCCTACCCAGGACCATGCCCCGTCAGCAGACATGACTGCAGGATTCACGGAGGTCACCTGGGTGATGAGTCAATTGAACCATTCTGCTATCCTGGGGTTGGGTGGGGAAACCTTTGGAGAAAACCACAAACTGGCCAATGTCTCCTCTCCCCTTCAAAGTTCTCCTCCCAGCTAATTCAGGAAATAACATCTCAGAGGTTCCCATCTTGGTGTGTGTGGTGTTTTTAAACCCTGTCTAAATGGCTAAGAAGGCAATTCTTTTCAGTCATTTGCTTTGTGCAGCCCTCCCCTTTCCTGGCAGAGACAGTGTATGCACTCTATTAGAGCATTTTTTTCTGCATATAATGGCACCAATTAAATTACCTTGCAGCCCGACCTTAATCTGGCAGGAATGATTATTCCATGAAACAGTTAGGGCTCTAATTGACATGAAGTGCCTGCAAAATATGTCTTTTGCAGCAACCCCTGTCAAAGTCACATTGATATGCTAATCCCTATAGCTGGCAGAATCACTTCATAAAGAGAGACATTGAAAATTGAATTATTTCAATTTCAGTACCTAGGAATCTAGTGATCTGTCTGTATATGTAACTAAGTAGGTGCAATACTTTATATGGGTAAACAGCTGTACTAGGGCATTGCCATGGAAACTGCTTGACTCATGGCAGTTGTGTTAGTGATGAAGTCATTAGCAGTGTGAAATGTACTTTGAGGTTGTCAAGTGTAACACTCCAGGAATATTTCAGCAGTCTTAGTGGAGCCTTTTCATTTACATAATTTAGGCTTTCACACATGATCTCATTATGGGGCAAGAAAGGAGTGGGTTGTGGGGGCAATTGTACCGAACCAGATGAATCTCCATTATGCCATTCAATCATTATTCTCTATCCTGAAATAGGGTCCCCCAAATTAGTTTCAAGGGATATTGACAACTCCCTTGGAACAATGACTTTAAGAAACCCTGTTGGTGATGGGACATGCTGGATTAGCCTACTTGTTGCCTGTGCCGTTAGAAACCATTGAGGACATTGGGTGGTTTCTCTTCAGTTGAGTCAGTTATTTTTTTTTTCCTGTTGTTTCATTAACCTTGTAGTTAGGAAGTAAAATTTCAAAGCCATCAGATTCATTTTTTTAATCAATATTCAAGTTAACTGCTGCTGCTGAGACACTTCAGTCGTGTCCGACTCTGTGCGACCCCATAGACAGCAGCCCATCCCTGGGATTCTCCAGGCAAGAACACTGGAGTGGGTTGCCATTGCCTTCTCCATTCAAGTTAACATTGCCCCTTTAATCAACATCCCCAGTGGCCCCTCAAGGATCCCAATGATATAATGTGTGGTATTAGTGACTTTCCAGTTTGAAAATAGTCTGTAAAATCAAATGATGAGCTTTGATATTTATTCCCCAACATATGACTCCATTTCCTCCAAGCTCTCCAGAGTTAGTTTGAACAGTTTTTGGCTGTTTCATAAAGTCAGGCACCCTGAATCAGGCATGAAGTACTCTTCCAAAAGTGGAATTCTAAAAGTATTTTAGGGTTTCCCTGATGGTTTAGTTGGTAAAGAGTCTGCCTACAATGCGGGAGACCTGGGATCAGTCCCTCGGTTGGGAAGATCCTCTGAAGAAGGAAATGGCAAACCACTCCAGGATCTTTGCCCGGGAAATCCCATGGACAGAGGAGCCTGGTGGGCTTCAGTCTATGGGGTTGCAAAGAGTCAGACACGACTTAGCAACTAAACCACCCCATCAAACATATTTTAAGCAGTGATTACATTATTTAACAGACAACTTCCCATGGTGAAAATTTTTTGACAGACAGGGTACTTAAAAGCGTGAGTTCAGGTGTATAAGTTTATAACTGCATCTCAGTTTTTAGTTTGGTATTCTAATTTTTATCTGTCCATTCATTTATTCATTAATGTGTTCATTCATCAAATATTTATTGAGTATACCAGGAAGTGTTCTAGGTGGTAGGGATAAAGTGATCAACATAATAGACATGGCCCCTGTCTTCATGAAGCCTAATCTAATGGGAAAGACATATTTTTAAGTATTTATATGCAATTATAATGCTCAGAAATGATGAGAGAGACAAGGGAGGTTTCTGATTTAGACTGGAAGGATCAATCACAGCTCTCTGGAGATGGCCATTCAATCTGAGACTGGTGGGAGGAGTCGCAAGCTAGGGGAGGGCAGAAAGAAGCCCAGGTGAGGTGCTGAGGCCAAAGGGGTTTGCCGGGATGAAGGAATTTAAAGAAAGTGAGTCTGATTGAGGAACAAGTTTACCCTTAACTGCATCTTTGGCAGAAGAAACAGATGTTGTCCTAGTCCCCAAAGGGTCCTTGTTTTTACCATTTCCAGATGAGTAATAATTTATCAAAGAATGCCACCACATTAAATGAGAATCCTCACATTTTTCAAAAATTTAAACATTTGTCAAAACCTCGAAAATCATTCCTGTTTTTTTTTTCCTTCCATCCACCTAAGTGAGTCATCAAGAAGTTACCAGATACTTACTCAAGGAAGAAATTTCTATTCTATGCCATAGGATATGGTCTAATTTATTTTTGTTTACTTCCAAATACCGTTTCTTTCCAACAAACTCACCATGTACTTCTCATATCTTTTGCTAATGCAAGATGTGGATTTATATTAGTACTCTTAATACTAGAGTGGCCATTCCTTTGCAATTAAGATGTTGGGGGACTGGAACAAGCTGTTACTTGTTTTGCATTCTCTTCAATCATCATGTAGAGCTATATAGATACTGTAGAAATTTCTGGAAGGAATGTCTGAAAGGTAACTAATATGCAACACAGCATGCCTTGATCCTATGAAATTCTGAAGAGCCTAGTAAGCTAAAGTCTTCTGCAGAGGAATTTTTCAAATGTTAATAGAGGTAACTTGAAAATGATTTCAAGTATGCCCAGGGTGGGCACACTCACAGACTGTTGTTAAACAGCCATGCAAGATTATCATCAAGAAATCGTCCATCCTCTTCATAGCTACAGCTTCCTACATCTGAAAAGAACTAGGAGAGAGTCCGTTACAAACACTTTCCTAGATTTGTTTCCTTAGAAAAGGTCAGAACACAATCACTGTGGGATAAGAATCAGCACACTTCTCGGACGCAATCCCAATCCTTTCCATCAGTCCTCCCAGTGAGGCATGTCATGTTCTGTCCATTTTTACAGGCCTTATCTATCTGCAGCCTGCCTTTTTGCCTTGATAACTGATTTCTGCACCATCAATCGCGTTGGTCATGGGAACTATCTTGAGGGACCACTGGAGAGAGGGAAACACCAGATTTACACTTTTCCTCTCTGGTGTGTTTTATCAAAAAAACACTTTGTTAGGTCCTGACTTTAGCTATATAACCATGAGCTATGAAGTTCATCTCTAAGACTGCCCATCTGCAGAATGGGAATAGGTAATATTGATCTCAAGGGGCTTTTGAGAGTATAAATAAGGTAACAGAGGAAAGTCTAGCATGAAGTTAAGTACTGAAAAAAATGTAAGCTATTGTACTATTTCTTAAACACTGTTTATAAGAGGCAGGTTTGGAATTAATTTTTGAAGTCTCACCTTCTGTTTGAAATGAACAAGGCTCTAGTAAGCACTAGACAGGTCATTCAGCAAATATTTGTTAACTGCCCATTAAGGGCAAGGCTTTGCTCAGGGCTCTAGGAGAATAAAGGTAATTAGGAAGGAATCTTGCCTCCAAAGGGCAGCACTGTAGAGTCAAGACCTCAGGGTTCATTATGTGTTCAGCCCCATGTCAGGTTCTGGGATTGGGTGGGATAGGGATAAACATAGGGAAAAACAGTCTTTGTCTTCCAAGGATTCTATAACTTTGTTGCTGAACGGAGGCAGTTTTTTATGCAGGTACTAAGTTAAGTTGTGATATAATTAGACAGCCAGTTGAGAGAAGCTAACCGGCTAGAGCTTCAGTCAGCAGGGTTTCATTTGGTGTCTCAGGACTAGTTCAGCCAGTGTCTCAGTGCCTCCACCCTTCCAGGTGGCCACCCCAAACTGCACACTGGAGCAGGTAGTCGACTTGCTCTCTGAAATCTTGCTCTTGGGTCCATCAGTGCTAGTAACTGCATCACAGCTCAGCTCCTCTGACCAGCTCTCTGGACCTATCAATAGGAGGAGATGGTCTCCAGGCTCTGTGTTCGGGGGCTGTGAGGGAGTGGTGCTTCTGAAAAGTGGAGGCTCCCCTTTCCTCAGTTTAGAGAGAAACCCAAGACAACTTCTTTTCTGAATGCATTTTTCCCAAGGTAATCATCATAAAAGTGTCCGTCTCTGATGGCTGAGATATTTTTCTCCTTTTCAAATATCCTATAGTTCTTTTCATGTTTATTGTTTCCTTTATGCCTTTTTGATAGCTTCTTTTCGAGACCTTGTAAGATATTTTGATTCTAAGGAAGGCAGATGTGAGACCCTCTATTATTCTGCCTCTTATTTTGATTTAAAGTTACAGGCTCCCCTATGGAAGAAAACAGTGCAAATACAGCACAGGAAGAAGAAAAGAATGTGGAAAGATGAATGGGAAATTGTTTCATTGGAAAGGGAAAGAAGAATGATATTGGGCATTAACAATCAATGCCAGGGACCATGAGTGACATTTAGATAGTCCATTAACCCAATAATAATGCCTTGTTAGAAGGTTGTATTTTTAAAGGTGCATCAGCTACTGAAAGACAGTCTAAAACAGTGTTTTCTCTTGATATGTTGTCTAATTCAGTGTAGTCATCATCTTTTATGTATTAATTACAGCTTAGCTTCATAATTGAGATCAGCGGAAGAGTTGACATCAAATCGGGCCAGATTTGATCAGCATCCTTTAACAGGATTCTTAGCCAGGATGGCATTTGAATCCTGCATCCTCTAAAGATGAATGTAGATTCAACTGTTTAGTTGGTAACCATGATCAGGGCAGTACATCAGGCCAGGGTGTTCCACATGGAAGTTACCTACAGTGGGAGAGACAGCTGGGTTCAAGGAACGCTTTGTTCTACTTCCTGCTCCACTACCTGCTTGCTATGGATTTGGGATAGATCATTGGTGATTGCAGCCATGCAATTAAGACGCTTACTCCTTGGAAGGAAGTTATGACCAACCTAGATAGCATATTAAAAAGCAGAGACATTACTTTGTCAACAAAGGTCCATCTAGTCAAGGCTATGGTTTTTCCAGTAGTCATGTATGGATGTGAGAGTTGGACTGTGAAGAAAGCTGAGCGCCAAAGAATCAATGCTTTTGAACTGTGGTGTTGGAGAAGACTCTTGAGAGTCCCTTGGACTGCAAGGAGATCCAACCAGTCCATTCTAAAGGAGATCAGTCCTGGGTGTTCTTTGGAAGGACTGATGCTGAAGCTGAAACTCCAGTACTTTGGCTACATAATGAGAAGAACTGACTCGTTGGAAAAGACCCTGATGCTGGGAAAGACTGAGGGCAGGAGGAGAACTCAGGGAGTAAACTCCAGGAGTTAGTGATGGACAGGGAGGCCTAGCGTGCTGTGGTTCATGGGGTCACAAAGAGTCGAACATGACTGAGTGACTGAACTGAACTGAACTGAACTTTCTTGAGTCTCATCTATGAAATGGGAGTAAAATTAGCTACTCTGTTGACCCAACAGTACTATTTGGAAGTGTACAATGGGGTTGCCCACAAAGGTACATTTTGTAAGCTTTTTTAACTACATGTGTCAGCCCCTGAAAGACTAGAGACACCCTCTTGCTGGACAAATAGCTCCATCTTGGCTTAGGTTAGGAGTCCAGGTTAGGAGTTTCTGTGTATAACAGGTGCTCAGCTCATGAGACTGACTGGATGGCGTGGTTGCTGGGCCTGAGCATCACCCTGAAGGAAAGAGTTTACAATCCTATTTAGGACACAGATAAAATGTGACAAGCCACTCATTCAAAAGGTCAAAACAAGTTCACTTTAAAGACAAAGAGGCATTTTATACTCTGTGCCTGTGTCTCCATTTTAAAAGTGGGAAAATCCTTCAAAGATAAATTTACTTAAGCCACAGTTAGAGGCATGAAAAACCTATAATCATAATCTAATATCTTCTGAATATTTATTGCTTTAACTGGACATATGCATCATTTCTTTTATTCCTCACATCATTCTCTATAAAGTAGCAGGAGAGATCATTTAAGATTTAGGGAGATACGTCCTAGAACCATTTGTCTGAGGAGACGTCCCTGTAATTGTTGGAGCAGCCATGTGAAAGCAGGTCACCCAGAGCACTGCTTGTTACTGTTACTCAGAGGAAAGGCTAATAAAATAACCATTTATTTAAAGTGGTTTGTTTGTTTTGTTTTCCCCCTGATAGAAATATGACAGCACAGTGTGCAGAAATCTACCCGGGAGTCTGGGCTATACTTATGCAAGGGCAACATCAAGAGCAAGTATGATGTTAAGACCTTTTTATTCTCGACTGATCAAATAATTTTAAAATAGAATTTCCTTTTCCTGAGGCCTGCTAGCCACCTTCTGTTTCCCAGCCCTTGTCCCTTGTAGCTTCATTTTTCTTCCTCTTGTTTAGATAGTAAACCTGATCAAAGACCATTTGCCTGCTGGCTTTCAAGGGAGGTTAGCACATGTCAGAACATGATAAATGCTTGATTTTATTATATTAACATCATTTTAATTATGAAAACTAAAATTTAAATAAAAATGCCCAATTTAAATCTCTCCCAAAGTCAATCTCTTGTGTGGTTCTCTGGGACAGAAGGAGAGGGTATTCTCTGACCTAATTCCACAGAAGGAGTGGGGGATCTTATACCCCGGCAACCAGGTTTCCTTGCTTTTTATACAATGGCGTCTTTCTCAATCTCAACTAAAAAACAATCCTCCAAGTTTTAAAAGACACAGTCTGAAACCTAAGTTACTTGACCCATTGGTTGAAGACACATTGTTTAGCTATAAAAAACCAGAGTAACTGATGAAGCACCAGATAAGCCTTCAGGCTACAAGGTAGCTTTGTTTTGAAAATTGGATTCTTTGACACATTAGAAATTCAGTAAAAGAGATAAAGCATTCAGCCTGGGTTCTGAATAGACCATGATCTCTGGGAGATTGCTCAGTTCTCAATACAGACACCAGCGAATACAGTGGAGTGCTCCTGGCCGGGCTGGTGACATCAAGCTGCCACCAGTACATGAGAAGCCCTTTCTCTGTAGAGGGTTTCCAGCATTCTGTGCAAATGCCTAATATTCTTTATAGAGACAGGAAATTAGGGAGCAGCTCTTTGCATGCCAGGTTGACCATCGTCTTCTTGTGGTCTTCACTATTATTATGATTAGATTAGATTACAAGGAAGTCAGGGATGACCACATGTGTGTGCGTGTGCACACATACGCACACACACACATACACACTCGCATATGAGCACACACTCTACTTTAAAATGTAGCTGAGGGAAAAGGCAGCAGTGCAAAATCCCCTCTACTGCCTTTTTCTTGTCTCAAGTCTTGGCCAAAAAGAGGTTTTTTTGTAATGCTTCTGTCCATGGCCTGTCTTCTGAGGCCGTCGCAGTGCGTGCTAATGCTTGAGGCTTGCATAAAGCTGTGTAGGGAATGGTTTCTTGGTTTAACTATCTTTAGCTAATTTCAGGTATTTAGCTGGTAATTAGGTTTGTAGTTTTGCTTAATGTATTTTCAAGAGGAAGAAAGGTAAGTACATAATCGTAATGAGAGTTCCTTTGGAGGCCAGGCTCTCTAGGTTTTGACCTGCACACATTTGAGAAGCCAGCACTGTGGTGTGAAAAGACAAGACAGCCCTGTGTGGCCTTGCTTTGTTCCTCTCACTGTTGCCTTGTCTCATTGGAAGGACCCTTTCTGAGGACCTGCAGCTTCCTGTGTGTTGTAGGTTACTTTTTCCTCTCATTTTCAATGTAACTGGTGAACTTATTCATTTCACAGCTGAGGGCACTGAGGCCCAGAGAGGTGAAGTACTTTGCTCAAGTTTGCACAGCAAGTTAACTGGCAGAGCCTCCTGTATCTGTCTCTAGATCTCTGAAACTAACCAATATGTTGTGCTACTGAACCCTCCTAAATTCAAGTCACAAGAAACTATATAATCTCTTTCCCATTTAATCAAAAAATAATGATAGTACTGTGCTTAGTCATTCATGTAGTTAATCACAAAATGTTTATTCATTACTGGCCTTAGTCCATTCAGACTTGGTAACAAAATACCCCAGACCAGTGGCTTATAAGCAAGAATTTTTTGCTCATGCTTCTAGAGGCTGAGACGTTCAAGGTCAAGGTACGAGCATAGGTGAATGAGGGACCTCTTCCTGGTTCATAGTATAGGGAAGGAAATGTAATTTCCCTCTATCTTCTGAGTTCTTGGCTGATGCTGCTAAGTCACTTCAGCCGTGTCCGACTCTGTGCGACCCCATAGAGGGCAGCCCACCAGGCTCCCCCATCCCTGGGATTCTCCAGGCAAGAACACTGGAGTGGGTTGCCATTTCCTTCTCCAATGCATGAAAGTGAAAAGTGAAAGTGAAGTTGCGCAGGCGTGTCCGACTCTTAGTGACCCCATGGACTGCAGCCTACTAGGCTCCTCCGTCCATGGGATTCTCCAGGCAAGAGTACTGGAGTGGGGTGCCATTGCCTTCTCCGTCTTGGCTGATACCCTGTAATAAAAGACAGATTAACAAGTGAAAAACAAACAAAAGTTATTACCATGTGTACCTCACATATACATGGGAGATACTCAGGGAAAAATGAGTAGCTCCCAAGGTGCCTTAGAATTCAGAATTAAATAGCATCTTAATAGGGAAGGAGGAAGGGAGACGTAGATGCCTTCAGTTCAGTTCAGTCGCTCAGTGTCCAATTCTTTATGACCCCATGAATCACAGCACACCAGGCCTCCCTGTCCATCACCAACTCCCGGAGTTCACCCAGACTCACGTCCATTGAGTCAGTGATGCCATCCAGCCATCTCATCCTCTGTCGTCCTCTTCTCCTCCTGCCTCCAATCCCTCCCAGCATCAGGGTCTTCTCCGATGAGTTAACTCTTCTCATGAGGTGGCCAAAGTATTGGAGTTTCAGCCTCAGCATCAGTCCTTCCAGTGAACACCCAGGACCAGGACTGGTCTCATTTAGGATGGACTGGTTGGATCTCCTTGCAGTCCAAGGGACTCGCAAGAGTCTTATCCAACACCACAGTTCAAAAGCATCAGTTCTTTGGCACTCAGCTTTCTTCACAGTCCAACTCTCACATCCATACATGACCACTGGAAAAACCATAGCTTTGACTAGACAGACCTTTGTTGTCAAAGTAGTATCTCTGCTTTTGAATATGCTATCTAGGTTGGTCATAACTTTCCTTCCAAGGAGTAAGAGTCTTTTAAATTCATGGCTGCAATCACCATCTGCAGTGATTTTGGAGCCCCCAAAAATAAAGTCTGACACTGTTTCCACTGTTTCCCCATCTATTTCCCATGAAGTGATGGGACCAGATGCCATGATTTTCGTTTTCTGAATGTTGAGCTTTAAGCCAACTTTTTCACTCTCCACTTTTACTTTCATCAAGAGGCTTTTTAGTTCCTCTTCACTTTCTGCCATAAGGGTGGTGTCATCTGTATATCTGAGGTCATTAATATTTCTCCCAGCAATCTTGATTCCAGCTTGTGCTTCTTCCAGCCCAGCAATTCTCATGATGTACTCTGCATAGAAGTTAAATAAGCAGGGTGACAATATACAGCCTTGACGTACTCCTTTTTCTATTTGGAACCAGTCTGTTGTTCCATGTCCAGTTCTAACTGTTGCTTCCTGACCTGCATACAGATTTCTCAAGAGGCAGGGCAGGTGGTCTGGTATTCCCGTCTCTTTCAGAACTTTCCATAGTTTATTGTGATCCACACAGTCAAAGGCTTTGGCATAGTCAAGAAAGCAGAAATAGATGTTTTTCTGGAACTCTCTTGCTTTTTAGATGATCCAGCGGATGTTGGCAATTTGATCTCTCGTTCCTCTGCCTTTTCTAAAACCAGCTTGAACATCAGGAAGTTCACGGTTCACATATTGCTGAAGCCTGGCTTGGAGAATTTTGAGCATTACTTTGCTAGTATGTGAGATGAGTGCAGTTGTGTGGTAGTTTGAGCATTCTTTGGCATTGCCTTTCTTTGGGATTGGAATGAAAACTGACCTTTTCCAGTCCTGTGGCCACTGCTGAGTTTTCCAAATTTGTTGGCATATTGAGTGCAGCACTTTAGCAGCAGCATCTTTCAGGATTTGAAATAGCTCAACTGGAATTCTATCACCTCCACTAGCTTTGTTCATAGTGATGCTACCTAAGGCCCACTTAACTTGGTATTCCAAGATGTCTGGTTTTAGGTGACTGATCACACCATCGTGGTTATCTGGGTCATGAAGATTTTTTTTTGTACACTTCTTCTGTGTATTCTTGCCACCTCTACTTAATATCTTCTGCTTCTGTTAGGTCCGTATCATTTCTGTCCTTTATCGAGCCCATCTTTGCATGAAATGTTCCCTTGGTATCTCTAATGTTCTTGAAGAGATCTCTAGTCTTTCCCGTTCTGTTGTTTTCCTCTATTTCTTTGCATTGACCACTGTGTCTTAGGTGAGAGTAAATGCTTTTTAGGAAATGGGCCCTTAGAAGAAGTGACAGGAGGTGTAATAGTTTGTGACAAAGTGTGTCTGGGTGTGGCATTGACTTCTAGTCTCTTTCCCTCTGATAGGATACCTCCTCCCTGGTTGATGGAATTCCTAGGGTGGTATCTATGACAACTGAGTTCCTTTAGGAGGATTAGTCTTTAGGTGGATTAAAGGGAATTTCTTGGAATGTAAATACTCCCTGTATTTACTGCTTTTCAAGAGCCTACAGCTTAAAATAATCCATATATCAAAGCAGTATATTTGGGGGTGAAATCTTCTGCTACCCATCCACAGCCAGCACCTTCTTGCTGTCTCCTCACAAGGTAGAAGGGATGGAGAGCTTCTGCAGCCACTTTTACCGGTCACTAATCCTATTCCCAAGGGCTCTACCCTTATGGCCTAATCACCTCCTAAAGACTCCAGCTCCTGAAAACATCAAATTAGGCTTGATGGCACAGAAGAGATGAAGATTAAAACAAAACACAATTCTCCCTTCCTTTAGTAAGTAAGAACAGTTAATAGCCAACATTATTTTTGCCCTATTGACCAGGCACTGTTTTAAACATTTTATATACATGAATATGGTGAATTCTCAGAGCATCTCTGAGCTAAATACTATTATTATTCCCATTTTACAGATGGCAAAAAGGAGGCATAGACAAGTCAGTGCCTTCCTCTAAAATTACACAGCTAGTGCAAGGCAGACCCAAGATCTGAACCCTTTCTGACTCAGCCTGTCCTCTCCACCCCAGGCTTCTCTCTTTCAAGGCTGGCACCCTGATAAAGGAGACAGATGTGTGCCTGAACATCTCTGCTGTAACAGAGAAAGCATTGCATGACCAACAGAAAGGGGAGGTTATGCTGTTGTGGGAGGTTTATTATCTGGGCCTTGAAGGATGAATAGGAATTGGGATCAATGACAGGTGGGTAATGTGATTTCTTGTGTAAGCAAATCCTCTGTCTGATGGCTGGGCTCAATGACCATTATTCCTAGTATATTTAACAATTTATAAAACATTTTCCAAATTTTGTAAGGCAGGCAGGATGAATAATATTATCCCATTTTAGAGAGTGGGAAGCAGGGGCTCAGTAAAGAGAATGGACTTGCCCAGGGTTATGTACTAGAGTCAGTAGAAGAGTCAGGACTGGAATCCTTTATACTGACCTCATGGTCCCCATCTCTGCCATGTCAAGAAAATTATTTGCTGCACCTGACCTGTTTTGGCCCAGTGAGTTTCATGCTGAGTGCTGAGGAGGTCACTATTCTGGAATGAAAACAACTCAGCGAAGCAGCCTGTCCTACCTGTCCTTTCTGGAAGAACCATAGGCTCCCCCATCCACAGAACCAGGCAGGTCTGCCCAGAGGCCCAACTTACTTATTTGCAAGGAGGGAGTTGTTGAGATAAACTAAGATAAACTGGTTCTTGGCATCAAAGACCTCTACATTTGTGTCTGCACTTGGCTCAGAGAATTTATGACTAATTTCAGAAATTTTACTTTCACTCCATTCAATCAAACTGGTTTATGTGGTGAAGCTGTAAGCCAAAACAACAGCTTCAAAAGAGGAAAATATAATTCAAAGACCAGGTTGCTTCAGCTCCATAATGCCAAGTGGTTGGTTGGAATGATTTTGTACCATGAATAGTCTCCCACTCCTCCTCCCAAGAAATTTCTGTTCCAGCCAAGTCGGTCAGTTTACTAGACCCTGAATGTGCTGCAAATATTCTCATCACCGTGAGAATTTACTCTTATTTATAATGTTTTCCCATCCTACAGTCAGCCTCTGCTTTTTCCAGGTCAGGCCCTCCTCTGAAATCCCACTCATGGCGTCCTGTCTCTGAAGACTTTCTCTCAGTGCCAGCCCTGAGGTCTTTTCCTGCCTTGGGTTCCTGCAGTTCTTGCAAAGCCATCCCATTTTGGTATTTCCTCTCTCTGCCCAGTATGCTTATCATCTATATTTGTGTCTGCCATCTCTTCATCCATGCAGGAGACGGGGTTCCCGGGAGGAGGAGATCAAGTCCATGCTTGATGCCTCTGAGAAATGTCACCTCACTCTGGGCTCTCCATCCTGAATGTGGCCAGGGTGGGTTCCAGGGAGGAGGAGATCAAGTCCATGCTTGATGCCTCTGAGAAATGTCACCTCACTCTGGGCTCTCCATCCTGAATGTGGCCAGGGTAGGGAACTAACTGGAGATAGTTTGGTTGATCCCTAGCAGGCTTGTTTTTAAATGGCAATGTCTCTAGCTGCCAAGAGTTCCAATAAGTAAAAAGTTGGTCTAGACTCCTGCTTGGAGGCAGCTGGGAATCAGAATTATCAGATCACCACTAGCATAAACCTTATTGGACAGCTTTTCCACTGATTTCATTCAACTGATCAGGATTTTGTAGCCCAAAGAGGGACATATCTTTGTTCGAATTCTCTCAGAAAGTTATAAACTGAGGCCCCAAGATTCCTTGTCTGGGTCCCAGGGCTCTTTTCCCGTCACAATACCTAATCCTTATAAGATGTCTGGCTTCCTGACATTGTCTAAGGACAGAGACCTCCTTTATTTCTTCTTTAGTTATCCATTCTTTGGTTATCAATCCTCAGTTAAGCTTTCCTTTCTATAGCCTAAAGGAACTCAGCTTCCTATGATTGAAAGAAAATAATACTCATTGTAACCTCATATGCTCATCCTAGTACAAGCCACTGGGGAAAGCCTAAGGTATTTTGGATGCAATTTTTACTTATAAAATACATATGGATGAAACTGTTAGCACAAACATAAAGCAGTAAGTGATCAATGTCCTGTCTGCATTAACTGGTCAAACAAATTACCAAAACAGTTCCTCAGAAAGATCTTTCCTATAGGAGTCAGCCCTGGGTAACTATGGATAAAAGCCAACTTTGGTTGGCAGATGACAAAGCCAGGATCCAAGGTCACTGTGAATCAGGGGACTTTCATTGAATTTCCCAAGGATAGAGATCTTGGGAGAGGCAGGGGATGTTTCTGGGGACAGCCACCAATGCTGGCTGCTGCTCTCGTCACCATGGCATGTATACAGCCTTGATTTGTGTCCAGGATGTGCCAAATGAGGGGACATCTCTGTCTTCTTCCCTAATTCCTTGTGTTCTTTTACTGATGGATGTGGAATGTCACAGTAACATCCACTGCAGACCTACTGTGGCAAATCAGTTTATAGGTTAGTTGAGTAGTGTGTGTTTTTAACACACGGTGCTGCTTTAATATGGAGAAGGCAATGGCACCCCACTCCAGTACTCTTGCCTGGAGAATCCCAGGGATGGGGGAGCCTGGTGGGCTGCCGTCTTTGGGGTCGCACAGAGTCGGACACGACTGAAGCGACTTAGCAGCAGCAGCTGCTTTAATAAATGTGTCTGTTCCCAGTGTGTGATTATTGTTTCTTCTTTCTTCCCTTTCCCTAAAAGATCAAGGTTCCATTTTATACCAAAAAGGTATAAACACTCATGTTGGAATAAGGTTTGGCTGTCCCCACCAGTTCATGCTGTATCCATCCCCACGCATGTGACATTAAATATGCTGCTGCTGCTGCTAAGTCACTTCAGTCATGTCCGACTCTGTGCGACCCCATAGACGGCAGCCCATCAGGCTCCCCCGTCCCTGGGATTCTCCAGGCAAGAACACTGGAGTGGGTTGCCATTTCCTTCTCCAATGCATGAGACTGAAAAGTGAAAGTGAAGTCGCTGTCGTGTCTGATTCCCAGCGACCCCGTGGACTGCAGCCCACCAGGCTCCCCCGTCCCTGGGATTCTCCAGGCAAGAGTACTGGAGTGGGTTGCCATTTCCTTCTCCAATGCATGAGAGTGAAAAGTGAAAGTGAAGTCGCTCAGTGGTGTCCGACTCCCAGTGACCCCATGGACTGCAGCCCACCAGGCTCCTCCGTCCCTGGGATTTTCCAGGCAAGAGTGCTGGAGTGGGGTGCCATCGCCTTCTCTGATTAAATATGCATTGCCCTTGAAAGCCTTCCATGTGCTATAGCAATAGACACAGTGGCCCTGTCTATTAAAAGATCCTGATGACATACCAGTTTGACTATGGTTATTATAATATAAAATGCCTATTCAGTAAACAATTTGAAAAAACAGGGTTGAAGAAACCCAACTCTTCAGGACTTGGGATGGTTTTCCTTTTTCTTCCCCCTTTTATCAGTATGTATAAAATATGCTAATTACATTAGAAGACTGTTCTCTCAGAGTCTCTAGGGAGTCTTCTCTGGTCTTTCGGGTCAACAAGGATGGCTTCACACAATCTCTGTTACAGTGTTTCCATGCTGGTCTTTTGGCCCTCCCCATAGATGCCTTTGGTTTCTGCTGTATGTGTGTCTGGCTGGGTTTCCAACAAGGACCTGTGTCTTACACTTGTAATCTCCCTGCTCCTCCAGCAGGTAGCACAGTTTCTTGCAAACTGCAGAATTAAGAAGACATGATAATTATTTAATAACTGAAATGCTTTTCTAATTACTTGACATCCTGACCCACGGAAAAGATGACCCAGAGATCAGATTATTCAGGGTTTTATTTTTCTCTGCAAATGAAAATTTAATGATGCAGAATAGCTTTCCAACCTGTGGGCCACTGACCCCTGGGAAGATGGAGGAGTTATTTCAAGGAGATTTCAATATGTACATAAATATTTTCTTCACAAACACATGAGAAAAGTACAAATAGTATCATTTGGGCTCTTCCAACTACTCTGCCATTTTCACAGCATTTATTTTTGTTATTTTTATTTATTTTAGCATATTTATTTATTTGTTTATTGGCTCCAAGGCATGCAGGATCTTAGTTCCCCAATCAGGGATCAAACCCATCTTCCTGCAGTGCAAGCATAGTCCTAACCACTGGACCACCAGGGAAATCCCTATTTGTTTATTTACTTATTTATTAAAATGTCTGGTGAGTGAGTCAATGATTGAACAAATCTTCTGAAAGCTGTATTTTATTTTATTAGTTTTCATTATTTTTTGGCCGCACTGTATGGCATGTGGGATCTTAGCTCTCTGACCAAAGATCAAACATTGGAAGGATGGAGTCTCAACCACTGGACTGCCAGGAAAGCACCCTTCTGCAGCATTTAGCTTGTGGCCTTGGAACTTTTGTGAAAATGCAAACCTTAGGTGAGAGTTGGTCTGCATATTGGGAGGGGGTGATCATTCTTCAGGCAGTGAATGAAAAATCTATACTTGGTGTTGGGAGCAAAAGAGGAGACAGGGTGCTGAGTGCCGAAGGAAAGAGAGTACTTCCCTACAGGTGCTACCCCTGGGAGCCCTGAGCTGTAGGTGACACTTCGGATAGGCTCTCAGTGGATTCAGCTGCTGAAGAGAAGGACTCTGAGGCTCACAAAGTTCAAGAACCACCTCGGGTAAAGGCTCCTGTTCCTTATTTCATTTAGGAATGTGGATTAGCACACTCATTAGCACATTATCATGGACCAAGGCACGCCCTATTAGAGAATACATGTGTTTCTTTTCCCTCAGGGAGTCAATCAGAAGCTGAGAGGCAGAAACCACCCCTGGGAGTCATTTCACAAATAGTCTTCATGGTCAAATACTTCCCACCTGATCAGGGACAGGGGCTGGGAAAGGGCCGATCTGCTGGAGATAGAAGTGGCTCCAGGGAGGGATGGAGTGGAGGAGGCCAAAGCATTTCAGGAGCAACAACAAGGTCTGGATGAGGGGCAGGAAAGAGCATGGAGGTGGGGAGACAGGATGCAGTGGTCAGTGAGCATGCGGTAAGGAAGGTATCTGAGGTCCCTGCCCCTCCTCAGGGCACTCAAGGCTGAGTCAGGTCAATAGACTATTTAATGTCATCACCGCTTCCCAGCTGAATGTGTTTTTCAAAGGTCACAGAATTTCAAACTCTTACTTTTGAGGTGCACTTGGATGTCATCTAGTCTTACCTCCACCCATGGTAGGAATCTCTACCTCAAGATTCTGAATAGCCTTGGCTTGAATTCTTCCAGTGATGGAGAACCCACTGCTTCTTGAAGCCCTGTTCCTCTGTGGATGTGTTTCATTATCAGGGCTTTCTCCCCCTGACTCTCTGATGCTCTCTCTTCTCAAGGTCTCCCCCATCCATCACAACCTCTCCCTCCAACCGACCATGCACTACCCCAGATCTACCTGACCCCAGCACTTAACACACTTACACCCACTACTTGAAATTTAGAACTCTAAATTAGGCCTGCTTCTCCGCCTAAGTCACCAGCTTAGGGTTTCTTATTATATTAATTGCTGTGTGTAGCCGAGATGATTTTTTTTTCCTGCCAGCTTTCCCCTCAGCCTTATTATTGTTCAGAAACCATAAAACTGAAAACTGCATTTTTATGACTCCATGTGACCTTCAGAGTTTTAGACACGGCTAACTCCTGCTTGGCTATAATATTTTGGCTCATTAATTTCAGAGAAGATATTCCGATTTATAATTTTATTAAGTTTCTGAGGATTCTTAATACTGTGTTTCTAAATATGATGAACTTCTCTCTACCAAATTTTCATTAAGGAGCATATTAAATCCTCAATTAATGCTTTCAGTAATGCATATTTAATATCCAATAACATTTGATCAGGATCCTTTCAGCGAGAAAGGGCCTGGGGCTTTCAGGATCCTTGGTTTTCCCTGGCCAGTAGGACAGCCGCATCTTCCCTCCAGCCTCTCTGTGCCCATCACGAGGCCCTGGTCATGAACACAATGAACACCGTCATTACCACAGTAGCCGCCCCAGTGGAGTGAGCAAGAGGCACAGTGGAGATTTTCTGAACAAACTAGTCCACAGGGCAGAGAGGAACTTCTAAAACGATGTACTTTAAAAATATTTTCTTTCCTCTTTTCAACTCTAATCCAATTCCCGATACATAGGAATGGCATGCCTTAGTGTGGGTATCTGCAAACATGTCCTGTAAAGGGCCGAGTGCTAAATATTTCAGGTGATGGTGGGTCCTTCAGCCTCTGTCCCAGCGCCTCAGTTCTGCTCTTAGAGCACAAAAGCAGCTGCAGGCAATCCATAGAGGGACTGGTGGCTGTGTTCCAATAGAACTTATTGATGGACATGGAAATTTGAATTTCATATAATTTTAACATGACATGAAGTACTATTTTAATTTTCCAACCATGAAAAAGTGTAAGAACAATTCTTAGCTCGTGATTTGGCCAATGGCCATAGTTTGCTAACACTTTCTTGAGTAGAAATAGTCCAGACCTGAGGTTAAGGGGGTCCAGGGTCTCATTCTAGCTCTGCCACGAGGTTAGTGAGAGACTTGCAGAAAAGCCACTGCACTCTCTTGGGAACCAGATTTTCACTTGTAAAATAAATGTTTGGTCTGAATGGCATCTAAGATCCTTTTCTAAGGATATGTGATTTCTTCCACAGCAGGAACTTGCTCATATGCTGTTTCTAGAGGCCCCAAGAGCCATCTGTTCTTATGTTCTTCTTGTTTCTTAAGCAACCCCTCTCTACCACTGGAAGGCTAATCGGAAGGAGAACAAAAGTCACCAGGCCAGATCAGGAATGTCCTAGGCTCATGGCCTGTACTTTGGGAGACAAGAGGTTCCTTCCGGACTTGGTTGCAACAGAAAAGATTTCTCCTTCTGCTTTCTTTGACTCCATTCTCTTGCAAATTTCAGAATCTTCATCCTGAAAACCCATCCAGGGAGGGCTGACCCTGGGAGAGGTTCATAAAATTAGAAGCAAACAACACAACAGCCCTTCCAAGGGCTGAACTTCAGCTATATTCAAGCCCTCAAGAAGACCCAACTTCCTCCAGCCTCCCACTTTGATTCTCTCTCCCTTCTTCAACCAGGCCTGTCCCTTCATAGTCTGATGGTGATGGTGGTTTAGTCACTTAGCCATGTCCAACCCTTGCAACTTCATGGACTGTAACCCACTAGACTCCTCTGTCCATGAAATTTTCCAGGTAAGAATACTGGAGTGGGTTGCCATTTCCTACTCCAGGGAATCTTCCCAACCCAGGGATCCAACCACATCTCCTGCGAATCCTGCATTGGCAGGTGGATTCTTTACCACTAGCACCACCTAGGAAGGCCCTTCATAGCCTACTTCCTGTGAAAACCTACCCTCGGGATAAGGACATCATTTGATCATTCACGTTGGAATAAGGACAGTTGTTGAAAACTTGTAACACTGGAGAAAGCTGGAGGAATTGGGCTTTGATCATTATAAAAGCAAATACTTAATGGGGCCTTACTATCTGCTGAGCTCTGTGTGTACATTTGCACATACACATGTATGTGTGTGTTTTCCCACCTAAGACCCCCATTTTGCAGATGAAGAAATAAAGGCTAAAAGAATATTAGTAACTTGGCCAAGAAGATCACCTATTAAATGGCGATCTGAACCCATGCAGTCTGACTGTAGAGCTGCCACTCTTCCGTTATACTGTCTCTGGAATGGTAAGATTTGGGGAATCGACAAGTGGAAGAAGAAAAGTATTTGCAAGAGCTTGCATGAACCACTGTATCATACACGCTGTGTAGCTGCCACACATCTTGTCTCTGGGGAGGTTGTCTCTCCGGTCACGTGCCTCTCTTTCCTCATTCACAGTTTGCCAAGAGGGAGGATACTCGTGTACTGGAATCCAGGAGGTGGTCTTCCTTAGAGCTGTTTGTTCTGCCTCCTTCTCTTCCTCTCAGGTTACCTTCCCATCTCTTGCAGTAGCATTTCATCCAGATGGCCAAATAATAATTTCATTATAAAAATAATTGGTTAAGTAAAGCTAATATTTATGATTTATACTCAGAATTTTTTCCCTAGTTCTGAACATAGCAAAAACATAACACTTTAAAATGCCACCGAGGCCATCTGTTTGTTTCCTATCAGTTCTTGACGTCATTTGAGTGGTTCGGTTATTTTAGGGTTTCTATAACTGTGATCACACAAGGAGGCATTTCAGAGCGTTAGGACCACCGAACAAGGGACTGACTTGCAAGGCACTTAGAGGTCATGTACTTCACCCTGGCCTGTTCTCCAAGTACTTTTTTCTGACAGGTAGAGTTCAGCATACATTTTGGAGCTTCCTGATCAAATGGTTGAAAGATTTTTTTTTTTTTTAAGTAGGAATTTCTTCCTCCCCCTCTATGTCAGTGAATTTCTCCAACCAGAAACATCTACCCCTGTGTCCAGGTTCTGCCCTCTGGACCTACACAGAATAAGGTGTGTGACATGAGCAGATGTTCCAAAATTTTAAAACCATGATCATGTCATTTTGGAGGCTTCCTTATTCCAGAAGGAACATCCTCTATTCTTTGAAAGGCCTCTCCAACAATCTGGCATTGATAATGCACACTTTCCTAAACTTTCTCCTCCCATTGGCCTCCAGGCTCCTCTTAACATGGGTGACCATAATTCTTTAAGAATTTTGAGAATTTTCATCTCATCTGATTTTTACAACCACCCTGTAAATAGGGGGACACCATGATTCCCATTGAACAGGTGAGGACACTGATACGAAGGTAGATGAACCCAGGTGTTCAGCATCATTCCTTGGGTTCTTTACAGTCCAGTGAGGGGTTGCTCCCTGTCCAGTGCTCTTTTCTTTGCAGCCAAGTATCAACTCATGCAGAGAACCTGGTAATAGAGGTGCTCAGAGTATTTGTTTGTTTTTTTTTATTTTATTTTTATTGTTTACTCATTTGAAATGAAATACCTCAGACATACATACTAGAAGAATATAACCAGTACCTTAACATATGTAGATACAGTTGACATGTGCTCTGTGTCACTGCATGTAACAGTAAGACATATGATCATATAGTTCTCTGGAAGGGAACACCCTCCACACTCAAGGAGACTGCTATGGAGCACAGGAAGATCACAGCAGTAGCTCAGAGGGAGTGTGAAGACTGTTGCTAGAGTTCAAGTCATAGAAATAGAAAGCCAACTCTGCTTTGAAGATGTGTGCAGAGAAGTGCCCTGCTCCCCTGGGGGTGACAAAAAGACCTGGGTACGGATCTGAAGATTTGTCAATCGGAGAGGCTCAGGCAGTTATTTATTTTTTTATTAGAGTAGCCTTGCTTTACACTGCTGTGTCAACTTCTACTATTTAGCAAAGTGTCTATTTAACAAAATGTCTATTTAGGAGGTTTCCCTTTTCTCTGCACCTGCTCCTGCATTTATCATTTGTAGATTTTTGATGGTGGGCATTTTGACTGAAGTGAGGTAATAATTCTTTGTAGCTTTGATTTGCATTTCTCTAATTTAGTGATGCTGAGCATCCTCTCATGTGTTTGTTGGCCACTTGTATGTCTTCTTTTGAGAAATGTCTACTTAGTTCTTCTACCCCTGTTTTGACTGGGTTGTAAGTTTTTTCTTTTTCTTTTTCATATTGAGCTTCATGAGTTGTTTACGTATTTTTGGAGATTAATTCCTTGTTAGTTGCTTCATTTGCAAATATTTCTACCATTCTAAGGGCTGTCTTTTTTTCTTCTTATTGGTTTCCTTTGCTTTGCAAAAGCTTTTAAGTTTAGTTAGGTCCCAGGAATACTCCCAACCTATGTGGCCACCTGGTACCAAAACCAGACAAAGATAGCACAAAAAAGGAAAATTACAGGCCAATATCACTAATGAATATAGGCACAAAAATCCTCAACAAAATACTGGCAAACCAAATTCAACAACACATTAAAATAGTCATATACTATGATCACGGAGAAGGCAATGGCAACCAACTCCAGTACTCTTGCTTCGAAAATCCCATGGACGGAGGAGCCTGGTAGGCTGCAGTCCATGGGGTCGCTAGGAGTTGGACACGACTGAGTGACTTCACTTTCACTTTTCACTTTCATGCATTGGAGAAGGAAATGGCAACCCACTCCAGTGTTCTTGCCTGGAGAATCCCAGGGACGGTGGAGCCTGGTGGGCTGCCGTCCATGGGGTTACACAGAGTTGGACACGACTGAAGCGACTTAGCAGCAGCAGCAGCATACTATGATCAGGTGGGATTTATCTGCAAGGATTCTTCAACATATATAAATCTGTCAATATGATGTAAGATGCAGAAATAGCTTTTAACAAAAGGCAACAATCATTTATGATAAAAACTCTCCAGAAAGTGGGCACAGAGGGAACCTACCTCAATGTAATAAAGGCCATATACAACAAACCCACAACAAACATAATTCTCAATGATGAAAAAATGAAAGCATTTCCTCTAAGATCAGGAACAAGACAGGACCTCCACTCTTATCGCCATTATTAAACATAGTTGTGGAAGTCCTGGCCATGGCAGTCAGAGAAGAAAAAGAAGCAAAAGGAATCCAAATTGGAAAAGAGGAATTAACACTGTCACTGTTTGCAGATGACATGATACTATACTCAGGCAGTTATTAAAGCAGAGCAGGTCAGCTTTTGCAGGAAGAAGCAAAGAGGATAGTAGAGTCCAGTAGATTGATTACCAGCAAGTTGACTTGAGGGTTCCATTGAGGAGGCTTATAGGCACATGGAATTCCCTGGTGGTTCAGCTGGTAAAGAATCTGCCTACCATGCAGTTCAATCCCTGTGTTGGGAAGATGCCTTGGAGAAGGGCATGACAACCCACTCCAGTATTCTTGCCTGGAGAACTCTGTGGACAGGTGAGCCTGGTGGGCTACAGTCCATGGAGTTGCAAAGAGTCAGACACAATGGAGCAACTAACACTTTCACTTTCATAAGCACATAGCACAGAAGAGACAGTGGTCTTTCCCTCGGCACTGCATGTTAGCTTAGGGAGATGTGGGGTGAAGGCTACTGACCCAGAAGGGGAAGTCCATAAGCCCACATGTGAGGTTTGAACAGATTATTCCTGTGTGTCTGCCAGTTTCAGACACTTGGGAGGTACTGAGAATACAGATAGAAGACTCAGATTTGGTATCTACTCAGAAAGTTAGGGGCTTCCCAGGTGGTACTAATGGTAAAGAACCCACCTGCCAACACAAGAGACATAAGAGATACAGTTTCGATCCCTGGGTTGGGAAGATGCCCTGGAGGAGGGCACGGCAACCCACTCCAGTATCTTGCCTGGAGAATCCCATGGACAGAGGAGCCTGGCAGGCTACCGTCCGAAGAGTCAGACATGATTGAAGTGACTTAGCATGCATGCATGCACAGAAAGCTAGAGCAAGAAAAGTAAAAAAGCATCGTAGGTGTTGGACTTTTTGTTTGTTGTTGTTTAGTTCCTAAGTCATACCTGATTCTTTTGTGACCCCATGGAATTAAAAAGTAGAAGTAAATATATGGTGGAAGGTCCATGGTGGTGAGTAGCAACACCAGAAGTTGAAGTAAAAAGTCAGAACCAACGGTAGGGAACCTCAAGCGCCAATCAAAGGAGCTGAAACATCACCCAGTAACAGTGTCAGGACACTTAAACAATTTGTGACGGTTTAGGCATCACTAACCCTAAATACTTTATCTCAATTATCCCCATATTCTTATTGCCATTTTATGGAAGAGGGAACTGGGCACAAAGAGGTTAGGAGACTTGCCCCAAATCTTCCAGCAAGTAAGTGGCAGAGTAAGGCTTTAGACCTCAGCAGGGTGGCTACAGTTTCTGGACTCCTAACCACTATGCCATATAGGATCTGGGGATTGCTGAATAAAGACTAGTGAAAGACTCATAGTTTGTGTTTGTTTGTTGTTTTTAATCTCAATGCCTGTCCTCACACTGAACATTCAGATTCCATGCATGTGAATGACTCTTTGGGTAAATCTGATGTGCACACATCTGGCTGACAGTCACTGCTCTCAGCATTAGGAACCATTAGGATTTTCTGATTAAGCCCAACAACAATCCCAAGGTTGAATGTTTGCATGAGGAAGTGTCACAAGCAAAGCAGTATTTTAGCAGAACTGATCTGGCCATTGTGCCTAGCAGAGACTACGAAAGTCGAGAAAGCTGAGGTGGGGAGAAAGTGGCAGACTGTTCAGAGGCCAAGTCTTAGGAAAGGAGGGATTGGGCCTGCAGAATGGAACAGAAATGAAATAAGCCATTGACACTGGAGACCAGCTAGGGCTGTGTAAAGAGAGTCATGGATGTCTTCAAGTCGGGAATATTTAGGGAGTGACAAAGTCCTCATGATGCTGAGAGCACCTTAGTGATTCACAGGTGGGCTCCCATTCGAAGCCCTGCTCCATCTAGTACATGCTGTATGACCACAGGGAAGCCAATTAATAATATTTCTGTACTTTGCTTGGTTCATTTGTAAAATAAAAATAAAAAGAGCACCTCCCCTGTTGGGTGAGACATATATTCCCTAGTGGCTCAGATGGTAAACAGTCTGCCTGCAATGCAGGAGACCAGGGTTCAATCCCTGGACTGGGAAGACTCTGTTTAAAAGGAAATGGCAACCCACTGCAATATTTTTGCCTGGAGAATCCCATGGACAAAGAAGCCTGGCAGTCTGTGGGGTTGAAAAGAGTCAGATACAACTGAGTGACTTCACTTTCACTTTTCACATATAGATTTACACATATACTTCACTTTCACTTTTCACATAGTGTTTAGAGGAGTGTTTTGCTCATAGAATGTGCTAAGTAAGTACTATCTCTTATTATTTTTATTGGTAGAAGAGGGAAATGGGTCTGTGGGCAATGTGAGAGACAATAAACTAAGATTTAGAGATTTTGGCCTTAGATGTGTTAAGATCTCTGATCCTACTACAGGCTACCTTCAGACTAGGGAAAAGAAACCCTGCTTTTTTTCAAAATAACAGCAGCTTCATTTTCAATGAAAATGATGCTAATTACTGGGTATTGACCCAAGATGAATTTCTCTTTGATGAACTACATACCGCTCTTCAGAAAACCTAGCCAAATCATCTCAAATACCAGGAAGTGTGGGGTAATGCAGTAAATTGGGGGAAAATGTGTATCAGAAGAAATTATTGTTACAAAAATATTTTCAGTAAGTTTGTTCCCTTCATAAATAGTGTGAATGGAATGCCTGAGCAATCAGCTGAAAGCCCGATCTTCTCTGTGGGCTAATTGCTCGTCTGGTTAGTGCAGAATTTAATTTGTGCTATTGTGCAGGCAAGGCTGAGAGCGTGAAATAAACAATGTGTGTTAATTTCACGTTTTCCAGTCTACTTAGCCAAAGAGAAAGCTTGGGCTCCTCTCACGCCTCACCCCACCCCCTCCCCAGCTTCTCATCCTGGAACCAGCAGACCACAGAGGGGAGGGATATTTGCTAACTATAGGTGTGGGATTCTTGCTGCAAGACCAAAGGCTCAGGAAAGCCAGTTGACCTGGGCAGTGAGGCTGGCCAAGAAACACGAAGTGCTCCCTCACCCACTCCACACCTAGGGCTGGTGCTGAGATTTTTCTTCTGAGATGAATGGGCATCTGCTGGGACCCAGGCAGCTGGCTCTACACTCTCATGTTCAAGGATGCCTCTGATCTCCTGTGGAGCTGCTTTCATAAGAGCAAACAGAGCTACCCAACTGAATGATATCCATGCTGAATGGATTAACTGGATGAGATGAGAGGATCCTTCTCTACTGAGGGCAGCAGAGGTAGCTTTATGGAGAAGCAGAAGAGATGCCCCCTCTAGGCTGAAACTTGAGGGAGATTAAGCAGGCCTCCCCTGCCCCTGGCCTCCCTCCTACTCCACTCTAAAAATCAGACAAGTCAGAAGATCTGGGCTTCTTTCCCTGTGACTGAAGGCGTGAGGCCCAGGAGAAGGGACCTGCTCAGGGTCAGGGTGGCAGTCAGTAGCCTGACCAGTCAAGGATGTGAGCAGAGACTTCAGTCAGGCAGCCTGAATTCAAATCCTGGTTCTAGCCAGTTGCATGAGTTACTTATCCCTCTCAATTTCCTCATTAATAAAATGAGGATAAAAATAGCACACACTTCACAAGGATATGAGTATCACAATAGTTAATATATGTGAAGCGCTTAAAATAGGACCTGGCAGAATGTAAGTGCTCAGTATATGTTAGTTATTATTAATGTTAGTTTAGAATATTCTAAATTTCTAGCCTGTTGGTACTGTTTGTATTGCACAAATGGGTGTGTGATCAGATATTCCTCTCCCCCCCAGAAAGGGGGAACTCTGTTCCTTTGCCTTCATTTTTTCATCTGTGCTGCTTGTATTATTAAAATCTAGGAGGAGAATTCCCGTATTTGGAAATGCTTGCGTGCTCTTTTAATTGAGAGAAGAGCATAAAAACTAAAGTCATTGATGGAAATCCTCATGCAGGTAGGAAGTTTGCCTTGACTCTGCTCCCTAGTGACAGCACAGATGGACACACAGCGCATTTTGGATGGGTGGAGAACCAGCAGGGGGTCCAACGAGAAAGGCCAGATTGCAAGGCTCCAGAGGCCAAAAGACTGAGTGGAAAAAAATCTTACCCTTCAGGCCTTCCTTATTGATGGGGATGGCTGACATTTCTTTTCAGGAGAAACCCAGGTCAGTCTTATTTTAACTCAGTGGCACGAGGAAGAGCCACCTTACCCTGGCCTTAGAGACATTGCTGTATGAGCTCCCCATGGGACCTTGATAAAAGCTATGCCCCTGCCTTGGACTGGCTACTGTACCATACACTGCAGATACCAAGGTTGTGTCCCCAGGGAGGCCACAATCCATCCTGCTCTTTCCTATATTACACTAGGCCAGCAAGGGATTGAGGGACTCACTCCAGGTCACACAGCTGGGATGTGACTTCAGGTCTCCAGACTTGAGTCCTCTTCTCTCTCCACTATACTGATCTACCCCTCCAAAAAGTAAGGGATATTTGTCCTAAAGAACCTGTTCTACTGGCTGCCGGTAATGAAAGGGAAAAAAGCCCATTTTATAATAGTGTAAGCTGGAGCTGTGTAACCTGAAGATGAAAGAACAAAAACACAGTCACAGTGTTGCAATTGCAGACTTGGAGTCTCCGAAAAGCAATACTATCAATAAAGTGGCCAATAACCATGGAGCACCTAGTGCATGCAAGTCCCTGGGCTGGAGTTATGAGAGGGGTTCAGAGGTGAGAAAGAGGCTGTCCCTGCCTTCTGGGGCATCCAGACTCCAGGAGAAGATAAAGTGAGTATCCACGGAAGAAAACTTTATGTTAGCATGTGGCAGCTATTACCGGAGCTGCACAGACCAGATGTGACTTAGAATTTGAGAGGAGGTTAGAGTCTGTTAATGCCAGAAGGGATTTAAACCAGAGATAAGAGAAGCAGTTAAGAAGTGACCCCAGGAAGTACATCACTGGCTGCCTGACAACAAGAAGAACTGTATCTCGCTGCAGGGAGGAGCCATAAGGGAAAGCTTTCCACAGCAGGGGAAATCAGGGAGGGGCCTCAGGCAGAAAGAATTTGAGTCATTGGAGGATTGGAACAGGGAATTCCAAACAGGAGAAATGTCAAGATCAAAGGCACAAGAAAAGGTAGGACTATCACAAATCTATCCTCAGTTGTAGTCTAATTGGAAAGGTCATTTGGCTCTGAAGACAGACAGACTTTGACATTCATAGATGGAAAAGATGGTTGTTTAAGAGCTTCATGCAGCAGAAGGAGCGGGGTAGAAATGAAGTGGGGTTCGAACTGATACACTGCCGGGACACATTTCTCCATGACTCCCCTGCCCAGCCAGCACTCACAAGTTAGACAATGAGTTGAGCTTTATTGGACAGGTAGAACAAGGGACTGGGAACGTCCTTGACTTGATGGGACCTGCGAAGTTCCCCTGGTTAACTGTTTCCTCCTAGCTCAGAACCATCCATGGCCTATGTATGCTGTTACTCCTCGCTTGGGACTTAAGGGTTTCCTGAAAGCAGTGCTGGCAGGAAGAAAGAGGGAATGAGGTGAAATCTACAGTGACCCTTCAACCCTCCCACAATCTTCAAGCAGGCATGGGATGAGAGTTTCTGCTCTTCAAGTTTCCCTTGAAGTTCACTGGCAAATACTTTCATCTAGATACAAATACATCAAAGAAGGTAAGAGGCAGAGAGGAAAAGGTAGCACACAGTGCCTCCAGGAAGCCCTATTTCATCATCCACTCGAGTGAGAAGCTGCCCTGTGAGAATGTGAGAAGCCCCAGGAGGGGACTGCCATTAATTGCGGTCCATACTCGGGAGTGGTTCATGTTGTCGGACATCTCTTGGTGCCCTCTTCCTGGAAGTAGTCACCTCTGGAAGAAGTAGGAGGTCTACATTCAAAGACTCTGGGAGAAACATGTGCGACCTCCCTCCCCATTCTATTTCTTCCCTGCCTTGGTGCCTGTGGGGCAAAAAAAAAACAGAGGAGAAGGACACAGAAGTTGAGGGGTCAGGCGGGTACTCAAGGTGACTTCTCTGACCCCATAATTTTTAGCAGGTTGAGGTGGGCTCTGTCTCCAACTTTCCTTTCTGAGAAAGCCCAAGAAAGATTTACCTGATGTGTCAATCCAAAAAGACCCTCTAGTCAGTTAGTTAGTTTGGAGAAAGCAATGGCATCCCACTCCAGTACTCTTGCCTGGAAAATCCCATGGATGGAGGAGCCTGGTGGGCTGCAGTCCATGGGGTCGCTAAGAGTCGGACACAACTGAGCAACTTCACTTTCACTCTTCACTTTCATGCATTGGAGAAGGAAATGGCAACCCACTCCAGTGTTCTTGCCTGGAGAATCCCAGGGACGGGGGAGCCTGGTGCGCTGCTGTCTATGGGGTCGCACAGAGTCAGACACGACTGAAGCAACTTAGCAGCAGCAGCAGCAGTTAGTTAGTTCAGTCGCTCAGTCATGTCCGACTCTTTGCGACCCCATGGACTGCAGCATGCCAGGCCTCCCGGTCCATCACCAACTCCCAGAGTTTACTCAAACTCATATCCCTTGAGTCGGTGACGGACCCTCTAAAGTAAAGTAAATGACAGGTGGCAGGAGGCTGCCTGTCACTGCCGTGCCCGAGACAGTAAGCAGAGGAAAGAGGGAAGAGCAGGTCAGAGCAGGAGGAACACAGACCTCAAGGGTCCAGCTGGGCAGGTGCAGTGGCTTGCCTCAAAGCGGCACAGCTAGTTATTTTGCTAAATGAATCAACCCGCCTGGCATTTGAAAGCTTCCAACATGTAAAATTGGGTTGGTGGTGTACATTGAAAGAAACAGACTGCTTGAACGTGCCTGAGAATCAGGCAAAGATTTCTCTTCCTTGGGGTTCCTAACACCAAGAGAGCCTGAATTGTGACTCCTTATGATGCTTGGACCTCCCTGGACTTTTGAACATCTCCAAATGTAGATGCTGATCTCTGAGATGAAGAGACAAGAAAAATATAGCTCTGCCCTGTGAGGTCACCAACTCACATGGGTGACCTGAGTGACTCATTCCTATGCTGAGCGTCTCCAAGTAGAATTGCCAATTCCCAAGACTTTTCTGTCCTTCCAGAACCAGTTCAAGGCCTCTGCTCCATGAAGTTAACTTCAAGTAGCCAACACTAGTCCATGCATTCTTTTTCCCAGAGGCCCTCTAGTGAAAGCTTCCACTTGAGAAGGGTTCCTAGGCCCTGAGTTATTCATGGTTTTCCTCATTTACATTCACATCTAATCTATGAAGTGAAGCATTTCTCTATTTACTGATTGAAAAACTAAAACTTGAAGATACTAAGGAATCTGAACTACAGTCAAGCTGATTCCTGGATTTGAGCTCTGGACCACTGCTTTCGAGTACCTCTTCCAGTCTTAGCTATGTGCACTGTGGCTTTAGTATTAAAACCCTACCTTGGGTTATGTCTGAGATTTCTGGACTGTGTAGAAATATATACACATCCCTTCTTCAGGGAACTTGCAATCTAGATAGATAAATAAAACATTTGAAAAGATAGTTAAAACCCAGGGTACACGTACTCACACTGTATCATAATATCAAGCAATATTTATTGAGCATCTAGTATGTCCCAAGTATGGCACTGAGCTCCTAAATGTCTCAAAAGAAAGATGCCTCTGCCCCAGTGAAGCTCATAGTTCACTGAGGGAGTTGGTCCTTAGCGAAGAAGTTTGCAAATGGCTAAATATTAATAATTTACAGTGTGATTGTTAGGGAGAGAAGAAGCTGTATGCTGTGAGAGAGAATAATGGGGGGCCTGATTTAGGTGGAAGGTCAAAGAAGGCTTCCCTTCCAAAGTGTCATTTTAGCTGAGATTTGAAAGATGGGCCAGAGCAGGTGAAATTTAAAAAGCTTGGGATCTGGGATGGAATAGTTCCTGGTCAGAACCCTCAGACAGAAAGAAACATGGAACTTTAGAGAAACACACCTAAGCAAAGCAGCCAGCTGTGTGCCTGCAGCTTTCCCATCCTTTTCTGGGCCTCTGGAGCCCCTGGGCCTCACACTCTGAATGCTCAGGGCTTAGCAGATGGCTCCCCTTCTGTCTGCACCCCTGCTTTATTTCTACGACGTTATCCACAGCTTCAATCTGAGCTTGACCTCTTGCTCTGTTCGTTTTCTTCTTTCAGTCATGATGGGGGCTTATGGACCATTGGACAATGGGACTTATGGTTCATCTCTCTAAAGAGGGGGCCACTGGGGCCAACAGAGACCCTCCGGAGAGCTCTGCTTCTGTTTTTGTCTCCCCTTCTCCAGTCTCCGTGGGAGCTAGGACCTGGGAAGACTGTAAACTGTATACATTATTTCCTTTTTGATTAGGTGAATAAATAACTTGATTGAGACGTGCCTCTTTGGAGGACGATGCTGGCAGGCTTCCAGGAGTGGGAGGCAGCTGGCTCTGAGTACAGAGGAGGTGGCAACAAAGGCCTGAAGGACAGATACATCAAGGACAGGCTTAGGATCCTGCCTGGCCCTGGGAAGGACCAGCCAGAAACATTTAGGGAAAGAGGTTTGCCCCTGTCCTGCCCTGCGAGGGAAGGTTCAGGTTTGGGTTGCTTTTGCAAATGCTGGGACATCTGTTCCAGCCTACCGCCCTCCTGAGGGACAAGCTTCAGCTGGGAGGAGTGCATGGACACAGGCTCTGGGCAGCTGACAACAATCGAGCTTCTCAAGTGGGCACACACAGTAGGTCCCTGTAGAAAAGGTCTCAACACACAGTAGGTCCTTGCTGAGTATCTCCATATGTACGGGGCATAGAGACATTAGTACACGGAGTACATTCACTGGTCTTTGATCCATGCTCCTCTCTGCTGCTTTCTAAATTTGAAGTGTGAGTCTAAGTTGAGGTCCTCTATCTTTCTCCTACCCAGGGGACACCATTCACCATCTGCAAGCCTCCCACAGTGGCCCTGCCCCACCTGAGAGCTATGACAAGCTGGTTCTAACCACCCATGCTGCCCTGTAGCAAATGGGGAGGGGTGACATGTTAGATATTGATTCAGGTACAAGTCCCAAGGCAAGTCCTAGCTATGAGACTCACTACTCTGAAGACAGGGGGATGACAGTCCTGAGTTTGGACACTCAGATCTAAGGCATCTGGAACTGGCTTTTCAGTACAAAATTGGGTTTCCTTGCTTGTTACTGATCTACCACTGGATATCTGTTCCTTGGGATTAAGTTAAAGTGATTTCAGAAATCTTCTATTAAAACATCCCTAAGATGTAAAACACATTAGTCCAATTTCAGTCATTAACACCTTAATTGGTTAGAGAATAGTTGACGACTGTCCTTTAGGACAGATCTTCCTGAGTGGCTCAGTGGTAAAGAATCCTGCAATGCAGGAGATGCAGAAATGTGGGTCATAAAGATCCCCTGGAAGAGGATATAGCGACATACTTCAGTAATCTTGCCCAGAAAACCCTATGGACAGAGGATCCTGGTGGGCTACAGTCACTGGAATCACAAAAGAGTCATACACAACTGAGCGATTAAACAACAATAGCAACAATCCTTAAAGGCCAAGGAGATATATGAGGACTTAAAATAACTTACTACCATTTATGGAGCCCACTTTCAGCCCAGGGGAGCACTGGGTCCCTCATATATGACTTCCTCTTCAATTCTCAGGATTTGAACCCAGGCTTGTATGGTGCTGACCACTATGCCATTTCCACTATTCCAGCTGCCTCTATCCCCTTGAAGGGGATGTTGGAGAAATGATCCTGTTTGAGGGAGATGCTGGCCCTGGAGATCCTCAGAGAGAGCGCCTCTGAGTACCTGGGCACCTAGGATGGAAGGGGAGGCAACACTGTCCTGATCTGACTGTGGTCAGCCTGCGGTCCATGCCTTCCCTTGTGATCCCACACCGTGTACTCCCGGCTCCTGGGCAGGTCCTCCCCACAGTGGGTATCGCTCAGTACCAGTCAGCATGCTTGCTTCCAAGAAGGCTGCCTGGAGTCCCAGGAAAAGCTGAGTACACAGCCAGATTTTGAGCCAAACCCAAGCACATCAGGATGAGGACACTGTCTTTTTGGAGAGGAGAACCTGCCTCTGAGTTGAAGGTGTGGAGAGAGGTGGTCTTGCTGTCTCTGTGCCCACTCCTCACTCCTTCCCAGGGAGTCCCATGCAGGCTTCCATGTGGGAGACGACCTCTCACCCATATGATTCTACTCATCTTTGACCCCAACCTCCAATCTCTACAGGTGCTCCAGCTCCACTTTATGACCTCTTTATGGCTCCAATCAGCTGTTTGTGCTTCATAAATTCCTTCCCATGCTTTGAGGTCCAGCTCAAAGATGTTCTTCTTGATGATACATAGCCCTACGTCTCCCCCTTCCATGCCAACCTAGAACAGAAGGGCTGCCCCACTCTTATGGCAGTGTTTATTACCCTGTGATGTATATCTGTCTTCCCTTCAAGAGAGAAAGCCTCTTGAAGGCAGTATCTGTTACATTACAGTATCTCACATAGTATCTGGCACTTAGTAGCCCTTTGGGGAAGATGTCTCTGGTCTCTTCTCCACCCTCCAGTCTTGGGTGGTGACACTTTCTATGTACCCTGCAATGTATCACTCACACATGAAGCTTGACGGGGACTGTCTGTTTATTTGTGTGCACCATCAGTAGGCCATAGCACCAGTAAGAGGGCCCATGACCATCTGGTCCCTTCAGTTCAGTTCAGTTCAGTCACTCAGTCGTGTCCGACTCTTTGCAACCCCATGAATCGCAGCACACCAGGCCTCCCTGTCCATCACCAATTCTCAGAGTTCACTCAAACTCACGTCCATCGAGTCGGTGATGCCATCCAGCCATCTCATCCTCTGTCATCCCCTTTTCCTCCTGCCCCCAATCCCTCCCAGCATCAGGGTCTTTTCCAATGAGTCAACTCTTCTCATAAGGTGGCCAAAGTACTGGAGTTTCACCTTTAGCATCATTCCTTCCAAAGAAATCCCAGGGCTGATCTCCTTTAGAATGGACTGGTTGGATCTCCTTGTAGTCCAAGGGACTCTCAAGAGTCTTCTCCAACACCACAGTTCAAAAGCATTGATTCTTTGGCGCTCAGCTTTCTTCACAGTCCAACTCTCACATCCATACATGACCACTGGAAAAACCATAGCCTTGACTAGACGGACCTTTGTTGGCAAAGTAATGTCTCTGCTTTTCAATATGCTATCTAGGTTGGTCACAACTTTCCTTCCAACGAGTAAGCGTCTTTTAATTTCATGGCTGCAGTCACCATCTGCAGTGATTTTGGAGCCCAAAAAAATAAAGTCTGACACTGTTTCCACTGTTTCCCCATCTATTTCCCATGAAGTGATGGGACCAGATGCCATGATCTTAGTTTTCTGAATGTTGAGCTTTAAGCCAACTTTTTCACTCTCTTCTTTCACTTTCATCAAGAGGCTTTTGAGTTCCTCTTCACTTTCTGCCATAAGGGTGGTGTCATCTGCATATCTGAGGTTATTGATATTTCTCCCGGCAATCTTGATTCCAGCTTGTGCTTCTTCCAGCCCAGCGTTTCTCATGATCTACTCTCCATATAAGTTAAATAAGCAGGGTGACAATATATAGCCTTGACGAACTCCTTTTCCTATTTGGAACCAGTCTGTTGTTCCATGTCCAGTTCTAACTGTTGCTTCCTGACCTGCATATAGGTTTCTCAAGAGGCAGGTCAGGTGGTTTGGTATTCCCATCTCTTTCAGAATTTCCAGTTTATTATGATCCACACAGTCAAAGACTTTGGCATAGTCAATAAAGCAGAAATAGATGTTTTTCTGGAACTCTCTTGCTTTTTCGATGATCCAGCACACGTTGGCAATTTGATCTCTGGTTCCTCTGCCTTTTCTAAAACCAGCTTGAACACCTAGAAGTTCACGGTTCATGTATTGCTGAAACCTGGCTTGGAGAATTTTGAGCATTACTTTACTAGCATGTGAGATGAGTGCAATTGGTCCTTTAGCCAATCACAAATGCCCAGCATGTTTCTGACATCAAGGACATGTTGGAGACCAACATGTCATATGTTGGTGTCCAACATATTGGACGCCAATAAATAAATGTTGAATGAATGAACAAGTCAATCTGGGCTTCTGAAGACCAATTTGGTGGTAGGCTTTCCCTGGGTCAGACACCTCATCCCAGGGAGCAACCTTGTTCTCTTAGCCTAGGTTTCCTGAGAGGCACACTTGATTGCAATCACCCAGTCCCCAAATCATTAAACTGTTCTTATCTCAATCACTATGCTAGGGGGGGTAGTCTTAGATAAGGAGCTTCAGTAGAGTATTTTATCTTTTTCACCGAAGTTCCATGTTCTCTTTTGCTATAGTACAAACAGAACATAAACAACTAATGAGTTTTTCCTACTATGCATGAGGAGAGAAAAGAAACATACTTCATCCTGTGGTCAGATTTATACTCTGCAAAACTGGGAAATCTGTGAGTGATATCTTATAAAAAGCTTTCTTCCCAAGGGTTGGAAGACTGTACTCTACTATTAATTTGCTGTGACACCTCAGGCAAATTTACCCAACTGGCTGAGTTTCCTAGTTTCAAGTGCTGATTTTATTTTCTTCTTCTTTTTTTGTTCTAGTCTGTTTCTAGAGTACTATTCTAATCTATTTAATAATTGTTGCAGTCAGTTAGTCAGTTCAGTCACTCAGTTATGTCCGACTCTTTGTGACCCCATGAATCGCAGCATGCCAGGCCTCCCTGTCCATCACCAACTCCCGGAGTTCACTCAGACTCACATCTATCGAGTTGGTGATGCCATCCAGCCATCTCATCCTCTCTCATCCCCTTTTCCTCCTGCCCCCAATCCCTCCCAGCATCAGAGTCTTTTCCAATGAGTCAACTCTTCACATGATGTGGCCAAAGCACTGGAGTTTCAGCTTCAGCATCATTCCTTCCAAAGAACACCCAATAATTGTTGCAAAAAATATTAAAAATTTCTTCCACAAGTCCAGGCTTTTAAACATTCATGAAGCTTATTTATATGCTTCACCTTTTTTTTCTCCCATGGTAAATAAGGTAATGAAATCATTCTTAATATTTTCAATAGTTGCGAGACAATCTTTAATATTAGGTGTAGCTTTCAATTGCCAAGAAGTTTGAATTCAAAGATTTGTACCCTTTGACCCTTGAACAATATTCTTTTCCCAAGGTGGGGACAAGCATTCCCATGTGTCCTGATCACATGATTCACAGAACATAAGCTAATTCACACAGAGTGACAAGAAAGAAAACCCCAAGGGGCTTATTCTCCAAAGACATGACTCCCTGGTGGAGAAATTTCCCACAGTCATGGTGGTCTGTATTTTTTGGCAAGAGTGTCTTCCTATTTCCCTGTCAGTCACAGACCGGGGCTCCTGATCTCCTGCAGTGCATCAGGTTTACCCTGACTTGCAGTCCAATGACCCTAGCACTGGATCTTTCAAGCCCGGCAGAAATCATGGGAGGGGTCAAAGCTGAGAAGTTCTGGGCTTTCAGTTTAGTCACAATTAAAGACACAGCGTAAGTACTTGTAGCAAGGTCACATCAATTACCATCATAAAGTAGGAAAGGGTGTCTGGTTTGTTACACTACTTCTGAAACACAAGGCTTAGTGAGGTGCCATGACTGGCCCGAGTAACCACCAGAATTCAGTGGTCAGGACATATGGCTACAGCCACCCCTCACTGTCAGACAGAACGCTGCCTTCTTATCCAAAAGTGCCTTTGGGGCTTGGACTTCAGCAGCGTCTGCATAAATGTTGTGTCACCAGTGTTCATGGGCTTGGAGTGGAAACCATGTAATTTCATACGGAGAGCACGGTGGGCAAGAAGATAGTGAACTAGGGCTCTAGCTGCAGCCTTAGAGAATGCCTTCCAGACTGTGGGTCTCATTTTCCTCGTCTTTACATAAAAGAATTATTTGTAGACACTTCTCTTTTTTTTATCATTTAGCCTGAGGGTCAACTGCATGCACGTCATCTAGGCCCTTGTCTATGAAGGTAGATCCCTAGGCTCCTCACAAGACCTATTGAATCAGAATATTAATGGGTGAACATGGAAATAAGCACTGGAAACAAGCTTACCAGGTGATGTTTTGAAGCTTACTAAAGCTCAGCAACCCCAGAACCAGATGATCTCTGAGCTTCTGTCAGGAGACATCATCTTAGGATTTTATGAATATAATTACTGCAAGGTCCACACGGAGCAAAAGCCAGGAAGAAAACTACAGTTGTAGCTCTCAGTCTTTCATTCTCCACCCATGTGTCCCCGTTCTATGTGGAAAGATTTATTTGAAAAATCTGGTACATTCTGAGGGGTACGGTAGTCACAGAGGCATTTTGAGGTTCCCTCCAGGGTGTTCTGGAGCATGAAACCTGAAATGTGGAATGAGAGAGGAAGAAAGCCCTCTCTGTGTTCTGAGGGAGAGAGAGCAGCCCCAGAAACAGCAGCCCCGAAATTATCCTCCAGCTCCCATGCTATTATAAAGAAAAGCTGACACAGCAGAGCCCAGGGGATGCTGAGCGTCTTCAGAGCACTAATCACCGAGGCAGGCAGGCTAACACAAGGAGAACACTTTCACAAACAGCACCTGTCCCGAGCAGTCATCTGCTATTTTTAGAGCTGTTGTAAAGAGCAGAGGGACATTTGTAGAAACTCCAAAAGGGCACCAAGTAGAAGAAGATGGAGAGGTTGGGGCATATTCTCTCTGGCTGCTTGAATAATGCCCTATCAGTTGAGTCACTGAAAACTTGGCCAGTCTAATGTTTTTTGTTTTGTTTTGCTTTGCTTTGTGGTTGAGGATGAGCTGGGGACGTGGTGGTGAGAAATAAGGTGAGATAAGGAACATCATTCTGATCTATGGGTGGTGTTTTTGACAGCAGAACACATATTGAAACATTTAGATGATTTTGAATCCAGAAAAGAGAACGGTCTATTCTCTGTGGCTTATTTTGGAAGAGCTCAAAATAGGAATAAGTAGGAAAAACTTTTATTTCATTAATTTTATCCAGCAGCAAAATTGTCCTCCTGGTTGGAATTAACACACCTTACATTTGTAAGTAGGACAAATCACATGATTTAGTGCTAACGCATGTTGGTTAGGTTAAGTTGGTTAGGACCTAGAGCTCAGAGATTGTGGAAAGAACATCAACTCTTGTTGCAAAATAAGAAATATTAGTGAACACTAGTTGAGGGCTTAAAGAAACACTCTGAAAGGGGGGTGCATTGACAGTTGGCTAAAGACATCAACTCCACGCAGGAGGGTGGAATGGGACTTCCGTAGTACATGCTGACATGGAATGTCCCATCAAAGCGAACACTATCGATCTGTTAAATGTTACGCATGCGTTTGACCTTTCAGGTAGATTTATAACACTTCAGGTCAGAAAATGTCATTTTCTGATCCACCTCCTCTTCTCCCACATGCAATTAGAAAATTCTCCTTTTTCTTTTGCAGCCTCTCCAGGAATATTGAGCTGATCTGTAATGAGATATCTATTCCAATCCTCCTCTACTTTATAGATAAGCGAAGAGTCTTCCTCAAGTTTACTTTTCAAGCTCACACAGCTATTTGTTAGAACCCTGGTTTCCTGACTCCAAGCCCAGTGCTTTTTCTACTATATCAGAGATCCTGAAGAACCTAGAGTGGGAAGTACATCAAAAGTCATCCAGCTTAATCAGTTATCTCCAGTAATTGAATTGACAAACTGAAGAGCACACAGACTTTTTTCTAATAATTGTTTTGAAACGCAAAATTAGATAACAGAGATGAATGTCAAGTTGAGATTATTTTCTTTGGGTTCTGTTTGACAGAAATATAAAACAAACAAGTAAAAATAGCACCTGGCTGCATCTAAATGCATAGTGGTCTTGAGGTGTTTAATTCAGAACCGATGGATGTTGCAAGATTATTTTTATGGGGTAAGCAAATTACGATGGGAACCAAGCTCTGATTTTGCTACATAAATTTTATATATGTTCCTTAATGTATTATAACTAATGCAAACACATTGATACTGTTGGAATAAGAACCTCAGTGAACTGCAAAATATTAACAGAACTGCAAAATAACAAACCATGTCCACTCAACTTCCCAGTGGTTTCTCCCTACTCCTCATGTCAGGCCTCTCCCCAAAAGCTGCTTCTTATGTGAAATACCATCTTTTAGAGTCTTGTTCTCAGACAGATGCCATATTCCCTTCCTTTAAAGTATTTGCCCATACAAATGTAATAAATTCTCTGAGGCAATGAGGAGAGGTATCTTAGTCCACTTGGGCTGCTAAAACAAAATACCACAGATTGGGAGGTTAGTAAACAATAGGAATTTATTTTTCACAGTTCTGAAGCTTGGAAAGTTCACGATCAAGGCACTGGCAGAATCAGTATCTGGTCAGAGTCTGCTGTGTGGTTCATAGTGGTCACCTTTTCCTGCATCATCACGTGGCAGAAGCAACACTTTGAGGTCTCTTTTTATATTGACGTATGGCAAAACCAATACAATATTGTAAAGTAAATAAATAAATAAAAGGACACTAATCCCATTCCACTGTATAATCATAAGAGATTTGATTTAGGCCATACCTGAATGATCTAGTGGTTTTCCCTACTTTCTCCAACTGAAGTCTGAACTTTGCAATAAGGAGTTCATGATCTGAGCCACAGTCAGCTCCCGGTCTTGTTTTTGCTGACTGTATAGAGCTTCTCCATCTTTGGCTACAAAGAGTATAATCAATCTGATTTCAGTATTGACCATCTGGTGATGTCCATGTGTAGAGTCATATCTTATGTTTTTGGAAGAGGGTATTTGCTATGACCCGTGTGTTCTCTTGGCAAAACTCTGTTAGCCTTTGACCTGCTTCCTTCTGTACTCCAAGGCCAAATTTGCCTGTTACTCCAGGTATCTCTTAACTTTCTACTTTTGCTTTCCAATTCCTTATGATGAAAAGGACATCTTTTTTGGGTTCTAGTTCTAGAAGGTCTTGTATGTCTTCATAGAATCATTCCACTTCAGCCTTTTCAGCATTACTGGTTGGGGCATAGACTTGGATTACTGTGATATTGAATAGTTTGCCTTGGAAATAAACAGAGATCATTTGGTCGTTTTTGAGACTGCACCCAAGAACTGCATTTCAGACTCTTTTGTTGACTATGAGGGCTACTCCATTTCTTCTAAGGGATTCTTGTCCACAGAAGTAGATATAATAGTCTTCTGACTATAATAGCCCATTCCAGCCCATTCCAGTCAGTTCACTGATTCCTAAAATGGTGATGTTCACTCTTGCCATCTCCTGTTTGACCACTTCCAATTTACCTTGACTCGTGGATCTAACATTCCAGGTTCTTGTGCAGTGTTGTTCTTTTCAGCATCAGGCTTTACTTATAGTACTAGTTACAACAACAACGGGGTGCTGCCTTGCTCTGGCTGCGTCTCTCCATTCTTTCTGGACTTATTTCTCCACTCTTCTCCAGTAGCATACAGGGCACCTCCTGACCCCAAGGCTTCAACAGTGTGTAAACCGTGAGCTTCCAGGTATTGAAGCTGGACTTCGAAAAGGCAGAGGAACTAGAGATAAAATTGCCAACATCAACTGGATCATCAGAAAAGCAAGACATTTCCAGAAAAATATCTACCTCTGCTTTATTGACTATGACAAAGCCTTTGACTGTGGGGATCACAACAAACTGGAAAATTCTTAAAGAGATGGAAATACCAGACCACCTGACCTGCCTCCTGAGAAATCTGTATGCAGGTCAAGAAGCAACAGTTAAAACCAGACATGGGACAAGGGACTGGTTCCAAATTGGGAAAAGAGTACAACAAGGCTATGCATTGTCACCCTGCTTATTTAACTTCTATGCAGAGTACATCATGAGAAATGCTTGCCTGGATGAAGCACAAACTGGAATCAAGTTTACTGGGAGAAATATCAATAACTCGCATATGCTGATGACACCATCCTTATGGCAGAAAGTGAACTAAAGAGCCTCTTGATGAAGGTGAAAGAGGAGAGTGAAATAGCTGGCTTAAAACTCAACATTCAAAAAACTAAGATCATGGCATCTGGTTCCATCACTTCATTGCAAATAGATGGGAAACAATGGAAACAGTGACATACTTTATTTTCTTGGGCTCCAAAATCACTGCAGATGGTGACTGCAGCCATGAAATTAAAAGATGCTTGCTCCTTGGAAGAAAAGCTATGACAAACCTAGACAGTATATTAAAAAGCAGAGATGACATTACTTTGCCAACAAATGTCCGTCTAGTCAAAGCTATGGTTTTTCCAGTACTCATATATGGATGTGGAAAAGGCAATGGCAACTCACTCCAGCACTCTTGCCTGGAAAATCCCATGGACGGAGGAGCCTGGTAGGCTGCAGTCCATGGGGTCGCAAGGACACAACTGAGCGACTTCACTTTCACTTTTCACTTTCATGCATTGGAGAAGGAAATGGCAACCCACTCCAGTGTTCTTGCCTGGAGAATCCCAGGGATGGTGGAGCCTGGTGGGCTGCCGTCTATGGGGTCGCACAGAGTCGGACACGACTGAAGCGACCTAGCAGCAGCAGCAGCATGTATGTATGTGAGTTGGACTATATGAAAGACTATGAGAGTTGGACTATAAAGAAAGCTAAGTGCCTAAGAATTGATGCTTTTGAACTGTGGTGCTGGAGTAGACTCTTGAGAGTCCCTTGGACTGCAAGGAGATCCAACCAGTCCATCCTAAAGGAAATCAGTCCTGAATATTGATTGGAAGGACTGATGCTGAAGCTGAAGCTCCAGTCCTTTGGCCACCCGATGCCAAAAGTCAACTCATTGGAAAAGACCATGATGCTGGAAAGATTGAAGCAGGAGCAGAAGGGGACAACAGAGGATGCAATGGTTGGATGGCATCACCAACTCAATGGACAAGAGTTTGAGCAAGTTCTGGGAGTTGGTGATAGACAGGGAAGCCTGGCTGGCTGTAGTCTATGGGGTCTCAAAGAATCAGACACAACTGAGTGACTGAACTGAACTGATTATAATTTGAAAGCACAAAAAAGCAATGTGCTTAGTGGGAGTAGTGGGGTATGTGCCCATCACTCAAACAGGAGTAAATTCTTTGGAGATAGGTGTTGACCTTTAGATACCATACATCACAAGAAACATAGTAGATGTCCAAAAAGTATCCATCGAATCAAAGCAACTTTTTTAGGATCCTCAGTAGTGAAGCCAATCATGGTATATGTAGGAGGTTCCCTCTCCAGGCATTTGTCAAACCATACCACAGTATACCAGTGATTCCCTCCTTGCAAGGCCAGATTTGATCCAACTTTTTTCAATCTGTTTACTCTTCTCTGCACCCAAGCCATCTCCAGCAATTATTTTAAGGAAGATTGACAGCACTGAGTCTTCTATAATCCCTCCCCCAAGGACTCTAGAAGCAAAGAAAACAAGAAGTATGAAAATTGAAATAAACAGCCAAACATCAAAAAGGAAAACATCAAAAAGGAAAAAGAAAGAGAAAGAAGTCAGCAAGGTTGGAGCCTTTTGAACTCCATGTTGGCCTCTCCCCATCAGTTATATTCTCCCAGCTTATGCAGGACACAGCCCAGCCTCCCTACTCCCCACCCCAAGCTGTTATCCTATCCCAAGAAACTCCAGCAAATCTTGGAACAAAGACTGGCAGCAAATGAAATTCCCTGTCTGGACTGAGAATAGAATGCAATTAGCCAGGGAAGATTGTGAAATTTGTTCTTAAATGCTAGAAATATTTTCTCTCCTGACCCTCACCTCCACGACATTCCTCTTCCAGCCAGCTCCAAAGACCCCTTCATACAGAGTCTCTGCAAAGTAAAGCGTGACCTTTAGATTGAGATATGCTCTGTTGCAATACGTTGGAATATGTTCCAACACGTAACTTGAGATCTATTTACTAAACTGTTTGGCACATTCAGCACGTCGTGGGGGAATTGTTGGCGGGGCCTGCGGTGTGTTTTTCACTCTTCCCTAATGCATTACCAGACAGAAGGTCATCCCAGTCTAGCAGAGATGGGTGCTGCACAGGGCTCATTACCTCTCAGCAAGACAGCCAGATGAGGCTGTGGGATGTTTTCTCTTCATCATTCAAGCTTGAAAGGAAACTGTCAGCCTCCACTTGCTCTTAAAACAATGAAAATTTAGGTGACAGCCCTCTCGTTAGCTCAATGAAAATGAAAGTTTCTAGGCAGAGACTTCCCTCCTTTGTACTGAGCTAACAAACTCCACCTCAAAGGTCATCCTAGAAGTCAAAGCACAGGGATGAATATCAGCTTCTGGGTACAGGGTGGAAACAATAAAATGATACACCTTTTTGATAAGACAGAAATTTTCAGGATATGCAGCTTCTGAGCTTGGGAAAATGGGTAGATTTCAGATAAATCCAGGCTTTCCATGGCTCACTTTTGCTGGGAAATATGTACATGTCTAGTTTTTTCTCTTCTGACCTATATGCATTCACATTACCAGAAAACAAATAAGGATATTATTACACTACTAAATGCTCTCATTAGGAGAAACGCAAGGAAAAGTGCCAAGTGTAGATCCTGTTCTCCAGACTTACCATTGCAGAATTTCTATTCTAAGAGGATTTGGTTAATATTTGATGAACCACTTGGATAGCACATAGAATTATGGGAGTCCTAATAATTGCTTAAGAGCACTGTATTCTGGGATATCCATATGCATCATTTTCTCATTTGATCCCTGTAATAGCCATGTATAATAGTCTGCATGGGTTTTCAGTCTTCCTATTTTTTAAAATAAAATCTTAGGAATATTAGAACTGAAAGTGACCTCATCTATAATTTTGATCAGTTTATGCTAACCAGGGATTTGTCAGGGGAATTGTCTCCAAAACCTATATATGCATTGCCCTCCTCATTCTCCAACTTCTTGCTACTCCTCCCCTCCATCCACACATACAGAGTCTGAATCAATGAGTAGGGATGAGACCCCAGATACAAATACTTCTTAGAACACACTTTGAAACTCACAGTGATTTCCACCGCAACTTTAGACCAGCCCTTTAATTGTCCTGTAGAGGACCTGAGGATTAAAGAGTGATGTGATGAACCCAGAGGCACAGGCAATGGCAGGGTCTGTATTCCAACCCTGGCCTTCCAATGCTTAGTTGAATGGCCTTGCTTTCACACTTTTCTACATCATTCCAAGTTAAGAGGGGACTGCTAACAAGGTGCTAGTTATTTTACACCATGTTTTGCTTCTTGATAGCCAAAAAGAAAAATTATTTTAAAAAAATGCACTGTCTAAAATGTGCCTGATGTGAGTAAAATTCCCAGAACCACAATTTGTGTTAGAGGTGTTTCCATCTGAATGCATGATCCTCACAGATTTCACTCCTCAGTCTGAAGATTTGGCTCAGATCCTCTTGAACAGTGATGACCCTCTTTTTCTCTTGATGACATTTCATTTCAGTTCTCTGCAACTTCCCCATACCCCCAGGAGCATTCCACTGAATTTTGGATCAAATCATCAATAACCTAAAATATGTGGTTAAGCACTGATGAGAAAGAAACAGCATTTTAGAAGGCAAATGAGTTATACTGGTCAAGAAACAAAAGTGTTTCTCTCCCTACTTCTCTGCCCCTCTGTCAAACCTCTCTCTAGACACCTCACCTGGTACCCTGATACTCCTGGATGGGAGGGGCTCATTAGAGCCACGGCCCTCAGTTGGTTCCATTCACCAGTGAACAGGATTACTGTGTAAAATGGTAGTGCTCTAATTCTGGTGCTTTCTGAGCCCAAGTTCTAAGAAATAAAGGCAGGACTTCCTTCTGAGCATGCCTTTCTTTTAGAGTTGTGAGTTAAGTTTTATTCAGGGTCTTACTGAGGACTATAAGCTGGCACAGTCTCTCAGATATCTCTGAAGACCTGCTCCAAAGACATAGGGGGAATCTAGCTTACATATGCTTGACTGTTAAGGAATACAAACAGTCGGGCATAAATCTTGGTGAGATATATTTCATGCTGCATGTTGAATAAGCAGATCTAAGGCAGGGTCTACAGATTTCCTACACTCAATTCCTGTCTAAAGTCCGAGAAAGAAGCCTCATTAGGAAATTCTTGATGGAAGAATGCATGGAGTGTTATGCAGTCCTATTCTTAATAAAAGATGCTCTGTCCAGAACGATCCAAGTAAGGTTTTACACAACACAGTTTTCTATTATGATGATTACATCTACTTGATAGCGGCTTTATGTAATTAATATATTTCTTTTCCCCCAGAGAATGCGCAACTGGAGCTCTCTTTTCAGTAATAAAGGTCTTCAAACCAATTGTCCCTACACTCTTTTATTGTGATGAAGTATACATCGCATAAAATTGACCATTTCAACCATCTTCAACTGTATAATTCAGGGGCATTAAGTATATTCACTGTCACCAAGTGTCACCACTATCAGTGTCCAGAATTTTTTCATCAATCCAAAACAGAAGCTCTGTGCCCATAAAATAGTAACCTCCCATTTCTTCTTTCTCCCCTGCCTCAGCCCAAGTAACATTTACTCTACTTTCTGTCTCTGTGATATGTGTCCTTTTGTTTTGGGCTTATTTCACTTAGAAAATGTTTTCAAGTTTCATCCATGTTGAAGCATATGTATGAGTTTCACTCCTTTTTAAGGATGGATAAAATTCCATTAAACCTGTCATACCACACTGCATTACCCATTCATCAGTGGGTGAACTAACCTAGGCACTTTCGTTATGTCATTTATTGGATCTGGTGCATATTTACCTAACGAGGCTGTGGTGTATGAATGAGGGAAGAGAATGATGAGCACTGGTGAGTTCTTAGGGAACCTCTCCATAAGCTATAGAAATATTACATTTCCACATTTTTTTCTGAACTAAAAATAGAGATGATTTGACAAATATGATCATACAGGGATAACTGAAGAGAATTTTGAAAACATACTTTCCAGAAAACTAAGCAGGTGTGGTCACCATAGCTTCCTTCAGTTCAGTTCAGTTCAGTTCAGTCGCTCAGTCGAGTCCGACTCTTTGCGACCCCATGAATCCCAGCATGCCAGGCCTCCCTGTCCATCACCAACACCTGGAGTTCACTAAAACTCATGTCCATCGAGTCGGTGATGCCATCCAGCCATCTCATCCTCTGTTGTCCCCTTTTCCTCCTGCCCCCAATCCCTCCCAGCATCAGAGTCTTTTCCAATGAGTCAACTCTTTGCATGAGGTGGCCAAAGTATTGGAGTTTCAGCTTTAGTATCAGTCCTTCCAATGAACGCCCAGAACTGATCTCCTTTAGGATGGACTGGTTGGATCTCCTTGCAGTCCAAGGGACTCTCAAGAGTCTTCTCCAACACCACAGTTCAAAAGCATCAATTCTTCAGCACTCAGCTTTCTTCACAGTTCAACTCTCACATCCATACATAACCACTGGAAAAACCATAGCCTTGACTAGATGGACCTTTGTTGACAGAGTAATGTCTCTGCTTTTGAATATGCTATCTAGGTTGGTCATAACTTTCCTTCCAATGAGTAAGCATCTTTTAATTTCATGGCTGCAGTTACCATCTGCAGTGATTTTGGAGCCCCCAAAAATGAAGTCTGACACTGTTTCCCCATCTATTTGCCATGAAGTGATGGGACCAGATGCCATGATCTTCGTTTTCTGAATGCTGAGCTTTAAGCCAACATTTTTACTCTCCTCTTTCACTTTCATCAAGAGGCTTTTGAGTTCCTCTTCACTTTCTGCCATGAGGGTGGTGTCATCTGCATATCTGAGGTCATTGATATTTCTCCTGGCGATCTGGATTCCAGCTTGTGCTTCTTCCAGCCCAGCGATTCTCATGATGTACTCTGCATAGAAGTTAAATAAGCAGGGTGACAATATACAGCCTTAACATACACCTTTTCCTATTTGGAACCAGTCTGTTGTTCCATGTCCAGTTCTAACTGTTGCTTCCTGACCTGCATATAGGTTTCTCAAGAGGCAGGTCAGGTGGTCTGGTATTCCCATCTCTTTCAGAATTTTCCACAGTTTATTGTGGTCACACAGTCAAAGGCTTTGGCATAGTCAATAAAGCAGAAATAGATGTTTTTCTGGAACTCTCTTGCTTTTTTGATGATCCAGCATGTGTTGGCAATTTGATCTCTGGTTCCTCTGCCTTTTCTAAAACCAGCGTGAACATCTGGAAGTTCACGGGTCACGTACTGCTGAAGCCTGGCTTGGAGAATTTTAAGCATTACCTTACTAGCATGTGAGATGAGTGCAGTTGTGTGGTAGTTTGAGCATTCTTTGGCATTGCCTTTTCTGGGGACTGGAATGAAAACTGACCTTTTCCATTCCTGTGGCCACTGCTGAGTTTTCCAAATTTGCTGGCATATTGAGTGCAGCACTTTAGCAGCAGCATCTTTCAGGATTTGAAAGAGCTCAACTGGAATTCCATCACCTCCACTAGCTTTGTTCATAGTGATGCTTCCTAAGGCCCACTTGACTTTACATTCCAGGATGTCTGGCTCGAGGTGAGTGATCACACCATCTTGATTATCTGGGTCATGAAGCTTTTTTTTTGTACAGTTCTTCTAGCAACTGGAAAAACAAAGTGGAGAAAAAAGTGTTTTCCATAAGGATTTCCCCCTTCTGAAGCAGAGGTTTTAGAACTCTGTTCCCTGACTTTGGCATCTTCTATGAAAATGAGAGTCTTATCTTCCTAAAGGTGCTTGTGTCTGCACAGTGAGAAGCAAGTACCTGGAACCCCCAGGAGGAATGTCCTAGAAGCTGCCTGTGGCCCAAGATGTCTGAGTCATCTCTTAGCCTCTTAGGCCCTCTGTCCTGTTCTCACTAAACATCAGCACTAAACACAGGACCAGGGACAAAAAAAGATGGACAAAGTTGTGGAAAGCAGAGTAAGACCAAAGTCAGCCCTGTCGGAACCTTTTTAGGGCTTGAGTGGGATTGAAGTTGTGCTGGGATAGAGCTGCTTTGGGGCTCATATGAGGCAACTTGTTGCTGAGATTCATGAAGTCTCTGTTACTCCCTCTGGGCCATGTCAACTTCTGGGAGGAGCGTTTAGACATCACGAAGTTGGCAGCATAACCAAAAGTTTATGTGAGATTGGGGCAAGATTAAATCTCCCTCCTCTTGCTTTTCCCTAACTGGTGGATTTCATGTTATGTAAGAAGCACACGCTTGACTCTAAAGATGGGAAGCTACTGACGGGTGATGACGAAGCACTGGGGGAGGGGCTGCAAGTTTGTGAAAAGCAAAGGAATTACAGAAAGCACGTTGCAAGTCCATCGCAAGTCCTCTTATTTTTCTTACACTGTGTTCCAAACCCAAACAAATTTAAAAAAACGTATGTGTGCAAAAGCAAACCTTAAACCATTTTGCGAATCCCACCCTAGATTTCACATTTCTCCAGTGAGGCTCACATTCCTTTATTCAGATTCCAAAAGTAGAGATAATTTGTTCCAAATGTTTCCAAAGCCGACCAGCAGAAGGGCCTAACGATTTTTCCAGAGCTGGAGAAAACTGTGAAATTTTCTACACTCTAATGGAGCATTCGAAGTAAAAAAAAGAAAGAGAGACAAATGAAGGGAAAGGGCAAAGGAATGTTTTGATGATCTATTTGTTTATTTTGTTACAGTTATGGCTCTTTGACAAGCCGTGAGGAGACACATTGATTGCCAATGTTTTATTTCCTTTGGCAAGGTAGCATTTCTTCTGTATTATGCAGCAGGTTATGATGGAGAAATCAGCCATGTTGTTATATAGATTTCTTGTAAGATGGTGAGCAAGCTCGTTTCAAAAAGACTAAACCCGGGGACACTTGGGGATGATGTGTATGTGTGTGTGTGTTTGTGACACCCAAGCCTCTACAATGACCCCCTTCCTCCTCCCTAACAGACCTTCAGATGACCATCAATTTGCAGATGACCATCAATTTGTGGATGACAACTCCCTGTGTCCCAAAGTAGCTTCCATTTAGATACTTGTTTGGGCGCTGGGCGCCAAAGCTGATGACTGACAGCTGGGGTAACTTCTAAGGGGGGACAGATTTTACTGGGATTGGAAAGAAAGACTTTTTTCACTTTGTCAGACTGTCACTAGACTGTATGGTCTTCTAATGGTTTAAAATGTGTCTGCCTTGTCTCTGCTGTGAGAATTTGCCCCCTTGTAACTCCCTTAGTGTGTCCAGCACAATGCTTGACTTGTAGTAGATGTCAATTTGAGGAAAGAAGTAAATTGAATGGAACATTTGACACTTTGTTTCATTAAATTTGCAAGGATCTGAAGAAAATTTTGATAAATGCAATTGTCAGAGAGCCAGTTCAGATTCCAAGCCATCATGGTTTGTAATATAATAAGTAATATTTATAACATATTTTTAATATCATCACTGTTATCATTGTCATCATTTATTAAGAGCATACAATGTTCTAGGCACAGTAATGAGTGATTTACACATATAATCTCCCTTTATCTTCATAACAACTCAGCAAATAGGACATGATTATCTCATCCTATAAATGAGGAAACTGAGGCTCAAAGAATTAAATAACTTTAGATTCTAGTGACTAAAGTTGGGTCAGATCCAGATTGGTTGATGAGTTTTTGGCCATGAGCTGAGACCTGGAAAGTAAACAGAGCTGATATCATAGCCAGCTCACTCACTGGGGTCAAGCAAGGGACTAGGGAGCCCAGAACTATGATTGTGACTCTTCATGTTTGTGTTGCATCAAGACAAACTCTATTTTGGCTTCTAACCACATCCCTAAGCTGGGCCAGCTGGATTTGAAATTGTGCAATTGGTCACAGGCAAAGGAGTGTGGGTGGCTTGGGGAAAATTCATCATTAGGCTTGAAGCTACATTTCAGAGCACATGGTCTTCTAATGGGGAGCTGGGAAAACATTTCTTCACATGACTGATGATAGTGCATGGTTGCCAGGGTCTAGGAGGGATGTACTAGGAATGTCAGCCATGGTTCCAGTCTTTGAGTGATGGGGGATTTACTGGATAAGGCAGAATGCCTATCCACCCCAGGTAGGACATGGGAACGTAGATATGGGCTAAACGAGTGAGCACACATACACCCTTTTCTAGCTCTGTATGCAGATGTGAGTCATGGATGTGATGTGGCCAGAGAGTCTTTCCCTTTCTACACAGTATAATTATTTATCACTCACTCTCAGAGCCCTAAGACCCTTCCTTTAAAAACCATTAGAAAGTTCTGTGTTAGAGAAAAAGAGCATTGGATTTGAAATAAGAAGATCATGGCTTGAGTCTTTTGTGGCCACTCACCAGCTAAAAAAAACTGAGTCTTTAATTCTTGAGATAGAATTTTGGGATCATCTTTGCCTTGCACCCCACTCCAGTACTCTTGCCTGGAAAATCCCATGGATGGAGGAGCCTAGTGGGCTGCAGTCCATGGGGTCGCTAAAAGGCGGACACGACTGAGCGATTTCACTTTCACTTTTCACTTTCATGCACTGGAGAAGGAAATGGCAACCCACTCCAGTGTTCTTGCCTGGAGAATCCCAGGGACGGGGGAGCCTGGTGGGCTGCCGTCTCTGGGGTCGCACAGAGTTGGACACGACTGAAGCGACTTAGTAGTAGCAGTAGCAGTTGCCTTCCTGAACTTATTTGATTGTTGAGAAGATCAAATTACATACAACACATCTGTAAACACTGAAGTGCTTCACACATTTTCAAAAAGTATATGAATAATGGACACTGTGACATATCATAAAATCCAAGGAAAGAAAGAAATATATAACTAACCAAGACTGTTGCTGGACATTTCTGTGTCTAAGATTCCATGAGACATTGGGTAAAATAACTAGAAATGTATATGACATTGCTCTCACCATTAGGTAGCTTATACTATTTTAGAGAAGGTAAAACTAGCAAGTTTAATTGGTTTACTGGACAAGCTGGAGTGAGCAGGGTGTAAGAAAGAATCAAATTAATTTTCTCCCACCACTGGCTTTCTCCAACTTTGATGAGAGCTCAGAGCCCTTAATTTTCCAGATCATTTTTTTTTTTAACTAAGTCACTAGATATCAACAAACAGTCTCATTTTCAGGAGTTAGAATATTAGATTAAAAGTAGTGAAAATCTCCGTTCCACTAGAGCTTGGGGAGAAGTTGGGGGACGTAATCTTCTCTGTGTCTTTTCCTCATTCCACTCTCCTGACAGAATCCATTTCTGCACTCCCTGACCCCCTAGTCTGGCTGCAATGAGGAAAGAAAATTTGAGGAAAAGAACGTAACTTGCAGTAGACGTTCCTCCCTTCAACCACACTGGACCCTTTCTGTGTCAGGTGAACAAACACTGGCTCTTTCTCTCCAGGGCATTGCTGTGAGTTCTTTCATCTCTTCTGAAGTCTAACTCTGACTTGCTTCTAGGCACCATGATGCTTCCTCTATCTGAACAACTTTGACTCTCCCTGCTGGTGGCAAAGCTCATGTCAAATCTTTCTGCATGGCGTCCTCATCCTGGCAGACAAAGTTCTTGAGCAGGGACCCATCAAAAGGGCTCATGCTGAGCCCTCTCCTGCAGAATCCACTGGCCTTTCCCTTCTAACCCACAGGAAGCCCCTAGAAGCCAGCACACTCCCCACTCCTTCCTCAGCCATCACAGGCTGCTGCAGTTTTCCGACATCGTGAGAAGGGAATCAGGTGCCGGGCTCTGAGTTGTCCAAAATCCAGGGGATACAAATCAAGCTGGCAGCTTTCTGGAAGTCTCTGACCTAGTAGAATATGGGGTGATGAGGGGCAGAAGTCATAGATTCCCTGAAGCTTTCTCTACGGAAATCCTTTCTCCCAGCCTTTTCTCTCATAAAGCCCCCTCCTATATGGTAGAGGAAGGAACCCTGGGCTACCGACAGTAGAATTAGTGTTTCACCACTATTTTGTTTCCTAGAGCTGCCATAGCAAGGTACTACTGGTGGCCTAAAATCGCGGAAATCGAGTCTCTAACAGTTCTGAAGAGCAGAAGTCTGAAATCACGGTGTCAGCAAAGTTTGTTCCTTCTGGATGCTCTGAGGGATAGTCTGTCCCAGACCTCTCTCCTGGCTTCTGGTGGTTTCCAGCATTCCTTGACATTCCAATTTCTGCTTCTGTCTTCACATGGCCTTCTTCTCTCTTTGCTTGTCTCTGTGTTTCATCTCCTCTCCTTGTAAGAATACCAGTCAATGGATGTAGGGCCCCGCATGGTAAAGAAGCTGCCTGCAATGCAGGAGACCCAGGTTCAATCCCTGGGTTGGGAAGATCCCCTGAAGAAGGAATGGCTACTCACTCCAGTGTTCTTGTCTGGAGAATTCCATGGACAGAGGAGCCTGGTGGGCTATAGCATATAGGGTTGCAAAGATTCAGACACACCTGAGCAACTAACGCTTCAATCTGGTATGGCCTCTTCCTAACTAGACTACATCTTCAAAGAACTTATTCCAAATAAAGTTACATCCACAGATACCTGGGATTAGGGCTTCAACTTATCCTTTTGGAGGATAAGGATCCAAACCCACAATAGCCACCTTCCTAGAAACTACTGCATAGACATTCAAGCATCCCTCTTTAGAGTATATGGAACCTAACTCCCTTTGTTCCCATACTTGGGGCCTTAGTGAAGTAAGACCTAAAATAAAATCTCCTGTAATACCTCCTGTAATATCCTCTTAAATAGATATAAAACCATTTTAAGATAACATAAAAAACTCCAACAAGCAGAAGAAAGTTGCTCTTTCCTCCCTCAGTCAGATTCTAAGGGTGGTGAGGTAACTTTTTCTTTCAGTTTTCACCTAAAATTTTAAAAACTTAATTAATATTTCAAATATACACAAAAATAGAATAATATATTCCCATACCATCACTTACCTTGAACAGTTGTCCACTTTCTGGCATTCTCTCTTCATTTATTTCCTCCCAACCACCAAAAACACAAAAGCAAACAACGTCCTATTTTTCTGGAATATTTTAAAGCAGATACTATATTCTGCATCTTTTAACTATGAAGTGATCTCTTCTGGTCATCAGAGATCAGACCATATTCAGACCTTCCTCTGTACAGACAGTGGATGGTGTTAATGGTGATGTGTACCATCTCTCTTCATGGAGGGCAGCTCGGTGAGTCTGAAGAAGTTGGCTACTTGTAGAAGCTAAAATCCTTGCACCTTGGAAATCCTAAGTCTATTCTCTCCTCTTTTCTAAAACTTCTCTGAAGTGAAGGACAACAGTGATGTTCCACTATCTGATGTGGTGCAGTTACTTTGTTCTCATCCTGCTAGGCTTCTCCTTGGAAATCTACCCCATGTTTCAAATATATAAGTGTCCAATCAAGACCTGGATGGATGCTGAAGAAAGTTCTCTCAAGGGGCTTTCAAGATATCAAAAAGGAGGAAATCAGACAAGTATATAACTCAAAGAGAACAAAAAGCCCAACAAAGTATTAAAAATTTGCTACACTGAGCCAAAGACGTCACCCAGCTTGACAACCACTATATGCTGATCTGCAGAGAAGTTTCTGGAATTGTGACTTCTACAATAAATCCACAGCTTAAACTGGAATAAAAGTACTGGCAGCAATTTGGCTGACATGCTTTTAAATGAGGAGAATAACATGAAGGGTCAGGTGTAGGGACATGCACGGGGTGAATTTCCCAGTCCTGTTTCTCAAGACCCAGGCCACCTTGGGGAGCAAATGCAGCCATTCAAATCCTGACTGTAGATGTTCCATTTCAGAGTTCTTTCCTCAAGAATTCATAAAAATGCAGCTGGGGTGAATGGGCTGCAGCCTCCTGCGCTACACAGGGTCTGGCAATTTATCATTCAGCAATGCTTTTCTCCAACTCAATTCAGTTTTTCTCTCTTTGTTAATAATAGAGTGTTTAGGGCAGTTTGTGGTTTCAGGTTATCTTCTTCCCCAGGCAAATTATACTCCCAAATGTATCAATATCTTCTGGGGAATCATATTCATTGACAGAGGAAATTATTTGCCTTCTCAGAGGATCAAGCGAAGTGGTCTGGAACTAAGAGATGAAAATATTTAGATAGAGAGGGAAAAAAATCCTTATTTGTCATAGTGACTGCATCCTGCTACAGACGCAGTAACTGAACCTCTCTAAGAGGAAATATATTGGAGTCTCTGCAGTAGGAAAGAGGTAGTTGGGAATGAGGTCCAATGCAGGGAGGGACTATCTGAAATGCATTTTTAAGACACTTTCTTAAAGTCCAATGCATACTGTAATACCATTTATTTTGTATTGACAGTGTAATTCATATCCTATAATACATATAGGAAATAATGGAGGATCTGTCCCAGCACTGGTCTTGTGAAAAATCGTGGAGTCAGTAAATCACAAACACTTAAGCCATGAATCTATGGAAGATGCACAAGGAGCTCCACACCAAGCTAGGGACAATGGGAAGTTCAAAGGGGAATAAATTCCTGTTTTGCTTCTAAATGTGCTTATGGGACCTGAACCCCATTAAAATGCACCCCATTAAAAAAGAAAAAAAAAGAGTAATGCTTGATTGATTGTGCTTTTTCTGGGCAACAGGATCTTGACTCCATTCATCAATTTACTAAGTGTTTCCTGGGTACCAGGCACTGAGCTTCACACTAGGATACCCAGCACTGACAGCTATTCATAACAACATTTGAAATGGTTCTTTAACTTGATAAAAGTGACTGTTGAGATTGACTGAGCCCAATTTTAAATTAAGAACTATATATAGTTTATTGCAGCTAGTGGTATGTGATGCTCTACAAAGATATATAACAAGTTCTTCAATTACTCTGTTTCTTCTTACAAAAACTAATTAAGATCAAGAGAATAGTTCCATTATTTATGTATTTATTTTTTGCATCCTCTTCCCTTTCTTCTGTCACTTGAGGCCTGGTCAATGCTGAATTGTGTGCTTCAGGATTTGTATGTAATCAGTGATACAACAGAAGAGCTAATATGAAAATCAAATCATAGTCATTGCCCTTTATTATTAATGTAAGTCTGCATATTAGGAACCCCCAAAACAATTGCATTTTACTTTGCCTGTTGGATGAGAATTTGTTGTTGTTGTTGTTAATCCTTTACTTAAGCCATTTTAAGTTCTAGCCCCTAGAACTAGGGCACAGAGTGAGTATTTGGGGTGTGGCATGTCGTAGCCGGGCTTCTCAGGTGGCGCTAGTGGTAAAGAACCTTGCCAATGTGGGATACTTAAGACATGCAGGTTCAATCCCTGGGTCAGGAACATCCCCTGGAGGAGGGCATGACAACCCACTCCAGTATTCTTGCCTGGAGAATCCCATGGACAGAGGAGCCTGGCCAGCTACAGTCCATAGGGTCGCAAAGAGTCGGACACTACTGAAGCAACTTAGCATGCACACACCCATGTAGTAGCCCCATTTTCTGTGTCCTTGAGGATTTTCTCCATTATCACTCATTATTTTTTAACTTCTTGAAATTTCTTTTACCATAGGGGCAGGTATCAAATTCCTATTACACCAACTAAAGAATAAGAAATAAAGTATTTAAGCGTTTTGGTCACAATATCACATAAATGTACTTACCTCTGTGTATCTATCTTGGTCCTTTAGGATGTTCATTTTCGATGACCTCTCATATCTTTTATCTGTAAAGTAAATTAAAAAAATGAATACCTCCACCTCAAGAGGTCACTGTGAGGAGTAGTAAAGTTAATACCTGTGGAATGCTGACTGCATGCCTGTGGCAGAGTTGGTCTTTGGTAAATGGGGAGATCTGCATACCATGAACCAGGTGTTTCTCCGCTGCATTCTGAGGGGTCTGCTCCAAGAACCCTGCACCCTGCCCTCCCCTTCCCTCTGCCTCTCTCTCTTCCCACGCAGGGCTCGCCTCCTGTCTTCACATTCTAGTGCTCCCATAGAACTACATAGCTTTTATTCATCCATTTATTTGTTTACTTACTTACAAGCTTTATTGATATATGCTTGATATCAAATAGATGACATTTATTGGAAGTATACAGTTTGATAAGGTTTGACAAGTACGTATACCCTGGAAACTGCCACCACAATCAAGATGCAAATCCACCCATCACCCCCAAATTTATCTTATGCCCCTTTATAATCACTCCTTCCCCTCTCCTCCGATCCAGGCAACCACTGATTTGCTTTCATCACTGTGGATTAATTTGCATTCTAAAGAGTTTTACGTAATGAAATTATACCATGTGGATCCTTTTCCTTTTTTTTTTTTTTTTTTTTTTTGGTTGGTTGGCTTATTTTTGTATAACTTCTTCACTCAGCACAATTATTTTGAGATTCATCCACATTGTCATATGTATAAATTAGATGTCCTTCTGAGGATAACATATTGAAGATAGATTCATTAATTACAGTAAAGGAAGGAGGCATAAAAATGATTCTATTCGAACTTAAATATATAAGAACTTAAAACCTCTTGTATTCTGAGTATAAGCATCAGCATTGCCCAACTGGTATCATTTATTTAAGCCAGGAGAATGGATGTCAGGAAAGATGACCCTCAGCAATCAAGAAAGGATCAAATTATTGTTTGGATTCCTGATTGAAGAAGACGTGGAAATACAGAATATACTTTGCAGAAATTTCTTCCAAAAGTAACTAGAATTATTTTGAATTTTGAAGTCTAAAGCAGTCATCCTGAACTATCTGGAAAATTTGCCTCACAAGAATCCTCCCAGGGTTCTAACCAGCCATGGTTATACTGTGGGTCTTCTTCTTCCAGCCAGGAGAGGAAAAGTCTCTCCCTGACTGACTGAATAAATGGCTCCTTTCAGAGGAAGGTGCTAAACTCTCCTGGATCCCTGGCCAGAACAGGTAGATGAAGCTGTGGGCTTCCACAGCATCTTTGCAAGCTTAATGGGGCGATAACGAGGAGAAAATGGCTTAATCTGTGTTTTGGCCTCCTTCTTGCCAAGCTGATTGGAATGAGAGAGGCTGTAACTTTGGAAAACCTAGTTGTAAAATCATTTTTTTAGCATGGCTGTTTTTGGCAAGGATGGAGAGACCCTAAAGGAGTAAATGCCTGCCAGTTTCAGCTTTGAAAATAGACCAATTAATTAGAAACGTGAGGGTAGCATAATGGATACAACATATACCACCTGGACAGCCTGTTTTTGTGTTGTGCGGAAAACAAATTTAAAAGAAGTGAACCCTAAAGAAAACAAAAAGGTGTTTGCACTATAAAAATTTCCTCTGGGCAGTAGCATAACTGAATATGAAGGTGAGGAAGAGACCCCTGAAAAATAGAACTTTCAGGAGGAAACAGCAGGGAACCTGTATTAACAGTGGTTTTCCTTAGCTAATAATTCTGCATCGGGGAAAGGGTGAGGCCAGATGAGCTCTCAGGGCCCTTTCTCACTCTGAGGTTTGAAGATGCTGATATTTCTAGTGCAATATTCCCAACCTATAAATCGACTGCTCTCAGAAGGTATGCCTTATAATGTCTCTTTTATTTCATCAGTTCTCCCCCTGGATTTTTACTCCATCTCTCTGTTACCTCTGTGCCAACAGAGCAAAAAGAATGCATTCATAGATCCCTGAGTAACATCTGGAGGATGTGCGTTGGCCTCCAGCCCTGGACAGATGTTCTGGGACTGTTCCATTGGCCCCATATTTCACAAGGAAATGCAACAATAACCACCTATGATGGTTTCCAGTTTCCCCACCACCAAAGCTAAACCCAGAGCCTGGAATTCAGAGTCTCTCATCAGCTGGCCTCCACCTTGCCTCACTGTCCAAATACAGGAGGCTCAAGGCTTGCTGGTTTAGGTCCCTAAATAAGTCTACTGACCAGCAAGAATTTACTGAGCCTATAATATGTACTTACCTTTGGTTCAGGCATTAAAGGGACTCCAGGGGAAGGAGGGATACATCTCCATGCCCAGGTCATTTGTAGTCCAGTTTTTTAGATGTATGCATACAAAAACAGAGAAATAAATAATAGTAATAAGCCATTTTACTAAGTTGTATGTGTCCAATTCTAAGTGGTATAAGAGTTCAGAAAAGATTCTGAAAGAACCGAAATAGTCAAGAAACTATGAGGGGTCATGAGGGGCACTTGAACTGAGCATTAAAGGATGGGAATGAATTGGAATGAGGGTTTGGGAGAAGGGGCAATCTAGTGGGGGAAAACAGCATGCATCTGGACAGAGCACTTTTTACAAACTGACCCAAGCCAATTATTAAGTTAATTTGGGTATATACTGCTGCTGCTGCTGCTGCTGCTGCTAAGTCACTTCAGTCGTGTCCGACTCTGTGCGACCCCATAGACGGCAGCCCACCAGGCTCACCTGTCCCCGGGATTCTCCAGGTGAGAACACTGGAGTGGGTTGCCATTTCCTTCTCCAATGCATGAAAGTGAAAAGTGAAAGTGAAGTCGCTCAGTTGTGTCTGACTCTTAGCGACCTCATGGACTGCAGCCTTCCAGGCTCCTCCGCCCATGGGATTTTCCAGGCAAGGGTACTGGGTTGCCATTGCCTTCTCCTGGGTATATACTGGTAGTCTCCAAAGTCAGAAATGAGAGAGTGTTCTATTTCCCTACTAACGTGCTTGCAGGTCATAATTCACAGGGTAGTCATAGTCTTCTGTGGAGCGCTCAATTCTGTCAGGCACACACTAGCAGGCAGGTATGAAAACAAGCATATAACTGTGCTGTAAGCATCATGGGTCCTGTCCCTCTAATCGTGTATGAAAACATGTACTGAAACAAATGCAGCGGTACTCTGGTCGTAGGATCCCGATAACTTTCCAGTCTGATAAACAAAAACACAAGGCCCACTTGAATTCCAAATCCTGGGGACACCATTCCAAAGTGAAAAGAAAATTGTTCTTGCTAGATTATTGTGCAAGGGCAGGACTACCTGTAAAACAGTGCAAAAAAATTCCCACATTTATAGTTGTCAATGAAAACAGTGGTTTCTCACATTATTATTCTAATTAACACATCCACTGGTCATAACCGAAAATAAAGTAAGCTAAAGACCTGCCCTAGGTGACCCTGGAGCTATGATTGCGGATCAGTCTTTCAGATGCTAACTCGCTGCCTCTGGAGTGTGCATTACTGATTAAGGAAATGCAAATGTTACAATCTCCTCTAGGGCATAGATTAAAATTAACACCCACTTACCCCATATGTTTTCTATGCTAATAAATTTTGAAGTAAATTACAGATAATTTAAATAGATGGAAAAGAATATGGCATGGATTGTGGACAGGGAAGGATTATCAGCTGACCAATAGATGTTGAGGAAAAAGGGAGAAAGCAAGTTGTATAGGAAGGTTTTTGGCAGATTGGTGAATCATTGCATTGCAGGTTGAGTAGGTTTGATGGGATAGCCTATGGATAGGGTGACCATATCATTTATTGTCCAAAGAGGGGGCCCTTTGGAGAGTAAAAAGGGACACTGTTAATGATAATGCTAGGACAAGAGAGGTAAACTGTCCTAGGCACACCGAGGCATAAGGCCGACTCAGCTACGGTCATTGAATTAAAGCGTGAAGGAGACAGGGTAAACGCTGCCTTGGGTGAAGACTCATCTGTCAGACACCTCTGCTTTGGCTCACCTGAGCACAGCAGAGTTTCCTTGGAGTGACTTGGGAGGGGAGAGGGGCTACCTGGGAAAGGACTCCCCCTGCCTATACTTGGTCAATCATCTCAGATTTATTTATCTTCAGCTAATGTTGTGCCCTACTTTCTCAGAGCAGCATTTCAGGAACATGTTCTATTTCTTCGATTTTTTTTTATTTGTCCAGAGCAATTAAACAGTAGTAAGGAAACTACCTCCCTCACTATTTTTCTTATCTGACCTTGGGCAGTTACGTCTTGGCCCTGAGACTCAGATTAGCAGGTATTTTTTGAGAAACTACTCTGTGCTGGTGAAGGGCTTTTCCACGTGCTATCTGAAGTCCTAGCTGCTCTCAGAAGTGTGTGGGAGAGAACAGGACCTGTTTCATCCATAAATGAAGGTACAAGTATCTACTCTATTTTTATCCCAGAGTTTGTAAAGGTAAAATGAGGTAAGAATTCCCTGAAAGTCAGAGAACTGGCTATCCTGGTTATGAGGATAGACTATTTTCACCAAAGTTCAAATGAGAGTCCTCAAGATTCAGCTTAGAATGACTGATGAAAGTACTACCAAAGGAGGTAATTCAAGGTATTTGCGAGCTCTGGGTCTTAAAGCAACTAGGTAGTAAAAATCAGAATACAATTTTCTTCATCTTTTGGAGGGACAGATTCTGAACTGAAAGCGTCCTTCCTCGGTGATAACTGGTAGAGTGATGATACACAAGCAGCAACCACAAACACTATATTGTTTGAAGGCTGTTCTGTGGTGCAGGGCTTCCAGTAAAGAATCCTCCTGCAATGCCAGAGATCCTGGTTCGATTCCTGGGTCAGGAAGATCCACTGGAGAAGGGATAGGCTGCCCACTCCAGTATTCTTGAGCTTCTAGTCTCTGGTGCAGGGCAAAGCACACTGGTGTGGGAGTCAGAAACCATAGGCTCTTGCCCAGGCTCTGGCCCTTCATGCACTCCACATTGAGAAAATCATAGCGTGGATCTGGGTAATGCCAACCCTCACAGCATAGGGTTCTAGGGAGTGGTCTATGCTGTGAACACACACAGTCAATACAGGACTAAATCTTAGGCAGGATAGTCCCACAACAACCTTGGATGTGGATGCTAGAGAGCATGAGGATAGCTGTTCAAAGTCATCCTCCCTGTCTTCAGCCCAGAGCTCCCCCGAGACAGAGCCCCTAGGTATGGTTATTTCTTAAATAGACAACTGACCAAGACTACCATTTTTTTTCAACATAGAGCCTCAGTCAACTCTCACATTTACTCAATCTCTGAACATCGATTCATGTACATCTACCACTTCCCAGGCACTGTTCGGGACTGAGAGTCAGATGGAAAACAAAGAGCATCCAGTAGTCTTCGTATAGTTTACAATCCAGTGAAGGATAAAACACAGTTGATCCTCATTATTCGCTGATTCCATACTTGCAAATTTGCCTACTTGCTAAAATGTATTTGTTAAACCAAAATCAATACATGTGACACTTTTGAACAGCCTTGTACAGAGCAGTGAAAAATTCAAGTCTCCCGACATGCACTTTCCCACTGAGTGTGAATAAGATGATGCACTGCCTTCTTGTTTTAGCTCTCGTATCATAAAGTGTCTCGTCATTTCTTTGATGTTTCATTTTTTTTTTTTGCCCCTTTGTGCTTTTTATTGGTGAACTTGCTGTTTTAAATGGCCTCAATCATTGTGCTGAGGGTGATTCCCTCGTAGTTCAGTCAGTAAAGAATCTGCTTGCAGTGCAGGAGACCCAGGTTCAATTCCTGAAAGGTCCCCTGGAGAAAGAAATGGCAACCCACTCCAGTATTTTTGCCTGGAGAATCTCATGGACAGAGGAGCCTGGCAGGCTACAGTCCATGGGGTCACGAGAGTCAGACGTGACTTTGCGTCTAAACCACCAACCACCATAGAGCTGAAGTTCTGTCTAGAGTTCCAAGGTGCAGGAAGGCTGTCATGTACCTCATGGAGAAAATACGTGCACCACAGAAGTCCCATTTCGGCCAGAGTTATGGTGCTGAGTTCTATATTGATCGGTCTTGAGTTCTATATTAATTAATCAACAATATATATTAAGTAAGCTTTCTTTAAACAGAAACATATATAAAATAAGATTACGTATCTATTTGTTGTGCAAAATCTTGTGATTGGAGCACAGAAACCTAAGCCTGTATTCTCCCTAGAAGCAGCAGTTCAGTATACACTAATTCAGTGCTCATGGAAACCTTTTAGGACAAAACCATTGCAAATAACAAGAACTGACTCTTCCCCAAAGTACTGAAAAAGAAGGAAAAAACGAATGCAATGGTGAAGAGGTGCTGGTGCTGTGGGTTTAGGGTGAACCAGGTGACACTTTGCCAGACAAAGAGGGAATTAAGTTGAGATCTGAAAAATAAGAAGGAGGAAACCAGAAGAAGAGTGTTCTGAGTTATAGACACGTGGGGGAGACTGCCTTGAAAGGATAGAGAAATAGCTGGTCTCATGTTGGGGTGGAGGGTAAAGGAAAGTGTGGTTAAAAATCAAGCTCAGAGAAATAAATGAAAGTCAGCTCATGCTCAACTCTGTAGAGTTTTAATTTGAGAGCAAAGGGACATGATAAGATTTCCATCCTGAGATCACTTTGGCTGAAACATGGCGGATACTTCTGAGAGCAGAGTGAATGGGAGGAACCCAAGAGAAGATTACTGCTAATGTTCTATAGAAGATGGGGGCTTCCTGGTGGCTCAGCTGGTAAAGAATCTGCCTGCAATGCAGGAGACCTGGGTTTGATCCCTGGGTTGGGAAGATCCCCTGGAGAAGGGAACGGCTACCCACTCCAGTATCCTGGCCTGGAGAATTCCATGGACTGTATGGTCCGTGGTGTCACAAAAAGTCGGACGCGACTGAGTGACTTTCGCTTATAGGAGACAGTGCTTGTTTGCACCGGAGTGCTACTGATTAAGACGGAGAGAAGCAATTCTTTGTGACATACTTAGGAGGCAAACTGGACTGGGCTTGGCTAGAACAGAATACAGAAAAGACTGTCAAGAATTGATCCCAACTGCAAAGAGCTTCCCATGACAATACATTCCAGTGAGTGGTGATTCTCTGATGACCAAGCTTTGTCCTTGAGAGAAGTATAGAACTTCTGGACCTACTTCTCGATATTGACCTAGTTCTAGAGCAGGAACCCCTCCATCTACCAAACTTTGTATGGAACCAAAGGCCATTAAATCATCCTATAATCAGTCTTTTTTCAAGCCCTGGCTCACAAGTCCTTCAGCATTCCCCCTGATCTCTGAAACCCTGATGGGTTACCAATTCTGGCAGTAGCTGGAGGCCAGAAAGTTGGACAGAGAAGGTCTGGGCAGCACGGGTAGTGAGCCCAGTGGTGGGGCAACGTTGCCACGCCAATGTGAAAGAGCCCTACTGGGTATTCTCCTTCAGTGCTGCTGAGAACCTTTGTCTTTGGTTCTTTTTGCTTTTTCTCATAAATGAATCTCTGACCCAACTCCAAGGGAAGCCTCCTGAAGCTACCTTCCTGTATCAGCACCTCTCTCCCTGCTTTGACATCACATTTGAAATGAGACTCACAGAGGAGATGGGTCTTTTTCATTTGGGTTACATTCTGCCTGTCAGTATATTGGTCCAAAGGGCCATCAATAATGCCAGGGACTAGGGGGGTGTGATGGTGGTTCCCTTACTGATTGGAACACTCCGTGGCTCTTCCCATTCCTCCTGTGTCACCTGACTCCTTCTGTCTTTGGTGACCCCCACTCTGCTGCAGTGACGCATGGAGTGTTTGCAGCACAGAGCAGAACACGATTCAGCATCTCTTCTATCCAATTAAAATGTTTTACTATCTTTCCTTTTTATCTTGCCTTTGTAATTGGATTCCCAGTTTCTCAATTTTCATGGCAGCAAAGGGAGGGGGGAAATGATAGCAAGTATCTGATAAAACTAAAATGCTATGATTTAATTTCTGCTGGAAGGATTCTCTCACTCCTTTATGAGGCCTTTGAAAGGGTTCCGAGTCCCTGACCTGGTCAGACTGTGGCCCTGAGATTCCTTCTGGGTATTCAAAGGGTCTCTCAAATTCCAGGTACCCTGAGGTCAGAAAAATCTAAAATCACTGTCTGTACAAACTGCAGGGAGGATCCAGAAAGGACAATTTGTGAGGTGATGACAGACTTGGGTTTGTGTGACGTAACATCTAATTACACAGGACCTCAGGCATCCTGAAACTGTAGTCCCCAAGGTGGGGTAGGAGTGACTTATAAGGGTGTCTTCTACTAAGAAAGCAAAGGTTCATGATGGGATTTGTGCAAGAAAGGCTACAGTTTGCTGGCCCAGTATGTTTTTTCTCATAGATACAGAGAACAAACTGATGGTTGTCAGGGAGGTGGGATATGTGAAGATGGGGAAAATAGGTGAGGAAGATTAAGAGATACAAACTTCCAGTTACAAAATAAATAAGTCATGAGATGTAGTATACAGCATAGGGAATATAGTCAATAACACTGTAATGTACAATGTACTTTGTATAGTGACAGATGGTAGCTAGGCTTGTTGTGATCATTACTATGTGGCACACCTGAAATTAACACAAATATTGTAAGTCAATTATACTTCAATTTTAAAATTTTAAAATAAACAAAACTTTTTCACACACTCATTTATATATCACCTAGACTTAGAAATACAATATTACATATATAGCTGAAGACTCTTGTCATCCCCTCTCAATTCTATTCCACTCCTATCCTTCAAAGAAGTATCTTTTTTTTCATTGGAGTATAGTAGGCAATGGCACCCCACTCCAGTACTCCTGCTTCGAAAATCCCATGGACGGAGGAGCCTGTTAGGCTGCAATCCATGGGGTCGCACAGAGTCAGACACGACTGAAGTGACTTAGCATAGCATAGAATAGTTGCTTTACAATGTTGTATTAATTTCTGCTGTATAGCAAAGTGAATCAGCCACACATATACATAAATGCCCTCTTCCTTGGATTTCTTTCCCATTTAGGTCACCAAAGAACACTGAGTAGAGTCCCCCTGGGCTCTACAGTGACTTCTCATTAGATGTCTATTTTATATTTAGAAGTGTATATATGCCAGTTCCAGTCTCCCAATCCATCCCACCTTTCTTCCCCCCTCGGTGTCCATAAATTTGTTCTTTATATCTGTGTCTCATTTTTGCCAAGGAAATAAGTTCATCTGTATCATTTTTGTAGATTCCACATGTATGTGTTAATATGATCTTTGTTTTTCTCCTTCTGACTTATTTCACTCTGTGTGATGATCTCTAGGTCCATTTGCGTCTCTGCAAATGACTAAATTTCATTCCTTTTTATGGCTGAGTAATAGTCCATTGTATATATGTGCCACATCTTCTTTATCCGTCCCTCTGTTGATGGATAAATATCCCATGTAATGTAAATAGTGCTGCAATGAACATTCGGGTGCATGTATCTTTTTGAATTATGGTTGGTTTTCTCTGGGTATGTGCCTAGGAATTGAATTGCTGGATCATATGGTAGTTCTATTTTTAGTTTTTTTAAGGAACCTCCACATTGTTCTCCATAATGGCCTAGTATGTTTCATAAACTGTAATATCCCAGCGTTTTCCTTGGGATGAAAAGGGTCAATGTATGTGAAAGCTATCTATGTATTTCTTTAATCAAAATTTGTCACTATCTTTGATGTTATTATTATTCCCTATAGAATTTGGCAGAGTGTCCTACACATAGTCTTTAATAAATAAATATATGTTGATCAATCATTAAAATAGGTATTACTTAGCTCACATGCACTCCAACAACTCTCTGACACCAAATTGGTGTTCAACAACTCAATTTAATTCAGATACTAACTTCCTAGAGTTATCATGGACCCAAGCAGTTGAGGGCTCAGTCTCACAAGACTGCCCCTACTTCAGACACCAGCCACAAGTCCTGGGTGTCTCCAAGCACTTCTGGTTACAAATCTGGGACTTCCCACAATCCTCTCAGGCTTTGATAATTCACTAGAACAACTTGCAAAACTCAGAAAACTTCTATGTTTACAATTACCAGTTTATTATAAAGGATACAAACATCCAGATGAAGAGCTTCATCGGGTGAGGTCTAGAAGAGTCCCAACAAGCAGATATTTTGGATATGAGGGGAAAGTCAAATCCTAGAAATGATGTCAAAAGAATGGGGCCAGTAAGAAGTTCTCCTCTGTGAAAACCCAGAGATATTGAGAAATAGAGAAAGTTATTTGGCCAGGAAGTGACAGCAATGAGACTAACTTCAAAGAACAAACTGCATCTACTCTGTGCTTCTTCCTACAAGGTTGAATTGGCTCTTGGCCTTTATTCATTCATTTAGAAATATGTTGTTGAGAATTTACTCTATAACAGAAATTCTGATATGCCAGAGAAGGGGAAATTAGAAAAGACAGAATCTCTGCACTCTAATGGTAATATTTCAGGTATCTGATGAACAGGCATTCAGGAGGGAGCCCTGGATCACGTCACATCATGTACATAATGCCCTCTGCTTCTCCACAAAGGCTCAACTCTGTTTCCTCTTTGTTATTACCCTGCTGTTCTCAGGCAGACTTCCCCAACCAATCATCTCTTCTAAACTTAGTCTCTGAGATTGATCCATATGAATCATCTTGCTCATTTATTTGCACTGTTCTATGTCATTTCATTGTAGGACTATTCCAGTTTATTTACTCAATCTCTTCTTAGACCTGTGAGTTAAACCTGTGAGTTATTTCCAGGCTTATACTATGTAATAATTCATATATATGCATCAATTTAATCTTGCGATGAGTGTCAATCTAGGGAAAATACAAGGAGAATTGTAAGAATATAAGAAACATGCATCTTCAATTTTACTAGGTAATGACAAGCTGTTCTCTAAATTGGGGGTGGGGGGTAACAATTTACATTCTCATTCTCAATACTTGAAAGTTTCCATTGATATGCCAGCACTTGGAATTGTCAGACTTAAAAACTCTTGCAAATACTATGTGAGAAACTTCATCTTGCTATAGTTTACTTTGCGCTTCTCTGATAATGAGTTGAATTGCTATTTACACATTTATTGTGAAGTGTATTTCCTCCAATCCCTTCATTCTTCTCTTTCTCTGAACTTAGTTCCCTCATTATAAAATAATGATATTGTACCAGATCAGTTCCAGCGTCACTTCTAGCTCAAACACCTCATGGCTGTGATTATTATCATGGTCACTACTATTACTCCTAAAACTTCAATTCTATACTCCTCCTCAGAAGTTCTGACTCTGAATTGTTTCAGCTGTAACAGAAGAATGTTAGACTCAACAAACTCGTTTTCAATATCAAAATGCTACAATTCTATAGCCAGTCTAGGAGATGGATAGGACAGAAGGTAACGATTTGCCACAATGTATAAAGAAGTTGAGGCCCAGAGAGGCTGAGGAGCTTGCAGAAAGTAAACTATGCTGTAGGAAGTAAGAAAGCCAAGGCGGATAGCCCAGGCTATAGAAATCAAACTGAAGCATCCATTTCCTGTATCTTTCAGTCTCCTGATTTCTTTGCTTTCAGGCCAGTTATGTAGCTAGTCACTAGTCACAGGATGCTTTTAGCCCCTTGCTTTGGCTTCAGCAGTAATTGACAGGAAGGCTTGTATATCAGAGGTTTTGTGTGGCATCAGGCTTCTGCTGACCTCTGTTGTTGACTCAATAGAAAGGGTTGGACTTAAGATGTAATCCATGCTAGACTGAGGTGCTTTATAGTGGGGTCTCACTATGTTCTGCCCAGTTTCTCTACACTCCGCTTGCTTTCTTCTCTTTAAAAGGTACTTCATGTTCCCTGTCCATTTGGACAAAGGACATATTTGGAAGGACTGTCAGTTCACAGGGAAGCTCCCCTTGATCAAAAACACATGATTCAGCCTGAGGAAGATATAAAATGGAGCAGAACCGCATAATGAGGAGTGCACACACAGGTTCCAAGACGGATCTGTTACTCTATGCTGTCATGTGAGAACTTTGCAGCATATTGGGATCATTGACCATGTTGCAGGGATAGAAACCAATTCTAGTGTTTTTAAAAGGCTGCTAACAATCCCCTTTTACCCTGTTCTGTGTCTGACTGGCTGGCCACATTCCAGCCTCCTCCTAGGGTGGATGGAAATATATCCTTAGGCCCCCTCGGCAATAGACTGACATGCTTGTTACGGAACACAGCAAAGGTCAAGGAGGGACAGACAGCAACAGTTGTCCATGGGTTGCACTGGGCATTTCAATGTTGATATGCTGTGCAGTGAATGCGGTAAGGATGGGGACAATGTACAAGCAAAACCTCTTTTAGTTACAGTGGTCTCTTCTCCTGGACATTTCCCCAAATATTTCCCTTGAATTATCCAAGGGCCTGTCACCTCCAGATTGTAAAAAATTAAAAGGCAAGAAGTGGAACATAGAAGAAGATTAAGAGAACTAACTAGGCATAACTTAGCTAAATGAAAATGCCAGGGGACCCAAAGCCAGCCCTCTGTAGATATTTTATGTGCTTAGGTAATTTGGCAAAAAGCAACATCTAAACCCATCAATGGTAAGAAAAAAATGACTGCTTAAAGCAGTATAAGAAATCAGAAGTACTAAAAATAAGCAATATTATCAACTGTTTATTGAGTGTCTACAGTATATCCAACTCTTTGCACAAAAGAAGATTTAAGACAAAAGTAAAGTAAGTTACAGCACTTGCCTGAAGGAACAACAGAGCTAAAAAGACAAAACACATACCCTTGGACAGAGTCTGGGGAGGAGACAAAAGCTAAGAGCTCAGAGCAGGGAGACAGCCCTATGACCTGAGGTGACGATAGTAGCCAGAGAAACGTGTAAGAAACGGATTTAGAGAATTTTCTCCAAATAGAGGAAATGCTGATAAAACCAACCTGGATAAAGCCCCAGAATCACATGTGTCACTGAAATGCACGGAACAGTGGCTATTTCTGATTTCCCTGATTTCCACCACCTGCCCCCTGTGATTCAGAGAGGGCTGATTATAAACAAACACATTCACAGCTCAAGGTCACAGGGAGAGCTTTTTCATCACTGTGAGGGGAATTCCTCAGGAAAAGGTGACGGTTCAGTCTCCCGATGGCCGGACCAGCCCCGCTTTGTATGCTTGGTAATTAGGAGGCTCAGTATAATTCCCAGTATCTGAGCTACAATCGATAGTGGGAACACGAGGGGTGTGCGGCTGGACTGGTTTGTTCGATGGGTTACACATTAGATACGTAATTGATGTGGCTTCTCAGGACACAGCAACACCGCTGATGCCCACCACTTCACTAGGCTTAATGGTTCATCTTTTGATTTCTGCCTCACTCCCAGCACAGTGTTATTTAAATAAGACCCTATTAGGAGATTTATTTATCACAAGGAAAGGATTTATCCAGGAAAAAAAAAATTCTACCAAGACACAGCAGTTTCCTTTTCAGAGGTGCCACAATAAAGGAGACAATAGCAATATTTTTACTGTATAGGTCGATACAATTATAGGATGGAAGAAAGCAAGGAGCAAAAAATATAAATTTCACACTTAGTGACCTAGTAATTTGTCAGTCATTTTTTCTGCATTAAACCTAATGCATCCTCTGGGACTGGGGCAGAGGATTCCAGAGAAATTGTACTCTTAGCCTGGCTAAGCTCTGAATTCCACACCATCTCTTTAATTCTCCCTTCTTGAGGTTTTCCTCCATTTGTCTAATTGTCTTTGTCTTCTCAGTTCCTATCAATTTCTATTGAGAGTTTTCTTTGATCGTTTATTTTGGTACCAATTGCTGGAAAAAAAATTCTTCTTTTCACCTAGCAAACGATCATATTATATTTCTTTATTGGAATTAAAGGTCTACTGTAAAGTGTCAGAAACTCTTGACACTGATCAGTTTAATTCTGCCAACCATGGAAAGAGGCAGATCCCATCTTCCCTGAGTCTCCAGTCCATGTAATCTCCGTTTTTCCTGCAATATACTTTTTCCACTGCATTTATACACCTTCCATTCACCAGTGAAGGCCCACTGTGTTTCCAGCCAAGTAGTGGGTCCTCCAGGAGCTTACAATCCACATGAGAAAATGATACATGTGTTGAACATGGAACTGGAAAGGGCAGTATGGGAGGAGCATGTGCTGGAGAATAAGAAGGGGAGTAGGTGTGACAACTATAGCCAAGAGTGGGAAGAACTGTGATGGAAAGGAGTAGATACACAGCGGAGCATGGGGAGCTTGAATGGGATCAAAGCACGGGATCATCAGGGAGACAGATGTGAGGTAAATGTAAGGAAACCTTCTCAATCCATTAAACAGAGTCATCTGGCAAAAGAAGGCAACGTATTGATATGTGAGGAACTCGCTGACAGGCTGTGATGGACTTACTGCCCTGGCCAGGGCATAAGACTGGCCCATCCAAGCCCAAGCTCTCTGGTGTGACAAATTGACCCTGCAGGAGTCTGCAGGAAGTTCAGGTTGGTGAGGACCGTCGTCACCAGAGAAGACGTCAAAGAAACACAAAAACTGAGTTAGGGCCTCTGTAAGAGCTGAACTGGCCAAGAAGACACAGGAAGATACTTCTAGAGAAGGAAAAATACACACTCAACCTGCCCTCAACACCCCGTCACCAGAGAAGACGTCAAAGAAACACAAAAACTGAGTTAGGGCCTCTGTAAGAGCTGAACTGGCCAAGAAGACACGGGAAGATACTTCTAGAGAAGGAAAAATACACACTCAACCTGCCCTCAACACCCCTGCATACACCCATTATTTCTTATAATTTTCTATCCAAAGAACAAGCTTTCTTATTTTAAGTCAAGAGAAAATAGTTTACAATATTTTCATTCATCCCTCTAAGAGAAGGAACAGGTACAAGAAGTAGACCAAATGTTAAAGTTGGTGCCTTTATTTTTTGCTCTTTTGTCTTTTCATTCTTCCTATTTTTCAGTCTTTCAAAAGTTCACTGAGAATCAAGGCACTGGGGCTAAGTGCTGGGATGCAATGACCTGCAGACAGTTGTAGTCTTTGCCGTCACAGAGCTTACAGTCTATCTGGAGAGACAGATATTAGCCACGTCATGTTCAGATATATGTTTACAAATGACACCAGACAAAAAATATCGTGAGCACCCAGAGCAGGTAAGAGAGAGCCCAGAGCTAGGCTGCAGTGTGACAGAACAGGCTTCCCTAAGGGAGGGATAGTTGGAGTGCAGTCTGAGATTGAGGATGGTGGCAAGGTGAAAGGGGTGGCAGTGAAGAGGGTCAAGGGGTAAGGAGTGGGGGAATCAGTTATTCCAGGAAGAGAAAACAGCATAAACAAAAGCAAGAGAAAAGACTATGTATACAAGGAACTGAAAGAAAACTCTAGGGAATTCCAATAATCGTGTGCATCCGGAACAGCAGAAAGCTCATTTTATAGTTAGCGACCAGGGATACCAGGAAGGAATGAGGGTAAACTGCTGAAATAAGGGGACCTGGGATCTCTGTAAATATTATATTTCTTTGGGAATATGAGAAGGTTAGTGTTCATTTTATAGGTCAATTTTGTTACAGAAAATACTTATGATTGGTGTCCGCATGACCTATTTTATTTTAGCATAATTTTCCTGCAGACCCAGGCAGAATTAAGAGATTAAAATGGCAATTGTCTCATAATTATCCACACATGAATTATCCCTGGTGACCTCGGCTGTGAATGGTTTTCCATTCTTTTACATTATTAGCCTCAACAGGATGGGTAGAAGAGCACATATATTCTAGGTGTAGAGGAATCCTGGGCCTGAGTACCAAGAAAATGGAAACATTTGAGAGTCTGTGTGTGTCAGGCTTGGGTAAAGGATGTGACTAGTGGTTTTCTGCTTGCCACCTTCCAAGATTAAATACAGATCCCTGGACTTCCCAATCTTTTGTAGTAGTCTACCTGTAGCTGCTTAGGTTGACTTTATTCTTAAATCTTAGGGATTTATGTTAAACAGACAGATTAAATGAGTTGCTAATTGTTTTCTCCTTTCTAAGATTAGAAAGATTTTTAACAGGACGAATGGGGCTCTGCCAAGAAAGGCATAGCAGCCAGAGATGATAAGAATTATTTGTGCTCAATTGGTCTCCCTCCATTATGAAAGAGGCAAAACTCTTAGCTTTATCTCTAAAATACCATAGATGAGTAAAGTGATTTTTTGAAAGGGTTAGGGTTGAGGTAAGCTATAAAGTGAATGAATAATTGTTCTCTTTAGCATCAATACTAGGTAAAAATGAAGACAAATTGCCTATGCTATAACCAGAAGAAGCCGCTGATTCAAGCTTATCTAAGGTATTGATGTTCTCTAGCTCATCAGCCCAACATGCTAGCATTCTATTTACCTAATCAATAGGCCTCAAAAATCCCCAGTGGATCAATCAACAGAGCTTCTAGGCATCAGGATTAGGCTGAGTTTTGAGGAAACTCGAGAAATAGGCAAGGACTGGATGGATTGGTTTCTGAGCTGGTAGCAAAGATATCTGTAATTCATTCTAGCACTCAGCACTCAGGCATCTTGAGTAATATCTACCGTGTGGCCAGCACTAGAGAAAAGCCATGCCAAAGTAATATCTACCATGTGGCCAGCACTAGAGAAAAGCCATGCCAAAGATAGTTTTGATGTGTGTACATTTCCAGTTCAGTGCATCAGACAAATGCAGGCATGTTGTCAGATCTCAGAGGGATACTATACCTGAATCCTCTCTAGTGAAGTGCCATCTGCGTGGTGGTGGCACTTGGTGGGGTCAGTTTGTCAATGCCTTGGTAAAGCAACTGCTTTGGTAAAAGACAGTTTCCATGGAAATGGCCAGAGGAAGTGAAATCAGGAAGGGGATGAAATTTTCAGAAATCAGTATGGCATGCGGCCCACCAAGTCACCTCTGTCTGTGAGCTCTACTGGGTTTGCTGATCTACAAAGTTATCACAACCTCCCAATTACCTCTGGTTTGCCTCTCTCAAAACTCCAAAGGATTTTCAGCTGAGTGTACTGGGAAGCATCAACTGAAAAATTTCACTTAAGAATGCTGGTGATTGATCACTCCCACGGTGTTTCTTCCTCTTTTTTTATGTACACTATCTTAAACGGACCATGTATTAATGGAACTGAAGAAAGACCATATAATGGAAGAAACACTTGCGGCTGACCTGCCTTTGAGACGTGGAGTGGAGACAAGGCTCCTTTCCTCCCAGCTCTGTGGTCTGGAGCAGAGAAGCTCCTGGATTTCTGTATTAATCTCGAGTCCAAATGCTCTGGCCTATACAGGATCAGGCCCCTTCCTTGCAGAAAGCCCAGGGCCTGGAACACAGTAGGTCTTCAATGGAGGACAGCTTTTATGATACTGACAGTGATCCAAATCTCACACAGGAGTACAAGACCATCTTTTTATTAGCTGCCAGTGTTGGATAGAGAGGGAAGGTATTTTTGGATACAAATAAAAACTCCTAAGCCAAGCTCACACAGTCAAGGCCTCCACAAGGTTTACCTGGCTTCAGACAGACCTGAGCCCCAAACCTCTAAGCATTATTGTCTGAATGCTCCTACTCCATCCCAGGGTTCTAGCGGGCTGACCAGTGAGTTGGCCAGGCTGGGCTGCCAGGGAACAGTACAACCAACACAGCGAAAACAAAGGAGACCCAAGACAGGTAAACACCAACCAGGGTGCTAGAGAGGAGCTGACTGCAGGAGCCAGAGTGGATGACAAGGTGGAGACTGCCTATAGCTGGGACAGGGAGTCATCTGGGACTGTTGTGAGCATCCAAAGGGGTTTGTGATGGCTTGGACAGAAGGTGGTGAGGGCTCTGTGGACATGTCAGAGGATTCTGTGGGCTCCGTGCTTAGTATGCCATGATCTTCAGCACTGAAAACGCCCAGAAAAATAGGATGAGCAGGTCCTTGCATGTGTCGCTTCTCTTCTCCAAGTCTTCTCCGTTTAAAAATACATAATGACACTGGTGGATTTTATAGCTTTTATTAAGACTAAATGAGTATGGAACAGCTTTGTTTCCTATTACAGGTGACTATTATGACTGCAATTATTATATTCTTAGCAATCGTCACGTATAGCGTGGCTGGTTAAACAGAAAAGTCCATTCAACAGACTTTTATCCCATTTATAGAAATTCTCTAGAGTGTGATAGTATACCACTTATGGATATGGAAAGTGATCAAATTTGAGATCAGAAAGCTGCCTGTCCCCAAGGCTGTAGCCAGAGGAAAGAAAATGTCTGGGTGCAAAGAGACTGAGAGATGAATTGAGAGCAGTTAAGTGAGGGGTCTGGATTCAAGGTCTTCAAACCTGACTGGCTGCACTAGAATTAGCCTGAGAACCTGAACAAAATTACAGACCTACTGAATGAGAATCTCCACATGGTGTCTGGGGCAAATGTTTTTTAAAGTTCCCTAAATGACTGAGACGATTAGCCATTCAGGTTTAGAAAGCAGAGGTCAGGGCCGGTCCTGGGGCCAGGTGCCAAAAGCCATCAGCCTGGCAGGACAGGGCCTGGGGCCTGGCCATCAGCTGGACCATGACAGCACACCAAGCCCTGGAACGCAGAAAGGGAACAATGGGGAAGCCCTCACCAGTCTATGGATTTTGGTTATTTGCTCAGTTCTAGAAATGCAGGGGCTATAGTTCAGGCTGTTGGGGAGGCTGGGGCTGCAGGTGTGAGGAAAGGGAATGCTACAGTCAGGAGCCTAGAGGAGCAGCTGGGGGTCAGGTCAGGACGGACAGGTTGACTCTCCTCTCCATCTCAGAACTTCTTTCCTGAGGAAGTGGCTTGGGACACAGTATTTTTTGGCTTCTCTCAGGACATGGTAAGAAAACAGAGCTAAACAGGGGAATGTGCTGGAATTAGAAGAGGAAGGAAAAATAAGAGTGTGGATCTGGGTTCTCCCCTTCTTCAACCCCACCTCCTCTGCAGCTATGGATACACTGGGGGAGTAAGGAGAAGCTGCTGCTGTCCTGAGGAGGGGCTGCTGGGCCCATGTTCTCAGGCTGCCAAAGAGACCAGTTTGGGGGCTGACAGGATCCCTGGGGAAGAAGCCAATTTCCACCTCGGTGAAAGGCTAGGACCCTGCCACATCTCACGAGACTTCTAGAAAGTAGAAAGCCCCCAGCTCGCCGATACAGGTTTAGTAATCACAACACACACACACACACACACACACAAGTCTCCTTGGAGATAAAGCAAAGTTGGTGAATCAGCACAGGTGAGCAGGTGAGGGCCATGTAATTCCTCAATCAAGGTAGTTGATTGCGCATATCTTCAGTTTAAGAAAAAATTAAAAATAACTTCTCTGAAAGAGAGAGACACACACACACACAGAAAGATTAGTTGTCTATCTTTTGTGCCAGTGATGTGCCAAAGTGAGGATTCCACATTAGATTCCCCAAATTTTCCCAGAGGGACTGAGTTGCGACGAATGATTTGGTCTCCCAGGCCAAAGCCTCACGGCTCCCACAGGCCACTCTGGCAGGGCTGTTCCTTCTCGGAGGCAGTGCCTGCCTGGGCCTGCGTTCCAAAGCTGGGAATACTGGTGAGAATCCTCAGAGGCCCAGCGACCCACCAGATGAACATAACAAAACACTGTCACAAAGCCTGACTTTGTTGAAGCAACCCTTCTTCCTTCCAGTAACCCATAATTAAATGTATAAAGCATGCCCAAGACATCAGAAAGGAGAAAAAACTGTGAACTTCAAATACCAAGTCCTAACCCAACCACTAACACTTCTGGTTGGGAGACCTTGGGCAAGTTAACAAACATCTGAAAAACAGACCCAAAGGATGCCTTCCCCAGCCTCCTGGAGGTCTGGAGGGAATCAGATGCGATAATGCCCCGGAAGCCACTTCTTAGTGTCTGACGTGTAGGGGCATCAGTAATGCGGCATAAATGTGGTGCTGCTGCACTGATCCTTCTGTGGCCCCTTTCAAGACCCTTCTGCACACAGATGGTCACAGTGGGATCTACAGAAAAGAGCTGAGTTGGAAGGGGAACTGACCAGGACTCCAGGCATGAGTTAAAGGAAGGCCCTCTTACAGGGCTGAACTGAGCTGAAAGGGGTGAGTGGACAGAGATGAAGGTAACTGGAAAGGTTGGTCAGAGTCAGACTGTGAATCCGAGACAGGAGGCCCCGCTTCTGAAGGTGCTACCCCGGCAGTGGTCCCAGCTCTGACCCCCAGCCTTCCTGGCCCTCTCACCAGCCAGTTAACATCTAACCCTTTGGAGTGGGTCCACATGGGGCAGAAGCCCCAAAGCCCGGGCCCCCTTCCCTGGGGGAGATGAGTAGAGGGCCTCCTGGATGGGCTGGGGCGCACACCTCCTTGCCCTGGGCTCTGCGGGTTGCGCCTCTGTGATCAGGTGTTTATCTCCAGGTGTTCGCCTGAAGGGAGGTCATGAAAAATCAACACCAATCAGGGCAGTTTCCTTGGAAGCTGAAATTATCTCTCAGGCATCTTAGAGCAGGTGCAGGGCTATTTTGGGCCAGCAATCACTGTGTGTAGGGGAGGGAGCATCGCCTCTTCTCACAAAGCAGCAGCCTAGAGAGAGCCAATTACGGCAGGCAAGCGCTTCCAGCTCCTTCTGTCTGTGACGCTAAACGTGGCAGAACGTCCGGGCGCGGGTTCCTGCCACGACCACCGGCGAGGGCTCCTCTCCAACGGGTGAAAGGATAGGGGCTCAGCTTCCTGGTCTGAAAAAGAGTGTCTCCCACCTGCAGGAGAAAGTTCACATCTTTCAGCGTGGAATTCAAGGCCCCCCTCTCTTCAAATGCGCACGCTATCTCTATTGAGAATCTTTACTCAGATTCCTCCCATGCTCTTCGCCAACCCAGACCCTCTACGCCTATCGGAGATGGAGGGTGCATTTTCATTTTAACCCAGATATACTGAATCTGCCTCTGGACTTCCTCCACCAGTGTTCCCTTTCCCGGACTCCCCTTCAGCATCAAAGCGCCCTTCCTCCCGGTGGGCCAACCTGTCCCACAGAGCTCTCTCCTTTCTCTGCCCTCCCCTTGTTGGAACCACAGGACCTGATGGCGCACCTGTGTGCACTCTTCAAGTAGCAGTGAAGACTTCCTAGCTGTATTACACCACCCCCTGAAAACCAGAAAGTGGCTCTGGGGTCTCCTACTTCTTCGTTTCCCCCACAGCATCTGGGACAAAAGTGTAGGCACTGAATAACCACTCACTCAGTTCCTATCTCTCCCAATTCCTCAACTTCCTGCAGAATCTGCCTCATCTCCCCTCACCTCTCAAAATCTCCTCAGACCTCTCAGATCATCAAAGCCAGTTAGATTCACACGCAACAGAGTTGCGTTTAGTAATCAGTTTAGTAATCCAGAGTTTAGTAATCACTGTTTCTTAAAAGCTTCTGACAGGCTTGTTTTGTGTCTCTAAGCAGTCCATTTCAGAAGATGTTTTAGGTGTCTGTCCCAGGCCTCATTCTCCTGCCAGCTAATAGGATGGGGTAGGGGTGCTCTGTGTGGGTTCTGTTTGCCTCATGGCCCTCAATCTGGTAGTCTGGTTTCCAAGGAAGGGAAACACTTGCATTATAAATGGATTTATTAAAATACTCGCCCATCGTTCTTGTCTTTTAGAAGCCCACGATCTAAAAATATGCCACAGAGAGAAAGGGCACACAGACAATGAAAAGACAAGAGCTGGGAGCAGACAGTATCTAAAAATATCAGAGTTCTGAACAGAAAAGGGCGGTTTTACAGTGTCACGTGTTGAAAGCTAGTCCAAAGCAGCACACATCTCCCCCTGCCTTCTCCCTGCCACCTCTAGTTTCTCCATTTCTTTTTCTCTATTCACTTCCTGCCTTTGAATATTTAAACCTTAAAAAATGTCAAAACAGAATGCAACGGACAGCAAGCACCAGACCCGTCACTGCGTGTTATTCCTCTCTGAAGAGCACACGGTGTTACTCCTGTCAGGTCACCGAGATGAGAGGCCTCGTCTTCTCTAGGAGCACTTCGTGTCCTCTCGATGCAGGACCGATGAAGTTGCCCTGGACCGTCGTGACTGTGCGCGTGGTTTCCTTCCCTTATTAGACTACAAACCCATTTAGAGAAGGGATTATGTCTCATTCACCCCCAGCAGCCACGGGACACAGTACTGCCTAGTTTTCAGCAAAAGGAAGCATTTTTGCTAAAGGAATGAGCGAACGATTAGCTGAAACCATGATTCTCTCTGGGCCTTGACAGCCTGTGGACACGCTGATATTAATAACCACATTTTGGTCCCACACAGCTCCCACCTCCACAATCAGACAGTCTGTCACACACTGACTCCATCTGAATCAGGAGCGAAGGAGGGGCACCTCGACAATTCTGTCTCATGGAATCTCAGACAGACCCTAATATGAGAAACAGATAGGACAGGTTAAAACGTCTGGGTTTGGCAGAAGCTTCTTTGTTGGATATAGAAGCTCTAAAGCAACCAGGGGCCCAGGGCTCTGTGCCTGGACCCACGGGGCCATCTCAGGAGTGAAAACCAGGCAAGCCAAGCGTGGCCCTGCAGCCCTCCCCCTCCATTCAGGACTGCTCTGCTTCTCCCAGGTTCCTAGTGTGGGATTTCGTCTAAAGAAAGTCTTCCAGTAAGCAGAAAATAAACTGCTAGGTTACAAGAAAGTTTCCCAATTACTGCTCCCTGGAGCAAAATGAACTACTCACACCCACCTTCACCCCAGGAGCACCCCTTGACCACTGTCCCCAGAACTGCTTCAGGCCACTGGCCACCAGGCAGTAGAACCAGAGCTGGGAGACTGGCTACCAGTTGCCCTTCCCTGACCCGTGAAACCACAGCAAGTTGTCTTTCCTCCTGCCTCCTCCCCCGCCCTCGGAGCTTTCAGGCCCTCCTGCACCGCCCCCTCCCCCAAACTTCTCATAAGTGTCCCTCATTATTACGAGTGAATAACTGAATGTGAGAGTGGGCATCCACCCCACGTCCCTGGTCTCAGGTGAAGAAATCCCCTATGACGACAGACAGACAGAGTGACCTGCCCAGTCACACTGTCAGACCATGTCTGAGGATACTCATCCTTCTTCCAGTCTTTGCATATTTAACAAGTTTAAAAGATCACAGTGAGAGAAACCAGGGACATCAGAGAATTCTGAGCATCAGCCATTCCAGGTAGAGTCAAATTCTGCCCGAAGCAGGGAGAGCGCGGCTCCAGGTGCACTCAGCCGTGGGTCATCACCCACTCTGCCTGTGTGCACAGCCAGGACTGCAGAAACTTGTTTATTTTTTTTTTCCCTGACAAATTGCTGATAGTTTCAGCCAAATGGGACTTGGACTCCAAGAAAACTATTTGCCTCGCGTCTTCCCCAGTTTACCTGCCTCAGGAATTATGTGAGAGGGCCGTGCTGGAGCTGCCGTCTAACTGCGGCTCTCGCTGTGTGGCACCAGCTTGACAGCATCCGTGTGAATGGAATCCAGCCAGGCCTGGCACTTCTCTGCCTCTCACAGCGAGTCCTGTCTCCCCGGCCTGCCTCTTCTCCTCCCACCCCTCCCCCCCAATCAAGAGTGTTGTATTTCCCAAACCCCATTTCACAGCGACGTTGTTTTATAGGGCCCCTCCAAAATACCTTGAATAGTCCCCTTTTTTATCGCTTCCATTTTCTGAAAACTCCAGCTGCTCCTCTGAAACCATCCAAATCTAATTAACCGCCTAAGCTGGAGTTAGGGACAGCGGCTCACTTTCGGGTCCTTAGCATACCCATTCAGGCCTTCTTTCAATATGGGCACAAAACCAGGAATTTCTAATAATTGTATCTATGGGCCTGGAAGGGGAAAAAAAAGAAAAGAGAAAGAAAGAAAGAAAGCTGCTAATAAGTAGGTCTGTGAAAGCCGGGAGATCAGCACCTCGGCTGAACTTGGCAGCCCAGGCCCGAGAAACTCTGAGACAATGCCATGGGGGATCGGAACAGCTTAGCCTCCTGACTCAAATTTTGTGAGAACCGACCCGGCTGTGAATAGAGATCCCAGCCTCAGTGCTAAATGGTCCCAGCTCAGACTCATTGAAATGTCTTCTCACAGAATTGGAAAAGAGGAGGGCCAGGAAAGTTTGCGGAATGTCAATAAGGCTGTGGTGAGAAGGGGAAGATGGGGAAAATTCAGAAGTTTGCTCCTGAATGACACGGATTAAGACAAAAGCAGCGCACTGGGTCTCTGCCAGGTGGCACTGACAGGAGGGAACCCTGCTGCCTGGGGAGCTGCCAGGGAGGGGAGCTCCCTGGGCACGGACAGCTTCCTGGGGTGTCACTCTGGAACTGGGGGCCTTGGGATGTCACCTCATTGCTCCTTTAATGGAAAAGGCATGGAGGGGGCAAGGGCTCCAATGTGCTCCTCAGAGTCCCGGCTGCTGCCTCCCATGAGAAACTCCCTTGCTCACCATCAAAACTCAGTCTCCTCACTTTGCCTAGAGAGGTCATGGAAAAATCAGTATTTGTGCCCATTTTTCCAGACCCATTTCAAACAGCAATATCCCCTAAAGCCTACCCCAGTCCTCACCACAGCTCCCACTGGCCAGCCCATCCTCCCAATTTACTTCGTGTCTAGCTTGGGGGCCAGGGGGTCCGGGGCTGCCCCGTATACTTCTGGTATATATCCCACCAGTCCTTATGCTTAGGACATAATTAATAAACATTATTTGAATTGCCACATGGCTGACCCAGGCTAAGCTTGGAATTCAATCTGCTCTTAATAGCAATTCAAGATTTTATCACATTATTCTTAGAGGCGCTTCCCAATGGTTGGTTGGTTTACTTATTTTGATCATTGTGGGAGTAAAAATGAAAGAAGAGCAAGAGAGTTGCTTTTTGATAGCAGTATGCAGGAGGTGGACAAATTATAAGAAAAATTAATTTATGCATGAACATATACAGAGATGTTGTATTCCCATATGTATCTACATGTGTCTACAAATGTATATGTCTATTTATACATATATGGAATGGGAGTAAATTATAATAGGAGATAAAGAAGTTTTCTTCTGGAAAGAAGTCAATGGTCTCTCATTATAAAGAAGAACTGCAGGTTTTTATAAGGGGCATAGATCAGGCAGTGTACAATATAGCAAGTACATGTTCTGTTCACTTTTATTTTCAATGTTGTCTTGAGTTGTTTTTCCAGGAGTAGGAACGGATTGTTTCTTAGGAATAAGAATTTACTCACAGAGCCTCACTAGTAAGGTCTTACTGAGAAGAAATAAAGCACCATCTCCAGTCACATCTTTTCTCTTGCTGATGGTAATCTGAAGCCCCACTGTAGCCCAGATGTGAAGAGGGACAGAGCTGGAACAGAGTGAGTTTCAAGACACAGAGTCCTCTCCAAATGAAACTGTAAATAAGTCAGGGTCATCCCTGGATGAGGTATGTGGAGGTCCTCCTGTCTTCCCTTTCCCTCATGGTCTTCCCTCTCCTCCCCTCAAACCCTAGCAGCCTCAGGGGTTCTCATGGGCTTCCTAGCTCATAGCACTGTGCAAAACTTAGCTTTCCTCCAGGGCCCAGGCTTTACACAGAGAGTTAGAAATTCTAGGTGTAGGTCCCAATTCTGTTCTTTTCTAGCTCTTGGGAGCTCATCGCCTTGGAGTAACCATATTCATCTTACATAGAAAATGGTCACTACAAACACGTCTTACTTCATGTGCCGAACAGTGCACATCCCTGCTCTTGTGGATCTTAAAGGACACCAAACACAAAATGGAAGATGTGACCGTGAATCTTCTTGGTCTTAATGGTCTTCATTATTCAGAAAAGACACGGAGGATCTGAGACATTGAGCATCGGGCCCAGGTCCCCTGTAGTTCCTATCTCAGTGGTCTTCCTCCATCTCACATGGTGACACTCCCGGTGAAGAGGAGATATCTGTCCTTTGGTGGTTATGGTCTCTAGAGCCAGAAGGCTAAGGTTCAAGTCATAGCTCCCTCACCTGACTTCTAATAAGCACTAGACACATTTGCTATTATTATTACTCTTACTTTTATTGCTGCTTTTAATGGTTTTTCCAAGACTGTGAATGGACTCTCTCTTATGCATGCTGTACACATGAATTGTCCAATTAGCCAGTTTAGGGCTACAAATAGAACTAGATTATCCCATAAGCAGAAAAAGTGTATGCACTCAAGCAAAACAAATGTACCAAAAAAAAAAAAAAAAATGCCTACTTCATTAAACTTAGTTTTGTGATCAGAAAATTCCACCAAAACAGGGGTAGAGAATCATAACTATATCATTTAGTGTTTCCTTTCCAAAGGACTTACCATGAAGCAGAGTGTGCCCTGGAGGAGACAGCAGAGCACAGCTGCCTCCTTTGTCAGGAGTCTGAACCGGGACCTGGGCTTCCTCAGCCGAGCCCCTCTGGCTTCCTGCACTCAGTAGCCGTGGCAGTCACCACAGTCACATTGTCGTTTCTGGGCTTAGTCTTCCCAGGGACCACTCTCCTGACCTCCTTCCGCATTTGTTCTCCTCCCCTTCATCAGGCATGTTGAGGAGTGGGAAGCGGGGATGGGGGTTAGCTGCTGAAAAGGTTTGTGATGAGGCCAGACTCAGCTCTGTCCATCCAGGTACTACCAGGTGAGGAAGCCACTTTTGATCATCATAGGGACAAGGCATTCATGTAACTCATGCCAAGGACCCCTCCAACACCACGCCTTCGACAGCAAAGACAGCTGACATATACAAGAAGGATATCAGCAAGCTATGAGCTAGGGCGCTGTCTGTCACTCTTCTACCTTTTTCTTCAGGATCGTTTTTCTTCCTATAGCACCTTCCTCTCGCCTTCTCCCCAGCAGTTGCCCATGAGCTGGCCTCTGGCTGTCCAGGGTAACTAGCTGGCTGCAGCCTTATGCCCAGGACACATCTCCACTTCACAGAAACTGAGCCTGAATCTTCATCTCCTACTTTCCCGCCTCCACCACACATACATACCTGGTGTGTCTCCCTCATTATTGAGAAAATTGGCTCAGCTGGTACCTAGTGGAATATTTATCAATACAAAAGCATTTGTGGCTACTGAGAGCTTCCATCTGCTTCATCAGAGGGGTCTATGCACTTCAGAATGGGAAGAGTGGAACAGAGATCACCTGCAAAGGTAGAAGGTCAGGCCAAGTGCCTGGGCAGTGGGAGGGCAATTGAAGGACAAAGGCTGGGACTTGCTGAGAGCCTTTCAAATCACATAGCACGCTGAGGCCCTGAGTGGGGAGAAGGAGTAAAACCTGTCAGAATCACAGTTCCATTTGGCAGAGGGGCAGGGAACTGGTCACCCAGCTGCATGTAAACAATAAAAGATATTTCTTTGGAAATTTTTACTTGTCTTTTATATCTTGGATTCATAGCTTTGGGGTTGTCAGGTTTGGATTGAGGAACGTTAGAACTATGAGAGACTTGGGAGATACTGTAATGCACCCTCCGTATTTTACAGATGCAGAAACAACAACCCAGGAAAGGAAAATGACCTGACTGAGGTCCCAGAACAAGGCAGTAGCTATGTGTTTGGGGAAAATTCCCCAAGATTTCACATATATAAGATAAAACAAAGTTTTCTATAGGATATAGGGAGAATGAGGCCCTTTCCTTCAATATATTCTTCTTTTTGATTTTGGGGTCTCAGAACCCAGCTGAACCTGGCATGGAATCTGCATGTGAAAAATTAGCATCCTTGGCTGAGGGGGATCTGGCTGCAGCACCTGTCACCCCATGGGTCTTGAGGGTTGATTCAGTTGATCTGGTTGTCTAGGTAGTGCTCCCTCCCTCCCTCCCTCGGTGCTCTACGTGTGTCCCTCCCAAAACCGCTTGCTCCGTCAAAGAGGCCGACTCTCCCTGATAAGAGGAGGACAGTTCTTCGGTTAAGGGTAGACAAGTAACTGTGCTCCCTGGCTAGAAACTCCAGACAAGTTCTTGAAGTCCTTTTGTAGGAGAACATAGGTAGTCAGGCTTCCAAGGCTCCAGACACATCCAAATGACGTGCCGCATATGGCAGTCTGCCTTTCCTTCAAAAAAAGTTTTAATAAATAATTTTTTAAGAAAAAGATTTACCTTCTTTCCATTTTAAATGACAAGCTGACCCATCAGGGAGCAAGCAGGCTGGAACATCATGTCACCACTCTGTGGTTTGACATTTTGGTGACCCTGTGGCCTTGCAAAGGTCACCCTCCCAGTGGTGTGCTAGAGCTGGCTCATACCAAGCCAAGTATGTTCATCTTTCTCCAGCTTCACGTCGGCAGCTTGAAGTTGGCCATGATGAAAGTATTTACACCAAGGAAACCAGAACATCAGAGCTTTCTTTCCCCACCCATCCACTGAAAGGGTTCATCAGCTTTCTCTCTTCCCAGGGCCACTGCTATCAGAGGCTATGCTCTGTGCTCAGTTGCTTTTGTCGTGTCCGACTCTTTGCTACCCCATGGGCTGTAGCCTCCAGCTCCTCTGTCCATCGGATTCTCCAGGCAAGAATACTGGAGTGGGTTGCCATTCCCTTCTCCAGCTATCAGAGGCTATCTTGGCTCAAATTACTTCTGGCTCCCTGTTGAAGAATTGTAATCAGAGCAAAGTGGCAGGTCTTTGTCTAGAGAAAGACACTAAAGGCTTAATGTTCTTTCTGATTAATCAGTGGCAAATCTTAAGCTCGCTGATTGACACCTCAGATCAGAAATATCTAGATGGCTGTGATCCTGTATGTCCCCTTGGAGCTCTGTGCACTGCCATTTTTCACTCATATGGTGGGGATCCAGGAGGTCAGGGACACAGACACATCCTGCCAGCAAATTGAACTTGGGAGGGATGGAGAGACACACGCTTCCTTAACCCTAACTCTTAACTTGAATAAAAGGCCCTGAAGAATTTTGCAGATCTTATATGCAGTGTTAATGAGCAAGGCCTTCCAAAAGAGTACTATCCCCACACTTATAGTTATCCATTACCTTTAATTGTGTACTTTGGCTTGTTGCTGTTGAGTTTTGTTTTCATTGGGAGTGTAGGAGGGAAAAGATAATACTTAAAATAGTAGAATACTTAAGATACTTAAGATAGCCTCCTTGCTTACTGGGAGCTGAGAAATCTTGGTCCCTTAGAGTCATAGTTAGCTTTTTTCTGGGTATCAGCCATGAGGAGTCTGACTGAGATGGAGTTGATTGTGGAGTTGATTGTGTCTATGGTGAGACTGAAGGGAGGATCCATAGCATATTTCCTGTCGCGTTAGACACATGACTTTTATAATGTTTCCCTTGTTAAGCAGTTGGAAGTTGGGTTTATTATCTCCACTTAGGAATACGTGAAACTGAGCAAATGTTGAACCTAAGACAGTTTTGGGCCTCCTATGCTTCAATCGAACCTAGGTTTGATCCCTGGGTTGGGAAGATCCCCTGGAGGAGGGCATGGCAACCCACTCCAGTATTCTTGCCTGAAGAATCCCATGGAAAGAGGAGCTTGGCAGGCCACAGTCTATGGGGTCGCAAAGAGTTGGACACGACTGAGCAACTAGGCACAGCACATTAGGAAAACATAAGGCTGCATACCAAAGAGATACCATACATTTAATGCTGAAATCTCAAGAATCCAAGATGAGTATTTCATGTATGGATTGATTGACTGAAGGATAGAGTTCTAGTGGAGGGTAAGCTTAGTTTCATGTTAGAATCATTATTGTACTACATTGTTCATAGTGCATTCATTTAATCTATTTTAATAGTGTAAGCAAAGCTATGAGTATGTGTGTATGTGTGTATACATATATCTTATGTATGAACTTGCTGTAGATCATGTTTCATGAGTAAGTACCTACCATGCAGCTGGCACAGGGCTAAGCTCTAAGATATAAGGGGAAGCTGAGAAGATACCAGGACTCTGTGAAGCTTACAGTCCAGTGTGTGACCTTGTAAAAGGCTTGATAAGAATCAAACCCAAGACTCCTGATAACAAAGTCCAAGCATTCTTTCTCCTATGTAATAGCTGTTCCCTTTGGAAGTGATAAGAAATGGCAAGAATGTGTAGAGGTGGCTCTTTCCTCAAGAGATCCCCCTGGGTCCCCCTGTTGGTAAAACTCTGTGGACTGAGTTTCCTCTGATTGGTCTGTGGAGAGTGAACTGATGCTTTCTCCATCTTTTCCTTCCCTGTTCTGGAGATGCATTCTTTCCCCAGATCAGAGAGGACTCTGCTAGGAAACACACAGGAGTTAGCAAGGGGGGGGGGTCAGTTGGCTTCATGGAAAAATGATTTGAAGGCTGAACCTATGGCAGGAGCCCCCACCTCAGTGCTCCCCAAGGAACCCATTTTATTTTCCCTGGACCCCCAAACCCCAAGGAGAATCAGCCATGGGGAAAGATTCCGGCAGGCCTGAGGAATGAGAGCTGGTGACGAAGTGAATGCAGGCAACTCTATTATCTGCTCCCAGGGAGGGGAGGCTGAGGAGCTCGGAGGACTGTTTTTCCCTTAACAGATGCAAGAAAGAGCCGGAAAAGGTCAGAGATAAATGTAGCCCTCACTTTGTTCTGCATATTCAAAAGAACTTTTCTGAAGAAAGACCCAAAATATATGTGTGTTCACTCAACCTTTTCTGTCAGGCACAGAGTTCCAGATATGGAAATGACAGGGTAGCCACCAACGAAGTGTTTGCAGGGCTCACAAGCCGGTCCCCAAAAAGAGCACGCTTTGCGTGGGGCCCATCAGTCTGGCTGGAGAGAGAGAAGCTTGGAAACAGGAGAGTATCTTGAGAAATCATTCCCAGAGGGAGCAAAAAGTTCCCAGGGAGAAAGCAGGGATGGAGTGGGAGGGGGAGAGGGGAACGCCATCATCGCGGGAGGCTGGATGGAAACAGTGCAAGACCTCACGGTGGCCGACATCCCTGCGCATAATCAGAAATTCCTCTCAATTCTGTGGGAAAAGGCTCTTTGCATTGTCAGCCCAGATGCCCCCATGAAGAAATAGCATGAAATGAGTCTCAGGGAAATGTCAGCGTGGGAGTGAGAAATGACTGCCAGTGGCTGGGTGGGGGAGGACAGGCCAGAGAGATGGGCTGACGGAATAAGCTGTCGTCCCCAAAGCAAAACAACACCCACAAAGGTAAAGGGACTCTGCATTCAGTTTGGGCAGTTAGACACCCATTTTCTCATTGCTAGTTCCAATTTTTTTATCTCGTAGCCCCGAAATACCTCTCCTACATGTTTCCACAACCAAGGATGACCCAATCTTCCTTTACAACCATAATTCCACCTGTCCACTTGGGTTCACAAAGCTAGCCTCTCTCCCATTCTCCAGATACATCGAGGACTTTCGTATTCCACGTCTCACCCATGTCTCCAAGTCTTAGAGTACTTGTGAGATAACTGCAGGTTACACCTCTCTGATGTGATGTGTGCTTAGTCGCTCATATCTGATTCTTTGTGACCTCATGGACTGTAGCCTGCCAGGCTCCTCTGACTATGGGGATTCTCCAGACAAGAAAACTGGTGTGGGTTGCCATACCCTCCTCCAGGGGATCTTCCTAACCCAGGGATCAAGCACAAGTCTCCCACATTGCAGGCAGACTTTACCGACTGAGCCACCAGGGAAACCCTGTTGTGATGTTCAACTGTAATTAGTAGCTCCTGTCCTAAGGCTCTTTTCGCACTTATCCTACCTGGTCACACTCTATGTTAGTCTCAACTATTAATGATAATAATAATAACCAATATCTATTAAGCACTAAAACTATACTAAAACAACTTAACCCTTGTACAATTTATTGAACGAATAAATAGTGACATTATTTAATCCTTTTCAGAGAAACAAAATGAGGCTTAGCTAGGTCAAAGGACTTATCTATAATTACATATATAGGCAGAACCTGGATACGAATCTCAGTCCTTCTGATTTGAGGCACTCTCTTGTTACCCTTGTGTTCTTCTGCTTCCCATAATGTTTGCTTACTGTCTATCTTCTGAGAGTCATTAAATGCTCATTTTGCAGATCTAGCCCAGAGAAGATGTTCAGTTGTAAATAATGGATACCTTTGAATCTGACTGTTTTCTTTACTCAATGCATATATTTGGTGCTTGCTTTACAAGTAAATTCATTGATAAGCATGAATATTGAAATGAAGTTTTTAAAAGGACATGAGACAGGTTTATCTGATACACAGTTAACAAATGTTCTTGAAGAGATGGGAAGAATATTATCTTCTTAGATGGGCTTCCCTGGTGGCTCAGACAGTAAAGAATCTGCCTGCAATGTAAGAGACTGGGTTCAATCTCTGAATCTGGAAGATCCCCTGGAGAAGGGAATGGCTACCCAACTCCAATATTCTTGCCTGGAGAATTTCATGGACAGAGGAGCCTGGCAGGCTACAATCCATGGGGTCACAAAGAGTCAGACACAACTGAGCCTGGGTGACTTTCGCTTTTCTTTTACTATCTTCTTAAGTAAGACTTTAGGAACCAGAGATTCTAAAATTAAATGTTATAGTGGACAATTAACTTCTAGCAGATAACAAAACTTTTGCACTATAATTATAGACAGGGCTGGAGATGATTTTAAGAGCATCTACTGCAGCTGATTTTTCATTATAGGTGAAAAATCTAAGGTATAGACTCAGGAAGGACCTTATTCTTGGTCATTCAGGTAGTTCTTCTCAGAACTAACTTTGTTGAAGTGTGAATACTTGAAAAGATCAACCCACAAAGGAAATGTGGAACACTGGTAGTGTCTAGGGCTTCTCAAACTCCAGTGTGCATACAAATTAAGTATGGGGTTCTATAGCATGCAGATTCTGATTCAGTGGAATCAGAATCAGGGATGGGGGCTGCATTTCTGACAAGTTCCTAGGTGAGGCCTCTTCTATTTGTCCATGGACTAACTATACCCTAGACAGCTGGTATCTAATCTAGATCAGCACTGTCCAATAGAGATATAATTGGAGCCGCCTATGTCATTTTAAATTTTCTAGTAGCCACATATAAGAAAGCTTAAAAGAGATAAAATTAAACTTAATAATATTTATTGAATCTAATCTTTGAAATCCAGTATTTAGCTTTAAATTTATAGCACAATTTGAACTAGTCGGATTTCAAATGCTCTATAGACACACGTGACTAATAGTCATCAGCTTAGACAGAATAGCTCCAGACTGTACTTCTGTTACTAGTAGACTCTCTTGTGAAGTCTATTTCATGTTTAGGTCTTGAAACCCAACTATACCAGTTCATCTCTCAAAACAGACTCATTTCTGTGTGTGCCCTATGACATCCTGCCCAGGTTCGGGCACATACATATACAGTCAGTGAAGACATTAACTGATTTCAACCCTCCCTGACTTCCTATAAGGAGAAAACAGACTTTCCCACCTCTTTGCACATTTACATTATTCAGCTCAGAGCTCTCCAGTTCCTGCACTGTGTACGACATTAGATAAGGTGACTTCCAAACTTTCTTCTTCTTCCAAGAGTCTATGATTTTATTCATTCCAACGTTAGCTTCTCAGCCTCTTTTTCTTCATGGCAAACAGTTCTTCCATCCCTCCCTCATTTCCCCTCTTAAAAACTCATTAATCACCTGCATGCTCCCTCTGGAGCCAATTTCAGGCAACTCTCAGATTTAGAGGCTTAAGTGGAATGCTGAAGTCTAATAGAGGACAATTGGGGTACTATATTAGATGCTCCTATATCTTAATGCCCTCAGAATTCTGTCTCGGGTTTATATACGGCCCTGAGAAAAATGACCCATGATCAAATTATTAAGTGTGCAAGGAAGAGTAGAATATAGAAGTGTAGTGGCTAAGGGCACAGGCTCTGGGATCAGATAGCCTGTGATCAAATACCAGTCAGCATAGGAGCAAATGTAAATTCTCTAAGCTTCCCTATCACCTAACAGCTACACAGTTCAATGAGATACCCAAGTAAATGACTTCAGACAGTACCCCTACAGATTAGTGTTCAATAAGTTGCAGGTGATTATAAAATCTGGAGTTCTTTGACATGTGAGAAGGGGACCTGATCCTTGCCCAGCTCCATCAGAAGTCCTGTGGCCCAAAAGGACTGAGCCCATTTGGGGTTGTGCCTGCATATGTGTGTGTTAGTCACTCGGTCACATCCATCTCTTTGTGACCCAGTGGATTGTAGCCCATCAGGCTCCTCTGTCTATGGGATTGTCCACACAAGAATACTGGAATGGGTTGCCATTTCTTCCTCCAGGGGTTTTCCTAACCCAGGGAATTTAGAGCAAACCTACTTCTCTTTCACATGTGCATGCTAAGTCACTTTAGTCATGTCCAACTCTTTGCGACCCCATGGATGGTAGCCCACCAGTTTGCTCTGTCCATGGGGATTTTCCAGGCAAGAATACTGGAGTGGGTTGCCATGCCCTCCTTCAGGGGACTTTCCCAACCCAGGGATCGAATCTGCATCTCTTCAGTCTCCTGCACTGGCAGACGGGTTCTTTACCACCAGTGCCACCACTAGGTGTCTAATCCCTCTAATCTCAAGATCTTCTTAACTCAGCCCTTGTCCTTAAATTCCATCACAGATTTCCTTCTCATTGCCTTTCTAGCTGGCATTCATTGGCAAACTTCACCTGGCTCTTTAAGAGCTTGTCAAGCGCGGGTCATCGCAGAGTGCCCTGTGCACAGAACTCCTGGGTGATGCCTTGTTTCCGTGCTGCCCAAAGTCACCTCATGCAGTTTGCAAATAAACTTCTCCCCTGAAAGAAAGAACAAACAGTTCATAATTGGCAATCTGCATAATGAGTAGTGCGTCTATGCAAATATAACATTTGGAATAATCTATTAATATCTCGACTGTGATGTCTGTGGGCCACCACTTCCCATGCTAATGAGCCAGAGCCAAATATTTTCTGACTCCTCTTGAGGTGAGAAGAGAGACTGACAAACTGCTTTCTTCCTGGGGTTCCAATTAGAAATCTGGAGACCACCAGAGTTGGAAAGGATCTCAGAGACTATTTGATCCCTACACTCCCCAACCACCTCTCACATTAAGGATGAGGAGTTAGAAGTTGAGAGACATGTGGCAGCCCCTACATGGGTATCCTGTGCTGTCAGTGGTCAAAAGCCAGCGGCAGACTCCCAGCCTCAGCCCTTCTTGAGATGCCAACAATGTATCAACATCACCTCCTGCTGATCAGGTTTTTGTTTCTAAAATTCAGTCTTCCCTGTGCAATTCCATGTGGAATTGTCTTTAGCTCTCCCTCCTCTGCCTTCCCTTTCTCTTGATTGAGCTCCTCTTGCTGATCTGGACTTCTAATCTAGAGAACCAACTTCCAGGGACTGCAAGGCAGAAAACTGGGGAACTCAGATCAAAAACATCTGGTCCCAAATAACATGTCATTTGTGAGCTAACCAAAAGATACACCCCTTGGATAGGGTTGAGTCCTTTGCTGTCGAAGTAGAAAGAGTCTTACACACACATACACACACGATTTCAGTTTTAAAAGTGCTGCTGAACCACCAGCTCTGGGCAAGTGTAGGACAGGCTTTGTGAGTAATCCATGACCACATTTTCTTAAGCCCTTCCCTTTTATCCCAGGCTCTCTTGCCAATCTTAGGCACTTCCATCATTCTCTTCCCCTTCCTTAGAAGCTCCTTCTATCACCCAAATTTCTGACAAGCAGCAGTCCCTGTCCACATACCTGGCCTGGGCAGGGTGGGAAACTGTGGCCAGGGACAGAACCACTGGTTGCTCAGTCAGACACTTAACCATTGCTCAGGGTGGAAGAGAGCCAGTGTGGTCTGGGAGGTTTGGGCCACACCCCAGCAGGGACACTAGCAAGCCTTAAGTTCTCCATATTTAAGGCACAGGGCAAACTGCTGCTCCCCTCTGATGCATTTTCTGGACTTGACCTCACTACTCAGATTGAATTAAGAGCCTCTCCTCATGTTTGGGGCTTCCCAGGTGGCGCTAGTGGTAAAGAACCAGCCTGCCAACACAGGAGACTTACAAGAGACAAGGGTTAGATCCTTGGGTCGGAAAGATCCCCTCCAGGAGGGCGTGGCAACCCACTCCAGTATTCTGGCCTGGAGAATCCCCACGGACAGAGGAGCCTGATGGGCTACAGTCCATAGGGTCGGACATGACTGAAGATACTTAACATGCACGCATGCCTCATTTTTCAGATTGTACAAACCACCCTTTTCCTTTTGTACAATTTATACTTTGCTGAGCTGTCTACATGTCTCTCTTCCAGGCCAGATTATGAATCTTTTTGTCTCCTGAAACCTTGAGCACCTTGCTCAGTATCTGCCACAAAAACATGCTCAGACAGAGTAAGTAAATGAAGTCATAAAAACCTCTGCACACTTCAGTTTCTGCATCAGGGAAATGAGGTAGTTGCACTTTCTCAACTTAACTCTATGAGTCTAAGATCTTATTGAGCACCTGCTGTGTGCTCACATTCTGCGAGGAGTTACTAAAAATCAAAGGAAGTATAAAACTTCTTCTAGCCCTCACCAGTCTAGTTGGAAACAAAAACACATTCAGTTAAGAAAATCATTTCAGGCTAAACTGGCCAGCTATATAGTTGATGCAACAGAGATTCAGAGAAAAGAGAGATTCCTGCCAGTGAGTGAGTGAGTGAAATTACTCAGTCGTGTCCAACTCTGCAACCCCATGGACAGCCTACCAGACCCCCCATCCATGGAATTTTCCAGGCAAGAGTACTGGAGTGGGTTGGTATTTCCTTCTCTAGGGGATCTTCCCAACCCAGGGATCAAACCCGGTCTCTCACATTGTAGGCAGATGCTTTACCGTCTGAGCCACCAGGGAAGTCCCTGACAGAGGGGACGTTTAAAGACAATTCTCAGTGGCAGTAGGTGGGTGGGCACAGGGTGGGAGCATCCCAAGAGCAAAGGATGCATGAGCCACCTGCAACAGGGCTTCAGAGCTAGGCATACAAGCCAGTTACCTGTGGGAGAGGAGCGGCAGCCTCATACCTGATTCCTGATCATCGGTTCAGTAAGAAACCTCTACAACTCTTGCTAATACGTTTAGCTTCTCCTCTGTATACACTTTTCCCTAAAAAATGTGTCCTATTTTAATAAAACACCGTGTCACTCATTTTATCCTCAACATGTTCCTTCACTTCCTTACTCCTTGGAAATGTGACTCCTGTCACTGGATCCACTGCACGAACAGCCCCATGCGATCTGGCTGCTTCCTCCCCTAGGTGCTGATGCTATTTTCTAAAGGACTCTAGAACATCAGTAACTGCCAAACCTCAGAGCTATTTCTGGTTGAAACTACTGACCACCAACCTGCCTTTCTTGAAATGTCTCTTCTGGTTACTGTCATCTGCTCAACTTTTTTTTATCACAAACCTCACTTTCCATCTTTTTTGTTTGTTTTTTACTACCTTCTCATCCTTAAACACAGACATTCCCCCAAATCACTGAGAATCTTTACCTCAATCCCTGGATGATTGCATCTTTTTTATATAATATTGGCTTCTACCCAGATGACTTGCAAATTCCTGATACTAACCCCAAGTCCTCTCCCAAGCTTTGGACACCGGCTTCGAGTCAACTGCCAACTAAACGGTCAGCCTGGAGTCTTAACAGCACCTCAAAACCACTGTCTAAAAGCCCTTCCTATTTGCTCTTACCCCGAGCCTTCCCCCGCCACCATCCCTCCCTTTCCTTCCTCGCCACATTTATTCCAAAGCTTAAACTTTGTAGATTCCCCCTCCTCAGCATCTCGGCTCAGATTCCTCTCTTTCTTTCCGCTTCATGCGCCTGTCCTTTCATCTGGCTCTTTTCTCCCTCTTAGACACCTGCCCTGTCACTCTCACTTTCAATCCATACAAAGCTGCCAGTTGCACCTTTTCTTTGTTATGGCTCTGATTATCCCTTTTCACTGGATAAAAGCTTTCCGTGATTCTCCTTTACCTACAAAACTTAAAAGAAACCCTTGGTCGGGGGCCCAAGTCTCTGTCTTCTATGGCCTCATCCTCTGGCTTTTACCTCCCACCACTACCTATTCAGCTTGGCAGGCTACAGTCCACGGGGTCACAAGAGTCGGACGCAACTTAACAACAAAATCACCAGCACTACCTATTCAGGGGCTTCCCAGGTGGCACAGTGGTAAAAAATCTACCTCGGTGCAGGGGACGCAGAAGACGTGGGTTTGATCCCTGGGTCAGGAAGATCCCCTGGAAGAGGAAATGGCAACCTGCTCTAGTATTCTTGCCTGGAAAATTCCATGGACAGAGGAGCCTGGTGGGCTACAGTCCATGGGGTCTCAAAGAGCCAGACACAGCTGAGTGACTGAGCGCACAAGCGCTGTTTACTCAGCTCCCAATTACAAAGATCTTGACTGTTTTCCACAGACATTCCACACACTCCCATCTCAGTGGCTTTCTCAAGCTCATCTGTCTTCCTAAAATATTCTCCCCCTACAATTACTGTAAAAATGTATGTATCCTTCAAAATTCCCGTGAAATTGCCATTCCTTCCTTAAACCCTAAAACTAGTGTAATTTCCATCTCTTTGTTTCTTCCCTAAGTCACTTAGATGTTTTACTTTAAATTTACAATTATTTATCAGCAGGATCCAAACCAGAAAGTAAGCTCCTAAGACTGGGACTACATCTTATTTGTTTCTGAATTCTCTGGAGGATTTAATACATTGCCTTAAAGGCTCTTATTAAAAGTGAATTGAATTGAACTGAACTGAAATACTGATAAAGAGGTCTGATGACAGTGTCCTTTATTCCTCATCTCCAGAGTAAAACGTCCTGAGAACTACTTCTTGAGAACACTCTGTGAGCTACAGAGCAGTTAAAATATTTAAACTTGAACTTGGATGGCCATCCCCTATATCTAGGGAAAACTGACTTCAAGGGCTTCTGGAAGTAGTTTTCTCCTTTAAAATTCTGAGATGACACGATAGAAGCAGGTGACTCAGCAGGCTTCTGGAGCTGGACATCAATTGTCCTGAATTCTCGTTTGTTCTTGCACATGCAGTCATATTTATGGACTGACACTTTACTGATGCTCTTTGGGAGGTAAAGAGTTAAAGAATATACAGTTAAGGCTTTCAAGTTTAAGATCCTGATGAAACTCTAGGAGAAGGGTCCATGTCATTGTTTGTTTGTTTGTTTTTACCAAGGTATTCACAGAGCCTGGAAAACATCAGTGTGTAATACATTTTTATCAAATAAATTCGATGGGGAGATGATACCTGACCAAAGAGCTAATCAAATTAAAATCCAAGATAGCAAAAGGTTACACAAAAACACAAGATAGTAAAGTTACTGCATTGTATTAATCCTTGAATTCTTCACCCCACCCTCATCTCATCTAGTGCCTAGAAAAACCCAGATGGGCATATTAGAGCTGGAATAACCTCAGGTGTCATGGATACAAACTTCTACCCAGTGCAAGACCAGCTTTCAGGTGTCCTTGACAAAATCCCTTCCAGCTTCTACTTTAATTCCCTCAAGAATAGTAAGCTTGCTGACATCTACATTGTTGGACAATTCTCTATGTTAAAAAGGCACTTCCCATATTGAGCCAAAAGTTGGCTTCTTATAAATTCCACCCACTGGTCCTAATTCTGCCTCCAAAGTAACACAGTGAAAATCTATTTTCTCTTCCATGTGATGGCCTTCCCATGTCTGAAGACACGTCTCCACCATGTGAACTATTCTCCATTCCCTGCCCCCATTGCCTCAACCATTCTTCCTGTGACCTGGTTTCAAAGCTATTCTTCACAATCATTACCCACCTCTGAATGTGCTGCAAACATGCTACTCACTGATCCTCTAAAATGTGAGTCCCAGACCTGAACAAAATACCTTATTTATGCTCTATCTCAACTGTTACCTTCTATGATCTGAGTCCCATCCATCTCTTAAAGAAGCCTATGAGTACATCAAATTTTGTGAAGCTTGGTAATTATTTGCTTACACTAAGTGTAGAATTTTGTTAAAAATTCATGCCCATTTTAGATAAACTCACCTTCCCCAAGTCTCTCATCCTCTGATTTTTCATTTATCATAGGACTTGACCATGGCCAAAAAGAATGTCAAGCAGGTATTCCATTTTACACAGGGACTGGTAGGAGTACGTGATAGGTAAGGAAAGGAGCTTTCTGCTAACTAGCTAGGAGACCATATGCAAACCACTTTCCATCCCACCTGCCATTAATATATGGCTCAAATAAGAAAGTTAGATGTGAAAGGGATTTGAAAAATCAAACTGAAGACTGAAAAGGAAATATTAAGATGATTTAGTCTCCAGTAAACCCCCAGTGCCCTTCAATTATCTCCTGGTAGCTGCCACTGTAATCTCCAGGCCTCTCACATATGCTGCTGATGGGGTTAACCTTGCTCAATGGTCTAGTGCCCAGGAAAGAACAAGACCACCCTTAACACCTGTGTGATCATGGCAACCCACTTAACCTTATGGAAATTGTCAATATCCTCCAGCCAAAGACCACCAGGCTCACACCTGTAGTTGAACATGTTGGGGTTATTACTCTTTCAATCAAGGGAGGATGCACATCATGGCAAAGTGTTATCTCAGGAAAAGGGTGCTGGAAAGAACTGTTTGTAGCATCTTGGCCTTGGTTGGATGATTTGAGACAGGGTCCAAGGAAATGAAGATTTGCTCCACATTGGGTGCTGTCAGGAAGAGGGGGAAAGTCTATGACTGGGTATCTTAATAAATCTCATGTATAGTGAGAATTCGGAGGAGGCAATGGCAACCCACTCCAGTACACTTGCCTGGAAAATCCCATGGACAGAGGAGCCGGGTGGGCTGCAGTCCATGGGGTCGAGAAGAGTCAGACACGACTGAGCGACTTCACTTTCACTTTTCACTTTCATGCATTGTAGAAGGAAATGGCAACCCACTCCAGTGTTCTTGCCTGGAGAATCCCAGGGACAGGGGAGCCTGGTGGGCTGCCATCTATGGGGTCGCACAGAGTCAGACACGACTGAAGCGACTTAGCAGCAGCAGCAGCATAGTGAGAATTACTGGTAAAGAAGTAGATGTCACTCATTCTAAGTGGGTTTTCAGTATTTGTGGGTGGCATGATGGCCTTGTTTTTGTTTGTTTAGATAAAATTATAAAGTACCCTTTGCTTTGTCTCATTTTATCATGGTCTCAGAATAACCTTGTCTGAGGTTAGTGTTCTGCAAGATTGTTTATATCCATCAGGAGAATAACATGACCTAGCTGTGAGGGCCAGGTCAGCTTTCAGATGTCAGGGCCTTCTCTTTTTTTCTTTCTCAAAGTTAACTTAACTGTTAACCTCCTTGCATATCAGTTACCTCATCTATAAAACAGAAATAATAACTCTTACCATTGTGGTCAGGGATCAAAAGTGCTCACGTGTGTGGAAATGCTTTGTCAACTCTATGGTTGCTTTCTAACTACGGGGCTGCCTTGCTCAGCTCTGGGCTCCTCGATCTATGACCTGCAAACATTCTTGAGTTTTATTGGGCCCTCTTAGGCCATCACCCCCGAGAAGAAAAATCTTACCTGTAGCTTCGTAGTTGAGCCTTCTGTGGAAGCTGCTCTTGAACTCTTCTGATAAACCTCCCACCACAGATGAAGGCAGCCAGTTTCTGTACTTACTGGGCAGTGAATTATCTCCTTTACCAGCTGGAGCTGATCTCTCTGGTGGAGCAGAATCAAGCAGGCCTGAGATCATCTTATCACATAGTACAGTTGGATAGTGAAGTTTGGTGTATATTTGGTTAATAAATAATTACATTCGTATAATCAAAACATCATTGGAGACATATTCTTGACCAAGCCTCTTAATAGTTAAGTTAAGGATCAGGTAATGAAAGACCTCCTGAGTTTAGTTTTCTGTGATCTCTTGATTGGGGTCATCTAAAACTATGTAAGCAAAGACACAGGGCTGGATCTAATCTGTTTCCTTTGCTTTTAGATCCTTACCTGAACCAAAGGGGATTTCAACCTTCATGTCAATATTTTATTTTTTCTTCTGCAATGTGTCTCGGGCATAACTTTTTAGGAATCTAATAACATGGACTATAAATTCTTTAAGGTGCAGACTGGCTGGAGACAAAAACTGTGATTTTAACTCAACTCATGTAACATTTGGGCATAATACTGGTGCTCAGTGCTGGGGATATAGAGAAGAATTAAACGCAAGCTCTACCTTCAAAGAGCTTGTACTTTTTAAGGGAAAGATAGTACCTGGTGGAATATATTGAGTAGTACAATGGATGTCAAGAAGAGTGGGGTTTCATTCTACCTGAAGCGATAAGGGAAGACTTCTTGCAAAAAAAAAAAATTTTTTTTTTTTTGCTAGAGTTAATCTATATGGCTTGGTTTGCAAAACACCTAGCTACTGTGTTACATCTCCCATATTCTCCACAATTCTAGCCACTGTGTTACTAGCTACTAGTAGCTCCATTCTCCTAGCGGCTATATTATGTCTCTCCAACCCATTTTTCCCACCTGGAGACTAAGTGATTGCCTACCTTGCATTATTGGAAGGAACCATATTCCCTTACGGTTTGGAGTTTAAGTCAGGTGTGATTAGTCCCTGAAATACAAGTATTTTAGATCAAATCGCTTTGTAAAGAACTTATGAAAGTTCTAGGCACTTGGTAGGCACTTCTCAAAGACTTCTAATTGATTAAATAACACCAATATTTTCAGACATTCCTTTCAAAATTCATGTGGTTCTTTTGAAAAGCACTGCTAGATATCAGTTTTTTTCTTTTTTTGAAGGCCACTACAGTCTTGCATAAAGCTTAGTTTAGAACTGCAAGAACCTTTAAAATTATCTAAACCAGTGGTGGCAAGCAGTTGTAGCCTCAAGAAAGAACTCTATTTGGTCAATAATGGCTGTTTCAAATGCTATGTTGAAAAGGATTCTGAGTCTAATTCAGTAGAAAAGATGATCTATTAGCCTTATGTGCTATAGGCATGAACTGCCTAGCTCCATTTGTGCTATACACTTGCCTTCCCTGATGTATTCCAATGTTTTTATTTGACAGAAGAGCAAATTGCAAACTAGAGAGGGAAAGTGACTTGCCCAAGAAAACTAGGACTAAGACCCAGGTCTCCTGATTCCAAGTTTATTGCTTTTCCCATAATGCCATGCAGCTCCCAGAAGCCCCTGGGAGGTCAGTGCAGACTGTCTGCGGAAAATAGAAGAAACTAGTTTGTTGTATATTAAAAGCTCAGCTCCAGTGCAAAACACAGTGACCACACAGAAGCTATTTCAGCCAATGGTGATTCAAAGCTTCATCCAGCTCATGGGATCCCAGAGGCTGAGAGGTGAAATGAGCTTAGTAGTCGCCCAATAAAAAGCTACACAGCCAGTGCAGGAGCCTTTTCTCTAGTTTCCCTTGTGGCCCTAAACAAACTGGTCTGGGCAAGATTTGCGTTTGTTACACTCACACTTCTCTTGTTTTCTCTACTTCCCCCAGTCTCCTGGGAGTTGGCCTCCAGGAGCTCAGACCCTCATGATGTTCTTGATCCAGTTTAGACCTTCAATCCAGGCTTAATCTTATCCCAAGTTGTCCCATAATCCAAACCATCTAAATCACTATCCTTGCTGGAGTCTAGAGAAGACCAATCTGAAAAATATTTTTGGCTGGCTGCCCTAGGCTCTGCTTTCCTGGGCTTATTTTCTCCACTTCAGGGCCCACCTCTTCCCTGCAACCCCAAGGGGCATCTTACAGTGAGGTGAGGTGAGAAGGGTGAATGAGTTTAATCTGAGATTCTTCTGCAGGGTGGATATGAAGACAAGGACCAATATTAAGGGTAAATTCCCAGAAAATGAACAAATTTAGAGAGACTTTCTGGGTTGAGTAGAGGTGGAAAAGAATCTATCTACAAGACATGCTAGCATAGGCATTACATAGAGAGGTGGAGATTGGATGCAAATTACATTTGTTTGAAAACGAGAGGGCTGAGACCCGAAGCCTTTGCCTCTTAAACCACTGGGCCTTGACCCACCGCACAAGAGAGGAGTCATATCTTGAAGGAGCCTTGTAGACCTTCTCTGCTGACTGAGACATACTGACCCTACCTCCAGCAGCTGATTTCATCTTCAATACGAAAAGCACTGTGGACCCTTCCAGGATCAGCCTGGAAATTCAGGAACAAACCTTGCTCTCTAGAGGGCTTTGTGGCTCTAGGATTTCTATGCTCCTCAGTATGGAATCAGCCAACAGGCTTCACAAAGGAAATATCCCCTACTCGCATGGGGCTGCCAAGGATGTTCCAAAGTCACCCCCAACCTGCCTTGGCCTGTGTCTGAGTAAATGGATGGATTTAGGATCGACTCTTAGGCACTGCTGCCCTCTGCTGGGTGGTATGGGCCCAATTGCCCCCACGAGGTGCTCTGTCCACCCCTCAGCTGCCCAGCCATTTGCCCTATGGCTGACCGGCCTTGCAGCTCATGTTCAAGTGGAAAAGCACCAGGAAACTGAGGACCTTGGCGGGTGTGTGTACTTGTGTGGGTGCTGGGGTGAGACTGACCTATGGGATTAAACCCAAATGGCCAATTATCCTCAGTTAAAGGTGAAAGCTCCCTTATGATTTGAGTAAGACCTTCACTGTGGTCTCACTCAGCTAAAAAACCACATACCACCATGATGGCACCTTGAAGCAAAGATGACCAACAAGCTTTGCCTGCCTTTTGTGACTGGTGAGCTAAAGCACAGAAACAAAATGGGAATAACTGGATGGCAGGGGAACATCAGGATATTGTCATTGTTCTCCTTAGAGATGAAAGGGAAAGCAGAAAAACATCTGCACTCTGAAATCTGCTCCGATGCGCTATGTGGGCCAAGAAAACCTGCAACCACAAAGTAGGGCTAATTTACTGCTCTAATCACCAGCCTGCAATCTGAAGCCAGACATTATCTTAAAGTACACACCAGTTACAGGTGAGGCACAGCAAATGTTTGATTAGTGCTACCAAATTCCCTGCAACTTGATAATGTTTCCGGGAGCACAGGAACCCAGGGCTGGGCACCAATGGAACTGAGCTGCATCTGGCTCCACACCGAGCTGTCTGCCTGTGGTCACAACCTTCCTTAGAAATCCAGCCAGGCCCTCTTCCCAGGGTGCTGAGATGCAGAGATGCTGAGTTTAAACAGGCCAAATAAAAAAAAGGAACTCAGCAGGAGGGAGGAGAGGTGGATTTAGATTTAGTGGATGAGGAAGAAACAAGTTCCTTCCAGTGAGACTTGAAAGTGTAATAGAAGAAGGGAGGAGGGTTAAAAAACCCCAGGATATCCAACCTGTGTCACGTGCCAGATATTTTGTATATCATCCATCCTCGCATAGAACATGGTTGCCATCACTATCTTCTCATTTTGCAGATGTGAGAACTGAGATGACCATTCAAGTGATTCCCCCAAGATACCTTAGCTAGAGAATTATGAAGCTGTAACCCAGACCCATGACTGACTTAAAGGCCTTCAAACTCAATGGCCCCAAAGCAAGAGGGGTTCAAATGAGCTGATTCAGATGTTACAGTGTTTTACCGGTTACACAGAAAAGTAAGAAGAAGAATATGGCAGTCCATGGGATCAGAAAGGATGGAAACAAATGCCCTTGGGGCAGCTGAGGCCTTTACTGAGCCCTTGGCATATCCCCAGGACTGTATAAAGTTCTGTGAGTGAAGCAGAAGGCATGGTGCCTGCCCTCAAGGAGCTTAGGGTCTGTTTGAAGAAGAGGAGATTGTTGACTAAGAAAGGAGAGATGCTGTAGAGTTCTGAATTGAGAGATGCATCCTTAACCAAGAAGGAGGACTTGAGTCAGCAGAGAAAAAAAGCATAAGCCAAACTGTGGAGGTGAAATTGATGGTGGTGAGTTATTCTGGGGTATATGAAGAGGCCCAGAAGAGAAGTTACATCTGTCTAGCTGGAGTTGATTCAAAAATTGCAGCTGGAAATTACTGCTGGCTGGCTTTTAAAACCCAAACTGAAGGGTCAAATGTCTCATGGAAATTTCATGTCCAAAACCGGTAGATGGGACGGGAGATGGTCATAAAAGTAAAGGGAGGACCAGGGTAGAGTGAAGGTCGGTGAAAGGAAACTCAGTTTTCAAGACACCTGGAGGCAGAGGTGTTTCCTGCAGTGTCTTCTAGAAGTTTTAGACTTCAGGAGGGTCTTGGAAAACAAAGGCCAACCGCAACCTTGTAGTCTGAAGGCACACGCACCCCCTAATGGGCCCACACTCTGCCTCTGCACCTGGCGTCTCCCCATCACAGCTCACCTCCCTGGCCCCCATCCTGGAAAGGCTCACTTCCTGCACAGTAGCAGTGCTGCAGCTGCATTAACAGATAAACTGAGTCTTGCTAATAACACACAACTCTAGATTCCTCCCCACCCCCGGATTCAACCCCTAAGATGCCTCCTTTGAGAAGCAGAAGAGCAGGGTGTGGCTGAGAGCAGGGTCCTTGGGCGGTCAGGCTGGGATTTGAGTCTCTGCAGTGAGACCAGCTGGCTGTGGGACCTCAAGCAATTTACAAGACCCACCAGAGCCTCGGCTTCCTCAACCACAGAATTAGGAGGGATGTAGTACCTACCTCCAGGGACATCAAGCAGGTCAGTTCAATAATGAACCCAAACCACTCAGCACGTAACCAGGCACATGGCGAATGTGCAGGATAAAGGGCAGCTTGTTATTAGTAGTGTGAATTGTGATTCAATCTGAATTGTTCTCTATGAACATTCTATGAATGTTTGCTCTCCCTGCAGACCTGGGCTCAAACAGTTTCTGGAAGACTCTTTTCTGAATCGCTGTTTTTCTCTAAACTGTTCCTAGTCCACTTCTTTCCTTGGGCTTCCACTGAGAGTCTACACATTGAGACATCTCTCCTGTAAGAATTCAGTTATGTCTTCCTTAGAACTTTCTTCCTTATATTACAGTCACTTATGCTCACATTTTGTTCCTGTCTTACAAGGATAAGCTTCCTGTATAAATCAAAGGAGGTGAGGCCATGCTGCAGCATCAATGACCCCCAAGGTTTTCGACAGGAAAGGCTTTTGTCTTCCTGTTGTCTTCGTTTTGACTTCCATCACTGATGGGTTCAGCTAATGGCAGTCACTCAGGGGCCAGGTTAATGGAGCAGCTACCACCTCACACTCTGCTTGTCACCAGACATAAAGAGGGTCTCACATTAGCATGTAAGTGCTCCAACCTGGAAGTAACACACAGGACTTCTTGTCACAACTCATTAACAAATTCATCACATGCCCTGCCCCCCACACAAAGAGAAAGCAGATGCAACCCACCCCACCACGTGCCCCCCACCCCACAACACCACGTGCCCCCCACCCACCCCCAAGGTGAAGAGAACCAGATATTGGTGACAACGAGAGATGACAACCATACTCCTGGATTGCAAAGGCAATGGAGTCACTTTGCATCACACCCCACGTCACCCAGCAGTGGGTATGCCTTGTACAAGAAGTGCACAGTAGAAATCTTTGAGTAATTAACTGAATGAATATGTATAGTTCACAATTATGTCCTTTCTCCCAGTAAAGATCAATGCCTTAGGTTAGAAATCTCTTAATGACTACTCGTAGAAATTTCAAGTATCCTAGGGGCAAGTCAGAAGGATGATATTTACATAGAGGACACAACTTTATGTCCTTCTTATTCACATTATGTGTTTTTAAACATAAAGTTGTATGAATTATTATGACAATCAGTAACTAAGAAGGATTATTTGCCCTCAGGATTATTTGACTCATACACAAAATAGCATCTACATCTGAGGTAGCTGAAAGATAATCTACAGCTACTTACAGAAAATGCGTGCAGCTGATTGACAAGGTGTCCATTGGAAGGACTGCGAAATAGATGGATTCCCATGGGGTCAGTTATATGGGAAGGAGGTCATCCTTGACCTGATTCTTAAAGACAATGTGCAGTTTGGGAAGGTTCAGAGGAAGAAGAAGAAGTCTAAAGGTCACCTTGTTCAAATTTTAAAGAAACTATGAACCTGAAATGAGACCTCATCTTGTCACAGATGGAAAACAAATTCGCCCTTTTAGATCTTGACAGGAGCTGTTGAGAGCTTCTTCCATTCCTTCCTGTTAGCTGGGGCCATTCTGGCCAGGTCTGTTCCATGCCCCAGGGCTGAAAGTACAAAGGGTGGACAATTTTGTATGTTGAGATACAGAATCTCTGAGCCTTCATTTCCATCATTTCTCCTTATATTCTCCAAGAGAAAATGAAAAAAAAAAAAAAGAATTCCACTCATGTTTCTCATTCCAAATGCTAGTTAGAAGGAAGAGCATCCTGGCATTTGCATAGAGAAGGGATGAAAATCATAAACTCCTCCATTGTGATCTATGAATGTGCAGGGCTTAAAATTCAATGCTGCACACGAATATGTATTTGAGTATGATGGGGCTATAGAGCCAAGGGATCCTTCTATATCCTTATACATCCAAATGTGGGTTGGATCCTTCAAAGAAGGCACACTGATGTGCTAGAAGCATCTAATAAAGATTTTAAAATATCAAATAAATAATTAAGGGAAGACAGAAGTAAAATATTCATGTATATTAAAATGTGCATATAAATAGACACAGTAATCCAGCATGGATGAGAGTAAGAGATAACCCTTTGAGAGGTAAAACCTTTTGATTTCAAATCATTTTGGTGGAGATCTTTCTAAAATACCTGACACAAATATGAGCCCTGGTCTGTAGAGGAAACTGAGCATCCTGAAGCTAAATGTTGGTGGTGAGGGTCGACTTCTGGATCAATCGTTGACTGGCTGGAGAAGCTTGTAGCTTGAGTAGTGGGCTGGAATGGTCATGGACTCCAAGGCAAGCTTGCAGCTTGTTTCCTTGATTTAATTTTTATACAGGTTTGATCCTTTATAATTTTTTTGTTCTCCTAAATCTGGACTACAGATGCCATCTTCATAATTTCTTGAACCATGGAGTATAGTTCTGTTTCCCCAGAATTAATGGTCAACCCAGTGGCCACACTAAGCTTTTCCAAAAGGACAGTCTTGTTCTTCGTCAAATTATACTATTGTTCATCTTTGAGAACTGACCATTTCTGCAATATAAAAAGCATTGTTCTTATAGTTGCTCTCAGCATCCCAAACAACACCAGCTAGAGTTCTATCTTCCTTGGGTTAAGTTAACAGTAAACACTGCAAAATAGTGACCTGTTAGGGTTTTGCTACAAAAGGTTTCTCAAACTTCTGTTGTTGAACTACAGAACTAAAAGGTGCTTTACATTTGAGGCTATTTGCTTACAGGTGCCCAAGGTCAAGATAGGCCTTTGGCAAAACAAAAAAGTTGACCAGGTTTGGCATGCTTTGCCCAATGGTTCTCTCCTCTCTCTCCTTTTTTCGGGAGCCTCACCCCCATTTCAAAAGATCTTTGAATTAGATTCCACAGTTACTTCAAAGAGTAAAAATGGTGTCCCTGCTAAATATCTTTGCATTTTTACAGATACCCAAACATTAAACTAAAAGTTTATCGAAGCCTAAATTGGCACTGGAGAGAGAACTTGAAAGGAGATATGGCCTTGCCATAGGTCCTGGAGCTGTAGAATACATGTAGTCGTTTGCTCTCCATATACACCAGGCTATAGCCTGGACAGAGTAGGACCTGTGTGCTGGGAGGAACCCAGTTGCGGGGCAGGCACTGACATGCCTGGTGGTGCTGAAGAGGGACCTCCACCTGTGCGGCTTCCCCTGTTCCCAGCTGTCTCTGAGAATGGGACAATTAGGGTGGATTAAGGGATCTCGCCATCCCCTAAGCTTGGCAGGATTTGCGCTCCATTGTCTGCCTCACATCAGCCAATTCATTTTTTCATCATTAAACAAGTGTTCCTTGAGCACCTACTAAGTGCTTGGTGCTGTTCTAGGGGTGAACAGAGAGGAGTTCACATTTTACTCTCTGAGAGAGATCACTGTGAAAGAAGCACAAATAAAACAAGGTCAATAAAGAATGTCTAGGAAGGAGGTTAGGAGGTGACCTCGAGTGGAGGGGTGTGAATTCAGCTGGGGCGGTCAGGTCTGAAAGGCCTAATGGAAGTGATAAGATTGCTGCCCGTCATGAGTGGCCACAGGTGCCAGGCACCGAACTGAGCACTTTTCACTTGGCTCATTTAATGCTCACGATACCCAGTCAGATAAGCAATACTGCTGTGCCCACTTTACAGATGAGGAACACAACATTCAGGGAGGTTAAATCCAAATCCCAGAATCCTACCCAACTGCATCACCTCCTGGGAATGGGTCAAGTGACCAATGGCCAAGACACCAAGGCCATCTGACCCCATGAAGACCCTCAGGTTGTGCTGTCACCAACAACTCCCCACCCCTGCCCAATACACACATGCATTTCACCTACATTAGCTTGTTTTCTTCTTTTGCTCTAAGGGTTTAATTTTGTTAGAGCTGTATGAATTCTTGTTGCTAAATGTTTAGAAGGAGGAGAATTGAAAAAACAGTCAAGTACTACCTGGCCCAGGTAGTACTGGAACCAGTGAAAATCTCAGGGCACAGCATGGTAGTCAGTGTTCACACTGCTAGTGTGGAGTTCACCACGAAATGTTAGGATACATGTAATAGCTCTGTGTAACATGGACCACCACCACCGCAACATGGACTGGAGTAGAACAATGTATTTTAAAAAGATTTTCCACCAAAGTGATAGGTGTACCCAGTATTTGCCTCAACTGGCATATACCATGCTTACATAAAGATTCACCTATTTCTAAGTGTTGAATTAAGGTATTATCTGAACTTTTGAACATATGTATACATGCTGCTGCTGCTGCTGCTGCTGCTAAGTCGCTACAGTCGTGCAACTCCATGGCCAGCAGCCCACCAGGCTCCTCCATCCATGGGATTCTCTAGGCAAGAATACTGGAGTGAGTTGCCATTTCCTTCTCCGATATGTATACATATTTATATGCAAATATGTTTGTATACGGCTTTTCTATTTCACTTTGAAAAAAAAGATACATAGATAATTAAAAAGTCCAACCTTTGCTTAAATTGTTGAGATTAAACTTTTTTTAAGAGCACATTTGCTTTCTAATAATATGAATCAACTTATTTTCTTTGTTCAAGGAAGCAGTAAATTCTTAGTAAATGAAGAAACAACAGGAAACTTTTTTTCCCTTTATAAATTCCCCTAGCATTCTTTCTACAGAATCGCTTGACTAGAAGATTTCTCCTCTCTTAACATCTATTGTTTACCAACAGTTTTGTATGTTGATACATTTTTAGGGCTATTTTGTATGCATATGATCTCAATCTATATTTTAAATAACTGAAAAGTATCCAGGAAGACCTAGACTTCTAAATATGCCTTGTCCTTTTCTGCCAACCCATTCCTGAAATTTTGCTGGTAGTTGATTTAGTCCTTTTATTGAAACCTTATCCTCTGCAGCACAAATTTCTAAAATACATGCATTCTTAGGAGAGGTGGCATATCAGTTTAACAGGAAAGCATGCACCAAATCATTTTTCTCTACAGAAAAGTTTGTGATGATAGATTGTTCCTCTGCACCATGGAAACCCAAGGTCTGGAACAAGGAAGCTTTTAAAGGTTTTAAAGGTTTGCTAGCCCAGTTCAGTTCAGTTCAGTTGTGTCTGACTCTTTGCGACCCAATGGACTGCAGCACGCCAGGCTTCCCTGTCCATCGCCAACTCCCGAAGCTTACTCAAACTCATGTCCATTGAGTCAGTGATGCCATACAACTGTCTCATCCTCTGTCATCCCCTTCTCCTCCTGCCTTCAATCTTTCCCAGAATCAGGGTCTTTTCAAATGAGTCAGTTCTCTGCATCAGATGGCCAAAGTATTGGAGTTTCAGCTTCAGCATCAGTCCTTCCAATGAATATTCAGGACTGATTTCCTTTAGGATGGACTGGTTGGATCTCCTTGCAGTCCAAGGGACTCTCAAGAGTCTTCTCCAACACCACAGTTCAAAAGCATCAATTCTTCGGCACTCAGCTTTCTTTACAGTCCAACTTTCACATCCATACATGATTACTGGAAAAACCATAGCTTTGACTAGACAAAGCTTTGTTGGCAAAGTAATGTCTCTGCTTTTTAATATGCTGTCTAGGTTGGTCATAACTTTTCTTCCAAGGAGCAAGCATCTTTTAATTTCATGGCTGCCCAAAGAGAGTGGAAGAGAGCTGGACACTCTTGAGAGTAACATAAGCCCTAAGACTGGACGCTGTTAGTCCCTTCTGACTTGACCCCCTCCACGTTGTCTGAGATAACAGCCAGAGTGCTCTCTTCCCCATCCCTTCTTGCATGAGAAGCACAACTCTCATCTTTTTTTACCAGTTGTCCTCATAGAGCAGCAGCCAACATCACTGAGTTCTTACGATGGGCCACATATTTTACAAGCATAATGATCTTATTGAATCCTCCCTAAAGCTCTTTGTGGTATTATCAACCTTGTTTTACAGAAAAACAAGTCGAACGAAACCCAAGTTTTCACTATTAGCAAGTGATGGAATGGGATTTAGACCCAGGTCTACAAGGCTCCAGGCTCTCAGGCCCTTTCTCATTCTGTCTCACAAATGGTCTTAATTCAATCATGTTTGCCTACTTAGAGCAATTCAGGATTTTATCATTTTCCTCCTTAAAGAAACCAGAAATGTTATACACATTAAATAATGTACTGTGCTTTGTTGCAATGATACTTTTTTTGGACCAAGTATTACATGGGGTCAGTAAACTGTGGATTGAAAATTCTTGTGCTTATTTCCTCTCACTGTTCTGTTGTGGAGTCACTTTGCAGTGTCATCTCTTTGCTACTCTGGGCATCTCTATTCCTCTTAATTGATTTTATCTAATCTAGTAGTGTGCCAGAGAACAACAACAGCAAAAATCATGCTCCTTAAAATTGTGTGCAAATCAAAAGTAAAGAGACAGTGAATCAGGTCCTTAGGCTTCACTACAAATAAAATACATATAAGATTTGTAACAGCTTTTGCAACTCAGTGTTTTGGGTTATTTCAAATTTAGGATCACAGACTGTCAAAGTAGAAATTACTTTTAAGTCCTTATCTATTTTTGACAATGGCCATCCTAACAGGTATAAAGTGATATCTCATTGTGGTTTTGATATACATTTCATTAATAGTTGGTGATGTTGAGCATCTTTTCACACACTTGGTGGCTACTGGATAAATGTCTGCTCAAATCATTTATCCATTTTTTAACTGCATTTTTTGATATTTTGTTCTTGAGATTCGTTATGTATTTAGGATATTAACTCCTTGTCAGATATATAGTTTGCAAATATTTACCGCATGTCACAGATTGCCTTTTTGCTCTGTTGATCGTTTCCTTTGATGAAATTGGAACCCTCATGAACTGTTGATGGGAAAGTGAAATGGTGCCACCATTGAGGAGACCAGTATAGAGTTTTCCCCCCAAAATAAAAAATAGAGCCATTATACAATCCAGCAGTCCCATTTCTAGATATTTACTCAGAGGAATTAAAATCAGGATCTCAAAGAGTTAGTTGCACTCCCATGTTCATTGCAGCATTATTCACAATAGTCAAGGGATTGCGACAACCTAAGTGTCCATCACTGAGGATGACTAGATAAAGCAAATGTGGTCTAGCATGCAATGGAATATTATTCATCCTTAAAAAGGAAAGAAATTCTGACAAGGAACATTGTGCATGAACCTTTGGGACATTATGGTAAGTGGAATAGAGCCAGTCACAGAAGGACAAAAACTGTAAAAAAAAAAAAAAAGACCAAAAAAACAAAAAAAACACCTTGCATTGGAGGAGGGGGAAAACAGAGAAATGTACTTCAATGAGCATAGAATTTCAGTCATGCACAATGACAAGTTCTGGACACCTGCTGTACACATGAGCATATCATTAACAATACCGTGAGTGAGTGAGTGAAGTCGCTCAGTTGTGTCTGACTCTTTGTGACCCCATGGACTGTAGCCCACCACGCTCCTCTCTCCATGGGATTTTCCAGGCAAGGGTACTGGAGTGGGTTGCTATTTCCTTCTCCAGGGATCAATACTTTTATGGACACTTAAAAGGTAGTTTTCATGTTACATGTTTTTCACCACAATTAAAAAGAGAGGGAAAGAAAGAGATTATCTAATCCAGCTTCTTTTACAGATGAAAAGACTGAAGTTTGGAAAGACTAAGTAGCTCTCTCAAATCACAAAGCTAGCTAAGGAGCCACTAGATGTGAACCCACACTCAGAGATCCTTCCTCCGTATGCCAGGACTGCTACCTCCCTTCACCCTCCTCACTGTGCAGGGCCCCCAGAGAGAAGCCCAAGAGCGTACAGTCATTGCATCTGGAGTTGGAAAGGGCATTTAGCCACAGTCATTAAGTCTAACCCATTGCCTGACAGAACGATGTCACCTACATCTCTAATGGCTAACCCACTAACATCTCCACAAATAGAAAGATGAGCTGGTTGGCACTGGGAAGACATTTATTCCACCGTTGACATGTGATCATTTTTAGGAAATAATTTCATATATAAAATTGCAATCTGACTCTAATCTTCCATTTCTTTGTTCTGGTCTTACATTATGGATTAGCAAGAAAGAAATTACTCTTTTCTTTCGATATGTTAGCTTCTCAAATATTTGGAGACAATTGTTTTCTATTTCTATATGTCTTCTCCCCAAGTTGGGCTGTGTTGATCAACCAACAGGTAAGGTGTGATGTTGTTTCCAGATCTCCTCTCATTATAACTATTCTGGTCATCCTCTTCCGCATAAATGCTACTTTGCTGCTCAGACCCTTCTTCAGGTAATACTCCCAGCACTAAACATATTGTTATAGATGTGATCAAACCAATGAAATGATCTCCCTTTTGCCTGGATCCTGCTCCTCTAATTGTAGTGCCTAAGGGAACATTAGATGTTTGGCAAGCTCATCCTACAACTGGAGCATGAAGCATTTCTGGCCAAATAAATCATTCTTAATCTTTTTTCATTTAACTTCTGGCAACTCAGTTCATCTACATCCCATTTGTGCATTTTTTAAACCTTAGCTCAGATCTTTATATTTATCCTTATTAAAATGTATGTTATTTGTCCTGCATTTATTTCATATATAGAATCCTTTTTGTCATCCAGTAACTGGCCTTCCCAGATCCATGTGATTTTATAATCCTTCTTTTTGTGACTTCATATAAGTCATTGATAAATAAAACTGCTAACCATTTCAAGGGTGGCGTTCTATGGAACTCTACTAGAGACTTTCTTTCTGTCTTTATAATAATTTATTAACCAATACCCTTGAGGTTATTTGTTCATATTCATCCAACTATACTATCATCAATGTTACTCCCGCAGCTTGTTCACACATACTCACAAAATGTCAGAATTCCTTCCCTTTCTTGTACTTTCTGTTATTTTGAGCTCTAGGTTTCTTCATGTACCCATTTAGCTAGTATTTGTAGGGACAGTGGAGTGTGAAGGTTTACAGCCTTGGAGATGACCCACTTAACTCTAGTCTCCATCGCGTACTAGCTGTGGGACCTTGAGCAAATTAATGAATTCCTCTAAGCCACAATTTCCACATCTAAATTAGAGATAACAATGGGACTCATCTCTTCAATGAGACATTTAAAGAAGTCTCATTTAAAGAAGTACATTAACCTATGTAAAAAACACTAGTTTCGGTGCCTGGCCCATGGTAGGCTCTAAAGAACTAGCAATAACCATAATTATGTTGACATTGACACAAATAAATCACCTAACTGCCAGTTTACATTCCTTTTGACATAAATATTAGCAGGGGGGTAGGAAGTGACATTTACTGAGGGCCTACATATAATGCCAGGAGTTTGCATATATTATATAATCTGACTTAATTTTCATTTGGAAAACGAAGTGAATATTCTATGCATATAATTTGTTTTCTATATAGGAAAACTGAGGTTCATAGAGATTAAATAAACAAGACAAGGCCCATGTAAATTTAAGATAAAGTATTAGTCACTCAATTGTGTCCGATTCTTCGTGACCCCATGGACTGTAGCCCACCAGGCCCTCTGTCCATGGGATTCTCCAGGCAAGAACATTAGAATGGGTTGCCATTTGCTTCTCCAGGGGATCTGCCTGACTCAGGGATTGAACCTGGGTCTCCTGCATTGCAGGCAGATTCTTTACCACCTGAGTCACTGAGGAAGCCCCCAAATTTAAGATAACAGGCCAGAATTCTAAAGGAATTCTTTCTGAACCCAAAGTCCTTCCCCCTTCCCCTCCCCCTCCCCCCTCCCCCAATTCTCTCTCCTTCCTGCTTCTCTGCATTGAGTGTTTGGCTGAAAGCAGGTTGGATGTTAATTTCTGACCAAAATCAAATGATGAAGGCCAAGATTTCTGAGGGTTTTAAATAAGATGTTTGGTATCACTTCTGGGCTGTTTTGAGCATCAGAGTATATTCTTACCATAAAGCAGCAGGGAGTAGATGAGCAGAAATTCAGCATAAAACAATAATATACTCAAAATAATTGAAAACAGGGACTCAAATAGATACTTGGATACCAATGTTCACAGCATCATTATTGACAGTGGTGAAGAGGTAGAAACAACCCACATGTTCGTCAACAGATGAACACGTAAACATGAAGAAAAAAAAAAACAACATGCAACAGAATATTACTCAGCATTAAAAAGAAATGAAATTCTAATACATGCAACAACATGGATGAGCCTTGACAACATGGTGTGTGAAATGAGCCAGTCACAAAAGGACAAAATATTGCACAATTTGACTTATATAAGGTACCTAGAGTATGCAGATTCATAGATACAATAGCAGAATGGGGAAGGAGAGGTGAGGAGTTGTTAAATGAGTTCAATGTTTCATTTGTGAACACTGAAAACACTATGATGGACAGAACGGTTGAACAATATAAATGCTTAATTCCACTGATCTGCACATTTTTAAATGGTTAAGTTTTGTGTCATATATATTTTACCATAATAAAAAACACATGTAGACAGCCAGAGAAATAGTGCAATGACACTTATTAAGTGCTAAGTCTCATCTCATTTGGGGCTTTTCCAGTGCCTCAGAGATAAAGAATCTGCTTGCAATGCAGGAGACCCAGGTTTGATCCCTGGGTTAGGAAGATCCCCTGGAGGAAGGCATGGTGACCCACTCCAGTGTTCCTGCCTAGAGAATCCCATGGACAGAAGAGCCTGGCAGGCTACAGTCCCTAGGGTAGGAAAGAGTCAGACACAGCTGAAGCAACTGAGCATACACGCACACACTCACCTCATTTAATCCTTACAGCAATTTCAAGAAGTAGGTCTTATTACTGCTCTCAATTTTGAGATGAGGACACTGAGGCAGAAATTTCTCTGGCTGTCTAAGTGTGTTTTTTATTATGGTAAAATATACACGATACAAAATTTAACTGTTTAAAAATGTACAGATTAGTGGCATTAAGCATGTACATGGTTCTACCGTCTGTCCATTTCCAGAATTTTTTCAACATTCACGACTGAAACTTTGCACTCATAAGAGATGGACTCATACTCACATAGCTGGTAAAGACTAGAGTCAGGATTTGAACCCAGTCAGTCTGAGCATCCCTGGACTGGAGCTGAGGTCTCCCAGGAGGAAGGCGTGTCCTCCTGAGCCCACACAGTCCTTGAAGTCACCACATTTCTCTGAGAGGCAGGGTTTGGAGTTTCTCTCCAGTTCTGAATGCCTTCCCAGAGCCTCATAAATAACCTAGACGTGGGAGACCCAGCTGGGGTCCGTCGTCAGGAAGGCCGTGTGGGTGAAATGCCACTTCCTTGGCTTCTGCTGGGTTTTGGCACAGAAGAACTTGGGAGGTTTCCTGATGGTGGCTGACTTTTGTTTTTAGTTTTTCTTTCATTATTCTGTTTGATATAGTTGTCGGGGAGGGAAGAAAGAATATATGTTATGATGGGACATTTTCCCCATTTGCATCTATTTTTCTTCTATTTTTTCCGATCTTTCTTCTATTTGCTGCCACCCACACACTCCCAACCATGCAGGAAGACAACTGGTGAGATTATGTTTAGAGTTAAAGGGCTCTGGTTATGCTACTACTCCTGCAGAGGAATTTGCAGATGGGAGCTGATGACAAGAAACAAATGGCAAAGCCACTCCATCAACACCCTCTTCCTTCCTTTCTTTCTCCTCATCCTCATCAGAGTTGGCTGTTCCCTCAACAGTCCTGGAGACCTGAGGCCACTGACTCTTGTCACTATTCCTGGATGTTATCACAGTCAGTTGCAATTTGTGTTGTAAGGAGCTTGTCACTCGCTATAGTGAAAGTATGCGAGTTTTTAGTTCTCAGTTTTTTTTAATGTAATATTATTTGCAACAAGTTCAAACTTACAAAAAAAATGTTGCAAGAATAGTACAAGGAGATATCCAGAACCTCCCCAGTCAAGTTACACCAAAGTCTCCAATGATGTCCTTTACAGCAAAAGAGACCCATCCGGATGTTGGGTTCTACCCAGTTGTCACATGTCTCTATTTTCCCTCAGTCTGGAGCAGTCCTTCAGTCTTTCCTTGAATCTCATGTTCTTGATCTTTTTAAAGATTATAAGGCAGTCATTTTGTAGAAATTCCCTTAACTTGCATTGGTCTGATCCTTCCTAATGTTTAGACCTAAGTTATCCATTTGGGGCAGGAAACCCCACAATTAATACTTCGTTCTTCTCATTGGCATTCTCCTCATTGGCGTGCAATGTCAGTTTGTCCCATTCATGTTGATACTATGATCACTTGATTAATATGATGCTTTCCAGTTTTCTTCACCATTGTTGTTTGGTGGCTAAATTGTGTCCAACTCTTCTGCGATTCCATGGACGATAGCCTGCCAGGCTCCTCTGTCCATGGGATTTTCTAGGCAAGAATACTAGAGTGGGTTCCCACATCCTTCTCCACGTGATCTTCCTGACCCAGTGATAGAAGCTGTGTCTCCTGCATTGGCAGGCAGATAGATTCTTTACCAGTGAGCCTTGTGGGAAGACCAATTGTTAACCAGAACGATCTTCAAATGGCAATTTCCTAATTCCATCATGCCTACATTTATTAGTTGGCATTCTCCTATAAGAATTTTATTTTTCCCCATGTTTTTCTTCATTTGTTTATTTATATCAGTGTTGACTCATGGACTTCTCTTTTATTCAGTGGGTCATGATTCATTCCTTTTATTTTCTCCTAGGGTTGGCCAGCAGGAGCCCTTTCAAGATGATCCCTCTGTCTTTGTCACCTAGTATATAATTCCTTGATTTGACTTCATTTGAAATGTACATCCTTTGACTTCATTTGAATTATACTTTCCCTGCCCCAGTCCTGGAGTCAGCCACTTCTCCAAGTTCTTTTTTGTGGAGCATGGCCTTTAGAAGTTAGGATCTGGATGTGAAGTGTGCTCACACCCAAGGTGCTACTGCTCTGAAGACCCTTCAGCTGACAGAACTCACTTGGCACCTCCTCAGGTCTCCTCTGAAATATCATCTTCAAGGGCATCCTGTCCACCCTATTTAAAAATCACAACCCCTGACACCAACCCTAGGCATGACCCATTCCTCTGATGCTTTAATGTTTCCTTCTCACTTGTCATCAGACAACACTACAAGTATTTTATATGTTTGCTTTATTATGCTCTCTACACCCTAACTTCCCCCTCCCCAAAATAAAATAAAACATTGGCTCTATGAAGGTAAACACTATGCTGGTGACCAAAGCAGACGAAAACCCTTGCTCCCATTAATGAATGTGAAGATGTATGCAAATTACCCAGGAAATAATGCTGAGGCAGAGTGTGGACAGTGGCCCTAATAGCTTAGGAAAGTCACAGCCAGGCAGGGAATGTCAGGCTGATGGCAGAGTAGGGAGGGGCGGGTAAGTGAGAGCAGAGCAGCCCACTGAGCCTGCTCCAGCCAGGGCTGTGCAGTTCAGCAGGAGGATTTGGTCCTTGTCCTCATAAGGGCAACAGGAAGTCCCTGGAGAGTTTTAAATATAGGAACGATGGTCTAATGTAGCTTATATTTTTCAAAGATCCCAGTGATTACTTAATGGAAGATAATTGTATGGGAGCAAGGTATTTAGCAGAAATATTTACGTAAGATTGTCTCAGCGACCCAAGAGGGAGACTATGGCCTAGGGTGGTGGCAGTAGAGTAATAGTAGAAGATTTAGGGAATATTTTAGAGGCTGAATCCCTAAGACCACAGGTGATGGACTAGATGTAAGGCAGAGGAAAACGTGTCAGTAATGATCCCCACGTAGAAGTTTCAAGAATAGAGAGTTGCATCTGTACCTGTCTGGCTTTAAAGCCTCTCACGGTAACAGCTTTGACATCCCCGATGGCCAGAGACAGAGACTAATGCTTTTCTGGTGAGTATTTGGATCAAGTCTTGTTTTATAAAATCTGTCCACAGTTCCCCACCTACCAGTGAGCCATACCCCTCTAATTGAAGAAGCAAGGATGTAGGCCCTCAGGACTTAAGACAGAGGCCTACCGTCCCCTTGCAGGGCTCAGCAGAGAGCTAAGCAAAGGAACCCCTGAGAAAACCCAGGAACAAGCTATCACGTTCTATTCGTCTCACCCAACACCCTCCCTTCTTTTGCTCCTGCAAAAATATTTCTCTTTGTAATTGTCTATAAAAGATTATTGTCTGCATTTTATTTAATTATTCCATATGAAGTAATTATGAGAGAATAATCAGCCAGTTCGCCAATAATAGACGTTTCATAAAAGAACACAAAAGACACTAATAAAGGCAGAGCCAGCCCTCATCGCTGTCATCATTAGTTTCTCTACGTCTTTAATTTTCACACATTTTTATTGTTTGCCTGAAATTAATTGCCCATTTCTTTCCCCAATCAGGTTTATTGCAAGTGGGCCACTTCTAGATAGTTATACGATTGGTGTGTTTCTCTGACAAATGTCCCAATAGATCTTGTCAATATTGAAATATCTCTCTAGGAGACTAGAAGGGAAAGAATCATAAACTCCCTGTGTCTTGGTAGCCTCAGGGACCTGGCAAGAATGTAGCCATACCAGGTATCCCATTCCTGCCCCCCAACTTCATTTTACACTTGAGAAATCTGAATCATTGAGAGGAGTTGGCACAGCTGTTGGTGGCAGCCCTGAGACCAGAACCTGCATCTCTTGGATGGATCTAGAATGCGGAAGCTATAACAGGATTCATCCAACCTCCTATGAAACTGAACTTTCTATCCTAGGTATAAACCATTTCAGAGGATGGCGTCTAGGGCTTCCCCTACCCCTGTGCACACTGCTAGGGAGGTTCTTCCTTCAACTCCTGGTTCCTAAAATATTCTTGTTATGAATAAGACACTTCAGTGTCACCTAACAAGGTGTATTAGTCTGCTAGTTTTCATCACAAGGTACTACAGAGTAGGGGGCTTAAACAAAAGACATTAATTTTCTTCCAGTTCTGGAGGCTAGAAGCCCAAGATCAGAGCACCAGCAGATTGGGTTTCTGTGAGGTCTCTCTCCTCAGCTTGCAGACAATCACCTCTCTCTGGGTCATCACATGGCCTTTCTTCTGAGTGAAGAAACAGAGAGAGAGACAAAGCAAGCATGTATGTTCCACTTTTGCTGTCTGTTCCTCTTCTTCTAAGGACACTGATCCTGTAGGATGAAGGCCCCATCCTTATGACCTTATTGTCTTAATTACCTCCTTGAAGGCCCCTATCTCTAATACACTCATGGGGGATTAGGGATTCAACATATGAATTTTGACTGGGGTAGGAGAGTGTGTTTAGTTGCTCAGTCATGTCTGACTCTTTACGACCCCATGAACTGTAGCCCACCAGGCTCCTCTGTCCATGGAATTTTCCAGGCAAGAATACTGGAATGATTTGCCATTTCCTTCTCCAGGAGATCTTCCCAACCCAAGGATCAAACCCATGTCTCCTACCTCTCTTGCATTGGCAAATTCTTTCACCACTGGGCCACCTGGGAAGCCCCAGGGTAGTGGGTAGGAGGACACAATTCAGTGCCTAATATAGGATAATGATTTAATCCTATCACAGAATTTTTTTTTAATTAAGCTAGTAATGATAATAATTGCTTGAAAGCAACGATGGAGCTCCACAACCAGGGCCATGGACATGTAGTGTTTCTCAAACCTTTGAAGTGGCCACCCCTGAGCTCCCTGGGCTCTTCCTTACCCCTCCTCAAGTGAGCTTCCTGGAAGGCCTGGAAGGAGGTGAGAACTGTGTGTGGAAACAGGAAGAGCTAACTGGACACTCCACCACCTTGCACGTGGCCTCAGCCTCATTCATTCCGAACTCTGGGCAGGGGCTGTGCTTTGTATGTCCCCCTTTGTACCACCAGAGTCAGAATCAGATTCTGGCCCAGAGTAACCCCTCAGTCAGAAATGAGTTCTGTGTCAGTCAGATTTGACCACCAAGCTCTACTTAAAATACTCAGTGACTCCCGGCACTGGGAGAGCAAAGGCCAGTGAGGCCTTCCATGGTCCGCCATCCTCCGGCCTCCAGCCTCAGCACTTCGTGCTTGCACTGGCCCCTTTCTCCCTGTATCTCTGTCCACACTAAGTCTCTTGCATTCTTTCAGAATATCTGTCTTCGTTCATACTTTTCCTGCTGTCTGGAAGGACCTCTCTTCATCTGGCTGGCTGACTTTGCCATCAGAAATCCCTCACCTCCTTCCAGTTTGAGAGGTTCTCCCATTTTCTGGGCTCCCACTTCTTTCTATTTGAACGTGTGTGTGTGTGTGTGTGTTAGTTGCTCAGTCGTGTCTGACTCTTTGTGACCCCATGGACTGTAGCCGGATAGGCTCCTCTGTCCGTGTGATTCTCCAGGCAAGAATACTGGAGTGGGTTGCCATTACCTTCTCCAATTGAATCCTCACTCCAGTGTTATGTCCATTAACTTGTCTGTCTCTCTCCTGTAGGTATGAGGTAATTCTTTTTTCTCTGTGTATTCTTGCTGTCTAACAAAATGCCTGATACACCAGGCATTAATTAGTCTAATGAATTGTATTAATTCTTGCATAATGTAATAATAAGACTAGATTTCTAATCCATTAACCAAAAGCCAGTACAGTACAGACATGCATAAGAAATTTTACAATATTAGGAGCTCAGGGAATTTGGCTGATCCCTGATTTTCCTTCCTTCCTTCCTCTTTTCCCTTCCTTCTTCCCAGCAGTGGGGCGGTACCTCCCTTACGGTGCTTCACACCTGCTGGAATGGGAAATTTGAAGGACAGTGAGCCTAATGCAGTAATCCCCAAACCTGCCAGAATCTTCTAGGAAACTTACAATTACACATCCCCAGGCCACACACCCCCATTGAGTCTTGCCTCTCACTCCCGAGACTCTTCTCATAAAGGCTGAGTCTCCACAATACCTCGGCGACTGCTTACAAAGCAAAACACTTACCCTCACTGAGGACAACAGCAACAGTTACTTGGCTGGCTTCAACTTTTAAAACCCTGACTTCTTTCAGCTGCTGTGAGACATAGACCCTACTACATGGCACCACTCCCCAGGATGTCTCAGTGTGATCCAGTGGCCTTCGAAAGGAGCAAATGTGAGCTCTAATCTATGGCCCTGCTTAGAGAAACTGCCACAGAAACAAATCTTACCATTTTAGTTCACATAATAAGCAATTACAATTATGAACCTCCCCACGTTGCTTGTTTAATTATTACCTAGGTCAGGTTGAAATACATTTGGTGGAAATTGAGCTGCCTTTCTTTGAGCTGAGACACAAATGCTTTAGTCTTCACTGTTAATATCATTGCTGGGGAAATCAAGCTGGCATATGTTTTCAGTAACCACCACTGAGATCATTTCTCTCTCTCTCTGGGGTAATTCTGAGAAAGAAAAGCATTCAAAATATTCTATTTGCCATCCCCTAGAACATTCATGTCATGTAGCGCCTACAATTAATGAGTGGTACTTGTGAGGATGTGAGTCATTACAGCAAAGCATTTAATTCCATTCTTCTCCAACGCACTGATTTAATCCGATCTGAGTTAAACCGGAGCTGTATCGCACCTTCCCTGAACAGAGAGAGCTCCACGAGATAGCATGGGGTGTCCGAACGACAGTGATTTCACATATGTACATAGCAGCTTCAAGGCTGGGATCTCCAAGAGTTGCTTCGCCCATGGTAATTGATGGCACCTCTAAGCGTTACATTAAACATTTAATTGAACAGTTAAATGTGGATTAATGAGGCCATTAATTAATACAGTGGGGAAGTCTGCAATTCTTATCTGTGGACCACAGAGAGGATTTCCCCATACCATATATTTTAAATTCCATCATGAAGATTCAGACTTGTGAAGCTATTGGGAGTGGGTCTGGTGGGGAGACTTACAGTAGAACTAGAAATAACATGGCTGGCAGGAAAAAGAGCCAGAATATAGAGACATGAGTTCAAAACCAGGCTCTACTACTAATAGCTGGATGACTTTGTATAAATCACTTTACGTCTCTGGGACTCAGTTTCCTTATATGAAAAATGCAGGCTGTACGACCATTATCCCCTTAGATTTATTTAATCAATGCCCTAAGTCTGTGACGGAAAAGGCAATGGCACCCCACTCCAGTACTCTTGCCTGGAAAATCCCATGGATAGAGGGGCCTGGTGGGCTGCAGTCCATGGGGTTGCTAGGAGTCGGACACAACTGAGCGACTTCACTTTTACTTTTCACTTTCATGCATTGGAGAAGGAAATGGCAACCCACTCCAGTGTTCTTGCCTGGAGAATCCCAGGGACGGGGGAGCCTGGTGGGCTGCCGTCTATGGGGTCGCACAGAGTCGGACACGACTGAAGCGACTTAGCAGCAGCAGCAGCAGTAAGTCTGTGAATTTAACCAAATATATTCTGAGTCGCCAGTTGCTCGGCTATTTACATATCTACTACTTCTGCTCGTGAAATACTTGGCTCAGAGGTCAAGCCCTTGTAGTTCAAGCCCCTACAGCTCACCAAGGGGAGGCAGAGGGCTCTGGACTTGGATTCACAGTCCCATGCTCCATCTGCAGCTAGAGGAGAGATTTCAGAAGTCAACAACTACATCCAGTTCTTCCTTCCTCATTCTTAAAATATTGATAGGAAGGTCTAGTTGTTATGAGGATTAAGATATTTTACCTGAGTACCAAGAAGCATGATGTATATGTGCGATGTTGTTTTTAGTTTTATTATCGTCAACCAGGGTCACTGACGGTTGGTTCTGGGAGTCATGTCAGGGCCTGTGGCTGCCTCTTCATCTCTACTCTCTTTCCCTTCCCCCTACCTTAATCATTCTTGAGTTTCTAATTTTCTAAATATAAATCAAACTGTTATCGAGTCTTATGATACCCATAATTTTTCACTCAACAAACAATTATTAAAACCCATGGGCAGAGGAGCCAGGTGAGCTATAGTCCATGGGCTCACAAAAGAGTCAGACATGACTTAGCAACTACGGTAGTGAAAATGAAACAGAAAGAAACTCCTAAATTTACAGATGGTGGTGTTGCCTCTTCCCAAGTTAACCCAGTCACTAAGCTTCAAAGCGAGCTTTCTTTTCATCACTTCTTTTCCAGCGGAATATTTTCAGGATCCTCCTTAGATGGAAATGAAGAAATAAAAAGATCAAAGGAAGAATTGCTTATGCTTTTTCTCCCCAAATCCTCATTAGCAATATATTCTGGAGAAATTATTTAACTTTAAGTGAATAGCATAAACTTTCATGGCCATTTGGGATGGCCTTTATGTAAATCAATGAGGCACATAATCAAAAGATTAAATTATGTTCATGCGAGTGTGCATACTAAGTTGCTTTAGTCGTGTCCGACTCTTTGAGACCCCATGGACTGTACATGCCAGGCTCCTCTGTCCATGGAATATTTCAGGCAGGAATATTGGAGTGGGTTGCCATGCTCTCCTTCAGGAGATCTTCCCAACCCAGGGATCGAACCCATGTCTCCTGTGGTTTCTGCATTGCCAGTGGTTTCTTTACCACTGAGACACCAGGGAAGCCTTAAATAATGTTCAGTAACATTTTATTACTAAATATGCATTATTTTATTACCTCGTATGACACATGGATTCTTTTTTAACCAAAATCTTTTATGTCTACTACATTGAATAACAAATATTACTAATTTATTTATTCAAAAAATATTTATCTGATACTTACTAGATGCAAGGTCCTATGCTGAAGAATATAATTACATACATAGATATATTTCTATGTATTATTTATATTGTGCATTTGATCCATATTTGCTAATTCACTTACTAGCTAAAATTTATTTGTAACTTCAAAATCAATATTCATCCTGCTTTCACAGTCATCCAAGGACATGTGCAGACTGCGTCGCCGGGCTTGCATGTTCCCAGTTGAGCTGGAAAAAAGTGATGCTCTGTCTTCTTATTTTAGCTCTTATACTACAGTAAGTGTCCTTTATTTGTGATATGCCGTGCTGTGCCATGCTAAGTCGATTCAGTCATGTCTGACTCTGCAACCCCATGAGCTGTAGCCTGCCAGGCTCCTCTGTCCATGGGACAGAGGAAGAATACTCCGGGCAAAAATATGGAGTGGGTTGCCATGCCTTCCTCCAGGGAATCTTCCAAATCCAGGGATCGAACCCACATCTCCTACAACTCCCACATTGTAGGTGGATTCTTTACTATTGAGCCACCAAGGAAGCCCTTTTTGTGATATATTTAGTGCCAAATATTTTTTACATTCTGTGCTTTTCCTTGATGATTTTGCTGTTTAAAAAAGCCCCCAACACAGCAGCGAAGTGCCGTCTAGTGTTTCTAAGTGCAGTACAACTGTGACGTGCCTAACAGGTAAACTGCAGGTTTGATAAGCTTTGTTCAGTCATGAGTGATATACTGCTATTGACCCTGAGTTCAATGTTAATGAATTAATATATATTATATATTATCTTTAAATAGAAAAACACACAAAACAAGATTATGTATTGATTAGTTGACAGAAATGTGACCAAAGACTCTCAGGAACCTAATCCTATATTTAGCCTAGAAGCAATGGCTCAGTATTCACTAATTCAGTGTTTGCAGCAGTTTTACAGAACATAACTCCCACAAATGTTGAGAATTGATTGTCTATATGTGTATGTATAATTAGGTACTGTGCATGCTAAGTTGCTTCAGTCATATCCAACTCTGCGATGCTGTGGACAGTAGCCCACCAGGCTCCTCTGCACATGGGATTCTCCAGGCAAGAATACTGGAGCAGGTTGCCATACCCTCCTTCAGGGGATCTTCCTGACCCATGGCTCAACCCTCATCTCTAACATCCCTTCCCTTGGCATAGGGTTCTTTAGCACTGGCACTACCTGTTGTTGTTCAGTCACTCAGTTGCATCCAACTCTTTGCAACCCCATGGACTCCAACATGCCAGGCTTCCCTGTCCATCACCAACTCCCAGAGCTTGCTCAAACTCGTGTCCATCAAGCTGGTGATGCCATCCAGCCATGTCATCCTCTGTCATCCCCTTCTCCTGCCTTCAATCTTTCCCAGCATCAGGGTCTTTTCAAATGAGTCAGTTCTTCACATCAGGTGGCCAAAGTACTGGAGTTTCAGCATCAGTCCTTCCAGTGAATATTCAGGACTGATTTCAATGATACCACCCAGCCATCTCATCCTCTGTCATCCCCTTCGCCTCCTGCCTTCAATCTTTCCCAGCATCAGGGTCTTTTCCAATGAGTCAGCTCTTCACATCAGGTGACCAAATACTGGAGCTTCAGTTTGAGGATCAGTCTTTCCTTGAAAGTTCAGGGTTGATTTCCTTTAGGATTGACTGGTGTGATCTCCTTGAAGTCTAAAGGACTCTCAAGAGTCTTCTCTAGCACCACAATTTGAAAGTATCAGTGCTTCAGAATTCAGCCTTCTTTATGGCCCAGCTCACACATCCATACATGACTACTGGCAAAACCATAGCTTTGACTGGATGTATCTTTGTTAGCAAAATGATGTCTCTGCTTTTTAATATGCTGTCTAGGTTTGTCTTAGCTTTTCTTCCAAGGAGCAAGTGCCTTTTACTTTCATGGCTGCAGTCACCATCTGCAGTGATTTTGGAGCCCTAGAAAATAAAGTTTGTCACTGTTTCCATTGTTTATCCATCTATTTGCCATGAGACGATGGGACCAGATACCATGATCTTCGTTTTTTTGAATGTTAAGTTTTAAGCCAGCTTTTTCACTCTCCTCTTTCGCTTTCATCAAGAGGCTCTTTAGTTCCTCTTCATTTTCTGCCATTAGGGTGGTGTCATCTGCATATCTGAGGTTATTGATACTTCTCCCAGCAATCTTGATTCCAGCTTGAGCTTCATCCAGCCCAGCATTCCACATGATGTACTCTACATATAAGTTAAATAAGCAGAGTGACGATATATAGCCTTGGCCTGGAAAGCCCCTAATTAAGTACTATACACTGACTGTACAGGAATTTATTGTTGTTCAGCCACTAAGTAATGTCTGACTCTTTGCAACCAGGAGACAGATCTATTCCTCAGGAGACAGATAATGTGGTCTGGTATTCCCATCTCTTTAAGAGTTTTTCAGTTAGTTGTGATCCTAGTCCATGGGCGGTTCAGTGGTAGATTTCTTGCCTGCCACGCAGGAGGCCTTGATTTGATCCTGGCTTATGCAGCCATAGCATCCCCTTTATTGAGCTTCCCTGGTGGCTCAGATGGCAAAGAATCTGCCTGCAATGCAGGAGACCCAGGTTTGATCATGGGGTCAGTAAGATCCCCTGGAAAAGGGAATGCCTACCCACTCCAGTTTTCTTGCCTGAGAATTCCATGTTTAAAAAAGCCTGGTAGACTACAGTCCATGGGGCTGCAAAAAGTCAGACACAGTCAAAGGCTTTAGCATAGTCAGTGAAGCAGAAGTAGATGGTTTTCTGGAATTCCCTTGCTTTTTCTTTGATCCCACGGATGTTGGCAATTTGATCTCTGGTTTCTCTGCCTTTTTATTTATTTATTTTTTAATTTTATTTAATTTTTAAACTTTACATAATTGTATTAGTTTTGCCAACTTAAATTCCAGCTTTTACATTTGAAATTTTTTAGTTCATGTACTGTTGAAGTCTAGCTTGAAAGATTTTGAGCATTACCTTGCTAGTGAGTGAAATGAGAGCAATTGTATGGGAGTTTGAACATTCTTTGGTATTGCCTTTCTACGGGATTGGAATGAAAACTGACTTTTCCCAGTCCTGTGGCCACTGCTGAGTTTTCCAAATTTGTTGATATATTGAGGTCAGCACTTTAACAGCATCATCTTTTAGCATTTTAAACAGCTCAGTTGGAATTCCATTACCCGCACTAGCTTGTTTCTAGTAATGCTTCCTAAGGCCCACTTGACTTCACACTCCAGGATGTCTGTCCCTAGGTGAGTGGCCACACCATTGTGGTTTTCTGGGTCCCTAAGACCTTTTTTGTATACTTCTGTGTATTCTTGCCACCTCTTCTTAATCTGTTCTGCTTCTCCATGTCTTGCCATTTCTGTCCTTTATTGTGCCCTTCTTGACATCAAATGTCCTCTTGACATCTCCAGTTTTCTTGAAGAGATCTCTAGTCTTTTCCATTCTGTTGTCTTCCTCTATTTCCTTGCACTGTTCACTTAAGAAGGCTTTCTTATCTCTCTCTGCTCTTCTCTGGAACTTGAATTCAGGTGGGTATATCTTTCCCATTCTCCTTTGCCTTTCAATTCTCTTCTTTTCTCAAGCTTTTGTAAGGCCTCCTCAGACAACCGCTTTGTTTTCTAGCATTTCTTTTTCTTTGGGATGGTTTTGGTCATCACCTCCTGCACAATGCTACAACCTCTGTCCCTAGTTTTCAGACACTTTGTCTACCAGATCTTTGCCTTGAGTCTATTCATCACCTCCACTGTATAATCATAAGAGATTTGATTTAGGTCATACCTGAATGGTCAAGTGGTTTTCCCTACTTTCTTCAATTTAAGCCTGAATTTTGCAATAAGGAGCTCATGAACTGAGCCACAGTCAACTCCAGGTCTTGTTTTTGCTGAGTGTATACAATGTCTTCATCTTTGGCTCCAAAGAACATAATGATTTTGTTATTGACCGTGGTGATGATCCACTGTGTAGTTTCATCTCTTGTGCTGTTGGGAGACAAGTGTGTTCTCTTGGCAAAACTCTGTTAGCCTTTGCCCTGCTTCGTTTTGTACTCCAAAGCCAAATCTGCCTGTTAACTCCAGGTATCTCTTGACTTTCTACTTTTGCATTCCAATCCCCTGTTATGAAAAGGACATATTTTTTTTTGGTGTTAGTTCTTGAAGGTCTTGTAGGTCTTCATAGAACCATTCAACTTCAGCTTCTTTGGCTTTAGTTGTTGGGGCATAAACTTGGATTACTGTGGTTTGATTTGCCTTGGAAATAAACTGAGATCATTCTGTCATTTTTGAGACTGCACTCAAATACTGCATTTCACACTCTTTTGTTGACTATATGAGGTCTACTTCATTTTCTCTAAGGGATTCTTGCCCACAGTAGTAGATATAATGGTCATCTGAATTAAATTCACCCATTCCCATCCATTTTAGTTCACTGATTTCTCAAATCAATATTCTAAAAAAACAAGCTCTTAAATTCAATGTTCACTCTTGCCATCTCCTGCCTAACCACATCCAATTTACCTTGATTCTTGGAATTAACATTCCAAGTTCCTATGCAATATTGTTCTTACAGCATTGGACTTTACTTTCATCCCCAGACACATCTGCAATGGAGCACCATTTCCTCTTTGGCGCAGCCTCTTCCTTCTTTCTGGAGCTATTTCTCTGCTCTGCCTCTGTACGGTATTGGACACTGGGGGGCTAATCTTCTGGTGTCATATCTTTTTTGTCTTTTCATACTGTTCATGGGGTTCTCGAGGCAAGAATTCTGGAGTGGTTTGCCATTCCTTTCCCCAGTGGACCTCATTTTGTCAGAACTCTCCACCATGACCCATCCATCTTAGTTGGCCCTGCATAGCATGGCTGATAACTTCACTGAGTTACTCAAGCTTGTGACCCATGCAATCATTTGTTTAGCTTTCTGTGATTGTGGTTTTCATTCTGGAAGCTGTGGGATGGTAATTCTTGTTTCTTCTGTCTACCTTCTGATAGATGAGGATGAATCTAATGCAAGCTTCTTGATGGGAGGGACTGGCTGTGGGGAAAACTGGGTCTTGCTCTTGTGGGCAGGGCCATTCTCAATAAATCTTTAATCCAATTGTCTGCTGATGAGTGGAGCTGTGTTCCCTTCTTGTTAGTGTATTTGGCCGGGGGCAACCCAGTCCTGTAGTCTACAGGCTCTATGGTAGGGCTAATACCATAGGAATTCCTCCAAGAGAAATTAAGCCAACAGACACCTCCCAGGACTCTTGCTGCCAGTGTCCCTATCCCCGTGGCAGGCCACTGCCAACACACACCTCCTTAGGAGACCCTCAAACACTCAAAGGCAAGTCTGGCTCAGTCTCCTGTGGGGTCACTGCTCCTTTCCCTTGGGTTCTGGTGCACACAAGATATTCTTTGTGCCCCCCAGAGTCTCTGTTTCCCTCAGTCCTGTGTAAGTTCTATGATCAAATTCTGCTGTCCTCCAAAGTCAGATTTCCACTCCACAGCACACATTCACCCAGGATGTATTAGGTCACAGTAACAGAGATGACAGGTCTTTGTCTCGTGATTATGTCACGGTGCTGTGGGTGGATGGGGAATGGGGGAAGACCATCAAAGAGATCTCAGCCTGGGATGGAGGATAAATGTCAGTAAAGGCTACCCAAAGGATAAGATGCATTACGTGAGAAATGAGGACCAGTTAGCTCGGAGACTTGGGTGGAAACACTGGTGCAAGGGTCCACAGCACTTATTTTGTGCAAGGTCCTGAACAGGCATCACAGGTGACACGAAGATTATTGAGTTTGTATCCTTAGAGGTCAGTTCCTCAAGAAAGCTTCTCTTGGACACATTCTTCCCTTCAGACACACATTCACTCCCAACCAAGACTAGATCTGGACCCTCTCATAGAGCTCCTTTCTCCTTCATCACACATAATTGACTAGCATCTGGCTCCCTAAATGGACTTTGTGCCCCTGAAAGCAGGGGACAGGTATTTCTGTTACTGTTGTCTTTGTTTTTCATTGTTGCATCTCCCACTGCCTTAAACCTCACATGGCACAAACTATTGAATGACTGAAATAAAATTGCAGAGTATGGTCAAGGTCTTACATCTAGGATGACAACTTTACAAGGAAGTTTTGCAAGGTCACACTATTGGAAGGGTTTTTTCCCCATAGGGAAAAATATTTTATTGTGAGGAATCACTGTACACCCATTGGTATTTTTATTCCCCATGCTTTAAGCTTTTAGTTGTTTGAATATTTGACCTGAAAATGAGTAAACTAGCAATAACTAGAAGTGAAAAGTGAGAAAACAAAAACATTTTCAGGTCCTCTAGTTTATACTTCTAAATGCAAGAATTTATACTTCTAAACGCAAATCTTTGATATTAGGATCTTGGGCCTTGTTCTCTGCTCACCTGGGCGAGGGACTCAAGTGCCTGATTTATAATCTCTTTCTTTTATATTTGAGCTGAAGGTCCATCCCCAGAGGAATTTTTTCCTTTTTCTCATACCCCTTAAGTTTCCTTGCCATGAAGACTATTCTTTGTGAATATAAGAAGCACATCTGAGTGGGACAGGAGTCACAGCATGAATCGCAGGTGATGATCAGAATCAGGATGGCCAGGATGGCCAACCCTGAGATGGTAGAACAATGCTTTGAGACTTCTAAGACAGGAGGTCTTGCCCTTCTATTTCTCATCTCTTTGTTGTAGGATTCTTAAACTCAAACGTTCATGTGGTAAGGTAGGCACCTGGAGCTGGCCAAGTGGAACCATGACAAGCCCTGTCTAAACCGATAGCTGCTACTCAGCTGCATGCCAGAATTTTAGGGCCAGTGTTGCCAAATCTTCAAAAGAAAGCAGAAATCTGGCTTTCCGTCCTCAGCTTATCAGGTTTTGTTGTTGTCATTACTATCTATCTGAAGTATCTTTTGTCAATCATTAAAGAAATAATAAAGATAAATAGAGCAGCGCGTCCATCTAAAGGAGCTTAAGGTCCAGGGGGAGAGGTAAAACTCATGCATTGTGTGATCATGATGCACACTGGTTTCTATTGTCCAATGTTGTCTACAGAGAAAGTGTGTTGGGCAGTTTTATAAGGCAATTTGGTTGAAGAGAATCCCTACAATAGAGTAACAAGAAAGTCAACTGTGTATGCCCTCAGGAAAGGAAACTTTCTGCCCATAGGGCTTCTTTGCTGAGCTTGTAGAATTGTTGAATAGCTTGTAAAATTATGTTGCCATACGTTAATAAGGTAAATGCAGGGGGTGCCTGATTTAAACCATATTCAGACAACAGTACTCTGCTAGCATTTTTCTGCTACCCTTCCTTTTTCTTTTTCCTCATCTGGACTCAGATTCAAGTCTCTGACTTTCAGTAAGACCTTCTTTCCTCTCCTTGCTTGTAAAGGAGCAATCATAATTTTAAGATAAGAGAAACATTTTTCGTTCAAAATCCCAATACTTTTACAAAACCTGACAGTTTTTTCCTCCAATATTGTCATTTGGCAAATTGATCCGAGATTCACTGTTTCTGCCAATTTTGAGCCACAGTAGTTAATTGTGGGATTTTGGAGGAGCAATTCTGGAGCCACGTCCCCCTAACTTCTCATACTTGCTGTGGGACTTGGACAAGATGCTTAACTTGGCCCCTAAGCCACAGTTTTCTCATCTATGAATAAGATAATAATAATGCCTACTTCTGTGGTTTGTGAAGATCAAATGAGATCATATATTAAATATATGGATGAAAAACCTACATTATCCTAACAGAGTATGATTAATAAAAATTATGTCTATATGTGAATCACAAGAAGGGCTCAGTTAAAGACAGTTAATATCATTATTACCAAATAGGGCCATGAGTACTTCCTGACTGTAGAGCTTTGTGAGAACATGAGACATTTTCATGCTAGAGTCCACATATTTAACCTTTTCAAATCACAAATATCACTTTTTTAATTAAAATTTTTTAAGTTAATTGCTCTACAATGTATTATAATCTGTTGTACAAAAAAGTGAATCAGCCATATCCCCTCCCTCTTTTTTCTTTTTTTTTTTTTCTTGGGGATAGTTGTCTTCCCTGTCTTGTATCCCCTCCCTCTTGAACCTCCCTCCCACCTCCCCCATCCCACCCCTCTAAGTCATCACAGAGCATCAAGCTGAGCTCTCTGTGAAAGGTGCCAGCTTTTTAAAAGGTCTGTCTTAAACCAAAAAGATTATCTTAAGTAATGGAATTTTAGACATTCTTTAAAATATGGGTGGAACAGATTTTTATAGATCAGTTGTGTACCTGCTGACTCTGAACTGAACCAGCCATGTGGCTCCCAGATACGTCTTGGACAGGATCCTCAGGCTCAGGCTTCTGTATTAGTTTATAAGTTTCCTATCTTGTTGGTCCCCGTCATCACAGACTACTGGGGAAACTTTAGTTTGACTCAGAACTGAGGCACAGAAGCAGAAGGTGTGTTTCTCTCATCATGCTCTACAATTTTATACAACCGAGCATTTCCATTGTTGCCCAAGCCAACGTGTAGTTTCTTCTACCCTATGAAGAGCCCTAATAGGTGTGCATAATCTGAGACTTGATCACATACTGAATTTTCCCATCAAAGCTCTTTAATTGAGCCATTTCCACTATTAGATGGCATAAATCAAACTTTAGTCTTATTTTAAACTAGACCATGAACAGATTAGACTTTTCTGTCCTTCTAGATAGCTTCAGAGTCAATGGCTCTCACATTTCCAAGTGTTAAAGAATTGCCACTTCAAAGGGTTCAACTCTTTCCCAATTTTTATTTAGAAAACTGATAATGGTTGAAATAAGCCACAGGGGGTCAAAGAGCCAGGTGGCCAGGGAGCTTATAGCCGAGATGAGAAATGCCTTGCTGCCTGCTGGTTTAATAGGCTGCCCTTATTTCTAATGGGGCTTGAGTGGAACTGAAATCGAGGCCGAGAAACCATATCAGAGCGATCTTAACATCGAACCACCTGACATTGGGTCTGTGGGGGATATTTCATCATTGTCTGCTTGACCTTTGGCCTCTTAGACTTACAGCCCATCATTTCTGAGATGCAGAAACTAAAAAAGCCATTTGTTCCCCATCGAATGTACCTGTTCTGATGCACTGTCAACAGCTGTTTGCATTGCTAACTGTGCCAAGGGAAAACAATTGATGCCAGCAAACTCCAATTTCTAACCACCTCTTTTATTTCTGTCACTCCTGGTGTTAATGATGACCTATATTCTCTACCATAATGATTATCTTAAAAGTCTTTTTGGCTTTGAAGAGAGCGTTTGAGTCCTAAGTGCCTGCATTGTGAAAGAATATAATATGGAGAGGTCTATTATCTTAGAATTCATTTGCCCATTTTTTTCTTTTTTTGAGGCAGCACTGTAAATTAAACCGCTTGAGTTGGCTTTGTAGGTTTCTTTTTTCTTTCCCCCCCTTTTTTTTTTTTTTTTTGCATACACAGCAAGGATAACTACACCTCAGATTTATGAGCATTGTGAACAGGTTTCCATAGCAACCACTCTGGCTGCTCTACACCAAATAACCTTGTCATGTGAGCGTTTATCACAGGAACATCAAGGACTGGATTGCACTGTACGCTCTTTGGCTAAACAGCAGGATTTTTCTGAATAATAATTGGTCGTGGCCTTTTATTCCACCAGTCAGAGTTAATCATCCCCGGAATCTGAAATTAACCATAATGCATTCAAAGCTCAGAGTGCAGCCATTCAAAAATTCCTCTTTGGAGGAAGAAAACTTTCCAATGATCTTTGCTCTTTGTTGTATATGACCATTGTTGTTATTGTTATTATCATTATTACTATTGGGAGGGCTTAACAAGAGAAGGATGAGAACTTAGGAATGTCATGTAGAATTTGTTACCATGCTTTAAGTAAAATAGGCATTTTAACTAGCCTGTTATGAGAAATACAAGATATTTTAAGCTGCCATCAAAACCAGTAGTTATTTTTTCCTCTCAAATTACAAGACATTTGATCATTTGAATGGATTTTACTAGGTTAATTTATTTTCCACAGATTCATGTTTTACTACACACTCGGAAATTCCACGTGTGCTTCAGATGTATCGTATTAGTAGGGAAATGAATGGGGTGGAAAGGATCAGTGAGCTGTCTCCGTGCCTACACAGCACGCGTGTGCATGTATGCACAGGCTCTCGTGTGCACGAACCCATAAGAAGGACCCAGAGAGAAAATAATTACATCACAGGGATAGAGCTGGCTGTCTGTCATAGGCAATTATATTAGAGCTGAGGGTGGGTGGGCTTAAAAAAATGCCAGGATTGTGGTTATTCATCAGCAGAGAGATTTTCTGATCCATGAAGAGTTGCCATGTAAAATTCTACTAGGGATAGGACCAAACTTCAGCAAATTCTCCAAACTGTGGTTTGCAGTCTTTTTAACACTCCCCATTTTTACTGACCTCTCTCTTACCCCTTCTTTTGCACTTCCCTAGTCCCAGAGTCTTCTTACTGTAGTTAATAACAATCACATCATAGGTGAAGCCTCTCCCTAAAGCCACCAGGGTGGCTAAGTCGGTAAAAAATCCGCCTGCAATGTGGGAGACCTGGGTTCAATCCCTGGGTTGGGAAGATCCCCTGGAGGAGGGCATGGCAACCCACTCCAGTATTTTGCCTGGAGAGTCCCCATGGACAGAAAAGCCTGACGGACTGCAGTCCAGGGGGTCACAAAGAATTGGACACAACTGAGCAGCTAAGCACTCCTAAAGATAGTTACCTAGAAAACTAAATATAGGCTCTCAACAGGAAAAATTTAAGAAATCAATGAAGTATGGCTTTTTGAAGAATGGATTAGAGAAGGAAGGACATTTAAAAAGTTCTTATCACAGTATACCTTCCAGATAGCCACAGACTTCATCATCTAAGACTCCCTTTTATAAGAAAGACCTGCAGGCAGTCCAATCAAATGAAGTTAATGATTGGGTTTGGAGATGAAAATTAGCTAGGTGGGCAGATTTGCGATGAAACTATGCAGGGAAATGGCACTACCCATCCCATGTCATATCTCTGTTCTTGTCTTTTTGCAATTCTCCCTTTGAAATAAATGTATTCATGGGGCAGGCAATAGACTGAGTTTTAGAAAAGCAAAAACGTAGAGTTGTAGTTGGAACACAGTAATTCATTTACTCATCAAATATATATTAAGTTCCTTGGAAATGCCAAGGACACTGCTAGCTGCTGTGTGGGAAACAACAGTGAAACCTGATTCCCACCCTCTGGGCACTTACCAGTTTGGAGGGGAGATAAAATATGAACAGAACCTGGGCAGCTGCTGCACTATTGAGTGAGAAGCCAATCTCTTGAGAGTGAGTGGCATAAAAATCTGGAGGTGCCTGCGGTTACTGGCTTTGTCGTGGGAGGCGGGCCTCCAGTGTGTGCAACTGCTGGACTCCAAGGATGTGTGGAAGGCTGGTGACTGTAATCGAATAAGACTGATGACTGGAGAGGAGGGCAAGAGTGAAAGCAAGAGGCTCAGAAGTGTCGTGTGTGTTCTGAGAAGAGTCAGCATGTGTTGGGGCTCCAGATTCACGTCCCTACGTTGTGAGTAGAAACATGAGAAGTACCTCCAGGGTAGATTTGAAGCATTTTTACCAAGGTTACTTAAGTGTCAGCTAAAGATGCTTGGACATTTATTTGGATGACATTAGAGAGTCATTCAGGTTCTTAAACAGAATATTGATTTGATCAAAGGTATAGGAGAATTTAAATGCAGCCGGTAAGGAGGAAGGGAGACATTTATCTTTTGAAAGGATAGATTTACTTCAAGTCTCTGTTCAACTAACCTTTTATTCCTCTTTTACTTCTGGGGGAAAAGAAGAGGTGATTTCGTTTTGATGGTGTCATTGAGGTGCTGTATTAGAGGTGGGCAGATGTACCTCTGGATCATTGAAAAAGCAAGAGAGTTCCAGAAAAACATCTATTTCTGCTTTATTGACTATGCCAAAGCTTTTGACTGTGTGGATCACAATAAACTGTGGAAAATTCTGAAAGAGATAGGAATACCAGACCACCTGACCTGCCTCTTGAGAAATCTATATGGAGGTCAGGAAGCAACAGTTAGAACTGGACATGGAACAACAGACTGGTTCCAAATAGGAAAAGGAGGACGTCAAGGCTGTATATTGTCACCCTGCTTATTTAACTTCTATGCAGAGTACATCATGAGAAACGCTGGGTTGGAAGAAGCACAAGCTGGAATCAAGATTGCCGGGAGAAATATCAATGACCTCAGATATGCAGATGACACCACCCTTATGGCAGAAAGTGAAGAGGAACTCAAAAGCCTGTTGATGAAAGTGAAAGAGGAAAGTGAAAAAGTTGGCTTAAAACTCAACATTCAAAAAACAAAGATCATGGCATCTGATCCCATCACTTCATGGGAAATAGATGGGGAAACAGTGGAAACAGTGTCAGACTTTATTTTTCTGGGCTCCAAAATCATTGCAGATGGTGACTGCAGCCATGAAATTAAAAGACGCTTACTCCTTGGAAGGAAAATTATGACCAACCTAGATAACATATTCAAAAGCAGAGACATTACTTTGCCAACAAAGGTACGTCTAGTCAAGGCTATGGTTTTTCCAGTAGTCATGTATGGATGTGAGAGTTGGACTGTGAAGAAAGCTGAGCACCAAAGAATTGATGCTTTTGAACTGTGATGTTGGAGAAGATTCTTGAGAGTCCCTTGGACTGCAAGGAGATCCAACCAGTCCATTCTGAAGGAGATCAGTCCTGGGTGTTCTTTGGAAGGAATGATGCTAAAGCTGAAACTCCAGTACTTTGGCCACCTCATGCAGAGTTGACTCATTGGAAAAGACTCTGATGCTTGGAGGGACTGGGGGCAGGAGGAGAAGGGGATGACAAAGGATGAGATGGCTGGATGGCATCACCGACTCGATGGACGTGAGTCTGATTGAACTCCGGGAGTTGGTGATGGACAGGGAGGCCTGGCGTGTTGCAATTCATGGGGTCGCAAAGAATCGGACACAACTGAGTGACTGATTGCGGTCTTCAATGACAGTCTTCTTGACTGGTGCAAGCTTCATATCCATGGCTTAGCAATTAGGTAGGAGAACAGTGAGCAAATGCATCAAAGACACAGCCAGAATCTTATCATTTGATGTCTCAAGTTTTAACAGGAGTTTTGTGAAGAGGAAAGAAGTGACTAATATTGTTGACCAGTGCCTAATAAGCTCTGACCAGTCTGTCAGTGAGCATTACTGCTATTAGACCCAAGAGTGCAATAGCTAGATACCAGTGAAAGGAACATGCCATGTGGAGGGAAAGTCTCCACAGACTTGTGTCTACAACCTGGGTTCATGAAGCACACCCTGACCTGGATGATCCCTGGGACTCTGCACAGCCCTCTCTGACTCTTTTGGGGGGTATGATGTGTTGTCACTGAAGTTTAAAGTATAAGAGTAAGCAACCCCCTCTCATGTCCCTTCACTCTGTCTTGCTCTTGACCATCTAACTATTGCTCACATTTGGTTTCTGATGTGGTTCTGTCCTATAAGCTGTTCAAAATGAACCTTTTTAATCCTTTTTCCTTTTTAATTTTAGAAGACCCACGAGAATACATGCAGTAGGTCCATTGTACTCTTGAAGTGGGTGTCCTGGCTATCTGTGTTCAGCATCAGGCTCTCCCTGGTTGGATGTAACAGTTCTGCTTGGGCAACTGTGTGTTATCTAAAGCTGTGTAGCAAATCTCTCCAAAATATAATGACTCAAAACAATAATAATAAGCAAATATCTATCAGTTTCCAAGGGTCCTAAATTTGGCAGCAGCTGAGCTAGATAGTTCTGGCTTAGGTTTCTCATGAAGTTTCAGTCAAATGGCAGCCAGGGCTACTGTTATCTGAAGATGTGGCTAGGGCTAGAAGATACATGTCTGAGGTGACTCACCCATGTGGCATGCTAACTGGCGTTGGCTATTGTCAGGAGCCCTCAGTTCTTCAGTCATAGGGTCTCTCCACAAGGCTGCTTGGGTGTCCTTGCAAGATGGCAGTTGGCTTCCCCCAGTGTCAGTAAGTACTAAAAGTATAAGATATTGAGCTCAAATCCCAATGGCCCAGGCTTGAAGTCACACACCACCATCTCTATATTTTCTATTGGTCTCACAAGGCAGCCTGCTTTGATGAGGCAGGAAATTATATATAAGGTGCAGACTCCAGAAGGTAAAGATCCTTGAAAGGTTCCTTGGAGGCTACTGCCCACTAAAGGGCTGTTTTTTGCACCTCACAAGTGGATGTGTAAGCTTCTAGCATTCAGAAGAGAAACTGTCCTTTTTGCTTAAAACTGGGAAAATTTTTACCTGTGCTGAAGTTGAACAGTGCTTATTTTATCTAACAAAGTCTGGAATAATGTTTGATGATGAGTCAAATTATTTGAAACATACATAAAAACAGTAAACTTTTTGTTTTAGCTTAGATTTGTAAATGTGCATTCATTTACCAATATTTTCATGAAGGGCCAATGATTTTTCTTTGAGTAAAGTCCTTCTAACTAAAGTTCTGCATCATCTTTTCCCTCCAACTATTCCCAGAAAGTATAATTTAAATAATCTAGCTTTGGTTTCTTTAAAGTAAAGCCAGAACCTAAAATATATTTTCCAAATAATGAGAATTTAGATTTCATCAAGACCTTTATGAGTTGAGCTAACCTTTTAGAGATGTTTCACCCACATAAGTTCTTTTTTTTTTTTATCAAATTCTCATTTATTGACTTTTCCAAAGCAATCCACTTGGTTTTTATCAAAGAAACAACACTCTTTGCATTCATATTTCACAGTTTTGCATAATGCTTAAATAAATTACGCACTTATAACTACAACCAGCATAAAAAGTTTTAGGAACAAACACAACTGATTTGTGGAATCACACAGTATGATCAGTAGGAGTAGAGTGCACTGGGGCCCTAGCAGTGTGCTAACCCCACAGGTTCCGCAGAATGTCCTGAAGTTCAGATGGGCAGCATTGGTTCAGTGGTTCTGTGTTAAGGCAATGTTTATGGTCAATATTTTTACTTACTTGCATTTCCTTAAAAATATTCACTGAAACGGTTAATATTTGTGCTCCCTTCTCAAAAATCAAATCTGTGTAAATAACTGAGCTGGCCATGTAGCTGATCAGATACATACAGATACTCACAGACTATCAATGAACTCGTAATGCTCTCCGTACCAAGAATGTAGAAAAGGCCTAAAGAAAGGGGAAGATGAATGCTTAAGAGTTAACTATGTTTGGCCCCATACCTTAGGCTGATCATGTGGATCAGCTTCTAATCCAAAGTTGAATATCAATACCCAGGCAGTACATCCATCAGTCCCAGTCTCAGTAGTCAAGGAGGCTTCCTAGAGGAGGAGGTCTTGGCTTTGGCCTTGAATAGGCTATGAAACATGCACCAGAAGTAGGAATGAGTGGGAATAATAAGAATGTGGAGGAATAGCAGAATAACAAAGAGAACAGGGAAAAGAGAAGCTGAAACTATCATCAGAGAAGGGAGGGCCAAAGAGGTCCAGGCATTTTGATCAACTTTTGGAAACAGGAAGCTGTAGCAGATTTCTAAGCAGAGGAATAAGTATGACTGCTGCTGCTGCTGCTAAGTCGCTTTAGTTGTGTCCAACTCTGTGCGACCCCATGGACTGCAGCTCACCAGGCTCCCCCGTCCCTGGGATCCTCCAGGCAAGAACACTGGAGTGGGTTGCCATTTCCTTCTCCAATGCATGAAAGTGAAAAGTGAAAGTGAAGACGCTCGGTCGTGTCCGACTCTTAGTGACTCCATGGACTGCAGCCTCCCAGGCTCCTCCATCCATGGGATTGTCCAGGCAACCGTACTGGAGTGGGGTGCCATTGCCTTCTCCCTAAGTATGACTAGTAAGATACTTAAGGATTACCAGACTGGCAAAATGACACTGGGTAGATTCAAGTAGGAAGAAGATGGAGCCAGGACCAGTGTGCAGGGACTGTTAGTGTAGTATGGGAATAATGTGTGAGAGGAGTCTCTCAAATGTAGAGTTTGGAGATAGAGATTTCACTTAAAAAATGTAGCTGAATCTGGGAGCCGTAAGACAGGGGAGGTGAATAGAAGAAATTAAAGTTTGAGTCTAGAGAGACAGAAGAAATTGTTGGTGCCCTGTCACAGGATAAAAATTGGGAAAGGGAGCATGAGAGAGTAAGGGAGTGATGAGTGGAGACTCCACCGGGTTGGCAGTTGGTGGGGGGCTGCTGCAGTGGTGAAGAGGGCTGGCAGAAGGCTAGAGATACGGGGGACTGGGCCCCACAGGGGAGAGGGGATGGAACCCAGGGGTAGATTTAGGAACCATCCACAATGCAGTCTTTGTGTTGCGTGTAGAAGCCCAAGAAGTGGGCAGAGTGAACCTCTGAGGGAGGTCCCGAGGACCAAGGGAAAGGGAGAAAAGGATAACGTCAAGGCCGGGACTTGGCCTAAAGCCCTGCTCCCTCCACTGGCGCAGAGCTTCTCGTGGCTCAGAAAAGGGGCTCAAGGGACTGGTCTCCAAGCACTCACAGCCTAATCTTTTAATTTCCCCATTCACCTCTTTGGGGGAGTCTCACCTCTGTTTTTCCTTTCCGGGTCTCCATTTAGACAGTAGGCATAAGACCTTGTGCAAACATGGCCTTAGTTTCAGTCTGAGTTTTATTTTACTGCTATGTGCAGACTCAGCCTGGCTCCCCAAGACTCTCATTCTGCTTTTTCTTTGCTCTCCCCTCCTAGCTTTCCTACTCATTCCATTACCTAAAACGTCTCCCTTGTTAAGCATGGGAAGCCCTCCATTAGGACCCACACTCCACTGTGTCACACATCGTTTAAATATCTTTATCACTTTCCCACTGGGAAAAACAGTAATTGATGGTATTTCCATTTATCTTCACTTTCTCTGCTCCATTTGGGAAAAAGATGACAGCTTCACATAGCTCACTATTTATTTTCCACTCATGCTCGAGTTGGATTCCAACATTGTCCTTACAGGGACCCAGATTTCCTACAATCCCATAATGTTTTATGAGCAATTTTACAATCCAGACACTGTATTATCATGTCCTTCTGAAAGGTGGTAATGTGAACTGTCAGCACACAGGAGCTGGGACAAGGTAACCTACCTCCACTTGAGATTTAGCTCATCGTTTGCCCTGAACAGAGCCCTTTGCTTGGGGGCTCTTGTGTGAAGCTGTCACTGTTGTGGGTGGGTGACCACAAATGTTTAAAAGGCTTCCTGTTCAATGACAGTGAGCACAGGCTGAGCGACTGCACCGGAACATCTTCATCAGAAGATAACGAGCATCTAGGTTATCCCACCCATTTCCCAGATGAAGAGACTGAAGCTCAGACATGGGATGTGGTCAACTAGGGACACAAAGACAAAAATGACATCGGGACTGGAGACCAAACGTTCTGACACTCAGAAAAAGTCTTAAAAAATTGCTTGGCTAGATACTTATATATGAAATCCAACATGTCGATTTAACTGTCCTAAGGAGAAACAAATCCACATATGATGGCATGCAATAATTCCAATTTGATGTGTGTTTCATGTTGAGAAAACAATGCGAGCTGCGCCCTCTTCTCCCCCAGCACCCATGCTCAAGTGCTCATTTTTGGTTTACCTTGTCAGACTGCATCATCTGACTCAAAGCTTATGGAGGTGAGGTAGAGTTTTTCCATCCCTTATTTCTTCTCTTTTGCTGCATGGGAGAGAAATAACTGGAGCAGAGTGGAGGAGCAGGCTGGGGCCATGCTCACCAACACCACTCAGGCAGGCTTCCAGGGAGACGCTTGAGATGGTTAGAGAGAGATTTATCGATTTCACGTAACAGCGTTAGTTATGAATCCCAGCTGAACCCTGGGCAGATGGGATTTTCTGTAATAAAATCCCATTGCATTGGGAAGTACAATGTTTAAAAGGCCTGAGGTGACATGTAGTAAAAAGAACATGGCTTGGACCCAGGCTCTGGTTCTAATCTTTGGCACTGCGCAGCCGTGTGAACTTTCTGAGTCTTCATGTTCTCATGTGTAAGATAAGGGGGTTGGTTTCATAGACTCAGAGACCCTGTCCAGCTGGAACGTTCTGGGATTCTATGGAGACCTTGCATCTGGAAGATGGTGAGCAATGATGCTAAGAACACAGGCCGGAAGGGGAACGCACAGGAAGGGCTAATGGGAAACACATGGTGTAGATGACAAGCGGCAGGAAGAAAGCGGCTCCCCGTAAAGGCTGCACTTCTCCAGGGGCGAACTGTTTCCAAAATTGCAGCTGAGCGAGGCATGAAGAGTTGGACACCCATAACTTTTTCATAGCTCATCAGAGAAGAGCAACTTGTAATCATCTTGGTGGACATTCAAAAGCACCCTGTGAAGTAAACAGGTTCTATTATCGTGTATTTACTTATGAGATAGCTGAGGTCCAAGAAGGCACAAGACTTCCCAAGATTTATTGTTTATAGGCAGAGTTAGGCCGGACCCAAAGTTTCCTGCGTTCTACTCACACGCCTTTTCCAATTCAGTTTGCTATAGCAACTGTTTGTATTTCTACAGAACTTTTTACTTTTAAAGTGTTTTGAAAAACCATTACCTCATTTTTATCCCACAGAGACCCTGGGGATGCTAGGGGCTATTTCTCCTGCTTTAGAGATGAGGAAACTTAAGCCCAGGTAAACTAAATGTTTTTCCCTGAGTTTTCTATTCACTTGAAAAACACCCATTGAACACCCATGATCAAATAAGTGCATACCAGCCATGACTGTTTAATGGCAAGGTCAACTGTGTTGTCACAGTATCTTGACCATACTCCCAGTGCTCTTTAGCAGCTGCAATTTTTAATGTGAAAATAAAAATTCTCAAAAGAAGCTTCCCAATACAGCAAGGACAAAATTGCTCTGCAATGGTAATATCCTATCCAAATGCTGGTACTGCCCACTCTTATTTTAGGATGGTCTTCCAGTCTCAGAGTTAATGACTTAAGAGAAACATAATAACTAATAGAGACATAAAGGGCAATAATAACAGCTGATGAGGACATCAAGCCCAGGTTTCAACTTTGATTTGAAATTGGCAAAGCCAAGTATCGGTGCATTCCTACCTCCCAGTACCATTTCCTCTCTACCTTCTCAGCACCAGGATTCCATGGCGTCCTCTGCCCTAGAAATGTACCCTTGGTTCAGCCCCTGCTAATCCCCACTGATGGATGCTGGTGTATCAATGGAATAAGCAGTCCCAAGAATAGAGGTTGGATGGCCAGCCCTTAGAGTTGCTTGGGAAAAGATGGCTACTCTGGAAGAGGACAGAGACTATCTGCCTTTAAGAACATACAAAATATGGTCACTGGAAGTACTGTAACTACTTCCTAATGACAAGGCCTTTCCTGGAATTTGGTCCTTCAGTCATGCATCCAAATATATTAGTAAGGGATTCAAAACTTTCTAGTTGATTAACATTGTATCAACCTTCTATAGATCCTACAGATCCACCTAATTTCCACATTTCCTTTCAATATTTTTCTGTACTTAGGTAACACAGTTCTGGTATATTCTTCCTTTAAAGCTGCAGGGAAGGGATGGATTTTATTTGTCTGGAAGCTGGGTGCTATCCCTCCATTTTGCACCCATCATCACCCAGGATGCTCCCTCAACCTCTGGAGATGGAGGTGACTTTATCCTGAGATATCCACATCTCCTCATGTCGTCCTCTGGATTAAGAGAAAGAAAGTGCCTGGGCACAAAAAGCCTGTCCGTCTCAGGGGAAGTGAGTCAACCCAGCTCTCCTGTCCCCTCTCACCTCCCCTCTTCCTTCCACGTCCAGTGCTTCTTGCCTTTGGCATCACCTCCCTTCTGACTCTCCTATCCAGCAGCATTTCAGCGGTCAAGACCCAGATCAAGTCTCACCCCTCCTCGGACGCCTTGCAGACCATCCGTGCCCCTTGGAGTGCTCCCTTTCCTGGGCTACCACGGCCAAACTTTCTGTTCTTCAGTGAGTGCCATTCATCACTACTATCCTTGAATTCCTCACTGACTTGTCAAGTGTGCCATCTTGACTTTTAAACTGGAGTGTAGGCTCCCCGAAGGCAGAAGGGATGCTTCCTTCACCCTATTCCTCACTGTGGTTTACGTTAGATAGTCACATAGAATAATTTAGCTGTCTTATTTAAAAACTGACTTCCATGCGGGTTACCTCCTCACTTTAGCCCTGACAACACAAAGCAGAGATAAAACATACATATATCAATATATAATATATCTATACTACAGTGGAATAATGGCCCTTGAACAAGATTGGACTTTTTCTAAGGGAAGCGGCAGCGTGGTCCCAGAGTCCTGGCTCTGGCCCAGGGAACTAGCATTGGTCACACACGCCTGTGTGAGCAAGCCCCTTCTTTGCTGATTCTGGGCCATCCATCACAACAGCAGGAAATCTATCCATCTGTTATCCTCCCTTGGGGAGTGAGTGCATTGCAACCATCTCCTTCCACCTCTTACGAGGCCAAATTTATTCATTCTTTCTTCAACACGGAGTTGAGGAAATATTAGTATTGGCGGACTTAAGACTCTGGGTCATTTTACTGAGTTAACAGTGGACAGAGTCATTCTAAAATACCTACTGAGAGACGTAAGTAGCATGGAAATGGACACTCTATCCCCTTTCACTGGAAGATTGTGGGAATAATTCTTTATATTTGTCATGGGGGAAACCAGACCCCTGGTCTGACATTCATTTAATTTTTCTCCACGGTAAAAGCTTTTGACTTCTCCTATTAGTGGAATTAGGAAAAACAGCCCTGGCCTGGAAATCAGAAGGCCTGGCTTCTCACCCTGGCTGCATGCCCAAGACCTGGCTCTTTCCATGGGACCACACCACTCGCGCACCTGCCTGTCACTTACTACCAGGAGATGGGTTCATTTGGGTGGCATGTTTTCTTTGAAGGCCACCCAGAAGTTCCGGCTGAGGCTCATGCTTTCTTCTTAGAAATTATTGGCAGCAGGGAGACCTACCTCTGAAATACATGGTGTATATATAGAAAGGTGTCAAAATGGAATGTGGAGGGTCTAGGGGCTGAGTATTCTCCCACCTCATCCGCATGTGGCCAGGAAAGCCCCGTAAGTCCCTGTGTTGCTCTATCCATAAGATGGAAATAATAATGCAGCTAACCCTTATCCAAGGATTTCTACCAGGGCTCTTCCGAGAATTACATGGGATTAGAAATATGACTATATTTTAGAAGCAAAATGACTTGGAGAAACAGATGGTTGTCAGAACATCTATGTGTGTGTTGCCAAGAGAACAGTCCAGGCAGGAAAACTGGTGTCTGATTCTAGATTATCGGCTATCCATGGAATCTTAGGGAAGTCCCAAGATCTCTCTGGGCCTCATTTTCCTCATCTGTCAAATGGGATTTAAATAATTGCCCTAGCTTTCACATACGATTGCAGTGAAGATCTGGAATGATATGAATGAATGAGCACTGACAAGTATACAGCAGCATACTCAGGAAAAAGTTCACCCTTTTTTAGCAAGTCTATCTGAATTGAAGTCCATTCAGTCCATTGAAGAAACCCACCCTCCTAAGAGGGACTCCAGGAAGGAGGGATTATATGTAAATCACTCAGTTACTGCACCTGCATTACCTCTAGAAGATGTGTCAATTCAACACAAGAAACACTCGACCGAGAATTAAAGTTGGAAGGTAGACATTTACAAGGAAAACTTACACACAGCCAGTTCCTTGGGATAGCATGTATCTTAGCAGTATTATATCCAATTCAAATAAAACAACACTTTTCAAGGGCACAGTGTCACTTCTTCGGATTGTTGGATAGAAATGATCCATGTTTAAGAAGCTATAAAACGGCAACCATACACCATAACTCTAAAATAAAAAACCAGCTTTGCAGAATTGTTAGAAATTGTACACTATATTGGAAGTGTGGAGAAAAGATGGTGCTAACATGATTATAAAGCAGAAAATAGCACTAACTGTAGGCGCCACATTCTCGCAGGAAAGAAAAATCCCTGAGGGCTGGAGAAGGAGCTTTCCCTATAGGCTGGAGGTTATGGGTGTCCCAGGGCACCTACCACCTAAGCTGGTCCTGAACCATGAATATAATTTTAAAGGCAGAGGTTTTCCAAGATGACACGGTGAGTATGGGTAGGCAGGTGAGCAAAAGGGAATAGCAGATTTGATGACAAAATGGACCAATCCCTGAGCTTGCATTTACAAAAGACTTACTGCCCCAAGACCAAAGAAGAAAAGGTAAGCAAAACTCCCACTTGGGTTGTATTTAATAAATAAGACATATAGCAATTCAGCTTCTCTTAATTCATTCAGGATGATAACTGGTGGTTCCTGATGAATACTGGTTCATCACTGGCCATGAACAAGTGATGAGTGGTGGTCCTTGATGAGCTTCCCCAATTTGTCTCTGACTGTTGGTTCTTGATTTGGGGGGAAAGATGGATATCTGTTGCTTTCATGGGAGGAATCTATGCTCTTTTCCCATAAGCACTGATGCTACCCTCTCACAAGTGCCTGATGAGAGAAGGATGCATCACTGGACAGGGACAAGAGAAAAAGTCCAGTGACCAAAGGCAAAATTTACTCTTTTGCATATGTGGAGAAACACTGGCCCTCCAGATGTAATGGAGGACAAGGAAAACAAGGACAAAGATGTTAGAGTTCTCAGTTTTTTGACATGAAAGGATGTTCACAATATATCATTAAAAATTATCTTATAAAACAAGGAAGTAAGTTTCCACTTTTTTGCAAAAAAGAAAAATGCTTATGGGATGAATAAGTATAATTACATTCTAAAGAATAAATCCATCAGATCAGGAGTCTGCGGGAAGCCCACACTCTTATTAAGAGCCTGCCTATGATGACAAGCTAGCCAGGGCCAGGCATTGCAAGCCACTGTGCAGTGTGGCTTGAGAGGCACGGACCTAGCTGAGCAGAAGCATGCTGGAGGACTTGGAGAGGACCATGTAGCACTGGGAAAGCCTGGAGGGGAGGAAGGAAACCTAGCCACCACTCTCTTTCCTCTTGTCAAATTTCTGTGATATGAGCAGCCAGGAGCTCGAAAATATGGTCTAGAGCTGACGGTCTGCCAGTCATCCACCCCTCAGTGCCCAGGACTGGGCTTTGCAAGGAGCCTGGATAATCAGTGTGAGGTGACAACTTACTCAATAAGGTGAAGGAAATAGGAAGTACGATGCTGGGGAAAGGAAAAAACAAACTGCCTTGGGGAAGGCTCTTGGCCCTTGGGGTTCTTGTCCCCCCAATAGAATCTCTTTCGTTAGGTCACTTGACAGTGGAAGACAATACAATGCTGACAAATGAGCCCATATAACCCCTGGTTTACGCTGTCTTTAAAGAGGGAAATGGAAACTGCACACAAGCGTCACTGCTGAATATCATTCCCCCAGCAAGACAATGCCTCGTTTGAGTATTTGTTCTTAGTCACTATTTGTTTTTATTCTGAGCAGTCATTAACCTCCTACTATGTCTCCATCTTTTATAATAAAAATAGCAGTGTTAAAAGGGATAACAATACTCCCCTCCCTGCGCCCTCCCCAGGCAGTGCTCTGCAAGGCAAGAGAGGAATAAAAATGACAGATGCTCCTGTGCCAAATGATAAAGCCACAGGGGCAGGCGGGACCCGGTGATGGTTTAAAAGAAGCTTCTGGAGTAGCTTTCTGGAAATGGTTGTTATGAAACCCTCCTCCAGAGAAAGTAGGTAGAAGAATGAAGGTTGATTAGCTATCAAGTGGCCCCAAACAGTCCCTGATTAGACCCTCACTCAAGGTACACAGACTTTTGCAACCCAGGGAGTCAGCTGGGGACATGGATCCTCGCCCTGAGGTCTGACTCTGTGTTGGAAAATAGCCTATGTGACCCAGGGGAGGCAGAGCCCGGGGGGATCACCAGCTCTAGTTTCTCTGCCATGCCCCCAACACCCACACCCTGACATTTGATCCTGGATTTGTCTTTGTGAATCAACTTCAATGTGATCTGCCCACTGTTTCCTGCAAAGGCCTGGATTGCATCTCCCCGCATTTTAATCTCCCCAGGACAGGGTCCTGTGGACCCCAGGGAGAGCCTAGTAGAAGGTGTCTGCGGTATCTGATGGCATAAAAACAAGGCCTCTGTCACCAAACATCCACTGCATTCCCTTGAACCACCAAATCCAACATGAGGGGCACGAGTTTGTCTGGGATTCTGAGTCCCTTACATTAGCCAGTCAGTCCCTTCCACGCCCTCCCCAGAGGCTCTCATTTGTCACCGCGGCTGATTTTCTAACCCATCCTTTCTCTCTCCTCTGGAGATGTGCTGCATCAACTTTTCTCATTTACCTCTTCAAAATAAATCTTTACCTCCCCTGAACTGTATCCTTCTCAATATGGATGAGATAAACATGGGCTTGAGTCCTGACTTCAACACTTAGCAGCTAAGGGGCTACAGACAGGATCTTTAACCTACTCAAGCCGTGGTTTGTTTCCCCACGTGTTCAGTGCCCCCTCACAGGCTGATGTGTGAGAGTTAAGCAAGAGCATGCAATAGATAGTATGTTATAATGAATGAAGTTGTATTATTGATATAGTTAGCCAAAAAGGACTATTTGCTGCCTTTCCTTGAATGTAAAAGCCCAACTGCGTATGTCCGTGCTTTCGTCTCCACTGTCCCCTTCTCTTCGTAGGCCTTCTTCTATGATGAATATAAAAACTTCAGTCATTTTTAAGTGTCATCTCTAGTGCATATAACTTGCTCTGATTCTCCATACAGACACGCCTGCCTCAGAGCAGGACACTCTCTACTGTTCTTATGGGGCTGACACTTCTCTACCTTGTATCTGCTACTGGTTAAAAGAATTTGGAAGCCTGGGAATATGCAGCATCCAGCCCTGATATGTTTTATTGAGTTATGGGGTTTAAAAGAGGTTTGCTTTGATCTGATGCAAACCAAGAGGATGTGTATGGGGTTTAAGGTCACAGTACCTTCAAACTCTGGGGTATAATGATACCAAGGTTATGGAAAGGGCACGGACTTCCTGAGTGGGGGTGGATGAGGACCATAGTGTAAAAAGAAAGGTATAGCTTTTCCTCCTTTGAGACAGGAAGATGGATGGGACAGTTGTCAGTCTGGCCAACTTCTCACTGCCTTCTGTTCACCCCATGCCCATTCCTCAACACCAGATGGTCCACTCCACCTAACCAATTCTCATCTCCATCTCTGAGGGACCTTCCTGGGTACCAGGAAACATTCCTTCACTCCCTTACTCCTTTCATCTTCAACTCACAGGTGATCTCATAGTTTGAACCTCCCCCGTTAATTTTGGAGGCTGTCCTGTAGAGTTCTCTCTCTGAAGTGTGAGCCCTCTGGGACAGCCACCTTGTCTTCATCTCTTTCACTTGGTTTCTGGCCAGCCAAGGGTAGATCTTTAGGAAGTGTTTATTCCAACACTGATGGACTGAGAGCCCCTCTTACAAAAGGAGGTTTTGCTCAAAATGGAGAGACTTTTCAATCTAAAGAGAGTCTGAGAAGTTAACGGTGAACAAGTAAAGGAAAAGTTGTAAGATCTATTTTATCAATTTATTTCATGGACTAAAAAGGCTTAGAGTTTGAGTCATTTGAATCTGAAAATTTTTGTTGTTTATAAAATTTTAAATAAGTTTAATCCTTTGAACTGTCTCATATGTAGTAGCAATAGTGGAAATCTGGTATTTCTTGGATAAGGTTAGGAGCAAGGAAAACCCACAAGCCAGGGTGGACCTACAAATTGCTGCATGGTTAGTGGGTTTACTAACTGGCAGCCTGGAGGCAATCTATTTTATTAAGAGATTGAAAAATAGTTTAAAAAACCAGCATGTGAAGATTTCAATCAGAAATAGATGGGCACTTTTTAAACTGCAATTGGTTTCTAAAGAATGGGCAAGATAAGAATTGATAGAGGTGAATAGCTATCAAAATGTAGGGTGGAAAAAAAGGAGCAAATTGCCACCTACTTGAAGTGAATAGCTCTTGTAATGTAATGGGTTTTAAACTTTAAAATTGTTTTGTACTATGACATACATAACAGTGAAAGTCTGGATTGAGAGTGTTTATTGGTTTTTTCCAATGGAAGATTGCCTGTTTGGTATTTGAATAATAATCTCCATATAAAAATATGGTAATGTAATTATGCTAACTAGTATTTTCTATAATTCAAGACTCTGTTTATAATAATATATCATATTTTGCAGTCAGGTAGGAATCCATTTGTCCCCTCCACCTGGGCCCAGAGATAGGAAGAGGAACTTTAATATATAGATCTCTGCAATCTGGTCCTCTCTGGAGTTAACGTTTCCTGGAAGGTGATATAATAAATCTTACCAGAAATACCTTCATTTACCACATGCCGCCAAGCAGAGATGAAGCTGATTCTTTGAAATTTTTCAGATAAACTTGCTTTGACCAAACACACAGATGGAAACAAGCTAGTGTGAGGATATTAGCCAACCTCAAAAACAAAGAAAGTAAGGGAGTGTTTTAAATTACTTTGGAGAAAACAAATAGAATAGACCAATTACATCTGTTATTACACAGTGCATTACTGAGAAATTTATATGCGAAAAATGAGTATGTCAACAGCTTGTATTATTGTTTCACCCACATAAGAAAAAAACAAACTGTGAAGTATGGATGAGTCTGTACTCAATGAGTCCTCTTTCAGGCTGGTGTTTTACTAAGACAATTTTTACAAAGCTAGTCCATTGTTCTTATCTCTTTTTACTGAGAGTGGGAGTGCTCAGTTGCATCTGACTCTTTGTGACACTATGGACTGTAGCCTGCCAGGCTCCTCTGTCCATGGGACTGTCCAGGCAAAAATACTGGAGTAATAACCATTTCCTCCTACAGACGGGATCTTCCTGACCGAGGGATTGAACCCAGGTCTCCTGCATTGCAGGTGGATTCTTTACCACCGTGCCTCCTGGGAAGCCTTCTTTATACTGAGAATAGAAGCAATACTGGAGCCTCTGGACTAGAGTGAACCCTGCAAATACCAGTTCATGGAGTAGTAGCAATCCATTGGGTGGTGCCTAGTGGCTTGCCCCAATATTCTATATCAACTCTGCTCAGGTCAACAGCCTTAGTAACTAGGATGAGGATGCAGAGAGCTACAGTTTAAGTGAAAGTGGTAAATATATTGGGAGGTGTGTTGCCATCCCAACTGGTCTCCATGACTAGTCCAGTGGGCCAGATTTACCTATTAAAATTTATAAGGCTAAATATAAATTACTCTATATAGGTTTCTCAAAAACTCACAACCAAAAAAGCACATCAAAGGGAAAACAGCAGCATATGAGGCGCCAAAAAAGCTTAAAAAGTATTCAGTTCAGTTCACTCACTCAGCTGTGTCCGACTCTTTGCAACCCCATGAACTGCAGCATGCCACGTCGCCCTGTCTATCACCAACTCCCGGAGTTCACCTAAACTCATATCCATTGAGTCAGTGATGCCATCCAACCATCTCATCCTCTGTCATCCCCTTCTCCTCCTGCCCTCAATCTTTCCCAGCATCAGGGTCTTTTCAAATGAGCCAGTTCTTCGCATTGTATTCGCCAAAGTATTGGAGTTTCAGCTTCAACATCAGTCTTTCCAATGAACACCCATGACTGATCTCCTTTAGGATGGACTGGTTGGATCTCCTTGCAATCCAAGGGACTCTCAAGAGTCTTCTCCAACACCATAGTTCAAAAGCATCAATTCATCTGCACTCAGCTTTCTTTATAGTCCAACTCTCACATCCATACAAGACTACTGGAAAAACCATAGCCTTGACTAGACAGAACTTTGTTGACAAAGTAATGTCTCTACTTTTTAATATGCTGTCTAGGTTGGTCATAACTTTCCTTCCAAGGAGTAGGCATCTTTTAATTTCATGGCTGCAATCACCATATGCAGTGATTTTTAGAGCCCAAAAGAATAAAGTAAGCCACTGTTTCCACTCTTTCCCCATCTATTTGCCACGAAGTGATGGGACTGGATGCCGTGATCTTAGTTTTCTGAATGTTGAGCTGTAAGCCCACTTTTTCACTCTCCTCTTTCACTTTCATCAAGAGGCCCTTTAGTTTTTCTTTACTTTCTGCCATAAGGGTGGTGTCATCTGCATATCTGAGGTTATTGATATTTCTCCCGACAATCTTGATTCCAGCTTGTGCTTCTTCCAGCCCAGTATTTCTCATGATATACTCTGCGCATAAGTTAAATAAGCAGAGTGACAATGTACAGCCTTGACGTACTCCTTTTCTTATTTGGCATTGAGGCTCTATTAATAGAAATACCATGCCCAGAGAAAGGGAGGTGATTGCCCCTCTGAACATAATACACTTAGAGTTTTGTGTTACATTTTAGGGCACCATCTTTTAATAAAGAATTTAATAAATTGAAATAAAATGCTGAGCATGGTGAAGGAGAAATGGTTGAAGGAAAGAAGGCTGTTAATTTTGGAAAAAAGCAGCTTGTTTGGGACAATCAGATAAATGAGAAAATGGACTTATTTCTGGTGTCTCCAGAGAGTAGATAGGACTTCCCTGGTGGCTGAGATGGTAAACAATCTGCCTGCAATGCAGGAGACCTGAGTTCAATCCCTGGGTCAGGAAGATCCCCTGGAGGAGGAAATGGCAACCCACTCCAGCATTCTTGCCTGGAGAATCCCATGGATAGAGGAGCTTGGCAGGCTACAGTCCATGGGGTCGCTAAGAGTCAGACATGACTGAGCGACTGACACTTTTACTTCCAGAGAGTAGATACAGTTCCTACAGCAGCGTGGATCTGCCTAGACAAGCTTCTCTGTCATCTAATGACCCTCCAGCCCTTTGTATCCAGTTGTACTGGTCCTGACAATATCTCTACAGAGGAAATAGCAAGGGACAGCAACCATGGCGAGAGATGGGAAAGAGGGGAATTTGGGGGGAAATCAAACAATGTTATAGGTCAATCTTTATAGGAATCAAGACAAAACTTTTCCACACATTCTTCACGCCCTTTCCCTCCATCACTCTTTTCTTCTCTCTCCTCTTCTTAGAGTTTCCTCCTACAAATTTTAATTTATGTATAGGAGCCTCAGATATAACAAACCAAGCAGAATTATGTTGATTCAAACCTCTTGCAGCATCCTGGTTACCTTTCTATGCAATCACAGTGACAGGTGATTTGAGATAATGATAAATCCATGCATTTAAAGCCTTGATTGCCTGAATAAATAGGTTGGATAGCTTCAATAATTGGATAATTAAAGCAAAAATGGAGATGCCAGTGGGGCCAGAAGCTGAGAAAATGAGAGTGGCTGGAGATTTCATTTTGGAAAATTCAAAACCCAAAGCTATAATAGAAGAGCAGGTAAAATCAAAAGGCATATTCATTCACAGGAAAAAAAAAAAAAAGATGCAAAAGAGGAGGGGCTTGATTTAAACCAGAAATGCAAATGGTATGGAAAGATACACTTGAACTTCTTTGCATATTTTCTCCCAAAGAAAGTTGATCCCTTTCTCAGGGGCTCAAGATTCCAGAGTGAGCCAGGGAGGAGACCACAGAGGGTGGAGTCCTCTTGAATAAGTTCTTCCCACTACCAGGCCACTCCTGCCCTCTCTGTGTTTGGGCTCACACAAGCACACACACGCATGCATACACACACACACACCTCTTCTTTGCCCACTGTCTTCTTCTTTTCCATTTCCCACACATTCTTACTACCCCTTAAGTATGGTCCTTGAGAACTATAGTTAGACTCCAGTCTGTAAAAAAATAAAAGCCACCAGAGAGGGCACCCACGAAGACAAAGTTGATGCCATCAGACCCTAAAGGAGCAGAAAGGAAAGCAAGGCCATAGGGTTGGCTTCGTGTTGTTTTCCAGACAGTGAAAACCTGTTTCACAGGGACAGACTTGTTCATCCAGGACCCCAGTGCCAGCAGGAAAGGTAGGTGGTTTCCTCCTCCTGCTGAGAGTCAAGTGTGCTTGCCCAAGGAGCCAGGCAAGCCCGCCCTCACCCACCAAACGCTGAGAGGGTGCTCACCCCATTCAAGGCTCTCTGGGAGCTGCCGCCTCTGCCCCAGCCCTCAGCCTCCCCTTCTCCCGGGGCCCCGTCTGTCTTTTCCCTGGGCACACCAGCTTGCTCTAGTAGTACTGGTAGTTGCTCAGTCGAGTCCGACTCTTTTCGACCCCCCGGGCTGTAGCCCGCCAGGCTCCTCTGTCCATGGGATTCTCCAGGCAAGAACACTGGAGTGGATTGCCATTCCCTTCACCAGAGGATCTTCCCGACCCAGGAATCAAACCCAGGTCTCCTGCATTGCAAGCAGATTCTTTACTGTCTGTGCTACTGCAGGTGACCAATGCTCCCCACCCTGCCATCTTCACCAGCTGCAGCCTTGGGGTTGCCTCTGTGTGCTAAGTGCTCACTAGTCACCATCGTACTGTCCTAAGTACATCATCAATAGTTCAGCCCTCAAAATCGCCCATTGTTTCCCATTTTATTGATGAGGAATTTGAGACTCGATAAGGATAATTAGCCTCTTAGCAGATAAGGAGTTCTTCCAGAAGGAGAATTCACACTCATGCTTTTAATGTATGTATTCTCCACTGCCTGCCAGTGGCCTGGGAATCTCAGGTTATAAATACCTTCACACTTTTGACCTCTTATAGCTCTTCTACTTTCAGTCATACATCCAACAAAGCATTTAGTAGGCTCTTACTATATATATGAGAGACTCTGCTGGGCACTGAAACTACAGAAGCGAATGGTGTCCTCAGGACATGGTGAGACAAAAATAAAGAGTAAGTATGCATGTGTACTACATCACTTCAGTCATGCCTGACTCTGCAACCATATGGACTGTAGCCCTCCAGGCTCCTCTGTCCATGGGGTTCTCCAGGCAAGAATACTGGAGTCGGTTGCTGTTTTCTCCTCCAGGGGATCTTCCCGATCCAGAGACTGAACCCCCATTCTTATGTCTCCTGCATTGCCAGGCGGGTTCTTTACCACTAGCACCACTTGGGAAGCCTGGAAGAGTAAGCATAACATAGGAAGCCCTCTGCCTGGGGTAGCTTCTCGACGCATATCTGATTAAATAGAATCGCTTGAATTAAACCCCCAAAGTCATTCCCCTGAGAGTAGGCAGCAAATCAGCATTTCTCTGGACGACTGACGAGGCAGGTCAAGGAGAGTGGGGGCAGTAAGTAGGGTGGGGTGGGGGTCCCTTCTATTACTACTATGATTCTACTGCTACTACTTCTATTACTACTAGTACTTCTATTACCACAAGCCTGCCTAAAACACACAAAGAAATATTCTTGACCCCACAGCCAAGAGAATGTACTTCCTGCTATCTGTATCTACACAGAAAAACTAGCTTGACAAAGTTCAGTTCCAAGTCTAAAGAAAGGCTCCGTATGTGTGTGCATGTGTGTTCGTGCATGTGTGTGTTCATGCGTGTGTGTGTGCTAAGATAAAGATTTTTGTATAAGACCTAGCTGGTTTAAGATGATTTATAATAGTCAAAGCAACTGTTTAAAGCAAACCCACCCTGCTGGAGGCTAAACAATACCATTTCCACTCAAACAAGCTATTGATGGGATTCCTCAGATTAGAAACTAAGAGCAAAAATACCTTAGTGATCTAGCAAGAAAGTTAAATTGAAGGTTCATATCTGTCATATGATAGAAAATAGGGCAGGAAGACAAACTTCTGGTGCCTAGAAGGCAATGTAGAGCCACCAAAGTTACCTGGCTGAGAATTTGGCATGAAATTATGAGGGATACATATGCTGTTCATTATTATTATTATTATTATTATTACATGTACACCACATGGGGCACTTTCTGTACAACATCACCTTTAATTTTCCCAATGACCCTGTGTAACTCCAATGTTAGGTGAACCCTCTAGCATCTCAAGACCCAGGGAAGACATTGAAGACCTGGCTTGAAATGGCAAAGGTGCCCATTTACCTTGACCAGTTCTACCATGTCATTAACTTGAATTAGAATAAGGGATTGGCTGTTTAGCAAAATGTTCAGTAAAGAAACTGAAATGAAGAAACGACTAATTTTTCATGCTATCTGTATTTTCTGTAATTTGTAGGGGGAGGGATTCTGTTTGATAAAATGTCAGTGAGGAACACTTCCTGGAGCATCTGTAGTGTACTTCACACCGTGCTGGGATGCAGTGATGAACATGGTCAGCCTGGTCCTTACTCCTCTGATGCTTAGAAAACGAGATGCTAATGAAATCACTACACAGAATCAGCTAAATCATTATGGGGTGGTCTCCACTCCTCAGTGCTAAGGAGAAACACAGAAAAGAGTTGTTTCTGCTCTTGGTGTAGAGTCTTAAAGACGGCGGCAGTATATCCACACTAGCACGTGTTGGGATGGGCGAGGCACGGGGAATTGCAGAATGCAGGATACTGAAAGAGCAGAGCCCACTCCAGCAAGAGCAGTGGCAGCTGCTCGCCTCGACCTGGCCAGTCTCCCCCAGGCTCTGCCGGGTGCAGAGAGGGCCTTGGAGACTCTGTGCTTTGTTCTCCAAAGCCAGACAGCTCCCTTACAAGGGAGTAATTCAGCTCTGCAAGGCCAGCCTCAGTGCCCAGCAACTGGTTTAACTGAATGTTTCCCTTCTCAATGAATTGCTTTGGCATTATTTAAGCCCAGTCATAATATTGTGGTTCACAGGAAGCTAAAAAGTGACCTTTGTAAGTTGATCAAATCATAAAACTAATGAAAATGGATGGCTGGGGCTTCCAAAGGGGCCTGCAGACAGGCCTCCTCTAGGCGGCTCTGCCCAAGCTCCTTTTCAGGCAAACACTGCTTTTTAAAAATGTGTGTTTTTTTAAGTGTTTCTTTTCCTCCTGTCAGCCATGAATTCATGCCAGCCTGGACTAAATCCAGAGGTGTTGCTCGGTAGCTTTTGTTGACACCACGTACACTGAGTCCCGTATGGGCGTTTGGTCCCTAACGCTCTGCCCACCAGCTCCCTCCCATGTCTGGCCAAGTCAGTCAGTGAGCACTCACTCGAAGACCATAACAGCCAAGAAGCTGGGTTTCCTTTCACTCCTCACAAGCAGAATTGCTCCAGCTTATTGGAAATAAAATGAGTTCTCTGGGTGCCAGACTTCATGGTCACATTAACAATTAAGTGGAAGGTAAACCTATAAATGGCAGCCCACTCCAGTACTCTTGCCTGGAAAATCCCATGGACAGAGGAGCCTGGAGTCCATGGGGTCGCAAAGAGTCGGAGAAGACTGAGCGACTTCCCTTTACTAACCCTACAAAGTATTGTAGGCAGGTAAGATTGAAGGCGGGAGAAGGGGACGACAGGGGGTGAGATGGTTGGATGGCATCACCGACTTGATGGACATGAGTTTAAGTAAACTCCGGGAGTTGGCGATGGACAGGGAGGCCTGGCGTGCTGCGGTCCATGGGGTCACAAAGAGTCGGACACGACTGAGTGACTAGACTGAGCTGAAACCTACAAAATGAAAGGGTCTGGAGACCATAGCCTTGAAAGTGCCTCCCAGTGTAGGAGGCAGGAGGCTGTGAGTGCTGTCTTTCAGTGTCTGGCACTATATCACTTCCTAGCTGTGAGACAATGGGCAAGGGAGCCTCTGGACACCTCCATGCTGACATCTGCAAATAAGGAAAGTAATGGTGGCTACCCCAAAGGTGAAGCCCTTGGATCTATCCAGGACACCGAGGCATCGTGTGCAGCGAAGGGCAGCATTGCTGCTTAGAGTCCTGGAGGGGAATCTGCCACAAGGCAAGCACAATGGACACCTTGAGTCCTTAGGTCTCAGGCTGGCCTTGCCCTGGGACTCAGATGTTGCTTCCTGCTCCATCTGGGAGGAAAAAGGACTTCCTGTTGGAGGAACGTCAAGGCCACCTGGTAGGCACTACACTGTTTTGATCTGGTTTGGACTTACATCCCTGTTTCTGGTTTCCTGCGTTGCCCAGCCACGGAGCTGATCTCTTGGATTGTAACCACCTGCCTTGCTCCCACCTGCTCTGAGGCCATCCTTCTGATGGAGACAGTGCCCTCTACTCTTCCACTCTGTCGACGTTCATCACGTCAACATTCTAACCTGCTGGGTTGGAAAAATAACTGGTCCCTTTATTCAAATATAGCTTTATATAGTTTCTCAGTTTGGGAAATGCTTTGCCTTGTAGAGATTTCAAGGATAAGTCTGCAAGTAGCTTCCTGCTGAGAGGGGCACAAGATTCAAATGATTCAGACATGGAATCAAATTCAAGCTGGCAGCCGTTTCATTGCCCTGGGCTCCCCCAGTCAAAACCCTGAAACAGGGATGCTATGAGGTGAGACCACCATGGACCTTGGCTCCAGGACACAGGGTGGAGAAGGCTTCTGAGGGTGGGACCTGCTGGAGGCCTGGTAAGATGAGGAGCCTCTGGAGGAACCTGGTCTGTTTGGCTTTATTAAAAGAGCCAAGTTCAACTTTCAGATGTGTGTATGTGTGTATGAAGGCTGCACGGAGGGATACCAGGAAGTGAGTGGGCCCTCTGACCACAGAGACCAGGAATGAGGGATCATTTTAATTTTAAACTTGACTTTCTATCCCAATCCTGATGAATTTTGGAATTCATTCTCTCAGAAACAGTATGAAAGCGTATACTGTATTTCAGGGCCTCAAATGCATCCCAGGGCTAAATAAAAATAAAATAAAATGAGAAGGTTGAAGTGAGAAAATTTACTTTTCTAATGCCAGCCCTAGGCACTTGATTTGGGGGTTCTGCTAAATGCTGAAAGAAGAGAAATGAGGAAAAATAAGGGAAACACCTCAGAGCTCTGAGTGAATGGTGAGGGTGTGGGCTGGGAGGGCCGGCTGCCCTGTCCCAGGCCGAAAGAAAAGGCCCATCGCAGCTGGCTTGTCATGGAAAGAAGACTGGCCTTTTCTATCTTTCATCAGCACAGACTCACAAATAAAGGCAGCAGAGCATGTAGGGCTAAGCTTAAATCCTAGCTCTGTCCCTCGCCAACTGTGCTGTCTTAGGCAAGTTATTTCACCTCTCTGAGCCTCAGTTTCCTTGTCCATAAAATAAAGAAAATAGCGCTCAAAGGTCTGTGTTAGTTTCCTAGTTCTGCCGTAACAAAGTATCATAGACAAGGAGGCTTAAACAAATAGCTGACTCTTTTAGAGTAAACCAGAGGCTAGAAGTCTGAGAGCGAGAGGTCAGAAGGCTTGGTTCCTTCTGAGTGAAGAGGACTCTGTGCCAGGCCTCTCCCCTGGCTCCTGGGGGTTAGCTGGCAGCTTCCGCAGTCCTTTGCACTTGGAAGCATTGTCTACATGTCTTTGCATGTCTATCTGCATTATCCCTGTCTGTATGTCTCCCTGTCCAAATTTCCTCTTGGATAAGGACAATAGACACATTGGACTAAGGTTCCATCCTATTTCACTGTGACCTGATCTTAACTAATTTCATCTACAAAGACCCTGTTTCCAAATAAATCACTTTCTGAGGTATCCAGGGTTAGGACTTCAGCCTATGAATTTGGAGGGGAAACAGTTCAACCCATAACAGGCTTGTTGTAAGAATTAAGAATTTAAACCTGCATTAAAAGTACTTAACATAACCTCCATTAAAAGTAAATGTTCCAGTTTGCATTCCCATCAACAGTGTAAGAGGGTTCCCTTTTCTCCACACCCTCTCCAGCATTTATTGTTTGTAAACTTTTGGATGATAGCCATTCTGACCCGTGTGAGACGATACCTCGTTGTGGTTTTAATTTGCATTTCTCTAATAATGAGTGATGTTGAGCATCTTTTCATGTGTTTATTAGCCATCTGTATGTCTTCTGTGGAGAAATGTCTGTTTAGGTCTTTCGCCCACTGTTTGATTGGGTTGTTCAGTTTTCTGGTACTGAGCTGCATGAATTGCTAATATATTTTGGAGATTAATTATTTATCAGTTGTTTCATTTGCTATTATTTTCTCCCATTCTGAGGACTGTCTTTTCACCTTGCTTATAGTTTACTTCATGCGCAAAAGCTTTTAAGTTTAATTAGGTCTCACTTGTTTATTTTTATTTTTACTTCCATTACTCTGGAATGTGGGTCATAGAGGATTTTGCTGTGATTTATGTTGGAGAGTGTTCTGCCTATGTTTTCCTCAGATAACAGTGTGGAGGCTTCTTAAAACACAGGGAATAGAACCACCATATAACCCAACAATCCCACATGCTGGGCATATACCCTGAAGAAACCAGAATTGAAAGAGACACATGAACCCCAATGTTTACTGCAGCGCTATTTACAATAGTTAGGACATGGAAGCAACCTAGATGTCCATCAGCAGGTAAACTGATAAGGAAGGCGCCGTAGATATACACATAGGAATATTACTCAGCTATAAAAAGGAACACATTTGAGTCAGTTCTAATGAGGTAGATGACCCTGGAGCCTATTACAGAGTGAAGTAAGTCAGAAAGAGAAAAACAAATACTGTATATTAATGCATATGTTTGGGATTTAAAAAGATGATACCGATGATCCTACTTGCAGGGCAGCAAAGGAGACGCAGATGCAAAGAACAGACTTTTGGACTCAGCGGGAGAAGGCATGGGTGGGATGATTCTAGAGAATAGCATTGACACATGTACATTACCATGTGTAAAACAGATGGCCAGTGCAAGTTTGATGCATGAGGCAGGGCACCCAAAGCTGATGCTCTGGGACAACCCAGAGGGATAGAGTGGGGAGGGAGCTGCAAGGGGGGTTCAAGATCGGGGGGACATATGTATACCTGTAGCAGATTCATGTTGATGTATGGCAAAAACCATCACAATATTGTAAAGTAAATATCCTCCAATTAAAACAAATAACTTTTCTAAAAGCAAGTGTTCAATAAAAGAAGTTATTGCTATTTCTATCTTTGGCTAAACCTTCATTTACTAAAGATTTGTCTTTAGCTGGGCCAGATGCCTGGAAAAATATCAGCTTCCATATTTATCGACTATGTCATCGAATTTACCCAGGACATGTGTGTGCACAGGAGAGGGGATTCTGGGCTTGTGGCAATTTCTACACTAAGTCTACACAGTGTCCAGACGTGGGCCAGTCCTATGGCAAAGGTATGGCCACGTATGTGCATGTTGCGAAAACTGCACAGGAAAATCCCTTTGCTCCAAAATCGAACCCCCATGAAATTTAACTGCAAGAGACACTCAGGATTAGCTGCCAGTCACCCAGAGCTCATTTTCTTTCAAACACAGAACAAGGGAAGGAGGAAGAAGACCTCATTCCAAGGCCTGAGCTCTGTGCGGGGAAAGCAGGCTTGGTTAGCAGTACAAAACTCCCGGGAACATGCCTGAGAGTGGGTCACCTGGAAAGGCAAAGGGACACAGAGCGAGGAAATGATGGCACAATAGACTGACTGTCACCAGCTCTGCCATAAACGTGGAGGACTGGGCTCCCCTGTGCAACCATCAGGGATCGACCCTAAGGCAGGTGCGTTCTCCTGAGGCCTGTTCTGGGCCCTCCGTGCCCTCCAGCCTCCTGGCCATAAGAAGAGGTGAGAGTCCAGGACTGGGAATCCAAGCGGCAGGTTGAGATGCTGCCATCTGCTCTGCAGCAGCCTTGCTGTGTGACCCTAGACAAGATTCTCTCCCTCTCTGGGCCAGTGGCCTTGTCTGTAAAATGAGCGGCTGGGCTACCTTCTTGCCACAGAGTCCAGCGTCCTTTGATATTTTGATTCTGGCTCAAGCCCAGCACCCAAGTCAGTTAGAAAGAAACCTGCTGAAGTGTGAGCATCATGAGGGATAAGGCCGTCTTCAGCCCAGGCTGCTTTCTGGCCGGACTGCTGCTGTGCTGAGGTTGGGCCTCTGGATCAGGCTTTGGAAGGAAGAAAAAAAGAAGGAGCGATCATCTGCCTGCATTAAAAAGGAAAGAGCAAAGTGCCATCTGATGAAAAGCAGCTCAGGCTCGCCCATGCCCATCTTTGAAGCGTGGAAAGGCACTTTCCCTGAATAGTGTGAGTGAATGTGATGAATGAGGCTATTTGATTAAGCAGGATGAAACTGGTGAGCCAGGCTCTCTGTGTTTTATTTTGCCTAATGGCTTGTAATCAGAAATCACGCCGTCATCTTTTCCTAAGTGGGAGCCAGCGGCGAGGCTTACAAGTAGTTCTGCCTCTGCAGCTCTTTTGAAGACTACACTTCTCTCCTGGAGCCAACGGGAGATTATGAACGTGGAGGGGTCTCTGATGAAGTCTCCACCAACACCAGAGTAATTGGATCACTTTGTCAATTCCGTTAACAGTCCATTGGTTCAATTTCCTTTTGTAAATCTAGATTCGATAGCCGATACCTAGTACGGTGGCTGGTGTCAAGTTACACGCTTCAAAAATATTTATTAAATGAATTAATCAGTGAGGGAATGGAACAATGAGGGAATGCATGAATAATGGATGGAAACCTTGTAGGTAAGGGGAAAATAGGTACAGATGAGTTGTTAGCGCTTTGTGTCAAATAGAGGTAGTTTTTGGTAGGACATGAGAGACGTTTGTGATGTAGGATCCAACAGTCTATCCCTTAGTGGTAAACACAAAGATGCCTACTCTTTCCCTCACTGACTGTGTAAACTGAGGACAGTTGTTCGGCCTATTTGTACTTTGGTTTTCTCATCTCTAAAATGAGGATAATAATAATACCTACCTAGCTCAAAAGAAAAGTGGGAAGATGGACTGACAGGGTATATCTGAGTGGGCTCTGGATTAGATGGGGAGAGAAGAACTGGCCCCAGGCCTGAGCTGCAGATGCACAAGGTGGCTGCCTTTATAGCTGATTTCAAAGGGCAGATAAAGCCCTTCTCTCCCACATAGCATCCCACTGACCTATCGTTTGCTTAAAATTCCTACTCTTGGAATTCTCTTTGGGCTAAAGCAAGGTCCAGAGAAGTTACATGAGGAGGTGACACATCCAGCCGTCAACCCCCCAAGTTACTTTTCAAACTTGAATCTGCCTTCAAAAGACAGGGCACTGTGCACAGTCAGCAAAGCCTTGGCTTGGGAGGCACTCTATTCAAATCCAGGCTGTGTTATTTACTAGCTGCGTGACCTTGGGCAAATTTCTTAGCTTCTCTGAATCTCAGATTTCTCAATTGTAAATGGCTAATGACATTTACTTCTCGGTGTTACCATGGAGATAATATGAGATTGTGGACAACAACCTCTCCAACTCTCACTCATACTCAGTTAAAGGGGAGTGACTACAGTACAATTTTTCTCTCATTGAAGATGTTCATAAGAGCACTGTTATGGACTGAATATTTTGTCACTGAAATTTTTATACAGTGAACCCCAATGTGCTGGTAATAGGAGGTAGGGTCACTGGGAGGTAATTAGGTGCAGACGAGTTCACTATGGTTAGGCCCCCAAAGTGGGGTTATCCTCACAGAAGGAAAAGAGACTGGAATTCTCTCTTGCTCCATCCTGTGAGGATGTAGTAAGAAGGTGGCTGTCTACAAGCCCAGGAGGAGAATCCTCACCAAAAACCCAACTGTGCTAGCACCTGGATCTCAGATTTTGATCCTCCAGAGCTGTGTGAAATAAAGGTCTGTTGTTCAAGCCGCCCAGTCTGTGGCATTTTGTTTGAGCAGCCCAAGTTGACTAATACAAACAGGAAAGGGAATTCTCAAAGATTTCCAACGATACTTGGAGCAGTAGCGGCCAGTTGCAGCTTCCAAAGTGACTACTTTGAAAGACATTCCTCATCTTCATATAATCCCTGCTAGAACACACAGAGGATCAGGGAAAGTCCACTGAAAGAGGTAATCTGGAAATGGGGGTCAGGGAGACGAATTCGATGGATCGGAGAATGGGGAGAGAGAAGGTCATTGCTGCTTCCTTGTGACTCTCACCACTCTCATGAGCCCCTGGCTTCTTGTTTCCCCTCTCCCTCCCTATGCTGCCCTCCATCCCTCACTCCCATCTTCTGCCACAGGGAGCCAAGGACAAAGCTTTCTTCTCCTCTTTCAGAAACCGCTGTGTTCAGTTCATTCATTCTGTAGCTCAGGATGCTGGAAGCCCACTCCCTGCTAGAGAATCTAAGGACAAATGAACCCTAGTCTTTTGCTGATTTTCTAAATCAGCTTTCTGAACCTTACCTTACCTCTGCCCCAGGACAGAACTGAGGACCCCACAAGGTCTGCCCACCCAGATATTCCGCCTTCACTTTTCCAGGGGATGGTGGGAGTCTAGCGGGTAGTGAAGAAAGAGAGACACACAAAACAATCACATGCAGGGCCATATTTGGGCTGCAGCAGAGAAAAGGGTTAAGTGGAGATTTTCTTCTCACATCTTATTGAGATCATTTTATGCCTCCAATCTCAAGGGAAGCAAGCAGTTTGCACATTTACCGTTTCCTATCAGTCGACCATCTGTAGGCACCACCTTTCACAAAGAGCTTATACATTAGCTGGTCACTTTATCATTGTAATATATTTGGAAAACCAAAATCCAGCTGTTATAAAGCTATAAACTGGAGACTTTATTACATACTGTTTATCATTGTGTTAGTATTTGGAGATTCATAATGCAGGGACTTTGAGATCTATCTGTATTGCCAAAGAGGCCAAAGTTTATTTCCCTAATAATATGCAAATAGAGCCTTTATACCAGATAATGAATAATCACTTTAGATTAAAGGCTGAATTTTCTTTTACTGGTACAGGCAGTGCAGCCTTTTGCATGCAGTTAATAATTAATTTAAAGAATTACCACTTCAGTGAGCCCTGCTTACATTATTTATTAAGTGTAATTAAAGTATTTATTAGTCAAGTAATAAATGAGGGACAACCCTTAGCACCTTAACAGAGTTGTAAAATAATCACCAACCGTGTTTATCTGCAAAGCAAAAAGTGAGACTCGAGTGCGTTGGTAGATGGTTCACGATCGTTCAGTGCCTTGTCAGTGTACCTCAATGTTGGATGAGGGTCTGGCACGCCCACTTGCTTCTTGGCTTGGTTCAATCCATAACAACTGAGTGCCTTGGCTTTTTCTATTGCTGATCTGTGTTTGTTGATTTAAAACCAAAATAAAGGGGATTTCTTGGTTTAAGCTAGCACTCTGGGGCTACCATGCTGCTTAAAGCTTAAAATGGCTATTCCAACATTGCCATCTTGGAATTTCTTGAAGGATGGCTGAAATCATTGCCTGTAATTAAGATAACTATACAATTCATTCGGAGAAGGCAATGGCACCCCACTCCAGTACTCTTGCCTGGGAAAATCCCATGGATGGAGGAGCCTGGTAGGCTGCAGTCCATGGGGTCACTAAGAGTCAGACATGACTGAACAACTTCACTTTCACTTTTCACTTTCATGCATTGGAGAAGGAAATGGCAACCCACTCCAGTGTTCTTGCCTGGAGAATCCCAGGGACGGGGGAGCCTGGTGGGCTGCTGTCTATGGGGTCGCACAGAGTCGGACACGACTGAAGTGACTTAGCAGGAGCAGCAGCAGCATACAATTCATTGTCCAGCCCAGGACAATTTTCTTCAATAATGAAAGAGGCTATTATTGATAACATATAAAATTAGAGCATTCTAGGGAAAGCAAAACGGAGCCTCTAAAAATTAACGTGACTTTTATCCATTCAGCTGGGTTACTCCTACCAGATTGTAAATTTGAGAATCAGTTTCTACTCATGACTACCACTCTCCATACAAAGTTTTAGATAAAAACCTGGAGGCCCACCTTCTCTCAATTTTAGGCAAATTGGGGCTGTCCTTGGTCTCCTCTAGGAAAATTTTCCGGGTCCCTCCAACCAGAAATGCCCACAGCCTCCTCTAACTCCCACTATACTGCTTACACCTCTGTGAATCCACTGGCTGGCAATACCTTCATTTATGTATTTATTTTAAAATCTGTTCCATGAAGAGACTGCAAACTCTTTGAGGAAAAAGACAGACTGTACTTGTAAAATTTGAGTTCTTTCAACATTCTTCCCTTGGTGCCTCACTAAACATGGATACGTAGTAAACATTTACGAAACAGGTTTTATAGTTTGGAAGCCCCAACTCTTATTTTCCTAACCAGAAGAGAGGATGAAATTTCACTCCAGGATCAGTGAGCAGAATCTGTAACTAAACAAATGGGCCTGTGGAGTGGACATAAGCAGGGAAAGGGGCGGCCAGCAGGATCACCAGGGCCATTCAGGTCTGCCATGGAAATCACCTGAGGGCGGGATTGTTCACAGGTCAACAAAGTCCCAAGACCCACTCCAGTTCGACTAGAGCCTCATTGGTCCTATAGTATCATGCTCAACCTTTGTTTCCTGAGTCCCTTATTTGGGATGTTCCCCATCCTATGCCAACTGAAAAACAAGAGTAAAATCTATTGAAGTGCATACAGGTTAAGAGATGTCCCTGAGCTTGCCCAGATGATTGGGCCATCTCTTCAAATCCTACCTCCTCACCTATGTGATCCCACCTACCTCCTGTTCCACCTCCTATCTGCAGACTTTTTCTGACAGCCTCTCCGACCATTTAAAACTTCACATTGTGCATTCCTCGTATTTCAACGCTTTGCTCCATGGGTTACACAAACCTCCGGGTCTCCAGCAAAGGATGCTCCCTTCTCATTTTCCTACATTTCCTCCACGTGCTGGGCACACAGGAGGTGCTCAGCAGTGAGCAAAGGGGACCCAGACCTTACCCAGCTCTTCCTGAACCCCGCCTTCTCCTTCCTTCTGCCTCCACCCTCGTACTTCCCAGGATCCCATGTGTCACTTATCAAAAAGTGATAAGTCACTCATCAAAAGATGTGACCTATTAAAAAGCAAAGGAAGTGATGTGAGGTCAAAGTTAAAGGGGCTGGCAGGCATTTGAGAAAGCAAACTCGGAGAATCAAGCTTCATGCTTAATAATAGCCAACACTACTGGGCCCAAACTTGTGAGCTTATAAATTGATTTGTCTTTGGGCCCTTTACAGAGCTGTTTCTAGGCGACCGACAGGTCGGCCGTATATCATGTGCGCTTAGGCCCCGTGCTGTGGCAGCCTGCTCCTGACCTCTTAATCAAGCCGAGTGCTGGGCACTGAGGAGATATGTGATCACTTATGGAAACGCCCAGCTGGCGTCGCTCCCACAAACCATCTGCCTGTCTCGAATGGTCAGACTGGCTGTCTGCTAATGCCCCCTTCTCCTATGAGCCATTTATATATTTCCTCAGCCTTTTTTTTAAAGTGGAAAACAAATAGCATTACTGGATGTGCTCTGCTTGGCTGCAGCTGTGAATCACAAAGTTGGAAATCAGTCCAAGATAGAGTCAGACATCACATTCTTTGCTTGGTTGGGGAGAGGGCCAAACTGCTGATCTAGCCTCATTTGGTCTCTGATATTTTATTTATCTATAAATTTGACATGGCCCTGTTAGGAAACATCTTGCTATGGTGCATTTTCCCATTCTTTTTGTTTCCAAAGGGAAGGAGCTTTTGCTTTAGTTGTAACCAAGGGTCAAGATTTCTTCTTGGCCTTGTCAGGAGGTAATCAGTGTAAAGGCAATACAACATGAGAATTATATGCAGCTGGTAGCAGCAGGGATCAGAGAGGGGTAATAGAGGTTTGACATAATTCCCCTTGGCTCTTTGCTACTTACCAAAGTCAGCAATAGATCACAGATACAGAATAGTGGACGGAACCAGATGAACCTGGGTGAGACCCTTGCCCATCATCATTGTTCTGTTCAACTAGGATCGAATGAGTCCCATTCAGGAGGATGGCCTCATGCCCCCTGAGTAGAGAACACCCCATCCCTATGTTTGTGAGGTAGCATTCTGACAGTCAGTTAATCAGCCAATCAACACACCAATATTGACCATATCCTCTGTGCTTGTATTAGTTTCAGTTTCCAGAAGCAGACCTGAAGTAATGCTGTGCATGCAAACTGTTTAGCAGGGATCAATGGTAAGACCAGGAAAGAAGCAGGGCAAGTAAAATGAGGGTGGAAAGACAGTGAAGAATGGCAATACCCTTTATTTAGTGGCCACTGCTGTGCACCCCTAGAGTCTAACTCGAGGAAACTCTGGGAAATGGTACAAAACACGTGACTCGGAACCATTTCAAGTAGTGAGTGAGTGGGGGTATTTATACACCAGATCCCAAGAGTCGTTGATTTGAGGGCTATTTCTAGAGGGGGATAATTCTTTGAAATTCTGGCCTGCCATATATTTATAGAGCAAACTTTCCTCCACTGAGGCTGAAGGAAGGAGAGCCTTCAGGCAAAGAAGTGCAAAAATAAGCAGTTGTAAGCTAGCTGCTGCTGCAGCCGCTGCTGCACTTCTTCAGTCATGTCCGACTCTGTGCGACCCCATAGACGGCAGCCAACCAGACTTCTCTGTCCCTGGGATTCTCCAAGCAAGAACACTGGAGAGGGTTGTAAGCTAGCTGGAACCCACCAAAGGATCCAAGGAACATGGGTGAAGCCCTGAAACCACCTGCTACAAAGTCAATCCCTAGATGAGAGACTTTGAGAGGAGCAAGAAGTTGAAGATACACTTTCTCTGTTCATCTTACAATCAATTTGGAGGGATAAAACCATGAGAAAGCAATCCAATAATTAAGCACTAAGTGCCATAATGAAGACTGAGTCAAAAAGCAGTTCAGGGAAAGGAAAAATAACCAACCATTAGGAAAGTTCCATGAAAAAAATGTATGATTATGTATGATTCCTTAAATTAGGATTTAAAGAATTGGTAAGATTGGGATTATGGAAAGGAGGGGAAGAAAGTTTGGGATAAAATTATTTCTGAAATTAGGTTGAAAAGTCAAATTGAAAAATAAACAAGTAGTCAAATGAAAGGCAATGAACTCTTCCCTTCTACTCATTTCACATAATCATCTTTGAGACATTTTCACTATATCCATGATTATACTCCAATAAACCATTTTTGTTTAAGTTTCTTGGAATCTCAATTCAATAATCAAAGAGATTTGGATTAGCTTACTTCTAAATCCTTTCCTATCAGAAATTTTAAGAAGCATGGGTCATCAATAAAGCAATGATAATCTATTTTGAAATATCATTTTCCTGGTTGCATGAAAAATTACCTCCTGAGGTATCTATTGGCCCATTCTGAAGGTCATATCTCAGTTAACCAGAACTGTTAACAGTTTTAGAACTGGGAGTTGCTCATATAAAAGGGTGGGGAAATGTCTGGTCACATGTCTGTTTGACAGAGGACTAGATTTGCATGCAAGAGATAGCCATGGGGGCTAGTTTGACTGTTGACAGGAAGTACGACAGCGCTGGGGTTTAGCTGAGAGCTTGGGCTCAGAGAAGCCTGAGTTTGAATCCCAGGTCTGCTATTTATCCACTTTGTGACTCTGGCAATTTGACCTGTGTAGGCTTCACTTTGCTCATCTCTGAAATGGAGGTAATATCCGCTGTCAGAGTTGTGGAGAGGATTAAAATTAAAAGGGACCGAGCCAGTAAAGTGTGCAGTCTAGAGTCTGAAACACTAGAACACAGTGATAGCAATCCAACGTACAATGAAAATGGGGGGAATCGCAGTAGAAAAACCCGCAAGTTCATTATCTATACTCAACAAAACATGCACGCCCTTCCGATCTCAGCATTCCTTAGCACTGGATTTTACACACTACATGCTAAGTCCATTGTACTTGTTCATACCACATGCGAATGAGATGGGAATTTGGCATTTCTGACTGGGAACCTCGCTTTTTGGTCCAAATATGCATTTCAAGTTCAGCACAAATGATGCAACAGAAGAATAGGTTCATACTAAAGGAATAATGGGTTTCAAAATTATCATGAATGTGATGTAGCAATTATTTTTCTTATCATCTGTGTTTTTCTCTCCAACACTGTGGACTAGGAGATCGGCTTCTTTGTGAGTGTTGCGTCAAGGAAAGCTTCTCTGTGGTATTGGCAACAGGCCACAGGTCAAGGCCGTGAAGGGCTAAGAGTCAGTCTGGCAAGACAAAGGCAAGGTCAGACCAATGGAAAATGGCTACAGGGCAAGGGGTAAGAGCTCTGAAGCACAGCTAGGATCTGAGATGGGTCTGAGGAAATCTTCCAACAGCATCAGACATCATCAGAGATCAGATAGCATCAGAAATCATCAGAGATCAGACAGCATCATCAAGCAGAGGGCAGCGTCTTTCTCCTTTGTGATGGTCAGGAGAGGCCCACTACAGCGATTGCTTGGACAGCGGCCTGACCCGGGTGACCACACACTTGTGGCCCAACCCCAGACACTTTAGGGAGCAGAAGGAGGAATTACTCATCACTCCTCTGAGACAACTGGTGCAACCAGGACTGTCCCAGGCAGACTGGGACCCATAGCCTTCCAGCCTGGGGGCTGTCATCCTTTGCACTTGGAAGCGGACCCATCTCCTCAATCCAATGCTACCTGAAAAGCCCAGTCCTCAAATCCTAACCTCCTGAAAGCTTGCTCTTGCCCCGTTTCTCTTTCTTAGTGATGGATGTGAGGAGCCTTTCTCTGCCCCTAGACATGTCCACTGCTCTCCAGCAGCCATATCTCAGGGCTGGACCCAGGGTGAAAAGAGGGAGGCATAAAGCTGCGTAAGCAGGTGCTTAGGAGGTGTGGAAAAGCTTGGTAATCAAGACAAATCATATCTCGATGCTATGCTTTTAAAAATCAAAATTAATGCAAAAAAAATCTATGATGAACAAGATATCAAAAAATTGTAAACAAAGACAGGATGAATGGCAGCAGTGAGCCCAGCCACGCTGGAACCTGAGGCAAAAGGACAAGCCAGTCATACCGACCTGTCTTAAGATCTTGATGCTTCATTCACTGTAGAGTTTTTCATTGATTTTTATTTTTTGAATATTGTATTAAAATATTACTTATCTTGATGAGATTTTTGGCACCTCCTTCAATTTTGTGCCTAAATCTAGTGCTTCACTTGCCTGCATGCTAAGTCGCTTCAGTTGTGTCCGACTCTGTGTGACCACATGGACTTTAGCCCACCAGGCTCCTCTGTCCACTAGATTCTCCAGGCAAGAATACTGGAGTGGGTTGCCATTTCCTCCTCCAAGTGCTTCACTTACCTCATCCTAATCCTGACTCTGAATTCTATGTAACTGTCAATAGCTGCCACTAACACGTGCTTGGTGGGATCATGGCCTTGGGCTATGCACTTTGCTTGTTGAATTCATCCACAGTCTGCAAGAGGTAGGGACTCATGAATCCAATAAATCCTGCCCTCTTGATAATCCAAAATTCTCACTTTCTTATAGAATAACAAGTTTAATGCTGAAAGAGCCATTAAAACATTCTAATCCTCAGCTGTCTTTATTCACATGAGAACACTTATGCCTGTTAGAGAGGTTAAGTGACTGGCCAAGGATCACACAGCTGCTTCGGATTTGTTGTTGTTCAGTTGCTAAGCCATGTCCGACTCTTTGCAACCCCATGGACAGCAGTGCACCAGGCTCCTCTGTCCTTTACTATCTCCCAGAGTTTGCTCAAATTCATGTCCATTGAGACAGTGATACTGTCTAACCATCTCATCTTTTGCCACCCCCTTCTCCTTCTCCCTTCAATCTTTCCCAGCATCAGGATCTTTTCCAATGAGTTGGCTCTCCCATCATGTGGCCAAAGTATTGGAGCTTCAGTATCAGTCCTTCCAATGAATATTCAAGGTTGATTTCCTTTAGGATTAACTGGTTTGATCTCCTTGCAGTCCAAGGGACTCTCAGGAGTCTTCTCCAACAGCACAATTAATAAGTTTAATTCTTCAGCACTCAACTTTCTTTATAGTCCAACTCAGCATCTGCTCATTCACCCAAGAAATGTTTATTGAGCATCTACTATGTCCTGTATTGTAGACATTGGAAACAGAATGACATCCCTGCTCTCATGGAGCTTACATTCTAATGTGGGAAGGCAGTTAATAAACAACCATAGATACAAATATATATAATCAGACAAGGATAAGAGCTATGGAAAAATGAAGCAGGGTAACTGGGAAAGAAGTGATAGAATGAGATATTATGGAAGATGATCCTAAAGGGCTGGCTGTGAGCAAACATCCAAATAAAGGAAATAGGAAGCCATGTGAGTGAGATGGGTGGTGAGAGCTAGTTCCAGGGCAGGGTTTCCCCACTTTGGCATTATTGATATTTGAGGATGGATAATTCATTGGAAGGACTGATGCTGAAGCTGAAAACTCCAATACTTCGGCCACCTCATGCAAAGAGTTGATTCATTGGAAAAGACCCTGATGCTGGGAGGGACTGGGGGCAGGAGGAGAAAGGGACACAGAGGATGAGATGGCTGGATGGCATTACCGACTCGATGGACATGAGTTTGGGTAAACTCCAGGAGTTGGTGATGGACAGGCAGGCCTGGTGTGCTGCGATTCATGGAGTCGGACACAACTGAGCAACTGAACTGAACTGAATTCTTTATTGTGGCGACTGACTAGTGCCTTGTAGGATGTTTAACAGCATCCCTGGCTTCTACTTACTTGATCCCAGTAGCAACTCCCTCCCAGTTTTAATGACCAAAAATGGCCTCAGAAACTGCAAATGTCCCACGGTGGGTAAAACTGTCCCCAGTGAGAACCATGCGTCTAGGCACAAAGGCAAGTCAAAGGCTCTGACTAAGTCTGGCTTCCCTCACCTCAGCACCGCAGGTCAGTCTCAGCCCTGATACCCACCACCTGCGGAGTCGGCGCCTCCAGACACACAGGTCACCTCTGATTCATTTCATGCTGCTGGCTGCTGGTTTCCTTTCATCCCCAAGAGTGAAAGCTCCCTGGGGGCAGGTATCTAGCCTTCATTCCTCTATATGCCATGGAGGCCTGGCTCTGTGTACAGTGACTGTGCTACACACTCCTTTCTGCCCCTCTGTGCCGAAGACACTCTCCGAAGGCTCAGGGCTCAGGCCAGCTCTGGAGGACAGTGTCGGCCGGCCGCCAGCCAGCCCACGCTCTTCTGTGAATTGCCTTCTGCACATACTTAAGGCTGTGCGGCTTTCACAAAAGGGACGGCATGTGATGAAAGTTCACCTTCCACTCAATTAACCTTGAGAGAGAAGGCTTTTTTTTTTCCTTTTCTCCCCCAAGAGACTTTTTTTATGACCTTTTTGAAGCATCTTATTTTCTGGGCAAAAAGCCAAATGATACATTCTCTTCCCAGCTGCAGGACTGTTGCAGATTTTCAAAGCTGAGGTAAAGACAGTCTTTGGAATAAGTGCAAGGTGGGCAGTGAGGCTGGGAAACGTGAGAAAACGTCTTATTATTCCAGCTGAGTTGTGCCTGGAGGGAAGGCGCCTTCATGGAGCACAAGCCCTCAGGACCCACGAGATGCAGGGACCTGGAAACTTCAGGGCTGCCAGGCACTCCCCCCAATTAGGGAGCACACATGAATACAAATTTAAAAAAATCAATTCCTCTTTGGGTGAAAGTTGAATATTAATAAGCCATAACAAAGCATATCTTACATAGTACTTTGCCATACCCAAAGAGTTTTTTCTTCCCACATATTTCATCTCTTTGAGTCTCACATTCGGCTAGGAAATAAAATTGAATCTTATTTAAGACTGAATCAGCAGAGTAGAATAAACAGCAATAGCTCTTTTCCAATGGATGTGAGGGACAATGGTTCCCGGAAGCTCCCCTACCTGATCCCAGGTGATGGGTTTGGAGAAGAAAGCACATGCCTCTCTGCCCCCACCCCCATTGGGACCTCCAAGTTCAGCTGCGTGTACATGCAGAAGGGAAAATAAAAGAAAGCACCCAAACCAGCCCCCTTTCCTCATGACCTCACGTTTAGCAGCTCTGATGGCAAAGGGAGTTTCCTGAAAGGGGCCACAATGGCTTTCCATCACAGTTTTGCCCCATCTCTCTGAGGCCCAGAGGCAGTTGGGAGAGAAGCATTGTTTGAAAGCAACAGGTTAGAAAGTCAACAGGTAGTGGTTTGTTTCATGGGGAAGAGAAAGTTGTGGTTGGGAGTCAGGGAGGTCTAATAAGGATTTAAAAAAAAAAAAGGTAGAAGAGTCTCGTGGTCAAGAGCACAGCCTCGGGAGTTGGGCTGCCTGGGTTCTAATTCTGGCTCTGACATTTTCCATCCAGTTTGACCTTGGCCAAGTCACTTTACCTCATGGTGCCTCTATCTTTCCATCTGTAAAAATGGAAATAAAAAGTAACTTCCTCCTAGGGATGGGGGGAGAAGAGACTTCCTGGAATCCAATGCTTTCTGATGGAGATGTGAGTATTAAGAATCAGAAGTCGCTGGTGGGAGAGGGGAAAGCAGGAAGCTGAGGACATGGACCAGCGAGCTCTCTGTGGAAAGCCCTATTCAGAGGGGACAGGGGCCACATTAGGGGGTTGCTTTGACATAAGGGGGCTGGAAAGAGCCTACACTGGGGATTTCAAGGCGACAGGTGATAAAGAAATGCCTGCCAGGGGGAGGCATTGCTGTCTGCCTTCCTACGGCCCCAGCCAAGAACCGAGCAGCATAAAGGGGCTTCCTGGAATAAGTTTGCAACAACGGGCACTAATGTAAAGGCATCTCTTAAGTCCAAGTTCCTATCATTAGTCTCCATTTGCTGTCACAGTATAAAGGACTAGTGATTTGTGTTCCATGAAAATGCTCTTCCCAGAACATTAGAGAAGGGAAACTGGCATTTCAGCAAAGCCCAGAGGGGCCCCACAGCTTCTGGGCAGGAACCCCCCAATCAGGGGGTGACACCCAGAAACAGAACCCTTCCCTTTGGGCTATAGGGGCCCCACACCTCAATATTTTCACTTCCCCCCCAAAAAAGCCTCCTTTTCCTCCTAATATCAGACTTGAAATGATCAACCAGTTTTGTGCTGATTTCAACAACACCTCTGCTGGTCCATCCTCTGCACGGTCTCCACCTCCGTGAATTAAGTTAAAAATGGAAGAAAGCTTGGAATATTTCTAAGTCAGCCTACTTTTTCTGCAAAAGTGCAGGCCGGGACCCAGAGAGATTTGGAACTTGCCCAAGAGCACATGCTCAGTCATGTGACAGTTCCTGAGTCCCAGTGTCCTCATAGGCTCATGGACCTGTGACCGCAGAGTGGGCTTCTGGGGAGAGAGTCGTGTCACTCCAGTTTTGGATGGCGTGTGACGTGACCCTGCCTCGTGACCTTTCACAGTTCTGGTAAAGTTAGAAAGCCTACAAAGTTTTGGTGCCAGTCAACATCCTGACATACAGAAATCTATATCATGGGCACAATGGCAGTGAAATAGGACAATTATCCTGAGGCGCTCTGCGTATAATGAGGTGGGATAACCATGTGTAGCTGCTGGTTCTGGGCCAGGGCTGGATTGTGGAGGCTTCTCAGTTTGTCATCGCAGCATATCTGCTGAGTGAGTGATTCTGTAAGAGTACTTGTCAAATCCAAACTTCCTCCAGCAGCAAACTGAGCTCCAGGCCAGGGAGGAGAAGCAAACCTCTCCCTCGTGCTGCTCTCAGCCAAACCCCAAACTAATGAGTGTCTTTGGTGGGGACAGAGAGGACAGTCTGTGAGCTAAGTTGCTTCAGTCACGTCCGACTCTTTGAGAGGATGGTGTAGTCAGCCCCAAAGTGACTGGTGCCGTGGAGACTGAGCATTCTCTGGGCTCTGGCCACACCCTCACAGGACCTCAGTGTGTCTGACCTCCAGATGCTCTTGAGCAGGATAAACTCTGTCCCCCCTGTCCTCACCTCCTTGCTTCCGAGAGACTTTATTTGCCTGGTGAAGAGCTTTCCCACTTGCCACAATGGGGACCGTCCTTGTGATGCTGCACAAATGCCCCGTTCATTGCCTGGAACAATCTGTGTGACCTTGAGTGGGTCGCCTCCCAGCTGAGCCTCAGGTCCCTCTGCTGTGAAAGGAAGGAGGTGAGCAGCTGGACTGGAAGCACATGGAAGGCCAGGACGGCAACTTGCAGCCTTCTAGTCCCAGGCCTTACCCAGGACGTGGTGCACAAACAGCCTCAGAAAACATTCAGGAATCTGGGGAAAATGCAGCCCCATCCAGTACTGACATCTGGGGACTAGATTTGGAAGCTAGAAGCTCTGATGCTATGACCACTGTCTTCAGTGGGTGGTTTTGAACAAGACTTTGAGGGATGAGCTCCCTTTTAGGAGAACATATAAATAAATTGCAAAGACCATGATGACTCAACCTCAAAATAAGAAATTGGGCTTGAAGCACTTCATAGAGACCTGGAGATGGCTGCGTGCAGCCCATGACTTCCACCTGCATTTTACTGCGTCTCCTTCCTCTCACCCTTGGTCATTTCCCCCTGGGCTCAAAGTGCTCCACCGAAGCCCATCCTCTTTGGTTTGTGCACTATATTCAGGACTCTTCCAACTTCTTGGCTGTCTCTCAGACAGAGCCATTGGGTTCCCAGGGATTAAGAGGCCATTTTTACGGAGATGTACTTGATCTAGTATCTTCTCAAGCACATTTTCTTCTGGTAGGAAGTAATGCTGCCTTCAACCAGTGGCGGTTCAACATGGTGCCATTTTGGGTAGCCACCAAAGTCAGGTAAAGAGAGAAGGCAGATGCTTAGGACCTCACTGATGGTACTCTGATTTTTCAACTGTCCTCCCCACACTGCCTCTGTGCTGTACCCTCTTACTGAAATCTTTCCATCTGGGTCCCATCCCACCTGTTTCCCCCAGGTTCCACACTCCACCTTGGGGTATGGCCAGCCCAGAATCTGTGATTCAAGGGAATTTCCTGTAAGCCCTTCTCAATGGACGTTTCCTTTGTGAAAATTCCAACTTACAGGAAAATAGGGTTGAGAGGTTTGGGCTATAAAAAAGCTGAGAAAGCTCTAACAAAGTTTATTCAAACAAACAACAAAGATTATGCACTAAATAAAGAAAATATCAATAATATTTCACATCTTAAATTAGTAATAATGGGTACTAATGAGTTCTGTGCTATTAATTCCATTTACCATCTCTCCCTCCTTGGAAATTTTGCACAGTCTCCCTCCCCTGCAGCTTTAATGAGATACTTGTAAATTCATTTTGCTTTGTTGCAGAAAAATATTCACCCTAAGAAGCATTTGGAATGCGTGGGCCTGGTCCTTGGGTGTCTAAGATTTTACTGGCTCCTGCCTCCTGAGTCTCACTGTGTGATTTGGAAGCTGGAGAGAGAAAAGGCTTTGGCTCACTCTTATTTAACTTAATTGGAAGCCAAGTGGATATTTCTCAAATCTTTTCCTAATGCCTAGTGCCCTAAGCCTAATCGTTCCCTCCAAATTTCACCTCCCTCCTCCTTCACAAAGGCCATCCAAGGCCAACATTATTTTCTCCAATTATCTTTATGGTCCCCCAAAAGCTGGCTCCTCACTTCTGCCCACTTTACCCCTATTTTTTTTAATTTCCTGCTCCACCCTTTCCAAGTCCTTATTTTTCTTATTATTCCTGACACTGACAACTTGCCAGTCCCAGGTTGGTTGCTGAGTAAACATGCAGAGGTAAATCAAAGTTTGCTAGAAGTTCTTGCATTGGGGGTCTTGCGTGGAAAGAGCATTGTCACGGCCCCTTTCAGAGATGTTCCTTTGCATTCAGGGACACTGGAGAGTATGAGGATGAATCTGAGGGACCAGGTCATCTCCCAGACCCACCCAGCTTGGGTGCAATTGAGAGCCTGATTAACGAGAATTGCATTTCTCTTAGTTTCTTCTCCACTAGGAGCAGCATTCTGAGCCATCCCTTGGAAGCATCAGACTAATCTTTTTATAGAATCTACTCTGATTTATTTTTGGCCCTGAGACCTACCCCTCAACTCAGGAAGCTTCACACAGATATTTGAGATCAAAGTGTCCAGAATAATTTTGGCTCTGTAGTGAGGTGGTTCTGAAGCGAAATCCCTGTTTGTAGTCAGAGCCAGCCTCATGTTCGGGCAGAACCCACCATTGCTTATGCGATGGAACATGAAGGGCAGTGAAAAGAACTTTAAATTCCACTGGAATGTATTTCTCTCATAAGTGCTTAAAAGTTACATCAGTTGAGAGTAAGAGTATAGTTGGATGAGGTAGCATGACTTATCTTCAGCTTTTTTAAGACAAAAATCCAAAAGGAATTTTTTCATAATTGCTATGGATTAGTGCTAGGTTGTTTTCCTCCCAGGGAAAGTCTGAGGTGAAATGGACACTGGGATCAATGCAGGGCGGGAGATTGAAAAGGAAACATGGGTGGGGTTATGATATATACACGGCTATAGAGAAAATAGCTAACTGACAAGGTCCTACTGTATAGCACAGGGGCCTATACCCAGTATTTTGTAATAATTTATGATGGAGAAGAATCTGAAAAAATAGATATATGTATGTGTAACTGAACCACTTTGTTGTATACCTGAAGCTAACCCAACATTGTAAATCAACTATAATTTAATTAAAAAAATAATTCAATAAGAAAAAAAAAAGGAACATGGAGCAGGAGGGATACAAGGGGGTGGAGGAGAAAATGTAAGAAGCAAACGTGCGTTTTCCCAGTCGCCAGTCTTACCTGCAAGAAACTCGGTCCTCTCAAATCACCCAAAACATCAAGCTATCATTAAGAGTGACAAACCCCAAGCAAAACAAATCAATGTTTCTGTTTTCATAAATTCAGAGAAAGTGATATTTCTTTTTCCCTCTTCAGTAGTTTCAAACACAGGGCAAATATTTTCCTACTACTCCATAAATCTGGAGTCTGCTGAACTGTAGGGAATTTTCTCTTCAACCATACTCCATAACAGCATCGAAAGAGAAAATAAAACCTCCGTACCAAAGGCGTAGAATTTTAGAGCCAGCTGACTGGCTGGAGCCAGCCCTGGTTTCCAGTGAGTCTCAGCCAGCATCCTCCATTCCGCGTGGGCGAGGGCCTGGTGTGCTGTCTAGCAGGCTCCGTAAATCCCTCGGTTTTAGGGCCCCCTCGTGAAGCTGCCAGGCAGGTATATATTGTCCACTGGAGCCTGAGGGCTCTGAGATATACGATCTGAAATGGAGACTAGGAAGAGTATATAGTCAGGGAGATTTTTCTGCTTCGGTGACTGTTCCAGGTAATTGAAATGTACCCCTTTAAGGACGAGGGCCATTCTGAAGTTTTAATTATTTAGTAGGAAAGCTTTCTGAATGGTAGTGTGTGCCTCCTTGAGAGCAGTGTGGTGGAAAACTTTGGAAGCAGGCAGCTTGACATTTGAATCCCAGCCCTACACTTAAAGGGCTTCCCCAGTGGCTCAGAGGTAAAGAATCTGCCCGTCAATGAAGGAGACGCGGGTTTGATCTCTCGATGAGGAAGATCCCCTGGAGGAGGAAGTGGCAACCCACTGTAGCGTTCTTGCCTGGGAAGTCCCATGAACAGAGGAGCCTGGTGGGCTACAGTCCACGGGGTTGGGAAGAGTCAGACACAACTGAGCACACACCTAAGCGCCTACACTTACAAAGTGAATAAATCTGCAGAGGTTTTGTGGGGCATTTTTTTTGTTTGTTTTTAACATCGTTGGACTTGAATTTCCTCACTTTCAAAATGGGATAATGCCTAATTCACAAACTTTTTTGAAATACGGATGAGGCAGATAGCCAACTGTCACCTAAGTGCTCAGTACACCATCTCTGCTATTGTTGTCATCATTGTGATTATCCCTCCCCTCCTAAAACAAAACATGCTGAACATGCATTAACTTCCCACGTCCCTCATGGTGATTATGTCTGATAAGTGCCCACTTTTATGATGTGCTGTGATACAGAATGCCCTTGGGAGCTGGGAAGTCCCCACATTTCCAAATAAACAGCCCCATCTGCTCTGTTTGCACAGTGGCTCTGCCGCCCTCTCCTTCCCGTGAGCCACAGATCACGAATTCACTGCAGTGAATCTGGCTTCTCTCTCATCTGGGTTCCCTGTAAACGGGGCACCCTAGGGAGCAGTAGGGTAGAGCGGTGAGGCACCCTTTCAGAAGGACTGAACTCCACACTCTGCTCCCTCAGCCAGCAGTCAGGTGGCCTCAGCCTCAGGGAAGCAGACTACGATGATGGCCCCGACCTCGCAGGGTGTGAAGGTGAGACTTAAGGGAGACAATTCACATGAAGCCTCTGACATAGTGTGTGGTGCATTGTAGAGGCTCAGTAAATGACAGCTTTTATTATTAACGAAAGGACACGGGGAACAACCAAGGTCGTTCAACCTGCCACTTGACACTCAACCCAAAAGTGAGCCACAAACTGGTCATAGCGAGGTCTGCGTGTCTCAGGTGGTGAAGAATCTGCCTGTAGTGCAGGCAACCCGATTCATTCCCTGGGTGGGGAAGATCCCCTGGAGAAGCCCATGGCTACCCACTCCAGTGTTCTATTCTGGACTGAAAAATTCTGTGGACAGAGGAGCCTGGCGGGCTATAGCCCATGGGATCCCAGAGTAGGACACGATGCAACGATGAACAGTTTCACTTTCTATTGCCCTTCAGTCATCTTTTTGGCGTACATCTGTCTCCTTTTGGGCCTTCCACCCAAAAGCACCACCACTTGGTGCTGCTGAGTGAGGCAGCACCACAGAGCGTGTAGGTAATCCCCCACTGTGAGGCGGAGTCTGGTGGCAGGTGAGCCACTAACTCCCAGGCACCAAGGTCCCCAATGAGATAATGCCACACTGGCCCACAGCGGGGCGGGAGGTGCCTGCCTTGCTGTGAACTCATGACACACGCCAGCCCTCAGCGAAAGGCTCATTGAACAGAGTAAGCTCTCTATGACAGGACTTTGCTTTAGATTTGATGAAAGGTGTATCCGTGCCCAGAACGAGCTGAGCTGAGCAGAGCTGAGTGGGCTCAAGCAGCCCAAGGTACGACTCTGCCTGGCCTTTGCTCAATAGATAACTGGGATGCTTCACGAGGTTATCTGACTGGTTGGGAGAATGTATTTTTAAATAAATGAGAATACCAGAAGACATTAGAATTTGAACACCTAATAATTGAGCAACCTGGGCAGAATCATTTGTCTTTCTGGAGGGTAAGTTCCCTCATTAAAGGGCAATAAGTACCAGGGTTCCCCAGCAGGGACATGGGGTGAAGAGTAACATGGGGCCTTATCCAGAGCCAGAAAACCTGAATCCCTATCTGGCCTTTTCTACCTACTAGCTGGCTGACTTTGGGTAACTTCCTCAGTGTCACCGGAACTCAAATTCCCCAGCTTCAAAATGAGGGACTTGGCCTAAAGATCCTCCCCAGTCCTTGTCAACTCTGAAATCCCACTGGCTTCTCAGAGGGAAATGGGGTTCGTGCTGTGATTCATGGAGTCGAAAAGAGTCGGACATGATTGAGCGACTGAACTGAACTGAACTGAACCGTGATGGAGTTTGCGAAACTCCACGGCAACCTGTCACTGCAAGGTCCACTCCCAGCCTGGGGGCACCAAACACTGTCAGCTTCTAGTGAAGTCATGTGGGTGAGTTAGCTACAATAATTCAAACCAGGTAGATTACAATTCTACTCTTTAAAAAAAGAAACAAAGAAATTAAAAACTTGATCGTATGTTAAGTTGTAGGAGTGTGTGTCTGTGTGTCTGCACGCAGGTGGTGGAGGCACTCTGTGCAACTTACAATTTCTATTTTAGCTGCTCATTTCTCACCACTGTGAAAGGCTGGAAAGTCTGGAGGGACATTTGCAAATCTGCCCAATGTCAATTCCACTCGTAGAGCGGTCCATCTTCTTTGGAGTGTGTGTGTGACCTTTGCAGGTTGTCACATCCTGGGCACGGCACCAAGCAGTCCTCCAAGGGGGCTGGCATGGTAGAACAGGTCCTGAGCCGTGGGGCGGTGCAAGCGGCAGTTTCCGGGCCCTGTGCCAACCTCCAGATAATTGCCAGCAGCGGGAGAGAGGTAGTCGAGGTTGGCAGATCCTGTCTCTGACAGATCGATGGGCCCCTTCTCACCACTGCAGCATTGTGGCAGGGAGGAGAGCTGGAAAGCTGAGATGCACGTGGGGAGGCGGGCAGACAGGAGAGTCAGGATGAGGGAGATGGGCAGAAACAGACAATGAAAGGAGAGCTAGAGAACCAACAGAAAAGCAAGAGCTAGGATCACAGAGATATGAGCTAGAGAGTAAAGAAAAAAATACAGATTCATAGAGTAAGACAGGTAGGGGAGAGACAAAGACTGAGAGAGAACAGCAGACACACACAAAGAAGAAGAGAGCGAGCTCTGTCTCAGAGCACCATCACATCATTAGCCTTGGGCGTTGTTTGGGGTTCAGCGAGAGGAGTGGAGGCCCCAGAGCCAACCGTATATATGTGAGGAGGGGAAAATAGGAGAAAGCCCCCAAACTTGCTGCACTTCCTCCTCGGGCCTCATTCTTGGCAGCCCAGGTCGTGAAAGGAATTTAATGCAAGTCACCAGCTTGCTTTGCATTCTGGTTTTGTCCCATCTCTCCCGGGCGCAGGCAGGGGAAGTGACTGGTAGAGCTTCCATGGTGGACCTCATTTGCCCTTGCCCTTCCCACTTCCTCTGGCCCAGAAGCTGAAGGAACAAAGACAAGGGGTGGGCTCCCACAGTGGAGAAGTTGGCTGCTTGGCTGACTGAGAAGCAGCCATTCAGAGGGCACCCTCGAGGCAGGTAGATGTGTGGGAAGGCAGGAAGTGGAAATTAATGTCAGATTGTAGATATCAGAGACTTCGATTGGATAGGAAATGGGAAGAAGAGCATTCTCCTAGCTTTCTAGATACCTGAGATCTATCAACAAGAAGAATGACTAGCATTTATTGAGCCCTTCATCGTGAGCCAGAACTTGGCACTAGCTGTGCATGTTGTCAGCCATGCCATGATAAAGTCTGTTATTTTTTAGCTCCATTTTGCATGTGAGCCCTGCAGCCTGATTCCACGTGCTAGTTCCAGGGAGACCAGAGCTTACTGGTTTGCACGAAGGTGCACAGACTTACTTATGTATGATAATATTCACTGGCATCCATTTTTGCCTGAGACTGTGCTAGAACTTCAGTCAGTTCAGTTCAGTTCAGTCGCTCAGTCGTGTCCGATTCTTTGCGACCTCATGAATCACAGCACGCCAGGCCTCCCTGTCCATCACCAACTCCCGGAGTTCACCCAAACTCATGTCCTCCAGTCGGTGATGCCATCCAGCCATCTCATCCTCTGTCGTCCCCTTCTCTTCCTGCCCCCAATCCCTCCCAGGATCAAGGTCTTTTCCAATGAGTCAGCTCTTCACATGAGGTGACCAAAGTATTGGAGTTTCAGCTTCAACATCAGTCCTTCCAATGAACACCCAGGACTGATCTCCTTTAGGATGGAATGGCTAGATCTCCTTGCAGTCCAAGGGACTCTCAAGAGTCTTCTCCAACACCACAGTTTAAAAGCATCGATTCTTTGGTGCTCAGCTTTCTTCACAGCCCAACTCTCACATCCATGCTAGAACTTAGTTAATAGGAAAGTGGAGTGGTGGTTGGGGGTGAAGAGGGGACAGAAGAAAAAGATGTTGGACAATGACAAAGGGAGACAGTAGAGCTGCACTCAGGGGTCTGGCATCTACTGAGGGGAGGATGATGTGTTCATCAGTGGCTCTTATTAATATGAGTTGTCAGGGATGAAGGTTGAAAGATGTGCTATGAGGCATCCCCAGAGCATGCCACTTCCTGAATAGGCATGACAGGCCTGCCACGTGGCAGGAGTTCTATCTGAGCCAGGCCTCGAGGCATGAGTTCAAAACATGAGATTGTGAAGTCAAAGAGAAGGTGACCTCCAGAGAGATGGAATTGCCCAGGCAAAGGCACAGAGGCTGCAGAAACAGGCTGAGGTTGGGGTAACTTAGCTCCTATTTTGAGCAAGCTGGGGAGTATAAGAGATAAAGCTAGACGGGTAGGTTGAGGCTGCACTGAGGAGAGGGTTAAATTCAGATGCAGTGGGCAGTGATGGAAGATGTCTGGGAAGAAAGAGTGGCAGCCCAGCCCTCTGTGTGATCCTATGAACCAATGCATGGCCACATTCCCTGGTTCTTTCATTCAACAAATATCCATCGAGCATATCACTGCATGCCTAACCCTGTGGAGACAGATGGGCACATCTGCGAACAAAGGAGGCAGAATTCCCTGCCTCATGGAGCTCTCGTTCTTGCAAGGGCACATGCATTTTATGCCTTATCTACCAATAATGGGACATTGGCCATGCAGGCGGGACTTTTTGGATTCATATGCCAACAGGAATCAACCCCTAGGAGATCGCAGTGCTGCTTTGTGAAGACACCTGGTCTTGGGCAGCTGAGCGACCAAGAAAAGGCATCTGGGACCCATGATGAGACAAGTTACAGACAGAAGGGGTTATATTAGCAGGATTCTCTTGATTGCAATTAACAAATTAAACTGGCTTGAGTAAAAGTTGATTTACAGGCTCATGTAGCCAACTCCAGAAAAAGCAGCGGTGGGAGCTGGCTTCATGAATAACGAGGTTCCCTCTGTCTCTATTTACACTTCTCTGCGGGTGTTATGTCATTTCCTCAAAGTGGCTATTGTTGAGGATTTGGCATCAGCCCCTACAGCTTCATATCCTGACGGTTCAATAGCTAGGCGGGAAAGGTGGCTTCCTCTGTTGAGCTCTGCTTGGAAATTCCTGGGGAAGGGTTCTGGCTGGCCTAGTTTGGGTCACATGGGCATCTCTTGAGCCAATCTGATAGCCAAGGAGATAAGGTTCCACACTGCAGCCAGGCTAGTTACCGGTTCCCCTTTATGGCTGATAGAGATAGAAGATGGAACAGAAATAATAGATATCTGCCACTAGGATTGTGACAACTTAAAACACACCTATTTTTTTAACGGGCAATTATGTTGAGGGATGACCCCAGCATCTCTCAAATACATAATAAAAGGTCACTTCTACTCGATTAGTCTAGGGCATTATTATTACTCTCTCCACTCCACCCTCACAAATGATAAAGTGACACCGTTGAACAATTTAGAAAAAGTAAAAATGCAATTTGAATAAACTCCAGGAAAAAGATAAAGTGGAGGATTTTAAAGATACAGTGTGGGGTGTGAGTGGGATGGGCAAGTGGGGTCATTCAGAACCAAACCAGGTACCTACAAGTTCCCGGGCTCACAGGGCTGCAGAAACAGAGCCTCCTGCCTGCAATCCCAGAGTATCAAGGTAGGACTGGTGCTGACTCTCCTACCAGCCACCACCCCCACCTCCCAGCAGGACTGGGAAAGTTGGTCAGGGACAGTGCCTTCAGCTAGAGACTCTTCATTAGCTGAGAAGGCCAGCCCTGCAGGAAATCCCAAGCCGAGGAACAAGAACAATTTGAAAAGATGCAGGAGGCATTAAGCCAGAATGGTTCTCCAGGGGGTGGCAGGGCTAAGTGGAAACTCAGGCAAAGAAAACCAAAGGGGATGGAGTGAGGCCATCATTCAGGAGAGAAAAAGAATGCGTACCATCAGGGGGGAGGGTGGTATCTTCACAAGGCAGGAGAAATCAAAAGCAAAATAAGAAGACATTTTAACAAAAATCAATGTTTTAAAAATACATTCTTAGACTTTCAGAGAGAAGTTCTAGAAACTTGAGGTAAAAACACAGCTTTCTCTATATAAAGAATATCACACTGGAAACAAAAACCAGAGGCCTGGCCCCGCGTGCACCAGTGATGTATCGACTTTATTTTCTTGTTTGCAAGTGAGCTGACAATCTCCATCTTGCATACAGCATCATGTGGGGATCCACCGAGAAGATGGCTAGGGAAGCCGTTCTTAAAATATTAAACAACTCTATTGTAATTAATTAGGCTAGGTGAATAATTAGGAAATGACAGTTAGAAATTGGGTCACCATAATCCTGCAAGAGAGGGGGACAGTGAAGGAGACTGTTTAAAGCTCAGGTGAGCTGGCATCTTCAGATTCTATATTTTTTAAAAAGTGTATATGATTGCTGAGTACCTACTGTATTCTTGGTCCCTTGAAAGATGCCAAGGACATGTAGAAGAAGCCCAAGATAGCATTCCTGAGGCTTACTGTCTATCATATGAGATAAACTTGTCCAAATAAATGCAATTCATAGCATGCATTATGATGAAGCCAAGCTGGGTGTTGGTGATAAATATCAGAGTAGAGATCATGGGCTAGTGCACCAGGGAGAGTTGCTCTGGAAGCTGGATTCGGATAAATAAGCAGAGAAAGGGGAAAGAACATGAGGAAGACGATTAAGATGCATGTGAGCAAGGCCATGGTGATAGCATGTGTACATGGCAAGTTGGGAGGTGTTTTTGGTGTGACTAAAACAATGCATGAGATGGGAGTGATGGACAGCAGTGTTGGGAAAGATGTCATGTCCAGTCGCAGAAAGTCTTGACATCAGTTGAGGGAATCAGTCATAAAGGAGAGGAAATCTATTGAAGACCTTGAAGCAAAGGAGCTGGATTGACCAAGTGATGCTTTAGGAAGATAGGTGCAGATGCCGAATGATGAATTAACAGGAGGAATAGGCTGGTGGCAAAATACTCAGAGAAGAGAAGCTCAGGAGTGCAAGAGGTGATGGCTGGGTGTTACACAGAGGGAATGGAAAATAAGAAAGAGATAGCAGGACTTCATAACTAATTGCATATGAAGAATGAGGGATGATATGGAGTAAAGATACCTCAATTGCCTCAATGCTAAAGAAACTGGATTAGTTACAGTAAGGTATATGTTGTGGGCTATATCCTGTGCCTGGCAGGGTTTGAAGGTGAAGAATGCTTCCCAGAAAAGTGGCATGATTATGAAGTGTTAAAGTTTACCTCTGCACCAGATACAGTAAAGAGCATTTAGAGAGAGGGAACAGTATGGGCTGAAATAAAGGCAGTCAGGCAGTCAGTTCAGTAGCTCAGTCATGTCCAACTCAGTGACCCCATGGACACGTCAGGCCTCCCTGTCCATCACCAACACCCAGAGCTTACTCAAACTCATGTCCATTGAGTCGGTGATGCCATCCAACCATCTCATCCTCTGTCCTCTCCTCCTCCCACCTTCAATCTTTCCCAGCATCAGGCTCTTTTCAAATGAGTCAGCTCTTCACCCCAGGTGGCCAAAGTATTGGAGTTTCAGGTTCAGCATCAGTCTGATGCTGAAGATGCTGCTGCTGAAACAAAAGCAAGGAGGTGTGAAAAAGAGAACTCCCAGTTGCGGGATGTCTCTGAACACGGGAAGAGTGGGAGAAGGCTGGAGACCTAGGCAGGGTCCAGGGCACAGAGGAACTTGACCTTTATGCAGTGTGTTATTGGGAACAGGACCGACACCCTGTCAGATTTTTATTTTACAGCTATCTGTACAAATATAAGGAGTGGGAAAGGATAGATAGCCCAAGATGTGACTCAAAGCATTCTCTAACTGAAGTCTGCCCTAGTGGCTGCCGGGCATCCCACGGGTAACTGCGTGCACACGTGCCCCAGCCCGAGTGGAGCAGACACTTGCCCCTCTCACTGTGTCACGGCACAGCTCTGAATGTGGGGCAGCCACAACCGAAGGGAAGACTTGGCCAGGGGCACAGAGGCGACCTAGTCCCAGGACAGAGCCCCGCTGCGGTGGCGGTACCCATCGTTGGTGCTTGCTTAGGCAGGGCCTTAGAAGCAGCCCGGAACCCTGGCAGCCGCCCCTCAACCATGATTCGCGCAGACGGTATAAACTTTCAGGGTAAATCAGCGCGCGAATCGTGATGCCTCTCTACAACAGGGCGTGGGCAGCAGAGACTGGGAACAGTTTATCTGCCATGAGGGACAGTGGGGACTTGCACCTGAGGCTCCCAAGGCTGCCTCTGAGCATAGCGAGGGAAACAACTGTGGGCACCTCCGCAGGAAGCACAGCGGAGAAGCTTGGCCCTCCGGCAGCGGCTGACACACGCCGCGAGCCTGCCTGAGCCCCTGAGCTCCAGCGCTCCTTCGCTCTGGGTCCAGGGTCCTGGTCCTGGGAGAGGGGAAAACAGGAACTTCAGGAAACAAAGCCAGCTTGGGATCAGACCCCACCCCTGGTAGGGTAGTAATGGCCACTGAGCGGAGGAGAAACCCTGCCTCACTCCAGGCTCCAGCTCTAGTCCCTCCATCTCCAGTCCCACCCGCCCCCACCAAGGTAATAGCTGCCGGTTCTCCCTGAGGAAAGACATCACTTGTGTCATGTAAAATCCAGCCCTCCCACCAAAGGCATTGGGCACACACGGTCTGTAGAGGGATGTTCAACCATTCAAGACCACAATGGGTAACTGTTTCCCCTAAATTCATAGAGGCAGAGAGAGTTAAAGCAAATTGAAAAGGGAGAGAAACTCCCCTCAATTGAAAGAGCAAGAAACCCCCCCCAAACTAAATAATAAAACAGAAATAAACAATTTACCACATAAAGAACTCAAAGCATTAGAAATTTTTTTAAAAATGTTAACCGAATTGTGGAAAATAATAGATAAAAATGTTTTTTTTTAAAAAGGTGTAATAAGAAACTTGAAAATATAAAAAAGACCCAATCAGAAATGAAAAATTCAGTGAGTGAAAAAAAAAAAAAACAAACTCACTACAAGGAATGAATAGCAGACTAACTGACACTGAAGAAGGAATAAGTGATCTGGAAGATAGAATAATGGAAATTACCCAATGAGAACAATAATAAAAATGAAAATTTAAAAATGGAAACAATATAAGATCTCTGGAATAAGATTAAGCATACAAACATTCACACTATATGGGTCCCAGAAGGAAAAGAGGGATCAAAAATGTATTTGAGCAAATTATGACTGAAAACTTTCCAAACCTGAAGAAGGAAACAGATATCCAGATACAGGAAGCATAGAGGGTCCTAAATAAGATGAACTCAAACAGACTCACAACAAGACACATCATAATTAAGACGTGTTAAAGAAAAATAGAGAATTCTGAAAACATCAAGAAAAAAAATAATAAAGAGTTAGATACAAGGAAATTCACATAAGACTATCAGCACTATCAGCTGATTTATCTGCAGAAACATCACAGGCCAGAAGGGAGAGATAGAATATATTCAATATTGGCAATTTGATTTCTGGGTCCTCTGGCTTTTAAAAATCCAGCTTGAACATCTGGAAGTTCTCGGTTCACATACTGTTGAAGCCTAGCTTGGAGAATTTTGAGTATTACTTTACTAGCATGTGAAATGAGTGCATTCGTGCAGTAGTCTGAACATTCTTTGGCATTGCCCTTCTTTGTGACTGGAATGAAAACTGACTTTTCCAGTCCTGTGGTCACTGCTGAGTTTTCCAAATTTGCTGGTATATTGAGTGCAACACTTTAACAGCATCATCTTTGAAATAGCTCAGCTGGAATTCATCACCTCCACTAGCTTTGTTCATAGTGATGCTTCCTAAGGCCCACTTGACTTCTCAATCCAACATGTCTGGCTCTAGGTTAGTGATCACACCATCATGGTTATCTGGGTCATGAAGATCTTTTTTTGTATAATTCTTCTGTGTATTCTTGCCACTTTTTCTTAGTATCTTCTGCTTCTGTTAGGTCCATACCGTTTCTGTCCTTTATTGTGCCCATCTTTGCATGAAATGTTCCATTGGTATCTCTAATTTTCTTGAAGAGATTCCTAGTCTTCCCATTCTATTGTTTTTCTTTGCATTGTTCACTTAGGAAGCCTTTCTTATCTCTCCTTGTTATTCTTTGGAATTCTGCATTCAGATGGGTGTATCTTTCCTTTTCTCCTTTGCCTTTCGCTTTTCTTCTTTCTCAGCTATTTGTAAAGCCTCCTCAGACAACCACTTGGCCTTTTTGCATTTCTTTTTCTTGGAGATGGTTTTGGTTACTGCCTTCTGTACAGTGTTACAAACCTGCATCCATAGTTCTTCAGGCAGTCTTGTCCATCAGATCTAATCCCTTGAATCTATTTGTCACTTCCACTATATAATCGCAAGGGATTTGATTTAGGACATACTAGTTTTCCCTACTTTCTTCAATATAAGACTGAATTTGGCAATGAGTTCATGATCTGAGCCACAGTCAGTTCCGGGTCTTGTTTTTGCTGACTGTATAGAGCTTCTTCATCTTCAGCTGCAAAGAATATAATCCATCTGATCTTGGTATTGATCATCTGGTGATGTTCATGTGTAGAGTCATCTCTTGTTGTTGGAAGAGGGTGTTTGCTATGACCAGTGCTTTCTCTTGGCAAAACTCTGTTAGCCTTTGCCCTGCTTCGTTTTGTACTCCAAGGCCAAACTTGCCTGTTACTCTAGGTATCTCTTGACTTCCTACGTTTGCGTTCCAGTCCCCTATGGTGAAAAGGACATCTTTTTTGGGTGTTAGTTTTTGAAGGTCTTGTACGTCTTCATAGAACCATGTAACTTCAGCTTCTTTGACATGGGATATAGCAAAAGCAGTTCTAACACAGATATTCATAGTGATAAAGGCCTTCCTCAAGAAGAATAAAAATCTCAAATAAACAACCTAACCTACCACCTGAGGAAATTACAAAAAAAAAAAAAGCAAAGCCCAAAGTCAACAGAAGGAAGGAAATAATAATCAGAGGGGAAATAGAGAAAAAAACAGAAAAGATCAATGAAACCTGAGCTGAGAAGATAAAATTGATTAAAAAAAAAAAAAACCTTTAGCCAGCTTCTCTAAGAAGAAAAGAGAGATGAAAGGACCCAAATAAATAAAATAAGAAATAATAGTAGAGATATAACAATTAAAAAATCATAAGAGAATATTATAAACAGTTTTATGCCAACAAAGTGGACAATGGAGAAAAAATGGACAAATTTCTAGAAACATATAGTCTGCCAAGACTGAATCAAGAAGTAAGAGACAATTTTAACAGGCAAATCAGTGGTAGTGAAATTCAATTTATAATTTTTTTTTAAATCTCAGCAAACAAAAGTCCAATACCAGCTGTCTTCAGAGGGGAATTCTACCAAACATATAAAGAAGAGTTAATACCTATTTTTCCTCAAACTATTCCAAAAAAATTGAAGAGGATGGAACACTCCCAAATTTATTCTGAGGCTACCATCACCTTGATATCAAACCAGACAAAAACAATACCAAAAAAAAATCTACAAATCAATATCTTTGTTGAATATAGATTCAAAAATCCTCAGCAAAATATTAACAAACTGAATCTAACAATATATAAAAAGGATCATACATCATGATCAAGCTGGATTTATATCAGGGATGACAGGATAGTTCAATATTCACAAATCAATGTGATACACCACATTGACAAAAAGAAGGATAAAAATCACATGATCATGTCAATAGACAAAAAGTATTTGACAAAATTCAACATCTGTTCATGATAAAAATTCTCGTCAATATGGTATATGGCAACATATCTCAGCATAATAAAGGGCATTTACAACAAACCCATAGCTAACATCATACGTACAGTTTTCTTTTTGCTTTGCAATTTAAGTTAAGAATCTATTTCTTTGGACTGATACATTTTTACTTTTATATTTTTTTATTTGATAGGAGGCTTGGACTTAGTTGTAACATTATATGCTTTCTGCTTTTATTTTCCCTTATGATCTGTGTTTTCCTTTGTTTTAAAATTTGATTTATATGTAGGTTTATAGTTATAAACAGAAAGTCTTAATATTTTTCATTATTTAAGTGGCTATCTTTATAATACTGGGTTTCCCTTGTGGCTCAGCTGGTCAAGAATCAATGCAGGAGACCTAGGTTCGATCCCTGGATTGGGAAGATCCCCTGGAGAAGGGAAAGGTTACCCACTCCAGTATTCTGGCCTGGAGAATTCCATGGACTGTATAGTCCATGGGGTTGTAAAGAGTTGGACACAACTGAGTGACTTTCACTTTATAATACTAAATATAATATCCTTAGTCATATATATTCTTCATAGCTATTATCTGTCACGTCTGCAAGATGATGAAACTTACATGTTTCTCCCACTTCTCATTTTTCTGTTCTACCCAATTTTAGTTGATGATGGTGATGATGATGTTGATGATGATGTTAGTCCCGCTAATCTAATATCTCATAATTTTTTACTTGGTTCATTAGCCCTAAGTGGTAACTTTTGGCCCTGAGTTACCTCCCAACGTGTAACTCCCCTCACCTGCTGAATTTTGTTAGTTTCCATGTTTTTCATGGTAGTAGAGTTAAATTTTACACGATTTTATGTAATCATAATTGACAGAGGATTTTTCCTTAATCCTTAATTGTTAAAAACTACGGCACAAGGACTGTAGTTTTTTTCCATTATTCCACTACTATTTGGTTAAAGTTCATCTTAAAGTTTACTCCAGACAAGATCCTGGTAACCACATTTTCTGGGTTATTAGATGTTTGGTGCAGCATTTACATTTGAACAAAAGTTTGACCATAGACTTTTTTCATGTTTTTTATTTAATTCTTAATGTGGTTATCGTAAGCATGTTCCACTGTCTCTAGCATGACATGTGCTGTGAAAAACTCTGAAACCAACCTAATTTCCCCCTCTTAGGAGAGAAATTTTGGGTTGGGTTTTGCTCTGTTTTGTTGGTTTTAGTTCTTTGTTTGGATGGTGAAAGAGCCTTTTCCTTTTATGCTATTATTTTTATATCAACTTTTCCTGAGATAGTTTATGTTTGGGGTTTTGTTTGGCTTGTTTAGTTTGGCTTGGTTTGGTTTTGATTGTGTGTAGATTTAAATATCTTATTTCTGGAAAATGTTTTGTGATTCTATTTCTCTAAATACATTTTCTATTCTACATGTATTTCATTCAGATGATCACTTATATAAAACAAGTAATGTTTGGTCCATTTATGCATACAAATAGGTCTATTGTCTCTTTCATCTTCCATAGCTATTGTGTTCCTTTCTGATCCTTTTTAACTGTGCATTTCCATTTTGTTTTGCTAACTTTGTCAATCATGTTCTTAAGCCTACTTCTGTATTTTGAGTGGTGTCTATTTACCTTGTTGCTGGCTCCCTAATTTTTGTGATGACTTTATGTTTCTCTTTCACTTCTTTCCTGAGCTCTTTCAGCTCATTTTTTGTCCTGCAATTGTCTTGACACTTCTTCCTTGAGCTCTTATTTTATATGTGATATTTTTCATTGAGGATTTTTTTGAAAAATTGTTTCGTTTGCTCATGCTCATTTGTTTGTCACAATTTCCTTTAGCTCTATGGCAACACAATTTTGTATGTTTTCTTTGTCTATTTGTTTTCTCTAATTGTTACCTTCTTTTCTTACAGTATCTTTTTGAGCTCTTCTGATGGTCTCTTTTCTATTCTGACTCACATTTGACTGAGATAAGCTGTTTCTTAACCAGCTGTTTGCATAAAGTTTATGGAGCAGGGACTAGGCTATGGTACCATCTAGCAGAGAGTCTCTTTCATTTACAGGAATGCACCTTATGATACAGAGGGTTGTGTATATGCACGTGTATATGTGTTGACTTAGCCTTTACTTCTTTCCAGAAGAACTATCAGATTGACAGCTGCAAGACTAATAATTATTGAGCCTATCTTCTACAATATGCTTTCCCAACAGACTGTTTTGTACAGAGATGCCATACCTAGGTATTTTCTTGTTTATAATTCCTCCCTTGCTTCTCAGTGGAGCCACACAGGGTCCAGGGATGCTCTTGTAGAAAGCCTACTCACTGTTGACCAGTTGCTCCTCAAAAGATGACTTTGGTTGTGCCCTGTTAGATGAAATTTTGCTCTGCCAACCCCTTTAATGAAGGTCTTTGGTAACAGACATCTTTCAACATCCACTTGCCCCAGCTTGGAATTTTATTTGGCAGCCCTTCCTCAACAAAGTGAAATTTGCATTTCTATTTTTCCTTCTTCTTTTGTTTTGGAATGAATTCAGAATGAAGTGGGCAGGGATGCCTTAACACTGCTATCTTCAGAGTAAAATCCCTAGAAGATTTTACATCTCTGTCTTGTTCCCCTTGATTCTTCAGCACCCGATACTATACCTGGGGAAAAGAAGATGCTCCATAGAGCCCTGTTAAGTGAAATGAACAAATAAAAGAATGAAGAGTCTCAAATGTAATTGTTGAAACATAACTGCATTTAAGGTCTCTCTTCAAAAGAACTTCAACGACTAATTCTCCTGGTTTGTTCTTGAAACAGCAGAACAAGGCACATTTCCCAGGGTGTTTTTCATGGTTCAGAAATCTCCTGCTCACTTTTATCCATCTTTCATTATATCTTCTGAGTATCCTGTTCTAACTACTAAGCAAAGTCAAAGTACCTAACACAATTAAACAATGAATTCTACAGGACACTTTATATAGTTGTTTTCTTTCCTTCTAGTCTGATAACTAGCCTCAATTATTATGGATACATTCTGAATTTGTTTCTCCATGGCTTACTTCTGAAATTAAAAAAGCCCCATATCTTTTTTTTTTTTACCATGTATCATCAGAAAACTAAAGGTATAATGATTCCACTTGGTAAAGAATGGGGATAATCATCACATTTCCCACAGCAGTGGGCCCATAAGTCCTGCAATGGTCTGGTCTCCATCCAGATAAAGCCAGGGAGGAAGGAGTCTTTGAGAAATGAAATACTGTGAAATACGAACACTCGTTCAGCCCTGGTGAATTCCATGGAAGTCTTCAGCATTGGTGAGATTTGAGAAAAGGCCAGAGTGGTTTATTGATTAGAGCTATCTGAGTCTAGGTTTTTCTCTGGTTTTCCTTCCAGAAAAGAGGAGATGTTGACGATGAAGGAATCTACTTCCTAATCCCCTTTGAATGAAAAGGTCTGTTTTAGACTGTTCTTATGTCTTCTTGTTTGGAATATAATAGGCATTTGAGAAATATATGTGTTAATTTTCTTTTTAATTTTTGCTTTATATTGGAATATAGCTGATTAACTATATTCAAGTGTTGTGTTAGTTTCAGATGTAAAGTGATTCAGTTACGCATATACATGTATCTATTCCTTTTTCAAATTCTTTTCCCCACTTAGGTTATTACAGAGTATTGAGTCAAGTTCCCTGTGCTATACAGTATGCCCTTGTTGGTTATCTATTTTAAATAAAGCAATGTGTACATGTCAATCCCAAGCTCCCCATCTAATTTCTGATTTTCCTTGGGTCTACAGGTAAAACCCCAAACGGTCTTACTTTCTCAAAATACTTCAGTGTTTTGTCCCTGAACAACATGCCCCCTTCCTTTCGGAGATCTTTATTGAATGCTTCCCTCTCTTTTCATCCTATGTCTTGAGTCATTCAAACTCCTCCAACTTGCTCATGCTCTGCACCCTTCCCACTGCTAAGCTGACTGCAGTTGTTGAGCTGTAGAGTCAACAGTCATGCCAACTGCCTATGGAGTGTCCATGCCAGCCTGCAGGATGAAGATGAGTAGGCAGCAGGAGATAGAGGATCTGAAAGAGGCATACCCACAGTCTATATTAATATTCCTAACAGAAACACAATGACCAGCCATCTCTTCCCACAGCCAAGTGTATCAACACTCTTTTTTCAAGATGTCCATTGATACTACTCCTACAGTCCACATCACCAAAGCAGATCTCCCTTTTACCTGCCTGAAAACCTATCTATCCTGTCCACACCCGCCCTGCCCTTGGGGTATGTTTTCATTGCAGGCACCGAGCATCCTGGTTCGTCTGGAACAGTCCCAGTTTATGGCTGGTGTCCTGTCCAACTAAGCATTTGTGTCAGATAAAAGTTGATTTCTGTGTGATAAACTGTATGTTCTCCTTGGTTTAATTTAATGCTTAATTATCAAAAGGCAGCATGAGTCAGAATGCCTCCAGGTACAAGGAAAGTTCTTCTCCCCACCTTTGTAGAATGAGGCAGGCAGGGACCTGAAGTCTAGGCACACAAACAATCTGGGGCAGATAATTGGGGGAAAGATGACACTAGCAGGTCTGCCATACAGGCTCAGAGAAGTTCTGTGTGAGGTTGAAGGAAGAACATATCCCAGAGGTGGCAGGGAAAGAGAGGACTCCGGGTTTAGGGGAGATGCTTTGGGACAATGCAAGCCCCGGGTCAGACTTAAAGGCATGTATGGAAGACCGAATTTTGTGTAGCGCTCTCTTTTTCCTCTTTGTACTTGCACACTTCCATCAAAAATGCACCAGTGGTTTCCCTCTGTTATTTCATTTATGGCAATAACTTTAGGTCTTGTGTTTGGTCATAATGGTGATCTATGCATGCCATCTACAGTGGGCATGGATAATGAATCCTATTTTATTTCTTAATTAAGAATTTGAAAGTACCGCAAATTACCGCAATTAACATGGATTTTCTTCCTCATTTATTTACTTATTTAGATGCCTGAAATTGCACCCTTAGCTTAAGCCAACCACAGGGTTCAGAGCCTCTTAAAATATATAGCATTCATTAAAATATTTATTCTCCCCCAACAGTGAAGTTGCAATTTGGAAACAGTGGTGGTATATATGCATGCAAACGCTTCCAAAAAATATGCCTTTTGAATTCAGTCCATCTAGTGTGGTAACTTAAAAAGTTGAGTTTACTGACAACGCTTTGTGTGACTGAAAAAAGCTAAGATTTTCAAAGTAGCCCATCATTAAATTAACTTCAACCAGTATTATTTCTATCTCAAAGTTCTTGGGAAGATGAGCATTATTACATTTCAGAACTTTAGAGCTCACTGAAAAATAAGAATAACTATTTGAGGATGGTTGAATTTATCTGAGTGATTTCAAATCAATGGTACTTTGAATAAACTGTTTGGGATCAAATTATCTAGTTGTTTTGAATATTGAATCTTAGTCCTCATTCTTGGGTTTTCGAATTTGGTTTTGGTTTTGTTTCCAGCTGGTTCCCGTAGAGACATAGCTCAAGACATAGTGATTGAAATTAACTAAAAATACGCTTCAGAAACGTAAATCCTTTGGTATGAGCCAGCAGCCACTTCAAGCAACAGCCAGCAGCATAAATGGGTACAATCCTACCAGCAAGCAATTGGGAATAACATCTTAAAAGCTTTAAAAGATGCAAATCCTTTGAAATCCAGCTATTCCACTTCAAGGAACTTATCCTCAGGGAAGAATGGTGTATACCAAAATTCAGCTCCAATGACACTCATTGCAGACTCATTTATAATAGCAAAATAAATAAAATAAAATAACCAAATGTGCTGCAATAAAGATTAAGTAAACTTTACACTAGAATACTAAACAACCACTAAAAACTATGTGGTTTGTATTAGTTACCTATGGTTGTATTACCCCAACACTTAGCAACTTTAAACAGCAAACATATTATCTCACAGTTGTGGGTCAGGAGTCTGTGAACACAGCTGAACTGGGTCCTCTGACTCAGGGCGTCTCCTAAGACTATGGTCAAAGGGTTTGAATAACCTCAAGGCTTCATCTGGAGAGGATCCACTTGGAGGCTGACTCCAGTGGGTGTCGGCAGGAACCAGTTTCCCTGGGAATGTGGACTGAAGGTCACCCCCAGTTCCTCACCCCAGTTCCACTGTCATCCTTTCTGCAGGGTGGTTCACAGCGTCGCAGATGCTTTCCTCACAGTAAACGAGTCAGCAAGCAGGAGGAAATGTGCAGAACAGCAGCCAGTTTTTGTATCCTTGTCCAAGAACCGACATCCCATCACTCACGCCACACTGGTTAGAAGTCAGTCAGAAGTCTAACCCACACTCCAGGGGAGTGGATCACACATCATTGAGAGTGCAGAGGGCAGGGATCATTGGGAACCCTCTTAGGAGCTGTCTACCACAGAGTTGAAGTTTAATTATTGGCAAAAGATGCTCGTTATATCTTAGTCAATGAACAAAATGTATGTACAATATGACCTCAGTTTTGTAACTAAAGTATTATAATAAGAGAAATACATATCCATATATATATAAATATTCATGAAACTACCTATAGGAGCTCTATGGGTTAATAGCAGTTATATCTGGACAGTGGGATCACAGATTAGTTTTATATCTTATTTTCTAATGTGTATTATCTATTTTTCCCCCTAAAATGAACATGTATTGCTGACAAATTTTTTAAAAAGTAAATGTAGTAAATTAAAAAGCAAAGTAATTTGAATTCTCTAGACTCTTTGTTTCTGACCTCCACTGTCTATCTTTACAGGTCTGTTTCTTGCATGCTGCTTGAAGTCAACTAAATAGAAGATCACAAGATTCTCTGCAGAACCCATTGAGCTCACTGTGACCAAGGTAACTGTGTGTTCTAGAACATGCTGGTGCGTCTATGTCTTTTAAAACAACTGTCACCACCCACAATGCTCCCATGAAAAATTAAAATTATTTTTCACCTCTGAGGTTATTAAGGGCCAATGAGAACTGTGACTGACCCAAGAGAGCTGGGTCCTGTGAAGATCTTCCTCTGAGCCAGTGTCTTAGCAGCTCAATTCTGGTGGCTTCTAGATACAAGTTAGTATGATCATGAGACAATTCTCCTCTCTGCAAAATTCCAGAGGGATAGACTCTACTTACATGTCAAAAATAGATGAACAGATCTGACCCTGCTGAACATATTTGCAAGTTTGAAAAAGGGGAGGAATGGGTGAGAAGATGTCATTAACAGTCCTCACACTTCATTCGTTTTCCTGTCTCATGTCATCAGGAGGGCTGGAGTTGGGATGCCATTGGTTCAGTGTTGGAATGATGTTTCAGCAATGCAAATGTTATCTTAGGGTCACTTACTGATAAAAACTACTGTTTTGTCAAACATAGATTTATTGGTTGTTTGACAAGCAGATCAGATGCTCTGCAACTATATATAGGATGGCTGATATGGTATCCACAGGGAAGGAAGTCAATGGTGACCAAGATGGCAGAGGATTGGGACCAGGTCTGAGGTACTGTGGACCTCTTTTCACTAGGATATATAGTACAATGGCTAATATTACAGATAACACTCAACTCTTGGTGCTTTAACATAATAGATGTCTCTCACATAAGGCCCAAATGAAGGTTTGTCAAAGCAGTGATTCAGAAACCCAGATGCCTCCTATCTTGCAGCTTCACTGTCATCTAGGGTCTCTGAGGTTTATGCTGGATCTTCTGCATCTACCTTGTTGACAAAGAAGAAGAAAGTAAGAATGGCACACTCACTTCCTACCCCCCTGGACACATATCATATCGCATTGGTGAGAACTAGCCACACGGGCATTACCTTGATGAAAGACGCCTTGGGTTAGTCCCTGCATGACAGTCACCCCCCCGAAACTTCAGCCTGTGGTTGGAGAATGCACAACATGGGCGCTGTCAGGAAAAATAGTGCTAGCAAGTTCTTGCTGAGGAAGTTCCTTAGTAGACACACATGCATCTATCAAAGGGCAGGGATTAGCTGACATATCAATGACTCTTTGAATAGTGGATCACTCTGCCTTATATGAAGGAACTTCTCATGCCAACCGTACTTCCTTCTCATGATGAAGGCAACAAGCCACTGTCCAAGGCTCTAAGGAGTCAAGGTTGTTGTGCACTGGGAGTGTTAGGTGTGCCTGCCAATGCTGGAGACTGCAGAAGCCACTGCAGACTCAAGAGAACAGATTAAAACCATACACAAAAATAAACTCAAAATGGATTAAAGATCTAAACATAAGACCAGAAACTATAAAACTCTTAGAGGAGAACATAGGCAAAACACTCTCCGACAAACATCACAGCAGGATCTTCCATGACCCACCTCCCAGAATATTGGAAATAAAAGCAAAAATAAACAAATGGGATCTAATTAAAATTAAAAGCTTCTGCACAACAAAGGAAACTATAAGCAAGGTGAAAAGACAGCCTTCAGAATGGGAGAAAATAATAGCAAATGAAGCAACTGACAATTAATCTCAAAAATATACAAGCAATGCCTGCAGCTCAATTCCAGAAAAATAAACGACCCAATCAAATAATGGGCCAAAGAACTAAATAGACATTTCTCCAAAGAAGACATACAGATGGCTAACAAACACATGAAAAGATGCTCAACATCACTCATTATCAGAGAAATGCAAATCAAAATCACAATGAGGTACCATTTCACGCCAGTCAGAATGGCTGCGATCCAAAAGTCTACAAGCAATAAATGCTGGAGAGGATGTGGAGAAAAGGGAACCCTCTTACACTGTTGGCGGGAATGCAAACTAGTACAGCCACTATGGAGAACAGTGTGGAGATTCCTTAAAAAACTGGAAATAGAACTGCCATACCACCCAGCGATCCCACTGCGGGGCATACACACCGAGGAAACCAGAATTGAAAGAGACACGTGTACCCCAATGTTCATCGCAGCACTGTTTATAATAGCCAGGACATGGAAGCAACCTAGATGTCCATCAGCAGACGAATGGATAAGAAAGCTGTGGTACATATACACAATGGAGTATTACTCAGCCATTAAAAAGAATACGTTTGAATCAGTTCTAATGAGGTGGATGAAACTGGAGCCTATTATACAGAGTGAAGTAAGCCAGAAAGAAAAACACCAATACAGTATACTAACGCATATATATGGAATTTAGAAAGGTGGTAACGACAACCCTGTATGGGAGACAGCAAAAGAGACAGAGATGTATAGAACAGTCTTTTGGACTCTGTGGGAGAGGGAGAGGGGGGTGATTTGCGAGAATGGCATTAAAACATGTATAATATCATATAAGAAATGAATCGCCAGTCCAGGTTCAATGCAGGATACAGGAAGCTTGGGGCTGGTGCACTGGGATGACCCAAAGGGATGGTATGGGGAGGGAGGTGGGAGGGGGGTTCAGGATGGGAACACGTGTACACCTGTGGCGGATGCATGTTGATGTATGGCAAAACCAATACAATATTGTAAAGTAAAAAAAAATAATAATAAATAAAAAGGATAGTGAGACACCAGAAAGAATAAAACAAAATAAGTCTTTGGTTATTCCATAATTATTCATGCATAATATACCAGTTGCAAGTGCTGGGCACCTAGTAAATGTTCAATAAATATTCACTATTGATATTATAAAAAAAAAAAAAAAACACAGCTATCTCCCTCTTAGTTTCTTGTCTTTGTTTCTTGTTGTATAAAGTGACAATAACAGTATCTACCTCTTAGGATTGTTGTAAAGCCCCAAGGAATTAATTCAAGAAAGGTCACAGTACGTACACATTTTCTCAGCAAGTGACTTCTCCAACAAGTATCCCCACATGATGAATAATCTCAGAAGTGCCTTCCTAGCACTACCATAGTTGCCAACTCTTGTGACACTGTGGTTGCTATCAGGCTACACTTGCAATGAGAGCACCACAGCCAACAATAAAGTCCTAACATTTCTGTCCCATGACAAACTGATAAGAGTTATAGGAAAGGAGACTGAATATTACCATCCATTTCATGGGCAAGAGAACTGAGCCTCACGGAGGCTAACTGATAATAACCAAGATCATATTACAGCCCAGTCAGAGACACCAGTTGGCTCTCAAACTCAGATCTTTTAGATCAAATTTATACTACTATACCAAATGTAACATGAGATCTTGTTGAAAGAATGGAATCATTGAGGAGACCTAGTCCCACCCCTCATTGTTCAAAAGAAGTGGAGATGCCTTTGGGGGTTTTTCCCTTTTGTGCCACTGGTCTCAGGTTGTCTTGTCTCCTTCAAGGTTAGCCAGTCGAATTGCACCTGGCCTGGGGGATGGGGGTAGGAGCAAGTAGCAATGGTGTCGGTGATGCTGTTTTATAGAGGCCATGGTGTGCAAGGCTCCTGGCCATTGCTCCAAGCCACCTGAGTACAGCCAGGAATGAGGCAGAGATGGCACTTTGCCTCCACTCTGAGCACATGACTGGCCAGCATCACCAACCCCAGTGAGGCAGGTGACAGACTGGAATCCATTTCCGGGTTTCTTATGGTTTTCGTTTTCATCCATTCAACTCTTTGACCTTTTCCCAGCTAACTTTTAAATTTTAATGAATTTATTCTTTCTACTGAAAGAAAAGAAAGAACGGTTTCTGGTGTCCTTAGGCTTGCAGTATAAGGTCTTTGGAGACAGAGTTTGACCTTGCTTTGGGTGACCCAACTGCCTGGAAGAGTGAGCTATAGTAGACTTGGATCTCCATGTAGACAGTGTCCCTAGGCCCAAGCCAGCTCTGACTGTAACGACAGGAGGGTCACTTAGACTCTGTAGGACAAGGGTACCTCATCTGTCCAATCAAGTGGATGATGACCACCTTCTCCAACTCCCCCACTTTCTTAGGAAAATACTGAGAACTTGGGATTCAAACATCTAAACAGGAAGTGCTTTGAAAAAAACAATGTGCTAGATAAATGCTTCCAAGAGTCATCATTATCACCATGCTATTGCCATAATTATTTTGTGGTCAGCTCGGCTTTTCTTAACACAGAGCAGTTAATGAAGTGGCAACTGTATTGGTTTCTCACTAGGAGGGTGAAAGGGCCAAATGAAGCTCTATTTTTATCCCATTTCAGAGTCTATTTTTTTTCCCTTCACAACAGCTATGTCTAGTGGGTTTGTAAGTATTTTAATTATAGAGGCATTTTATTATACTTACTCCTAACAAAAATCAGACTAAGGACATTTTTTTAACTCTAAAACATGGATAGATTTTCCTAAAGGCTGAGTTAACATTCACCACAGCTACAACACTGCTACCTTTGATTGTACATGTAATCTTGGTACCTATCTTTAAAGAACAATTTTCAGCATAACAATTTTTTAAAAATTATATTCACTTTCATGCATTGGAGAAGGAAATGGCAACCCACTCCAGTGTTCTTGCCTGGAGAATCCCAGGGACGGGGGAGCCTGGTGGGCTGCCGTCTATGGGGTTGCACAGAGTTGGACACGACTGAAGTGACTTAGCAGCAGCAGTAACTTCTCCCCTGGAGAAGGAAATGGCAACCCACTCCAGTATCCTTACCTGGAGAATCCCATGGATGGAGGAGCCTGATAGGCTATAGTCCACGGGGTCGCAGAGTTGGACACGACTGAGTGACTTTTTACTTTACTTTACTTACAGGTTTACTTTGTTGTTGTTCAGTCACTCAGTTGTGTCTGATTCTTTGCAACCCTATAGACTGCAGCACACCAGGCTTCCCTATCCTACACTATCTCCTGGAATTTGCTCAAACTCATGTCTATTGAGTCGGTGATGCCATCCAACCATCTCATCCTGTGTCACCCGCTTCTCCTCCTGCCCTCAATCTTTCCCAGCATCAGGGTCTTTTCCAATGAGTTGGCTCTTTGCATCAGGTGACCAAAGTATTGGAACTTCAACTTCAGCATTGGTCCTTCCAATGAATATTCAGAGTTGATTTCCTTTAGGAGTGACTGGTTTGATCTTCTTGCTGTCCATGTGTCTTCTTCAATACCACAGTTTGAAAGCATTAATTCTTCAGTGCTCAGCCTTCTTTATGGTCCCTCTCTCATATCCATACATGACCACTGAAAAAACCATAGCTTTGACTATATGGACCTTTGTCAGCAAAGTGATGTCACTGCTTTTTAAAACACTGTCTAGGTTTATCATAGCTTTTCTTCCAAGGGGCAAGCTGCTACTGCTGCTGCTGCTGTCACTTCAGTCATGTCTGACTCTGTGCGACCCCAGAGACAGCAGCCCACCAAGCTCCTCTGTCCCTCGGATTCTCCAGGCAAGAACACTGGAGTGGGTTGCCATTTCCTTCTCCAATGCGTGCAAGTGAAAAGTGAAAGTGAAGTCGCTCAGTCGTGTCCAACTCCTAGTGACACCATGGACTGCAGCCTACCAGGCTCCTCCATCCATGAGATTTGCCAGGCAAGAGTGGGTTGCCATTGCCTTCTCCAAAGGAGCAAGCTAGTGGAGAGAAAAATGACAGAATTTACTGGTCACAAGAGTTTGGTTCATAAATTGGTCACCAGTTGAGATGCCTTTTTCCTATTTATGAGGCCTCACGGGAAGAAGAAATTTAGAAGTCAGTATAAAGACAGACCAGAATAGCCAGACAGACAAAGAAAAAGAAATCTCACTCCTGACTCAGGTGCATGGCTGTTCTGTTGCTTCTTGCAGCATCTCAGATAAGCTTGCCTTGGTATAAACATCCAAAAGATAAACAAACAATGCCTCATTAGAAGGAAAAGAAAAACGTTGCAAAGTAGGGAATCTAGCCTTTAGGGCCATAAGATGTCAAGATGTAAGGAGTTTTGCAAGCATATGGCCCAAATTAAGCATTTTACAGAGAGAACTAAGGCTCACTCAGATAAAGTACACATCAAGGCCACACAAGTGAGCAAGTATTAACGTGACCCCAAAGGATATATTAGTTTCCTGTTCTTGTAACACATTATACACATTTAGTGACTTAAAGCAACACAAATCTGTTATCTTACAGTTTTGTAGGTCAGAGGTCTTACCCGGATTTCACTGGGTTAAAACAAGTGTCAGTGGTGCTGCCTTCTTTCCTGGACGCTCTGGGGACGGTTCACCCCTTTCCCTTTCCAGCCTCTAGAAGCTGCTTGCATTCCTCAGATTGTGGACTCATCCTCCGTCTTCAAAGCCAACAGTGTTCCAACTCTCTGATCTTTCTTTTCTGTTGTCACATCTTGACCACAGTCAGGAAAGGTTTCTCTGCTTTAAGGTCTCAGGTGATAAGACTGGGTCCACTTGAATAATCTAGGATAATCTACCTATCTCAAGGTCAGTGATCTTAATCACATTTGCAAAGTCTTTTTAAATATAGAAGGTAACTCATTCGCAGGTTCTCAGCAATGAGGATGGACATCTTCAGGTGGGGATGGGCATTATATTTCCTACCATAGAAAGGGTGAGTTTACAGAGAAAGAAGATGGTGAGTCAATGAACTGGGTGACTCAGCAAGAAAATAACTGTGGGCACCTGCTACAGGATCAAACTCGAGATGGAGACTTGTGTGTGAGAAGTGAGAGTGTTCACAGGATTGGCCCCTGCAGGGGAAAGGAAGGAAGCAGAAATGGGCAGAGGGAGGGGCTGTGGGCTTGTCACAAAGCCTCAACTGATCTCAAGGGGAACCCTAAAATTGAGAGGACCCTTCAGAGTTGTTGTAAGGGGCCATGCCTTTAAAATCTCTTCTGTCTGATAGCTGTGATTACATCAAGTAGTCACGGGATATGAGCTTCCCCAAGGAGGGGTTGTGACCTTGAGCAAGTCAGATCTCTTCGGACAGAGAAACTCCCAGTAGCTAGTGGAATTTGTCCTCCATTCATGAAGGAGAATCTAAGCATACTTTCATAGCTTCTACTAGAGCACCTATTCCTAAGTTTTATGCCCACATTTAAAAAAAAAATAATAATAAACTCAGCTGTGGTCTATTTGACAGATTTCACAAAGTGGTCCTAGACTCAGAACTTACAAATCAGAAAGAAAAGAGTCATGTGCTTCATCTAGAGTTAAAAGCTAAACAAGACAGAGTCTGGAAGGACAGCCTAAACCTTGACATTGCATGAGCATGGGAGTCAGAAAAGGCAGGGGTCACAGACGGATGGAAGAAGAAGATTCGATCAGGAACTGTGGAAGAAAGGATAGGCAGATCATGAGCTTTGGAAACTAGGTTGAAAACCCAGGCCAAAAAGCCAAGACTGCCCAAATCACTGGGGAAAGGTAGACGTTTTCAGCCACTCATGGCAAGGGTGGTAATGCTGATATAGGCTTAGAAGGATTCTGTTAACTTCTGGCAGGGACTGGTGGTGAGAACAGTAGAGTCCAGCATGAGCCATGGAAGTGGCTTAAGAATCAGTAAGTAATTTTACTTCAAAAGAACTGAGAAAAGGCAAGAACCCAATCACTGAGGAATAGGGCGTGCTATATTAGCTTAAGCAGGTGGGTTGTAGCTTCATGTCATCTGGCCCATGAATGTCACTTGGCCCAAGCTCAAGTCTGATTTTGGCACTGGAGCAAAAGATGCTCCAGTCATCTGAGTAGCAAGGGTTAGAAAGATGCCGGGGCACTGCCGTATGCTCACTCCAAAGGAAGTCTTTTCACAGAACATCAGGACTGACCTTAATGTTCACTTTACGGAATAGTATCTGTGGAAAGGGCAGGAAGGCTAGTGTGTTCCCACCCTTGAACCCAGGAGGCTCTCACTTTCTCAAGTCAGTACTGAGCCCAGCACCTGCCTCAGGGCAGCTCTGCCTGGCTGTACAGACATCACGCACTCCCAACCACGTGTGCGTCTCTGTGCAGCCAGGCTGCAAAATCTAAAGAGAATGCTACTTAAGAAAAAGACTTCCTGCATCTTCTAGAAGACTGTGTAGGTACTGTATTGGGTCAACCATACTTAAAGGCAAAGTGGGTTTGAATTTCCTGCCTGCCTTGATCCAAGTGGTAGGAGCAAAGCACTTCAACACAGTAAGCATCACGTAAGTCCTATCTCCCATGTTAATATCAGCAAGAACACTAATGATAACTGCTTCTGACTCTTATAAGTCTTCACTTCATTTTACCAGGTGCTTTCATCCTCATTATTTCTTTTGAATTTCACAAAACTAGCTAGCAGAGGGAATTAGTATGCCTTTTGTAAAGATGAATAAATTGGATTCGAAGAGTTTGAGTGACTTGCCTTAAGTCTCACCTTTGGACCCAGACTCTATGAATCTGAGTTGCCTCTGATCCATTATCATGATGTCCACCATTAAAGAAGACCTCTCTGTTCACAGCCACGGAAGTGTGGGAGAAAGAAGAGTCAGAGAAGATAAAGAAAGCAGGAAGCTGATGGCAAAACCATCTGACTTTCATTTTGTCTCAAGTCAGTCCTGAGATGATTTTTTTTTTAACTCTTTTTCACTTTGCTTCAGTGATTTCACCTGTTCAAAGCATTCTCACACCCTTATCTCATTTGATCAGCTCAGCATCCCCGTGAGGTAGGTAGAGCAGATCTGAAAGATAAGAAACTAAAATCCGGAGAGGGTAGATGACTCACCCAAGAACAGATGGCCATCTGGTGACAGGACTGGAGCTGGAATCCAGAACTTTAGAATGGAGATGAGGAAGAGAAATGTACCTGCTGAAAGAGGTAGGAAGAAAGCATTTCATTAAAAGGTCAACCAAAATCATACACACCTCATGACATATTAAGCCAAATCATTATGTTGTACACCTTAAACATATACAGTGATGTATAATAATTATATCTCAGTAAAACTAGGGGGAAAATGTAAATCATATAAAGCCGAAAAAGGCCAAGAAAAACCAAAAGAATTTTGAGAAAGTTTACAAAAAAGAAAAGCTTACCTCACAGACATCAAAACACATGATAAAATGGTGTGGTGGAAGTGTAGAGATAGAGACTGATGGAATAAACTAGAAAGTCCAGAAAGATATCCATGCATTTTGGGGAATTTGGTGCATGACAGGGTGGTTACAAATAAGTAGGCAAAGAATGGACTGTTTGATATGCATTGTCACTACAAATGACTCATCCTTTTGGAAAATTGTCATTGGAGCTCTATGACATATATGAAATAACACAAAATATTGCAGATAAGCTCCAGATGGGCTTGAGGCTAAAAGTTAGGAAAAAAAAAAAACTGTTAGAAGAAAACTCAGGAAGATATTTTTATATCAAATCAGGAAAAGATTTCTTAAGATTCAAAGAAAGCACAAAAGAGAAAGGTAAATAAATTGGATTACATTAAAAATTTAAAAACTCTATATGATCAAAGACACTGTGAGCAAAGCCTAAAGACAAACAAGACAGCCTTAGAGGAGGAATTTGTAATGTATTTGACCAATAAAGGATTAATATCTAAAATATGTGAGGAAAACAGTACAATAAGTAAAAAACAGCAAATAGAAAGATAGACAAAATATAAAAATAGTTCACAGAGATGTAAATCAAAATGGCCTATAAAATATTAAAAGATGCTCTACCTCATTAATAATCAGGAAAATGGCAGTTAAAGCAGTGAAATATCATTTCACACTTATCCAATTGTCCAAAATTAAATAGTTCAACAATGCCAAGTTTTCATAAGAAATGAGCAGGGTCATTTTGGAGGGAATATGAATTGCTCAAATTCCTTGAGAGAGTGATTTGGAAATACCTTGCTAAAATGAAGAAATGTGTTTCTATGAGAACTAATTTTACATCTCGGAATATGAACCTAGAAAAGGTCCTATGTATAATATGGCATTTAAAAGGATGTTTATTAATGCATTGTTTTCAATATTGAAAATTTTAAAGCAATGTAAAAGCTCACTGACGACAATGGAGAAGGAGCGGACGCTGCATAGCTGTGAGCCTCGCGGTGTACACACACGTTATCAAGAAGGATGCTTTTGAGAAACCCAAGTTGAGTGAAAAGAATCAAATCTTTTTAATATACCATTTACACCCATGTTTAAAACATACAAAGCAATATTGTCTGTTATTTACAAATTTAAACATATGTGAGGCAAAAGCATAAAAACAGAAAGAGCCTTACAAGTTCAGGAGGCCGGTTTCTCAGAGGAAAGGGGAGAAAAATTAGCTTAAGGAGAGTGCAAAGAGGGTTCAGCTCAACCTATGATGTTTTATTTCTTAATAAAAAAACTAATTCTGCCGAGATGTTAACATTATAATATTCTGTGCTGTGGATATTGAGGGTTTGATGTAGTAAACAATTCAAGAAAGAGAGTTATTCAGCAGCAGCTTCTCTTTCCTCTGGTGGAAATGAAAAGGCAGTGGGGAGGGTGAGTCTGCAGGAAGAGAGCTGACAGCTTTGAAAATGATTTTGGCTCTGGGTTTCTGCTCATGCACACACACCTAGACAGTTTCACACGCGGCAGCATAGGGTCATGCAGGAAGCGCTGCCAAGCAAGACATCCAAAATGCACAGGGCCCCCACCAGCCCAGCTCTGCCGAGGTGTCTAGAACTGCCTTCTGCAGCTAGGATTCTGGCCCAGGAATGATAATGGCTTAAATACAGTAAGAGAGTATTTCTCCCAACTTAAAAGGATTCAGAGGTAGGCAGTCCGGAGCTAATATGATGGCTACATGATATCTCCAGGACACAAGTTCTTTCCACCTTTCTGCTCTGCCACCCCTAGTTACATGAGTTCCAACTCCAAGGCCACTTCATGATCTGAGACGATCCTACAGCCAAAAGCCATCCCGGTGGGAGCAGAAAGAAGGGATGGGAAGGCCAAAATGGTTCCTAGTGTATGTCTGCTAAGTCACTTCAGTCGTGTCTGACTCTGTGCGACCCCATAGACGGCAGCCCACCAGGCTCCCCCATCCCTGGGATTCTCCAGGCAAAAACACTGGAGTGGGTTGCCGTTTTCTTCTCCAATGCATGAAAGTGAAAAGTGAAAGTGAAGTAGCTCAGTCGTGTCCAACTCTTAGCGACCCCATGGACTACAGCCTACCAGGCCCTCTGTCCATGGGATTTTCCAGGCAAGAGTACTGGAGTGGGGTGGATTCTTTCTTGAAAATCCTTAACTTTCAAGGACATCATATTGCCTAACTTTAGGCATGCCTCCCATGTCTAACCCCAAAGGAGGCTAGGAAACATTTCCTTTTAATCCAGTCAGCAATGTGCCCAGCTAAAAGGTTTGCTAAGGAAGTATTACTGAGGAAGAAAGAGGGATGGCCCAGTAGTCAACAGCCAGCAGCAACTCACTGTGTGCCCATGGACAAAAGTTTGCCTACTCTGGACATTGCTTTCCTGTTCATGCAAGAAAGAGTGTGGACTAAAGCATTGTTTCCTGAGTGCTGCCGATCATCTTTGCCGTCATTGCTTCACACTTTGGTCAAACTTCTATTTGGGTCAGTTATACCTGAAGCCTTTGTCTCCCATTTACTTATTCACCTTTCGCTTCTCCGTCCTCCAGAATAGGTCTGAATTGAGCTGTTAACCTTTTTCTCTCACCATGGTTTTGGCTTTGCATTTATGCTTCACACTTCCTGGTCTTCAGGAATTGTACCTTCTCTTTCAGTTCTAGAAATTGCTTTCCTAGCAGTTTCCAAGGAGAAGGCAATGGCACCCCACTCCAGTACTCTTGCCTAGAAAATCCTATGGACAGAGGAGCCTGGTAGGCTGCAGTCCATGGGGTGGCTAAGAGTCAGAAATGACTTGAGCAACTTCACTTTCACTTTTCACTTTCATGCATTGGAGAAGGAAGTAACAACCCACTCCAGTATTCTTGCCTGGAGAATCCCAGGGACGGGGGAGCCTGGTGGGCTGCCATCTATGGGGTCGCACAGAGTTGGACACGACTGAAGTGACTTAGCAGTAGCAGCAGCAGTTTCCAACCATATTTTAACTTTCCAACTCACTTCTTCCAAGGAGCCCTACCTGGCTTACTTAGGCATCCTCCTTTGAGACCACTTTACCCCACGGTCTTCCATCAATGGCATATCTTTCACTCAGAGAATCAAATACTTTTATTAAGGATGAGCCTTAGACCATCTGGCCCAGTGACGCACAACTTTTTTTTCAGGGTCCTTCGAGCAAAAACTGATATGAAATCCCAAGGTAATGATGGATAAAATGAATAAAATGAGAGAGTAGGATGGAGGAGCCCTAGGTCTTTTCAGAACAGGCTCTGAAAGGAGAATATCTTGCCCTCATTCTATGAATGAAGACACTGTTGGTAAAGAGAGAACTGAATTGTCCCAGCTCCTAACAAGAACAACAATAAGAACTGCAACATTCACTAACTTTCACCCTCTACGTCCGGCACTGGTCTGAGTACTTAAGCAGATTATTAAGCCCTGTGATAACTCCAGTTACTCAGCTAGTTGAGGACAAAGCCAAGATTTATGAACCAGGCATTCTGACCCCAGGGACTGAGCTTGGTACCCAACTATTCTACAGGGACCACAGAGCTCAAATAAGAAGTCTAATCTTTCAACTACTAGGTCATAATTCTCTTATTTGAATTGCTTTCTACTACTTTTTTGGTTATAGCTTCTGGGTGTATCTCCTTAACTTCACTTTTCTCTGTGCCTCATTTCTACTTTTTTCCTGCACGTGTTAGGCATTTGATGAAGTTTTTTGATAAAATAACTGAGCTTAGTGAACAGAAACCTTGCTTGCACGATCTTCTGATGCTGACCTGGCCCAATGAGGCCACTGAATAAGAACTAATAGAAACATCAAGTCATACTCTTTATCATCTGGATAGAAAGCCGTGTTCCCACCAAACTATGTCTGCAGAGAGGAAAGACAAGGAGCTCAGATCTATGTTCTGTGGACTCTCATGTTTGAAGTCAAGTCCTGACAGAGCAGAAAGAAGTGTACCTTGTTTATGCCATATGCTTCTTTCCCTAGACTGGTGCTATCAGAAGGGGCACCCAGGAACCAGAAAGAGAGCTGGGTGACTACTTTTAACTAAAACTCTACTTCTCCATCGGGCAGTTGATCTCTCCAGGAGAAAGTACACACTCCCAAGTTGTAAGGTGCCACTGTGCATTCATGCTCCCACCCTCAGCTCTGTTTTCTCTCTCATGTCCACAGTCCCCATTAAAAACCCTGTCAAACATACTCACACTGCTCTCTGCTCCTGCCTCAGTTACAAACATCATCTACCCATTCGACCAGGCCAACCCCCAGGGACATCTCAGACTCCTTCCTCTCCTTGCCACCATCTCTGACAGAGTCACTAAGCCCTGTTGTTCCCATTCTCTTCGCATCTTTCCTGTCTGTTCACTGCCCTCCAAAGTTTTGGCTTTAATTTGTTTCCAAGCTAACCCTCTCAGGTCCATTCTTGACATAATGGAGCCAGAGATTATTTTGGCTGTGCTGGGTCTTTGTTGAAAAATTACACAGGCTCTTCGCTGCAGTGTGTAGGCTTCTCTAGTTGTGGACGCAGGCTCCAGAGCACACGGGTTCAGTAGTTGCTGTGCGCAGGCTTAGTTGCCCTGAGGAATGCAAGATATTATTAATCCCTGACCAGGGATTGAACCTGCAGCCCCTGTAGTAGAAGGCGGATTGTTGACCACTGAACCACCAGGGAAGTCCCCACACCCCCTTTCTTAATAAAGTCAAGCTCCTAAAATAGAAAGCCAGGTCCTTTAATATCTGGCCACCACTTTCCTCCCAACTTCATCTGTTATCCCTTGAGTCCCTTTGCACTATGCTCAAATGCATATTTGTCAAAGGCCTGAGTGAGTTTGGGTACGGGAGAGCAGGAAGACATAAGGATGGGCAGGGGAGGGATAAAAATACACAGGCATGTGAAAGAGGAAAGAAATTTGGGGCTAAGTAAGATTTTTTTTTTTTTAAATTTCAAAGACAGAGATCTAAGACCACTGTTTCTAAGACTCTAGTAGAAGACTTATTTCTATTTAAATCAAATGAAGGGAGCAAATTTCACTTGACTGATTCCCGGTAACCAGTATTGAACTCAAAATCCCACCCAGCTCCCTGGTGACCTGTAGAAACAGGTTAGATGATGAAGCCTTGAAAAGAAGTCAGAGGAACAGTGATTAAAGCCAAGGTCCTATCTTGGCTGCAACCCTGGGATTCTGCCAACATGTATTTCTGCTGGGACAGAGATACATGCCATCTTACTGAAGTGAGCAGTTTCTACTTCCATGGCACACTGGGAAAGGCACGCTCGTTAATAACGTGGTTCCAACTCTTGAGGGATCCCAGTCATTTAGGCATGATGATTTGCTGGAGGGGTCAACAAAATTGAGGACTCAACTTGTAGGACAATTAATATCGGCCATGTGGCAATCCAGAGCCCAGAGAAGAGTGTGGAAGGGACATGCAGTGCCTATGACCTGAGATCAAGTGCCACTCTCCCACACCTGGGAAAGCTTCAGGTCACAAGTCTGACCAGTTTGTTGAGATCTTGAAGGCCACCCTCCAAATAGGAGCAAAGGCCAAAACCTGAGGCAATATCGGTTTCCTGATGGACAGTGTTTCATGCATTAACGTGGTGATCTATCTCCAAACCAGACAGTGGAAGCAGGAAGATGAATGAGCGAGGCCATTTCCATTCCTAAGGGCAACCTCATCCCTGACGTAGCAACAGATGTGAAAGAACCCAGTTCTTCATTTGTATCATTTATTCCGTGCTCACAACATTTTATGAGAGAAGTATTACCTTTTCTATACAAAAGTATACCCTCAGAAAAGTTAAATGTTCCAAATGTCACCAAGTCAGTGGGAGAGTCAGATGTAAACCGTACTGAATATCAGCACAGCTCACATCCTCTTCCACTCTTCTCTTCCCTTCAAACAGCCAAAGAATGTCAGGGTTGTAAGGGACTTTAGGGGCTGGGTGACCTCTCAGAGGTAGAAGGAAGGGGCGTGGTGACTGATGACAGAGACAAAAGGTAAGCCTGGATTTCTTGGCTCCCAGTTCAGCTTCTTCCTCACTGCGCCTCATGGCCTCCCAGATTCAAGCTAGTATGGTTCTGAATGCTACATACACTCACACAGTTAACTTAACAAATGTATTTTGAGCCCTTATACAGTGTGAGGACAGTGAGGATACAGCAGGTTGAAAGCAGAAAGTGTCTTGGTTCCCATGGAGCCCTCATTCCACTGAAAATACAAAGGTATACATAAATTATCCATCATGAGCTGCATGCTAAGTCGCTTCAGTCATGTCCAACTTTTCATGACACCATGGACTGTAGCCTACCAGTCTCCTCTGTCCACAGGGATTCTCCAGGCAAGAATACTGGAGTGGATTGCCATTTCCTCCTCCAGGGCATCTTCCCAACTGAGGGATTGAACCCATGTCTCTTAGGTCTCCTGCATTGGCAGACAGATTCTTTACCACTAGCATCACCAGTGATGACAATTTTGTCCTATGTAGAATGATAATGCAGAATACGCAGGGCAGAGAGCAATGAGTGAGAGAAAGGGATATTATTTTTAAAAGGATGCTCAGAGAAGGCCTCTCCACTGACACCTGCCTTTGAGCTTCCCAACAAAATCCATTTTGACTTAACCTACATCTTGCACATAGCCGCAGTATGCAACCAATGAACATTTTAGACACACAGAGAGTGTGCAAGGGGTCCCCAAAGAAGAACAGGGATTCAAAAGTAAGCTCCAGCTCTGATGAAGTCCTACCATGAAAATGGTGGGCGGTCACCAGCTGGCTTAGGGAGCAAGAAGGATTTTTAAAAGGTGGGCCTATTCCCAGAGAAAATGACCCACTGACTCAGGAGCTTAAGTAAGATGTCCTTAGGATCCGTTTTATATCCAGGCTTTGAAAGCCTTCCAAGCATCTCCTATTAAAAAGAAAATCAGAGGTGGATATCATACTCAAAGAGCTTTGGTAGGAAGAAAATGTGCTTTAGGACCTCACTGAAACTGTTTTTTCATACACTTGAGAGGTTATGTCTCTGGGAAAGAAACCAAAAATAAAATAATAAGACTCTGATTGTATTTTAGAAACAATACGAAAGTCCATTCCTGTCCAACACCCAGAAAGAAAGCTTTATACAGAAGTTGCCAAATATAATGTTTCATAACAATAAAGTGATACATCTGTAGTTCAAGTTTTCTAAAAGGTTTAGCAATCATATAAATCAACAACAAAGAAAACCATTGCTCAAGTACATTTCTGTGTTTTACTACTGATGTCACTCCTAAGAGAATTCAGTGAGGCTGGGGGCTCAAGGAGAGGCCACAGGGAACAGCAGGAGAAGCCCCCAGACAGGGTCAGTGTCTGAAGCTGGGAGATGGTGAGACTCAGAACAGGCTGGGAAGGGCAGAGAGAGGCTGCCAGGTGCCCAGAGCCAAGAGGCTTGTGCCTGGAGTGACGGGAAGTCGCCTGGCTAGATGGCAGAGCTCACTGCTGCTGAAAGTGCCGTAAGTGGTGCTGCGGATGAAATTGGCAAGAAACTCACAAGAAGCTAACACTTTCACTGTATCTTCACCTCTCCTCCCATCACCACTCCTGCTGCAGGAGAGTCTCAAATCTAAGTTAACCATGCGTCTCAGCTCAGGATTCACTCCCTCCTTCCTCCTAATTAGGCTCTTTCTTTCTCACCTGGTCTCTTTGACAAACACATCATCTCACATTTTTAAGGGGAAGGGAAAAAAGAGAGAGAGGACTTCCTTGGCCCTGCTTCCCCTCAAGCTAGCATTCCCTTGCTCCATTTTCCTTAACCAGATTTTAAAGAAGTACATCCATGCTTTCCAGATTTTCTTCCTCTTCTCCCCCTTCTTTAACATCCGCCAGTCTGCTTTCTGGTCCCACAATTTCACAGAAATTTCTCTAACTGCCAGGTGCTTTGCCAGCTTGTCCAAGCCTTTGGTGTCAGCAGCACTTGTCACTGTTTAGCCACTGCCTAGACTCCATGTGTTAGAACATTTGCCTCCTTTGGCCTACATGACATTGTTCCTTGGCCCCTTCTGAAACATCTTTCCCTGTCCTGAGCAGCCCCACCACCACGATCCTGAGATGGATAGTCATCCATTGGTGGAGAAGAGACAAGAATCATCTAACTTACTGAGTGTTTTGGGATCACACACTCTTTAGAATATTTGATGGAAGTTTTAAAGCATCTCCGCAAAATACAGTTTATAGGTATATGCATATGCTTATATATATATATATATATATATATATATATATATATATATATAAAATTTCAGGAGAAACTCATGGATTCCCTAAGTTAAGAGCCTCTGTCCCAGAAAATACCCTTTTATAGAAATGTAGTTTTGATGTCATGTGACTTTTCCATGTTGCTTTTAAGTCTCATGTTTCTCGTAAGTTCTTGGCTTCCAACAGTGCTAAAATGGAGCAAAGCACTTTATCAGAAGGAGGGAGCCCAGAGTTCTCATCCCCATTTTCATGCCTTAAGGGCTTGATCAATTCACCTCTCTAAACCAAAATTGCCTCCTCTGCAAAAATATGTTTTATTTCTACTCTGCTACAAAGGATTGCTGTAAAGATCAAATGAGATCAAGAATTTAAAAACATTTTACAAACTTCAAAACACTATAAAAATGATTACCATTAAAATCATTGATTAGTATTCTTAGAGGTATACCAGCTGGGTGTCGACATGGGTTTTAATCCTCTCTTGAGCACCATGTTATGATTTAACCTGTGTCCATCTGCCAGTTTGTAAACTAGAGATGATGACAGTTCTGCTAGCGACCTCGTGGAGCTAGTGTGGGTATCAAATGAAATAATGATGGTGGAGGGACTTTACAGCTCAGCAAGACTGAGGCGCCCACAGTTTCTCATCCTCTTTTTTTGTCCCTCTCCATGTGCACTAATTGAGCTCCAAGAGCCCAACAGAATGAGGCTGTGCTCACAAGAGTCCCACCGTGCCCAATGATGGATCGTTCCTATGAAATAACTCTGTAATCAAATTAGACTCCAGTGAGTTAATCATGGATAATGTGATTATAAGAAGCAGCAAATAAATTGATAATAATTGGCTACTTATTATTTTTTAAAAGGAGGCATGGAGAGAAAGAATATAGTGCGTGAAAAAGATTATCCTTTGTAGAAATAATCTCTCTGTTTGGCCACTTGTCCTATATTTGAACCCACCCCCAAGGAACTCTAGTGTCTCTTTGGTATCCTGGGTACTCTAAAATATATTCTTACCTGAAATCCTAGCTTCACCATGATTTATAAGTTCTTGTGCCCTCTGGTAAGTGTGCACAAGTTTGCAGCTCACAAAGAACAAGCATGTTGGCTAGAATCATGGTGCCTTCCTTGCTCACAGCCCGTTCTTCTATGCTCTACTGTGCCCAGTGAGTTTCAAAGTGGTAGGACTCAGGGACAGAGGCAGACAAACTGGCAGGTTTAACTGGGTCCATCTCTGCCTTTTTACCAGGTTCTATCGGGTTTCAAAAAGAGATGAGATTTCTGCAGTGCTGTGGGAAAAGTGAGATCAGCTATTAACCAGTGAGGACAAGCCAGGTGACTGTGAGAATCAAATAACACAGCAAGTAGCATTTCTCAACAGTCTTCTGGACTGGGAGGTATGAAGCTGGTCTTTCATATCAAGGCGAGGAGAAACAAATGACGTGGGCTCCATACACAGCTGGTGGAGAATAAGGAAATGGAAGGAAGATGACATTTATGGTTGCTGTTCAGTCACTCAGTCCTGTCTGACTCTTTGTGACCCCGTGGACTGCAGCACACCAGACTGTCATTATTTCATCCAATCCACTCAACAGTGGGTTTGTTGCCCCATTTCACCAGCAAAGAACCTGAGAGTCATAAAGGCTAAAACTTGCCCAAAATTACAGACAGAGTAAGGGACAGAGGGACTCCAGGATATTTCTACTCTGGCAGACTGGCTCACAGAAGATGTCAGAGGGCATTTCAAGTTCTGTACACCCAGAAAAAGACAAAGAGTGAGTCTCCAGACAGTGAGTGTTCTGTCTGAAGAAGAAAGCATTATTTTGAAGTTTCTTGAACAGCTCTCACCAGAGACCTGGGCCATGGAAAATCTCCAGAGCCCATTGGAATTCTAAGAAGGAAACAAAATTGACATAATTAAGTGTTTAATCACTATTGATTGTGGCAAGCATGCTTCCTTTAGGTCAGATTTATGATGAAGGGGCATGATAGTGTTTATGACACCTGAGAGTGTTGTATGTTTATAGGATATTGAAATCCTTGTCTTGGCCCTGGGATTCCTACTTAGAGGTAGTTCCACAGTATTGGGGTACAGTTGCAGTGGATTCCACAGCACAAGTGTCACCAAGGGTGGCTCCATGTTATGCACATTACCCACAAGGGAACCGTGCTGGGGTTTTCACTGGCTGAGGGGTGTCCCTTCTGCAATGCCACATCCCCTGTGCTTAACAGATCACCTACTGTGACTAACTCAAATTCTGGGTCCTTTGAATCCTCCTTCTTTTTCCGTTCCTCCTAGTTTTGACTGTTTTTCACTATAACAATGTTTTTGTGGAGATTCCTTAAAAAACTGGAAATAGAACTGCCTTATGATCCAGCAACCCCACTGCTGGGCATACACACTGAGGAAACCAGAATTGAAAGAGACACGTGTACCCCAATGTTCATCGCAGCACTGTTTATAATAGCCAAGACATGGAAGCAACCTAGATGTCCATCAGCAGATGAATGGATAAGAAAGCTGTGGTACATATACACAATGGAGTATTACTCAGCCATTAAAAAGAATACATTTGAATCAGTTCTAATGAGGTGGATGAAACTGGAGCCTATTATACAGAGTGAAGTAAGCCAGAAGGAAAAACATAAATACAGTATACTAACGCATATATATGGAATTTAGAAAGAGGGTAACAATAACCCGGTGTACGAGACAGCAAAAGAGACACTGATGTATAGAACAGTCTTATGGACTCTGTGGGAGAGGGAGAGGGTGGGAAGATTTGGGAGAATGGCAATGAAACATGTAAAATATCATGTAGGAAATGAGTTGCCAGTCCAGGTTCGATGCACGATGCTGGATGCTTGGGGCTGGTGCACTAGGACGGCCCAGAGGGATGATATGGGGAGGGAGGAGGGAGGAGGGTTCGGGATGGGGAACACATGTATACCTGTGGCGGATTCATTTTGATATTTGGCAAAACTAATACAATTATGTAAAGTTTAAAAATAAAATAAAAAAAAAAGAAGAAAAAAAAAAAAAACAATGTTTTTGTTAACAATGTCTCAATGTTTCTCTGACTCAGTAGGTATCCCTTCTACTATGTCAGGCTCCCTACAAAATGCATTCTTTATAGTTGGTTCTCAGGCCTCACCTCCACTTTTTTCCCATATGCGTATTTCTATGTACTCTTTCTTGGCAACAGCAGTTAAAATGCTACAGCACAGAAGTGGGTGGACTCCATCAGTAGTAGATCTACTGAGAGGCGAGGTCCTTTTCTTCCTTGCCCACTTGTGTTAATGGTTTGAAAAATTTCTCTGATAGCTCCTCTGCTGATCTGCTGCAGGGTCATACATCTCATGGATTCAGAGTAGTTTTCTCCATCAAAACCCCTTTCTCTCATGATGCTCCCCATATCACTGGGAAGACTGGGAAGACGGAAAGGGCCATGTCTGTTTTGCAGGTTCTAAAGCTAAGGGTCAAGGATCAAGCTGACTTACCCAGTTAGTTGGCGACAGGGCCCCTTCCAGAACAAGCATGTCGTGTCTCCTCGTCTAATGGTCTGTAGCCTCATTTCTCTGTAACCCCCTTGCCGTAGCTCAGGTGCGCTCACAGGGCTGGCGGGTGCTTCCTCAATAGGATGGAGGAGAAGAAGGAGGGAATCTTTGTTTTCATCTCCTGGAATGTTCCAATGGTTCCAGCTGTGGCTACAGTTCATGACTACAGGGATTTATTTTTTGCTTGTTTATTTTCTTTTGAAAGAGTCTATCTCGACTTCAGCAAACTTTCCAGCAAACAGTACTTTGAGGCAGCTGGGTAAAGGAGGGCTGTTCCTTCCCTGTCATATGTCCTTAAAATAACAGAACAGGGGAGGCAAGCCCTGAGGGTCCCCTTGAGGTACCAAGGATAACATAATGAATTGGCTAATCATAAACCATTCGCTCCCAAGTTCCAAGTGATATGGTAATGAATTGCCAATGAGCCATTTGCCAGACTGCAGCCATATGGTGAGGGATGGGACCCTGGCACATTGTAGCCATACTGTGGGTTTGTCTGCATAATTGTTCCCATCCAGGACCTTCCCATCTCTTTGGCTGCTAATTAATGTCCTTTCTAAGTTTCTGTTGTCAAAACTAATCATTTGTTTGTTTTATGCCAATAGGTCTTTCTCTTATCTGGTTAGTAATAGTGACCATTAAGACATGAAAATGTGTTTGAGTTCACATAAAAATATTTGCGTGTCACATCTTGCTGTATCCAGTGGGTACCAGGACTTAGCAGGACTGGCCTCGGTAGCAACTTGATCCAGGAACTTATTAAAACCAACAAATTATTATCTTTCCCTACAGAAACTCAAATGAGGATTCAGTTCATTAATTTCTCCATTGTTCTTCTTGTCTGTGGACATTACTCTAGTTGGATCTTTAGCTATAAAATGTGGATTTTATGATAATAGTGATGATAATAAAAATAATTAGGAGAAGAAGATTCATTTATCAGAATAAGACACCCTTTCAAAAACACACTCCCTACTGGTTTGAGGAGACTGTGAAATTTTGGAAATAACCTTGTTTCCCTTCTGCTTCTCTGCGCTTTTGTGTCCTTGTCTCTTTCCATTGGTTTCCTTAGTCCTTACCCAGCTGGAGCTAGAAACAGTTTTGGGAAAAGCAAAACAAAGCAAAACTACCCTGGGAAGACAGGAGGATGAAGACCTACTACTTGTAAATAGCAAAGCCAATTTTAAAGAATAAGTTTATTAAGGATTTAGGAGAACAGCAGTGTGGGGAAGGCTGTACCATTTACATGATCCAGTGTCTTAATGCCCCTAATCTTTGCCACTAAGACACAAAGCGGATACTAACCTTTACACACACCCTATGACAGCTTTTTCCCACTAAGACTGCTTGTTATTCTCATAAACTGATTTTCCCTCTATAACCATGTTGAAGAATATAAGGAAATGGAGGCAAAAAGGGAAGGAGATGGAGGTGAGAAAGCTTGCAGGGTAATATTCCCTGAGATGTCTCTGGGTCCCTTGCTTCCTGTAGGACTCAGTGGGAACAATCGCTCTGTTTCACAACTTTCTGCTTTCTCCCTGCATCCACACACTGCACCCCAGAAACAGCCAACGTGTTAATTGCAAGGTCAGGCCAGTGTCTCACGTGGCATCTGGGACGTGGTATAATGCAAACAGATTTCCATATGTGGTCCCTTCCAGTAGTCCTCGGCCCCGAGCACCCACACCACGTGAGAACTCGGCTTCTCGGGAGACGCTGACATTTTAATTGGGAGCATCTGTTGCCTTTTCTGTTATTTTTGGCCAGGTTTGGTTTATTTGTTTGAGCCGGTGTGTGTGTACAGACCCGCCTGTGTGTCTCACAAGAGGCGGGATGTGAAGCCTAGCATCGCCTCCTCTCCTTTTCTTCTCAAGTAACCAATGGGGACGCGCGACAGGGCTCTGGCCTTCACCCCGTCTGTGCTCTGCTTGGTTTCTCTCGGCAGAATTTAGAGTGAGGAGGGCCAGGCTGAGAACAGAGAATCACCTTCCTGGGAAAAATAGATGTTTGGGGAAGAGAGGCCTGGCTCTCCCCACCCCCAGCAGAAGATCTAGCAGCAGGAGCCTTGGTCACAGGGAGCCTCTCCCCTCAAGCCCACGAGGTGTTCCTCCCAGCTTGGTTCACACACTAGCTGAGGTCACTGTCCCCAAGAGTCTCACAAGCCTTGTTCACACCAGCCACTGAGACTGCATTTCTGCTCCCCATCAAAATCTATGGAGCCTTCCTGTAGTGGGGTAACTATGGTGGGTTAACTGGCCTTGCCATACTCAACAGCCCATAGAGAGTGTGCACTGTGTTCTTGCTGTTTTCTCACCTAGAGAGGGTTGAACAGTGTCCCCATCCCTAAAGATGTCCTCACTGGGGACCTCAGAATGTGATCTTATTTGCAGCAAAGGTTTTTGTCAATGTAATTAAGGTGAGGATCCTTAGACTAAATCATCTGGACTAGGATGAATCCTAAATCCTGGAGGTGACAGAAAAGCAAATCACAGAGAGGGATAAAGGCCATGTGAAGACAGAGATAGAGACTAAAGTCAGGCTGTCACAAGCCAAGGGTGCCAGGAGCCATCAGATTCTAGCGGAGGCAAGAAATGTGCCCCTAGAGCCTTCAGAAGGAGCATGACCCCACAATGTCCTGATTTTAGACCTCTACCATCCAGAATTATGAGAGGATTAATTTCTGTTGTTTTAAGGTACCAAGTATGTAATAATATGTTGAAGCAACCCTGGGCTAGGGTGACATGGTGTATAAGATTCTAAGAATGAAGAGGAGTTGGAAGTGGCCTTGGACTTGAAGCGAGGGGCCGGACTTTTCTTAACCTGATCTGCTCTGTCCCCTCAGGGAGGCCACATAGCCCTGGGCCTCAATATCCTAGTCTGTCCATTGCAGGAAGTAGACATGACATGTCTATGACCCCCCATGGCTCTAGTATCTACGATCCCCCATGGCTCTGGTATCTATGATCTCCTATGACTCTAGAGTCTATGATCTCCCATGGCTCTGGTATTTATAATCTCTCATGGCTCTAGTATTATTTTGTATAAAAAAAAAGAGGTTATAACTACAGAGCCTGATGACATTATAAGCCTGAGAGCTCACTTTTAAAAGCAGACTAAAATGGGCATCACAGATCAGGAGAGGAGCAGGTTCAAGCGCAGTAAAGCTCACTAGGGAAGACCCCACAGAGGAGGCAGTCTCTGAGCTCAGGCACAGATGGGTAAAGGAGAGGAGCAGAGACAGCATAAAAGACAAGGGTGGGAGTGATGAATGCACAGAGCTTGAATGAGCAGTGATTCTGGAGAAGTGGCTGGGATGGAGCAGAGAGGACCATGGGAGCACTGACACCCCACTCACCCGGAAATCAGGCTGCAGTGACTCTGCCCCATATCCAGGGCCAGCACCAAGATGTGCTCTGCTCTGTAGGAGAGGCTGGGCTGCCCTTCTACTCACATGCATCCATGCATTAATGAAACTCATTGGACACCCACCAGCATCTAGCACACTGAAGAGTCCGTGGTGGCCTTGGCCTTGGACAGCAGTGAGGTGCAATGTGAGAACAGACCACTGAGTGTGTACCAATGTTCAGAGTGGGAGGAGTTTTACTCAAGAATGTAACAGAGTCTTGCCTTAGTTTGAGGAGTTTGGCAGTCTTCCCAGAGGAAGTTAATTTTAAGCTACCTGCTCTGTGCTGTGCTCAGTTGTGTCTGAGTCTTTGCAGCTCCCTGGATTGTAGCCAACCGGGCTCCACTGTCCATGGGGTTTCCCTGGCAAGAATACTGGAGTGGGTTGTCATTTCCTTCTCCAGGGTATCTTCTTAACCCAGGGATCGAACCCGTATCTCTTGTATCTCTTGCATCTCCTGCATTGGCAGGTGGATTCTTTACCACTGTGCCACCTGGGAAGCCCTGGGAATAAAAGTTGGCTAGTTGACGGGAGTGGTGAGAGCTGCTTCTTGGTGCTCCCTCATTTGAGTATATGTAAGATAAGGAAGCAGAAACATACAACACCAGAAAAAAACAAGAACAGTAAGAAGAGTCAAGAAGAATAATCAGTTAGAAAAACACAGCAATCTGTGGCCATCTGGTACAGGGGCAAACATCTTTGCACAAACAACAGCCTTCCAGGCACCATGCTGAACCTATAATACAGCCTTAAAATTGATTCGGCATACTCTGCTTTTCTCAAAGGTAAGAAAGACTGGAATATTTTTCAGAAAGACCATTACCCAGCATTATCAACTCCATAGAAAACTGATTTGCATAGGTCTCATGTTCCCAGCTCAAGAGACTGACCTCTTGAGTCTTCCCATATTGACTGTTCCTCATCTGGTCCTCATCTATATTCATGGTCTAACTGTCCCATCTTTCTCTGTCTCTCAGGTTTTGGTAGAGGGTCCTATTCGTCAAAGGCAGGGCCTTCATCTTTCCTTTGCTTGCCAGCCTAATTATAAGTATATATTCATCTGCAAAGTTTCCTCTAGAAAAAGCCAATGTTTATTTGGTGAGTCCCTTCCATCCTTCCCACATCCATCCATTCATATGGTCCAGAGAAAGCTGTCAGGAGATACAGACTCAGTAATTCAACAAGACTTTATTAAGGGCTCTTAAGCTCAAAGCATTATGCTCATAAAAAAAATACCTGTCCATAAGATGCTTACAATTTGATTGTGAAAACAAGACATAAATATATATAAATGTAAACAGATTCACATAATGTAGAGTATTTGGTGAATCACAGATGACCTTTGAGTTGGTTTCATGGATAGCAAAGCCAGCATCCTCCAAATCATTGCCTTCAGGTTCATTTAGGGCAAAATGCTGGGATGGAAGACTCTTGGCCCTGGCTATGGGACTGCTGATGATGCTCCTTCTATCCTGGAGCCTCCAGTGTAGCCAATCACCTTGAAATCTCTTTGGAGTAAGTGAGAAGAAAAATGAAGACTCCACCAGCACCTTCATGGAATACCTTCCCCGGTCTTTCAACTCATCTGCAGAGTTGGTGATTTCTATCACACATATCTTTCTAGACAGGTGCACAAAAGGTTATGGACCACCCTCCCTGTCTGTGTCTAAATTCATCTCTGTCATCTCTTCCCTACTCTCAATCCCTCCCTTCTCTCCCTATCTGTCTCAATCTGTCTTTCTATCGAGACACGCCTCTCTCGCACGCTTGCTCTCATTCTCCACAAGCTTCCTTTCTGTGTTTCCTTCTCTCACTATCTGTCTCTTCCTGTTACAAACTCACAACTACAGTTTTCAGAGAAACCCACAACCCTTGTCACGATAAGCCTCAATTCTACTTTATTAGCATGGAGAGGATCAAGGTTTTTAAAAAGACATTTATAGGAAAACCAAGATAAAGCTGTGACTGATTTGAGGTCACTGAGGGGACAGGGAAGGAAAAATAAATTGGACAGGATGGAAAAGTGAGGAGCGGGAAGACTGAGTTATGGCATGTCAGCCGTCTGCCACGCAACTCTGCATCCTGTGGGCCTTCGCCCCGGCCTCGCTTGAACTGTTCTCACTGGAGGAGTCAGGGCCCAAAGCCTCAAGAAGCTCTGTTGAGGTAAATTCTGTTAGCGGCAGAGTCTGACTCAGGAGCCCACGTGCTTGCTTCTCCTGGAACCCAGAGCATCATGGATCACAGGTTGGAGAAATCAATGATGCTCCTTCAACTCAGGACAGGAATGGGAGGAGGGGCTTACAGAGGATCTAATCTACCCTTAACAGAGACGGAGACTGAGGCCTGAGAGGAGGTACCCAGAACCCCAGGGCTGGGGGCGGGGGGCAGAGCCAGTCCACGTCCTCTCTCAGGTTCCCGCCTCACTCTCAGCTTTGATGGGAAAGACAAGACACCTGAACCCTCTGAGCCTCAGAGCCTTATCTCTACATTTAGGGAACTCGTGGGAGAGCATTTCTGAGGGCTTCTTATAGGAATAGTGCTGTTCACAATTACTCTCACATTTAAACCTGACACAGTTCTGTGTTTTATAGGAGTCATTAAAATTCCCATGTTATAGGGGAGAAAAACAAGTCTCTGGGAGATTAAGTAAACTCCTTAAGGTCCTGCAGCTCATACAGTTGGAATTTGAATCCTGATCCCAGTGGTTTATCTAGTGTTCTGCACCCATTCCCCCACTACACACACACACACACACACACACGGTACTTAGCATAGGCTTGGGGAAAAATGAGAAGAGTGTGGAATCTGTGGCCAACCTCTCCCATACTCTCAGGCCCCTTCAAGCCCCCTGCCTTGACCATCACCATTGACAGGCAGCACCAGGTTCCGTGAGAACAGGACTCCAGCCTGGCCCACTCTTTTCACAGAATATCACAATGGCACATTCCTCTTTGCCTGCTGGTCCAAGTCCTGCCTCTAGAAAGTGGCCAGTGCTCCAATCAGCTACAGAATGAAGAGGCATTTAGCCATGCTCCCCACACTCAGATATTTGCTCCATGAGGACAGACATCAAGATGTGCAAAGCTACCCCCCACCCCCTCAGAATAGCCAGACCATCCCCTGAAGCCAAAAAAGAAACTTACTTTGAAAGACGACAGCTCCCTAGCCCCTCCTCAACCTCCTTGAGCAGCTCAGCAGCATTCATAGCTGTCATCTGCAAAGGCTGCTCTCCCCCTGTAGAATCAGGACACTTCTCCACAAGCCATCGCTCAGATCTGGCTCTCTGGTTGGTTAGACTCACTCACACACTTGCACCAAGTGCTATTACTTTTCACGACTATTTTATTTTTGCCTTCTCTCCTAGAAATCCAATAGAGTTCTCTGTGAGGCAAAGGTCTAAAAGACAGCCACTCACATGAAATGATTCTACCTACATCAGAGAGGTCCCTCCTCCTAGCTCATGTATTAACTCCCCTTAATTGATTACTGAGTCACTCTCAGCCAACAGACCCCCTCTTTTCCCCAACCGTCACAGGGTGCATTACCTGGGCCAGAGAGTTTGGCACTTGATGTACCTGATACTTTTCTATATCCAAGGGTAGCCTTGCATTCTTATCTGACCCTTTATTGTGTGAGGAACTCTTTTCCTTACCTAGGTTATAGCTCCTACATAGAGGCTGGAACTATATTGGTGACAGTGGAGCTCTTGAGACACTAAGATTTATGTATCACTTTAAAACTTCTTTTTTCAGATTCCTATACATCACTCATAGTGGTGGATCCTTTCAGGGTAACTTTCCCCTAGAAGACCCTTGTCCCCCAAATCAAGCCTTACCCCTCCTTTAAAGCCCACTTCAAGTATTTTCTTTATACATCTCTGACCCCATCCTCTAATTCCTGTGCTTACGCCCATGGCCCTTTATTTACACCTTTATCATTATCATTGCCTCATCACAGTGGTTCATATTTAGCTGCTAAATACCTAGAGTCCTCCATCCAGAGGTTGACTACAAGGGGCAACTAGGAGCCATTATCGGGGAAAGCTTGCACAACAAACTGGAATCTCAGCCTTTGTGCCTGAGGCAGAAGGAATTTGGAATTAGACGGGAAAGGAAGGGGGAACTAACCCAAGGGTCCCAATAAAAATTCTCCCATTTGTGTCAAATACTGCTACCAGAGAGAGATTATTTATAAAAAGCATTGCCTTGGAAGAAGAAACAGATCCTAACAGGCATGATGATATAACACAGGGGTTGTGCCTCTGTCTGTATTCATAGGGTCCATTTTGTTGGGCAAAGCACCACTGGGGAAATGCCCAGAAAGATGGGTTTGACGACAAATGGGCTGTGGCATCAAGACACTGACTCATCAGAGTATTCATGGTAGGATCTAGTGGGAAAAGAAGGGAGAAAAACTGGCCCTTGGCTCTCAGGTAGGATGCTTAGCAAGGGCCCAGCCAAGCAGACCAAAGTCTGAGATGCTGTTCTAAGTCCAGAGGAGAATTCAGAGGTGGGTAAGCTGAGGCAGGAGTCAGGGTGCCTGTATGGGAGCCCTTTCTGGGAACAGAGAAATGCTTGGAGACTGTAAATCAATTCCTATGGAGCATCCCTGGGCAACAGATTAATTTCAGTCCCTTTCCAAATGATAGAGGTGAGGCTCCCGGATGAGTTTCTGTCCTCATGAGATGCAGTTCAGGAATTGGGGTGAACTGGACCAGCATGAAAGGACTGGAGTACAGGGGAGCAAAGTCAGATGGGGTGATTTCCTGGCCAGAGGGACGAGCCCCTTCTTACTTTATACCTCCCACATCCAGCAAAATGCCTGATTCACATCAAACAGACAAGAGAAATTTTTGGAGAGCAGTTTAGAAGTGAAAGAGGTTTCCAGACACCTTTCCATCATTTTGGCAGGTACCTTCCAGCTTTCCTGGCCAGGCCCTGCTTACTGGAACCCTTCATCCAATGCCACAGAGAAAATGTAATTCCCCCTCTGCACTACTGCTCATTACCAAGAAAAATGATGACTTGATAGTCTTCCAGCAAGAGAGAACCATCTATTTCATTTGGAAGTTTGGTAATTGATTAGGGCAATAGATTTTCTGCAGGGCAGCCTCTCCGGGAGAGTCTGGCTCGGGCATAAGATTTACATACATCAGGCTCACTCTGCCTTCAGAGTTTGTCTCAGAGGATGAGATCACAAGGCCATTACTGGAGTGGGTGGTGGGCTGCCAGGGTAGGGAGCACAGGGAAATTCCCAGACATCATTTCTCAACAATGAGGACCGTGTCTAGTTCAGAGCAGGTTCAAGTAGTTTTCTGTCAGCAATTTTAGGTAAATCCATTACCAAGAGTCTGTCTACTCTGAGATGTGATCAGAGCAAGTGCTCCTTTGAGGGTCTCTGCTGACCAAGCTTCGGGGTAGATGGGGCCTAGAAATTTACCATTAGCCTGTGTGGTCCCCAATCTCAGAGGCACCCAGTGATGGCCTCAGGGAAGTGATATCCTGCATGTGTATCATGGGCCCCTCATGTAGAGGTCAGCGGAGCCAGCTTTTAATAAACACTTGGTCTCTATTACAAACTCCATGTAAAGCACACCCTGATCTCACGTACAAATCCTTACTTCTAACTCTCTCCTGTGGCTCTGGATCAAAGCCTTCCAGTGCCATTATTTACCCCCCGATGCAAACATGGATCATTGTGTTCTCTTTCCCTGATGAATCTTTATTTAAGCCCTATCACTAAATGCAAAGTTGATTGTGATATTTTTAATTACAATAACAGAAGATTGAATTTAGCCCCAAATGCAAAGGTTGAAGGGTAGGAGTGTTTAGATCTTACCTACATATTTGTAAAGAATGGATGGGTGACTTGGGTCTCTATTAGCTATCCCCAATTTTCTGAGCATTGTCAGTAAGAGCTGCGTATACACAGTCAGAACTATGGCCCCTAAAATAGTAGGGACACAACAGCATATCTCTGGGGTGGTCTGAAAGAATGAGATATTCAACTGACCTGTCCCATTCTCACCATACCTACTCAGACCATGATGGAAGAAGTTTCTCCCCTGACCAGTTTGAGGATGGACCCAATTTCCTTGGGGATCCCACAGACTAAAAAGAACATCTCCATTCCTTTGCCTGAAGTGGTAAGAAGCTATAATCTTTCAGGTCTCTCCCTGGGTGGGCGTCCTCCTCCTTCTACTCCATGGCTAGTAGTTTCATCTGGTTCTAATCAGACAAATAACATCAGCCACAGATGGAAGAAAGAATTTCCCGAGGATGATATCAAGCAGGTAGACATCTCCTCTGATAAATGTAAATTTGGCCTTGTAGATGAACTGGCCTTGTTAGAAAAGTGCTGTATATGCCTTAAGACAGAGTTCTAGGGTAGACCTGACCAATACTACTTGCTGAGCAAATGGTGAGACTGAGAAGCAGACCTATCAATTTGCACAATTTATTGTACATCTATGATGCACAGTGCAAGATTTTATGAAATATACAAAGAGGGCCTAACTCATGCCCTCAAGATTTATGTGGAAACTCACTGATGACGTAACTATCACAACTTCTCATTGCTCATAGGGCACTGAGGTAGCTACGGATATATCCATTAATATCCATTAACATGTTCATTAATATATTAAAAATGGATTTATTCTTACTCATCATGGCTACCAGCTTTCTTCTGTTCCCCAACTTATCAAAACTAGAAGTGAAAGCACAAGATTCAGTGATTCTATTGAAACCCAATAAGGAAACCAAGAGAAGCATCTTGACAGCTTTCTCTGGGATAGCGTGAAGGGAACACGTTGAAAAGGATTAACATTCGACTCACAGGTGTGTTAGTCTGTGGTGTGCACCACAACAGTGTCCAGCACTAAGTAATTTGTCAATATTTATTTGGTTTAATGAATGAATGATTGAAAATAGAAGTGTTTTTATGCATTCTTCATACAGCTACAGATTCTAGGTATTATGATTTTAAAATAACTGTCCTGTCATATCTCAGTCATCATAAGTTTAAATCAGTTTTAAGGAGTGATTATGGAGAATGTGGACAGAGTGTAAAGTTGGTATCCAGAGACCTGGGTAGTAAGTTTGATTAATACTTACTAAGCAGCTTGGCCTTGGGAGGGTCCTTTAATCTTTCCAAGCCTTGGTTTCTTATGAAGTCGACTGGGGGATGGAGGACAAGCGGAGTCAAGAGGGGGTGAAACAGAAGGAAGAGACTAAGTTGGAACATCCCAACCAGCTCACACTCAGCATCCAGCATCCTCTAAAGCTCACCGCACATTGACTGCAGACAGGCAGGGACTGGGAGGGAAGCTTCAGAAAAGGCACAAGTGGGTGGGATGATTAGGGTCAAAAAAACGGCACATCACAGAAAACAGGACCCAGGAGAAGAAGGATTTGACAGAATGTTCTTGGAAGTGACACAGGGCACGCTCTACACTCCTCTCCTTTAAGTTACCTAAGGATGAGCAGCTCTAATGCCCTAACTACCTGGTAACTGTAGAAAAGTCTCACTGTAAAAATTCAGTCCGTAAGTTATGTGAAATCTTTACTGTAATAAGTAACTGAGTTAATCATTAATATTTTTCCCTAAATCCCCTTTCTGGAGAATGTCTTTACAAACCTTAACATTTCGACTTGTTTGCTATCCCAAGTACAGAGCTGGGGCTAGTAAGGAAACATTAAATTAAACTCATCCAGAATTACTGAATTTCCACTTTTTTCTTTATTTCCTTTCCCTCTGTTCAGTATTTCCCTCCCTCCCTTCCTTCCTGCCCTCTTTTCTTCTTTCTCTTTCTTTCAGCCAAAGGCCCAATGATAACATAAAAAGGAAATGTCATTCAGATAATATTTTGGAGACTTTGGTTTTCCTCCCAAATTTGCCACCAAAATAAATGTGAACCTTGTTTCTTGTTTCGCTTTCCCTCAGCATCCTCATTTGTTAAATGAAGGATCTGAACAGAGTCGATGATTTTTCAGATGCTACCTCAGGGAGCAAAGTGGGAGCAGAAAGATCACAGATGGGGTATTCAATCCTCTGTTCTCTCCTCAATGGAGGAAGCGAGTTTCTCATCTGTTTTGCACAGAGGCAGGGGAGGCGCCATAATAGTTCAGTTGAAAAAAAAACCAAAATGTTCTTTTTGCTTTTTAAAGACAAAATATTAGAAACCCACTGATCTTGAAGGTCCTGTTCCCCTATAGGGTGACAGTTTCTACTCCTTATTGAATTTCTGTCCTGCAGAAGACCTGTGCTGCATGCCCCGAAGTATAATACAAAGAAGGGAACGTAAGACAGTTTGTGGTTCCAGGGCACTCACACTGCTCTGAAATTAACCAAGGAAGTGTTGGGGGCACCCAAGCATACCTCTCTCCCTGAGAAGGAAGAGGCCAGGAGGACTGGTGTGGGCAGAGAAATCTTCACAGAGAAGTGGCAACTGGGTCAGTCGTTGAGGATGCGCAGTCCATCGAGAAGAGAAGAGAGGGCGCATTGCAGAGGGGGGGCCACTGGTCCCTCCACCATCCTCACGCGGGCGTCTAAGAGCTGGCGCCCAGACAGGCGGGTCCCTGCTCTCATGGGGATTATGGTTTGAGGCGATGTGGACAAGTCACCAAAGGACACAGTGGGCTCAGGGCCCAGTTCCACTTGGTGAGCTTAGTGATGACAACTGAGATTTTCCCACGAATTCATCTGACTCGGGTTAGCTTGGGGAAGGCCGCCTGAGTCAGCAGCAGGGCAGACAAAATGACCTCCCCAAGAAACTTCTCCTGAGACACGGCGCTGGCTGGGATTCCGAGACATTCCAATATCTGCGCGAAGGGCAGGCCCACCCCCAGCCAGACTGACCTCAGCCTTGCCTCTCCCCACAGATAATTACGCCTTGAGGTCTCCAAAGCAAGCAGCGTGGGTAACCCTTGGAAGTGACATGTCATTTTCTGATGGGAATTAAGGGCTCTGAAGTAACCAAAAGGCTTCTCTGCAGGAGGGCTTGTTATTCTTTTAATCGTGGCATTAAACCTCAGGCTAGCATTACCGAGCTGTGACCCAACTTGCCAATTAGCTGCTTTTGACAGGCTTTATCATGGCCAGGCCAGTTTCACCCCGACGGGAAAGCAGCGCCAGTTCTTGGCTAGAAGTTGTAAATTCTGAAACCCAAGGAACTTTCTACCCTGACCTGCCTTTCTCAGAGCTTTCTCGCCTTTGGACTAGTGCCTGAAATTCTTCCTTTGGGATTTGGGACATTCTACTGAGGACTTTGATCCCTCTTTTCCTTCGAAGGGACTATTATTTAGGTTCACAGAGGTGCAAAAAAATAGTTCACTGGTTACAGAGAACAGAAAACAAGCAGCTTTTTCAGCAGGGCAAATGCTGTAAGACAGGGATTCCCAAGCTCTGGGCCATGGATTGGTACCTCCTGTCAGATTTGTGACAGCATTAGATTAGAAATAAAGTGTGCAGTAAATATAATGTGTTTGAATCATCCCCAAACCAGCCCCCTTCCATGGAAAAATTGTATTCCACAGAACTGATCCTGGTGCCAAAAAGGCTAGGGACCGCTGCTGGAAGAGTAATATGCTTTACTGCAACTGTTGTAGAAGATCATTGAATGGGAAGATCCAGATTAACCCTGTGTCTTAACTTTGACATCTTAAAGTAGATGTCTTAACTCCAAAATAATAATAATAATGAATACAATAGCTAGAGTCCATCTGCTTTCTGCTCCATCATATATCACAAGAGCAAGGAATAAGATGCGTAATATTTTCCCAATCGTGGTCCCATGCTTTAAAAAAAACCTGTTACCTACCAAAGTATAGATCACAGCTCAGGGTTATCACCCCATTCCTGACACATCTCCAAGATACTCCATTTCATCCCTCCGCTGATACAAACTGGATCCCTGTTCACCATGTGCTACACACTTAAGCTTTCCTACTTTATTCAATACTGTGATGTTTTAATTGATTATAATCCTTCAAAAAATTTACACCCATCATTGGCCTGTACCCAGTGTTAAACTCCAGCATAATTCCTCTGGGAGAGCATTAATATTCAGTCATGTCTATTTAGCTGTCAAGTACAGTTCTAGACACCAAGATTACTGTTGGAAAGACCCCAGCCCACTTTTACAGTCTGAAGGTGAAATGGGCATGTTAGTAAGTAACACAACCGCCTAACCGCTGGGATGGAGTAATGACCGAGAGAATCCAGCAGAAGGGCTCAGGAAAAGCTTCACAGAGAAGCAGTTCAGCTGATGCTCTCTGGACACACCACTGCTGGTCAGGGATTAAGACCTAGTGACCTAGAGGTCACCTTCTTTTGTGTTTTTGCAAAAAGAGGATAGTCTAGACTAGAGTTGATATTTTTCTCATCTTTTCCTTACAAAAAAAAAGAACAAGCAGATCTTGGATTTCTAGACACCTCTTCGATAAAGTACCACCTTAGCTCTCTCCCAGGAGAGAACAGCCGAAGGCAGGCAAGCTGGTTTGCACAGGTGTCAGGGAAAATGAGATGGTCCACCCTTCTTCCGGCAGACTGAGAGCCCCAGCTGGCAGGGGGCCAGCCCGGTGGCATGCAAGTAATATAACACACAATCTAAATGCAAACGTTTGGGGCCTGTTCAGGGAATCAATTAACGATAAGCATATACACCCATTTACAAAATAGCAGCGTGCTAGAGTATACCGCATTTGTAATTGGGAACTAAAATAATACCAGGAGGAATAATCATTAAAAACTCTTCTCCAAAAAGCTAAGAATAATATTAAGAAAATAAAAAATGTCGTCCATCTGCAGAGTTATATCCTTAGGGAAGCACTGCAGAACACACTAACAAGCAACTGAATCCATGTATAAATGAACTGAAATCCACGAAGGCGAGGAAAGGCGAGGTGGGTTGCGGACCGAAAAAATCTCCCTTGCAGATTAGCTACCCCTGAACCAGGCACAGCTCCATTTGATCGCTTCTTACAGGAGACGGAATGCTCTGAGGCCGGGCACCAGCCTCAGGGGAAATTATCTGCCCATCCACGGAGCCCTCCGTGTTAGTCCTGAACCTGGATCATCCTCGCCCACGTCCACACCCCCATGACCACGTGTCAGCACGCACGTGTGTACCCACACACACACACACACACTCTTCACTTGCTCACCACCCCTCAGGGGGAATCCCAGACACATAATTCACTGTTAGCTGTTGCTGGTGAAAGGAAACAGAATATGACACCCCAAAATACGTCTCTTTGGTGTAAGGATTATCTTTAGCTGATTATTTAAAAAATATATATATATACAGACATAGGAAAAGCTCTGAATACTGAGTAGAAGTTGCCCTTTTGTAAGAAACATTTATATTTAGACAAGAAATCTCCGTTTCTAGGGGTGTCTCCTGCTCCTACCAGGGAGGGAAAGTGATTCTAAATCTCCAGAAACTCTTTATCAATGGAGAAGACAGAGACTTATATCTACATCACAGTCTCACCCTTGCTCACTGTGCCTTTCCTTGGAAACCTCCCGTAACTGGCCTTTCCCTCCCCTCACCCCACTCCCAACATCTTTTGTCTTTAGCTGAGGATGGTGTGTAAGGTGGTGGCCATTTCAGAGAGTTACTCACTTTTTCTGGGTATCTCCCATATACACAGAAGTTATACACGTTATTAAACATTGGTTTTCTCCTGTTAATGTCTTTTACTACAGAGGTGTCTCAGTCAAGAACCCTAGAAGAGTAGAGTGAAAATTCTTTTTCCTCCTTTACACTGGGGAAGAGTCCCTGGCAGAGAACCCACTGGCTAAGGGATGGAGGTGAAGACAAAGGAGAGAGTTTGTAAGCCACAGCCTGATGCTCTGGAGTCAGAAAGATGCCGAAGCAAACATCTCCTGGCTAAAGACTCTAGGAATTTCATCTAAAGGTTCAGAGAAAGCCCACCATGCTGTTGCTCAGGGACCACCTGGGAGCAGGGGCCTATGGTCTGAAAGCCTCACAGCTGTGAGAACACACTGAGTGCTGCCCTAAGGCGAGCAGAGCCAGAGGCAGGTGGAGTCCTGAGCTGGGAACTAACACTCTGGTGCCACCAGGCGCCTGGCAGTGGCATCAAGTTACTCCCCCAGATCTTTGCATATGCGGGTAGAAGCTGGCAGCCACTGCCCCCTTCACACACTGGAAACCACACCTGTGGCATGCTTAGAGCGCTTTGGGCCAATGTGCATGCTGCTTGTGCATCTGTACGTATGTGTGTATACATGTATGTATGCACATGTGTATACACACATATATATGTGCGTACATGTGTGTGTTCAAGATATATATGTATGCATATGTTACGCATATGTATGCCAACGTGTATACATACTGCTTGGATTAAGCACCTAGGGGTTAGAAACCATAGTCGTGAGGTTGATGGAGACTATACGATGCTTTAACCGTAATCTTGGATTGAGCCATTCAACCCTGCTAGGCTCCACCAGGCGATTCTCTTGCCATCAGTGTGGATAATAGAAACGTGGGTATCCAGAAGAAAAGCCCATCATCAAGTAGGCATTGGGTCCCTAAGAGGTGAAAACTGCAACTGAAATCTCAAAAACTCCATCCAAAAAACGAACATGCTACAGTGATCGTTGCCAGATCACTCAGTAGGGAACTGGGGGGACGTGTGGTTCAGGTCATGGGTCGGAGGGCGTCACTCGACCGTACCCTTGTGTGCCACCCAGTGCCTGCCATAGTGCTTTTCCATAGTATTGCGGAGGTACAGTCCCTGGGGTCACAGAAGTCGGACACGACTTAGCCACCAAACAACAGAGAAGCAAGGACTATGTTAATACCTTTGGAATGATTGATTAAATGTACTTAAAATTGCACTTCTTTCTATTCTTTTTGATTATAATTTATGGAATAAACTCTTCATGAGTGAAATGGGTGAAGGTGGTCAAAAGGTGCAAACTTCCAAGCTGTAAAATAAATAAGTCATGAGGATGGAACATGCTGCTGCTGCTGCTTCTAAGTCGCTTCAGTCGTGTCCAACTCTGTGCGACCCCAGAGACGGCAGCCCACCAGGCTCCCCCGTCCCTGGGATTCTCCAGGCAAGAACACTGGAGTGGGTTGCCATTTCCTTCTCCAATGCACGAAAGTGAAAAATGAAAGTGAAGCCGCTCAGTCGTGCCTGACTCTTAGCGACCCCATGGACTGCAGCCCACCAGGCTCCTCCATCCATGGGATTTGCCAGGCAAGAGTACTGGAGTGGATTGCCATTGCCGTCTCCGGGGGATGGAACATGCAGCATAGTTAATAGTACCATTAAAGAATCTGCCTGCCTCACAGGAGACCTGGGTTCAATTCCTGAGGTGGGAAGATCCTTTGGAGGAGGAAATGGCAACCCATTCCAGGATTCTTGCCTGGAGAATTCGAGGGACAGAGGAGCCTGGCAGGCTACAGTCCATGGAGTCACAGAGTCAGACACGACTGAGTGACTAATACACACAAGGGAGGGAGTCTTAAAATGTCTCATCGCAAGAAAAAGTTCTGTAACTATACATGATGACAAATGTTAACCATATTTGAGATAATTTTGCAATATATACAAATATCAGATCATGATGTCATATACCCAAAACTAATATAACATTACTGTCAATTACACTCCCCCCACCAAAAAAGAATATCTGCATCCGAAATGAGTTAGATATTTATAGAAAAATGCTTTTCTGGGAGTTTACATCCTAAAGACATAGGGCTGGAGGCAAAATGCTACATGGTGTCTGGAGGAGAGCATGAGATTTCAGCATCAGGAAGCAGAGTTCAAGACTTGGGGCAATTCATTTAACCTCTGGGAACATCCACTTCCTCCTCTCTAAACCTAGAAGTAACAAATTGCCTAAAAAATAGGTGATTGTGAAAAGACAGGGGGAGAGGCTTAGTAAACGGCAAAGCCCTGAGTTGATACAAACTCTTGTTCCTATTCCTGTTGCTGGAGGCCTGCGGCTTTCTTTTGAATGACAAAGACGATTTCCCCCCGTCCTGCAATAGCAGAGCTGCTGTATCTGAGTGCTCCTTCTGGCAGTGGTGAGTGGTGTGCACACCTCCGCCAGCCCATCTCCTCTGAGCTCCGCTGGCATCTGAACAGCTCGTCCAGGCAAGAGTACTTACTGTCTGCCACTAACAGGACCACCTGTGGGCTGGACCCCACACCCTGCACCTCCCACCACCCCAGCTCTGCCAGGTGCCCATCAACAGTTATGTTTAGTGCACCTATATTTTTCAGTCCCTTTTTTTAATTGACATATAACATTATATTAGTTTCAGGTGTACAATATAATGATATTACATAATGATATTTGATATTTTTATATATTGTGAAATAATCACCACAGTAAGTCTAGCTAACATCTGTCACCACATATAGTTATAATTTCTTTTCTTGTGATGAGAGTTTTTAAGATCTAGTCTCTTACCAACTTTTAAATACTGTATACAGTGTATTAGTAACTATAGTCACCTCATGACTTATAACTTGAAGTTTGCACCATTTGACCCTCTCATCCCTTTTGCCCATCCTTGATTCCCACCTCTGGCTGCCACAGATGTGCTCCCTGTGTCTATGAGATTCTTATTTTTGTTTCTGAGTCCACATATAATGAGCTTCCCCAGTGACTGAGACAGTAAAGTGTTTGCTTGCAGTGCAGGAGATCAGGGTTCAATCCCTGGGTCGGGAATATCCCTTGGAGAAGGAAATGGGAACCCATTCCAGTATTCTGGCCTGGAGAATCCCATGGACAGAGGAGCCTAGTGGGCTACAGTCCATGGGGTAGTAAAAAGTCGGACACAACTGAAGCAACTTGGCACACATGTTGCATAATGAAATTATACAGTATTTGTCTTTGTCTGACATTTCACTTAGCCTATTGACCTCAAGATCCATCCATATGGTTGCAAGTGGCAAGATTTCTATTTTTATGGCTGGGTAGTATTCCAGTGTGTGTGTGTGTACGACATCTTCTTGACAGGTTGTTTTCATATTCTGACTATTGTAAATAATGTTGACATAAACACAGGTTGAAGATATGTTTTTGAATTTGTATTTTTATTTTCTTCAGAAAAATACCCAGAAGTGGAATTGCAGGATCACAAGGTAGTTATATTTTCAGTTGTTTGAGGGACCTTCATACCATTTTCCTTAGTGGCAGTACCAATTTGCATTCCTACCAACAGCTTGCAAGAGTTCCCTTTTCTCCACATCCTCATCAACATTTGTTATTTCTAAGACCCCATATTTTTGAAGGGAGTTTTTGGCATTTTAGTTTGTACTTTACATCAGGAGGGTCTCAATGGCTACTTGGTGATGGGCTTTGCTTCTGCAGTAACAATGTCTCAATTAGCCACACGGTGGATCTGGGGAGTGGTGCCAGGCAAAGTCCAACAGACTTGAGTGGCTCATTGCAACAGTATGGCTAAACCATCCTTTTAGCCTCCAGCACTGTGCCAAAGACTCTTTTTATTGCTGTTCAGTCGATCAGTTGATTCTGACTCTTGAGAACTCCATGGACTACCGCACGCCAGGCTCCCCTGTCCTTCACTGTCTCCCAGAGTTTGCTCAGATTCATGTTCATTGAGTCAGTGATGCTACCTAGCAATCTCATACCATGTCCAATTTAACTTGATTCATGGACCTAACATTCCAGGATCCTATGCAATATTCTTAAGCAGCGGACTTTACTTTCACCACCAGACACATTCACAACTGCACATCGTTTCCACTTTGGTCACTTCATTCTTTCTCTAGCTATTAGTAATTGCCCTCTGCTCTTCCCCAGTAGCAATTAGACACCTTCCAACTTGGGAGGCTCACCTTCCACTGTCATGTCTGTTTGCCTTTTCACACTGTTCATGAGGTTCTAGCAGCAAGAATATTGGAGTTGTTTCCCATTCCCTCCTGCAGTGGATCACATTTTATCAGAAGTCTTCACTATGACCTGTCCATCTTGAGTGGCCCTGCATGGCATGGCTCATAGCTTCACTGGGTTGTACAAGGCCCTCGGAAAGTACCCCAGGGTTAGGGTCAAAAAAAAAAACAAACACAAAGGCAGACTCGTAGTGACTGCACAGTGAGGAAGGAAAGTGTGATACAGCTCAAGAATATAGAATATAGAACAGGAAGGGAGAGGCTCAGAGAAGCTTGGAAGGTTGGGAGAAGCAGGAAAGAAGAGAGACAGCTGATGCAGGAATTGTAAATTTGGAAACAACCACCAAGGAGGAAGCCTGTTTCTTTTTTTCCTTTCCTATTTCTTTTAATTTTTTAAACTTACCTTTCAAGCAAACCAGTTTAATTAGAGATGATGTCTGGTTCAAAATTCACTGATTTCCCTATACTAGCAAATTGCAGAGATCAACATACATCGTAATCATTTGGTGAACATGTCAAAAATGCAGACTTCTATGGAATCAGTCTCTGGTGTTGGCCACCAAATCAGTCTCTGTGGTTGGCCCCCAACTTGTACCAAATTGCCAGGTGATTTAAGGATGCAGAAGCAGGTAATGAAGGGAAGAGAGCAACACCAGACCTTGTGGGGAAGAAAGAATGCTGGGCTGGGAGTCAGGAGACATGGTTTCTAATCCTGCCTTGACTATTTTCCCCTGAGTACTGTTAAAGCAGTCATGTACCACTTCTTACCTTAAGTTTGCACATCTTATTACAGGAGCTAAACCGCCCCCCACACACCCACAACTGAGTTATTGTGGATTTCAAATGGGAGCATGAATGCTAAAGTACCTTCCAAAATATAAAGTGCCATAACTAGGGGTATTGTGCTGCGGGTGTGATGTTTGTGAAAAGAAAGCATTTCTTACCATTCACCGTGATATCCAGAGCAGCTAAGCCCTAGAAGCATAAACGCCGTAAGCCCCCAAGAAACTGTCTAGCTTGCAGTGACAAACTCAAGAAGGTAGCTCTGGCAGGCTCGCCCTTAACATTTCAGACCAGGGTGAGCTTTAACCCTGCCATTCTCAGGGCAGCAGTTTCCCGGCAGCATCCTTCAGTCCCTGCCCCTCGTTCTGCTCTACTCAGCCCCCAGCTCCAGCTCTGGGCGGGAACAGCCCTACATAACTCACTAACGGGAATGGAAGGGCCACGGAGCACACTTAATTCTGCCCTGACAGTTCCTGGGAAACAGGCCTAGCTCTCCATTGTCCTCTGAAAGAAGCTGATGGTTTTGGTAATAGGACTTTCTTCAGGAAATTGCATTCATGCATTCATTCATTCATTCTAGATCACAAATATTTATTGATTTTTTTGGTAGGCTTTTTAAAAAGTTGATGTTGTTTGCTGCATGAGGATTTTTGTTTGCCTTGCTTGCTTGCCTTCCTCGGCCACTCATCTAATTTCCCAATTCACACTGACATGCTTGGAAAATCATATTGCCCAACAGGCAACATCCCACTGCCTTGGGGAATGGAAGTCAGGGGATATTTTTAAGGACACCTCCTTTAAACAATCTAGATTGCTTGGGATTCCTAACTCTGCTAGCTTCCAATGCAGAACATACCATGGCTTTGCACATGTGCAGCCCCTAAAACTGATCAATTTAGAGTTCAAGTCTGGAGCAGTTCAAGTGTCTTATCAGGATCCCATGGGTTATTTGTAGCAGGCTGTGGTCTACACCAGCCAGTAAAGTAGTAGGAGCTTAGGGGTCTCCACTTTCCAAACTTGGGAGGATTGCATCTGATTCTCAGTTTGAAGAAGAGACTAAAAAAATAAAGGGGGAGAATGCCAAGAAAGTTGCTGTAGTCTCTAGTACTATGCTGGGTCTGGATAACCCAGCCCAGACTCCCTGCTTGCCTGGGAAACATCACAAAGACAGGTCACTCAGGGCAGCACCACAGCCCTTGGCGGCTACCATCCTCCTCCCGCAAATCCTTCCTGCCTTTAGAAACATGGCTTAAATGAGGCATCTTGCCTGACCCCGCCAAGTGCATGGTCGCATTGCTCTGCCATGGCAGGCTTTCTTCATGATGTTGTTCCACTTTTCCTGGACCATCAGTTGTCAAGCTCTTACTCAACACTAAGCCCTTCCTGTGCATTTTATCATTTAATCCTCATATACCCATCCCCTGAAGAAACTTTTGCTACCCTCACTTTACAGATGAGAGGTGCGGAGAAGTTAAGCAACTCGCCCAGGACACATCATTTGAAAGAGATGGCATTGGAAGTTAGCCTCAGGACTGATTCCAAAACTAGAGCTCTTTTGAATATACTGTTGGCATCTAATATCTGCCTTTCCTGGCCTTGGAAGGACTGGCAGTATTAAAGTGCCTAGAATGGAGTCAGGTAATTTGCAGTTGCTCCATAAATGATCTGTGTTACTGTTGTTCTCAGCCTTGGTCTGTGGGTCTAAATTGCTTATAGATATCACTTCCCTTTGAAATTTGAACAGAGAGTGGGTTGTTGTAACTGGAAGATAGAGTGTGTTTTATTAGTGTCCTCAACGCCCCCAGTGTCTGGCTGGGGCTTTTGAGAACATAAGGATACACGATGCCTTGTAGTCATGAGGTCCTTGATAAATACCTGTTGAATCACACTGCACTGAACTCAACCAGACCGTAAAGACCCGGCAGGGTTTAAATAAGGTGGGAAGAAAAGATGAAGGCAGCAAGAGGGATGTGCACTTGACCCAATGTGGACCAGCCCAGCTGGAACCAAAGTGAGATAAAAGGTTGGATAAGACCCTGAGGAAGCTCAGAGCAGCCTGTCACCCACGGCAGACATGGTGCACTGACCTCACTTCCTCATCCAGCTCACATGGAAGGCCAGCAGGTATCAGATGGTCATGAAACTTCGTCCTTCTACTCTTTTTCTTGAGTTCAGAGCTCACTTAGAGAGTGGCCAGTGTTTCGGTGGCAAAAACAAAGGCACAGGGAAGAAAATACACAGGTGTGGACCTAACTCTGCCCAGTCCTTAAGTGACTCCCTGCCTTCTCTGGCCTCAGTCTTCCCGTCTGTAAAATGAGAGGTAGGCATCAAGGCCCTGCCTGTTCCTACACTCCGTGGTTCTGTGACGCTAAGTGAAGTTTAAAACCCAAAGCACCCTTCCTTTCAGTGCTCTGCAGCAGCACCAGTGAGGACTCCATCTACCAGCAATAATCACCTCCATGCCCGCATCAGTGTCAGTCACTGTGGAAAATATCAGAGGAGGAGAAAATGCATCGCTTGTGCTCAGAGAGTCTAAGCCTCATATGAAAACCGGAAGACAGCTCCTGAAACCCCCGGAGAGGAGCCTGGCAGTGGCATTAATGCAGGCTCCAGGCTCAGCCATCCCTGATTGCAGCTGGACTCCCTCCTAGCCCTGGAGGGGCTGGGGAGTGGCATGGGATGGACGGCAGCCAGGGTCTCACGGAGGTGCTGCCAGGGCCTGACTCAGGTTATGACAGGTGAAGGCAGCACAGCTCATAGGCCTAGGGGGCAAACCACTCCAAGAACCACTGGTTCTCTCTGAAGGCATGCGCCCTGCTCCCAGTAACTCCTTTCTTGGAAAGTGCCCACCCAGCTGACTTCCTTGCTGATTCTCTGGGATGGCAAAGCCATTGCCTTCCCAGAGTCATCAAGAAAGCTTCTTTTCTTAGCTGGTGCTTCAAGAACAGACAGCCTTGGCTTCCACATTCATGTCTGTCTTCTGTTTCACTTACTGAAATGTTCCTGGCGATGCTTGGGCTAGTAATTGAGATTTGGTGGGAGATACTTGGCTCCAGCTCCACTTTGCTTGCTCCCAGCTCCCTCCTCTGACACTTCCTGTCTCTTCTGCGATACCGAATCCTTCCAGTTCTTCAGCTTTCCTCTCTGAGAGCTCCTGTCACATCTATCAGGTGGCCAGATCCCCCTGTTTCCCCTTCACAACCCCAGCTTTAGCCTAGTGCCTGGTCACTGGTGGGATTTGATAAATATTTGTTTAATAAGTAAACAAATAAATGAATCTAGAACATTCAGAATAGATGGAACAGACAACTGAGGCATTCAGGGGCTGTGTCCAGCTTGACCATAATTCCAGAGAGCCTCGGGTCCTCTCTGTGTAATTCCAGTCCCCTCCCAGCTTGCTCCAGACTTCAGATACTTGTGTCAAACAAGAAGTTCCTCTTGCACAGAATAATTTTTCCATCCATCCATCCAAAGAGCTACCGCAACCATCCGCAGGGCACAGTGAAAACAGCACAAGACTTGGGTTCAATTCTAGCTCTTGCTACTTACTAAACCTTATGCTTTGAACAAGTGACTTCACCCCTTTGAGTTCAGTTCCTTATATGTAAAACAGAGATAATATTTACTTCTCGAATGCTATTGTCAAGATCTAACAGAAGAAATCACTGAAGCGCCTATCCCAGAAATGGATCCCTACCCCTTGCCAGGAGTACAATTCTCCCAGCCCCATCACCACTACCAATTAACAGATACAGAGCCAGTGAACACCTTGCCCAAACATGTGGCTAATATCACAGGAGAAGAACCTGATCTCAGATTCTATCTGCTTACTACGTCTGGTTTCCCAGAAACTCCCAGAGCCACATCACTGGCTCGAAGCAGTGTGAGATATCAAAGAAGCAGTTTCTGGTACAAGAGCTGCCACCCATGAGGTGCGTTTGAGCAAACCACCTGATTTATTCATCAAAATTTCAGAATCTTCTGTTTTTAAACTGACAGCAAGGAACCCAGACCTAGCATATAGGATGTTTTCAGGGATCTAATCAGAAGATATATGTAAAAATGTTTTGAAACATATAAAATACCAGGAGTCTGTGCAGCACAGTCAATGTCACTTCTCCTCCTGAAGCTGAAAGTGTTTGACCCACGCTTGGTCTTGCCCCTCACCCAGCCTAACCTCGAAAGGTGAGATCTCTGCCTTTTTTTCTAACCCTGGAACTTGGGGTTAAAGGAAAGCTTTCTTGAGAATTCAGAGAGGTTTCTGGTGGGAGAGTAATTCAGAAAGCTTACAGATTCCACCCATCCTCTTCCAACCACACATGGTCACCAAAGATGAAGTAATCTGGAAATCCTAAGACAGATGACTTTGCCGTGCATGTGTGTGGGAGTGTAGGGGGAGGGAGAAGGAAAGAGGGAGAGGGAAGAGTTTCATTGACATCAGGTGAAATACCATAAAGTATCCTCCCTTTCAGTCCCTGTCCATCCTTTAAACTCGCCCGCTCCCATGTGCCGGGGATTCTTTAACGTGGCTTCTGTCGGCAACGAAGCAAACAGAATAGCTCACAATTACTCAAAGAAATAAGCAAATGAAGCAAGGACTTGCTGGGATCGGCCCTGGCCTTTTGGCTCTCCATCTCCCTCTCCTGGGAAAGGTCTGGTGGATCAAGATGAATCAAGATGAGAGTGACACAAGGTACTGTCCCCCCTCATGTCTTGAAGAATGCCTCTTCTCCCGTCACTTCCAAGCTCCCTAGGGATACATTACACAACTTAGATGTTCCTTGGCTCCGTTTTCCTCTAGTACTGGTTATTAACTCCTTGACTTGTACTGAACATATGCCAAACCCTTGTCCCAGACACAAAAATGATTTTTATTAAAACTTACTGATAAAAATATGCTTATATCACCCATGATAATTTCAAAATGCTCACAATGCTTAACTGACCTATTTGCTGTGCATTCCAATTAGCATTTTGTAAATCTGCTCAACAATTACTTTCACATTTCAGATGAGACTCTTAAGACCAGGAATATATTTCCTAATAGCCTCCTAGATGAACCATAATCCATGAAAATACCCAATGCAACAGCAACTCCAAACCTCCCATTGTCCAAATTTAAACTGATGAAAGGTGTGCCATTTTTTAATTCAGTTGGTGCTGGCCATTTTGTTTCTAGGTGTCTCCTGAGACACAGTGGAATTTAAGGTGCATCTGGGAGCCCTTTAGTGTCACAACAGGTCTCATCAACATCAATCTACTAGTTCAAAGGATATTTTTAAGCCAAAAGCAAAACTAAAATGGTCAATAAATTCATCATTTGCTTAGTTAAATGCGGAAAGGAAGCATAAGGTATCAAGATGTTCTTCTTTCTAAGAGGTAGCCTCAGAGAAAATGAATAAATGTTGCAGCTATAATATTTGGGTTATACAGGAGGGTCTTTTAATGCAGCGTAGCTCAGCCTGAACAAGCATTCTCTTCCCAACAGTGACCCCTCATGGTTTATAGTCCCTGGGATTTCCTGTCCAGCTGAAGGAAATAAAAAATCCTCTTTGCTGGTGCAGTCTGAGAGAGCTATGTGTGCCGTGGCCAGGAGTAATTGTCAGGACACCTTGACACTACAGCAAAATGTGAATTCCTAATTCCAGTTCCTAACTGGAAGGTGGGCTCTTCTAGGCTACCAATCAATAGACCCAGACTAACCGTGCTCTTGGCACTGTGGGGACACAGAAAAAAGAATCACTCTATCTGAGTCAAGTAGCTTGTAATTTACTTGGAAAGATAAAGAAAGTAACCAGAAAATCCACTAAATGAAAAGCAGTAGGGCCAAACTAGTGCTTCAAATTAGAAGCAATATTGGAGTGAACTTGAGAGGTCAGTGAAGAGGTGCCAGGTGTATAATTCTAGGGAACTGGGCCATAGGAAGGGGAGGTGGGTAGAAAATGACTTAGCTGTAAAGAAAGTTCACGCAGAAGAGGAAGGGGAAACACCTTGTGAGTAGGTGGAAATGGAGCAAGACGGTAAAGGCCTTATCAGCTAGGCTGAGGGAGGCAGATTTTAACTTCCTCCATCTTTTTTGATAATCTGGAGCAGAGATTCTATTGGCCAAGTGGGAGGTGCTACAAAATTCACCATGACCCCATAAAGAATGAAAATAAAGAAAATGTAATTACAGGGAGAAGAAATAGAAAGAAGATTCTTCAAAATCAGAATAATAGATGCTGGATGGATAACAATGGAAAGCTATAACCATAAAATATCAGCATTACAAAGGTCTCAGGGATAAACTACCAAAGTGTTTTATTCGTCAGGAAACTAAGGCCCCAAAAGGGCATATCTTGCCCAGCATCATACAGCTGGTAGATGACAGAGCTGAGATCTTTCCCCAGGAATCCTCCAGGAAAAGAAAGCTTGGCTCTGTGTCCTGTGGTGGCAGATTTTTGGAAGTTTCCTTGGGCAATAGGCTCCTGAGTCCTGAGATGGCACCCTCAGCTAGTGAGACAAGCTGGCAAGCTCAAGACTTGAGATGCTTAGCAGCCAAGTCACCTTTATGTTCCCATTTCTCATTTCAAAATTCTTAACAACACACCACCTTAGAATTCTTATTTGTTGTGCATGCGTGCTAACTTGCTTCAGTCATGTCCGATTTTTTGAGACCCTATGGACAGAAGCCCACCAAGCTCTTCTGTCCATGGGATTCTCCAGGCAAGAATCCTGGAGTAGGTTGCCATGCCCTCCTCCACGGGATCTTTCTGACCCAAGGATCAAACCCACATCTCTTATGTCTCCTGCATTGGCTGATGGGTTCTTTACCATCAGTGCCCCCTGGGAAACCCCTTATTTGAGGTACTTGATGTTAATGATGTTGTAAAAGATAGCTTAAGAGAAAAATAAGACTAGAGAAGACTCTTGGAGTCCCTTGGACTGCAAGGAAATCAAACCAGATTTCCAAATCCTAACGGAAAGCAACCCTGAATATTCATGAGAAAAACTGATGCTGAAACTCCAATACTTTGGTCACCTGATGCAAACAGCTGACTCACTGGGAAAGATCTTGATCCTGGAAAAGACTGAGGACAGGAGGAAAAGGGGACAGCAGAGGACAAGATGATTAGATGGTATCACTGACTCAATGGACATGAGTTTGAGCAGCTCCAGAAGATGGTGAAGGAGAAGGAAGCCTGGTGTGCTGCAGTCCATGGGGTCCATGCAAAGAGTCAGACACCACTGAGTGACTGAACAACAATAGCCCCCTAAAACTAACAACAGCAATAAAATTACATAAATTACCCAATTCATGTCTTAACCTACTCAACTTTTTCACATTAAGAAAGACAACACTGAGAGAAAAATATAAATCTCAGTCTTTTCTACAGGCCAATGATATTCAAAAGATGTGGTGTTTGGCATTCAAAACCCTCAGTTCAGTTCTAGCCTGGACACCCCTAGCAGCGTGTCCACTTGGGAAAGTCACATATTCTGTTTCTTCAACTGTAAAATGGAGGTAGCATTTTCTGGATCTTAGGATTGTGAGGACTAAGTACAATTATATTTGAAACTACTGAAAATTGATATATAAATGTGAATGACTGCAGCTCATTATTCTTCCCCACCACCTACAACTTTTCTCCTAGAAAGTTAATCTCATGGCAAAATCAACAGCTTTTTCCAAGAAAACAAGCTTAACTTATTAAGGTAAATCTTTATACTACTTCCAAGGAATGCTGTGCTATAATTAAGGCAGAAAACTGTGTGTGTGTATGTGTGTGTGTGTGTGTGCATCTGTGTATGGGTGTATGTACAAGACACATTTCTTCAGTCTCTCTAAGTCTATGTGCAAAGAGATTCTAATTGCAAAAGCATTTCAAGAATTCCTCCTAAAAGGTATATTCTATTATCTGAAAGGCACAAAATTATCCTAACTTTAAGCAGAAAGGTAGCCATTGGAAGCTGCCATTAAGCTTTCAATATCACCCATGTAGTTTCAATTCGGCTTCAAAATCCCATGTTGCTGAAGAAGTCCACTGATATCCTGATATCTCTGGATCATATTAGTCACCATGCAGGAGCACTTATAAACAGGGTCATAAATCACATACAGTTGTATTCCATTTCATATCACTTCATTAATGGATTAACCATCCAGCCAATAGGAACCCCCACTCCCAATTAAAACTCTTTCTCTCACACACATACACACACATTTGTTTCTATCAAAACCTGATGGTTCATTCTGAATCCAAACCATGGAAGGTATTGGAGATACAGAAATAAGCCAGCCCTGAGCCTGGAAGTCAAGGTAAGATTTAGAGCCTTAAATCTGTTCGATTAATTGGAAAACAGAGTCCACTGTGTGCTAGACAGCATCCGAAGATGGCCACCATCCATTCCTCCTTCCTGTTTATTCTTCTCCCTCCTCTGGGGCCACCCTGGTGACTTTCTTTGATGAATAAACTGAGATGAACGTATCCCTGTGTCGATTCCAGGCCTAGAATAGATGCTTTCACTTTTCTGTTTTCTGGGGAAGCAGCCGCCACACTCTGAGAAGCTTAGGCTAGACTTCTAAATGATTACCGCTAATCACTCTTCCTCTTATGGAGAGAAAGAAGCCATTTGGAGGTGAACCAAGGCATCAAACATGCAGGTGAAGCTTTCTTACACCTTCCAACCCAGCCATCAGCTGAATGTAACTAAGTGAGTGACTCAGGGAACAAAAGCCGTGCTCAAATTCCTGACCCCCAGAGGCAAGAGAACTATCATATCTTTGAGATTGTTTGGCAGCATCTGACATTTGAAAAAAGAAATCATTGGTGGTAAGATGAGCACAGTCAAAACAGTTATTAGCCTTGTGCAGTAAAAGATCTTTAAAAAAGAAAATACTTCGCTGTGATCTACTTCTCCTTGTTTATTTGACCCCACGTGAAGATGCAAGCGAGCTGGCAGGAACCCCAGAATTGGAAGTTGTGGCTCTTACAACCTCACCCGGTGCTTCCTTAACCTTTAGCGTGTTTTCTATAAGAAAAAGTCTGGGTCTTCTATTTCTTTGGGCTATTAAAGACCTCTACATGTTGTGCTGGGCACATAAAAGATCATCAATAAAGATCAAAGAATTATTTTTCTAATGTTTAACCCAAATGTCAATCCCCAGCTTATCCCACCCTCCCCCCATGAAATCTTTAGCCCTGTCACATTGTAGCCCAAGACTTAAGGTTGAATTGGAGTCACTTAGCCATCAAGAGAAAAGTATTTTTGACTTAACAAACGAACCCAAGCCATAGGAGGACGGAGTGTTCTCAGCACATGGATCCTGTATGGGACTCCCTCTTGGAAGCTCTTTGGTGGAGAGTTGCCTGTGTCTAAGGGTTTAAAATAAAAGAGTGTCTGGAATGGACCAAAACCCCTATCGGCTTCAACTTCTCCAAACAGGCATAAAACCTGGCCAGGGTCCCAAAGCAGACCCAACCATCAGAGCGAGGCATCCAGATGGTTCATGTGTACTAACTGCTGAGTGGTTATCACTGATCCAGCACCATTCTCTGAGAAGGAAGACTCTGCCTGCCTAGACGGTAGCTCTTCCATAAAGGTCACTGTTGGATAAATCACTGGAAAAGATTCTATTGTACATAAGTAAATTGTCCAGGAATTAAAAAACACAATGCTTGAAAACATTCCTTCTTTTCATTCATTCATCAAGTGTTTATTGAGAATCTGCTGTGTGCTGCACAACGTGCTGGGGCACTGGGACACAGACACAGGCCAGAGTTCCTGGGCTCAAGTGGATCTCGTTAACAATGACCTTTTTGAACAATTTTGGTTGGCAATCTTCCTGACAAAGATTGTTTAGTCCCTACTTGCTTATAAAACAAATGCTGAAATTAAATGTAGCCTCTTCTACACAATGAAAGTTAAAATGATAGTTGCCCAGTCCTGTCTGACTCTTTGCGACCCCATGGACTGTAGCCCACCAGGCTCCTCTGTCCATGGGATTTCCCAGGCAAGAATACTGGAGTGGGTTACCATTTCCTCCTCCAGGGGCTCTTCCCAACCCAGGGAACGAATCCAGCTCTCCTGCATTGCTGGCAGATTCTTTACCGTCTAACCCACCCATCGCTAAAGAATGCAAAAATCTCACGGGTTACTGACTTACATGAAGCTGCCTGCCCTAATGTAAAAATGTTCTTTATTGCTGTGTTGGGTCTAGACAGTCTTTCTTTTTCACTCCACACTCTCTGCTCTATTTCTTCCTAATGCCAATGCCTCTCATAACCCAATTTCAGTCCTCATTCTCCATATCTAACCTTCTGTAGGCTTTGGCAATCTATCTATAACTAAACATATTGGAACCATGTGTCAAAGAAGAGTCAATAAAGTGCTGGGGAAAGAACGGTCCATGGGCTTTACTTATTGCAAAAAATCTGTGGGAAACTATTTCAGTTGTTTGGAAGGTTTTGGTACTTGCACATGGGGTCCAAGATCTGAGTTGCTACTAGTCTGGCCTTTGAATAAATGGGGTGCTGAAATATTACTTAGACTTTATTCTTGGTGAGACAAAGCCTTCAGGTTAACTGAAGCCAGAAGAGCCCCATGTATTCTGCTACATAGAAGTTTCTCCAACACTGGGACCATTTCAAGTTTAAATGTGTCCTTTGAGAACTGGTAACACCAAGCACATTATGTGATCAATTTCATAGGCTATGTGAATTCAAGTGTCTGACTATCATATCACCCCTGGTCGGGGAGTGCTCCTTAGAAATCACCTTCCTTTCATTTGGAGCCAAGAGACCAAAGTCAGAGACTAGAAGAGGCCAAATGATGCCAAGTGGCAAGCTGGAGCACTGAGTTAATCTCACTCAGGGGTTTGCATTTGAACCCCATCTTTCCTAATGACTAAAACTGGCTCAGCAGTTTCATAAAGCCAAACATACCAGACTCAAGAGCCTAAATCAGGAAGAGGATAGAAAAGAAAGAAACACCCTTGTTTATGGTCTTGAGCTGTCCTGGGCTTTGGACTTCACATTAGGGTAAGAGAGAGTGTGAAATTGTGACTTTGCTCAGGTGGGCTGTTTGAGGCTGACGATGCAAAGCTGCAACGATGGGAGAGACATTAAGGGTCATTTTGTGTGTATTGTCTCCATGAATTCCACTCCCTGCTCCTCCTCATCACTGCAGATTACTTCTTTATGAGACCTCACTGGAGCTAGAAGCAAATTTACAGAAGAGTGGCAAATGTCAGAAATAAGGAGCTAGAAGGGGCCAAACACTAACTAGTTCAAATAGCTAGATATATAGATGGAGAAAAAAAAGTCCAGAGAGATATGCTGACTTACTCAGGATGGCAAAGTTGGTTCAGAACTCAGATTCAAGCCCAGTGGTTTTTCCACCAGACCCTGTGTCTTAGTTCAGGCTGGTATAACAGAATACCGTAGACTGGATGGCTTAAACAACAGTGATTTATTTCTCAAAGTTCTGGAGGCTAAAAGTTCAACATCAGGATGCCAGCATGGTCAGGTTCTTGGTAAAGGCCCTCTTCCTGTTTACAGATGACCATCTTTTCATTGTATCCTCATGTGGCAGAAATAAAGATCATCTCTCTTGTATCTCTTTTTATAATGACACTGATTTCTTTCATGGGGGCTCCATCCTCATGACCTAATCACCTCTCAAAGGCCCCACCTCTTAGTACCATCACACTGGGGGTTAGGATTTTGGCGTATAAATTGGCGGAGTCTATAACATCCAGTCTATAACTTTACATAAAACAACTTTATGAGCTTCTTCATCTTATTTGGGCTTCCCTGATGGCGCAGAGGTTAAAGCATCTGCCTGCAATGTGGGAGACCTGGGTTTGATCCCTGGGTTGGGAAGATCCCCTGGAGAAGGAAATGGCAACCCACTCCAGAAGTCTTGCCTGGAGAATCCCATGGACGGAGGAGCTTGGTGGGCTACAGTCCACGGGTCGCAAACAGTTGGACACGACTGAGCGACTTCACTTCATCTTATTTTACCACGCATAGCTAAGATGAAGCCCTTATAAATGTATTATTATTATTATTCATTATTATTAAAGAAGCTCACACTCAGAACAATAGCATGTCACACCTCAAAGGAACTTTAGAGTTATTCTGATCCAGCCCTCATATATTACAGATTGTTCAAGGTCAAGGAAGGGCCTTCATGGAGAATATGGGGCCTGGATTCAAAGGATTGAAACTGGAGCAGGAATATATAAAATTACAGATTTAGGAAACTCAGAGATCATTAGTCCTACCCTGAGGGTGACCCTGAGATTAGACAGGGGAGCTAGCTAGTTCATGGTCAGTTAATGGTAGAGCTAGCTCCTAAATCTTGGCACCACCATTCTTAGTGCTGTTCACTGCACCACAGGGCATCTTTGCAGCCATTGATGGGGAGAAAAAATACATCTTTCAAATATTAGCATATTGTAAAATCACAGTTCACTGGAATTCTCAGGAAATGAGGCATTCTGGTTAAATGAATTAGCTGGTTAATGAGACCCGAGGTCTGTTCCATGTCTGCAATTCTTGCCTACTTTTCCATCTGCTGTGATATCTGATCCTTCACAAAGAGGCAACCAGAAAGCTCTTCCTGTTTCTGCTCTAGTTTATGGAAATCTCTCCAAAACGTCAGATTCTCATTTTCTTTTTATACTCAGTCGAATCTAGTGAATATCACTGGGTCTTTGTTTGCTGATGAAGGATCTTGCCAGTGCTATGTAACACTTGCTATTAATGACAAGGCTAGGATAGATTATTTTACACACTTCCATTATTTCTGACAACCTTTCCGACTTGAGCTGGATATGACAAATAGACAAAGATTTTGTTGAAAATGTAATTTGTTTCTACCTCTTTCTAGTCTGGAGTGATGGGAATGAGAGTTAAGAAATTATAGTTCATTGAGTTCCCACAGCACACAGGCATGGTTCCTAAATGACATTCTCACTGAATCCTCTTTCCCACCCTGGGAGATTAGGATCTCCATGCTCATTCTTCAGATAAAGAATCTGAGGGTTAGAGAGGTTAAATAACTTGCCCAAAATTGTACAAATAAAGCAGGATGGGGTTGGGGTTTAAACCTAGCTCGGGGTAGATGGTCAGCAACAACTGTGCAAGGGACTAGGGGTATATTTCTAAGTGTTTGACTTTAAGCAAAAGTCCCAGAGTTAACTATCCTATGTGGAGGCAAGATGGAAACATTCTGTATCTTCTGGGGGTCATTTTTTTCTTCCTGGGCCTTGATTTCCTCATTTATAAAATGGGAAAGGAGAGAAATGCAGCAGGCCCCTTCTTACTAAACAGTCCTTACCCACCAGTGTGAGTGTTTTCTCATTTCCGTATCTAGACTTGGAACTACAGACAGCAAAGGAGACACATCTGTTTCTTGTTGTTAGAGTCATTTAATCAGAGAGACAACATGGCAATGAGTGAGCAATTCAAGAACAAATGGATAAGATGGACTGTCTACATTTTCTCAAGCCAAGAAAATACACATTGTGAGCAAAAAAAAAAAAAAAAAGGCCATACATTCCAAAGTTTAACCTTCAAATGCAAGGATGCTAGGAGTATTGACTTCCTTCTTCTTAAGCTGTCCAAAGGGCTTCTTGAAGGAGGTAAGATTCTTTGTATTGTGTGAGAGAGAAAACTCTCTGAGTAGGATCAAAGATAATGTGTTCTAGTGTTTATTAATGCTGAAAGAAGGCTTGGAGGCAAGCATGAGATGGTCTTGAAGAAGAAGGCATAGAATGTTAGTTTTGGGGGGCCTACCATAACAAGCTGCCACAACCAAATAGCTTTAGCAAAACAGAAATTCATTCTTTCACAGTTTTGGAAGCTAAAAGTCTGCAGTCAAGGTGTTGGCAGGATTGCTTCCTCCTTTTTTTTTTAAGTCGCTCAGTCATGTGCCGACTCTTTGCAACCCCGTGGACTGTAGCCCACCAGGCTCCTCTGTCCATGGGGATTTTCCAGGCCAGAATCCTGGAGTGGGTAGCTGTTCCCTTCTCCAGGGGATCTTCCCAACCCAGGGATCGAACCCAGATTCCCTGCATTGCAGGCAAATTTTTTACCATCTGAGCCACCAGGGAAGTCCAAGAATACTGGAATGGGTAGCCTGTCCCCTCTCAGGGGATTTTCCTGACCAAGGAATTGAACCAGGGTCTCCTGCATAGCAGGCAGATTCTTTACCAACTGAGCTACCAGGGAAGCCCAAGGGTTGTTTCCTTCTGAGGGCTCTGAGAATGAGTCCATTCCAGGCCTCTCTCCTGGTTTTGGTGGTTGTCACCCATCCTTGACTTTTGCATGCATCACTTCAGTCTCTGAAGAGGTTATATGCATCGCCTCTGTCTTCTTATGACATTTCTCCCTAAATGTCTGCAGTTTTTCTACAAAGACAATTAGTCATATTGATTCAGGGCCCATTCCTCTCCAGTATGACCTCATTTTAACATAATTCCTTCTTTCATTGTTCAGTCACTCAGTTGTGTCCGACTCTTTGCGACCCCTTGGACCTCAGCACGCCAGGCTTCCCTGTCCTTCACCATCTCCCAGGGTTTGCTCAAACTCATGTCCATTTAGTCAGTGATACCATCCAACCACCTCATCTTCTGTTGTCCCCTTCTCCTCCTGCCTTCCCAGCATCAGGGTCTTTTCCAGTGAATCGGCTTTTGGAATCAGGTGGGCAAAGTATTAGAGCTTCAGCTTCATCAGTCCTTCCAATGAATATTCACGGTTGGTTTCCTTTAGGATTGACTGGTTTGATCTCCTTTTAGTCCAAGGGGCTCTCAAGAGTTCTCCAGCACCACAGTTTGAAAGCATCAATTCTTCGGCACTCAGCCTTCTTTATGGTCCAACTCTCCACAATCCTATTTTCAAATAATGTCGCATTTTAAGATACTGAGGGGTTGAAACTTCAGCATATATTTTTGGAGGACACAGCTCAACTCATTAAAAGGTGAAAAAAGCAGAAGAATTGGATGTTAATAGCAGCAAAAAACAGAGGGGTAGACATATTCAGGTTTGCAGGACCATGAAGGCAATGAAACGGGGATTTCTAGATGGCCAAAGGCAGATAATCAAGTGTGTTCCTTAAGCCTCAGTTTCAGCAGTGCTGTCACTGGACGCTGTAGGTAGGTCATTCTCTCACACCTTCCAGTCCAGAACTTATGAGGAGAGGGGCTACATCTGCTAAACAATTCAGATCACAACACAAGCACTCTCATGCTCTTCCCTTCCTCCCTCCCTGCATGATCTATCCTTCCCTGCTTCCCTCCCTTCCTATCACCCTTCCTTCCCTTCTTCAGCAAACATGTATGGACTACCATTATGTGCCAGGTGCATAGTTCTAGGTTCTCTGTTCCAGGTGCTGGAGATACCACAATGAACAAAACAGACAACCACCACCCCAAATCCTTGCAATCATGGAGCTTATATACTAGCAGAGAATGACAACAAGCTGTGAGCATAAAAAAAAAATCATACAATACATTTGAAGGTCTTAAGTGTTTTATAAATGGAGGGCAAACGGGGGGCATGGAGAGTAGTGTAATGAAACGTGGGGGTTCAGGGGGTTATGCTGCATGTTTTAACAGGGTTGTCAAGGCAGATAGACCTCACAGAGAAGTGGACATTTGAGTGAAGACTTGTAGGAGGTGAGGGAATGAATTGTGCAGATAACTGGGAGAAATATTCCAGACTCAGAGAGGAGTCAGTGCCAAGTGGAAGTGTGGCTGGCAGTAAAAGGCCTATGTGGGCCCCTGAATAAGGGAGTGGGGGAGAGTGACGAGAGTTGAGGTCGGAGAGGAATAGGTGACACCTTGTGGGTTATTTAAGGACTTTGGTTCTTGTCCTGGGGAAGTGGTAAGGCTTTGGCAAGTTAAGTCTGAAGTGTCATGATCTGACTTACATTTGCCTGGCCTCGCTGGCTACTGCATAGAGCATAGGCTGCAGTGGCTGTGGGAGAGGCAGGGAGCAGGTAGGAGGCTGTAGTTAGCATCCAGGTAAGAGCTGCCACCAAGCGGGATGGGGAGGGCAGTGGAGGAAGCAGGCAAACAGGATGATCAGCAGTGCAGGTTGGAACAAAGGGCAGAGATGGAATGGAGGCATTTGGATATAGGATTCTGGAGTTCAGCAGAGAGGTCTGACTTGGAAATAAATACTAGGTGTCATCAACATATAGATGGTGTTTGTGGTGCTTATCTATCACTGTGTAATACATTATTCCAGAGTTAGAAATCTAAAATAACAATCATTTACATGTACAGCTTCTGCGGTCAGGAATCTGGGAGCAGCCTCGTGAGACTGCAGTCAGGCTGTCAGCCAAGGGGCAGTCATTGCAAAACTCCATGGGGCCGGAGAACCCACTGCCAGGCTCACGGCCTCCATGCTGTCAGGCCTCGGTTCCTGGCTGGCTGTGGGCCGGAGGCTCCAGTTCCCCGATATGTGGGCCTCCCCACAGGGCTGCTCACGCAACATGGTGGCTGGCTTCCCCAGAGTGAGTAATTCGAGAGAGAAGGAGAGAGGAAACAAGGCAGAAGCTGCAGCCTTTTTCATAATCGAATCTCAGAAGTGATGTAGTCACACTCTGCTGTGTGGCTTTGGCCACAAGCACCAGCCCTGTTACGATGTGGGACCCGGATTCCAGGAGGAGGCGGCAGTCGGAGGCCATCTTGGAATCTAGTTACTTTATGTGTAAATCTCAAGACGGGGGAGATCAATGAAAGTCCCTCTCCCCTTTCCTTCTTTTCTTCTTTTTTTCCTTCTATCCTTTTTTTTCCATTCTTTTCTCCTTCTTTATCTTTTTTCTCTTTCTTCCTGCCACACAGTCACTGCCCACCTCCTACGTGTCAGGCCTATGTAAGGCCACTGGTGTCAGAGACAACTTAGACACAGTCCTTGTTCCTGAGGAACGAATACACACCAGCACCGCACTGACCCCAAGCTGGGCAGACATGGGGGCCCAGATGGAGGAGCAATGGATGTGGGGATTCAAGGAAACTTCAGAGAAGAACCTAGAGCTGCTGAAGGGTGACCATGGGGATCTAAGTAGACAGAAACACCTGTGGGGAGAGAGTTGGGGATCAAAAATAAGAGGACCATTGTACTCATGCGGAAGGTGAAACCAAGACCCTCCCCCCGCACCCAACCTAAGGCCGGGTTACTACTCCTCACAAACCCTCCTACCAGGACATGGATGCTCACAGCCATCAGAGGGCGCCTGGGCAGGCCAGGCTGAAGGAGTAGTGAGGCAGAGAGCTCGGTGAGCCTCCACACAGGTGGAAACAGCAGTGGTCTCAGAGCTGAGGATCAGATCACATCCAGACCCTGCCCCTAACCCCACGACAGCCAGGCCTGCTGGAGCAGGGCCAGGCAGCCCCATAGATCCCAGACCAGACCCAGAGCCTTTGAAATACAGCTGCCTCTTCCTGGGCCTGCTCCCCGCGCCCCTGTGGTGTCATTTCCAAATCCATTACATTCCAATGGCTTTGGGATCTTTTAATTACATGTGACGAAGCCTCGCCATTGCTGGAATTAGACGGCCTGTGTTGACGATTTATAGGCCTCAGCTTTCACACAAGCAGGGTAATAAATAACATGAAATGGGCCCTTCAGTATTAAAAACTTCAGAGCTACCCACTAAGCCATGACAGAAAGAAGGAAAAAAAAATGAAAGGGTAAAAAAATTAAAAAACAGTAATGTCTGTGTTTCATGTTTAAAATACTGTATGTGAAACAGGGAATGTCAAAAATACGGGGTGCTGAGCAATACGCAACTCATAAAATTTTATCTCTGGTATGAGGATTTCCAACCACATAATGAGGACGTTCCTTTTTTTTTTTTTTTTCTTTTTTAATCCTGGGTAATTCAAGGCTGATGAGGTGACTGAGAGGGCAGGTTGCCTGGCACACCCATTTACTTCCCCAGATTTAATGGCAAGGTGAGGACCAGAGGGTGAAGCAGCCCCCAGTTCCCCCAGGACTTGCTTCCTGGCCCCCTGACCAGCCACGTTCCCTTCCTCTGGCTCATGCTGGTCTCTGTAGCTGGCATGACGTCCCCTCCTTTTCTTCCAGCCACATTTCTGACACCCCCTACCCAGTGCCCAGAGGCATCCTCTGACTGCACCAGGCACCCTCCACAACACACCACATCCTAGGTGAGCCAGAGGCTGGTGCGAGGAGTCCCCAAGCCCAGTGCTACCCATTGGCCTTACCTGTGCTCAGAGTAGAGACTTCCCGAGGGCCAGTCCAGGGCCCTTGCTTCCCTTCTGTTCCCTCTTGACACCCAGCACAGGGCCGAGCACACACCAACGACTTCACAAAGCTTTTAAGATTAAGAAGCCAAGGATCGGGAATCCAGTTGGATTCCAGTCCAGAGAAGCCAGAAATAGCGTGTGAGAGAGAATGCGGGGAGAGAAGGGACAGGACAGGAGGAGAAGGAGAAAAACCTTATCTCAGCCTCGTGGATGGGGAGGAACAGGCATTCAGATGCTTCAAGCTCGGTGGGACCTCCTCACTGCGATAGTACAAAGGAGACTCGAAGGATACTGGGCTCCTAAGTCTTTGGGGAGGCGGGGGTATTTTACTTCCCTTCCTTGGTCTTCTTGCCAGCATGCTGCCTCTCCCGTGATCCAGCTGTGTGCCTGTGTCCTCCTCTGCTCCCATCATTCACAGCCTGATGAGCGCAGTTCTGGGACCACGGCCCACTACAGTCATCTCACCCCTGGAGACAAATCTCTCAAACTTAGAGCCCCTCATAGGACCTGGCCAGCCTGGAGAGAGGCTGGCCCTGGATCAGGTGCCCACCCTAATTCAATCAGCCATCTGTAAGGGCACCAGCTTAGCTGCTCAGGGAAAGGAATGAACAGTCCTGTGTCCATCAGGGAGCTGAGGAAGGACAGGATTTCTTGGGCCCTCAACTACAGAATGGTTTGCAAAAGAGACTGAACATTTAGGGGCCTTAAAAGCTGGTCCAAGTGTAAATTCAGTGCAGTTCAGTTCAGTTCAGTCACTCACTCGTGTCCGACTCTTTGCAACCCCATGGACTGCAGCATGCCAGGCTTTTCTGTCCATCACTAACTCCCAGAGCTGACAAAACATGGTCCACTGGAGAAGGGAATGAATGGCAAACCACTTCAGTATTCTTGCCTTGAGAACCCCATGAACAGTATAAAAAGGCAAGTGTAAGTAGATAGAGGTAATTCTAGACCTGAGGGAGTCTAAGAACCAGATCCAACCCTGTCTGACCTCCATGACATCCAAGCCTTTGGATAAAAGAAGATCTGGATCTTCACAACTGAAAGAAAGGAGAGACTTGGTAGAGGCCGCAGAAGCAGGTGAGTATATGTGAGGCCACTGAGCTGTCTACTTTACCTATGGTTGAGGCTTCTTGATGACACATAATCTCCATGTGAATGGGAGTCATGGGTGCCATGTTCAACGCTAGGGGTGTCTGTGTGTGTGTGTGTGCGTGCATGTATGTGTCCATGCATGCATGCATGGTCAGCTGTGTTCAACTCTTTGAGACCCCATGGAATCTAGCCCGCCAGGCCCATCTGTCCATGGAATTTTCCAGGCAAGAATACTGGAGCAGGTTGCCATTTCCTACTCCAGGGGATCTTCCCAACCCGGTGATCCAGTCCGTGGCCCTGCATTGGCAGGCAGATTCTTTACCACTGTGCCACCTGTGTTCCCAGGGCCTACACAAAACAGGCACTTATTTGTGGAGTGAATCAGTAGCATTGAAACGCAGAGGCCTCGTCTTGACAGTAGTCTTACCTCTTTGACAGACGTTACTAGGTGCATCTATCCTAAGGGCTTGTTAGATGAAAGAGAAAAAGATCTTTCGGTTTTGGGTCCCCTGGGCATCAACAGTCAGAAAGCCTAGCTTAAGTTTTCAGCTTTCTTGCCTGAAATAGCCTCTAGGACTATTGCAAAGGTGTATTTCTTAATAATAACTTTCTAATCTCTGTGGGCTCAGAATTCCCAGAGGGCATGACTGAGAACTGCAGTTAGTGGCTTTGGAAGTCCCAGTACAGCCCAGAATAGATGATCAGGGCCAAGATATTGTCACTAAGAACTGCTTGTCCTTCAGGCAAGGGGGAAACAGCATCAGGCTGACTCAGCAAAGCTCATGTCTCAAGAGTAAAAGATACTTACTCACTGTACTGCCCACAGGGAGTAGACGTGGCCTCTGACTTCTGGATTGTTATTCATTTAATATTATTTAATATTTATAATTTAATATTTATCTTTAAATTGACCTACTTTTCAAAATTAGATTTGTACTAATAATACCTATATTGGTAGGGCTTTAAGAAGATGATAGCTAGCTAGATACATGATATCTATAATATATTATAAAATATTATCATTAACTTTATATTATATAATTGCATATAAATAAATATATAAATGTTAAAATATGAAATATTATTATAGACAGTCTAAAATCGTTGTGCATGCCACTAGTGACATATGCTTGCCATTTGGAAAATACTAGACTAAATGGCTAACTTTTATGATCCTTTTTAAGTTTAAGTTTCTATGATTTCTGAGAAGTTTAGTTTTATGCGTATCTTTTGAATATCTGGAACACTTTCCCTTTTTCTCTCCCCTTTCCTAAATCATGGTCCTGCTCAATTTCACTTCCCCAGTGAAGGTTTCTCTACAGAAAAGAGATAACTTAGCAGGCCTGAGATTACCATCTTTAGAAAGATCTACTTGCAAGGTTAGCCTTTGGGCTGGTAACTGGGAACTTGAATTTTCGGAATGTTCCCACCATGACTAAATGCTAAGCACTAAAATGTGTGTGCAAACAATGCAATTTATGATGAACACCTGCTTCCCTCTGGAGGTCTAGAATTTTGGTATTTGCTAGGCAGAGGATGTCTCCGTGCTCATCCCCAGTGAAAACCCTGATCTCTGCGTCACTGACGAGCTTTCCTGGAAGGTGACATTTTGTGTGTGTCGTCACAGTTCCGTGCTGGAGGACTGAGCATGCCCTGTGTGACTACACTGGGAGAGCACTCTGGAAGCTCACTCTTGACTTCCTCTAGACCTTGCCTACAGGCCTTTTCCCTTTGCTGCTTTTGTTTATATTCTTTTTCTATAATAAATCTTAACCCTGAGTGCAACGCTGAAACCTGAATCACTGAACTTGAAGGTAGTCTTGGGGGCCCCACATACAGCTTCTTTCCATGACCATTCCACCCTCCAATTCTCTTTCTATTCTGAGCCCATTGAGCAACTTAGATAGAATCACACAACTCTCCCCCTTGTTTTGTCCATTAATACAGTACATCACTAGTAATACCTGATGTCTCTGTCCCAGTCATTAATAAGCTCCTATGAAACAAGGGACTGTTTCTTTTATAACTTTGATTTGTATTTGCATTTATGATTAATAGAGTCTTATTCATAGTAATTGTTCTAGGTTTCTTTTTTAAAAAGAATACAAAACAAAATCAAATAAAAAATTTAGATGTATTTGTTACTGTAAAAATAATTTCAAAAAAAAGGGGAAAAGTTTAAAATCATCCATGATTCCCTATCCATAAATAATCATTTTAATCTCTTGGTTACATATCCATAAAGAGCTTTTCTAAGAATGGCATCATTATTTTTGTTAATCTTTTCTTAGTAAATACATCATGAATATGTGTTCTTACAATTACTTGTTTGTTAAAAATACCATTTTTAACAGTTACATATTAACTCATTGTGTCCCAATATATATGTGTCCCAAACTGGTGACTCTCAAGCAAATCACCATCTACAGACATGTCTTTGTTTTGGGCAGCATAGTCTTGACCTCTGTGGTCGTTGTTCAGTCACTAAGTCCTATCCAACTCTTTGCGACCCTATGGGCTGCAGTTCACCAGGCCCTTCTGTCCTCCACTATCTCCTAGAATCTGCTCATATTCATATCCATTGAATCAGTGATGCTATCTAAACTATTTCATTCTCTGCCACCCCCTTCTCCTTTTGCCTTCAATCTTTCCCAGCATCTGGGTCTTTTCCAATAGGTCAGTTCTTCACATCAGGTGGCCAAAGTATTCAAATTTCAGCTTCACCTTCAGTCCTACCAACGAATATCCAGGGTTGATTTCCTTTAGCATTGACGGGTTGATCTCCTTGTAGTCCAAGGGACTGTCAAGAATCTTCTCCAGCACCACAGTTTGAAAGGCACTCAGTCTTCTTTATGGTCCAACTCTCACATCCATACATGACTACTGGAAAAACCATAGCTTTGGTTATACACACCTTGGTCAAAAAAATGATGTCTCTGCTTTTTTAACATGCTACATTTGTCATAGTTTTCCTTCCAAGGAGCAAGCATCTTTTAATTTCATGTCTATAATCACCATCTGCAGTGAGTTTGGAGCCCAAGAAAATAAAATCTGTCACTGCTTTCACATTTTCCCCTTCTATTTGCCATGATTGCCATGATGGGATTGGATGCCATAATCTTTGTTTTTTTAATGTTGAGTTTCAAGTCAGCTTTTTCCCTCTCCTCTTTCACCTTCATTAAGAGGCTCTTTAGTTCCTCTTCACTTTCTGCCATTAGAATGGTGTCATCTGCATATCTGAGGTTGTTGATATTTCTCCCACCAATCTTGATTCCAGCTTGTGATTCATCCAGCCCAGCATTTTGTGTGATGCACTTAACATAGAAGTTAAATAAGCCAGATTACAATATACAGCCTTGTCATACTTCTTTTCCAACTATGACCCAGTCAGTTCTAACTGTTGCTTCTTGACCTGCATACAGGTTTCTCAGGAGACAGGTAAGGTGGTCTGTTACTCTCATCTCTTTAAGAATTTTCCACAGTTTGCTGTGATCCACACAATAAAAGCCTTAAACATAGTCAATGAAACAGAAGTGGGTGTTCTCCTGGAATTCCCTTGCTTTCTCCATGATCTACTTAATGTCGGTAATTTGATTTCTGATTCCTCTGCCTTTTCTAAATCCAGCTTGTACATCTGGAAGTTCTTAGCTCATGTACTGTTGAAGCCTAGATTGAAGGATTTTGAGCATAATCTTGCTAGCATGTGAAATGAGTGCAATTGTATGGTAGTTTGAACAGCATATTAAAGAGCAGAGACATTACTTTGCCAACAAAGGTCCATCTAGTCAAGGCTATGGTTTTTCCAGTAGTCATGTATGGATGTGAGAGTTGGACTGTGAAGAAAGCTGAGCACCGAAGAATTGCTGCTTTTGAACTGTGGTGTTGGAGAAGACTCTTGAGAGTCCCTTGGACTGCAAGGAGGTCCAACCAGTCCATCCTAAAGGACATCAGTCTGGGGTATTCATTGGAAGGACTGATGTTGAAGCTGAAATTCCAATAGTTTGGCCACCTGATGCAAAGAACTGACTCATTGGAAAAGACCCATCAGGGAAAGATTGAAGGCAGGAGAAGGGTATGACAGAGGATGAGATGGTTGGATGGAATCACTGATTCAATGGACATGAGTTTGGGCAAACTCTGGGAGCTAGTGATGGACAGGGAGTCCTGGCATGCTGCAGTCCATGGGGTCAAAAAGAGTCAGAGCGCCTGAGCTGAACTGAACTTGAACATTCTTTGGTGTTACTCCTCTTTGGGATTAGAAGGAAAACTGATTTCATTCCAGTCCTGTGGCCACTGCTGAGTTTTCCAAATTTGCTGACATATTGAGTGCAGCACTTTCACAGCATCATCTTTAGGACTTGAAATAGTTCAGTTGGAATTCTGTCACCTCCAGTAGCTTTGTTCATAGTAATGTTCCCTCTGGCCCACTTGACTTCACACTGAGGATGTCTGGCTCTAGATGAGTGATGGGTGGCAGTATCCAACTTGATTCCAAGGTTTGAGTAACTGAACAATGCCCAACAGGTGCATACATCTTATGAGTAAATAATTATGATTATTTAACAATAAAATATAAACATTACTTTTTCTTTCAATTTCTGTGTAATAGGACTTCAACACTAACTTGTTTGTTTGTGCCTGCATACTTAAACCTAACTGTAAGGCATTTATTTTGGTCTAGGGGAGCTGTAAAAAAAAATATTACTGAGACAAAGCTTGGGAATCTTCAGCATATTCCTTGCAGAATGAAAGGTAATGCGTTGTCTGGTTTCACTCCTGCCTGACTGATCTCAAGCCACATGGTCACTAAGTCACTAGAGCCTGTAATGCCTGTATTAGCTACATCAAGTGTCTGTCAGCTGTCCCTGAGACATTTATATTGCCTTTCACTGTTAATAAACAAAGAGGAGCTTCTTCATAGCTAATATTCCAAACATTCAGGATTATGTTCTTAGAATAAGCTCCTAGAAAAAAAGAATTTCTGAGTAAGATTAGCCCCAGTTTTAAGCTTTTGAAAATTATTTCTGGACTCACTCAGCTTCGTTTGAGAATCCCCAAGACAGAGAAAACTGCGCGACACACAAGTAGCACTGAAGTTGTACTAGGAGTACAAGGGAACTGAGTTGAATTGAATCACAATGAAGCAAATCCAAATCAAATTGAATCTCTAAAAGCACAAGGCTATGTTTTACTTCCCTTTGCCTAAAGTTGCCTCCACCTCTGATACAGGCTCTGGCCTCAGCAGTCAACAGCTTTGGAACAGGAGAGCTCTTGCTTCAGAAAAGAAGCTTGTGGACAGATATTTTTTACAAAAGACCTTGTCTGAGCCCTGAAAAGCCAAAGAGCTTAACAGTTAAGTCTGGCCTTGAAGCCAGACAGATTTTAAATCCCCCTGTGACTAGTGGTTGACTTTGGGAATGTTACTTAAACTTCTGTGACTCAGTTTCCTCATCTGTATAATGGGAACAATAATAGAACCTATCTCATGAGGCTGTGATGAAGACAAAAATGACATAGTCTATATGAATGCTTTGTACAGTGCCTGGCATTTTAAGCTCCCAATGATAGCCATCAATTTTATTTGTTCTCCTGGATGCTTCTGGATGTTCTCAAAGCAAGATGCACCTGGATTTCCATTCTTCCTACAGGCTTGCTATTGGTTGAAAATGTGGGGAAGACATACCAATCCATTCCCAGCCTTCTTAACCCAGGAACTAATCTATTTCCTTATCATGGTCCCTGGATCCTTTTGCACCAACCCTAGGCAGGAGGCACTTTCCAACCCCTTTCTCATCAGAATACTGGCCAGGAGGTCCTGGGTCTCTTGTCCCAGGAGGTCCTGGGTCAAGGCAGCTACCAGAGCAAGCAGTTCTTTGAGTAACAACATCAAGACTATAGTCATCTGAGCTAAGCAAAAGGAAAGCAAAAAGAAAAATCACTATTGATTTTGGCTTAAGAAGCAGAATGATTTCTTTCTTGTTGTCATCATGTTTAGTGACCCATTGCTTTGAGCATTAGAGGCTAGATCCCCACCTGTAACATACTCTTGGGGAGAATTTCTCAGGAACATTTAGAGACTGACTTTGCATCCCTGAGATGCCCACGTCTCTAGTCCCCTCATAGTTTGTCTCATCCTGCAGTAGTTTCTCCCTGGAATCCTTAGGCAACTTCAGAGAGCTATGAAAAGAGAAGCAAGAAGCTCTAGGATAAACTAAACCAACCAATGGGAATGGCCACAAGTCTCTATGAGTATTTAAATTTCTCATCCTTTCTTGCACCTGACAGAACTCTTGGCTTGGAAACTGGGAGTTGCATGAGTCCCTGCCCTGCCTCAGTGGGCCCCCTGGTGACAGCTTCGATCCTCATTCTATTCACTTCTAAAATAGGGGTGATAATGTCTGAGAGATGATAAAACGAAGATGACCTCTACGAAAGTGCTGTTAAAATATATATGTAACTAAGAAGGATTTTGATTAAGAAAAAAAAAAGTTGAAACCCACTATATATTTATTGATCAGGCCTGGGAAGACTTCTTGTAGAAGAGGACTTTAGATACCAGAATGGGTGCATAGCAGATGGCTAATGAGAAAATATATAAGGGCCAGAAGGCCCTGGTTGGGATGGAAGAACAAAAAGATTGACCTGGGGTAGACAGAGGAAAGTAAGACAGAAAGATGGACAGGGTAGGGTAGGAAACTAGATTCGAATAAGACTTTGTAACCCAGAAATGGGAGCCTTTTCTGATTAATCAATCATTCAAAATATTATGACTGAGAAACTTCCAAGGGCTCAGCCTGGTGCCAGCTTGATTACAGCTATCAGAGATGTCTGTAATCTGTTTGTGGGAGGCAGAATTGTCAAAGTCAAAGCAACCAGAGATGATCCAGAAGAGGCAGTGGATGCAGAGCCAGGAGCCCCGTGGAGGGTCTCAGAAAGCAGGAAGCGGGCCTGAGGCTGCCCTCATTGCGGGTTCAGGGCTGGAGACGGGCTGGGAGGGCGGGGCTGTGACGTCATAGGACACTCTGTGACCTCTCTTAGCTTTTCCCAATAGTGAATGAACAAGAGTTCCTTCAGTGACAAGACAAGGTGCTGAGGACTGTGACCATAGGAAAGATGATTTTCGATGCGGAAAGAAGAATAGCAGAGGGAACAAAGAAAGAGATCACAAATGTTAGCGCCAAATGGAATCAATTAACCCCAACCCAGGGCTTTCATTGTGCAGTAGCTGGAGCATAAATGGATGATGTCACTTAACCTGGGAGGGAAAAGCAGGTCTCCAGCCTCATCATCTGGTGACCTTTTGACTCCTTGACGATGACCTAGATGGAGCTAGGGCCTTAGACCTTGGGCTATAGGGACGGGCCTAGATGGCACACTGGGGCACCTGCAGCGGGAACTGTAAATTCCTAGGCACCAGATTACGGTGAAAAGGAACCCTAGGGAGAGGGGAGAGAACAGCACTCTTGATCAGTGCTGTAATAGGGCCAGAGCTCTGCCTCATCTTTCTTCCTACGCAGCCAATTCCCCATGTTTCACAGCCAGTATTCGGGATATGTGTTTCAGCTTGAGTGGAAGTAAAATAGGCCAAAGGCTGTAAATATGACCACAAAGGGCTCGTGTAATGTCCTCTAGATTGGAGCAAGTAGAGAAATAGGAACTTGGCTTCTGATCCATTTATGCTCTGCCCCCAAGGGATACCTAGAGCCAATAAACTCCAGAGCCTCAAACGAAGGGCTATGGTGTGTTGGGCTTGTAATTTACACAAATAGCTGATATTCAGATATGCCACTGAGTCTGTGCAGATTCAAAAACTGTAGTACTTTGGTCACCTGATGCAAAGAACTGACTCATTGGAAAAGACCCTGATGCTGGGAAAGGTTGAAGGCAGGAGGAGACAGGGATGACAGAGGATGAGGTGGTTGGATGGCATCACTGACTCGATGGACATGAGTTTGAGCAGGCTCCAGGAGTTGGTGATGAACAGGGAAGCCTGGCATGCTGCAGTCCATGGGGTCACAGAGAGTTGGGCATGACTGGATGAATGAATTGAACTGAGATGTGCCAAGAGCAGGGCGGAGCCAGAGTCAGCTGAGCTGTGGCAAGCATTTGAGAAGGCTGGGTCAGCTGCCTTCCCGACTCTTGCACACCAGCTCTGAGCAGTCCTAGCTATGCCTTCCTCAGACAGGAGACAATTGTGTTCCGCAGACACTTGTGAACATGAAGAGGGAGAGGGAGGGAAGCAGAGGGGAAGAGATCTATTCTGCCTCACAGCTCTCCATCTATACCCCAGTGGAGCGTGGGTCATTTATTATACCTAATGAGTTAATGCCACCTTATGTGGAGGCAAAAATGCCAATGAGAAGATGGGGTGGGTTGCTATGGGAGACCATGGGACCTCCCTGTAATTTGTACAGCCTAGCAAAGGAATCTTCATGAGAGAAAAACTTGGCTGTCTCCTTCCATCAGGGTAATAAGCCTTTGTGTTTGCACAGAGTTTTATGTATTTCAAGACTTTTTTGCATCTATTGTTATAACTGAGTTTCATAACCATCCAATAAAGTAGGTGGGTCTTAGTGTTACTTTTCCTATATTTCAGGTGAAAAGACAGGCTCAGAGAAGTTAAAGAAATTATTCAAAGTCATGAAGGAGGTAGATGGATATATCTCAGAAGACCTAGTTTGCAAATGTTTTTCCATATGTCCTTTTTTTTTAAGAACACATCACCAGGCTGGTGGCAATAAGGGGAGTTTGATCAGTTAGAACAAATGCCATAGCAAGATGGAAATGAAAAACTTAAGGTGAATCCAGAGAAATCCCAATTCATAGAGGACAAGTCAATAGATCTTGTTACCAAAGAGAAATTTAGATAGATACCTGCACACATTGCAACTGGAAGAAATGACCAAGGAAAGCTGGAGTGGGAGTCTCTAGCTGAACAGGTTAGGGCTCCTTGTCCTGGCCTTCCCACCTTTCCAGGCCAACCTCTCAGCACTCCTCCAGCCACACTGAACCACAGCTGCTCCTTAAATCCACAGGACTCTTCCCATTTCTGTGACTTCTTGAATCCTTTTCCTGAAATTTCAAGTTCTAACCCCTCAACATCTTAAACCCCATAATGAGTTCATTGCTCCCTCCTCTGAAATCACATTAAAATGCTGGGATGTCCCCCATCTATCTCCTCCACTAACAGTGAGCTCTTTGAAGGTAGGAACAGTGATTCAATCATTATTCAACCCCCAGCACTTGCCAAGGGACCTGGCACTTGTTAGGATCCCAGCAGATGTTTATTAATTGAATGTTTCCATCATCATCACCATCTTAATTTAAACTAAAATCATTTACTGAGCAGCTCCCCTGAGCTGGTCATTATGTAGGTGATGGGCTGTGAGATGTTACCTCCACACTCTAGTGCTCATGAAGACTTTTGGCAAAACAGAAAGAACATTTGCACCATACTGAACTCAAGTAAGCTAACTGACATAGGAGTCTGAGTGTGGTGAAAATCTGATCTGTTCAAGGTAGGATCTGAGGAGCCCTGAAGGAAGAAAAGGAATTATGGGACATCTTAAGACTTTATTGAGGGGGCTTCCAGGGTGGGTTCTATGACTGCTGTAAGATCAACATGAGGCAAAGCCCAGTTGTCACCAAGCTGAGAGGTACAAAGACAACACAGCTGTAGCAAAAGAAGAAAATGAAGGACTATTGCTAAGGAGCGCCCAGTCCTGCCAAGGAGTGATCAGAGGAGGGCAAGCTAGAGTGATCGGGAAGGTTCCATGGAAGAGGTGACATGAGCTGGGTTTTGGATTCTATTTAGATAAGGAAGATAGATAGGCAGTCCTAGAATACGGGATGACTGTTAGCCTTGAACTGATAATTTATCAATATGGCTCAAAATAAGCAATGCATAGTTCTAAATCTATCTTCTACCGTAGGACAGATTTCACTGCAGGCAGAAAAGACAAAGATTTGAAACCTCTACTCACATCCAAACATTAATTTCTTTTTTTCACATGAAGAATTAAAGAAAAAAACTAAAACTCCAGATGGATTTTAAACACAGTGGGGAATTGGGTGGCGAGATGGCAGATGGCTATTTCAGCTGCACATGAGTAAAAATAATTCAACTTCCCAATACCCAGGACTTCTTGAACTTGTGAAAACCTCTTCAGGAAAAGTTCAGAGTCACAGCAGACGGAGTTCGAGGCTTAGAGTTTCCCAACAAGAAGAGACCTACCTGTGCTGGAGCAGTAACCCCAGACCATTCGGGGAGGCTTCTTGCTCACAGACTGCCAGGGCTGACCCTCAACATTAGCCCAGCCTGATGAAAGTACTCTGGCATTTTTTCCCTATCTTGGGAAAGTGGGAAGGGAGATGAGTCAACTTGAGAGTTAGGTGTGATGAAGACATCAGGAAGCAGAAACTATCTGAAGGGTTTAGTGGTGAGTGTGCCCATTGTAGGGAAGGTGGCCCCAGAGGAGGGCAGGGTGGTGACTTAGAAAGTTGATATCTCTGGGTGTCTGATGGCTGTGGAGTTTGCCAGACTGGCTTTCCTGGGGCAGGCTGGATTTCCCCACATTTACTGTCATCTCCATTTCACCCTAGAGATAGAACAGGAGCCCTAGGTGGAAGCTCACTTTGTCCGTGTGACTTCTACCTGCAGGAACACAGATTTTTTTTGTCACATCTGCTGTATAGGCTACAGGAAAGAGCTGACCACAGGAGTCAGCCAGGCCACCAGGGCATGATGAAGCGGGCATTCTAGGGATCCAGTGCAAGGGACAAGCGGGTAAAAACCAGGATGGGCAAGGGTCTACAGCCCCTAGGAGATTAAACTCCAGAGGAATCATGTAGAACAGGAGTGGTTAACAGAAGTTCCTGACTAGCTGGTCTCTGCTCCAAGGTCCAGAAAGTCAAAGGTACAGGCAGGAGACAGCAAGGAGACCTCTGACCTTAAATGGAGACAGTCCCTTCTGCCCTATGTAATAAGTCCTGATGATTAGGGACCACATTCATTCATGATGTGTGCCATGGTTTCCTGGACAATACGGATTTGGCTGGGCAGTATGCTAGGGGCACATTAGCCAGACACAAGTCACAGCATAACAGAAAGGCTGGGGACATACTGTAACATCAGGGGAAACTGAGTTCTAGAAAGGAATTATTTACTTGTGCTCCATCTGTTTTGGCCTCCCTACTTTTAACAGTGGAGAATGAGGAAGGCAAAGCCATGGGTTCATAGGCAGCAAAGACTCTCAGTGACCAATACAACAGGAAGGTCTCTCCAGGTGTATTCAAGGGACTCCAGGGTCAGGACCAGCCCCAAAGAGAAGCATGTGATGGGATCTGGCTTAGAGTCTGGTCTATGGCCTGGACTGGGCCTCAGGGCTCAATTCTAGCCCAAGGAAAATGAGAATGGGCCTTTCTTCACATGCCACACCACAGAGGACAAATAAACAAATATTAACAAAGGACACTGCTGCTTTCTCTGTTCAGAAAGAGACTCGAAAGTCTCCTTGTATTGATGTGTGATGGGAGGAAGGAGGCTGGGGTTCTGGCATGAAGGTTATGTCCACCACGCCAACTCCTAAACAGCCAGGCTCTGTGTCCAGCTCGTTCTCACCAACCGTGAGATCCAGATCTTCCCTTCTCTTGCTCCCAGCAGCCTTGTGTCATGTCCAAGTGGGCTGAATGCCCTCAAGAGAGCTCGTGTGACACCCTCTGCCCCGTGTCAATCTCATTTCTTCCTTCTGTCCCCAAGACAACGCTAGACAACGCCTCTCTCCCTGATTCTCCCACGGTCTGGGTCAACCACCAACAGGAGGCTGTGCCTTCTGCCCCTAAATGGCAGCTAGACAGGATACTGGGGACAGCGGAGGCCATCGGGTAAGTGAAGGTAACGTGCCTTGTCAGTTGGCCACCCCCTGAGGCTGAGTCAGGATGGGCAGCGCTGAAGCTGCCCCACGTGGGAGTCAAGGAACCTTGAGGGGGTAGAGGCTGGAGCTCCCAGTCAGGTTCTGCAGGGGAAGCAGCCCCTCATGTGGCCTGTGCACAAAGGAGGGTCTTCAACAGGTGGGGAAAGGGGGGCAGAGTCACAGATCTGGGATTTTTCTCAAGGGCCCCTGACAGTGCAATATCACCGCCTAGCACCCCACTCCAGTACTCTTGCCTGGAAAATCCCATGGATGGAGGAGCCTGGTCGGCTGCAGTCCATGGGGTGGCTAAGAGTTGGACACAACTGAGCGACTTCACTTTCACTTTTGACTTCCATGCATTGGAGAAGGAAATGGCAACCCACTCCAGTGTTCTTGCCTGGAGAATCCCAGGGACGGGGGAGCCTGGTGGGCTGCTGTCTCTGGGGTCGCACAGAGTCGGACACGACTGAAGCGACTTAGCAGCAGCGGCATTCTTAGAAGGGCTTGGAGCTAATTTGCATCTCACAGCCCTTTTCATAATAAAATCAAACAGATGTTGAAATTCTTCTAGACAAATTCTTTCATCTTGTGTATTTAAAAAAAAAAAAAACAAGGCCCAGAAAAGTGAAATAATTCGTTAGTGGCAGATCCATGACCCGTATCGGGATCCCAGTAGCAGGCTTTGGTCCATATATGGCCTTCATCATTAGCTCAGCCATTGCTTGGGCTTGTAAGATACAGCAGACAGAGGAGAGTGAAATGAACCCTAGCACACTTGGCGAAGTTTGTCAGATGGGAGACACGGGCAGCCTCTCGGTGCTACAGACCATGAGTGACTCCCAGTGCCTTTACCACAGAAGGGGGACCAAGCAGGGTGGGCTTTCCCAGGCTCCCTCCTCCCTGCATATGCATGGTTCCTCTCTCTTCCTTTCTTAGTCCCCCAGTGTCCTGGAGCTGGGACCTCACTCAGAGTGGATGTATCACCTGAGTATGCATGGTTTGTCCCTCACACACTACAGATTCAGTGCAGACACCCCAGACAAAAGTCTTGTTCTCTGGGAGCTGGTATTCTGATGCAGTACGTGCATGCCAAGCCGCTTCATTCATGTCCAATTCTTTGCGATCCTATGCATGATAGCCCACCAGGATCCTCTGTCCATGGAATTCTCCAGGCAAGGATCCTGGAGTGGGTTGCTATGCCCTCCCCCAGGAGATCTTCCTGACCCAGGGATCCTACCCACATCTCTATGCCTCTTGCATTGGCAGGTGGGTTCTTTCCCACTACCACCGCTCAGGAAGTCCATTCTGATGGGGAGATACGATCAAACACAAATAAATGTGAAGTCAGGAGGCGTTGAATGCTGTAGGGAAATTGGGCTGGGAAGAGGGCTCAGGAGTGCTGGTGGCAGCGGGAGCTCTGTTAGCTGCAGTGCAAGGGGAGGCGGCTGCATGAGGGTTGACTCCTGAGCAGCAACCTGGAGGGGGAGGTGTCTGCTGATGGGGCAAATGGTGTCCACATTTCCGAATGAATGTTCCTATTGCAGCAGCATTTACATACATTTTGAAAGAGTCCTACATGGGTGCCTGCAAGTTGCATTATTAGGTCTGCAGACTGTTCAATGAGTAGGTGATTTCAGACCTCCTCCTCCACCACCATTGTGGCCCCAAAATAGGGCACTGAAACTCCACGCCCTCACCTTTCCCATTGTGTTGGCCTGCCTAAGGTCTGCTTCCTCAGGCCTCACTGCTGAAAGGTTCCAACAGGCTCATGGGGGCCGGGGTGTCAACGTCAATGATGATAACTGAGCAGGAATTCATGACTTGGAATTGATCCACCGTTGGAATTTGAAAGAACGAAAAAGAGGCCAAAATTGTAGGCAATATATATGTGAGTGTGTACAGTTTGAGGTCAGCTTCTATTCACTTCTGAATAGTCCTTTACTAAGAAAAAGAAGGAGGCGGGGTAAGAACCACACAATAAATTGGTCATTCTTCCCAGATACTATGTATGGTTTAACAGAGACTTTCAATGCTTATTCACAAAACGTGAGTACCCGATAGGGGTGGGCAGACATTCTGAAGCCATATCCAGAAAGATCCACACAATCTGTAGATAAAGATGTAATATCTCTGATTCCAGAAAGATAAGTTTTCTTTCCCTCCTAAAGTCAGCCTTGAACTATGCCTCTAACATGCTTAATAAGAATGTGTGAGATGAAAAAAAGCCATACGAGTGTTCCAATCTGAGAACAGAAAGGCGTGATCATTCAGAAGGAACTCAAGTATTTGGAGCAATAAATAAATAAATAATCCATCCAAAGCCTGTACTCTACCTTTGGAATAAATTATGCTTGATTTGAAGGTCAAGAGCGTTACAATAGCCTGCTTCACCAAGGTGCATGAAAGCTGAAGCTTGCGGTTTGGCAGAAGAATTTGCAGGGTATAATTATGCACCCCTTCAACATCCCCACTGCCTTCCACGTGATGTGAAACAATGTGTCACAGTCCTGTACAGTCAAAGCAGTAATTTACAAGAGTCAGCAATTCCACAGGGCAGGTAGGCCGTATTTCAAAACGGGAAAGGAGTTGGGGGGTGTGGAGGCGGGGACCAGCGGATCAATTTACAAAGATCCTGTTTCTCTGCCACTCTGTTGACCTTTCAGGCAAGACCTAATGCCAATTAGCTCCGTTATAAAGTCCATAACTCTTGCGAGGAAGGCCGTGTGTAGCACATGATCATTTTACAATGTTTGCCCTAATTTGCAGCCCCCAAACTTGGACTCCTGGGGCTGCAAGGCGGGGGTGGGGCGGTGTATTGGCAAGCGATGGGAGCAGCTGGAAGGGATCACAGAGCACAATTACTGTCTGCGCATGGCCACATCTGGAAAACAGCTCCGTGCTAGCTTTAAAACAGCATTAATGAAGAATGGAACCTTGTGCTGGGAAGGATGGGGTGGGGGTGATGGGAGGAAATAAGGGGGAGGGGGTGCCCTTCTCCCCAACTTGGTGAGGATGAAAAGACAACAAAGAAAACAGCAGGCAGGGTATAAGACCGAATCCAAGGAGAAGAGGGTGTTGACAAGAAAGGGGAGGCAGGGAGGTACTGTGAGTTTAGGGTGCAGTCTCTAGTCCTCCTCATTTTTTTCAACTTCTAAGCTGGGTATCCACACAGGACTGGCCCTCTCTGCATTGACTGAGCAGACCTTTGCCTATGGTGTGAGATCTTACTGGCATCTGGAAAATTCCACCAGTACCAAAGTCTACCACTAAACATTCAGTCCTTTGGTCAAGGGGTCCCCTTTCCTGAGACGTATTTGAAAATGCAGGTGTAGCTTGTGCCTTTCGGATCTCAGGCACATAGTAGTTGCTCAATAAATATTTGTTGACTATAACTGAACGAATGGGTTGAATAAGACATTTGTGACTATGACCACAAAGTTTTGTGACTATGACCTTCAGCTATAAGGGTTACCCTAGACCAGTGATTTTCCATGTGAGGGCAGGAGAAGAGGACAAAAGTTCTTTCCAAGGGGTACAACAAATCCTATGGGGAGGGAAGAAGGTAGCATTTGTGGTTGAGAAAAAAACATTCAATTGTAAAATATAGTTTTGTTTTTGGAAAACTAAAGAGTCTGCTCCTAATACAGGAGACTTCTTTAATATAATTCACAGAAATAAAAGGTCAACTGAATCTTCCTGGCTGGTGAGGATTCATAAACTGACCTTAGAATTCAAATGGGCACTTACCATCCCACCAGAAATCAGAGCATCTCTAGATCTTCCAGAGAAGGAGGGGGGTTTATTTTATTGAGGATCAAAAAAGGCTGAGAAACTCTGAGTAGGGGGATTTGAGGCCCCCAACTCCCATCTTCTCCATTGGGCTGTTGCATGTTCCTTCGTTAAGACAGATCAGCCGCTCAGGTTCCCAGGAACTAAAGTAGGACATATTGCAGATAAAACAGGAGTCAGGGAGATAGAAACAAACTTAACCTTCCTGATCTTGGTACCTGTTTCCCTGCCTGCTCAGTGCTGCATCTTTGGCCTTGTGCAGGCACGTGGAAGGGCATGGCCCAACTTAGCATCTGTTTCAGCGTTTGCCTAAAAACCCCAGAGGCCAGATATTGACCTGGAGAGGTGAAAGAAAACCTATTCATCTCTACCCCTAAGTCAGAAATTCCCCTTATTGTCCCTAAGTCACCCTACACCTCCTGATCAGATGCCTCCAGCAGCCACAGCTCAAGTGCTGCCTCAGCCATCTACCAGCAGAGTGACCTTGACCACTTTACTTAATCTTTGTATGTCTTGGTTTCCTTTCCTGTAAAATGTAGATAATAGTACCTCCTTCACGGGATTAATGTAGGGGTTAAATGAGATACTATATGTTGTTTTCTCGCTATTTGGAATGTTATATTTCTATTTATGCGGTGCATGCATGCTAAGGTGCTTTAGTCGTGTCCCATTTTTTGTGACCCTGTGGACTGTAGACCCCCAGGCTCCTCTGTCCATGGGATTCTTCCAGAAAGAATACTGGAGTAGGTTGCCATTTCCTTCTCTAATTTATGCAATACAACTTATGTTTATTTACATGTGAGCTTATAGGCAAACTGTGTGTGGTCACAATCAGAATGAGATGAATGCACAGGTCAAAAATGACATAGGCAGTTATTTTTGCTTGAGTCAACCACTCACATTTAGCACCCGTAGAGGGTGATGTTTGCGTCACTTTCGCAGTCCTCAAAGCATGCATTCCTACATGCTTTTTGCCAGTATTAAGTATAAAAATTTTATGCATATGAGAATTCTTTAAAATACTTCTATCAAAGAAATCATTCCCCATATGTTCCAAATAAGCCCCCAAATAATGTCCGGCTGTAGACCTGAGGGCAGCCAGTTTTCTGCTATAAGAAATATAGCATCAGGCCCTGTGCATAATAAGTGCTCCGAAAAGAGCAGGCACTCCTGGTGCAGGCAGCACTTTCCCTGGAGTTCAGCTCCTGTTGAAAAACCCACATCCTCTAAATTCCCAGTTCTGCCCTAGCAGAAGTACTACCCTCAAAAGGTGAACCCCTCACCCAGACAACAGTTCATCCCATCTGTGACATATCACATGTCACATCACATCCGTGACATGTCAGACATGCCGTGCCCTCCACCCTTCTCACCTTCTGTCATCATATCCCCATGCCTCCCATTTCCCTTCCCTAATAGTTCCTGCCACCCTGACCTGGATGCTCCCTGTGCCAGTGTCTCTTAAAAAGGGGGTGCACAGTCAGGCAAGCTGCTGAGCCTTGTTGACATGTCTGAGTTTGCATCTACTTTGCTGCCAGCCCTCTCATGCCGTCAGTTCCAGTACTAAAGCTACGCACACCTGAACTTCCTAAGGAACAGGTATTTGGAAATAGCCTGGAGCAGCTGGGTTTGACTCACACTCTCCTATCTTCCCACCAAAATGTTCCCAACACAGTTTCTTGCAAGGCCTCAATTCCCAGCTTCTATGGGCTTGAATTATAGTGATGAGAAGTTCTTGCCTCCATAAGACATGTCAAAGGCTCCATGTATTGGCCCTGAAGTCTGTGGGTAAGCATCCCCTCAGTGTGGCTTCCTCTCCTACTTTTGCCTGTTTTTTCTGGTGAGCTTCCTCTCTTTGAAGCACCAGGAGCCTAGGCATCATTTCTTGCCCACTGAATTACTCTTGCCTAGAGACTATTAAGGCAGCTGCAGAGACTGTTCAGGGCTTCCCTGGTGGTTCAGAGGGTAAAGTGTCTGCCTGCAATGCAGGAGACCTGGGTTCGATCCCTGGGTTGGGAAGATCCCCTGGAGAAGGAAATGGAAACCCACTCCAGTACTCTTGCCTGGAAAATCCCATGGACGGAGAAGCCTGGTAGGCTACAGTCCATGGAGTCACAGAGAGTTGGACACAACTGAATGACTATTTACACTTCTGAAGCAGATAAGACATATAGATGAGACCATCCCTAGACCCACATGGCTGTGGACCCATGAGGATGCCCTCCCCACAACCCTTAGTCATCTGTAAAAGAGTATATTCACCTTGTATCTGAGGATTTGGCTATTTCCAAGAGTGACGCAGGCATAAGCCACTCTGACTGTCCCTGGCCCAGCACAAGGTGGTGGGCCAGAAACACTTTGGGTATGAATACTTTGTCAATATGGACAATTCTCACTCCTGGCCCACGTTCTACCTTTCTGCCCCATCTCTTACTGTCCTTTCCAGCCACTTCCTCGGATGGTATTAATCTGTGAATCTGGCTTACCCCACCCCACGTCAGTGGAACTGCAGGAACTCCAGTATCAGGTACAATGCAGAGAAGGTGGAAATGAGAAAGGAACGATGCCAAGGAAGACAGCCGCGGCGCAACCACCCTGGGCCGTGAGCTTGCTTCTTAGGAGCAGAAGGTGCTTAGGAATTAAGGAGGTGAGGAGTAGAGAACAAACCACAATGGCAGTATTCCCACGGCAGGGTCACACGTGTTATGTAGGGACCAGTAATGGGTCCAGCCTCACTGGGGTGGGGGGAGCAGGGACATGGAGGTGGGAGCTGAAGCCAGGTAATGGTCACCTGTGTATGCTTGCACCTTGGAGAGAATAAAAATCCGAATTCCTGACAAGTGTCCATTTGGTCATAGACACCAAGGGACATGGGATTATTTGGTCACTAAGGATTCTATCTTCCCAACCAGTCATCAAATCTTTTTGGTTTCACTATGTGCTCAGCACTGTACTAGGTAGATGAAAAGGCATGAAATTATAACCTAAAGTAATCAACACCTTCAGAGAACAGACAACGTAAAAGATGAGATGAGATACTCAGCCACGATGCTAGACAAGGACTCTTGAGTCAGGTGGAGGTGAAGGCAGTGAGCATTCCAAAGGTTAGGAATGGGAAAGTGATGCAGAGCAAAAGGTGCAGGAGAAGAAGATGGGATGCAGGGGGTGGGTGGGTGGCGGGGGGGGGGGGTGATGATGAGACAGAGCAGGCTAGAAAGAGAGAAATTAGACAGCGTGTTAAAGTGCGTTGGTGTGCTTAGCTCCCTTCAGCAGAGAGGAGGTCTGTGCAAGGCAGCCAAAGTGGAAGGAACACCAGAAAGATCTTCTGGCTAGTTTGTGGAAGGCTCCAGGTCCGATCCGGATGTTCAGATTTTATTTCCCAGGGAAGTAGGAAGTTGACCATCCCAGAAAGACAAAGCTCTATGGTATAAACGTGTCTGGACCTTACGTTCTCCTCCAAGCATTTCCATCCCAGATTTGATTCAGGGTCTTCCCAAGTTAGATTTATGCTTGCTCACTGTCTTCCAAACATGTGGTTTTGGTGCTCTGTGCCATTTGATCAGATTACTAACATCGGAGGGGCTGCTCTATTTCCTGTGTCCTCTGTGGAGTGACTCAATCCTGGGCTCTGATGGGGGTGCTTGAACCGTCGGTGCCTAGATACTGCCTCTGCCCACGTGTCCACACCCTGGGTCTCTGGGCCACCTGTGAGCCATGCCCCTCTCAGTTCATTCGCTCACTTGTCATTTGCCTGTCCATTCAGACTGGCCCATGTTGGTCTGGCATCTGTCACGTTGCCACACTGATGCCACTTATTTGTACGGCACTTGGGGTTGATAAACACTTTCACATATTTCACTTGTTTACATCTCAGCAGCCAGCAGAGTCGTGTCATCCTTTTTCTAAAAGTAAGGATTCTGAGACTCAGGAAAGTTAAATGTTTTGTCCAAAAAATAAAAGGTTAAAAAAAAAAAACTGACTTGCCATTGCCACCCCACAGACGATGACCCCATGCCCTCTACCCAGACCTCCTCTCTAGCCTGGGCTCCCCCACCCCACCTGCCTTTTCCGGTAAACCTCAGGGCTTACCCCAGTTGCCTCTCCTTCCCAGACACCGGCTCGCTTGCTCCCTCCTGGACCTTCTCCTCTCCTAGGACTGGCTGAGGACTAGGATGTGGGTGTCTCCTCACCTTCCTGGCTGCCTCTGAAACAATACCCTTGCATTCTATGGGATCTGATCCAAGGTCCCTGCAGAGGAGCCAGTGTTAGGAAACCCGGGCTGGAGTTAGCCTTGATCTTCTCTGAAATGCGAGTGAACCTCAGCCTCCAGGTTCAGAGTCCTAGCCCCGCTGCATGCTTTGCTCTCTCTTCCTCAAGTCCTGCTTGTCCCTACCCCTCTCGGGGAAAGAACTCTTTTACACCAACCCTGGAAATTCTGAACAACGTGACATAGGCCCATGAGACTTGCAGAAGACACCAGATGAGGCCCCAGGATTCTCATCTCCTTGCTCAGCTCAGATCCAGTCCACCGAGGTCCTTTCCTGACAGAGCTATACAAAGATAAGACATCCTTCTGGTCACTAAGACAGAAGCAACAGCACAGGGCAGTTTGCAGTCCAGCCAAACAGGCAGTACGGCTAGGAGTTCTTGGACCGGAGGGGCAAGGGAAGGGGACACGTGAATCACAAGCAGGGCCTGGGCCAGACAGAAGGCATTTAAGGTTCAGAGCTCCGTAGGGGAAATCTGGATGCAGAGCAGGTCAGGAATGACTGAGGTGCATTTTGGGGACAGTGAAGAGGCCAGGCAAGATGAAACAAAGGGTAGACCGCCTGTTTGGAAGCCCAGCCAGCAATCAGAGTTCACACTCCTCTTGCAAGCTGCAGACTTGGCTCAGTGATCGTCTTCCCCACCTACCCTCTTGTTTCCTGCAGCCCAGCAGGGTTTGGGGAAGACCCTTAGGGAGATCACAGCAAAGTCAATGACCAATTTGCTGCTGACCCAGCCCAGGTGTTCCACGGGCCAGGACAAGAAGTGGTGTCTGTTGCCGCAGCCCACGTGCCCGGGCCAGACAGAGGTCATGTGGCTACAACTCACTGCCAAGGAGGCTGGGAAACAGGGTCCAGGTCTGGGTGGGGATGAAGAGCAGCCCACAGAAGGAACATCTTTCCAGTCTCTACCTCACAGACAGTCATGTATTCACCAAGCCAAATTAGCAAGTGTTAACATTTTCTTCGGAGAAGGCAATGGCACCCCACTCCAGTACTCTTGCCTGGAGAATCCCATGGACGAAGGAACCTGGTAGGCTGCAGTCCATGCGGTCGCTAAAAGTCAGACACGACTGAGCAACTTCACTTTCACTTTTCACTTTCATGCTTTGGAGAAGGAAATGGCAGCCCACTCCAGTGTTCTTGCCTGGAGAATCCCAGGGACAGGGGAGCCTGGTTGGCTGCCGTCTCTGGGGTGGCACAGAGTCGGACACCACTGAAGCGACTTAGCAGCAGCAGCAACATTTTCTTAATTGCTTCAGATTATCATCATGAGAAGAAAAATTACCTAGAAGGAATTAAAGAGTCTGGGATCTCATTCCCCGTTCTCTCCTCTCCCTCTTCAGAGGCAAGCAATGGCGAGATTTGTATGTATTTCTTTCTCATTGCTATGTTCACACATGGATATATTCACGTGGATCCATAAAATGCTATGTAATATTGGCTTATGTGGCACTGAATCTATATAAGTTATATCTTAACCAACATATTGTCTTACAGTTTGCCTGTTTCACTCAGCATTTCTGTCCTGGGAATCTATACATATTGATCATTCAACTCCATTTTCATTAACTGCTCTTAAGCATGTCATCATATTCCATATTCTTACCCATACTCCATTAACGAATATTTTGCTTAGATTTTTCCGTTATTTATTATTACATTTTTTATTTTTTCTATTCAAACAAAGCTGCATTGAAATCCTATTTCCAGAGGCACACAGTTCATTATCCTGTTGTAGAGAAAACGCTGAGACTATTCCAGTCCAAATGTGATTATGAAGCCTCTGTCCCACAAAGAACAGCAAATTAAATACAATGCGTAACACAAAGGGTGCACACAGACGAGTTCCTGCCTTGGAGGGGCTTACAGTCTGGAAGCAAGGATTAGCCTGTTAGAGCCTGTGTGTTAAAAACTCTAGGATGGGCCCAGGCAGCCCATATGCAATTAGGAGAGAATGTGCAGTTGACTCAATACAGAGGAACTGAAGGCAGTGAGATTAAGGGGAAAATCCACATAGATATGGATTTTCTCAGGAAAACTTTCTTAAAAGAACTTGATCAGGGCCTCAAAGAAAACATAAGATGGAAGTTCTCAGGGGTAAAGTGTTCATGAACAGGAGAGGGCATTCCTGGCAAGGGAACTGTCGGAGCAAGTGCCCCGGGGCAGGACTAAGTGTGGAATGTGAGATGTCTGGTCTGGCTGGAGCGCCTAGTGGAGATGAGCGGGGAGCCGTTCTTTCATTTTCAGCGCTGAACTCAGGCCCACTTGCGAGATGGAGTCCACGTGGCCTGTTGCCCTGGGCAGCCAGCCCGGGTGGTATTTTTCCATTACTCTGAGCAGGGAAGAAGTTCAGTCACTTGTTGATAGCAATGTGACCATTCAAGGAGAAAACAATTAGGGATGCTGACCTCTGGGCCCTCGAGAGGAGGGAGGGAAGGAAAAAATTCTCCCCAGAGGGAAGGGGCCGGGTGGGAAACATCCAAAGGCTAATTGGTAAATATTATTGTTTCATTCCATGTTTGCCTGCTCCGCGCGGGTCCCTCTGCAAGTGGTGCGTTTAAATCACACTGTCTGACTTTGGCAGGTTTAATTGAGTCGCCACTGAAAAAGAAATTATCCCTGTGCTATTAATTTTTATAGTTCCTTGGGGCTTTTAAAAAGTGTTTGGATTTTCTAGGTCTTTGAAAATGAAAACATTAAATTTTATTAAAAGGAAACGCAGGGGGGGCTGGCAGGGCCCAGGCAGGCCCTGACGAGACTGTTGGTGGAAAGGTTTGGGCCCTCACAGACGGCATGACACCACTTTTGCCCCTTTTAGAACTAGAGTTAGGTGGTCTCCAAGGATGTGTGATGTCAGCCAGGCTCGGGTTCCCCGCTGGCTCACAGTGGGTGCCCTGGTCAGAGCCACCCAGACTCTGTCTCACGTCCAGACCCCCTGCTGGCAGCCACCGGCCTAGGAACAGCTGCGAGAGGCAGCTCCTAGCCAGGGACGACGGGTATGCAGGACAGACCCAGCGAGGTGGGGCCAGCAGCGTTTACAATTTGGGGAACTGCTTGAGGAAAAAGAATTCAAAATTCCAAATACAAATTCTGCTTGAAAGTGAAATTATATTTATAAGGAGAAGGGCCATCACAACAAATTAAAAACTTGTAAAAGCTGACAAATTCTACAGGCATCACAGAATCTAAAAGAGCCACCCCTCATCCGTAATATGTTTCTTGCTACATTTTTTTTAGCGACAAACTCTTTGATCGTCTCTTTAAATGAGCATCATTTTCCCATCTCATTTTTATAGAGGGAATACAAAGGTAATTCAATCTCTCCTCTAACAAGTTGATCCGATTTTGCATTTTATTATTCACAGTTTAAAAAGGTTTCTTTCCGTCTCACAATTTGTCACTGGTAATGCCGTGTGAATCTCCAGAATGGTTATCAACTTTGGGAAAACCGCTGTCAAGTGTCTTCCATACATGAGCTATGAGATTTCAGGGCATTTCAACTTCTCTTTTTTAGCAACACATCTAAAATATTCTGTGAATTTATGAAACTTACTAACCAGATTGTCATCGATGTCCTCATTGTAGTGGCGCATAATGAGTTTTATGTTATCTCCGTCAATGTCAGTATTTCCTGTCAAATCAGCAAGGCATTTAAACATGAGGAGTCTGATAAATTCCATGTCAGTAATTCCCATCAAAAAGAAACAAAATGAGTAGTGCATTTATGATTGTATTACTTTTCATGATTGAATATAATCCTGACAAAAGAGAGCTTTCATTCTGAGGAGGCGGTGATGGGAAGAGAATCCTCTGCTCCAAGACCTGACGACTGGAGGACCCCCACCCACCAGCTTCGGGCTTTGCACGAATCACACTGACCCACTCCCCGTGCATCTCTAGGACCCGGCACCCGAGGGCACACTCACTCAGGTGCCCCTTTGTGGCCCCACACGGAGTCTGCTGCACAGGCCAGCAGGGTGTTCCTAGAAGCCTTCTCCCGACGGTGACAGCTAGCAACATATGACTTACAAGAAAATCGACTAAACACCATGTAAATATGTCCCAGTAAACCCACACCAACACACCCCCAATTCAGCTGTCCCTTAGCTAGTATCCAAAGGGGCCACTCTGATGCCTCCAAAATGAGGATAGTACCGTATGACAGGGCCAAGTCAGAGGGGAAAGAAACAGTGATATTAACAGATTACAGTCAACTTTATGAAAATGTATGACCATGTGAACACACTGTGCTGATGGAGGGCCAGAAGTTTAAGTGTTATTAGCCCCACAGAAAATTTACTTCTGCACACTATGGCAGATCTAGGGAGAGGACCTTGAATTAACTATGCATCTGGAGATGTAAAAACAGCACAGGACTTCACACAACCCAGACAGGACAAGGAAACTTAAGGGACTTTGTGTAGGGCTGTCATTGAGATGCAGACCAGCAAGTGGTCAGGGTGTGCGTGTGGTAGGAGCCCAGGAAGGCAGGAGGTGAAACCTAACCTGAGTATGAGTCAGACGCTGAAGAGGAGTGTAGGTGTGTTTGTGTGTGTGTGTCCGTGTGTGTGTGTGTGTGTGTGTACCATGTGCCTCTGCGAGCCTGTATGCTTGGGCTCACATCACGTGCCCATGTAGAGAATGTGCAAGGAGGGTGGTAAGGGACAGCATGAAGTCTGCAGGGAGATCGGCCTGGCGTGGTGGTGGACCTCCATCTGTCACATGAGGGGGGCCCTGAGGCCCTGAGACAGCCGGGCCCTGCCTCCGCAGTTGGTCAGAGATAGGACACAGAGCCACTTCAGGCCTTTAAAAACCACGTCCAAGGTGCTTTCCTCCACACCACACACCAGCCTGGCTCCTCTGCAGGGCTGGACCAGTGTACCCTGACCTGCTTCTCCACGGAGAGCAGCCTTCCCCCCAAGGAAAGATGCAGGCGAGTCTGCTGACCTCCTGCCTTCTCGTGCGGTCACGGCTGCTCTGCCCTCTTACTCTGTCTCCGTTTAAAGCCACAGATGCTGGGTGCAGGCGGGGAGGTCAGTGCAGGGGGATGTGCCTCTTGCTTCAGGGGCAGAGTACTGGTGCTCGCACACTGCTTCCTTAAGGAAACGAAGGAGACGGGGGTCATTTCTGTCTCAGAAGGAAGAACTCTAGGTGGTTTATGTATGCTCTAAGGTGAGGAAATGAGAATGTGGAATAACTCCAATATCAGTTCAGGTTGAAAATCAGGAACTAATAGTAACTTCAGATTGCCAGCCCTGTACTAGGCATTCAGCTGTCTCAGTTCTATAATGAGAATTTTCTCATCATGCCCATTTCATAGGCAAGGAAACTGAGGCTTAGAGAATGAAGACATTTGCCTAAGCCACACAGGTAGAAGTAGCAGGGCCAGGACGGCAATTCAGAGAGTCTGCTTTCAGAGCCTGTGTCTTAACCACTGTGATCTACTACCTATAATGGATAAGAGTGGGATAGTGCTCTTGTAAGCTCAGAACCTTGACCAAATCTTGTAAAACCTGAGACTATATAAAACCTGTCTAAATAGAAATCTGATGGCAGCCTTCTCTCTGCTGTCATCTTTCTCGCACACACAACACAGGCCCACATCACTGCCTCCCTGACTTGGCCAGAGGTCCTTCCTATGACTGTCCCTGCCCCAACAATTAAGGCTCTAGCCAGTCAGGTACTGACTTCTTACTCTTGTTTAATCTCCACATAAACCTTCAATACTTGTAGCTTTTGCATCATAGTATTTCAGTGTATTAAAGGAAAACTCTCAGGGACAAGAGATTGTATCTCCATCATCAGATAACTGCAGGACTAGGCAGGCTGAGAATACCTCCAGCTTTGCACAGGTCAGGCTTATGAGAGGTGCTGGAAAGGGCAAAGGAGCAAGATGAAAGGTTTTCAGAATGTGTATGTGTGTGTGTACCTTCAAGGGATTTTCAAGTGACACTAAAGTTGCAGCCTTTAGTGGTCGATGGAAGTCTGGTGATTAGTTTGGGGTGCATATTTGACAAGATCTAGAGGCCAACTACACTATTGCTCTATCTCATTTTACAGCCAGTATATGTTCACACCATGTGTGTGTGTACACAACTCACAAGGAGAGAAAGAACCAGAGAATTAGCCTGACACAGGCTGAAGGATACCAGTTCCAAACTTTCTTCATAACTCTGTTTACCATTGTTCACGCCAAGAAGTCAAGACCAACGCCCCCTCCCAGACTGAAGTCATAAATCTCAGGCCTGTGGGAACAGGGCCCACCCTTCCCAGCAGAGATAGACAGAGAAGCTGGCCAGGACACACGGAGTGTGGAAACTTCCACTGGCCTGCATTTGACCTCCCTACCTCCAAGTTCTTGCATCTTAAAGGGACCCTGACTGACAGAGAGCAAGCTGGCTGGAGATCCCGGATCTCTCTGCTGGTTTTGAGGGGTTATCCTTGAGCAGAGGGCAGCTTCTCTGTTTTATTAAAAACCTAGGATACCTGAAAACTTGGGCAGGGGTCAGAGTGTCCCTTATATCCAGAAATTTGACTTATTTCAACTCTACTTTTAAAAAACCTGAGCTGTCTGGGGTTTAGCTGGGCAATTGTGTAGACGCAGGGCATGCGGGGAGGCAGGACCCCTGGGCTTTCGCTGCCCTGCCCTGAGCAAGCTGCCCACCTTCTGGGCCTCCACTTTTGCCAGCCATTTCATTGGAGAGTTGCTGGGTTCAAAGTCAAAGTGGCCAGTTACTTCAAAAGGAGATCTGTTTTAAAAAAAATGTTAATAATAAAAAATAAATAAATAAACTAGGCAAGCACAAATAATTCGTGAATAACAAACACGTGCCAGGGTCTTTAGGAGAGAACAGTGAGGACGTGCAGAAGAGCAGCTATGCTTTCTTAGAACCTGCCCCTCAAAATCACAGGGCTTGCCCCAGACTGGTCCTTCCAGTATCTTGATGCTCAATTACTGCAGTTGAGCAGCTGTCCTCATCCCCTCAGTCAGACCCTCAGGCAACGCCCGGCTCCTGCTCCTGAAAGGCAATAGTGACGAGACCTCTCACAAAGGCAGCATTGGTACCGCCCTCACTGAGGGCAGCCTCTTTTCTCTGTCTTATTGCTTGTTCCTCACATCCCCAAGTTCCTTTCCTTGCATCCGCACTCCCAACAGGGCCATGCCCCACCCATTCCTAATTTGTCTTTCTTCTGCTTTTTGTGGCCTGTGGCTGTGGGACCATGTGGGTGGTGAGTTCTGCGGGTGCAGCTGGCATACCACTGTCTCGTGCCTGGCGCTGTGGCTGCCCAATACAGCAGGAGCCCAGCATGGCCTTGCCTTCAGAGAGCATGCTATGTGGCTGGAGGAATAGGGTGGCTGTTAGAACTGCTGGTTAAATATTCATGGTCCTGTCCCATCAAGGTGTAGGATTATACTTCCTGCTCACTGTGGAGGGTAGAGCTCCAGCCACTGAGTTGTGAGCAAAAGTGTCATGTCACTTCCAAGCCAGAACATCTAGCCGCTGAGGCAAGATCTCAAAAACTCTCTCATCTTTGGCATGAGGACCAGCTACTTCAAGAAGTCAGCTCCTTCAGCACCCTGAGTCTCTGAAGAACAATGTTAAGCAGAGCCCACCCCCTCACCTCCCATAAACCACATCAGACATTTAACATGAGCAAGAAATAAGCCTAGTTGTTTTAATCCCCAGAGACTTGAGGGCTGTCACTGCATCAAGGCCTAACCTACCCTGACTGGTACAGAGACACATGAAGCGGAGGTCTTGGACGAGAGGAGAGTAATAAAGGGCTGGGCATGGTCATATTCTAAATGTTACAGAAATGGTGGTAAATGCCAGATGCAGTGAAGAATTATCATAAGTTGGCGTGGTCTGGGGCACTTCCAGGAATTTGAGTAGGATTTTAATTAGGTTGATGAGAGTGGGAAGAAATGTTCACCTCCCCTAGTTCCCTTAAAACTTAGGCACTTATTCTAACCTAAATGCACTTCCAACATTTCATTAGTCAGGAGGGTATCAGGCTTCAAATGCATCCCTCATGACCCCCTGTCCCCATCCCAACTGTCTCTCAACACACATTTTCAGTCTTGCATCTTCACACACTCTTACCTCCAGTCTGAGAAAATGTGGTACCCTTCCCCTGTCCCTCTCCAGTTCACCCCCCAGTGCTCAAGGGCCCTACTCCCAGTGATCCACCCTTCTCTTCTCCTGTGTGTATACCTCTCTCTCCACTTGTTCCTTGCAAGTAGCCAGCAAATGCTCTCAAATGCCTCTCAGTTTGAAATAAACATCACCTCTAAGCCTTGAACCAACCTCTGCTCTAGTCTGAATGATTAATATACTAATTCTATACTTCCCTATTCCTTCAGAATCCACTGTGAGCTTCTTCCTTACAAAATCAAATTCAAGATTTAGGAATCAAATGCTCTAAAAAGCAACTCAAAGTATATTTATTCCAGACTTCATATCTCATCCCTGGCCAGTGTTAGCCACATCGCAATATATCTGGGAAATCAATATTTTTTGAAATAAGGATTTCAAGAGGAAAGTTTACCTTGGCTGGCTAAATGTGGGTAATTATGTATGTGGTAATGACAATAGACCTGATTTACTGTGAAATGCTCATGCCATTATGGTAAAATAATTTGGCTCATTAAATAATGTCTGCCAAGAGTACTGCTCCAACGCACTTATCCGCGCTCAGTGACTGTGGGAGAAAGAGCCCTGGAGAGGCAGTCAGGAACCCTGGGTTCCCATCCCAGCCACCAGCTGGCCAGCTGTGTGATCTTGAGCTTCATGTGCCTTCCTCAGGCTTCAGTTTGCAGCCCACCCACCTCTCCTCTTAATCAAGAGAGTTGGACTAAAAGCCATGCATTGGCCTTTAAAACTGCAACACTATTGGATTCTTTCTCATCTTTTTTTCTGTGCTAAATTATAGTGGTGTCAAGAATGAAGAGAGAATTGGAACTCTATCAATTTGTTCCAGATATGCAGGAACAAAATACTTTTCAACGTATAGCAAGTGTGTGCCATTGAGGGGAACCAGCTGGTGAGCGACTGATCTGGGCTGGTATGCGGTTAGTACCTCTTAATAGAGAGGAAGTCTACATAGAGCTTGGCACTCTGTTCTTGTCCCAGCAATACCTCTGTTGGCTGTATGATCTTGAACTTGTCACTTAACCACTCTGGGCTGCCTTTTGGCTCGAAAATTCCATAACATCTTACATGTTCTTGAAAACCCCATCTGCAATCTCCCCAGACTCTCACTTCACCCTCACCTTGAAATGAAGTTTTTCTTGGAATATGTAGTTAGCCCCTAACCTAAATAGTGGACCCTAAAGCACCATGGCAGAGGTTCTTCCTCTCATCTCCCAAACCAGATTGCCTGGGCCACTTCCTACTCTAAGACCACCCACGCCCTGTTGTTGTAGGTGCTTACTTGCCAAGTCATATCTGATTCTTTTGTTACCCCATGGACTATAGTCTGCATGCCAGGCTCTTCTGCCCAGGAATACTGGAGTGGGTTGCCATGTCCTTTTCCAGATCTTCCTGACCCAGGGATCAAACCCGCATCTCCTGTACTGGCAGGCAGATTTTTTAATTGAGCCATCAAGGAAGCCCCACTCATGCCTGCATGTCCCCAAATACTGGGATCTGAGAGTCCCAGGAGATTAAGAGAGCAGTTTAGAGAATTCATACCTTTCAAACACTGAATCTGCTGTTTTCTAGCACACAGTACATTAGTGACTTGGAATTATAAAATTATTGTAAAAAATAATCACTCTTCTGAGTTCATTCCCTGGTTAGTTAACTAGATCCCACATGCCAGACCAAAGAGTTTGCCTGCTGCAACTAAGACCCGGCACATCCAAATAAGTAAGCAAACACTTAAAAAAAAAAGTAGCCATATTTACATAGTGTTGAAGTCTGCAAACAGTGTGACTGCGTCATTTCACTCGATCCTCAGGAGACTCTCCTGAAACCTTTGGTGTATTCCATGGAAGACCAGGGGCTGGGTCTCCTAGAGCACTGTGTGACCTCAGATAATAATGTTTCCTTGTTTCTATATTAAATAAACACAGATAAATTAAGGAGTTTATCGTCTGTCTCTCCACTAGAGTAGAACAACAGGAGACCAGGGTCTTTTTATTGTTGTTGTTCTTTGCTGAGTCCTAAGTGCTACAGTAGGGCCATGCATACAGTAGGTGCTCAATAAAATTTTGATGAATGAATGAAGGCACACTGTATATGACATTTTAAGCTGAAACTTGAGACTCGGGGAAATGGTGTCATTAAAGACACAGCACCTTAAGCTCCAACCCTAGACTCCTTGAAGTTCGTTAGTTCATTTGCCCTGAAGACTGGATATTAGGATATGATCTACCCCCTCTTTACAGAGGAGGAAGAAGAGCTCTATGAACGAAAAACATACTCAAGGATACACAATCCAGAAGGAACAGAAGCCAGGACTAGAACACACATCAACTTGACAGTCATTTACTTCACAAATTCTGTGTGCTGAGAATTGGGTATGTTGCACTTTTAAACACAAGGAAGCCACAAAGGACTTCTGCTCCCAGCTGGCTTCCTTTCTGGCAGCCCTGTTCTTTTTTAACAGTTGTCAATATCCAGGCCTGGGCTGGGGGTTCCTTCCTTCAAGATGTTATGTCACAAAGTCTCCCATTTTTCCTTACAAGTCCTAAAAACAGGCATGCCATCCATTTTCAATTCCAAAGATTTACTGGTAGTTTCTATGGGACTACAGAGAGGAGGACAAACAAGTAAACATGCGAGAGATATAAAGTCTGAGAAATTAGACAACACTTTTACAATTACGGTTCTGATCTGTAGCTTTTGACTCCTTGTTGGGCATTATGTGGAGGTCGTCAGATGCCTATACCCAGAGTCCTCTCCATTGCTCCACTGCACCTTCTGTTTTCTTTCCTGGGTCCATATTTTTTAATATGCCAGCCAAGATCACTCACATCTGCCACACTCCTCAGCCTGCCAAGACCATGGCAATCTGCTCCATTATTTGAAGAGCCACCAAAACTCAGAGACAACTGATGTCTGAAACAACAGAAACACTTCCTTGTTGAGCAGAATATATCACAAATTGTTGGGGTGGTTGAATACTATCTGTAATAGAACCACTTGGGGAGCTTTTAAAACATAACAGTGCATGGGCCCAAGCTGGACAAGTTAACTCAAAATCTCTGGGGTAGAATCCATGTGCTTTTTTTTGGCTGTGCCACATGGCTTGCGGGATCTCAGTTCCCCACCAGACCAAAGCAATGAAAACCCAGAAACAAAACCAATAGGCTATCAGGGAATTCCCCGGGTATACGGTCTGGATATGGATTTTTTAAAGCCCCCATGTGATTCCAATATGTAGCCAAGATTGAGAACCTGCTCCCTTTCCTCTGGGGTATCTGAAACTGTGGTTAGGCTAGTCTTTAAAACTACTGGGAATTAATTAACATGTGTATTTAGGCCAATCCCATGGAGCTAGCCAAGGCAGTTCCCACGACAAGCTTCAAGGGTTCAGTCCTCAGACTCTGTCTTCTTCCCTGAAAGTATGTGATAAGATGTCCCCAACATATCACCAACCAAATATCCCACTGATCCTAGAAAAATCTAAAATATGACCAGTGATCTATTCTGCCAGTTTTCTCACTCAGAGTTTCCAGATTCCTTTCCCATCATCAAGACCCTCAATACTTGGCCCCAACATCCTTTTCAAACTTTTTTCCACAGCATCCCTCAACATTGACCCAATCACTGGCAGATGACCCCATCTCCACCCCCCATTTTAGTTTGCATATTTAATCCCGGCATTCATGCACGAAACTAATCAAAAGTGCCCTTCTTCACTATCTGTCTCTCCACAGCTTATCTTTAAGACCCAACTCAAAACCCATATTTTATATGCAGCATTCTGTGTGACCATGCCAACTCTCAGAAGCTGCTTCCTCTTCTAAGCTTATTATCCATCACATGTACCATTTATTCCAACACCTCGAATACACTATACAGCCAAGTGACTGTGCACTCCCCAGTGGGCTGTAACACCTACATATGGTAGAAACCAAGGTTCCTTGATTGTGCAATCCAGTGTAGAATATTGAGAATCTGAGCTCCCTTGATAATTCTAGGGATTTTAGAAAGAATCCTGCAAGAGTGTGCATGCAATGAACTATTTGATCTTTAAAAATCCTGTGAAGTAAATATCATTGTTATTTTCACCATGTTGCCAGTACAAAAAACTAAAATGAGAATAGTCCATCTTTATCCCCAAAGACACTAAGACAGACAGAAAAGCTGGCATGAGGAAATTAAGACTTAGAGTGAGTCACACAGGCTTTTAATAAAAGAGGCAGAGCCAAAATTCAGAGTCTCCACTGCCAGCTCAGTGCTTTTTTTCAACTAGTCGCCAAGTTGTGTCCAACTCTTTGCGATCCCATGGACTGCAGCACGTCAGGCCTCCCTATCCCTCACCATCTCCCAGAGTTTGCCAACTTCACGCCCACTGAATTGGTGATGCCATTCAGCCATCTCATCCTTTGTCACTCTCTTTTCTTTCTGCTTCAATCCTTCCCAGCATCAGGGTTTTTTCCAATGAGTTGGCTGTTCACATCAAGTGGCCAAAATATTGGAGCTTCAGCTTTAGCATCAGTCCTTCCAATGAGTATTCAGGATTGATTTCCTTTAAGATCAACTGGTTTGATCTCCTTGCTGTTCAAGGGATTCTCAAGAGTCTTCTCCAGCACCACATTTTGAAGGCATCAATTCTTTAGCATCCTGCCTTCTTTATGATCCAACTCTCACATTTGTACATGACTACTGGAAAAACCATAGCTTTGACTCTACAGACCTTGGTCAGCAAAGTGATGTCTTTGCTTTTCAATACACGGCCTAGATTTGCCATAGCTTTCCTTCCAAGAAGCAACTGTCTTCTAATTTCATGGCTGCAGTCACCATCTGCAGCAATTTTAGAGCCCACAAAGAGGAAATATGTCATTGCTTCCAACTTTTCCCCCTCTATTTGCCATGATGTGATGGGACCAGATGCCATGATTTTAGTTTTTTAATATTGAGTTTTAAGCCAGATTTTTCACTTTCTTCTTTCCCCCTTGTCAAGAGGCTATTTAGTTCCTCTTTGCTTTCTGCCATTAGAGTGGTATCCATTTCTTCTAAGGGATTCTTGTCCACAGTAGTATATATAATGATCATCTGAATTAAATTCACCTTTAGTTCATCGATTCCTAAGATGTTGATGTTTACTCTTGCCATCTCCTGCTTGACCAAGTCCAATTTGCCTTGATTTACGGACCTAACATTCCAGGTTCCTATGCAAAAGTGTTCTTTACAGCATTGGATTTTACTTTCATCACCAGATATATCCACAACTGAGTGTTGTTTCCACTTTGGCCCGGCCACTTCATTCTTTCTGGAGCTAGTAGTAATTTTCCTCCACTCTTCTTCTGTGGCATACTGAACACCTTCTGACCTGGGAGTGCGGGGGCGGGGGGCCTCAGTTTTCAGTGTGATATCTTTTTGCCTTTTTACACGGCTCATGGGGTTCTCATGGGAAGAATATGGGATAGCCATTCCCTCCTCCACTGGACCACATTTTGTCAGAACTGTCCACTATGACCCGTCCATCTTGGGTGGCCCTACCAGGCTTGGCCCGAGCTTCATTGAGTTATGCAAGTCCCTTCACCATGACAAGGAAGTGATCCATGAAGGGGTCAACTAATAAAGTGGTTCTCAAACTTTAGCATACATAAAAATCACCTGAAGGGCTTGCTCAAATAGAAGATCTAGTAATAATGATGGTACTGGTCCAGGGGTCACCCTTTCAAGAACAACTGTTTTTATATATTTCCTAAAAGAAAAAAAAAAGATAGAAATAGGGATTCTGTTAGAAATATAAACCAAAGTCATGTGGAAATAATAAGAAATAATAAATTACTGAGCCTATTTATTTCAACATATGCTTGTCTATGAGAGTAATTTGTTATAAATTGCAAATAAAAACTCAAATTTGTAATAAAGAAATCATTCTCATTAAGACTTCAAGTCAAAATATCAATATGTTCAAAAAGGTTGAAATAAATCCCAGCATGATAGATACATAGTGGATAGATCTATCTATGATAGATACATAATGGAAGAGAAATAAACTAGTGTGATTTAGAAATAGAAAAACTAATGTGATTAACTAGAATGATTAAAAAAAAAAAATGGCAAGGAGAGAATGGAAGCCAGACTATCCAAGCTCTTTGCAAATTCCTTTATGTGGGAGGGAGGTTTGTGGCTAACCAACTGATTGCTCCATCAATCTGCTTATTACTTAATCAATAGATCTTTGCCACATATCAACTCTTTACCATTATCCTCTGTGACCAATGAGTGGAATGTGAAAGTGACCCAACAGAGAGTTCCCACTCATGAGAAATATGCTATGCAGCTTCAGATACAAAATATATAACTAAGAAACTTTGAAGAGCATGTAGAAATGCCAGGGTCTTACTGATGAGTCATTCAATGAAGGAATTAATGGATAAACAAAGTTTAAGAAGTTCAACTTGAACAAGATCTTTAAAAATGGGTAGGATTTGAATGGATGAAGAGCAAGAGGAGTGGTATTTGAGAAAGAAGGTGTTGTGAGTAAACTGAGAGCAAGGAACCTGCTCACCCGTGTGTGTGTGTGTGTGTGTGTGGTAGAGGAGGGTAGGGAGAAGTAGTGAAGTTTTTACTAGCACACAGAAGGTCCATGGAAGCAAAAAAGATAGTTGTAGAAGGTAGGTTTAAGACAGCAGAGTAAATCCAGAATGTTCCACAGATCTTCAGGGCTCTTCCCATAAAGGAGAGGAGCCATGGCTGACTCTTGAGCTGAGAAGACATGTGAGAGAGATTAAAGTTGAAAGCAATACCATCACACAAATACCATCCTACCCTCAAGGGAGAAGGCTGGTCAAAGGCCGAGCTCCCTGTGGTCAACGCAACAGACCAAAGTCACGCTCTGTCTCTGCCCTTTGCTCATGCCCTCTCCTAACATCTGCAGGCTGGGGCGAGAGTGCATACGAAGGCCCATGTATGCCATATGGCTACATAGGCAAGAGTGATAAATCAAGATAACAAGTGCAAATTAAATGTATCCCCTCCTCCTCCATCCAAATACATCTTTATATCAACCTGGAAAACCAAGTTTGACTTTAGAATACTCAGTTTTCTGTACCAGAGCCTGGGAAGGTTTAGGGTCCGGGGTCCAGCCAACACCACTTTCTTCTTTCCACCCTTGGCTTTGTCCACATTTTAAGGTCCTTGTGCACGTGCATGTGAACTTGCCAGACCATGTGTCCCAGCTCCTCCTCCTGTAAATAGCCACCACCAGTCCAACCCTCAAGTCTTAAGGTACACACAGCACCTGGTCTGTTTTCAGAAGAATGAACCAAAGAGGAAGCCCATGCAGCCCCTGGCAGTGGGCTTGGAACCATTTAGTCAGGAAATTACAGATCCTAGATACCCAGGGTGAAGTCTAGACAGTCAGCTACTGTGAGCATGTCTTTGTGGTCCCTAGGTTTCTTGCCCAGGTGGAAGGCGGCTGGGAGAGGGGTAGAGTAGGGAGCCTGGATCAAAGCCTCCTCTTGCCTGGGTCTAAAGGTGATTCAGCCTCTGAGCTGCTGTGGGTTTGATTTCTACTGTTAACATTCCACAGCCAATCCATCTCCTCCCTTCACACATCTGTCATTCTCTGTGCTAGAAGTTTCTCCCTTCCAGCTAATGAAGGAAGGGTCACCAAATCATAATGCCAGCCTGGGCTCTCAGGGCCACTCTTTGATGGAGAGAGCTCAGTCTACAGGGAGCCAAGCCAAACAAAGCATCCTGCAGGGGTCTCACCTGCAGCGATTGTAGCCCATCACTCATAAGCCCCCCTCCCTACACTCCAGACGTCTGCAGATCAAGGGTTTCAGAAGCCCATCTCATCACTTCCTTTTTAATCTCCACGTTACACTTCTGCCCTCCTTCAAGTGCTCCAAGGTAATTTTAAAGAATATCTCATTTTGCTTTCATTTTGCTTCGGCTTGGCCTTCCCATAAATCAGGGCTGGGGCAGAACTTGAGAGGACTAGGCTAATCAAGACTTCAATCTTGAGAAATGTTTAAATATAAATCAAGACTTGAAGGCTCTCCAGATCCTCAATTTTCTTTGAAAGCCTGGTTTGTCTCGTTTTTATTTTCTCCCCTCTTCTTTTTTTCTGATTGGCCATGCTGAGCTCTGAATTTCATCCTGGTGCCCCTAGAAATATTTCTAAATAGTTTTAGATGTTTTCTTTAAGGCATTGCACCAAGCGATACAAGAGGGCTATTACTAACTGCCCTGGGGTGGCGGGTAGGGTCAGTCTACAGAATCTTGCTTTGAAGAAGCAAGAATTGAAGAATTTCAATTTGAAGAAGAATTTCAAACTTCAGGAATTAAATGATCCTAAAAGGCATGAACAGTGATTTGACAGCCAGAGCGAACAGAAATGAAATCAACAGAACCATGACTTTGGTCATCCCTCCTGTTTCAGATACCTTTGACTCTGTAACAAACCATCCAAACTTAGTGATACCAAGTAATAAGTCACTCATTAGAATTATCTCTCACAGTTCTGGGGATTCAGTGGCAGTTCTTGCTAGGTGTCTTCTATGAGGTTGCAATCAAAAGACGGCTGGAGCAGGGGTCTTCTCACAGGATCCCACACATATCCAGCACTGGGGTTAAAAAAGGCTCCAACATCACCTGGGGCTCCTTGAGCAGCTCCTTCCTCCCCTGTGTCATCTCTACATGTGGCCCCTCCGGTATGGTGGCTTCAGTATACCCAGACTTCTTACATGGTCTTTTAAAATCTAGGTTTTATAGTTATTGAGGTATAGTGGGATCAGGAGACACTTTCCACTGAAAAGACAGTTTAGTAAATTCACAGATCCCAAGAGAAAGAGGCATACTACACCACAGAGAGCCACACGGGGAAGCACCAGGGTCAGTTAGCGGGTGGGGTAGGGTGGAATGTAGGTGAGAACCTTTACTGCATTTCTATGGGAGGAAATGGTGGAGCAGAGGAAGCAGGCTTAAGACTGGCTAGTTTAAATAATCTCGTCAGGCTCATGGGCATGCGAGCTATCCCTAGTTGTCTGGTATCTGGCCCCGAGATAATCAGAGCAGATGAATAATGGCCCAGAATGTGAAAGCCCAATATAGGAGGTGACTGGGGACGTGGACTCTATCTGTATCAGCTAGTTTGCATAAGAAGGATGTGCTCCCAGGTGAGTTCCTTGCTCTCTCTAGGAATTAACTAATTTTGGAGGGACAGTCCCTTTGGTGTCAGCAAAGCATTAAAATACAGAAAATAAAAAATAGGGGTGATATACATGGTGGCTCAGGGCTCCAAACATGCAAATCCAAAGCTACAGAGAGCTAGGCAGAAGCTGTACTGCCTTTTCTGAACTGGCTTCAAAAGTCAGTATCACTTGTCACTTTCTGTGTATAAGAAGCAAGTCACAAAGGCCAGCCCATAATCAAGAGGAAGAGAATAAGCGTCACCATTTTTAAAATTTATTTTTTGTTGAAGTATAGTTTGTTTGCAATGTTGTGTTAATTTCTGGTGTACATACATGTGTATATAAACCTGAATCACTTTGTTTTCTTTCCTGTTGTGGTGCATTACAGGCTATTGAATAGTTTCCTGTGCTAAACAGTAGGACCTTGTTGTGTATTCACTCTCTATATAATGGTTTGCCTCTGCTAATCTCACACTCCCAATCCAGCCCTCCTCCACCTCCCCTCCCCTTGGCAACCACAAGTCTGTTCTTCGTTTCTGTGAGTCTGTTCCTGTTTCATAAATAAGTTCATCTGTACCACAGTTTAGATTCCACATATGAATGGTATTCTATGGTGTTTGTCTTTCTCTTTTTGACTTTTTTCACTTTGTATAATATTCTCTGGACTCATTCATGTTGCTGCAAATGGCCTTCTTCATTCCTTTTTATGGCTGAGTAATATTCATATATAGACATGGTACATGTATGTGCGTATGTATACACACACACACACATGTATATGTATATGCATGTTTACATATACTATGTCTCCTTTACCTGCCCATCTGTCAACGGACATTTAGGTTGCTTCCACGTCTTGGCTATTGTAAATAATTCTTAATGACCAAAGACTTAAATGTAAGGCATGACACCATAAAATTCCTAGAAGAGAATGTTGGCAAAACATTCTCTGACATAAATCATACCATTTTCTTAGGTCAGTTTCCCAAGGCAATAGAATAAAAGCAAAAATAAACAAATGAGACTTAATCAAACTTAAAGGCTTTTGCATAGCAAAGGAAACCATAAATAAAACAAAAAGACAACCTATAGACTGGAAGAAAATATTTGCAAACAAGAGCTACTTTTTGATGGAAGGATGCCGAAGAACTGGCGAACGTGTTTAAAACTAGCATATCTCCCATAATAGTCTCCATAGCATTAATGGCTAGTAGGTCCTTTCCCCCATTCCATACAATCCAGAAGTCAGAGACTTACAAGCTATGAAATCCAATTCTCTCTCTCTATTAGAATCACATTTCCCCAACCACAGAGCTAGGCCGACTGTTGTGATTAGAATAATCTTCAGGACTTCCTTAAGCAGGAGTCCAGGAGAGGAATTGTGATCCCAATGCTGTGAGTTATAGGAACCTGACACAGTGAAGTTCATCAGGTGCTCAGTGTACAAGTATCAACTCTCCCAGGAGATAGTCAACCGTAAGGATGACATCAAGAAAAGAGGAAGCCAGCTCTACCCTTCAGGAACATGCACTCGAGAGTAGGAGAAAAGTCATGAAACACTTATTGCAGGACATGAAGTTCAGATATAAGATAAACTAGTCTTTGAGGGTTTCATGGAAGACATGGGTCTTAAAGGACTTCTCTGACACTGTCCCATTTCCATGGTTAACTCGCTCCCTTCCAAGGCCCAGCAGCCCCTTTAACTCTGTGAACCAAACCTCCTGATCTGTCCCGCAAAAAATAATGCTCCTTCCCTCCCTGGAGCTATATCATTTTCCACCCTAAAAAGGCTCTTTCTCTCCTTCACTCATTAACATCTTATCCTCCTTTTCAATCCACCTTTTCCATGACCCCTTTACTGAACACCCTCAGTCAACCACTATCACAGCTACTGCACTCTGAGGATCCAGAACTTCTACTACCAAGGTCAACATGTACAGGTCACTTTTAATACTGTTCATCATCATTTCAGGCTTGATCTGTTTTCCTCCCACTAGATTGAGGTTATTGCCAACCATAAACCACATATTCTGCTTGCCCTGAATGCCACCAACTGTTTCAAAGCCAAATCTAAGTATCTTATATATATTACACTGGGCCACAATGTAAATAAACAGTATATTTAGGGCCCTGGACCAGCTTCAATAGAAAGAGTGTTCTGTTGACTAGTTTTCCATATTGGGACTCCATACAATTTTACTTGAAGGAAGGACTCTGTGATCAACCAATTATTGAAAACCATTGTGCAAACAGCACTGAATTAGGAACTGGAGTTTTGGATCATCAAGCCTCCCCACCTATAACTGCCATTCCTGTCCTACTTCTCTCACAGGGAGTGTTATCAACTAGCTAGTGCTACATAATAAACTACCCCAAACTTACAGGCATAAAAAAACAGTTTAGCTCACAAACTGAAGATTGCCTTGGGTCTAGGACGGCCCTGCTCATGGGCCTGCTAGCATGTGGAGAGTTGGCTTTGGTGGGCTTGTTCACGTGGCAGCGGTCTTCACTAGGATGAATCAGGTGGCTCTTAATCTCTAGAAGACCAGCCTACACTTATCCCATGATAGTCACAGGAGTCCAACAGAGCGCGAAGAAGCTGCAAGGCATTTGGTGGCCTAGACTCATATTTAGCATGATGTCACTTCCAAAAGTCCTACTGGCCAAAGCAAGTCTCGAGGCCAACACAGATCCCTGGGATAAGGAAGTGGATTCTGCCACTGTAGGAAGAGCTGCAAAGGCTCTTTATAGAGGGCACATGTCCAGAGAGAGATGGAAAATTAGAGCCATTTTTGCAATCAAGCTCATGGAGGATATGAAGATCAAGTGAGATCACACATATGGAGGTCTTTGAAAAAATATACGACTTTATGCAAGGGATAAACATATTCATGGGAGTTTCCTTTTTCTTATCAATGGGTTGGCATGGTAGTGATGATCTAAGACACATTCTGGTGTTCACATTGACAGGGATGTTTACACAGTAGGGAAATTACTTCCCCCTCCATAAATGGTTTTCTCAGTTATGGTTATTTTCGAATGTTTTAAAATTATGTCTCCTTCAAAAAGAAAAGGGGGAAACCAGCTTTCATGGTTGTGGGTTTGCTGTTGCTCCGTATATGTCATTGCCATGCCTGCCGCTTCCACGTCAGCAGTGTGGAAGCAAGTGACTTACCCATTCATTTACTAGGCATGGGCCAGGCACTAACTCTGCACCAGGCCTGCCACAGGCACTAGAGCTACAAGGACAAATAAGACCCACCCCTGCCCTCAAGGTGCTTATGGATTAGTGGGGGAAACACAGTGCAAAGTCCTGGAGGTATAAACTGAAGCCTGTAGGAAATGTAAAAAGGAGCAGCTAATTTTGCTTGGAGGGAACTAGGAAAATCTTTGTAGCCAAAGGAAACGGTGCCAGAGAGAGAGCATGTGGACCACATGGAGGGCTGATGGAGGGAGGAGCATGTACAGAAGTATGGAGCTGTGAAAAGAGATGGTGAGTTTGTGGAGCCTTGAGGTGTGTCCCGAAACCAGAGTGTGTGATGTGTAAGACAGCATGTTGGGATATTGATGCTGGGGAATAGATTGTGGTGGAGTATGAAGAGGTCACAATACCTCAATCTTTAGGCAGAGCCATGAGATCAGACCTGGAAGACGTCTGCTGGCAACAGGGAGGTGTTCAGTCATGAAGGAAACCAGACGACATGAGCCAGAGTCACAGCAGAGCCAGGAGGGGATAAAGTGTTCATGAAGGGTCATCCTTCTGCCCTGGGCAGGGAGGGTAGAGCTGGGTGTGGGGGGTGGGGGATGAAAAGAACAGCCACTGTTTGAATGGGCACTTTGGGAATAAGGAAGGGAGCTGAGAACAGAGGGCAGGAGGGCTAGGGACCCAGAGGATCAGCCACCTGATAGGCACAGGCCATGAGTGTGCCAACATCCCCAAACACCGTAAGACAGGGCTGCAGGGCTGAAGGACAGGCATGGGCTGACAGGGGAGCAAGGGGTCCAGGGTCCTCAGGGGAGACACCCTGGTATGAGCCAGCTCAGGATCCAAGCTAAGTAGAGAGGCCATAGCACAGAGCCTCGGGTAGCAGGGGGCTAAGAGAGGGAGCTGAAAAGCAGCACTTGTAAGAGGTAGGCTTCACAAGAGGAAGGAGAGCCAGGGACTGAAGGAGAAGAGAGAATTAGCACGCCACTCATGGCTCAGCTGGTAAAGAATCCACCTGCAATGCGGGAGACCTGGGTTGGGAAGATCCCCTGGAGAAGGGAAAGGCTACCCATTCCAGTAATCTGGCCTAGAGAATTCCATGGACTGAATAGGCTATGGGTTTGCAAAGAGTTGGACACGATGGAGCAACTTTCACATTCACTTTCCTGGTGGTGGCCAGAAGCCACACCAGCACCTGCTCTGAGTCAGAGAGACCAAGTTTGAACTCTGGCTCTGCCGTACACCTGGGGCAGGTGGTACGTCTTCTCTTAGACTCAGTTCCGCTAAGAGAGTGGTGGAGCAGGGCTCAGCACCAAAGCAGTCAGTGTGGGCCGCTGCATCCTGCCTTAGCCTCCAGGACAGTTATCCAGTCTAAGGTCTGAGTAGCGCAAAGAGAACCACGGTCTGAGCTGCTCCTGTACTCCAGAGAAGCTGCCCTCATTTTCACATCTGTCTGGGGAATAAGCAACCCCTTCGCAAGCACTTCTGAGGGGTCCTCTGGAGCCCACAGCCCATGACCCATGGGACAGCTCTACTTAGAAACTTCCTCCCTGAGCTCTCCGCCCGTTTCTGAATATTTACAGACTCCTCCCACCTTCCAGCTCCATTAAGCCAGCATCTACCACCAGACAGCCCCTGACATGTTTGAAAACAGCTTCTGTAACTGCCACCACCCTGAGTCTTCCCTTCTTTTTTAACTAATCATGCTCAGTTCCAGACAGACCGATGGCCAAGTTTTCCTGTTTGTATGTTTATCAGAGAAATAGCATTAGGGAAACATCACCGGAACTACTGTCATGACACGTAATCGATCCATCACTGAGGGTTCAGAGCTCAAGGCCTGGAAGGGGCACCTCAGTTCCACCTACTTCCTGGTCGCTCATTAAGCCCTCCAAATCCTGTTTTTTATTGTCCACTTTGATCCTCCAAAAAATTCTCTGTGAAAGAGAACAGGGAATATTATTCCCATCTTACAGACAAAGCAGGTAAGGTGCCAACGAGCTGGAAACTTGTCCTGGGGTTTATTTGCCAGCCGGCAGGCATCTCCTCCTGCCCCTCTCTCTACAGGGTCCCCATACTCCCAGACCTACTGTGTGCTTTGGAGGACAAGATGCAGACCTGCAGGAGCAGGCGAGGACCCACAGCAAATGTCTATAGGTGATCAGCGAAGGGTGGGGGGTGGGGTACAGGCTCGAGACTAGGGAGATTTCACAAAAAGAACTTGAAGGAATTGAGTCAGAGAGGAAACAGGAGCTGTCTCTGGAGCTGGGGGCTGGGGCAAGTGATCATGCCATCAGGATGAGGAGAAGGAGGGCTCTTGAGAGCTGTCTGACAGGTGGCCAGAGGAGAGCCATGCTGGAAGAACGGTGGAACTCATCCAGTGGATGAGTTCCCTCATCCAGTGGAACTCTGTCCTCTGACTCCCCAAGGATGACTCTAGAGCAGAGAGAAAAAAGCAAGACAAATCTGTCATGAAGGGGTACCTTCTGACAGAAGTGGGCAGAGTGGTGATGAGTGAGCTACAGATGCAAAAAAGAAATGGTCAGACAGAGCACGCACCACCCCATCCAGCCCAGAAAACCTTTGCGTTTGGCCCACTGGTTTCTGAAGTTTCACGAACCCTTAGTCACGGAGAGATGATGAAAAGAAGGGCTCACCCTGGGCACCTGGTCTAGTAGCTGAATCTCTGCCTCTAGCATCTAAATAGCCCCTGATCTAAGAATAGAGACTGAGACAACCCCTGACAAACGAGGAAGGAAACGATACTGGACCAGAGAGGAGAAAGCTTTTTTTTCCTTATGCACTACCGACCAAAACCACATCAACAAAAAATAAATTAGGGTTTATTTATGGGAAATAGAAAATATTCTTAAAACCCATGAAGAAGAGACATGAAATAATCAACAACTATGATAAGTGTTGAAACACAGAATCGAATATGACTTAAACATTTTAGAGATGAGAAAATTGAGGTCAAAACGAGGGGATGGTTTTCCTACTACAAACATCAAGCCTCTGGCCACACTCTTCAGCACCCTTTGCTGTAGCATCACTCTGCCATTGGCACCAATAGGCAGCGAGCTTATTTCATGTTCACTCTTCATCTCAGTGACACACCTTTGGTTCCAAAGGCATCCACCTCCTTAGGAACACTCCAAATAATGACATGGAGCACCCCAAACTCCGTACAGAGAGTCTCTGAATCCACTGCCGTACGAGGGGTCCAGTCTGATCTCCTCATCACTCCGCCCAGGCTTTGGCATGAAAAGCCTTATCTCCTTCATGGAATCCCTGACCCCTGGGAGAAGGGGCTTGAAAGGATAAAAGCTCTACATTCCAATTTTCCGTTATTAGAAAGAGACATTGGGGAAGCGGAGAAGGAAGGAAAAGAGAAAATCTATCTGAGGTTTTTTTGCATGTTTCACAAAGGCTTCTTCTTTGTGTTCCAAAATTCTCTTCCAGTCTTATCTAACATCACTCCTCTGTCCTGTATCCCACGCTGTGGTGATCCCAAGGTGGAATGATCTTTCCCAGATTCTCTCCTGACAAACTCCTATTCATCCTTGAAGACCCTGCTCAAATAACCCTTCCTCTCTGAAGCCTTGCCTGCCCCTGTGTCTCACCTTTGCCCATACTCTGTAGGTCGTCCTATTCATTTGACCTCACCTTCACCACTGCTGAAATCCTATGGACAGAGGAGCCTGATGGGCTACGGTCCACGGGGTCAGAAAAGAGTCGGACAGAACTTAGCAACTCAACAGCAGCACCACTGCCACAGCAGTTTGCCCCAACTTCTGTTCTCATTCCCACTAGATCCTGAGTGCTCCCTGGAGCAGGACTGTGACTTATTCATCATAAATCTCTATGGTCTAAAACAGTGCTTATTCAATGATTGTGGATGAATGAATAAATAAATAAAAATAAGAATATAGGCACTAGGGAAAAGAGACAGAGGAAAGCACACAAAACTCCCACATGCAACCTGCATACCCAGAAAGGAAATCTTAAACAAAACACCCAGAATAGAACTAACAGGGAAATATAATGTGAGGAGTGGTGTGTTGATAAACCAGCTCTTAAAAAATCCTATTTCTAGCACTCTGCCAATTTTAGTGTTAAAAATCCCACCCATACTAATTTCAAGACGCTAACCTGACCTCACTAAGCACAGAGTTGGGAGGAAAGGCTCACAGTTGATTCTCCCGAGCTGGCATGAGCCAGTTCCGGGGACGGCTGAATGAATGCAAGCCGTGTATGTCATTTTAAAATTTTCTAGTAGTCCCTTTAAAATTGTTAAAAAGAAACAGCCAAAATTAACCTTAATATTTTTAACTCAATATATCCAAAATATTACTTCAACATCCAATCCTTATAAAAGATCATTACTAAGATATTTTACCTTCTGGGTTTCACACAGAGTCTGCAGAATGCCAGCGTTATTTTATACTGCAGGACACCTCCCCTCGGACCTTGCACGTGACCGGCCACCACCGGCGCTGACAGCGCCCGTCTCAAATCGGAGTCAAAGCGACACAGAGACAGGGTGACGGGGACATCCTGCCATTTTAGGATTTTTCGATGGGGATGATTTTTAAAATGGCGTTGTCCTTTTACAACTCGGGCAGAAACGGTGCTTGTCCCGCGGGCTGGATTAATTTCAGAGGGAGCCAGATCTGCTGCACCTTAACAGGACCTCACTGCCTCCTCTCACCCACAGGACTGCTCCCTTGGGAGCCCGAGTGCTTATTAATTACCACACATTCCTTCCAGCTTTCAATGCCCGAGACTGAAGGCAGCTAATGAACCCAGCTGCACCCTCCTCCGCTCCGCGGGCCAATTTAGCATCAGAAATGGCCCTCCCCCTCCCCAGCCCTCCACCCCCGCTCCCCGCAACCCCTCTGCCCTCTTCTCCCCACCACGCCCCGGCCCGGGCTGCTTCTACTGGAGAGTGCGGATTCTGGGGGAGGGGGCTGGATTTCTCAGAAGCCAGATGTGAATGGAAGTGCTCAGAAACGCACCTGTCGATTAGCAAGGGGGCGGCGGGTTACCGCGGTGCGGGGTGGGGGGACGCGGGGACAATGACAATGCCAGGCCTCCTTCTTTGAAAGGCGAGTTCTGCAGCTCTGAAGCCCTGGCCGGCGGACGCTGTGGGCCCTGGGTTCCAGACCTAGCTCCCTGTGACTTTCAGAAAATCCCTTCATCTCTGAAGTTCGCTTTACGCTTCTGTAAGCTGACACTGAGAATCTGGCAGCAGGTTTCTGCATATAGGACAAAATGATGTTTGTGGGAAATGCTCTGGAAAACGTTAAATGCTGAAATATTCAGATCAAAATCAGCAGGCCTTAATAAGAGATGCACAGGTTGGAGACTGGATGGCTTGAGCTCTTCTCTTGGGTCCCTCAGAAACACGCTGTGGACTAGTCCTTTTACCTCTCTGGACATTTCCCTTAGCACTAGAATGAAAGGGCCCATCTAGTGACACAAACAAGACAAAGTTCCCTTCCCTCTTGTGACAGAGAGAGACAATAGACAAATATGATGATAGTACACTATTAGGTGGAGAAGGCAATGGCACCCCACTCCAGTACTCTTGCCTGGAAAATCCCATGGACGGAGGAGCCTGGAAGGCTGTTAGGTAGTAATAATACTATGGAAAAAGGTGATGTGAGAGTTAGGGAGAGAATGGCAGGGAATGCTGCCCTAGATGCAGTGATCAGGGAAGGCTACCTTGTAAAGACCTTGAGAAAACAAGGAGTGAGTCACGTATCTGGGAACGGCCTATGCAAAGGCCCTGAAGCAGGAGTGTGCCTGGCTGGCGTAGGCAGAATGGAGAATGCTGTGTGGTTAAGGAGCGGAGCACAAAAGGAGAGGAGGCGGGAAGTTAGGCAGGAAAGATAGTGGGAAGCTGGTTCTCATAAACCTGAGAGGCATAAACGTGGGTTAGGATATCGTTCCCAGTACTTTGGAAAGTGATTGAAAGATCCAGAGCAGAGAAGCAGCATGATCTAATTTGTTTTCAAATGTTTCTTCTGGCTGCCGCGTGGAGCATATTCTGTAAGGGAACAAGAGGAAGCAAAATGGCAGTATCCAAAAGCACGATGGGGGCTTGGACCAGGCCCCGGCTGGCTGCACTCCCACCCCTACCCCAGCCTGGCGCAAGCTTTGAGTCCATCCTTTGAGGATTTGCTTTGTCTTCAGACCCACAGGTCTCTTCCCTCTGTCCTTCAATCATGTGTCAGTGGTTAGCAAGCGTTGGCTACCATCCTCTGTGAAATAAACGGGGCTCCCACAGAGCACAGATTCCCAGGTAAGGGGTGGGGCCCCCAGGCAGGGATTGGTGGGGCACGGTTCAGATTATGGAAAGCAGTAGAGATTAAATGCCAGCTATAATTGTGCCCCTTTATCTACTGCTTTAAGAGCCTGTCATAGATTGTGCATAACTGAGAGTAATGGTATAGAAAAATATTCTTATTCTGCTTTATTTTTAATTATACACTCACAAACACAGGCCCTTAACTGTTACTGAGAACACTGGGCCTGTAGCATACCACCACACAACCAGCTGCTTTTACCAGTGTGTCAGCCCTGGGAATGGGAACCCCCTTCCAGGATACTCTTTCTGGCACCCACCTGGTTATAAGATGTCTTGCCCTGTCCTCTGGTTCTGTCCTCTGTGTATCTCTTGTCTCATGAACCAGAAGGTAGGTTCCCAGCAGACAAGAGCCATATCTTCTTTAACTTGGTTTAGTACTCCTCATTAATTCACCAGTTGATAGATGAGCAGAAGGCAGTAGGATCAAAGATGTAAAAGCTTCTAGGGCGTTGGCTTCAGTTGGTGTCAACACCTGCCCTTGTGAGCCTGTTGAACCAAAAGGAATCTTGGAAGTCATTTAATCCAGCTCTTTGATTTTCCAGAGGAAGAAACTAACCCCCAGAGAGGTAGAGCGGCTGGCCCAGAGCCACACAGCTAGGAAAGACAACTGAAAATGGTGAGGAGAAAACGGCTCACTCTCACCGCCAACTGTGTTAGCGCTGAAGAAAAGTGCAACAGAAACCATATTCCATCTCAAGGCAACCTCACAGCCATTCTAGGCAGTAGGAACAAATGACAGAATTACCCCGATTTTGTAGGTAGAATAAACAAAGACCGAGATTCTGCTGAGTGGTATAGACTATATATTAAATTGGGGAGGTGGGAGAGGGGCAGAGTAACTGAAAAAGCTGAGTTGGTCCTTTCTTAGTTCTTGGAAAGGGAAAAGTTGGGATGAATATGTTATGATGTAAATATGATAATAATATAATATGAATATGGTAATGACATGATATGAATATGATAATGATATGATAGGAATATGACTGTCATTCAGAGGAATTTGAATTCTTCCATGTAGCTTCAGAGAACAGAATGAAGCCCAGCAAAGGCAAAGAAAGAAAATATGAATCTGGGCTCAATAGGAGAGACAGCTATCTGGTCATGAGAACTGTCACAAAGGAGAAGAAACTGGCTGAGGGGACAGTGGGCTTCCAGTTGCTAGAAGGGCCTGGGCACCACCAAGAAGACCCCAGATCTTCAGGCACACTTGGACTGGATGGCCCCTGAATTTCCTTTGAAGCCTGATATTCAGCAGTTCTGTGCAAAGGGAACTTGGCATTGGGTTTCCTCTCTTTGAAACCCCTAGGAGTTGCTCCTACCCTCTTGGCTGGAGGCATTCTCCCAAATGAAGTCTTCCCAAAAATGACATGGAAAAGTCTTCCACTTCCTAAGGATGCGATGAAGAGAAATGGCCTTAGGTCATGTGACTTTCATAGGACCTGTGAAACACTTCCTGTACTGTAAGCTTAGGGATGTGGCTCAGTTTCCAGAGAGTGTTACACAAACTCCTCTCTGGGTGATCCCTGAGGAGAGGCGGCTACCCACGGACCTCAGTGCTGGAGATAAAGCAGTGTGGAGCCCGGGGGATGGACTGCACGACCTCTCAAAGTTCCTGCCAGCCCATTCCAGCTATAATTCTATGATAAAACCATTAGAGGGTCCAGAGGTGGTTTAGCCTCATTTCTCCCATCCTGGTGATTGAACACATTTTTTTTTAAATCCCATAAACCCTAAGCCATAATTCTTTTACAGCAGAGGGAAAGACAGAACAGTCATGCACAGTTTGAAGCAAGGGAGTTGCGGGGAGAGGTTAAAGGGAGAGGAAGGCTTGTTTAGATTGCGGTTGTCTTTTTTCGTTTGGGGTTGATGGGGGGATGTTAAATGTGAAGTTTGATGACTGAACAAAAGCAGAGCAAATGAGAAAAAAAGAACGTGAAAAAACTCAAACCTGCAGTTTTCTGATACACAGAAAGGAAACCCAAACTCTGCTCATTATGGCGCATATTTCTGGCAGATCATAACATTAAATTACAGCCCTGCAGCCTTGGCCAGGACTGGGGAGTTCTTCCCATGTGCTTCCAATTAAGCACGTTTGAAGTTGCCCTGGATATTTATTTGTAGGGGATTTACTGCACAGAACGATTAAAGTTTGTTCTTGTTAGGAGTTTGGGGCTAGTCTGGGGGCAGGGGAGATGGAAAAGAAGAGAGTTAGCTAGGGAGAACGGGGGACGGCCAGGGTACCCCATGAATACGTGTGTATGTTAGAAAGTGCACACAAACACACACACAAGAGCCCTTTGTTTTAAACATGGGGAGGGTTCAACATCTCTGACCGTGATTTTGTTTATAGGAAATCCTTTATAATGCACGTTTAGTGTTTCCATATGGAATTCTCTTAGGATATTTCTCAGCACCACCCTCCCCCTCCCCCTTTTTATTTGGATAAGGCAAGAGAAAAGGGACTGTACATTCCAAAGATTCATAGTCATTCCGGATCAAATTCAATGGATTTTGGCAAGAGTTGAAAAACCCAGATGCAGGGCTTCAGCCTCCCGCTGAGCCGCCTCCAGCTGCGAGTGTCTGGTGGAGGCACTTTGTAAAATCATGAAAACCCTATTAAATTCATGAAATATGATATACTGTCGTTTCAGACTAACTTTCCATTGAACTGTCCATGAAGAGAGAATTTGGTTAACTTGCTGAAGAAGGGGGAAGTGGCAAGGCTGGGGCAGGGTTGGGGCCCAGAGGCTCTGTTGAGGAAAGCATAGCGGTGCTGGGAATCCTAAAGAGGCTGCACACTTGGCGGGTGTGGAGGTCGTGGGAGCTCCTCCAGACCCCAGCAGCACCCAACTTTGGAAAGGTTTGACTCCTCTCAGAGAGGGGTGTCACCCTGACTCCCCTACCTGTCAAGTTGCTGACCACCCCACTGTCACCAGTGAGCTGTCAAGATGACTTTTTAAAGCACAGGAAACTTCAGCTAAACCAGGGGATACTGTTAGGTTCCATTCCCTTGTTTTACAGCTGAAGGGCCCAGGATAGAGGGAGAGAGAAGGATTTGCCTGAGGTTTGGCAAATTAAAACCCCAGGGCTCCTGAGTTCTCTCCACCTCCCAGCACAGACCAGGCAGAGAAGTTTGCCTTGAGCCCCAGCTCTCTCTGCCTCCGATCAGAGCTGCTGACACGGTTTTTTGCAAGAACTCACAGGCCCAGACTCCCCTCAGCTACGAAATGACCCATCCTAAAGGAATTGGACACTCTTAGTTCATTTCCTATTGAACTATAATTCACATCATAAACTATTACATGTTTATTTTCAAACAAAACAGGGTGAGGACTCCCTGGAGGTGACTTGGTTTTGTTTTCTGGAAACTGCCCCAGGACATGGCAATGGCAGTTCACGTGTGTGTGTGTGTGTGTGTGTGTGTGTGTGTGTGTGTGTGGAGTTTGCCTTGCAGAAAGCCAAGTGGGGCCCTTCTTCCTCAGGCCTTGGCACCCCAGGGACCGAAGTCCAGACCTGTAGAATGGAAGGGTACAGAACATCATGATCACTTGTCATCCAAGCAGTTGTCCCTAAAATAGGAATGTCATACTCTGTGGGCAGAACATCTCTGACCCAGCTGTCAGGATTGACTTCAGGCGTGGAAATGATCAGAATAAAAATTGACTTTAATTAAGCACGTATGGTGGCTTCCTAGGTGGCTCACTGGTAAGAATCCTCCTGCCAATGCAGGAGACACGGGTTCGATCCCTGGGTTGGGAAGATCCCCTGGAGTAGGAGGTGGCAACCCACTCCAGTATTCCTGCCTGGAAAATTCCATGGACAAAGGAGCCTGGTGGGCTGTAGTCCATGGAGTTGCAGAGTCGGATACAACTGAAGCGACTGAGCACGGCACAGCAAGCATGTACAGTGTGCTGAAGTACTGCTCTAAGGGCTTGCAAGAGTTAAATCATTTCCTCCTAATGAATAGATGATATAGTAATACTATCATCCCCATTTTGCAGATGAGAAAACTGGGGCAAATTGCCCAAGGTCTCATTAGGGACTAAGATCACTTAGCTGACATAGTCACTGAGTCAGTATTTGAACCTCAGCAATCAGGCTCCAGAGCCTAAGCTCTCAAATGACCCACTACCCTCCCCAACCCACCCCACCCCACCCCACCTTCCCCATATAAAAGCGCAGACCTAATTACCAATGACACTAAGGTCTTTACTTCCCCTCTTCTCACCTACAGGTGGAGGTATACTTTTTGAAACAAACAGTTCACTCTCGCCTTACCCTTTTGTTATGTAAGTACCCTCTGAGTGCGGCAATGAATTAAGTCACTAAGATTCTAAGCCTGGGCTTCACAAACTGTACTGAGCACACAAATTCCCTAGCAGTCTTGCTGAAATGCTGGTTCTTCAGCATGTTTGTGGAGGAGCTGGGGGTCCACAGTTCTAACAGGCTCACAGGTGCTGCTGCTGGGCCATGGAGGCACTTGAGCAGTAAGGCTGCAGGCTATTCACCTGACTGCTTCCCTCCACCAACGGAGACATCCCCCAAAAGGCACGCGCACGGGAGGCAGCTGGGAGGGCCAAAGCCATTTCACTGACTTCACAGCTGTGACCCAGACTAGTCCTCCTGCCGCCTGTGCCTGTCGGGAGAGCCAACAGATTCCCAAGCTTCCAGTCTCAGGCCCTGGGACACCTGGGGAAGGTGCAGAGTCTTTGGGGCCATGAGAAGCCTCTGACTGAAATCTTTGCAGTAGCTGGCAACAGCCAGGGACCTGCAGGAACAGATTCCGGAGTCTCTACATCCCCGGCAGGGGTGGTGATTGAGTATGTGGAATCACTGGGGTCAGGAACGGTCAGCACCAATGCCTCTCCCACATCTTGAAAGGAAGCTGCTGGCCAAGGGACACTGGCCCAGTGTGGCAGTTTCCACCTTCTTGCTGGCGAGGTTGGACAGACCTTTAGCATTTCTGCTTCCATTTATTTGACATGTAAAATGAGAGGATCACACCAGATACTCTTTCAATCTTTCCTCTCCTTCTCATCTCAATCTGAGTCTCTAAATGCCTGTACAGTAAACAAAAACTCAGCCAACTGTCTGCATGTCTAAATATTCTGATGTCCTGTCGCCTACGCCACACATCAGGATATCAAATGGAACCAGTTTCCTTTCCATCTGGAGGCAGAACGCCATAAACACAGCTCCCCGTGAACCTGGGCACCCCACCCCACGCCACATTTTGAGAAGCAGATGCAGGAGGTTGATTCCCGCAGCCATCAAGCCTGGGCCAGAGACTGGAAGGTGGAACCTAGTCCCCAGGGCTCTGCTTTACAGCCCAAACGCGCAGTATTGTGCCTGAGAGCTCTGAAGGCCTCCCTCAGCCAAGAGAAACAGGCATTTTAGAGCAGAAAGGGGGCAGCACTTGACCCCTGGCCTCCTCCATCCAGCTTTCTCTGACAAAGGGAGACAGAGCATCGTGGCCTGGTAAGGCGCAGGGGGCCCAGTGGATGGCTGGTCCAGCAGAGCTGGGCTTGGATCCTCGCGCCCCCACATCTCAACCTGTGTGGTCGTCAGCGTCCCTGTGAGTGTCATTCCTGGGGCAACACACAGGCACAGAGTAGGGAGGCAATAAGGTGAAGCTATTCCTTCCTTCAAGCGACTGTTGGTAATAAATCAGATACTTCCCAGATCTGTTCTTCAAACTGATAGAGTCCAAGGGTACCTCTGGAACCAGCATCATCAAACGATAAAAGATCCAGGGTTCTAAATCAGCACTGTTCCATAAAACAAATCATGAGCCATTGATGTGTGTCACATTCAGTCAGTTCAGTCTCTCAGTCGTGTCTGACTCTTTGCAACCCCATGGACTGCAGCACGCCAGGCTTCCCCATCCATCACCAACTCCTGGAGCTTGCTCAAACTCATGTCCCTCGAGTAAGTGATGCCATCCAACCATCTCATCCTCTGTTGTCTGCTTCCCCTCCTGCCTTCAGTCTTTCCCAGCATCAGGGTCTTTTCCAATGTCAGTTCTTTGCATCAGGGGGCCAAACTATTGGAGCTTCAGCTTCAGCATCAGTCTTTCCAATGAGTGTGTCACATACAGCATTTAAAATTTTTTACTAAGAAAATGTTTTAAAAATTTTAGTGTATTACATCTTTTAAAGTAATAGTTCTAACTAATTTTAATAACATATTTTTAATTTAGCCTAATATATCTAAAGTAGTATCATTTCAACATGTAATCAACATTAAAAATTATTAATGAAAAATATCACATTCTTATGTACAAAGTCTTTGAGACTCAGTATACATTTTACATTTACAACATACCTCAATTTGGACTAGCCGTATTTCAAGTGCTCAATAAGCATGTGTGGGCAGTGATGACTTACCAAACAGGGTGGATACGGAAGAACTGCTTGGCACCCTGCCAGTGTGGTGGCGCTGCGTAGCATTTAGCTTCTCCATCATCTCCTACACCACCCCCTCAGCCAGTCCAAATAATAATCCTATTACTAACAATAAAGCCCTAAGAATAATGTTCTTAAATACAGAGACTAGGCATTTCCTCAGGGCTTCCCAGGTGGCCCTGGTGGTAAAGAATCTGCCTGGCAATGCAGGAGACATAAAGGGTGTGGGTTCAATCCCTGGATCAGGAAGATCCCCACTCCAGTATTGTTGCCTGGAGAATCCTACGGACAGAGGATCCTGGTAGGGTAGCAAAGAGTCGGACACGACTGAAGCAACTTAGCACACGGGCGTTTCTTCAATCTTAGGCAAAAGGAGTTTTAGAAAAGTTTGCTATTTTTATTGTTCTCTAGTATTCGACCTAAAGAAGAATGCTGGACTTGTTCTGCACATGCTACTTGAGGATTTTAACACCGCCCCTTCCCAGCCAGGCTGTCGCCCCTAAGCTCCTTCAATAAAAAATCTCCGGAACTATGACTGACCAATGGAGAAGACAAAAAAGAAAAAAGCACCTGCAGGAGCTCCTCAACTGATGAATGCTCAGTGTTGTTTACTTTTTTAAAATGTGATTTAAAGAAGGACCTTGAATACCAGAGCAGAGGAAGCTGGTAGGATAGACTGCAGGGCTACAGGATTTAGAACAGTCAGGGCAGTGGGGCCAGAAGGATGGCATAGATTATTTGCTACCATGGTACAGACTCCAGCGCAGGGTACTGGGCTAGAGGACTCAATGATGCAGAGCTTTAGGGGTGTGCTATAGCAATGAGGGATTGAAATATAAGGTATATCATAGAATGTTGGGCATTAGCTATGAGACTCAAGGGATCCTGGGGTGAAGGGAAAGCAGCGTTTAAACAGCCCATGTCCTCCTCCAATCGGACAGCAGTACTTCGGGTCTCCCGCACCAGCTTCATGGCGGGCCCACCTAGCTTTCTTCGGTCCTCATTTTATCATGAGGATTGCAAGGGCCCGCTTGCCATACCATTCCTCCCCTCCTCCTCTCTTCTCTCTCCTGGATGGGTTATTACTTCTGCCAAGAGAAGAAGTCAGGACAGATGGATGAACCGGGGAGAGTGGGGTCTGTGATACCAGGCCCCTCATAACTCTTGGCACCTTATGAGTCTCTTCCTTGTAAAAATGTGAGTTAATATTTACTAGCCTGATAGGCTGGAGGCTGAACCAGATGTCTTCTAGTTCTAAATTCTGGAACTCCAGGAAACAAGCCAAGAATTCTATAGCCCAAGTCTTGCTACCAAAGTGAGACTCCTGCACATGGATTTCATGGCTCACCACCACCCTGACTCCACTGCCCTTGGCAGCGGTCACACCTGTCAGAACAGGCTCCTTCCAGGCGTCCACCTGCCATCCTTCCCCAGGCCACACACACACACACACACACCTACACAGAGATCCACACATACACACACACACTCTATACAGAGATGCACACATATACACACACCTACACAGAGATCCACACATACACACACACACTCTCTATGCAAAGATGCACACACATACACACACACCTACAAAGAGATGCACACACACACAGTCAGTGTCCTCCCATCTCTGTCAGCCTTTAACCCCTCCAGAAACAAATGCTCCTTTCTTCCAGACATAACCCTTTCCTCTTTCCAGAACTTGCCCAGACATTTATTCTTCCATGAAACTTTTCTGCATTAATCACTCCAAAATCTGATCACCTCGTATATTCAACCATCCCTTCCATAATTTTACCTACTTCCTCAACCACCTTTTTAAGCTATTTCCTTGCATTATAAAAATAATAGTATTCTTTACACCCTTTCAGTGTGTTTGCATATCTGTGGAAGTACCAAACATATGTTATACAAAAAGCAGGAGCTAATTTAAAATGAGCTAAAAACTGATCTCCACAATGTCCGCGTGAAAAATTAGTGATACTTCACTTATTTAGCATTTAACAATGTGGCTGACCCTGCACTAAGTACTTTATATGCAATATGTCAGTTAATCAGGAACCCTATAAGGTAGGTTATTTATATTCCCATTTTATAGAGTTTTAAAAAGCTATGGCATGGAAGGTCCTAGAATGTAAAGTAGGCTGACTTCACACCCCACAGTTTTTCTTCCATTCTACGCTATCTTTCCATTAACCAGTAACTAAACTGAGGGACACAGGCATTGAGTGATTACCTGAAGTCATATGTTGATGCCAGAAACCAGGTACTTTCCACCAAGTTCACAGGCTCTTTGAAGCTTTGCAATTGGATTCGCCCCTCCATGTGAGAGACATCTAGAAAACAGCTAAGGCTTTAACAACAAAGCCTCAGTTTCCCCTTCTTCAAGAAGAAAATAGTAGTAAGTACCCAGCAGTGTTGCTATGAGGATGAGAACTAAGAAGATTCTCAGACGTTTCCTGGATGGACTTAAGTGCTCAATGGCAGCCTCCAGCGTCTTCTCTCCCTCCCAGCCCTTCCCTCTCCCTCCCACACACTCAGGTGGCATTGCAGGCATCATCATTTTTCAAGTTGCCTGACTCAGTCCTTGGGAGCCAGCATCATACTGAGCCCGCTGCCCCTAGCAGATGCATTAAGAAGATCTTTGCCACCCTGACAACCCTTAAGACAGTGCAGAAATGGGATCATGGGGCCCACGTTGCTCGTGCTTCATGGAAGCCCTCCTGCTGAGCCATGTAGATTACATCCAAGAAAAAGAAAGCCACACATCATCATGGGTGGAGGTGCGGGGTTGGGTAGAAGGGAAGGGGCGTTGGGGGGAGGAGGCCTCCTCAGCTCACGAGGACCCTCCCCCATCAGCCCTCCCTTAAACTCCACCTGTGCACCCAGTTTCCCTCTCCTATCCCTCCATGGCAGCATGAGGCTAAATTAATTAATGTGGGTAAACCATGTGGAAATGTTTGGCTTGCCAAGCGCTCTCGGTGAGTTTGAAATACTACTGGAAGCAGTCGAAATTGGCACAGCTATCTGGAACAAAATTGATCTCACCCCCAGGATTCCTGAGATTGAGTTTGGTTAATTGATACATATGCAGATAGAGCAGGATCTTCATTAGAAACTTGGTGGATATATTTCAAGCCCTTATAGGGGAACAGAGAGTTGTGAGAATTAAAAGTGATGGAAAAGATAGCAAGGATGGGGATTCTCCCATGATGTGATAAACACACAGAGAATTGCCCAAGAGTTAACGAGAGAGCTGGGGCTGCTGCTAAGTTGCTTCAGTCATGTCAGACTCTGTGAGACCCCATAGACGGCAGCCCACAAGACTCCCCCATCCCTGGGATTCTCCAGGCAAGAATACTGGAGTGGGTTGCCATTTTCTTCTCCATAACTAGAGAGAGGGAGTACTTATAAAGTGAGATGCACTGGGCTAGGTTGATTTGGGTCTCTGAGAGGCAAGAATCAGTCCTTGCATTGTAGGGACATGTACTTTTGCACACACATTGGTGGATAGAGATGTGCTCCCCTTCCCCAGACGGACTCATCTTTGCTACTGGCTTCTCCATGGGGCTCCTGATGAAGGAGGCAGAGGCACCTTCCCTAGGGAGTGACAAGACTGCAGGGGAACAAGAGGTCTTCTCCAGGCAAGATGCTGGGTTTGGTTCCCTCATAGCTGTTATCAGTTGGGTCAGCCAGAAAAATAGAACCTGGGGGAGCTTAGATAGATAGATAGGGACAGACTTATTGCAAGGAACTGGCTTATTGCTATGGGATTGTGAGGGCTACTTGGCAAGTCCAAAATCTGCACGGGACTCTCAAGCCTGCAGTGAAGCTGCTATCCACAGGTAACGGTTCTTTTTCCCCAGAAAAACTTCAGCTTGTAAGGCTTTTTGAATCAGGCCCACCCGGATCATACTTAGTCAGTTGATTATGACTTATATTATGTCATAATTAGATTATGACAACAACATAATCAGCTGATTATGGACCTTAAATGCACCTACAAAGCACCTTCACACCAACACCTGATAAGTGTTTGATTGAGTAACTGGGGACTGGAGCCCAGACAAGCCAATGCACCAAACTAACCATCACAGCCACCTGCCCTCCTCGCCAGGCAGCCTAGCTCCTCTATGGTCAGACCCTCAACCACCTCCTGAAGTCTCCCCTCCTCAAGTAGCTCCTGGTGTCCCTGTCCCCCAGGAATGGCCTTTAAGCTGTCTGCCAACCAACCCCACGTGAACCTCAAATAGATCTCCAAGGTGGCTGCCTGAATGACTTCTTTCTGTGCCTCGTTTCTCAAGTGAGTTGCTGAACTGTCTCTTGGCTCATCTCCTTGCCTCCAAGTCCATGTTCCCCAGTGAACTTCTAAGCTATGTATAAGCCCAGCCCTTTCTGTGCTAAACCCCTTCAGAGCTCCCACAGCTCCAGGTGATCCTGTAATTCTCCCCTGCTCACCCGACCATCTTTGTTGTGACCACCCTGTGCTTTCATGGTTTCTGGACCGAACCCACTCAGCCCTCAATCCTGATGAAACCTATGCTGCCCTCTGACCATCGCCCATGTCTTTGCCTTACCACCTCTTCCTCCCCATTGAAGACTAGCTCAGAGCACACCGTTCTCGGGTGTGGGAAGCCCCTTGTCTAGACTCCCTCAGCACCCCTGCTTCCCTGCACCAGGCACTCCTCTCTCTGTGGCATGACTCCCTACCTGCCATCTGCCCCTCCACAATCCAATGAGCATCTCACCTCTGCCCCCAGCCCCAACCCAGCACAGGCCCCAGCGTCTGTCTGGCTCACAAAGTGTGTTTCATCAATATCGGCTGAATTAGTGAACAAGATGTTTGCCAGTAAAATTACCCAGCGCCCCTGTTTCACCATCAGCTCGTCTAGCAGCGCTCCTCACTTTCTTCCTCTTCCCATAGTTCCATCTGAAATTTATTGGGGTGGGGAAATGATATTTTTCTTTTCCCTCTCCCTTCCCTGTCAATTTAAGAACTGTTTTGAGCAATAATAGTGTCATGATAATTTATGGCGTAAAAAAGTTATGGCCTGAAGCTGGGGCCAGTTTCAGGAACTGAAAAAGCACAGGAGGGCTGCAGCCAAGAGGGTGAGATGGGTGTGGTGGGCAAGGGGCTGGATGCTGGTCTGACGCGCCATTCCCTTGGAGGCTGCCAGGAGCCTTGGCAGGGTTCTCACAGGGGAGGTACGGGCTCTAGTTATATTTTAGAAATGCTCTCCACAGAGGATGGGCAGGGAAGCCAGCTACCCAGCATTTGAAAAGAGTGAGGGATGAAACTAGGCAGGGGCACCCTTGAGACCAGGAAAATCAGCAAAATTCCCGGTTCAAAATCTGGGATGAAAAATAGAAAACCTGCCCATACAAGCAGGTGTTCAGGCATTTTCACAGAGTAAATTACTTTGCAGGCCCAATCTTTGCTCTGTTCATTCAACAAGTATTATTTGAAATGTGATTTCTTATAAGTCTAGAGATACAATAATGAGAAAGACATGGTTCCTCCCTAGGGAGGGGAGTACTTCATCCCAGTGGGAGGGACAAACAGCAAAAAAAAAAAATGAAGGTTACTAGAGTGGTGGGTGGTGGTGAGCGTGTGGAGGAAAGTTTTGCTGGGGCTGCTATAATAAAGAGGGGGCTGGAGGATGCATCTCTGAGGAGCCATGGCTAACCAGGGGAGGGTATTCTAAGCAGAGGGAACGGTACATGCAAGTGTCCTGGAGTAGGCGTGAGTTTGACATGTTCGAGACAAAGAAGGACGCAACAGGAAGAAGATGATGTCAGAGAAGTAGCCAGAGTCCAAGTCCTAGAAGCCAAGTGGGTAGAACACCTCTGACTTATATCTGAGTGAGCTGATCAGTCCCCAGGGGATTTTGAGCAAGAGTAGGTTTCCAGCTACATATCCGAAGGACCACTGACTGGACTGACTCAGGCTGGACTGAAGTAGAAGGCAAAGACACAGGTCCTGGTCAGATGGCTGTTCACATAACACAGGAGGGACGTGATGATGCCCTAGGCTTGGCCACCTAGCAAAGAGGTGATGAGAAAAGCTGATTGCACATGTGATTTTTAGGAGACGCTAATAGGAATAATGGTCCATCTGGGTGTGGAGTATGAGAGAATGTGGGACCTGAGTCCCTCTGAGCCCAGTCTGTTTGGGCCACCATAAAAAAATGCCATAGACTGGATGGCCTATAATCAACAAACACCTATTCCTCACCAGTGATGTTGCTCAGTCATGTCCAACTCTTTGAGATCCCATGGACTGTAGCCTACCAGGCTCCTCATGGAATTTTCCAGACAAGAGTACTGGAGTGGGTTGCCATTTCCTTCTCCAGGGGATCTTCCTGACCCAGCGATCAAACCCAGGTCTCCCACATTGCAGGCAGACACTTCACCATCTGAGGTACCAGGAAAGCCCCTATTCCTCACAGTTTTGGACATTAAAAGTCAAAGATGAAGGAGCCAGTAGATTTGAGATGTGGTGAGACCTGGCTTCCTGATTCCTAGAGAGTTGTTGCACTGTGTCCTCATATGGAAGAAGGGACTAGGGAACCCTCTGAGGCCTCTTTCATAAGGGCACTAGTCCCATACATGAGGGCTCCATCCTTGAGGCCCAATCACCTCCCAAAGGCCCACCTCTCAATTCCATCACATTGTGGGTGAGGTTTCAAAACATTAATTTAGGGGTGACTTAAAGACTCAGTCTACTGCTGTGAGTGACTGTCTATCTTACTGAGATGGGAGAACCTTGGAGGTTGGTCAGGTTTGAGGAGGTGCAGGCCACCCAATGCACACCCACCCAAAGATATGCAACACACCTTGCATTTTACTACATGGAATCTTCTATATATGGGCACCCATGCATTCACACAGCAGCTGTGACTCAAACATACCATAGAGACCTTCAAGCGTCTTCTGGTCAGAACTGAATCAGCAGAGGTTTGCTGCTCAGTGTGGATTTGCCCAGGCTTTCCAGCTGGCGGAGTAGTAAAGAATCCACCTGCCAGTGCAGGAGACACAAGAGATGTGGGTTCCATCCCTGGATCAGGAAGATGGAGTAGCAAATGGCGTGCGTATGTGCTGAGTCACTTCAGTCACATCCAACTCTTTGCGACCCTATGGACTGTAACACACCAGGCTCCTCTGTCCATGGGATTCTCCAGACAAGAATACTGGAGTGGGTTGCCATGCCCTCCTCCAAGGGATCTTCCCTTCCCAGGGATAGAACCTGCACCCCTTATGCCTCCTCCATTGGCAGGTGGGTTCCTTAACGCTAGCGCCACCTGGGAAGCCCAGGAAATGGCAACCCGCTCCGGTATTCTCACCTGGAGAATTCCACGGACAGAGGAGCCTGGCAGGTTACAATCCATGGGAGTCACAAAGAGTCAGACATGGCTGAGCAACTGACGGCGCACGCATGTAGATTTGCCCACGTAGCTTATTTCTATCACTCGTTGCCCATCCTAATGTGTAATTCAGAGCCTCTCTTCCCTGTTTGAAATGACCTTTCTGCACAGAGGCAAAAAGACATTTGAGACAAAAGGGCTTACTTAAAAAGAGCATGATGGGGAGGGAGCAGAGCCTCATCACCATGAGGAGGAGCCAATGTGGAAGACTGGGTCCCCCACCCTGAATTTCTCCTATGGCTGTCTTGTTTGGTTTGTATCAGCAGGGCAAAATGATGACTTGTGGGGGGCCCTAGGCACTTGACTTTCATAAGTCCCTTCTTCCATAAAAAAAATTAAAAATTGTATTTTATGACTGCGTTGGTACCGAGATGAGCAACTGAACTGAACTGAACTGGTACTGAGATAAATATAATCCTGGCTGAATTATATGCATTTTTACTTATGATTTTTAAAGAAACTAAAGCATTTTTGTGGACCCTTAAAAGTATTGTGGGCTGTGCCTGCTATGCCCAATGGGAAAGTCACTCTGTGTACAGGAAGGGAAGGAGGGTGGGTCTGGAGGAGCTCTGGACATCAGAAGAGCCAGGCCTTCATCCTGATTTCTGGACAATGAGCTTCAAGAGCCCTGATCAGTCCCTCAACCTCTCAAGGCCTCTGTCTCCCCACCTTTTGGAGGGCTGGAATTTGACTATCTCTAGGCTATCTACTGGGCTTCCTCAGTGGCTCAGCAGTAAAGAATCCACCTGTAAGGCAGAAGACTTGGGTTTGATCCCTGAGTAGGGAAGGCCCCTTGAAGGAGGGCATGGCAACCCAATCCAGTATTCTTGCCTGATAAAGCTCATGAACAGAGGAGCCTGGTGGGCTCCGTAGGGTTGCAATGGTCCATAAGGCTGCAAAGAGTTGGACACAACTGAAGTGACTGAGCATGGACAGCTGCCTACTAAGCAGTAACTTTCCAAGATTCTAACTAATGTGCATAGACCTCGAGCTTCATTTTTAACTTTCTGACCCCAAGGGAGGGCTCTTCCCCTCAACTACAATATTAAACTTGTTTTTGTTTTCTGGATCTCCTCTCATCAAATCATGTGCTTGTGTGTTCAGCCACTGATTTCCAAAAAGCAGTCATAAAACCATAATGAGTATGGAGATACCAATGTGAAAATGACACAGAGAAAGCCATAAACATTCAAATAAATATATAAATATAAACAAGTCTATAAACCAAACCCTGGAGGTATTTTAAACACATAATGTAGCATTTATATCTCTTACTTTGCACAGCAGAACTTTCAAAGGAAATTCATTTAATTCTAGTGCTCACACCCCTAACCCCCATCCAGGAGTAATCGCTAATAACCAGTGCAATTACCGCCTCCCTTCTGATCGAGAGTTCATTTCAAAAGCTTGTTCTTGAATTCATTATCATGATGGAAATGAGCTGAATCGCAGTGGATGTGACCATATGACGATCCCCTTGCTCTCCTTCCAATTGGATTCAGTGAGATGCCTGCCACAGCCCTGGCCCTGACCTGCCCTGTCTGTTGCAAACATAGCTAGTTACCTGTCAATACCTGGCCCGATTTAAAGAAGCATGTCCTGAGTTCGGAAGAGATCAGATCGTTCTCTATTTTGTTGTGAGCTCGATGGGTGGAGGGTCGCCTCTGGGGAACTTGACTGCAGCCCTGCTGCTCCAAAGGAGCAGAACCTGAGCGTTGGTCAGCACCTCCAGCTGGAAATGGACAAGATTCTCACTGAGCACGCCCCCACTGGCCCCCACTGGCCCCCACTGGCCCAGCTTTCAGGTGCTTGCTCATCCGAAACCCTCCCCACAGCCCCAAGGCTATGCAGGGTCAGATACAGAGCCTGTGGGGCTTCGTACAAAATGAAACTATGGGGCTCTTGCCCAAAAAGTGAGAGAAATCTAAAATGAAAGTTACTCAAACATAAAAGTTTTTCCGCTCTTCCTTGGAGTTTTCTCGCTGTCTCACCTTCTTGGCCTGTCATGGTGTTTTTATCTGATACTATAATGTTGCACCAGCCAGGTGAATGCAGACTCTCCCAGACACCAGGGGTTGCACCCTGCCACTCAGCACACAAATAAAGGCCCACTGGCTACCAGATTCCCATCCCCCAACCCTCAGATGCACATACCTACCCCAGAGTTGAACCAAGCTCTTGACCCCAGCCTTTTGTGAACAATGACCCCTCAAGGAAATGGCCACCTCTGGGCCAGGATTCACTTGGCCAAGATGCCTCGGGGGCATCATCCAGCTCTGACCTCCCTCCCCTGGACCTGGGCACCTAGACACACCTGTGCAGAGAAGGCAGCAGCCGTCCCCAGATGCAGGGCAAAGAGGGAGAAGCTAGGCAGGGCCATGGGCACCCAGAGACAGGGGAGCAGTGAGGAGAGACCAGGGGAGGCAGCGGGAGGTAGCACCGAGTGTGAGCTGAGGATCCAAGCCTCCCCACCTCGTGACCCACTCTCCTATCAGACTTCACTCACAAAGCACAAATTTAAGATTTTTAATAACTTAAGGTATGTGAGTTATGAAGAGTTTCAAGATGGCAATTATAGAGCATCAAACCTCAAGCCCAGGCCCTCTTAAGCTCAAAAGCACATACCCTCGCATTGGTCGTGTGCCCATGAAGCTGACTCTGGGCCAATATTAACCACAACCTTCATTTTGCACATGAGAGAACTCATGGCCAAAGTCATGATGCTGGGAAGAGGGGGTGAACACTGAGACTCAAACTCAGTCATCTGGCTCCAGAGCCTCATTCTTCACCTCATCACTATGCTGTCCTTTATTCCAACAAATTTGGCTGGTCCTGCCCAGGGGTATCAGCACCTTGCTACGTCATCTTATGGAACAGGCAAAAGAGAGAGCAGACCCCAACACACACCATCGTACAGAAACAGGCACTCACTGGCTGTGTGACAACGGACAGACCCTTAGTCTCTGTCAGCCTAACCGGCCACATGCGGGCGTTGTGGGAAAAAACACAGAGTCATCAAAGTCCATTGTATACAAGCACCGGGGTCATCTAAAATAGAGAAGACAGGCGAGAGAAACTGACCAGAACCATCGCCTCCTTTACGGGACTTTCCCCAACCCCTTGCCAGGCAACTGACCCCAACCTTGAATCTCCGGAGAGGACAGTGTGCAAATTTTGTAATGCTTTGAACTGCTCAGTGGCCACACAGAAAGGGACAAGGTTGGACCAATTCACCACTCAGATCACTTTAGTAATGTTTTCTGAGTCTGGGCACAAATGCTTTGATCCCATCGGCTAATTCCAGCAGAGTTTTCTTCTGTACTTAGTATGATGGGCTAGTGATCCAGAGGATGCCCCCAGCCCAGCTGACATCTGTGCCACTGAGCAGATGTTTGCTGAATGAATACCATTGGAGGAAGAGTCTGCATGATATTTTCCCTCAAATGCATTGATCAGACTGACCCATTAGTAAGCACTGCTTGGGGAACAAACACCAAATCTGTAATATTGATATCAGCCAGGGTTTTTGGCCTTCCTCAATCAATAGAAATTGACTAGAGGCCACACAAGAAATCCAGGCAAGGCTTCATTTGGGCCCCTGCTGCAGCAACAGGGAGCAAGAGCAAGTAACAGCTTCCCTTGTTTGTGGGCTTCCCGAGGGAGTGGGCAAACCTCTTCTTTATATGGGGCGAAAGTAAGGGTGTGTCCACGTGTCGGGCTACAAGGGTGGCTTCAGTGGTTTGCCCACCCCTTTGTGGTATATGGTGCAGGGGGTATGCTTAGTACCTGGTTTTGTTCCTGACACCCAGTTTTTGCTCCCAGCTCTTTGGAAGTGGAGGGTTTGTTTTTTTGGTCTTTTTGTATCTTTTGGCACAGAATTTGCCCCAACTGCACAAGCATGCAGTTATTTTTAGTCCCATATAGTTTCTTTGAATTTTGTTGCTCAAGGAGACATTTGTCCAGGTGTAGAAATTGCAGCAGTGCAGCAAAGGGTCCAGGCTGTCTCAATTCTATGAGACACAGCCTTGGTGACCCTCAAGCTCTTGAGTCTTTCCTGCTGAACTAAAGTGCGTGACATGTGCTTCCTCAGACACGGTCGGGGTGCATTTCCTTTGGTCTTATCAAAGAAGCTGCTACTTTGGCAGGGCTGTCTGAAGGATCTGAACCATCAGAGCTTTGTCACTGGCCACTGCAGCAACTCTCTCTAGGTGAGGGTGTGCATGGCCATACAAGATGCCCAAGGGTCTCTGTCATTCTGGGATCCGGGGGCCTGTTCCAGGAGTGTCAGTTCACTGCCTAGAGCAAGCCAAACACATCCAGAAAATTGCCAGGACTTCAGCTCCAAACTTCAGCCAAGGATGTTTAATTCACAAACTTTGCAAAGCTGTAGATGAGGCCTGTGACAGTCAGGGGTTGTTGGGACCGTGAAACAAGGCAGCACATGTGAAGGGCTTGGCACAGGCCTGGCTCACAGTCCTACTGAAGTGCCAGTCTCTGAAGGGAATGTAATCTGTCTTGGGGAGGGTTAGTGACCGGAATGATTTGCCACTCCTTCCTGAGGGGTATGGACTTCCCTGGTGGCTCAGACGATAAAGCGTCTGTCTACAATGCAGGAGACCTGGGTTCGATCCTTGGGTCAGGAAGATTCCCTGGAGAAGAAAATGGCAAGCCACTCCAGTACTCTTGCCTAGAAAATCCCACAGATGGAGGAGCCTGGTACAGGCTACTGTCCATGGGGTCACAAAGAGTCGGACACGACTGAGTGACTTCACTTTCTTTCTTTCCTGAGGGGTATTAGAGGCTATTATTTGCCCTAGAGAGGGACAGCATGAGGGCATTAGACACTGATGAAGGAAGTAGGAGGGTGGAAAAAAGAAGTTTGAGGCAGGCTGAGGAGCACAGATCATGGAAACTGAACACACATTTCAGCAGTAGATGTGGCTTCTCCACAGTCTGGCTCTGGACACCCTAAGGACAGAGTTAGTGTGAGGTCTCTGCTGTAACATAGAAAGCATCAACCCTGGAGATTCATTTCTGCTGCCACCAGCCTCCCCAGAGACTTAAAACATGGAACTCTAATGGGGCACATAGATTTCTGTTCCCTGGAGAAACTCAGGTCCTTACAGAGATCAGAAGACATAAAAAAAAAAATCACTCAGGGTCTTTCAAAGAGTTCTCCTCTTGATTTTTTGTTTCTTGAGGCCAAACAGCCTGTACTTCCTCCTTGTAAAAGGCAGACTCTGAGTGCTTTCTCCAGAGCAAAAATCGGTTGACACTCCCCGCTGATGGATTCAAACATTTTGACTGAACTCATTCAAATTCCCGTCAGTTGAGTCAATTGATGTCATATCAAATAACTGTCAGCACAACCAGCCAAGTCGATTAGACACCTGGTCTTTTTAGTTAGCTGAACTTGTTATGTCTAAAAACAAAAACAAGAAAAATCAAGATAAAAATAGCTGATCGATTTAGTTAGCAAATGACTAATAAATTCTATCAAAAGAGGACATTTTTGTCAAACTTCTTTGATTTTTTTCACTACTAATCTACTACATCTACTAAAATCCATCAGTTGTGTGTGTTGCGGGGAGGGGGTGCAGTATTGAACAGATATGTCAGCTTGCTGAACAAGCAGGCAAGTGAACATCAGAAATGAAATCTTCTGAAAGATGCCATCAGAATGGCCACAATATCATGCTCAATCATCCACAATAACGATGAGAAATGGGATCCTGCAAGAGGTTCGACAGATAACCCCTAATCACACAACAATTTTGTGTTGAAGACCATTTTTCCATTCTCCCTAGAAATTCCCCTTCCTGTCTCTCATTTGTCCATAATTGATAAGAAAATGGGGTGATTGCCTCGAGTCTGAATGTGCCTGGATTGCCCATCAACAAACAAGCCAATGGTAAGTGCACTGAAAACTGGAAGTTGGAATTTACTGGGCCTCCTTGCACGTTCTATCACACTGAGTTAATTCTGAAAGATGTGATTCCTACCCAAGTCCAGAGGATCATGATAAACTCAGTGTGGAAAATAGTCAATTTTTGACCTGAAAAAGTGAAAAGTAAAAGCGTTAGTCGCTCAGTCGCGTCCAACTCTTGGTGATCCCATGGACTGTAGCCCACCTGCCTCGCCTATCCATGGAATTCTCCAGGCAAGAATACTAAAGGGTTAAAATCAGGTTCTTTCTTGGTTACAAACAAAACCTTTAAAGCTGGCCTTTGGCACTCTGCTTCTCTGCCTTTACTCCGCTCCCTCCCTAGCAGCTCCCCACCTCCTCCTAGATCCCGTCCCAGGATCCTCGGGGCTCTAATACTGTCTGAGAGCTGTCCCCAGAGGGGGAACCATTTACTAGACCAAGTCACACTGAGGGATGTTTGGCTCACTGTGCTCTTTCCAAAGCTGCCTGTTTTTCAACAGAAGGTACCCAAAGAGGTCTATGTTTAGCTCAGAAGAGTAAATTACTAATGATATACAGTGGTCCCTCCATACAAGCAGGGGATTGGTTTTTGGACCCCAGTGTATACCAAAATCTGCAGATGCTCAAGTCCTTGTAGAATGGCATAGTACAGTCTGCTCTCTGTATCTGTGGATGCAGATGCCACGGTATGGAGAGCCAACTGTAATTTCAGAGTCCAGGTGTCAGCAGACATGGTTTTAACAAAACCAGGTATTGTAGAGAGACATCTTGCTTAGAGAATCAGAGAGTATTCACTCTCAAAGATATTCATACAGAATTAAATGACCCACTTTGGTCTGATTCAAATTTTCCACTAGTCAGATTTTTCTCCTGGTCATAGACATTGCCGCAATGGGAATAAGCTGATTATTTATTGCTGGTCACATACCACCTACAATTCACTTTTCCAATTTTCCTGTGCTGCCTATACAGTGCCACTTTGTCAGTCCCTGCAGTTTATTGACTGTTTTCTGATGGCTGGGGTAAACAAATTACTTCAACAATGGCTGTGGTTCAAAAAGGGCATTGCTTGCTGGGTTCTAAATGATGGACAGGTGTGTGAGATCCAATTGGTCCTAATGTCAGGAAGCAATCCACCATCACAGCGGGCAGGGTACAGTAACCCATCCTATCAGGGACATGATTTTGAATGGTACATAATATCTACCTTTTTTTAAATTTGAGCATCAGACAATATCCAGATCAAATGATTTCGCAGATAAAATATTCCAAATTTTCAAGTCTACTTTTTTAGCATACACTGAGAATATACTGCACAGTAACAACTCCACTTTATAAATGCAATAAAATCACCAATAACCAAGAAGTTCACATTATTTCATTAAGCCAGAGTTCATTTATTGGATCTAGGGCAGATTCTTAGAGCATCTAGACCTAAGTCTATGTGTAACTCAGTGGTCTCTGAATTTCTTTACTATGCAATTATACCAGAAAATATTTTTGAGCAGGCACTCCAATATGGCTGTTTAATTATAATTTATATTCATTCACTTATAGCAGCCAATATGCCAAGGCACCATACACACTTAGGTGAGGGTCATTTTTAATGACAGTGAATGTAAATCCTTTATAAAGTCAACTTCATAATTTTGACCCTTTTTTGGCCTAATTCTCATCTTGGCTAATTAGGTTGCTATTGCCTTTACTTCCTAATGTGGCTGATAATGAGTTTATAATCAGAACTGAGGAAACAATAGTCCCATCCCTTTCTTGGAATTTATGTGGGCTTATCTTATTCAATCTTTCTTTATAAACTGAAGTCTCTGTGCAGGTGTCATTAATTAACTGTCCATTTTGTGTAAATCCTTAAAAAAAACACATAGAAGTTCTAGTATTCTCTAGCCACATCCCAGTGGACTGTCTTATGTACCCCTCCATATGAATACCCCTGTTTAGGAACCACTGGCTCTAGTTCATCTTAAAATACAGCCTTTTCTGGAGAGAAGGGTAAAGAGGGTCACTGAGACCAAACCAGACTTAAGGTCCTGCCCAGGAGTTTTGGCAACTTGGGGGCACTGGGAAGCATTGAAGAGTCAGAAGAGGATATGACCCTATTTACATTCTTACAAGATTATGCTGGATGAATCTAGGAGAATGGATCGAGGAGCATGCACAGATATCAGGAGGTGTAACAGGAGAAGTGATAAGGTTGCAGCCTTTTAAATGGAATGAAGTGGGCAGATTCACAAGATAGTAAAGATCTGGTTATTAATTAAACCTGCCCAAGGTTAAACATCCAGTAGGCAGCAGAGCTAAATTTAGATCCCAGGTCTCCTCGCTCCCAGTACAGTGATTTTTCTTCTGATTTGCCATGTCAGAGAACACCTGGTCCCTCCGTTTTATCCTCCCTGGGGGAAGCTGGTGATCGGGAGCTGAGCCCGGACAGCAGCCTGCAGTTTCCAGGGGGGTGATGAAGGAAGGCAGCAGGAAAGGAAAAGCACTACCTTCTCCAGATGTACTTGTCTTTACAGGATCCATGAGGGGGCTCCATGAGAGTCTGTGTTCTGGGAATTAAATCCTATATTGAAACAACACACTTTCCAGTGATAGCAAACAGAAACTCCAAGAAACTGTTCATTCAAACCTGCTGCTGCAGCTGCTAAGTCGCTTCCGACTCTGTGTGACCCCATGGACAGCAGCCCTCCAGCCTCCTCCGTCCACAGGCTTCTCCAGGCAAGAACACTGGAGTGGATTGCCATTTCCTTCTCCCATTCAAACCTAGGCCTTACTGAAAAACATAACCCACCCTGCTGAAGGGTGGAAAGTGATAGGTACGAGCTTGGGAGAAGGAGAAATGGGCTCTTTTACTCACTTCCACCCGGGCGCCCTCATCTCTCCTCTGGCCTGTCTGAAATTCTTATTTCTTTATGCTAAAAAAGTTACCTCTTCCAAAAATTCCTTTCTTATTTCCCCTTCCCTTATATCCCCTGCTCTAACTCTGAACACTGAGTTTTTTCTTACAGTATTTATCAGTCAGGGTTCACTACATGAAACAGAAAACCCTATAGTCATTGTAAGCAAAAAGGGATTTAACATATGTATTTATTTAGGGCTTACAAAATTTGAGGCAGAGTTGTAGGAGGAAGCTCTCTAGGTTGGGCCAGAAATTACTCCTGGACACTACAAAACTGATTTACCTCTGAGACCACCACTGAAACTTGAATTCAAGAACCCACCACTGTATTCCAAAAATCAGGATGCCAGAATCACAGTCACTACACCTACACCTACTGCTTCTCAAACCCCACAAAGCTGGCGGCTGAACCCCCTGAGTGGCAGAAAACATCATATGTTCATGACCTAACTTTCATCAGAAAACAGTTAAAGACTGCTACACTCCTACCTTCTAAATTTTTCCTGCTGCTAAGTTGCTAAGTCGCTTCAGTCATGTCCGACTCTGTGTCACCCCATAGATGGCAACCCACCAGGCTCCCCCGTCCCTGGGATTCTCCAGACAAGAACACTGGAGTGGGTTGCCATTTCCTTCTCCAATGCATGAAAGTGAAAAGTGAAAGTGAAGTCACTCAGTCGTGCCCGACTCTTAGCGACCCCATGGACTGCAGCCTACCAGGCTCCTCTGTCCATGGGATTTTCCAGGCAAGAGTACTGCAGTGAGGTGCCATTGCCTTCTCCAAAATTTTTCCTAAATATCTCTAATTGAAAAAAAAACCTGGTTTTCTTCTAGAGCCTAGCTGCAAGGGAAGCTGAAATTTTTGATTTTAGCTTTTCAGGCTATTGGGTAAAGTAAGGTACCCTAGAAGGAAGACTGGGCAAGCCAAGCTACAGGTTCCATCCCACCATGGGAGTTTTCCAAATAATGCAACCTACATCTTTTTCACATATCTAACCATCCCTTAGTTCCCAGAGAACAGAAATCATATATTTCATGTTCTTCATGGGTAAAACCTTACAAATGAGAGGCTCTTGTTAAGGAAAGCCAAATAATCAAATAATGAGCACTTTAACTGTGTCAGTACTTTCTCATTTTGCTTTCTGATTCTACTCCTGGACTTAAGTGTTGTCTCTGCCTCCCTGAAGGTAATATTGGTTAGTACTTCTCAGGTATGTCCCTACAGAATGAGCCACAGGGCTGGATATATACATTTCTCAATTAGTGGGTTGATTGTATTTCACAGCTGACTCCCAGTCAATATTTTTTCCCAGAAAAAATTTCTGCCCCGTGAGGCTCAATTGATAGGAAACAAATTTCCTGCAAAAGTGTGAGGCAAACGGATCTTTTTTATAGGTCCTGTCATTACATTTTTGCAGCAGACTACCTCCAAGCTGGTAAGCAAGTACCCTCTGCACAATTCTACAGGGTTGATATGAAGGTTAAATAAGATCACATAGGTTAACAATACCTACCACGTTGTAGGTATTCAATAAATATTGGTTCCTTCCTTCTCCCCAAGAACCTTTTCCTCCATTAAAAAATATGCCTTTCTATATTCCTGCTAATAGACTGGCTAATCAGATCCTTGAATAGGTATAAATGGCTGATGTATTCATTATCTACTGATGTGGAACAGATTCCCCAAAACTTAGCAGCTTAAAACAACAATAAACTTTTATTATTCTCAGAATGTCTTATCCAGGAATCCAGGAACAGCACAACTGTGTCACTCTGACTTAAGGTCTCTAATAAGACAGCAGTCAGGATGTCAGCAAGGCTCATCTGAAGGCTTGGCCAGGGCTGGAGGACCCACTCTCAAGGTGACTTAGCTGGTGAGCTGATGCTGGTTGTTGGCAAGAGATCTCAGTTCCCCTCCATGAGAAATTCCTAAAGCTGCTTGAGTGTCCTTATGATGTGGCAGCAGTCTCCCCTAGAACAAGTGAGACAGAAGTGCGAGGCTGTCTTTTATAACAAAGCCTCAGAGGTCATAGACCATCATTTCTACATGTCCCACTGGTTAGGCGGATAACTTCCAAGATACGACGAGGTGAAGAGTGTTGAGGCCCACCTTGGAGGCTGAGCTGCCACATTTAATAATAGCCTAATCTATTAGCTCTTTTTTCTCTGGATAGATAAATAGAGATAGATGATGAGTTTGAATTACAGTTAAAGAATAAAATGAAATGGTATAAACCTTAACAAGGCAAAAACAATAATAGTAATAAAATTAGTAAACACTGATAAAAGTTTAAGAAAACCAATTTCCTCATTTTTCTTAGTGAAGACGTAATCAATATTACCTAAGTATGAAACCTGGAATTTTTTTAATACTGAATTCATTATTTTTTTCCAAATAACTTTTCTGTTTTTTTAGCCTTAAAGATTATAAAAAGCAAAAATATTTCCCATGATAAATAAACATTTATCTGAAGTTTAGCAGTTTCCATTTTTCTTTTGTTGATGTCACAAAAAATTAAATATAATACTTTTAACTTTAAAAGATAGCTTGTAAGGCATGATCCTATTTCTAGAAAATTATTCTTGTCTGTCCATTCTCTGGCTACTTGTGAATAGAAGAGTTGTTTGGAAGGATAGTTCCCCAATGTTTATGATGACCTTTTATGCATCTGCACAATGGAACAAGAATTTGCTCTCTTCTTGTACTCATCAATAATTGATGTTTTCACAATGAGTATATATGATTTTGTGAACATGATAAAGAGGGGCATAAATTAAAAGAATATGATTATTGGGTGGGCTATATTGTCAACTCATTTTTAATGTGTATTTGCAAAAATGTGCATATCTTAAAACTTCAGAATCCCTTGAAGATGTTATAGATGGGTCATCGGTTTTTAGAGGCATTTTCCTAACTCTCAGCCTAATGAGAGTGTAGACGTAATGCTGCCAAAGACAGTGGTGGGTTCAGCTCCCCAGCGAGCCATTTGTCTTCTCCCAATTCAGTGATCCTCATGTGCACCACCAATCAAAGCCAAACCCCTTGTAGAGGCAAATCACTGATCGGGGGTGGGGGGAGGTCTGTGGAAGCCTAGAATCCTGAGTAAATGCCACTTCTTAATTCAGAGTTGGTTGCATGAGCTTTGTGCAGGAAGGCATTAGGAACGTTACCAAAAAATGAACACGATCATCATGTAGAAGGAAAAGCCCTAGGAGAAAAGAGAAGTGCCTAGGAAACCTGAAAAACGAAAGAAAACAGGCTATGAGATCCCTTAACACCCAATTCAAAGGTCTCTTAAAAGTTGATGTTAGGGAAATGATGATATTAAAAATATTTCTACTAAAAAATAAATAAATAAATAAAAATTTAAAAAATAAAAATATTTCTACTGACAGACAAGTTTCTGGCTTCCATGACTTTTTTCACCCTTGGTCTACAATGGTTTCTCACTGAGCATTTGACTGGGACAACCCCTTGTCATATAGGCTTGTCCTGAATATTGAAGGACTTTTAGCCTCTCCAGTCTTTCTCCAAAACATTCTAGGGATGCCCCTCATCACTGAGACCACCTGCAAAACCTACCCTGCCCTCGTGGCAACCAGACAGTCCCATCCCTGGGCCTTTACAGGTTATCTTCTGGTTTCCATTTAGACAAGAGGGGCTTTCTCACTCACTGTTGAATTTCCAGTGATTGGGCCACAGCAGGTGCTCAACAAACACTTTCAAATGAAAAAGCAGTATTCAATATAAGACTTGCTGCAGAGAAACTTTGAAAGATTAACACTTCTAAATATTTACATTATCCAATCCACTCTCTTAAAATCCCTGGTGGTTGGAGTCTTTAGAATTTGTGGACAACCCCAGAACATGCGGGGTGAAGGGAGGTAGGAACTGACAATGGCTGACACCTACCAAGTGCTGGGCAGTGCACCAGGCCCTCTGCACGAGGCCTTGCAAGGCAGTCACCAACATCCTGCTTCACAGTGAGGGCGGACCGGGTCCGACGTGGCACCACCATGAGTGGCAGAGCTGGAGTCTGGCTGAGCTCCAGACTCCATGTACTTTTTGTTCTGTCCCAGTGGAACTTGCTCATAACCCTCACCCCTCCTCTCAGATAAAGAGAAAACACATCTTCGGAGATTTCACAACAAGCTCAGTTTACTTTCCAGTGATGTCCAGACAAATTCCATCTCTTCAGATTTTTTGGCCGTTTAAATATAGCCAACTTAGCTCTCCCATTACCTCAGTCAAGCCTCATGGGGTCAGAGGACAAGCATCTTGGCAAATGTGTTCAGCCACTTCCAAATGCACACATTCCTTGTCACTCAACTGAGGCAACCCCAAGTGACTTCTTTGGGCATCTGAAGAAAGCTCGTTTGGTCAGTCTTATTAGTCATAAGGGGGGAGCAAGGGCAGAATGAAGCTGGAATTGTTAAGCTCTGGTTTTCCTTCTTAGATAGCTGGCCCAGGGTCCATTTCTGAGTTAAGATGATATGCCAGGAGCCACACATAGGCCAGTGAAGAGAAGTGCTCAATTCCTCTCCTCCATCCTTCACTTGATTCGTGGAAGTGGGAGGAGGAAGGAAGCCAGGCCAGGGGTGGGACAGTGTGAAGGTCGTTGCCCCTTCAGAGCAGAGACAACTGGCTCCGGGGCGTCTATCGGCCTCGCCCGGTCGGTCTGCCTGCTTCCTCAGCCTTTCCTTTACGACCAGCGTGTCAGCGTCTCTTGAGCTGTGACTTCACTTTCTCATCTGTCCTCGCCTCAGTCACACTTTTTCCCCTTTTCATCTTCTTCCTTGTGTCTGGAATTCTCCAGTCCTCCACTCTTGCCTTGCCCTCTGCCCATCCCAACAGTATTTCTCTTCTCACTCTCTCCACGAAAGGTCCCTTTCCACATCAGGTGGGGGGCTCTCTGTCCTCCCCTCTCTGAGAGTCCCACTAATCACTTGATCCCCCAGGGGTCTTCCCTGGTGCCTCCTGCTGCCTTCAGCCCCCACTGAGGCTTCTGGAAAGGCTGCATGAGGACACCACCACCAAAGCCCCCTAACTTCCACTCACCCCAGTGCGGGGCCACACTTCTGTTCTCTTTAGGGCTGGTCAAATCAACAGCCCTTCTGTGTCTCCCCTCTTTATGGCTCTCATATAGATTTACAAGGCAAGGTGAGCACTGGATTTCAATATTCTAACAACTGAATGAGCCTCTGTTTCCATAGGCAGTACATGTTTATTTCTGAAACTGTGCCACCCCATAACTTGCTTCCTCGGGAGGAGGCTGTTGCTATGACCTGTGCAGCTTGCATTTGGGAAGCAGGGACTTAGCTTCTCAGGTCAAGACACACACACTGGAAAAGACTGGGGTGTTTGACATGTCCTTTCACCTGGAGACAGAGGACGTAGATTACGTTTAACTCTAAATAACCTCTGTTTTGATTTGGTTTTGCTGTTCCTACATCTATCTGGTTTTGCTTGTTTGCTGAATGCTTGGACCACTAAACAGAGGTTCTGAAATGAATGAAGGTCTTTTCCAGGCCCTCTGCCACCATGCCCAGGGGAGACCCCTGCCCTTCAGAACTGAAAGAGCAGACCTGGGGCTCTTGCTCAAATGCAGATTCTGCTTCTGCATGTGGGGCTGAGCTCCTGTATTTAGAACTGGAGCTGATGCTCATCACTCTCTTTGACCAGACAGCAAGGGCGGACACAGAGACCTAGGTCAGTACGTCTCTATCTGCGCGACAAGTCAGTAACCCTGGGGAGTTTTGAAGCATCTCACTGCACCTCCAGACCACTCAAGTCAGAATCTCTGGAGAAGGAGCCCAGGCAGCAGCATTTTTAAAGCTCCCTAGAGGAAGATGATGACTTGCGTGTCAAGTTTGAGGATCTCAGCTCTCAGGGTTTAAAGGAAGGAGAATTCACATCTGGCTGAAGGGAAAGGGGAGGCGCTTTGGAAACAACCCTTCCCTACTTAGTTCCCACCAAACCAGCTGAAACAGTGGCTTGGGTTCATCATGTGCAGAAAATGGCTTATGTGGAGCTAATTGTGAAGACTGGGAGACTGAAGGAAAGCCAACTCCTAAGCACATTACTGAGAAGCACTGTCTGAAGTCACAGAGGATGGACAGGCAGGAAGCTGCCCTGGGAGGATCCAGCCCAGCTGGTCCTTCAGCTGATGCTTAAGAATGAACCATTAACTGACTCCCCGCCCCCTCTTCTCAGCACCCCTCACCCCATTCTCAACACCTCCACTCTGTCCACAGAGGCCTTCAATATTCACCTGACTCTGTTTTACCTGAGTTACGAGGCTCCAAGGACAGCACCTGATGGGATCTGTCCTAGTTTCTGCAACCTCCCAGGGACAGCCTGACTCCCCACTCTAATCGGTGTTGCTTTTAGAAAACAAGCATCTGTGTAGGAAAGAAAATTATCAAGGTTTTGTGGAAAAGAAAGGGGGTAGCTCAGAGGCCTTATGCACGTGCCAAACGAAGCCCTTTGGAGAGCTCAAGTACAGAACTCTCTCCCTGCCACAGGGCTGGACCAGGCTACACGCCACCTGGTTACACAGAGTGCCAGCTCACACGGTGGTCCAGCCTGAAAGGAAGCGTGTGTTTGTACACACTGCATTCAAAAACCTAAACCATGTACAGTCAGGCCCTTGGTCTCTGCCTGGGGGCAGAGGGCCATCCTTAGAGAAGAGTCCAGGGGTTGTCAGTCCGGGTTGTCAGCAGGGTTGACAGTGATGCAGGAAGAACCAGGTCCGGGCATTAGGAGGCAGGGTCAGGCCCAGCTCCCGTGTCTACCCCATGTGACTTCAAGCAGCGACCATCACTGCTCTGGACCTGTAGTGAGAGGAGTACACCATTCTACCACTCTCCCCACACTGTGGGACCGTTTGAGGAAACAAATGCAGTGATCATCAGGAAAGTGCTCTGTCAAGTATGAAATGCTGTGTGCATGAGGTTTACAGCAGTGCAGAATTGGTAGGGTTCATAGTGTGAATGCTGTGTGTGTATGTGTGTGTGTGTGAAAGAGACGTGTGTAATTCTTGTGCTGTGAAACAGATCCCAACCACCACACAGGTCAGAGTGCCTCGGACAGGATCAGGGCGGATAATGGAGAATAACACGCATGCCATAGAATGGAGCCTGAGGGGCCGTGGGGCCAGTGGAGACCGCCCCCAGGACAGGAGCATGTGCTCAGGTCCAGCCCTGAGGCCGAGCCGTGGGGAGTAAGGACAGCACCTTCAGTGCTGCTTAACGTTTCCCCCGAGAAGCCCCAAGTGATGGGGGCACACGAGACCTCCTCCCAGGTGAGCAAACCCAAAGCAGCCTTTAGGTTGCTATAGACTTAGAAATGTTTGTTTTTTTTAAGTAAAACTTTGGCACTGTACTCTTTTATAAGCCATGTTTGCTTAAATATACAGCTATTTCCTACCCAGACATCCAGAGCAGAGTGCTGTCCTGTACTCTGGGCCCCCGTCACTCCCAGGCCCAGAGTGTCACGTCCAGAGGTATGAGGCACCCAGACCTGGAGCAACTTGGAAGCTTTTTGAGCTGTGGTGTGACATGGTGTTTTAAGATCCTTTGTCCATCACCAGTGGGGAGCTGGCCTGGCCCAGAGGGAGAGAATAGACTGACACAGACAGAGGCCTCGAAGGAAACAGTGCCGGCCTGGTAATCACTGCTGTTGGCACGGTGAGGCAGGAGTTCCGTACCCGGCACATGGAAGGGCCATCCCACTTGAAAAGTGTCAGCTGAAAAAGGTGTGGTGAGCCCCTTTGAATGTCCTTCCAAACACAAGCTACTATCTAAGGAAGAGATCAAAAGTCTGGTCTCTTACCTCTGCCCCACGTAGAGTCTTGAGACTTCCAGCAGAGGGCCCTGGTTAAATTCCCAGCTGCAGGCTCCAGGCTTGGCCCTGCAGAAGAGCCTAGAAAGATGCAGCCCCCAGCACGCTGGCCAACAGCCATCTAACCCCAGACAGTCTGCAGAGGGCCCAAAGAAGCTGTGTCTCCTGACTCCCGTCCACCCGGCCTGACCCTCTGGCCCCAGTGAGTCAGGCTCCTCTGAGCCCACATCAGACTCACTGGGCTGGAGCTGCCAAGAAAAGCTCTGGGCCGTCCCTAACAAGAGGGAGGGCTCAGCCAACCTCTTACACAATCAGCCCTGAGAATGGCACCTCTCACCTTGGCCCCGCAGCTGGCCAGGCCCCTTCTCCCATTCTCCAGCTTATCTGTCTAGAGACCAGGCCTCTTTTGGCCTTATCCCCTCCCTGGTCTCCCTGGGGATGATCCACCAGCCCATGGGCCTATTCTGTCCCCATTCCGGTGTCCACTGAGCCCTGCACAGCTAATTTCTTCCTTTCAGCAGCTATCCACCAGCTCAGGGATCACCCCAGAGCCCCTGGCCCAGGAACCAGCCTGACTCAGCAAAGATGAGTGACATCCCTGCCTTCCGTCCCTCTGTCACTGCATCAGGACAGCAGAGTCTGGGGCCTTGACTGGTGAACCAAACCGAAGGAAGCTCCAGAATTCCATCCCAGAGAAAGGAAGGCTTGAAATCAACATCTGAAGTGCACTCATGTGAGACAGGAAGGGCATGTGTCCATGCCCACGGGATAGACAAAACTGGAACCCACAGTGGGTAAAACCCGGGGGCTTGATGTCAGCTCCATGGGTCCAATGGTTTCTGGTAATCAGAGATGTTCACAGTCAGAATAACCCACCTCACAGGGCCATGGGACCCCTGCCAAAAGTCAGAGGCACTCAGCTCCTTCATTGTTTGAGAGAAGCATCAGTCCAGTTCAGTTCAGTCGCTCAGTTGTGTCCGACTCTGCGACCCCATGAACCGCAGCACACTAGGCTTCCCTGTCCATCACCAACTCCCGGAGCGCACCCAAACCCTTGTCCATCGAATCGGTGATGCCATCCAACCATCTCATCCTCTGTCATACCCTTCTCCTCCTGCCCTCAATCTTTCCCAGCATCAGGGTCTTTTCAAATGAGTCAGCTCTTTGCATCGGGTGGCCAAAATGTTGGAGTTTCAGCTTCAACATCAGTCCTTACAATGAACACCCAGGACTGATCTCCTTTAGGATGGACTGGTTGGATTTCCTTGCAGTGCAAGGGACTCTTAAGAGTCTTCTCCAACACCACAGCTCAAAAGCATCAATTCTTCGGTGCTCAGCTTTCCATATAGTCCAAATCTCACATCCATACATGACCACTGGAAAAACCATAGCCTTGACTAGACGGACCTTTGTTGGCAAAGTAATGTCTCTGCTTTTGAATATGCTATCTAGGTTGGTCATAACTTTCCTTCCAAGGAGTAAGTGTCTTTTAATTTCATGGCTGCAGTCACCATCTGCAGTGATTTTGGAGCCCAGAAAAATAAAGTCAGCCACTGTTTCGCCATCTATTTGCCATGAAGTGATGGGACCAGATGCCATGATCTTAGTTTTCTGAATGTTGAGCTTTAAGCCAACTTTTCACTCTCCTTTTTCACTTTCATCAAGAGGCTCTTTAGTTCTTCTTCACTTTCTGCCATAAGGGTGGTGTCATCTGCATATCTGAGGTTATTGATATTTCTCCCAACAACTTTGACTCCAGCTTGTGCTTCTTCCAGCCCAGCGTTTCTCATGATGTGTTCTGCTGCTGCTGCTTAGTCGCTTCAGTCGTGTCCGACTCTGTGTGACCCCATAGACGGCAGCCCACCAGGCTCCCCCAACCCTGGGATTCTCCAGGCAAGAACACTGGAGTGGGTTGCCATTTCCTTCCCCAATGCATGAAAGTTAAATAAGCATAGGATATGCCTTTTGTTCCTAAGGTTCTAGAAATTATGGAAACTCCCCTTTTCCATAATTATATCAATTGCAAAGTTTTAGGAAAAATTAATCAAGTCAATAAATAAAACCTACTAATCACTTTTCCTTCTCCAGAACTCTGCAACCTCAGTAACTCAGTTGGGTGAAAGATGATGTTAGATCATTTGATGTTCATCCCCCACGACAAGGTCACCAGCAGATTTAAACCCAACATGTCTCAGGCTCTTCGACTGTGCACTGATTCACACCAAGAACTCAAGAAGCCCCCACAGCCACAGGCTCTTCTCCTAACTGCAGGCATGTGCCAGGGAGGGTGCAGCCTCTTCCCACTGGGCAGGGGCGTGTTCTTGCATTGCAACCAGAAACTGTCTTTTAGAGAAAAGAGCCAGAAGAATTTCAAACTCAGTACAAGAGAGTGGGCACCATGTTTTCTATGTTGGGAAGGGAACTTGGGTCCAAATATATGGACTGAGGACTCGTCACAGTCTAGCTTCTAACACCCAGCTTCGCCTTTCCTTGCCGGCTGCCCCCTGCTCCAGCAGGGCCCACAACTGGGATTTCCTGGCACAAACCAGGTGTGTATTTTTTTCAGGCATTTCCTTGGCTGGAGTGTTCACCTCCCTCTTGCCAGTTCAACCAAGTCCTGACATGAAGGCCTGAGCCGGTCTCCGCCAGCTGTGGGAAGTTGGGGGACTGCCCTGCGCTCCGACAGCGGCCCCTCTGCCCACACCCCACCCCGACCCTGCCACTTTGCCCCCACACAGACAGTCTGCTCCCTCTCTCCCTGTCTCTGCAGCTCCATGCTCTCTCTGGGAAGCCCAAGGGCACACAGTAGGTATTCAACAGGGAGCATCTTCACAAAGAGGAGAGACGGCCCAGTCTATCGGGGGAGCCCCCTAGCGGGAACACTTGGAGAGTCCGGCTCTGGGGAGAAATAGGAGGCCAAAGCAAACAACCCTTTGTGTCCACATTTCTGAGGGAGAGGAGGAGGTACAGGCAGCCAAGGAGAGCGTTCTCACGCCAAGCAGATAATTATGTGTTCTTGGAAGCAGGTTTAATGGACTGGCTCAGAGCAGAGCTGGGAATGGGCTCTGAGGCCTGCCGCCTTCAGACGGAACGTGGCTCGGGCAGCCATTTCCCCGTCCAGTTTTAACAAGTGGCCGACGCCTTATGGAAACTTTTGAAAGGCGCTCTGTTTCAGAGCAGCCAGCTTGCACTTCATCGGGTTGCTTTAGCCATCTTTCCCTTCAGCTTGGGAGCACAGGAAGAGAGGAAACTGAAAAATCACTGAGCGCCTACTATGTGCCAAGAACCAAGTCAGCAGTTTCACTGTCCTAAGAACCCTGTAAAGGGGGAGAAGCAGAGGCCCACAGAGCACCTCGTGGCAGAGAAGAGAATGAAACTGGGCATCTCAGCTTCCGCAGCCTGTGCTCTTTCCAAACACTGACCTTCTCTTTACAAGACCTTTTTTCTGCTGCATGTCTCGCCCCTACCCCAAAGCCAAAATTCCCCCATTTGTAGGATAAACATTCCCATGGCAAAGGAACGCTGTGTTCCCCAGAGGAGATGCAATCACGTTGTTCCTGCTGAGGTTATGTGGGCTTATGAAATAGGACACTGTGCTGAGGGCCTGGCCCCAGGCTGGAGGGTGGCCCCCCTTCTCTGCCTCCCCCAGCTGTGCCCTGCAAGGCAGTTGGAGTAACAGACAAGCCCTGGGTGGGAAACTGGGTCTAATCTTGACTCTATAGCAAGCTGCTGGTTTCCCTGGGTCTCTGCTCCCTGCAGCCATCCCAAGGCAGCAAGCTTGCTTCAGAAAGTGCAGAGAGCTACATCCATGTGAGAAACAACTCTTGGTCTGCTATTCTGGGCCTTGACTTCTCCATCTGTAAATGGGAATATTAACTGCACTTGAGATACTCAAGAGAAGATAGAGCCTTTTTGGAAAGACTCTGGAGAGTACTTCCATTGTGCAATGATCCATTCTTTCCATAATTATTAAACATATATTGAGAGTTTATTATGTGTCAGGGTTTCTGCTGGGCAATGCAAATACAGAAATCAACATGGTAACAGGCCCTGTTCTTAAAGGTCTCATGATGTATACACACATTCTTCATCAAAAAATATATACATGTTTGACGTCCCATAGTTGGAAAATAATTCCTACTCCGGTCTACTTGAGTTGCATCACTATGACTTTTGTCATATGTCCTTGATTATAAAATATACATCTTTCTCATATTTTAGCATTTATTAAATGAGAGTGCATCTTGCAATTCTAATTGGCAGCATTTTCTTCTTTCATGGTAAGGCACAAAACAATAACACAATATTCAGTTGATAACATCTTAGATTCAGTGCAATATGTTTGGGGGAAAAAGTTTTTTTCAACTGGATTTTTAATGTAATTCACAGACATTGAATTTAACACAAGTTCTTTCCAGAACATTTCTAGTACATCCAGATATGTAGTGTCATGAAGATCACGTGGCTAGATATCGCCCCTCACTTCTCATCTGATGACTTGGAAGGATTCATACCATGCTGTGTTACCTCTTGGCCACCAGAGGGAGAGAGTGCATTGGGAAGGGACAGATTCTCAGGCTTGCTGGCTTCCGCTCTGCTAAACCTTTCCAGCGTGCCCCCTCCAGGGCCGTCTGAAACTCACTGAAATTCCACCTGCAGTCAGGAAGGAAAGGCCTCTTCCAGAGCCATGGAAGCACCAGAAAGAAGAGTTGATCATATATGAATGATATTTGCAGATCTATGCTAAACGCCAGCCATGGTTTAAATGAGCTATTCCTGGGAATGGGAACGGCCCTAGACAGGGCAGAGTTTGGCAGTTCTGCCTTGAAGTACAGGTGGCCCCTCAAGTTCTCAAGACCTGAGACCCACAGTGATTTATAAAGTTATCCCACTCTAGCAGTTACCTGTAGCCTTCCATCCTTTCTTCCTCCTTTTCTTCCTTCCCTCTTTCTCCTTCACTGAACTATTTATTGGACACCTACTACTTTATTTTTCTGGGCTCCAAAATCACTGCAGATGGTGATTGCAGCCATGAAATTAAAAGACACTTACTCTTTGGAAGGAAAATTATGACCAACCTAGACAGCATATTAAAAAGCAGAGACAATACTTTGCCAACAAAGGTCTGTGTAGTCAAGGCTATGGTTTTTCCAGTGGTCATGTATGGATGTGAGAGTTGGACTATAAGGAAAGCTGAGCACTGAAGAATTGATTATTTTGAGCTGTGGTATTGGAGAAGACTCTTGAGAGCCCCTTGCACTGCAAGGAAATCCAACCAGTCCATCCTAAAAGAGATCAGTCCTGGGTGTTCATTGTAAGGACTGATGATGAAGCTGAAACTCCAATACTTTGGCCAAGTGATGCGAAGAGCTGACTCATTTAAAAAGACCCTGATGCTGAGAAAGATTGAGGGCAGGAGGAGAAGGAGACGACAGAAGATGAGATGGTTGGATGGCATCACCGACTAGATTGACATGGGTTTGGGTGGACTCCGGGAGTTGGTGATGGACAGGGAGGCCTGGCATGTTGCGGTTCATGGTGTCGCAAAGAGTCGGACACGACTGAGCGACTGAACTGAACTGAACTGAACTACGTGCCAGGTTCTGTGCTAGGAGCTAGGAGATACAGCAGTATAAGGAAAAATACTCGTCCCATGAGAACATGTGACAGACAGCAGACTATCAGAGAAGCCTTGTCCAACAGGTGATAATTAAGACAAAGACTGAGGGAAGAGCAGGAGTTATCTAGGTAAAGGGCTAGGGAGAAGCCTTCCAGACAAATGGACCAGCATTTGCAGAGACTGGACATCACCAGATGGTCAACACCGAAATCAGATTGATTATATTCTTTGCAGCCAAAGATGGAGAAGCTCTATACAGTCAGCAAAAACAAGACAAGGAGCTGACTGTGGCTCAGACCATGAATTCCTTATTGCTAAATTCAGACTGAAATTGAACAAAGTAGGGAAAACCACTACCCATTCAGGTATGACCTAAATCAAATCCCTTATGGTTATACAGTGGAAGTGAGAAATAGATTTAAGGGCCTAGATGTGATAGATAGAGTGCCTCATGAACTATGGAATGAGGTTCGTGACATTGTACAGGAGACAGGGATCAAGACCATTCCCATGGAAAAGAAATGCAAAAAAGCAAAATGGCTGGGGAGGCCTTACAAATAGCTGTGAAAAGAAGAGAAGTGAAAAGCAAAGGAGAAAAGGAAAGATATAAACATCTGAATGCAGAGTTCCAAAGAATAGCAAGAAGAGATAAGAAAGCCTACTTTAGCGATCAATGCAAAGAAATAGAGGAAAACAACAGAATGGGAAAGACTAGGGATCTCTTCAAGAAAATCAGAGATACCAAAGGAACATTTCATGCAAAGATGAGCTCGATAAAGGACAGAAATGGTATGGACCTAACAGAAGCAGAAGATATTAAGAAGAGATGGCATGAATACACAGAAGAACTGTACAAAAAAGATCTTCACGACCCAGAAAATCACTGACCTAGAGCCAGACATCCTGGAATGTGAAGTCAAGTGGGTCTTAGAAAGCATCACTACGAACAAAGCTAGTGGAGGTGATGGAATTCCAGTTGAGCTATTCCAAATCCTGAAAGATGATGCCGTGAAAGTGCTGCACTTCATATGCCAGCACATTTGGAAAACTCAGCAGTGGCCACAGGACTGGAAAAGGTCAGTTTTCATTCCCATACCAAAGAAAGGCAATGCCAAAGAATGCTCAAACTACCGCACAATCGCACTCATCTCACACACTAGTAAAGTAATGCTCAAAATTCTCCAAGCCAGGCTTCAGCAATATGTGAACCATGAACTTCCTGATGTTCAAGCTGGTTTTAGAAAAGGCAGAGGAACCAGAGATCAAATTGCCAACATCTGTTGGATCATGGAAAAAGCAAGAGAGTTCCAGAAAAACATCTATTTCTGCTTTCTTGACTATGGCAAAGCCTTTGACTGTGTGGATCACAATAAACTGTGGAAAATTCTGAAAGAGATGGGAATACCAGACCACCTGATCTGCCTCTTGAGAAATCTGTATGCAAGTCAGGAAGCAACAGTTAGAACTGGACATGGAACAACAGACTGGTTCCAAATAGGAAAAGGAGTTCGTCAAGGCTGTATATTGTCACCCTGTTTATTTAACTTCTATGCAGAGTACATCATGAGAAACGCTGGACTGGAGGAAACACAAGCTGGAATCAAGATTGCCGGGAGAAATATCAATAACCTCAGATATGCAGATGACACCACCCTTATGGCAGAAAGTGAAGAGGAACTCAAAAGCCTCTTGATGAAAGTGAAAGTGGAGAGTGAAAAAGTTGGCTTAAAGCTCAACATTCAGAAAACAAAGATCATGGCATCCGGTCCCACAACTTCATGGGAAATAGATGGGGAAACAGTGGAAACGGTGTCAAGACTTTATTTTTCTGGGCTCCAAAATCACTACAAATGGTGACTGCAGCCATGAAATTAAAAGACGCTTACTCCTTGGAAGGAAAGTTATGACCAACCTAGATAGTATATTCAAAAGCAGAGACATTACTTTGCCAACAAAGGTTCATCTAGTCAAGGCTATGGTTTTTCCTGTGTTCACGTATGGATGTGAGAGTTGGACTGTGAAGAAGGCTGAGCACCGAAGAATTGATGCTTTTGAACTGTGGTGTTGGAGAAGACTCTTGAGAGTCCCTTGGACTGCAAGGAGATCCAACCAGTCCGTTCTGAAGGACATCAGCCCTGGGATTTCTTTGGAAGGAATGATGCTAAAGCTGAAACTCCAGTACTTTGGCCACCTCACTGGAAGAGTTGACTCATTGGAAAAGACTCTGATGCTGGGAGGGATTGGGGGCAGGAGGAGAAGGGGACAACAGAGGATGAGATGGCTGGATGGCATCACCGACTCGATGGACGTGAGTCTGGGTGAACTCCGGGAGTTGGTGATGGACAGGGAGGCCTGGCGTGCTGCGATTCATGGGGTCACAAAGAGTCGGACACGACTGAGCGACTGATCTGATCTGATCTGAGGTAAAAAGTGCTAAATGGAGGCCAGTGTGGGGCCCAGAAATGAGCAGCAGGAGAAGCACAGGACAGGCTAAAGCACAGTGGAGTCAGTGATGCAGAGCTTGAGCACCATGCTAAAGGTGTGGTGTAGCCATTGGAGGGATTTAAGCAGGAAACATGTGTGGACTTAAATGTTAATATGATGAATTTGACTGCTGTGGGGCACAGCTTGGAGGAGAAATCTGAGAAGAAGTGGGAGTAAGCAATTGGCAGTTATTTGGACAAGTGGCAAGAGGTGATGGTAACCAAGTGGTGATACTGGACATCAAGGTGTATTTTAGAGATAGTTTTGGATTGGAGAGTGGAGGAGAAGGGAGTGTGGAGTTTGATTCCTGAAATGTCTAAAGAAGAAACTTGGAAGGGGGATGGGAATTTTCCTGGGATTGGCCCCTTGGAGAGAGGAAGACAGGACTCAGGAAGGAACATTATGAGTTGTCTCAGTGTATTAAGTCTAAGCTTCTGTGAAGTAAAGAATTAAATCTGCGAATCCAGTTCTCAAAGCTAGGCTGCAAATGTTAGACTTAGGGGCCATAGGTATGTAGATGGGAGATAAAGCCGTGGCAGCAGGGACCAATGGGGAAAACTTTAGATCATACTGAGATACAACTCCATGCAGACCCAAAACCACCTCCCAAAGAAACAGTAAATTTAAATAAGACATAACTGAGCTGGAGGAGACCAAAAAAGAACGTCAGAAACAAGAAGGAAAGAAGTATAACTACCATGACACAGCCAGACTAAAGTGGAAACTAAGACATTGTGAAGAGATTGTTCTAAAACCAAGCCCTGACATAAGCCCTGGCCCAGTGATGAAAGGAAAAGTGTCTCACATGGAGGAATCAGTGTGCACAGCCTCCAGTGGGTCACACAAGAGCCGCTTACTGCTCCTGGGGAGAGGAAGGAAATAGAAGCTGGAAAGGGCATTGAGGGCAGAGGGGAGAGAAGGGCACTGCAGGCCAACAGGCAGCAATATAGGCTGCATAGCAACTAAGAAAATGAACTTCTCCTAGAGCCGTCCTCAGGTGGAAACCCAGATCTACATGTATGTATCAAGGGGAAAATGCATGTGCGTCTAATTCTGCAATAAAACAGTACCATTGGCAATATGAAAGATAGAGAAAAAATATTTTAGTGACCAGAAAAAAAGAGATATATTCTTACTGAGTGATCAGGGAACTCTGCACAGCAGAAATGGACTTTCTTCTGGACTTGAAAGAATGGGTGGATTTTGAACAATACAGGTCATGTTGGTGGAGGAATGGCTCCAGGCCCCTCTGGTAGCACAAGTGACTGGAACAGTAGGTCCCTTGTTTCAGAATAGACCTCAGGCCTCCTGTGGCCCCCATCTAGCATCAGCCAAGTCCCTGGGGCTCCATCCTGACTCACTTGTTCTTTCCCTTTCCTTTTACCAGTTTCGTGACTGATGAGCAGCCAAAGCCTGAAAGAGATGTCTGATGCTCACACTCACAGCAGCCCTCTCCTGGCAGAGCCTCTTTCCAGCAAATACAAACTCTACGAGTTCGAGTTTCCCAGCCCAGGCTGTTCCCCCAACTCCCAGGATGCACACCCAGCCCTACCTCTTCTAGAAATGCCTGAAGAAAAGGTGAGGAATGGCCTTCCCAGGATGTTCCCCAGGTGGGGGTGGGAGGAAGGGTGGAGCATGTGTGATCTAATGCCTGTAACTGTCACACTGGGGGAGATTCTGCCCACCCCCAATACAGCTCACATCCACAATCAATCCTTCCTGACCTTAGATGGAAAATGTGACTCTGTGTGTCACATGATTTTAAGGACAAGTAGAGAATGCATACTCTATACACACTTACAAGTCTTCCAACCAGTCCCCCAAATCTTTCTCCTTGTATCTGCTCCATGAATTACTCTATTGTCTCCAAAAGGAAGGCCTCTTTCAAAGCAGGCCTTTAGTATTCCTTGGACCCAGCATCATCAAGGCAGCATAGCTACCAACTCAGTGGCCAAGGACCCAAGACTGTTAAGGTTATTAATGAAACGTAATTCAGGTACCATAAAATTCACCTCTTTAAAGTATACAATACACTGGTTTTTCACATATTTACAAGGTTGTGCACACATCACTATTATCTAATTCCAGAATATTTTAATCACCTCACAAAGAAAGTCCATACTCCTTAATAGTCAGCCCTCCTTTCATCTTCCCCACCTCCCAGCCCTGGCAAAACCACCAATCTACTTTCTGGATTTATAGATTTGCCCATTCTATATATTTTATATAAATGGAATCATATAATATATGCCTTTTGTGATTGCTTCCTTTCATTTAGCATAATATTTTGGGTTCTTTCAGTAATCATTCCTTTTATGGCCAATAACATTTCATTGTATTTGCTGTTGTTATTTAATCATTGTCATGTCCAGCTCTTTGCAACCCCATGGACTGTTGCGTGCCAGTTTCCTCTTTCCTTCACTAACTCCAGGAATTTGCTCAAATTCATGAGCACTGAGTCAATGATGCTATCTAACCCTCTCATCTGCTACCACCCCTTTCTCCTTTTGCCTTCAATCTTTCCCAGAATCTGGGTCTTTTCCAAAGAGTCAGTTCTTCACATCAGATGAACTGACTCATCTCAAAGTACTGGAGCTTCAGCTTCAGCATGAGTCTTTCCCAGGAATATTCATGGTTGGGTTCCTTTGGGATTGACTGATTTGATCTCCTTGCCGTCCAAAGGACTCTCAAGAGTCTTCTCAACCACCACATTTCAAAAGCATCAACTCTTCGGCACTCAGTCTTCTTTGTGGTCCAGCTCTCACATCCTTACCTGATGACAGGAAAAACCATGGCTTTGACTGTACACATCTTGGTCAGCAAAGTGATGTCTCTGCTTTTGAATATGCTATCTAGGTTTGTCATATCTTTCCTTCCAAGGAACAAGCTTCTTTTAATTTCATGGCTGCAGTCACCATCTGCAGTGATTTTGGAGCCAAGAAAATGAAATCGGTCACTGTTTCCACTTTTTCACCTTTTGTTTGCCATGAAGCGATGGGACTAGATGCCGTGATCTTAGTTTTTTTAATGTCATTTAAGTCCAGCTTTTTCACTCTCTTTTTTCACTCTCATCAAGAGGTTCTTTACTTCTTCTTCATTTTCTGCCATTAGAGTAGCATCATCTGCATATCTGAGGTTGTTGATAATTCTCCTGGCAATCTCAATTCCAGTTTGTGATTCATCCAGCCTAGCATTTTACATCATATAATCTGCATATAAGTTAAATAATCAGGGTGACAGCATACAGCCATGTCATACTCCTTTCCCAATTTTGAACCAGTCAGTTTTCCATGTCTGATTCTAACTGTTGCTTCTTGACACACATACAGGTTTCCCAGGAGAGAGGTAAGGTGGTCTCATACTCTCATCACTTAAAGAATCTTCCACAGTTTGTTGTGATCCACCCAGTCAAAGGCTTTTGTGTAGTCAACAAAGCACAAGTAGATGTTTTTCTGGAACTCACTTGCTTTCTCCATGATCTACCGAATGTTGGCAATATGATATCTGGTTCCTCTGCCTTTCTAAATCCAGCTTATACATCTGGAAATTCTCAGTTCACATACTGCTGAAGCCTAGTTTGAAGGATTTTGAGCATAAGCATGCTAGCATGTGAAATGAGCACAATTGTACAGCAGTTTGAACATTCTTTGGCGTTACCCTTCTTTGGGATTGGAATGAAAACTGACCTTTTCCAGTCCTGTAGCCACCACTGAGTTTTCCAAATTTGCTGACATACTAGTTGCAGCACTTTCACATCATTATCTTTTAGCATTTAAAAAGCTCAGATGGAATTCTGTCACCTCCACTAGCCTTGTTCTTAGTAATGCTTCTTAAGGCCCACTTGATTTCATACTCCAAGTTGTCTGGCTCTAGGTGAGTGAGCACACCATCATGGTTATCCAGGTCATTAAGACCTTTTTTTTGTATAGCTCTTCTGTGTATTTCGCTACCTGTTCTCAGTCTCTTCTGCTTCTGTCCTTACCAAATAGGTCCTTACCATTTTTGTCTCTTATGATGCCCATCCTTCCATGAAATATTTCCTTGATATCTCCAATTTTCTTGAAGAAATCTCTAGTCTTTCCCATTCCATTGTTTTCCTCTATTTTTTTGCATTGTTCCTTTAAGAAGGCTTCCTTTTCTCTCCTTGCTACTCTCTGGAATTCTGCATTCAGTTGGGTATATCTTTCCCTATCTCCCTTGCCTTTCATTTCTCTTCTTTCCTCAGCTATTTGTAAAGCCTCCTCGGATAATCACTTTGCCTTTTTGCATTTTTTTTTTTCCTTTGGACAGTTTTGGTCACTGCCTCTTAGAATCTCTGTCCATAGTTCTTCAGGCATTCTGTCTACCAAATCTAATCCCTTGAATCCATTTGTCATCTCCACCGATTTAAGTCATATCTGAATGGCCTAGTGGTTTTCCCTACTTCCTTCAATTTAAGCCTGAATTTTGCAAAAACGAGCTAATCATCTGAGCCACAGTCAACCACAGGTCTTGTTTTTGCTGACTCTATAGAGCTTCTCTGTCTTTGGCTGCAAAGGACATAATCAACCTGATTTTTGTATTGACCATCTGATGATTTCCATGTGTAAAGTCATCTCTTGGATAGTTGGAAAAGTGTATTTGCTATGGCCAGCGTGTTCTCTTGACAAAGCTCTGTTAGCCTTTGCCCTGCTTCATTTTGTACGCTAAGGCCAAACTTGCCTGTTTTTCTGGGTATCTCTTGACTTCCTACTTTTGCATTCCAACCCCTAGTGATGAAAAGGACACCTTTTTTTGGTTTAGTTCTAGAAGATATTGTAAGTCTTCTTAGAACCAGTCAAATTCAGCTTCTTTGGCATCAGTGGTTGGGGCATAGACTTGGATTCCTGGGATGTTGAATAGTTTGCCTTGGAAATGGTCTGAGGTCATTCTTTCATTCTGAGGTTGTCCCTATGTGGGGCTCTTTTGTTTATGATGAAGGCTACTCCATTTCTTCTAAGGGATTCTTGCCCACAGTAGTAGATATAGTGGGCATCTGAACTGCATTCACCCATTCCCATTCTTTAATTCACTGATTCCTAAGATGTCAATGTTCACTCTTGCCATCTTTTGCTTGACCATGTCCAGTGTATCTTGATTCATAGACCTAACGTTCTAGGTTTTCACAGCACCAGCCTTCACTGTCACCACCAAACACATCCACAACTAAGCATTGTTTCTACTTTGGCCCAACCACTTGGTTCTTCTGGAGTTATTAGTAATTGCCCTCCACTCCTCCCCAGTAGCATATTGGACACCTTCCAACTTGAGGGGCTCATCTTCTGGTGTCATATCTTTTTGCCTTTTCATACTGTTTATGGGGTTCTCAAGGCAAGAGTACCTAGAAGTGGTATTTCTGGGTCACATGGTAAGTCTACATTCAACATTTTAAGAAACTGATAAATTGTTTTCCAAAGTGGCTGCATTAGTATTTATTCTCACCAGCCATGTACACATTGTGCCATTCCACCTCCTCAACAAACTGTGTTGTCTTTTTTATTATAGTCTAGGTAAATGAGTTTAGGTGATGGAGAAGGCAATGGCACCCCACTCCAGTACTCTTGCCTGGAAAATCCCATGGACGGAGGAGCCTGGAAGGCTGCAGTCCATGGGGTCGCTGAGGGTCGGACACGACTGAGCGACTTCACTTTCACTTTTCACTTTCATGCATTGGAGAAGGAAATGGCAACCCACTCCAGTGTTCTTGCCTAGAGAATCCCAGGGATGGGGGAGCCTGGTGGACTGCCGTCTATGGCGTCACACAGAGTCGGACACGACTGAAGTGACTTAGCAGCAGCAGCAGGTAAATGTGATGGGAGAAGGCAATGGCACCCCACTCCAGTACTCTTGTCTGGAAAAATCCCATGGATGGAGGAGCCTGGTGGGCTGCAGTCCATGGGGTCGAGAAGAGTCGGATACGACTGAGCAACTTCACTTTCACTTTTCACTTTCATGCATTGGAGAAGGCAATGGCAACCTACTCCAGTGTTCTTGCCTGGAGAATATGAGGGACGGGGAGCCTGGTGGGCTGCCGTCCATTGGGTCGCAGAGTCCGACACAACTGAAGCGACTTAGTAGCAGCAGCAGCAGGTAAATGTGATGGAGAAGGCAATGGCGACCCACTCCAGTACTCTTCCCTGGAAAATCCCATGGATGGAGGAACCTGGTAGGCTGCAGTCCATGGGGTCGCGAAGAGCCGGATACGACTGAGTGACTTCACTTTCACTTTTCACTTTCATGCATTGGAGAAGGAAATGGCAACCCACTCCAGTGTTCTTGCCTGGAGAATCCCAGGGACGGGGGAGCCTGGTGGGCTGCTGTCTATGGGGTCGCACAGAGTCGGACACGACTGAAGTGACTTAGCAGCAGCAGCAAGTAAATGTGAAGGGACAGCTCACTGTGATTTTGATTAGCATTTCCCGAACGGCAAATGGGGCTTCCCTGGTGGCTCAGTCGGTAAAGAATCTGCCTGCAGTGCAGGAGACTGCTTGCAATGGAGGAGATATGAGTTCAATCACTGGGTCAAGAAGATCCCCTAGAGAAGAAAATGGCAACCCACTCCAGTATTCTTGCCTGGGAAATCCCATAGAGAAGCCTGGTGGGCTACTGTCCATGGGGTCACCAAGAATAGGACTTAGCGACTAAACCACCACCAATGGCAAATGATCTGGGGACATCTTTTCATGTGCTTACTGGGCACTTGTATATCTTCTTTGGAAAAATGTTTTTTCAAGTGCTTTGCTCATTTTTAAATTATGTCACTTGTCCTTTTATGGTGGAGTTGTAGTCATTCTTTTTACATTCTGGATATTATACCCTTTCCAGATATATAATTTACAAATTATTTCTCCCACTCTGTAGGTTGTCTTTTCACTGTCTTGATAATGTCCCTAGAAGCACAGGGTTTTTAATTCTGATTAAGTCCAATTAATCTATTTTTTTCTTTGATTGCTTATACTTTGGTGTCATATCCAAGAAACCATTTTTTTATCCAAGGTCAAAAGATGTACACCAATGTTTTAATTGAACAGTTTTATAATTTTGGCACTTACATATAAGCCTTTTATTCATTTTAAGTTACTTTCTGTATATGATTTTAAGTAAGGATACAATTTCAGTCTTTTAACTAGTGAGTATCCACTTGTCCCAGCACTATTGTTAAAAAGATTATCCTTCCTCCATTGAATTCTCTTGATAGTCCTATCAACAATCAATTGACCATAAATATATGGGTTTGTTTCTGGGCTCTAATTTCTATGGGTCCAATTTATATGTTTATTCTTAAGACAATACCACACCACCTTGAGCGCTGGAGCTTTATAGTAAGTTTTGAAATCAGGAAATATGAGTTTTCCAACTGTGTTCTTCTTTTCAAGATTGTTTTATCTAATCTGAGATCCTTGAATTTCAGGATCCTAAAATTTATATTTTAGGATCCTAAAATATAAATATAAATATTTATAAATATAAATATAAATATTTTGGATCCTAAAATATAAATTTTAGGATCCAAACTTCAATCTCCACAAAAAAATAAATAAATAAATAAAAAGGCAACTGACATTTTGATAAGGATTGTATCAAATCTATAGACCAATTTGGAGAATATTGTATCTTAACAAAATTAAGTCATCCAGTCAGTGAGCATAAGCTATCTTTCTTCTTATTTAAGTCTTTAATTTCTTTCAGAGATGTTTTGTAATTTTGAGTGCACAGTTTTACACCTCTTTTGTTACATTCAATCCAAAATATTTTATTCTTTTTCATGCTACATAGATAGAATTGTCTTCTTAATTTTATTTTTGGATTGTTCATTGCCAATGTATAGAGATAAAATCTGTTTTTGTATGTATATTGATTATCTATCCTGCAAACTTGCTGAACTAATTCATTATCTCTAACAGTTTGTTGTTGTTTTTTTGTAGATTTCTTAAGGTTTTCTGTATAAAAGGATGTCTTCAAATAGAGATAGTTTAAATTCGTTCTTTCCAATTTGGTTCCCTTTTGTCTTTTTTTTTTTCTTACCTAACTACTCTGGTTAAAATTTCTAGTACAATGTGGAATAGCAGTGACAAGAACACACATCTTTGTCATGTTACTGACCTTAGAGGGAAAGCATCCAGTTTCACTATTAAGTGTGATATTAGCTCTGAATTTTTTTTTATTATTAGGTCAAGGAACTTCTTTTGTATTCCTAGTTAGTTGATTGCTTTTATCAGAAAGGTTGTTGAATTTTTCAAATAGTTTTTCTGTGTCTGTTGAAATAACCATGTGAATATTTTTCTTTATTAAACAATCTATTGATAGTTTTTATAGGTTGAAACAGTCTCAGATTCTTAGAATTCTCTTTGGTCATAATCTTTTTTATATCGTACTGGATTTGTTTTGCTAGTATTTGTTAAGGATTTTTGCATCTATATTCATAAAGCATATTGATCTATATCTTCTTTCTTGTCATGTCTTTGTCTGGCTTTCATATCAGGATAGTACCAGCCTCATAGATTATTTTAAGAGGCGTTTCCCTCTCTTCTGCTTTTTGGAAGGTATTAGAATTAATTCCTTACACATTTGGTGCAATTCACAGATGAAGCTACCTGGACATGGGTTTTTCTTTGTGGGAAATTTTAGTTTGGTTTGACTTAGTTTTTAGCTGATTCAGTTGCTTTACTTTTTTAGGGATCAATACAAGTTTTCTATTTCTTCCTATCTCAGTTTTGGTAGTTTTTGTTTTTCTAAGAATTTATACAGCTCATCTAGGTTATCTAATTTGTTAGAATACCATTATTCATTTCTTTATAACCCACTTCTTTGTAATCCTTTTTATTTCTTTAAGGTTGGTAGTGATGTCTCCTCCTCCATTTCTGATTCTAGTAACTTCAGTCTTCTCTTTTTTTTCTTTGTCAAACTAGTTAAAAGTTAAAAGGTCAACTTTGACCTCTCCAAGGAACTGACTTTTAGTTTTATTGATTTTTATATTGTTTTTCTATTCTCTATTTCATTTATTTTCATTATAATCTGTTACTTCCTTCCACTCACTTTGGGCTTAATTCACTGTTATTTTCTACTTTCTTAAAGTGAAAGGTTAGTTTGTTGAGATATTTCTTCTTTTAACATAGGCATTTACGTTTATCAATTTCACTGTATGCACTGATATAGCTTCATCCCGTAAGTTTTGGTGTGTTGTGGTTTTGTTTTCATTCATCTCAAAATATTTTCTAATTCCTCCTCTGATTTCCTCTTTGATCCATGGATTATTTAGGAGTGTGTTCTTTAATTTTCACATATTTTACAAATATCCACGTTTGATTTTCTTTTTTCTTTTCATTTTTAGCTTTAATCCTTTCCCAGTGGATCTTTTTTGTATTTTTACTATTTTTAATTTAAATTTGTTTATTTTTAATTGGAGGATAATTGCTTTACAATGTTGCACTGGTTTATGCAACATATCAATATGAATCAGCCATAGGTATGTGTGCGGCCCCTCCCTCTTGCGCTTCCCTCCCACCTCCTGCCCCATCCTACCTCTCCAGGTAGGATGCACCAGATTTCAGCACAGGATGCACAGAGCACCAGATTTGAGCTTTCTGCATCATATAGCAAATTCCCACTGCCTATCTGATTTTACGTATGGTAGCAGATATGTTTCAACATTACTCTCTGTTTGTCCCACCCTCTCCTCTCACTGTGTCTGCAAGTCTGTTCTCTGCATCCCCTTGCTGCTCTGCAGATGGCTTCATCAGTACTATCTAATTTCACTCCACTATGGACATCACCAGATGGTCAACACCGAAATCAGATTGATTATATTCTTTGCAGCCAAAGATGGAGAAGCTCTATACAGTCAGCAAAAACAAGACCAGGAGCTGACTGTGGCTCAGACCATGAATTCCTTATTGCAAAATTCAGACTGAAATTGAAGAAAGTAGGGAAAACCACTAGACCATTCAGGTATGACCTAAATCAAATCCTTTATGATTATACAGTGGAAGTGAGAAATAGATTTAAGGGCCTAGATCTGATAGATAGAGTGCCTGATGAACTATGGAGTGAGGTTCGTGACATTGTACAGGAGACAGGGATCAAGACCATTCCCATGGAAAAGAAATGCAAAAAAGCAAAATGGCTGTCTGGGGAGGCCTTACAAATAGCTGTGAAAAGAAGAGAAGCGAAAAGCAAAGGAGAAAAGGAAAGATATAAACATCTGAATGCAGAGTTCCAAAGAATAGCAAGAGAGATAAGAAAGCCTTCTTCAGCGATAAATTCAAAGAAATAGAGGAAAACAACAGAATGGGAAAGACTAGGGATCTCTTCAAGAAAATCAGAGATACCAAAGGAACATTTCATGCAAAGATGAGCTCGATAAAGGACAGAAATGGTATGGACCTAACAGAAGTAGAAGATATTAAGAAGCGATGGCAAGAATACACAGAAGAACTGTACAAAAAAGATCTTCACGACCCAGATAATCACAATGGTGTGATCACTGACCTAGAGCCAGACATCCTGGAATGTGAAGTCAAGTGGGTCTTAGAAAGCATCACTACGAACAAAGCTAGAGGAGGTGATGGAATTCCAGTTGAGCTATTCCAAATCCTGAAAGATGATGCTGTGAAAGTGCTGCACTCCATATGCCAGCACATTTGGAAAACTCAGCAGTGGCCACAGGACTGGAAAAGGTCAGTTTTCATTCCAATCCCAAAGAAAGGCAATGCCAAAGAATGCTCAAACTACTGCACAATCGCACTCATCTCACACGCTAGTAAAGTAATGCTCAAAATTCTCCAAGCCAGGCTTCAGCAATATGTGAACCATGAACTTCCTGATGTTCAAGCTGGTTTTAGAAAAGGCAGAGGAACCAGAGATCAAATTGCCAACATCTGCTGGATCATGGAAAAAGCAAGAGAGTTCCAGAAAAACATCTATTTCTGTTTTCTTGACTATGGCAAAGCCTTTGACTGTGTGGATCACAGTAAACTGTGGAAAATTCTGAAAGAGATGGGAATACCAGGCCACCTGATCTGCCTCTTGAGAAATCTGTATGCAAGTCAGGAAGCAACAGTTAGAACTGGACATGGAACAACAGACTGGTTCCAAATAGGAAAAGGAGTTCGTCAAGGCTGTATATTGTCACCCTGTTTATTTAACTTCTATGCAGAGTACATCATGAGAAACGCTGGACTGGAGGAAACACAAGCTGGAATCAAGATTGCCAGGAGAAATATCAATAACCTCAGATATGCAGATGACACCACCCTTATGGCTGAAAGTGAAGAAGAACTCAAAAGCCTCTTGATGAAAGTGAAAGTGGAGAGTGAAAAAGTTGGCTTAAAGCTCAACATTCAGAAAACGAAGATCATGGCATCCGGTCCCACAACTTCATGGGAAATAGATGGGGAAACAGTGGAAACAGTGTCAGACTTTATTTTTCTGGGCTCCAAAATCACTGCAGATGGTGACTGCAGCCATGAAATTAAAAGATGCTTACTCCTTGGAAGGAAAGTTATGACCAACCTAGATAGCATATTCAAAAGCAGAGACATTACTTTGCCAACAAAGGTTCGTCTAGTCAAGGCTATGGTTTTTCCTGTGGTCATGTATGGATGTGAGAGTTGACTGTGAAGAAGGCTGAGCGCCAAAGAATTGATGCTTTTGAACTGTGGTGTTGGAGAAGACTCTTGAGAATCCCTTGGACTGCAAGGAGATCCAACCAGTCCGTTCTGAAGGACATCAGCCCTGGGATTTCTTTGGAAGGAATGATGCTAAAGCTGAAACTCCAGTACTTTGGCCACCTCATGGGAAGAGTTGACTCATTGGAAAAGACTCTGATGCTTCGAGGGATTGGGGGCAGGAGGAGAAGGGGAGGACAGAGGATGAGATGGCTGGATGGCATCACCGACTCAATGGACATGAGTCTGAGTGAACTCCGGGAGTTGGTGATGGACAGGGAGGCCTGGTGTGCTGCGATTCATGGGGTCACAAAGAGTCGGACACGACTGAGCAACTGATCTGATCTGATCTGTGGCCAGAAAACATATTGTGTATGATTTCAATCCCTTTACTAATGTTTTTAATCATAAAAATGTTTTACTTATTTGATGGCCCAGCATGGTCTATGAGCTTCCCAAGTGTTGTTGTTCAGTCGCTCAGTCATGTCCGACTCTTTGTGAACCAATGGACTGCAGCACACCAGGCTTCCCTGTCCTTCACCAATACCTGGAGCTTGCTCAAACTCATGTCCATTGAGTCAGTGATGCCATCTAACCATCTCATCCTCTGTCATCCCCTTCTCCTCCTGCCTTTAATCTTTCCCAGCATCAGTATCTTTTTCAGTAAGTCAGCTCTTCTCATCAGGTGGCCAAAGTATTGGAGCTTCAGCATCAGACCCTCCTAGTGGCACTGTGGTAAAGAACCCGCCTGCCAATGCAAGGGATGCGGGTTCGATCCCTGCATTCCCTGGAGAACGAAATGGCAACCATTCTTGCCTGGGAAATCCCATGAACCGAGGAGCCTGGTGGGCTACAGTCTCTGGGTCGCAAAGAGTCAGTCACAACCCACCACACATGCACACAGCATCATCTATGTTGGAGAAGGTTCCATGTGCACTAGAAATGGTATATTCTGCTGCTGTTGGGTGAAGTGTTCTACCGATGTCTATTTGGTCTAGTTTATTAGAATTGTTCAAGTCTTCTATTTCCTTGATCTTCTATCTAGATAGTCTATCATTTTTTTCAAATGCAGTATGGAAGGCTTCAATTATTATTATTGAATCAATTTTTCCTCACGTCAGTTCTAAAAACTACTGCTTCATAAATTTGGGGGCTTTGTTGTTAAGCATGTAGTGTTTATAATTATTATATTTTCTTGGTAGATTGATCATTTTATTATTAAATTTTTCTTTCTTACTCTCTAGTAACAATTTTTGTCTTAGCAAAAGGTCTATTTTGCTGATGTTAGTATAGTCACTCCAGCTTTTGTTTTGTTTTGGTTTTTTTTAGTAACTGTTTACACAATATATCTTTTTCCATCCTTACAATCAATTTATATTTTTGAATATAAAGTATGTTTATTTTAGAGAAGATATAGTTGTGTAACTTTTTAAATTTTGTTCTGCAAATTTCTGTCTTTGAAGTGTGTAATCCATTTACATTTAATGTAGTTACTGGTAAGTTAGGATTTATGCCTGCCATTTTGCTATTTACTTTCTATATATGATATACCTTTTCTGTTTATGTATAATTTCACTATCGCCATCTTTTATCTTAAACAGGTATTTTCTAGTGTATCCTTTTAATTCTTCTGTCCTTGTTATGTATATGTTTTAGTTTTTTCTCTGAGTAGTTGTCCTGGATATTACAATTAAATGTCTTAATATATAAAAATATAGTTTGGATTAAATTCAACTTCATTACAATATTATACAAAGCTATGTTACTATGTAACTTTATCCCTACCACCTTTGTGCTGTTATTGTCATACAAATGACATCTTTATATATTGTATGCCCATCAACAATGGAGCTGACTGTAGCTCAGAACATGAGCTTTTGTTGAAAAAGTCAGACATATTGAAGAAAGTAGGAAAAACCACTAGGCCATTCAGATATGACTTAAATCAGTGGAGGTGACAAATAGATTAGAGGAATTAGATTTGGTAGACAGAGTGCCTGAAGAACTATGGACAGAGGTTCGTAACATTGTACAGGAAGCAATGACCAAAACCATCCAAAGAAAAAGGAATGCAGGAAGACAAAGTGATTAACCGAGGAGGCTGAGGAAAGAGAAGTGCTGCTGCTGCTAAGTCGCTTCAGTCGTGTCCCACTCTGTGCGACCCCATAGACGGCAGCCCACCAGGCTCCCCTGCCCCTGGGATTCTCCAGGCAAGAACACTGGAGTGGGTTGCCATTTCCTCCTCCAATGAAGAGAAGTGCAAGGCAAGGGAAATAGGGAAAGATAGACCCAACTGAATGCAGAATTCCAGAGAATAGCAAGGCATATGCCCAAGCCTTTTAAAGCCCCCTTTGGACATCCTAGTTTTTCCTTTTAAGTTTTTGATTAGCTTCTTGTTTTTCTCAATTGTTATCCACCACCTCAGGCACATTTTTTACCAGTGTTCTCATTGCCTTAATGGAGGGGAGAATTTGAGGGGGCCTCAGTTCACCATTTCTACTGGCATCCTCAAGATATTTAAGTTTTGATGCAGGGACGAGGTTAGAGAAATCTGCAGAACATTAAAGTACAATAGAAACATAATGTGAGCCACACATATAAGTTTAAATTTATATTACTATATTTTAAAAGTAAAAAGAAAAGAAATAGATAAAATTATTTTATTTTTTATAGACGTATAGCTGGTTTACAATGTGTTAGTTTCAGGTGTACAGCAAAGTGATTCAGTTACATGTGTGTGTGTGTGTGTGTGTGTTCTTTTTCCGATTCTTTTCCCTGATAAGTTATTGCAATATTTTGTAAAATATTGAGTATGGTTCCCTGTGCTATATAATGGGTCCTTGTTGCTTATCTATTTTATATATGGTAGTGTGTATATACGGAGAAGGCAATGGCACCCCACTCCAGTACTCTTGCCTGGAAAATCCCATGGACAGAGGAGCCTAGTGGGCTGCAGCCCATAAGGTCGCGACTGAGCGACTTCACTTTCACTTTTCACTTTCATGCATTGGAGAAGGAAATGGCAACCCACTCCAGCGTTCTTGCCTGGAGAATCCCAGGGAAGGCAGAGCCTGGTGGGCTGCCGTCTATGGGGTCGCACAGAGTCGGACATGACTGAAGTGACTTAGCAGTGTGTATATGTTAATCCCAAACTGATAATCCCTCCTCCTGTTTCCCCTTGGTAACCATGCTTGTTTTCTAGGTCTGTGTGCCTGTTTCTATTTTGCATGTAAGTTTCTTTGTACCGTTTTCTTAGATTCCACATATAAGGGATATCATATGATATTTGTCTTTCTCTGACTGGCTTACTTCATTTAGGATGATAATCTCTGGGTCCAGATGTTGCTGAAAATGGCATGATTTCATTCTTTTTATGGCTGAGGAAGAGTCCATTGTATAAATATACCACATTTTCTTTATCAATCCATTTGTGCAACTGATGGACTCTTACTTTGTTCCCATAGTCTGGCTATTGCAAATAGTGCTGCAGTGAACACTGGGAGGCGTGTATCTTTTCAAACTGTGTTTTCCCCTGTGCGTGCCTAGGAGTCGGAATGCTGGGTCATATGGTAGCCCTGTCTTTAGTTTTTCTACGTCGTGACTGTACCAATTTACATGCCCACCAAGAGTGTGGGAGGGTTCCTTTTTCTTTGCACCTTCTCCAGCATTTATTGTTCATAGACTTTCTGATGATGGACATTCTGACTAGTGTGAGGTGATACCTCACTGTGGTCTTGATTTGCATTTCTCTGATAATTAGTGATGCTGAGCATCTTGTATGTGCCTTTTAGCCATCTGAATGCCTTCTGCGGAAAAATGTCTGTTTAGATCTTCTGCCCATTTTTTCATTGGATTGTTTGTTTTTGTGATGTTGAACTGTGGCTAATCTAAATTGAGATGTGCTCTAGAATATATTAGTCTCTAAAATATGCAAACAGCTCATACAGGTGAAATTATTTGAGTAATATGTTTTATTTAACTTAATATGTATGAATACATTATTATTTTAATATATAATCAATAGAAGGCATCATTGAGGTCTTTCATACATTCTTTTTCCATACTAAGGCTTCAAAACCTACTTAAGCACATCTCAGTTCAGATTAGCCACATTTTAAGTGCCAAGAGCCACATGTTCTACTGGCTACTGTATTGGAAGACATAGTTGTAGAGCAAGGAGTCCTGACCCAAGGGTTCATAAATGGATGGAACTTAGATGGAGAAAAGAATTTATTTTCACTAACCTCCAATGAACTTTAGAATTTACTTCAATGATAAATAAGCAATAAACAACAGCCACTTTAGTAGTACCTGGGATTTTTGTCATTGCCACAGTACTGGGAAGTAGTACCTGGGAATTTTGTCATTGCCACAGCTTCTCCCAGACCCCAAGATGGAGATGTGGATCTAAGATGTTTTCTGGGGTCTGTCCCTGGGTCAATACCTGCAGAGAAGTGAGACTGGGTGGAAGTTGGGCTGTGATGTAGTCACAGTAAAGGTGACGGGTGAGCCTACGTGAGCTCTGGAGCTAGAATGGCCCTATATAGTTGTCCCGAGTTGACATTCCACATAGTCACTCATCTCTACCTTGGAATTATAATCAGTATTGGTATTGGATCTACTGCCCCATATGCACATCGGGTTTTTAAAATATTGTGATAACCGCCTTTCAATATAATTGGTTTTCATTGCAATCTCATTTTATGCATTTACAAACATTCTAGAAAGAAGTCCACAGGCTTGCCAAACTACCAAAAGGGATCCTTGGACACACAAGGTTAAGAACCCTGCTATGAGGAATGTGTAGTGGTCCTGGGAGGAGCAGGCCTGCATGAAGCACTCTAGACAGCATGGCACAATGGACATTTATCTCATAATCCCCCATCTCCAACAACAACAACAAAAATCTGACAATCTTCCCTAGCCCCAAATGCCCCTGCTCTCAAAAAGCTCTGTTATTTAATGTTTTATCATGGTTCTTCCTGAAAGGATCTCCGGTCATCCAATGAAGAAAGCCACATTGTGAAGATTGAAAAACCCAATGAAAAGGATACAAGAAGAGAAACTGGGGCAGCCCCTCAGGACTCTGCAGGCCAAGGGGGCATCAGTCTCTTCCAAGCAGTGGGCTACCTCACAGGCGAGATGAAGGAGTACAGGAGCTGGCTGAAAGGTAGGTAGATGTCCAGGGACGAAGCAGCCGGGCCAGGCCAAGGAGCCGGCAGCCCGCCTGGCTTGGCCTGGGGAAGCTGCTCCCTCACTTACCCATGGCAGGTGTTCCGGCCCCAAGCTGGCTCCGGTGAGCATAATGTATCCTCCCATCTGAATTTCCATGATTCCAGAATTCAGTGCATTTCACTGATTTTAGCTCTTTGCCAGTGCTTCACTCCTACCTGGAATAGATATAGGGCAACCATAGTAGCAACATGTAAGCCATTTTCTAACAAACTAAATGGTCATTCTTTCACTTATTCCACAGTCATTTTTTACGTGCCAAGAAAATACTGACCTCACCCTCCCCAGTGTTCCAGGTTCTTTCCTTTCAACATCATTCATCTCCCAGTTTCCCTTAACTAATGTTGCAACAAATACCCCCCACCCCCCTCTCCCTCACCTGCCGCCCACTTGTACAGGTTGTCCTGGAAACCAAACCAGAGAATGAGACAGAACATATGTCAATCTTCAGTGTCAATGCATAACTCAATGCTAATTTCACAGCTGGGCTAGTCGTTTCTTTCCCAGATTTTTTTCCCTCCAGACCAGTTTCTTTCCTGCTCAGATACCAGCCCTCAACTGAGCCATAGAGTTCTACACAAAAAGAGTTTCCTTCCCTCCCCACCTCTTCCTTTGGACCAATAAATCTCCCTTGGAATGTTCCTGGGGCTTCCTTGCCAACCAAGCTGATGGCTGGAACAGCATTAAATTGGTCTCAGCATGGCGCTCAGTCTGTACAACAAAACTGACCCCCACTGTGGACTGACTGCCAGGCCACTCAGAGGCTCAGGCTGGGCACCGGAGGAATGAGAGGCAGTGTCCCCACTAGCGCTCCCTGTCTGCTTTGGTTGCCGCGCCAACCAGCGGTCCGACAGGGAAGCACGGGCTCAACCCTGCTGATGACTCTGCCTGTCTCTTTCAGATAAACCCCTGGCCTTCCAGTTCACAGACTGGGTTCTGAGGGGGGCCGCTCAGGTGATGTTTGCCAACAACCCTCTCAGCGGGTTCATCATCTTCATAGGGCTCCTGATCCAGAACCCCTGGTGGACAATTACGGGAGGTCTGGGGACCGTGGTGTCAACTTTAACTGCCCTCATCTTGAGCCAGGACAGGTGAGTTCCTCTCTATGGGGGCCTTGGTTTCTCGGAGTAGAAAGGTGGAGAAGCAATTACTTGAGTGACCAGCCAACTGTATCCAGTACCAGCCAACCAGTTTCCTGAGAATCACCTTTGAACATGTCACTGGAGTTCTTCACACAGTGTGCTCACAGCAAGTGACAGCTCCAGGCTCCATCTGACTGTAGAGCCTTCTGGAAACATTCCCTCAAAGGCAGGCACAGCTGTTCTTCCTTCATGGAGCCTACAATGCAGTTAGGAAGATACATCTAACAGACAAGAAATGTCTCTGAATAATACTAGGCAGTACACATACTGGAGAGTTCAGAGCAGGCAGACATCTCTACGTGTTGGGAAGGTTAGAGAGGGCAGCCTGTGGGAGAGTGGAAGGCCAGCGGGCAAGAGGGTAGTGCCAGGGTGGTTTGGAGAAGGGAACCAACAGAAGCCGGGAAGCACAGTGGCAGGCCAGGGGAGCGGCCAGCTCTGCACCAGGGGCCACAAGTCCTGGTAACGATAAGTAGCATTTTACTGAACTGCCCTTTGCCATAAGTTATGGTTCCCAAACTTTCCTGATGGCCAGAATCACCTAGAGTGCTTGCTAAGAACTGTAGTTTCTCACTCCCCACCCCATTCTCCATCCTTCCCAGAGATGTTCCCTTTCAGCAGATCTGGATATGGGGGTGGTGTTTTAAATAAGATTCTTCTGGGTGCTTCTGATGACCAGAGAGGTTTAGGAATGCCCATGTCCTCAATTTTTTTTTTTTTAATTTGGGGTCACAAATACATTCACATATCATAAATGGTCAGCAGCATTAAAAAAATTTTTTTAATTAAAATAACAGGATAAAATAAAACAGATTAGAGTGATCCATATGTAGTAAAGGTAAAGTATTATTTTGTGAAATTTTTGTTTCAATCGTGTTGTGTGTGTGTGTGTGTGTGTGTGTGTGAGAGAGAGAGAGAGAGAGAGAGAGAAACTGGGTCATACTATGAAATACATTCCTTCCTTACTGTGGAGTACTGTCAAAAAGATTGAAAAACACCTTCTTGCCTTGTTACCTGTGGTTCTTCCTGCCACTTCACAAAGCAAACAGTGAAGGTAAAAGCGTTCACATTTTGCAAGTGTGAGAAAGGAGGCTGGGAGTTGCTCACGGATGGTGCCATGGCGAATGGGTGGCAGGGCTCAGATTTAGACACGTGGCTGCTCCCGCTGGCACGTGGACAGAATGGACAGCAGAGCCAGAGGCCCCTGGTGACCCCAGAGCCTGGGGAATGATCCAAGCTGCTTGTGTTGTAACCAGTGCCACACTCCTCCAGCCACCCGACATTCCAGCTCCACCAAGACACACGCCAGCTCTAGCTGGGAGGCCATTCCAGGTCAGATGGATGAGAGGCTGAATTCTTTGGGGTGTAGTTCTGGCGAGTGACAGGAGAAATGCACTCCAGCCAAGATCTGTGTCTTGGCTTCTAGCACTGGGCTCCTTATTCCTTGCTGCCATTTACCTAAAGCCTCACAGCAGCTGACACATAACCGGCCTCAGACAGGATCAGCTCTTGTCCTTTCTGCTCCATCGTTGTTTGCCAAAAATCCCCTGAGGTGAATTCCATCTAGCCAATCTACAGGTCATCTTCAAGAAGCCCAGGTTCCTTCCTGATCTGACAGTTTGATTCTCCTTCTTCCCTGCTGACCATAATCCACTGGAAAACTTGCCAAGTCATTCAAAGAGCAACTCTTTGAATGATTTTTTTGCTCCCAATTTTACAAGGGAAACACACACCTTGTCTGCCTAATCTTCCCAAATGTCTGGATTAAGAATCTAAGACAAGAGTGCATTAGGTAAAAACCCAATCCCTCAGCCAGATTCCAAAGCCTTCTCTGACAGGCCTCACCCAACCTACCACACAACATCACACTGTTCCCAGCTGAGAGCTTTTGCTCCTGCCTATCTAATCCCGTTGTTGTCGTTCAGTCACTAAAGTCACTTCTGACTCTCTGTGACCCCACGGACTGCAGCACACCAGGGGCCTCTGTCCTTCACTGTCTCCCAGAGTTTGCTCAAATTCATGTCCACTGAGTTGGTGATGCTGTCTAACCGTATCATCCTCTGTCGCCCCCTTCTCCTTTTGCCTTCAGTCTTTCCCAGCATCAAGGTCTTTGCCAGTGAGTAAGCACTTCGAATCAGATGGCCAGAGCATTGGATCTTCAGATTCAACACCAGTCCTTCCAATGAATATTCAGGGTTAATTTCCTTTAGGACTGAATGGTTTGATCTCTTTGCAGCCGAAGGGTCTTTGGTGCTTTGTCTTCTTTACATCTATACATGATGTACATGTACATCTCACATCTGTACATGACTACTGGAAAAACCGCAGTTTTGACTGTATGGATCTTTGTTGCAAGCTGATTTCTCTGTTCTTTAATATGCTGCCTAGGTTTGTCATATCTTTCCTTGTAGCAAGCAAGCTTCTTTTCATTTCATGGCTGCAGTCATGAAAGTGATTGGAAAGGGCAGTCCACAGTGATTTTGGAGCCCAAGAAAATAAAATCTTACACTGCTTCTACTTTTTCCCCTTTTATTTGCTACAAAGTGATGGAACCAGATGCCATGATCTTAGTTTTTTGAATGCTGAATTTTAAGCCAGCCTTTTCACTCTCCTCTTTCACCCTCATCAAGAGGCTCTTTAGTTCCTGTTCACTTTCTGCCATTCGAGTGGTATCATCTGCATATCTGAGGTTGTTGATATTTCTACCAGCAATCTTAATTCCAGCTTGTGATTCATCCAGCCCAGCATTTCACATGATGTACTCTGCATATAAGTTAAATAAGCAAGGTGACAATATACATGCTTGTCATTCTCCTTTTGCAATTTTGAACCAGTCAGTTTTCCATATCCAGTTCTGTTTCTTCTTGACCCTCATACAGGTTTCTCAGGAGACAAGTAAGGTGGTCTAGTACTCCCATCTCTTTAAGAATTCTTCATATTTTGTTGTGATCCATAGTCAAAGTCTTTAGCATAATCAGTGAAGCAGAAGTAGATGTTTTTCTGGCACTCCCTTGCTTTCTTCATGATCCACCGAATGTTGGCAATTTGATCCCTGATTCCTCTGCCTTTTCTAAATCCAACTTGTACATCTGGAAGTTCTCAGTCAACATACTGCTGGAGCCTAGCTTAGAGGATTTTGAGCATAACCACATAGCATGTGAAGTGAGCACAACAGCACAGCAGTGTGAACATTCTTTGGTGTTGCCCTTCAGGTTTGGAATGAAAACTGACCTCTTCCAGTCCCGTGGCCTCAGCTGAGTTTTCCAAATTTGCTGGCATATTTAGTGCAGCACTTTAATAGCATCGTCTTTTAGTATTTCAAACAGCTCAGCTAGAATTCCATCACTTCCAGTAGCTTTGTTCTTAGTTCTTCCTAAGGCCCACTTGACTTCACACTCCAGAATGTTTGGCTCTAGGTGAGTGACCACACCGTCATGGTTATCCAGATCATTAAGACCTTCCTTCTGTAGTTCTGCTGCGTATTCTTGCCACCTGTTGTCAATCTCTTCTACTTCTGTTAGGTCATCCTTTGCGGTGCCCTTCCTTATACGAAATATTTCCCTGATATCTCCGGTTCTCTTGAAGAAACCTCCAGTCTTTCCCATTCTGTTGTTTTCCTCTATTTCTTTGCATTGTTCATTTAAGAAGCCCTTCTTATCTCTCCTTGCTGTTCTCTGGAACTCTGCATTCAGTTTGGTATATCTTTCCCTATCTCCCTTGTCTTTTGCTTCTCTTCTTTTTTCAGCTATTTGCAAAGCCTCCTCAGACAACCACTTTGCCTTCTTGCATTTCTTTTTCTTTAGGATTGTTTTGGTCACTGCTTCCTGAATGATGTTACAAACCTCTGTTCATAGTTCTTCAGGCACTCCGTCTACCAAATCTAATCCCTAAAATCTATTTCATCACCTCCACTGTAAAATCTAATTCTACCTCCTGCAAATCCCTCCTCCTCCAGGGAGCCACTCCTGACTCTCCCAGTGCTCTCTGAACCCTCCTTTCTCTTTGAACAATCACAGAATATACCCCCATACCATATGGGATGGTACTCTGCTTTCTGAGTCTGCTCTCACTGGCTCTGTTGAGAACAAGAATTCCATCTCCGATGTTCCATATTCTACCACAGTGTCTAGCAAAGACTCCCCCTTCATTGATGGAAGGTCAGTGACATGTTCTACATCATAGGCTCAAAGCTCTAAGCACCCTCCATACACACATCATTCTGAGAAGCCCCAGCTTCACCACGGTCCCCACTGATGTAGCTGCATACCCTAGTCATGACCGCCACCACTCCCCTCCACAATGCCTACTGGCCTATCCCCACTCCCCGCTACACCCCTTCTCCCTGTCCACCCCTCTTCCCCCTACGCTGACTCCCCGATCCTTACTTCTCCTATCCCACCCCCACTAGTCCAAGAAGGCACTTTACCACTGCAGCCTCAAGTTCAGCAACAATGATGCCGCAGTGTCCTGGAGGAACGTGGTTCTAATGAAGGTCTTTGGGGGCATTGAGATTGAACCTCATTTTATATTGTTGATGGTCAGGGTAGGGATGTAAGCTGATGGGTTTCCTTTTGACGATCAAACCAGAAGCCACCAAAGTTTTGGTACAGAAGGGTCCAGGGAGAGGACTTGCCATGGGGAAGGGCAACTGTGGAGGCAGCCCTTAGATGACCCCTAATTTTATCTCCCCTGAGCTCCTTTATTTGATTCCTGCTCACCCTATACGCCCTATACACCCTCCTGCCAATATGGGTCAATGGTCTCTGCTCAGTTTTCCCAAATCAGCTGTTATTAAAACTAAAAGAGGACTAAATTCTAACATGGAACAGAAATGAGAAAATATGGAGAAAATGCAAACACCCTTAAAGATAATGATTTTTTTTTCCCCAAAAACATAGGTTTCTCAGGTAGTTATTCTAGTCCTGAGGAGATTCTGAACTCCAGTGGTCTTTCCTCTTGCCCTGTTATTTCTCAGCCCCCCGCCTGCTCCCAGGAGCAACTAAAGACCCAGCTGCCCGAATCCCATACAAGTGTCCCCACACAAGTCTCCCATGTTCAGCTTCTCTTGTTGGAAACTAGATACACTTGCGCACCCTCTCCCCTGCCTCCCACTCCCCTAATCTAGCTGAGCTGATCTCCTGCTCACTCCACAACTGGAGGCCCCCCTGTTCTAGACCTAAGCCGTGGCCTCCGCCAGGCAGGAGCCTCCTCTGGTCAGAGCACCCTTCCTCCACTACAGGACATGATGCTTCCAGATGCCTCTGCCTGTGAAACAGTCAGTACCTGGTAGGATTTAACACGCACTCACAGCCATTCAGCAGCTCCTTGTACAGACACTGTTGACACTCACATCAGATGAGCATTGGCCCCATGAAGCTTTCAGTGGAGGGCAGCGGAGACCACAGCACACAACTCTCATTCTCTGTGGGGGCTTTGCAATGCTATTTGCCCAGTCTCATCCCTTGCCCAGCAGAGCAATGGGAAGGGTCAAGGGCAGAGTTCACTCAGATCAGGGAGAGTTTGGGTGCACACAGACATCTCTGATGAAGCAGAAGGAGGCAAAGCTTGGATTCTATGGCACCTCTGGTCTTCCTGCCATGCCGGGCATGGGGAGGAGCATGGGCCTCACAGCGAACACCCCTCGTCAACTCTGGGGACAACCTCAGACAGGAGAAAGCACTCAACGTCAGAAAGTCACAGTGTCACACAGCACAGTCAGAACACACGCTCTCCTCCCTGCCTCCCTTCTTCTTCCTGCCCTGTCTCTTTCACACACACGTGTGCATGCACACACACATACACTTTCCTGGTGTCAGGTTTCTATTAGATTTCCCTCTACGTCAAGGAGCCTAGCTTGCCCTGACTTGCAAAGGAGATCTTATACACAAAGTGCATCATTTAATTCCAGATCAATGAGAGTGATCATGGTGTGTGTGTGTGTGTGTGATCTAGAAAGATACCGGCAGCAGGGTGACTACCCAATATTCATCAAATGAGCTGATTTTTTTTCTGTGAGCACCAGGAATGGGCCCGGTGAGTGCCCCCAAATTTACACGGTAACTGTGTTTTCGCCCCCAGGGCCGCCATCGCCTCGGGTCTGCACGGGTACAACGGGATGCTGGTGGGAGTGCTGATAGCTGTGTTCTCTGAGAAGTTAGACTATTACTGGTGGCTTCTGCTTCCTGTGACCCTCACAGCCATGTCCTGGTGAGGCACCTCCTTCCTTCTGCTTAAACACCTACAGGGACCCAAGGCGTTGTGTCTGACACTGGCAGGGGGCCCAGTGTCTTCAAAGGCTGGCTTGTCTCCCAGGAGTCCATGAGTTCAGTTGTAACACGAGGGGGTCATTTTGAGTTGGGAATAATAGGGACCTTTCAAAGGCCAAATGCCACTTTTTTTAATATTGGCTATTTCTTTATTATTTACGGCCGTGCTGGGTCTTTGTTGCACATGGGTTCTACAGGGATGGTGAGTGGGGGCCACTCTGCCTATTGCCATATGTGGGCTTCCATTGTGGTGGCTTTTCCTGTCGTAAAGTAGGCTCCAGAGTGTGTGGGCCTCAGCAGCTGTAGCACAGGCTCAGTTGTCCCACAGCACGTGGAATCTTCCCAGACCCGGGACTGAACCCGTGTCCCCCGCCTTGGCAGGTGAATTCTTAACCACTGGACCACCAGGGAAGTCCACCACATAGGTTTTACTGTCCTGATTAACTCCTCTTTATGATAGGCTTACTAACGAGGGCTAACACTTACCAAGTATTTTCTAAGTGCTACGCAAGGGAGGGCTATTACTGTCCCCAGTTTACAGAAGGGAAGGGGAGGCATGCAGAGGCTGCGTAACCTACCCCAGGTGATAAACCCAGAGTCCGCACTATTCAACTCCAGGCTACACGGGAATCATCTATCCAGCGGCCTAACCGAGACCCAAAAGCTGAAATTTCACTTCTAACAGAATCAGAGAGCTTGCTTGGGACAAAATGTCTCTGTTTAAAGCATAGAATCTTTGAACAAGAAGCATCAGTTGAGGTCTTGCTATGCGATCGCCTCATTTTTCAAAATAAAAAAGTCAAGATGAAGGGTGTTGGGAACAAATAGGCCTTTTACACACATGATACCCAGTTCACTTGAACCTGCGGTGTCTGTAGCATCACACCCACTGCCGTGGGTCACACCCACTGCCGGGGGTCACGCCCACTGCCGGGGGTCACACACCACTGCCGCCCACGCCCACACCCACTGCTACGCAGTGACTGAGAGCCTCAGGGGAGCCTGTGTCCCCTAGTCCCTGAGCTCTACAACTCTCCGACATGCCATCTGATTTTTAACATCTTTCTCTGGTTTCAAAGTCAGGAGTTACTAAAACCCGTTAGTTTAATTTAGTTTAAGTGCTGTTCCAGCGCTTTTTAGTAGTGTTTGCAAATAAATTAAGACATTAAGCATTCTGGGCAATTTACATTTCTTCTTAGGATTTCCTCTTTAATGTATCAAGACAAAATGTTAAGACAGTCATTTCTGTGGTGATTTCCTTAATGCCCCCCACACGCCACGCTGCAGGAGGAGGAGGGCCTGTCTTCATTTGCACCCATTTGGTTTATAGCTGCAGAGATTAAGCCCCTAAGCCACGGTGCACTGGGTGCCAGTGTGTCTACAATGCACTCGCCCTACCCTCACTTCCCAATTTAAAATGAAAAAAAAAAAAAAAAAAAAGAGCCCCTCTACCCTGGCACTTCACTAATCCATTCATTCACTCCTAGAAGCCAGTCCACAGGGCAGAGACTAGCAGTGCCAGAGTTCCCCGGCAAACTACAATTTGCTGAGGGCCTTCATTGTCCGGGGACTGTTCTAGATGGTGGGGACAGCTGTGAGCAAGAGAAGGTCTCCATCCTCTGGGAGCTTACATTCTTCTTGGCAAAGAAAGAAAGAAATTCATAAATTGTTCATTAAAAAGATCCTTTCAAGATGTGGTAAGTGCTTTAAGGAAAGCAAAACAGGGCAAATGGGGAGGAGTGGTCCAGACTTGCATGGTCAGGGAAGGCCACTTTGCAGAGGGGATATTTAAACAGTCACCTAAACGAGAGTGTACCTGCCATTTGAAGTCGCAGGCAGAACCAGCAGCATGTGAAAAAATTCCAACTAAAAAAGCATGATGTGTTCAAGAAACAAGACCAGTGGGGCTGAAGCCCAGTGAATGAAGCAGGGGTGGCAGGAGGCGAGGGCAGAAGTAATGAGGGCCATGTCCCAGGCACCATGTGACTCCAGGGAGCCTTTTTATTAATTGAAATATTGTTGCTGTACAATGTTATATAAGTTACAGGTGTGCAATATAGTGATTCACAATTTTTAAAGATTATATTCCATTTATAAATATTATAAGATATTGGTTATATTCCCTGTGTTGCAAATATATCCTTGTAGCTTACTTTGTACCTAATAGTTTCTACCTCTCCAGTAAGCCTTTCGATTTTTACTACAGCTGTGGTGAGAAGCAGTTAAAGGGCTTTAAGCAGACGAGTGAAAGGATGTGGATAAATTTAAACAAATCTCTCTCCTTGCAGTGTAGAGTGGATTTTAGCTGGAACAGGCATGGATGCTGGAAGTGTAGTTAGGAGTCTGCTGCAATAACCCACAGAGGACAGAAATGTTTTGACTAGAGCCATGTCCATGAAGGCGATGAGCAGTGGCTAGGCTTAGGGTATATTTTAAGGATGGTGAAGGCAACAGGATATTCTGGGAGGCTGCGGAGTGTGATGAGGCAGGGAGGAAAGAAGAAGAAGTGTGCTCCTATAATCTGCCTGAGAACTTGGGCTGATGGAAAACGCAGTGGAAAAAAAGCAAGTTGGTGGTGGGAGGCAGGACACAAATCAAAAGTTCTGTTTGGACACATTAAACTTCAGTCTTCTGAGTAGAGATGCTGAGAAAGACATTGGATGTGCAAATCTGGAACTTAGTGATCTGGTCAAGATTAGAAAATAGTAGCATATAGAAGATACTTCATCCTGGAGACTAAAGACAGTCACGCAGAAAGAGAGGGTTCAAACAGAGAAGACCCAAGACAGAGCTGTAGGATCCTCCAACATTTAGATGTCTGGCAGAAGAGGGGAAGAACTGCCAAAGGGGACTTGAGGAGCGCCTGCAGAAGCAACTGAGTGCAGTGTCGTGGTCGCCCTGACAGAAGGCTCTCAATCCCTGATGGAAGGGTTCAGGATCCAACTGTCAAATGAAAGGGGCAGAGATTGACCATGGATTCAGCAAGAGAGATGGCATCTGTGAGCTGGACAAGAGCCATTTCCATGGTGTGGGTAGAACATATACCTGATAGGAGTGGGTTCAGTAAAGAAGGGAAAGAGAAAGATTGGGGACAGCAGAGACAGACTAGTCTTGAGTATTGCTGTGCAGGAGGCAGAGAAATGGGGCAATAGCTGGAGTAGAAATCAGGTTAAAGGGGGAAGGTCTTTATGTTAGAAGGTGCTAGAGCACTTTGGCCTTCCCAGGTGGCTCAGTGGTAAAAAAAATTCAGCTGCAATGCAGGAGCACAGGAAACCTGGGTTGGATCCCTGGGGAAGGAAGATCCCCTGGAGTAGGAAGTGGCAACCCACGCCAGTATTCTTGCCTGGAAAATCCCATGGACAGAGGACCCTGGGGCGGGCTACAGTCCATGGGGTCGCAAAGAGTTGGACACGACTGAGCGACTGAGCACACACGCACTAGAGCACGTTATGTATTTATGAGAGTGACCTGGAGAAAAAGGAGAGGTTGAAGCTGCAAAAAAGAAAGGACAGAATTGCAGGAACCAAGACTTTGAGACAGGCTGGATCCCAAGTACAAGAAAAAGAATTAGCCTGATAAGACAGCAGGAACAATCCATTGTATGAAAAGGCAGAGAGGCAGTTAGAATATGAATCTTATGGTCAGGAAGATGAGGCATTTCTCATCATGTCATTTCTGTTTTTCTTAACGAAGTAAAGCAAGGTGGTTAGTGAAACTAAAGGGAGACAGAAAGCAAAGATTTGAGGAGAAAGGAGAAAATGTGAAATAGTTGTCTCAGAAAATTGGAAAGTTAATTTGCTAGGGATCTATAGTAGGGATTAGGGCAGGCTTAAATGCCTGTTTGAGACTGAGCATCCTTAATTAAAAGTTAACCAATCAACCGTATCACATGAGTTCAAGTTTGGCCTGCAGCTGTGCACCTGTGCAGCTGTGGGAGGCATAGGGCATTGGATGCCAGGTGATGGTCCTTTCAGAAGAAACTGAGATGAGGCAAGGTAAATTTCCTAGTGCTGCTCACTCAGCCTTTAAGTGTAGGAGTTCGGATTTGCACCTCACTCCCTCTTTCTCCAATATCCGTGCTCTCTACAAGGAAGATGAAAAGAAAACAGAAAACACAATCAACTGAAGGTTTCATTTTCACGTGCTGATTCCCAGAATAGTTCCAAGCACTTCAGCTGAATTCAAGCCTGCGAGTTTCCTATGTCCATAGCAGCCTCCCCCTAGAAGGTTATTTAAAGCATATATTCTAAATGTCATCACAGCCCAGGATACATCATGATGTACCTTGTAATGATCCAAAGGCAACACATGCCATTTTGTAAGGATTAGATTTTGTTTTCTTGGTTTAAGAAACAAAGAAATATATAAATTATTTTATAAAGTTTCCTACTGAAAACAAGTTATAAGACTTTTAAATTTTGTTTCCCAAAGATGTAGACTTATACTGAACACTGGCTTATATCCAGTCCCAGGTCAGTGGACCACTAGATTCTCAAGGGAGACAGGAATGACTGTCAAGGAAAGGGGAACAGTGAGTGGCCCAGTGACCAGAGCGGACTAGACAGTGTAGACTGAAGCCTGATCACAGCAATTAAATCTTTTCTCTCTTTCATCTCCAGCCCCGTCTTTTCTAGTGCTTTGAGTTCCATCTTCAGCAAGTGGGACCTCCCTGTCTTCACGTTGCCCTTCAACCTCGCCGTGACCCTGTACCTGGCAGCCACCGGCCACTACAACCTCTTCTTCCCCACGACGCTGGTGGAGCCTGTGTCTTCAGTGCCCAACATCACCTGGTCGGAGATTGAGATGCCCTTGGTGAGTTGCCAACGGCAGGTGTGTGGGGGCCTGTTTCCACTGCAGCCGTCTCAGTCACCACTTCGTGGATTACTCAGGCTCTCAGTTTCTCTGCACCTCCAGTGAATGATGCATCTTAGCAGAGAGGAGCACGGGAAAGGGTCACTGCCACTTCCATAGCTTCTTTCCATAACCCCCTACTGGAGACCTTACATGTGCCAGGCTTGTCATCAGGCCCTGGGCATACACAGAAAATAGGACAACATCCCTGGCTTCAGAACACCTACAATCTGCCCAGGGAAACAGATGATAAACAAGGGTACAGATAAGGGTTAGGCTGGCAATACAGAATGGTGGCTTTGAGGGGAAAATATTAAATAAGATGAATAGGTGGGTGAAGGGTCAAGGCACCGAAATAATATTTAAAATTAGGAATTTAAAGATATTAGCAATAGGAGAATTTCCTGGATGTTCCGTGATTAAGACTCCAAGCTTTCACTGCCAAGAGCCCAGGTTCGATCCCTGGTTAGGAAACTAAGATCCCACAAGCCACGAGGCATGTCCCCCGCCCCTGCCAAAAAAAAAGATATTATCAATAGAAGATGGAGGTAAATTTTTGTGTATTTTCCATATCAGTGGCTCTCAAGCAGGAGTGACTTTTTTTCCCCTCTTAGGGACGGTGAATGTCTACAGAAATGTTTTAAAAGTCAAAACTAGGCGGAATGTACCACTGGTACCGGACCTCCTACAATGCACGGCCCTCTCCCCACAGCAAAGAACTAGCCAGCCCAGAACGTCAGTAATGTCGAAGCTGAGAAACCTTGCCTTATGTCCTGATATCCACAAATAGACAAAGGCATTTCTTCTACTGATCTCTAGAAATCAGAGATGAAGGGATATAATAAAAATCTCACACAAGATTAAATATATAGAACTGTAAAATTTTGACCTTGTTAATGTGTATTAATGGACAGCCCCATGGACTGTAGCCCACCAGGCTCTGCTGTACATGGGGATTCTCCAGGTAAGAATACTGGTGTGGGTTGCCATGCCTCCTCCTGGGGGATCTTCCCAACCCAGGGATCAAACCCAGGTCTCCCGCATGGCAGGCAGATTCTTTACCATCTGAGCCACCAGGGAAGCCCTGTTAATGAATATAGGCATAGCTAACAGCTTACCCTGAGCAAATTTATTATGTACCAGTCACTGTTCAAAGCCCTTAGCTTACTAACTCATTTAAACCTCACCATAACCCAATGCTAACTACCATCATCCTCTTCTGCAGATGGGAAAACTAAGGCACAGGGAGGGTTAGTTGCCCAAGATCAAGCTGTAGCTGGTGCTTCAAATATTGTTCACAAAATCTGATTTCTGAGCCCTCCCCACCCAGCCTGGCCCTGTGTCTCGATGTGCTTAGTGTGGGGCTCGGTGTGGCCCTGGTGCCAGGCGGACACCAGGTGGCATGCACAACGCAGGCCCTGCAGGCTCGGCCACACCCTGAGCCTGAAACTGTCGGGAAAGGAAGGCCTCCCCCGACCCTCATGGCAGACACTGCTGCCAACAATGCCAAACTTCTTTTTAAAGTTTTTGTCTTGTTAGAAGTTTTATCTGGGGCTGGGGCTGGGGCTGGAATGGGATCAGAGGCAGGGTTAGGGCCTAAATCCAAGGCAATGGAAAAGACAGAGCCCTGTGTTTAAGTGAAAGCCCGCTTTCTCAAATGGAAAACTACTGGGGTCAGAGCAGGAACGAAACGAACTGAAGGATCAGCCATCTGCTGACTGGACACACTGCCTCAGGGCACAATCTGCTGTCCCTGAGCCCTGCGGGTGAAGCTGGTCTGAGTGACAGCCACAGGGTATGCGGTACTGCAGGAGAAAAAGGCCCACTGAGCCCCCGACCCGCCCTGCGTGGTGAGGCTGTACCATCCGGTGCTGAGAGACCAGAGTAGAGACAGCCACGTAGAAGAGATGCTTCTTGTTCATCTTCAAACAGTAAAAAGTACTAGGAGTCAAACCCAGGTTCCCTGAGGCCCAAGCTCACCCTCTGAGCTCCCACGCACCGCCTCTCTGACCACTGACTCCTTTCCCTCTACACCATCCAGATCTGAGTTTTGACCAATCAGTGCCATTTCTGTCTTTCTCTTTAAAACAATGAGGCGAGTGATTTCTGTTTTGTTTAGCTGGCTTGTTGTTGTTACACAAGAATTATCCAGAGTACAGAGAAGGCCGGTCCTTAGGAAATTTCCACCACACACCTGACTGCCCTTTGCACCAGGGTGTTGGCTGTAGCTTAGAGAGCAGCATGGACGGGTCGGGGCCCCGGTTCACCAGGCTGAAGTTTGGATCCCAGCAGAGCTTCATTCTAAACTCAAACTTTACTCCAAGGCAGCTTGCCCCCTCATTTTTCTCATTCTTGCCTCCTTGGACTTTAAACCTGGCTTCCCAGATGGAGCAGAGGTCCCTGGATTGGAACAAAGGATTTTCAGGGTTCCTTTAAATAAGATAGGGCCCGCACCCTGTGATTTCTTGCACAAGTCTATAGGCTCTGGACCAAACAATGGCTGGTGTTTAAAAGGCCACACATTCAGAGGCAAGAATAGACATAGTTTAAAAACTGTCTGGGACACCTCAAATTCTCTAAAGAAATCAGACTGACTCTAGAATTAAATCAAGTTGTTAAAAAGAACAAAATTTCATCAAAGGGAGAAATGCAATGAACTCCCTACATCTACAGTAGATGATGACTAATCCGTTGGTCCCCAAATTCTGTTGTAGATTAGCAGTACCTGGTGCTCTGGCCATGCCCCCTAACACCACTTAGGATGTCTGGGGAGGTGCTAGGCATTAATATTTTTTTAAAAAGATCTTTAAGTGATCACAAAATTTGGAAACCACTGAACTAATCCACACTATTTATTAAGCACCTTTTATGGCCTCAGCTAAAGGAGTCCTGTCCTCAAAGAGGTCACATGAGCTGGTAATGGAGGAAGGAGTTGGCAGAATTTTGAAGCTGGAAGATCGTTAGGCAGCCTCCTCGTGTTACAGAGATGGTCACACACAAACTTCTGCAGAAACCCCTAAAAGCTGGGGCTCATGACTCTGGGCCAGTGTTCTCCCTGCCCTGTCAATCTCCCTCTTTTCCTTTGTCCCCTCAAAGAACTTTTTGCCAAAATGTGGATGATTTGGATATTTTTTAAAAAAGCTATCTTGATATCACTGACAAATCAATCATCTCCAGTTCCAACATCTCCCAGTGACTCTCAAGCCCAGGGATCCGGTGCTTCGTGATGTTCTCCAGATATTTCTCATGCTACCTGTCTGCTGAGTGCTCCTGGAGAGCAGGGGAAGTGCTCCTCTTCCTTCCCGGGCTCCCCCATCCCCGGGGTAGCACCGAATGTGAGCAACAAAGAGACTATGGGTCAGGCTCAGAGGCTATAGCCTGGGATCGGCCACCATGAGCTGGGTGATCTTTGGTCAAATCATTCATCAAAATAGCCTAGACAGAAACCAACACAATTTTCTGTAAAGCCATTACCCTTCCATTAAAAAAATGTATAAAATTTTTTTAATGGCCTAGAATATTTCCAGAATTCCTGGAGTATTTCTAGGATTTCAGGTCTAGAGGAAGCCCCGTTTTGCCCTGAAACCTCCCAGTGGCAGTCCAGGGAGGCACCCTGTAGACCCTCAAAGCAAAAGCCACATGTCCCTCAGAACCACCTGGCTCCAGCCTCTGTGCTGGGGACCTGCCCAGTTTTGCATGAGGGATGCTCAGATGCCTGCCAAGTGGTGGAGTGAAGAGCGATTTGTTCCAGCTCGTGCCTTCCCTTCCACATTCTCCCACACGCTCGCGGGCACAGCAATCCTCCCATTCCACACCATGACCCCCCCGCCCCCACCCCCGGGGAAAGGCTCAGTCCTCACCCTGAGGCTTGGTCCTTGTATTATCAGCCCACACTCCACTGACCTGGATTTTGTTGACTTTGCAGCTGCTACAAGCCATCCCTGTCGGGGTCGGGCAGGTATACGGCTGCGACAACCCCTGGACAGGTGGCGTGTTCCTGGTGGCCCTGTTCATCTGCTCACCACTCATTTGCTTGCATGCAGCCATTGGCTCAATCGTGGGGCTGCTGGCAGGTAGGCCAGGGCACCCCCGGCTCAGCAGGGGTCATTTTCCTGAGGTCATTTCTCCCAGCACACAGTAAAGAGTCTAGGCTTAATATCTTCTCTGAAGTTTTTAGACACTGTCAGGGCTTGTGACTCATTTTTTCCTTTCTTGAGTCTCCAAAAGATAGCAGGTTGTATAAAGTGAAGTCGCTCAATCGTGTCCAACTCTTTGTGACCCCATGGATGGTAGCCTACCAGGCTCCTCCGTGCATAGAATTTTCCAGGCAAGAGTACTGGAGTGGGTTGCCATTTCCTTCTCCAGGGGGTCTTCCCAACCCAGGGATTGAACCTGGGTCTTCCGCATTGCAGACAGACACTTTACCATCTGAGCAGGTTGTATGGGGAGATGCAAAAGGGCTGAGACCTACTGGCCTGTAGCCCCTGGGAGCTGAGGGGTGGGAGGCAGAGGGGAAGCCGGTGTGGGTGGGGAGCACTAGCAGACCCAGTGGGGTATAAACGACCTAGCACTTTGAAATTTTGACTAAGCTAACAGGAAAAATTTTCCCAAGAATTGGATTGTCATTTGACAAATGTGATTTAATTTCTACGTAGGTGTCTATACACACATTCACATATGTAAACAAAGAGAGTAGAGTCAGAAATGGACCTTGGGTGCTTTGGGAATAGGAGCCTGTTGACTTATCCCAATATTTTTCAAAAATTTCTTGGAAGCACAACTTTAAAAAAAGTTATTTGGAAATAATTTCAAACTTAAGAAAACTTACAAAATTAAAAATAGTCTGAGAGACACCCACAAATTCTTCACCCAGATTCACCTGCTGTTCACATCCAACCCCTTCTGCTGTCTCATTTCTCCGTCTGCATGAATCTATATGTGTCTAGACTTAATTTTTCTCAACCAGTTGAAATCTTTCTTGCTAAAAATGCAGCTGATCTGGCCAAAGGAGTGGGGAGGGCCTGCAGCCCCACCTCCTTGGCCCACCCTCACACTCACACTCACCCTCACCCTCACCCTCAGAGGTATGACCAGAAGTAGTCATACCTCTGAGTGAAATATTTGAAAAACAGTGGAAACCACTGCTCTTCCCCCACTGTTGCTTTCCTAAGACCAGATGCCCTTTGTAGAGGCTCCTCTGATGAGCAGGTACTGGGTAGGGGGGGGAGTCAGCAACGGGAGGAAGGGCACCTGGGGACTGGCACCAGCCAGGGTGGCCTTTGTGCTGTGACCTCGAATCAGCCAGAAATGCAGTACCTTGTCCAACAGCCCTGACGGTGGCCACGCCCTTCAAGACCATCTACCTGGGCCTCTGGAGCTACAACTCTGTCCTCTCCTGCATCGCCATCGGGGGCATGTTTTACGCCCTCACCTGGCAGACCCACCTGCTGGCCCTCGTCTGCGGTAGGTATCGGGGAAGCTGGCAGCCAAGCCACTCTGCTGTTCCTTGCCCTTCCCCACTCCCCCGGTTGTGGATACCCATGGTGGATCCTCATCAGTACTGAGCAGTAATGATGGAAGGACTGTGGCTGCGGTCTTACCACTAAGGGATTTAGTGGGGGTACCCTAAGAGCTGGGGATCTGAGGTTCTTCCTCTGTCAGCTGGCGTCACCACCACTATTCCTCATGAAGCACTAAAGTTCATGAGGAAATCACACACGCATTTCCTCGTGTGCTAGTGGCAACGTTCCTGGCCTCAACAACTGTTCTCACTCAGCCGCTATCGACTGGGCACCGCCAAGTGCTAGGGCCCCGGCTAGACCTGGAGGACACAGACCACATCCTCACGAAGCCATGGTCCAGCAGAAGAGATGTAATCGCCCAATACTCAGGGCAATTGTCTGTGATATCTAAAAAGACCATTGGAAAGAGCCAGTGAGATGACGTGCCTGGGAGGGCTGAGGTCCCAGAAAATAGTCACATAGCACTAAAGGAGCTGATTTCCATTGAGTAAACAACGTGCTGTGTGAAGAGAAATGGACCACAGGCATGATTCTGCACCCCAGGGCCACGCTCTGTGCTGGACAAACAGCACTCATTTCATCCTGCCAAGGCCACTGCCAGGCATGGATTTTAGCCCCATTTTACAGGTGAGGAAATGAGACCCAGAGGGGTTGACAAACTTGTCCAAACACAACTATTGGTGGCAGAAGTGAGATTCAAACTCCAGTCCCATCAGCCTCCCTGTCCTGGAGTTGCTTATATCCTCTGGAACCAACAGGACACTAATACGCAAAACTAGAGACAAGTGAAGGGTATAATATCATCCAGAAGGGCTTTTTTGTTTGTTTTCCCCCAGTTAAGTGTGGGAACTCTAAATGCCTTCTGTGTCTCTTGGACCCGCCTCAGCATCCAGCTGGGGTCTGGACTTGCAGCCAGTGGGCTCAGCAAATATTCACCAAGTCAAAACTGCCAGGTATTTTGAGGATGAGACTGTAACTGTCTATGATCCTCAGAGAGATGGCCGATTCCTATGGCTGGAACCACCTGGGAAGGCTTTGGGAGGAGGCTGGAGCTTATCTCAACCCTTTCAGGGTGGGATTTGGATAAGCAAAGACAGGGAGGGGACAGGTGTTCTGGACAGGGAAACAGAGCAAACAGAGGCAGAAGGAGCTTGTCCAGAGGCACCAGGGCTGTGAATGAGTTCCCCTCACTGTCCTGGGGGTCCTCATCTGTGGGTGAAGCCAGGTGCCTGGCTCAGGGACCCAACATGGTCCAGCTGTGAGGGGACTTGGTGAGGGTTCCATAGCATCACAGCGGCTCAGAATCTTGGACAAGAGGGACTTTATTCAGAGTTCATATAGTCTGACAACTCATCTGTCCAGACAGACAACCACCCAGCCATCCAGTCTGTGCTAGAGCATCACCAAGGGCAGTGTGGAGTAGTAAACGATGCTTATTGACCCCTGGCTCTATGCAGGGCTACCATGGAAGTGGGGAGGGGATAAAGGGATATGCAAGCTTTCATCTCTAACCTCAGAGAGCACACAGCCCAGTGAGAGATGGGTCACAAGCAAACACGCCAGATTTCAGGGTGTGGGGCCAACACGGTGGCACTGGGGCCAGGGTGGAGCCCGCTCTTAGGGAAGGCTGGGGATGGGCCCTGGGAAGCTGACTCCTGATGGTCCTTGTGTCTCCACAGCCCTGTTCTGTGCATACATGGGAGCAGCCCTCACCAACATAATGTCAGTGGTAAGTCTGGGGTCTCCGACACCGCCCTAAAGTGCCCCAACCCAACCAGGGCTTCAGGACATTTGGAGTCTTGTGAGTGGGTTCTGGTCACTAGCACTCCACACAACAGCCTGGTCAAGGTTTATTCAAGGTTTTCCCAGAGAAGGACTGGCCCTGGCATATTTTATGTGCCTCTGAGGGGTGTGTTTGTGTGGATGTGTGTGTGAAAGAGAAAGTGTTGTAACTAGCAGTGGAGAATATGGGTGGACAGATGGAGGTACTCATGTTTAGCCGGAAATGAGAGATTGTCTCTAGGGGATTTTCAGCTCCATCATTAGAAGAGTCTGATTGTCCCCAAAGGGACCAACATTTCAGATTCAAACCAACCATTCTGGCAGATCAATCCAGAAGCCAAGGGGAGGGTCGCTAGGAAGGCAGTCACTGGGGGAGGGTCGCCACTCTTAGCCCCTTCCGCATCCTTCTCCTGCAAGGTCCCAGGAGCCCAGGAACATTTCAGATCCCGGTGTTCTTGCTTTCAGGTTGGTGTGCCGCCAGGCACCTGGCCCTTCTGCCTCTCCACACTCACCTTCCTGCTCCTGACGACCAACAACCCCACCATCTACAAGCTCCCACTCAGCAGAGTCACCTATCCAGAGGCCAACCGCATCTACTACCTGACAGTGAAAAGCGGGGAAGAAGAGAAGTCCTCCAGTGGTGACTAGCCAAGTTATAGGCAGAAATGCTCTTTGCCTGGACCGGGGTCTGCTCCCTGTAATCTCAGCTCTGGGTCAATCAGCTGCAGCACTCACTTACTTTGCCTCTCCTCGCGCCTGTGTGGAACAAAACACACCTATACCTCCCTCTCCCTGACATTGATTTTCTCTCTCTGCCCAAATCGCCTTAACTGTCCACTGTACACTGTTAGAAGAAGTTGGTGATGAGTTCCTGGTATTAGTAGGAAGGCATGTATTTTCAACGTCAGTGACTTAAAACAAAACCATTCTTTGTATTTAGTCTTTTGTAAAGGTGATTCAGAGATGATCTTCTTAGCAGGTTTAACTAAATAATAGAAGCTATGAAATTAAACGTGCTGAGTGGTTCCTGAGTGGGTGAAAATTCAGGGAATGCAGATGCCAGAGTGCACAGAGATAATGACTGGTGGGTACATACAGCTTTACATAAAAGAGAAATTTCAGATAGAGAAACACAGTTTGAAAGTCAAAATGGGGACAGTTAGGGCATTGAACGTGTCTAAATAGGGACTCAGACATTCAGGGGTCAGAGTAAAGGGCAAGAGGATATTCTGTAGCAGGAAGTAATCAGTAAGTTAGGCTCCTACATGACTCATGATGAAAGATTGGCATGTCTCACTGCAGGTCAAGCCAGCGACTTTGAGCAGGGAATTCAGTTGAGGAAATCACCTGAGCTCAGTATGTGAGAGGTTGGAGAGATCTATTTCATTTCCCAGTTTGCCTGTGGGTGTTGGAAGCTTTATGAGATTTATGATACTTAAATGGTTAACCTTGAGTAGAAGAACAAACAATTATCAGTGAATTTTGTAATTTGTCTTCCCAATTACAGGCATTAACTTACTCTCAATCTTTGTTTAGATACAGACCAGGGGTTGTCAACCTTGTCCTGGAAAGTGTCAAATTTCAGCTCTGGAGGCTACACAATCTCTTACAAATACTCAACCCTGTCATCATAGAGCAAAGTAGCCTTAGACAACATGTGAATGAAAGAGGGTGGCTGTGTTCCAACAAGACTTTATTAAGCGAGAAGCTAGATTTGGTCCACAAGCTGTAGTTGGCTGGGCCCTGCTATAGACGATCAATACAATAACGCTCAGGGTCTGGAGATCCATGTGTGACTTAGGAGCTGGTGGGAAGTGGGCAGACTCAAAGGACACCACCAGGATCTCTACATCAGACAAAGCCACAAGGCATTTACATGCTGGGCAATAGTGTAAAGAGTCTTAGGATATCGAGGGCACCCCAGAAAGGGAGATCAGGGTGGCAGGAAGCAGGAAGATCTGCCCTGAGGCTCTTTCAGGGACTGACAAGCCCAGTGATGAGCACCAGGGGGCGCAGTCTTACACCAGCCCCTCCGTCCACACAAGGGTCTGGGAACCACCCCTCAGGCTCACCCTCTGGGCTCCTCGCTGCTTTGCCTCTGCCAGTTCACCACCACGGGAGGAAGAAGAAAACTGGAGCCCTTCGGTGCAGGGTTTCTAGGCAAGAGGAGCAGGGAGGCGCTGGAACCTCAGGGCTGGAGGGAGCGCGCAGGCCAGGTTGTGCCATCATACTGTGACCCAAGACCTCCATTTGGAGGAAGAGGACTTTTTGTTTCCTGACAGGCTTCCAGAGGGGGCTCCGTCACGTATCCTAGCAGGAGATAGAACCAGAAACCCTATTCGTTCGTTATGGGCAAATTGTGGGAAATCCCCTGTTCTCTCCATTAAGCCCTGAGAATCTCCACCCAGAGCACTGGATCTGATGGGAACAGTCCTTTAGCCATGCTTCTTATTGGATTCTCAGGAGAGGAAGACTATCTGGATATGAAAAATGCTTTCAGCTCAGTTGGACGAGATTCTCTCTTCCCTTCCTTCTCTTCCTACACCACTTCTTGGTTTGTCATTTACAAGGTAACATGTGGGTCACAGTTATCTGGGTTGTTTTCCCCTCCCAAGTTCCTGCTTTAATTCCCCCACAAGAATTAAAAGTTAACTGTGTTGCAAGCTGCCAAACTTGTTCAGAGAAAAATGGATAAAAGCTAAGTTATTCTGAAAATGGAAAAAGTGTGTCCAACAAATCTGGAAAAGCCACACAGCCCCAGAAACTCTATAATGCAGTGTGATCAAGATGGCCAGGTATTTATGCACGAGTAAATGTTTTTACACATTATCTGCTAGTATGATGTAAGAAAAAATTGGACAAAATGTATTATTAATCAGTGAATTACCTTGCCTCTGCCAGTTGTACAGGAACTATAAAATATATATATTTTTTAATCCTTTGAGGCTAAGATGCTGAAAGTTGATGATGTTTTCCAAATGTGGTCAAACAATCTCCTCTTGAAAGCAAAACAAGTATCAGTCATTAAGCCAGACTGGTGGACAGAAGCGGCATCTCTCTCTTGGGCATGGCTGAGAGTGGGCAGAGGTGAAAACCCTCTAAGAAAACTCTGCCCAGCGCAGGCCACTGTCCACAGGCTGTGGACAGATGTCCAGAGGTCCTCTTAAGTAGTCCAAACAGCCCCAGCACCTGAAAGCTAACTCCCTAGTGTTATCTTGTCCCCCCTTAACCAGAGCTTCCCCCTCTCCTGGCCCTGAATGAACATGTTGAGAGCCCTAACCTTGCAGATTCTCCCCACCAGCATGGGGCACTCAGAAGCAGGCCTCCAGGAGGGAAGAAGGGCTTCTGGGAACATGTCATAGCTGTTTTCCTACTATCATCTCAAACTACCAGCAGCAGCTCTTGGATGTACAAATGATATAGTGAATGGTGAAGTCGCTCAGTCGTGTCGGACTCTTTGCAACCCCATGGACTGTAGCCTACCAGGCTCCTCTGTCCATGGGATTTTCCAGGCAATAGTCCTGGAGTGGATTGCCATTTCCTTCTCCAGGGGATCTTCCCAACCCAAGGATCAAACCCGGGTGTCCCACATTGTAGACAGACGCTTTACCATCTGAGCCACCAGGGAAGTAAAAATGATAGTTGAATATAAGTGTTTATGGTTGAACAGAAACAAACTACTACTCTCTGAAATTCAAGAAAGTAAGAATGTATGTGTGGAGTGGATCATGGAAAAAGCAAGAGAGTTCCAGAAAAGCATCTATTTCTGCTTTACTGACTATGCCAAAGCCTTTGACTGTGTGGATCACAATAAACTGTGGAAAATTCTGAAAGAGATGGGAATACCAGACCACCTGATCTGCCTCTTGAGACATCTGTATGCAAGTCAGGAAGCAACAGTTAGAACTGGACATGGAAAAACAGACTGGTTCCAAATAGGGAAAGGAGTTCGTCAAGGCTGTATATTGTCACCCTGCTTATTTAACTTATATGCAGAGTACATCATGAGAAACGCTGGACTGGAAGAAACACAAGCTGGAATCAAGATTGCCGGGAGAAATATCAATAACCTCAGATATGCAGATGACACCACCCTTATGGCTGAAAGTGAAGAGGAACTCAAAAGCCTCTTGATGAAAGTGAAAGTGGAGAGTGGAAAAGTTGGCTTAAAGCTCAACATTCAGAAAACGAAGATCATGGCATCCGGTCCCATCACTTCATGGGAAATAGATGGGGAAACAGGGGAAACAGTGTCAGACTTTATTTTTCTGGGCTCCAAAATCACTGCAGATGGTGACTGCAGCCATGAAATTAAAAGACGCTTACTCCTTGGAAGGAAAGTTATGACCAACCTAGATAGCATATTCAAAAGCAGAGACATTACTTTGCTAACAAAATTTCGTCTAGTCAAGGCTATGGTTTTTCCTGTGGTCATGTATGGATGTGAGAGTTGGACTGTGAAGAAGGCTGAGCACCGAAGAATTGATGCTTTTGAACTGTGGTGTTGGAGAAGACTGTTGAGAGTCCCTTGGACTGCAAGGAATCCAACCAGTCCATTCTGAAGGAGATCAGCCCTGGGATTTCTTTGGAAGGAATGATGCTAAAGCTGGAACTCCAGTACTTTGGCCGCCTCATGCGAAGAGTTGACTCGTTGGAAAAGACTCTGATGCTGGGAGGGATTGAGGGCAGGAGGAAAAGGGGACGACAGAGGATGAGATGGCTGGATGGCGTCACCGACTCAATGGACGTGAGTCTGAGTGAACTCCGGGAGTTGGTGATGGACAGGGAGGCCTGGCGTGCTGCGATTCATGGGGTCGCAAAGAGTCGGACACAACTGAGCCACTGATCTGATCTGATGTGTGGAGTTGGGGAGGGCGGGCTTTAGCAGAAGTGCTGTCTTAAACTCTTTTTTCCCTAACAAACCCCTTTCTCCCTCTCTCCACTGTCTCCTCCCTCTGACCTAGCCATCTCTCCCACCCATTTTCATCTTCTGTCCTACAACACTGACAAATTCTACTATCGTTGTGAAACAGTGTTGTTCTGCTGCATTTTTAAATGGTCAGTTTTAATTATCTCTCCAGTATCTTCTATGATAACTGACATAATCAAAATCTCTACTTCAAACAGGGAGCTTGCTAGGAAATAATCCATTTTCTTTAGTTTTAAAATTTTATTGCCAGAATATTATTCATAATGTTCTTGTGGTAATTTGTATCTCTCTGGTTATCTGCGACTTTGTCTCCTTTTTCATTTCTAATCTTATGTAATTTTCTTTTTCCCTTAGGCTTGTGAGGGGTTCATTCATTTTATTGATTTTTTTCAAAGAAGCAGTTTAGAATTTATTTGTCCTTTTCTACTCATTTCGATTTGTTTTTGTTTCCTTTTCCTGTTTTCTTGTAGTTTATTTAAATGTTCTCTTCTCCTAATGTTTTTAAAATTAATATAAAATTCCCTTATTTTAGATCTTTGCCGTTTAACAACAAAGACATTTAAGTCTATTAATTTCCCTCAGTTACAGCTTTAGCTGTGTACTATAGGTTTTGGAATAAAGTGTTCTGTTTTCATCGGTTTTAAAAGTTTGTTATTTTACTTTTTATTTCTCTTTGAGGCAAGAATTTTTGAAGAATGTATTTCTTGATTTCCAGCACTTTAAACTTCTTGATGTTTTTCATTTTCAGCTTTCCATATCTACTTTTATAGGATTATGAGCAAAGAATATGGTTGGTACAATCTTTATTTTCAAATGTTATGCATTTTTCTTTGTAGCCAAGTATATGATTGATCTTGAACATACAAAACGCAGATTTTTTATCTGAAGGAAATGTATATTAAGTTGATTTATTAAGTGCATCATTCAACTCTTCTATGCACTTATTTACTTTTAGTCTATAAATCTTAATTCTGAAAAGGGTTTATTAAAATTCAACTATAATTGTATCAGATCAGATCAGATCAACTTTTTTTGTATTTCTGAAATATTTGTCTCATATATTTAGCAGCTACATTGTTTGGTACCTATGGACTATAATCATACAGTATATGATTTTTATTTTTTATCTTAAATTTTATCTTTTACTACTACAGACTGCCCATTTTTATGCTCATTAATGCCTTTAACCAAATTCTGATTCAGTTGACATTGACACTGCTGAATCCACTTTCTTTCTGGTATTTCCTTATCCTTTTATTTTAAACTTTATCATTTCCTTTTAATTGTATCACTTTCTTTTAACTATTTCTGACCTCATTCACTCATTCATCCAGAAGACGTTGTATGAGGAACTATTTTAATATCACTCAGGCCCCCTTGATAACAAACCAGGAAAGAATCAGACCATTTCCTGCCTTCAAGGAATTCACGTTATGGGGATTTGCCTGGCCATGTGAGTAATCTTACTTGAGAGGATGTCACCACAGACTGCCTGAGCCACATAAGGTCACAGCACCAGTTTCATGATTTTGAGTGGTGAATGAAATTTCTTGTTGGGTTAATCTTCTGTTTAGGAAAAGTATCAAGCATTATGTTAAGGGTTTCAGGAAAATGTCTATGCCTCTTCTCCTCTTGTTCTTTATCTTGTTATTACCTGCCTGCCCAAACACTCCCAGCTGTCCCTTCAGTTCAAGTTAAATGTAAACAGTTAAAATGAAAACTGTTAAAATGTAAACAGTCTTGGGAAGGTAACATAGTAAGCATGATCAATCACTTGCATCTTAGGTTGAAGGAGTTATTTCTGAGAATTGGCTGGATGAAAAAGGAGAGGAGAGTACAAAGGAAAAAAATGGTAGCACATTTTGAGAGTGTCTTTGGCAGGGGAGAGCATGCTGAGATGGGGCCAAGCTGGAGGAATGAGATGTGGAGGGCCTCTGTTCCATGACGAACTGTTGTATTCGGCTTAGAGAAGAGAAGAAATGCCTGGGGCCATGACTGTGGAAGAAGTTGTCATTTTACTCAACAGTACTTCAGAGCATAGAATAAGGACCACTAGATGGAAGTGATAAGCAAACAGACATTGAACCAATGGAAAGGGATGCTTTTTCACAATGGAAGTTGCCTGAGAAATGGTTGTCCATTTCTGGGTGAAACTTTGGGTTCAGGAGAGGGGCAGGAGACCTATTAGAGATGCTTGCTTTTAGTAGGGGTAGACCAGATGACCGTGGCAGCCTCTCTTCCAATTTCAAGTTTCAGTGATATTATGGCCTTGAGTTCCTACAGAGAAATAAGGAGGAGGTATCATTAAGGTGATAAAAAGTATGAACATGAAGACAAATATATCAAAAATATACCGTTGCTGCATTTATAGGTTTTCCTAGAGCTTGACCGGTTAGCCATTTGCTCAGTCTATCAAAATGCTCAATATGGCTACTTGTGTGGATGCAACCTGAGGGAGCAGCATCATTTAACTGTGCCTTTTCCTTGACTTTCTCATCTTTATCACTTTCCTCTCTCCAGGGATTCCTCTTCTGGTCAACCCTATAAGATCTGCCCATCAAGAAACTCAATCTTCTTACATCTGTGGCTACATCAAATCTGTGTGTTCTTTCTGTACGAGTCTTGAGCTTTGTCTCCTTGGGTCATAAATGTGGTAAGGGCCTGGGGACAACTATTAATATAATCTAAAACCAGCTAAGAGTTGGCAATTTCAGTGTGGTTTATTGATTTCCACTCAATAAACCACAGTCTCATCTGGCAACTTTAAAAGGCATTCACTTTTTAATATGAGATTTTTCAACTTACTTGGCTTTTCTTGCCTCTTGTGATTCAAAGAAAATAGAAGAATCTGTAGGAAACACTTCTATTCCTAGTGGAATTAGAATTCCAAGGCCCCAAGGAGGGAGGGGGGGGACATTGCTAGATAAGTCCTCTTATTATCTGTGAACTGGTAACTAGGAGCCACCAGCCCCTCCTCCACAGGCTGCTGAAACTGAATGAATCAAGAAGTAACTCTCCAAGGAGCGTCTAGCTCAGCTTTCATTCATTCCACAGGACCTCTAGCCTTTTCCCTGGAGGAATCTGACCTCCCCAAGTCTGGCTCCTAGAGGTCAGTGCAGGCTCCTGACCCTACAAAGTTGGAAATGCAGAGTTGAAGCCATGAGCATTATGAAGAAGATAGTTCTGAAGTAAATTCTGATTGACCAAGCCCACCAGGAGATAATAACCGGTACCCATAAATTATCTTGGGGATCCCCCAGTATCAAGCTGTGGCCTTTGGTGAGACCCTTTGGCGGCAAGCATCCACCCCAGTCTTCTGCTTTCCAGGAGCACTCAATTGCCCCTCCCTAACCTGGTGTGTGTGACAGACACCACTCATCTGAGGACGCAGCTCCATTTGGCTCCTGAGATGTGGGTGGATTTCCTGGATGGCTCCTCCCTCCTGAGTACTCATTTCCTGTCTTTTCTAATTGGTCATATGTTGTTCCTGGGTAGCATCTCCCTGTTACTTTCAGATGCATACGGGGCTGAAGTGAAGAATGCACCACTGGAAGTTCAGGAGTCTTCAGGAGAGGCCAGAGCAAGAGAGGGCACGAGGTGGGCCTCCTGAGTTTAGAGAACAGCAGGCTGGGGGACAAGGAGCGTGTCATCAGCAGATGGCCACAGGCCCTGAGCTTCAGCACCAGAGGAAGGCCCCGTGTGGGAGCTGAGCTCCAGTCAGCTCCCCACCCCTCCCTGGAACGCGGGGCTCCCCCCCTCTCGTCACTTTGCTTTCCTTCCTCAGAAGGGCCCCCTCACCCTGTGATCAGGACCCCTCTCTGGCAGTTCCAAAACACCTGGCCTGCTGGAAAGGGGGCCTTTGACGTCAGCGGGGAGTTTGTCTACTCAGGTGTAGCTAATATCCTCGGTGTGAGTTCTGTTTCTGAACTTGGGCAGCCACCTCACACCCTGTCACTTGAGGGGGTGGGGGTGATACGCAGTTGCTGCTTGACCCTTCAGACTCACAAAGCCAAACAGAACATGTTTGGATTGGGCCTCCTCCCCAGACTCCAGCCCACCAGACCCCCCCAACCACCACCACGGCTGTCTGGGACCCGGGAGGGTGGCTTCCCTCATATATAGAGCTCAGAGTCCTTTCTGGAGACGGGGGTTAGGTTGTGCCCTCCTTACTCTGAGAGGGCCCACCAGGACCCGGTCAGCAGAGTCAGAAGGAGGAAAGGTGTAGAAATTTCCACAAAACCAGAAAGAAGGCATCTAGTATTAATTAGGCTGTGCAGAAATATCCATCTAGAAACAGATGGCAATAACATTCCTCGGCCTGTGCCCTGCCTGTGTGGGGGATTAAGGAAGTTCATTGAGGTGGGAAGGCAAATTGGCCCCTGAGGAGACGACACTTAGGTAATTGCCTTAAAGGCATATACTGGAGCAAGAATTCTAAGGAAAGGGGTGATTGAAGGTGATGCCTGAGGAAGGACAGAGAAACTACCTCCAGGCAGTCCAGGCTCTGCCCCTTTAAAGGAAACCTGCCTGATGGGGGCACCATGATGGCCAAGGCCAGTCTTCCCCAGGGAGTTTAGGAAAGTCAAAGAGTGAGCACGCTGTAGGAAGAGCGCTCCTTTTCTCTCCCTCTTCTGCCATATGGTGCCCTTCCTCGAGTGGAAGCCAAGCACCAGGCACAAGGTGAGGAAACACGAGGGGAATTTATAGAAAGTCAGCCAGAGGATGAGCTGGCGGGCTGTGGGAACTGAAGAGGTTCAGTTTTAGGGAGAAGTCCAGCGCCTGAGTTGAGGACCAGAGACACCACCCAATTGGAAAGAAGTTTCTTCCCAAATCCCAGTGGTCTGGATTCCTCCAGACCTGTGCAAGAAATCCAAAGGAACTCAGGTAAGAGGTCTGGGGGAGAGAAATGAATCAGGTAGACCCTCTAGCTGGGCTTCCCAGGTGGCTCAGTGGTAAAGAATCCACCTGCCAATGCAGGAGACTCTGGTTCGATCCCTGGGTTGGGAAGATCCCCTACAGAAGGAAATGGCAACCCACTCTAGTATTCTTGCCTGGGAAATCCCATGGACAGAGGATTCTGGTGGGCTACAGTCCACCGAGTCACAAAGAGTCAGGCACGACTGAGCAACGGAACAACAACAGACCCCCTAGCCAATAGGGCCATCTCTCTGACTTTTCAAAGAAACAGAAAAAAGAAAGGTCAGTCTCTTTCTGTTCCTTTTCCTGCTGAGCTGCAGAAAGACAGTCCTGGGAATGGGGGCCCTTATTAAGAACTCCAGAGAGAGTTCAGATCCTGGAAGCTTCAAGCTGGAAGAGCTCTTAAATAATTCTATTAATAGTTCAAACCCCATGAGGAACCCCATGGCTTATCCAGGAAACTGTCCAGGTGATAAATGAGCCTGGTCAAAAGCCCAGGTGTCCTAACTCACAACACTGAGCTCTTCTTGCACATCTGGTGATGGATCTAAGTTAACCCATCAGCCTCAAATCCCCTTACCACCTACCTGTTCGCTGGATGAGCCTTCATATTTATCATCCTTTCCACAACTCTCCAACACACAGCTCTGACATCAGTGTGATTCCCAGGGCAGCCCCACGTTGAGCTGACTGTGAGATGCTAATGAGGTAGGTTTGAAAACCTTGTTCCCAAGAGTCCTCACCTGCTGCTTCCAGGGTGGAGGTACCTGGTCCAGAGGCACCTTAGCCTCTCACCTCAGGTCCTATACTCCTTCCACAGACATGCCAGTAGAACTAGAGCACCTCAGTATCCACAGACATCTTCATACAGCCCATCTCCTCAGTGGCCCTCTCTTTCATGGCCATCTGAGATTACTTTAGACATGTTCTGTGTAGCTACAGAGTGATGTTTCTGGAAGATAGGCAGCCATTCCATAAGGAACAATGTCTCAGGACACTGACATTATCTGATCAGAGAATGAACAATCTGGTATGGCATGTGATCTCCTCAAAACTAGCGCTGAAGGATAGGAGCCTCAGTGAACTTGCTGAGATTAGGCAATCCTGGGACTTGGAGAGCCCGTGGCCAGTCCTCTGCCTGCTTTCATGTACCCTTTCTCTCAGGCTTGTACAGCATCCACACTCTCCTTTAAAAGGGGAGGGGAAAATAAGTTTACTCTCAAGTGCCAACTGTATCTAACTGGTATTGGTTGTCTGGAGATTTGTATTAGAAGGATTCTGAGGCTGTGTTGAAACTTACTGGGAAAGAGGTCTATGATCAGTTAGCTGTGTTTGCCACAGACAATGCAGGGAAGAAGCGGCCGAGAAGGGAAACATTGCCATAAGAGAAAAAGCAGGTACACAACAGCCCAGAATTTTCTTGGCCTGTCACTGGATAACACAAATGTAATGGCACAGGTGGATTCTTTCTGTTTGTTTTTGGTAACTTTTGTTACTCCTTTTAGGATATGAAATACTTCGTAATTTTTTAAAATAAAAAGATCACAAGTCCATTGATATCATTTGCAAAGGTTCCAACAGTCTGTAAAACATCTATCTATATTGCAGGAGTAAAGAATCAAAACCAGGAGGTTAAAACATAGCTCTGTAACTAATCAGCTATTTGGCCTCAGGAAAGCTGCTTTTCTCTGGGCCTCAGTTTTGTTTTGTTTTGTTTGCTAATACCTAGATCCAAATTCTGGAGAAGGAAATGGCAACCCACTCCAGTGTTCTTGCCTGGAGAATCCCATGGACAGAGGAGCCTGGTGGCCACAGTCCATGGGGTTGCAGAGTCAGACACAACTAAGTGACTAACACACACACAGACCCAAATTCACTTGGTTATTAAAGACTGATAGTTCCAAGTAGTTTCATTGGATTGTAAAATTTTCATGTACATTGTAACTATCAGTATAAAACTCCCCCGTGGCCCTAACTTCAAAAGATGGATCTAGAGTACCTTGTGCAAAGAAACAGAATGATCCGTGTGGCCATATAAATCAAGGATGGCTTCACGGAGGAAGTGGAACATAAACCAGATGATGAAGGCTGAATAGAAACTAGGCAAGAAGAGGCAGAGAGGGTCAGAGGCAAGGCCAGAATGCCAAGGCAGGGTGTGTGTTGGGCAGCAAAGGATGAGTGGGACGATGAAATCAGCAATATTGTAGAACAACTGGAAAGCTTGGCTGAGCAGTTTAGGCATTAATATACCCTTGGCAATAGGGAGCCATGGGGATTGTTGAGTGAGAGAGTCACGTAATGATATGCCTAATAACTGAAGCACAGAATGGATTGAAAGGAGGGAAATTAACAACACAGACACACGATTCTGAGGTGTGGCCTGGGTGTGAATAGGGGAAAGAGTGAAATCTCACTCAGAGGAAGGTCAGTCAGATGTTACCCCAGTTACCGATGGGGCGCTCTGACCTTCACACTCTCCTCAACCTCATTCATGAGGTTGTTATAAGGTTAAACGAGGTTGAAACAGGCACCAACTCATTTATGCTAGTTAATGTCTTCATGGAGTGAGACAGAGACTCCAAAGTTCCCCGGTTCCTCTAAGCCTTCCTCTCCGCCTCTATGAGGACGTGGCAACTAGAAGAAGGACTGGATCAGAGGGCTGGACTGGATATGCTGAAAAGCCTTTTCCAGTTAATGTTCAATGCCTCTGATAGTTAATAGAATGATCTTTGAAAATGTCAACTAAACACAACTTCACAGAAAAAGATAACACCTCATTTACCACCCACAAATGTCTGCATCACACATACACACACGGCAGCCTTGAAAATTACACATCACAGCGCAAAGCTCAACTTCTGCATGGGGAAACGTGTTCCCAAATCGTGGCCGAAGTGTTATCCTGTAGCGCTGGATGTAGGAAAAAATCAAATTATATCCAATTGTCGCTTCAAAAACTATCCTTCTGGTGTAGTAGCTAGGGAATTGCCTCATGATGTTGTGGGAGTCTCTGCCACAGTAAGCTAGAGAAATAAGAGACCTAGGGATCTATGGAGAGATGATGAAAGGGTCTTTACAGTAGGTTCCAGATCCTCTGTACGTTGGGCATTGCTAGTGATAGATGGTCGGAGAAGACAATGGCACCCCACTCCAGTACTCTTGCCTGGAAAATCCCATGGACGGAGGAGTCTGGTGGGCTGCAGTCCATGGGGTTGCGAAGAGTCGGACTCGACTGAGCGACTTCATTTTCACTTTCACTTTCATGCATTGGAGAAGGAAATGGCAACCCATTCCAGAGTTCTTGCCTGGAGAAACCCAGGGACAGAGGAGCCTGGTGGGCTGCCGTCTATGGGGTCGTACAGAGTCAGACACAACTGGAGCGACTTAGCAGCAGCAGCAGCAGTGATAAATGGACAGCATTGGCCCACCTCCAGGAGGCAGGAAAACCTGTTCAAAACCTGAGAAAGACAGCTTGTAGAAAGTGTTCAGGTAGAGACTTGTTTGAGTAAAGGTTGATTATTAGTAAAATAGACTAGATCATTCTTCCCCTTCTGAAAGATGTCATATACGATTTGGGTTTGGTTTTTTTTCCCCCTCAAAGGAACTTTAGTAAGCTTCAAGCTTCAAAATTGTATCTGACAGGTGGGGTCTTCTGTAAAATGACTTTTACCCCTGATATTTGAACAGATGGCATTTTCTGTGTGTTAGCAATCAGTAGACACATAGATACTATGGATACTACTCTCCAGGGGAAAAAAAAAAGTGCTTTTAAGCAAATCATTGTGGCTCATGACTGTTCTTTCCTTCTCTGAATCAATGAGAGGATAGCATCCCTGGACTCTTGCCTCTTAAGACACAAGATGCTGGCAATCCTTGAGGGCAGGGACTGTGCCCCTGAATTGGACAACCCCAGTATGATGCTACCTGCACTGGGACACTTAAAAGTCTGGTTAGAGAAGGAGCTAACAGCAGTCCCTATGCCAGGTGGGCACGCCGAGGAGTTACTCAGCTGCTAAGGTTTGCCTGCAGATTCTTGAGGACAGAGCTTCCCAGAACATGTGTAGTTGGGCCAAGAGAGCAAAGCCCTTGGTCCTCGAAGAAAACAGAGGGGGCCTGGCATGGCCCGAGTCCCCAGTATCAGGCTGTAAGCATCACCATCTGTTTGCTGCACTGTGCCACACAGTGCTATTTTTTGTGTGCCATGATGTTAGGGGGAAAGCTGAAATAAACCCCCAAAGTGAGTCACTGTTAAAAAATTTTGTTCTTGGGCTTTAGAACACCCAGTCCCCCACCTTCCAAGCAGCTTGGTGGTTTTCAGCCACAGGGTATAACCTCTTGCTAACCAAAACAAATCTTATGGAGCAAGATTTCTGTCTCCAGTGGCCTGTTTCATGCTCTCTCATTAGCTGTGTTCTTCCATCCACTCATGAAGGATTTCTGGCCCTCTGATTGGTTGGTCACAGGCGGCCCATCACTTTATCACATCTATAAATTTCTCTCCAGGCAGTGCTGGAAACAGTCAGCTCTTGCCCATCAGTTTCCGAATCTCTACACACCTCAGCCATCACCATCGTGAAGCTGTGGAAGGCTCTCAATTTCAATATTTACCAAGCACTTAACATCTACAGTGAGATATATTATTTCTTTAATAGTTCATACCCTGAAATGGTGGTTCATACCCAGCCAATGGTGGTTCATTATACCAGTCAGAAATTAAAATGTCTAGGGTAATTATCCCTCATTAACATAGTCAACAAATACTTCTGAGTGCCTACAATATGCCAGGATCATGCTGGGTGCTGGGGATGCCAAGAAAAACCACTGTAAGGGGAAAAAATGGGCTGTCAAGGATCCTATGAGGGTGACAGACAGGAACACGAAGTAGGAGTGGGTGCTGGTATGTGTAAGCTGCCAGGCCTGGCCTGACATGAGGACCCACTCTGCCCAGAGCACAAGCTGTTCCAGGGACATGGCCTCCCGGAGGAGCCGGCTCCCTGATGTCAGCATTGCAAAGTTATTCTCCCCAGCATTTTGCGAGCATTAGTCTCATCATTTGGAGAAGGCAATGGCACCCCACTCCAGTACTCTTGCCTGGAAAATCCCATGGATGGATGAACCTGGAAGGCTGCAGTCCATGGAGTCGCTGAGGGTCGGACACGACTGAGCGACTTCACTTTCACTTTTCACTTTCATGCATTGGAGAAGAAAATGGCAACCCACTCCAGTGTTCTTGCCTGGAGAATCCCAGGGACGGGGGAGCCTGGTGGGCTGCCGTCTATGGGGTCGCACAGAGTCGGACATGACTGAAGCGACTTAGCAGCAGCAGCAGCAGCAGCAGTCTCATCATTGTAACAACGTGAGAACGAAATAGGAGGTACCCTCCAAAATACCTGTCATTCTGTTTAGGCTGGGTTTGCAAGGCCAGTCCTATAGGGTCTGTAGATCTCCTTCTGAGTACCACCATGCTTGCAATGGGGGAAACTGTCAATGAAATTTGGTGACTTGCAAAATGCAGTGCAGAAATGAGTGATGCTGGTTCCTGGCCAGCATTATCATTGTTTTCTTTTTTTCCCCACCACACCAATGGAACATTTCTTTCTAGAGCATTTGATAGATGTGTTCATGATATCCTTGAAATTGCCTTTATCTGTTATGAAAGTCCTGAGAATCTGTCCCAAAGGTAGTGGTAAATTTCTATCACCTCAGCTTTAAGTATTTTCACAGCCTTGGGAAATTTGTTATTTTGTCTCCAGTCTTCCTTGTGGCACTTGTTCCCACCTGCCATCCTCATCTCTTGGCCAGCACATCTGGAAGAGTGGTCACCCTCCCTGGGTGGTCAGTCTGTGGCCTGAACTCTCGTCCTGCCCACAGGAGACCAGAAGCAACACTGTATCAGACCACATTTGGGGCCACCTCCCCGATCGCCCAAATAAGAACAAAACGTGGGTTCAAGGAAAAGAAAGATACTCTCTGTTTTTGTTTTTGTGGCTGGGACATCAGTTCTAGGAATGCATGGTAATATGGACCCTGATCTACTTTCCTGGATTCTGAGCAGGCAGCACAGTCTATTGATAAGAACTGAAAGCAAAGGGCCAGGGCAGGAAAGGGGAGACAGTTTTTCTATAGATCAGCAAACTGGGAGCCAGGAGACCTGAGAGCAACTCCCGGCTGTGCCATAATTAATAACTACATGATCTGGGAGGGGTGGGGGGCAGTAATGCAATTTCTCTGGACTTGGGAAGTAGACTGTAATTTTGAAGATCCATGCAATTCTGAGTCTCTAATGCTAAATAAGGTCAATATATTTCTCTATGCAGAGGGTGACTGGGGTGTCAGCATACGAGGGATGAAAAGCACTGGGTGGGCAGAGGTGCCCTTCCAGCCTTCAGATGTTCCCTGTGGACTGGCTATGGAAGAATGCCCTGCTTTGTCAGATGATGCAGTGATACCCTCTGGGTCCCCATCCCCCTGCACAGCACCTGCGGAGGTGCCTTATTCACTTGTGTCTGACGTACCAGAGCTTCTCCAGCCTCTGGAGTTAAGGCTCCATGGTGACCCACAGGCAGGATGCTGAGTGAAATAGACTTTTCCCATCCCGAGCCTAGAGGGGAGGGTCATGTTTGAAGTTTCGTGTTTCAATGTTTGAAGTTTCATGTTTGAACTTTCAGTCTGAAACTATAAACAAACCCGTTTCGTTGCTCGTGCACGTGCCCCATACTCTGGTTGCTGATGCTATATTCTCAGCTTTGCTAAAGCTGTTTCCACATGAGCAATGTGATCTAGACCAGTTTTCTCAAACTTTAATTTGCACACAAGTCAGTTGGAGATCTTGTTTAAAAAAACAAACTTATTCCAGTTCCTTGGGTCTGAGATGGGAGCTGAGAGTCTGCATTTCTAACAAGCAGCCTTGGATGTCCGTGAAGCCAGTCCACAAACCTGACACTGAGCAGCAAAGATGCAGAGAAAGGAACTGAGGGCTGAGGGCCATGTGACTCACTTAGGGTGCTTCAGAAATCACCAGAGCCTAAGTTTTCCATCTTTCGGAGATAACAACGCCCCAAAAGTATCCAAATGTAAAGACAGTGCAAGAGCTCTCCACTATTCCGGGTAGCCATTTGATCATCTAACTCCAGAGTTCACTGGAACCAGAAGCAGAAAGTGTCAAAACTGCATACCTTGGGGACCACCAAGTACCCAAATTAATCAGCATGGGGCACGCTTCATAACAAGCCATCAGGTGATCTGATGCTGTCGATTCTCAGGCCCCACTTTGAGAAACGCTGCCTAGGTGGTAAGCTACTCTATTTTCACCGCGGGTTTCTAGTAGCTGATCACAGCCTCAGGACTCTTACCTCCCACAGAGCAAACCAATGTGCCCAGAAAGCACCCGGGGAATCTTGTTGGACTGTGGATTCTGATTCCATCAGTCTGGGTGGAAGCTCAGGTTCTGCATTTCTAACAAGCTCCCAGAGAAGGCTGATGGTGCTGGTCTGGGGACCACACTTTGAGTAGCAAGGCTCTAGATGAGAAGTTCTCAGCTCCAACTGCACATTAGGGTCATCTCTTAAACACCATTGACATTAAAATTCTGACTTTTAAAATTGGTCTGGGATGGGAGTCAGACATTTTTTAAGCACTCAGGTGGCTCTTACGTGCAGGGAGCATTGAGGACCCTTCCCCATACACACACACACTCTCTGCAGCAGATGGAGACCAGGGCACTGGCCGAAGGACGGGAATGGGCAGTGGGCTAAGGTCCATCATTCACACTAGTCCGAAGCCCAGTGAAGGAGGCTTAGAGCAGTGCCTTGCTGGGAGAACAAGGCAGGCTGGCCCATCCGTATCTTGACACCGATAGGTATCTCTGATGTGGTTTCTGTGAGGAAAGGAAGTGGAAGTTTTAGCAGGAAGAATGGGAAAGAGGGCTTTTTCCATAGACATTAACGCAGTCACTACTGCAGCTCGGACTGCACTGCTCCTCCAGCTCTGCATTAATTTCCCAGCGCTCTCTGCCTCTGGGGGTGGACCAGGGTGGGACACTGACCTGTCTCGTTTTGCCCCTGGCCAGGCAACACTGAGGCAGAGCCACCCTCCACGAGCCCCAAGGCGGATGAGGGCTCGGAGGCCGTGCTCCCCAAGCCCAGGAACGTGTTCCATATCGAGTGGTCATCCATCCACAGGAGGAGCAAAGGTGTGTGCCTCCCCCCATGGCTCCCAGGGGGCCTTAGACCTTTTCACCTCTAAAATGGGGACCCTGGCAGCACCTCTATCACAGGCAGTGGGGAAATCTGTGAGAGTGAGGTTCATTCTCGTCATCCCCCAACCTCTGACTTCAGCCATGGGTCTCAGAGTCTCAGCCAGGGATGGGGAGACGGGAACTGAGACAGGCTTTGTCAGTCTTGGCCAGGAGGGTTGCAAACTTGATGGCACATTGGAACCTCCCACATCCCATGCCCAGAAACGCTACTCTAGTTCATCTGGGAGGCAACCTAGGTGGCAGAAGAAGCTTGAACAGCTCTCTGTAAGGCAGCTGCCTGGTGGCCTGGTGGTTAGGATTTGGTGCTTCCACTGCAGTGGCCTGGGTTCAGCCCGTGGTTGGAGAACTGGTCTGTAGGCCATCAGCAGGTGTAGCCAAAATACAAAAAAAATAATAATAATAATTAAAATTAAATAAAACATCACATTTAAAATGATCCCCCCAAAACTGCAAATCACAACCACGATGTAGTCATGATGGTCACGCTTCTAGAGATAAAATGTTCTCTCCTACAGCTGTGAGGGGAGGGTCTCCCAAAGGCCAAGAGGAGGTCCAGAGTGCAGCCAGTCAGGAAAGCCAGAAACCTGGATGCTGGGTGCGGGGGCAGGTTGGGGCAAACAGGGAGGAGGCAAGGGAGGGTTGGAGGGTCTCCAATCAGATGCAAGGTGGGAGCAGTCTCATGAAGGCCTAATTGTGCCCCCCAGAGAGGACCCCTTTGGGCCAGAAGTTTGACAGAGCCCCCAGGGCATTCCCAAGGAACAGAGCATAGTTTGCTTTCCAAAGTTAATACTCTCCCTACAAACATCTTCTTAGGATGGTGTTGGAGGGCTGGGGTAAAGGAGGGCCTGGCAGAGAGCCCTGCACTGAGACTGGGAGAAGTTAGTAGGAGCTGCTGGAGAGCTGGCATTTCAGACAGAAGCAGAGAATCTCTCAGGATATCACACACACTGGCCTCAGAGGCTAGAGTATCCTCTTTGCTTCCTGCTCTTCCTTTCAAACTTCCTTAATTTGTTTCCCCCACGTAGTGTAACTTCCCAACCACAACACTGGTATTTGCAGTTCCTGTTCCTTCAAACGAGGGGTCACAGGGCCATTGGTGCATCTCTTCTAGTATCTAAGTGCCCTGAAATCTCATAAATGCGGACTGAATGGCCAATTGTCTAAAGATTCTCGGCATCTAGAGCTCAGACTGCCATTCTCACACTTGACCACAAGAGGACATCAGAGCATCAACAGCAAAACTTCCAAAGGCCTTTCATGATACTTAAACACTTCTGAAATTCCTCATCTTTACAAATAGATTCTCTCATAGTAATGAAAACACTTACAATGAATTTTCTAGAATAACAAGGACATGCCAAAATCTGTTTTGAGTTAACAACATGGGTATCCCTTGTGTTAATCCAACCAGCCACTGCTGCTTAAATATCTAAAATTCTGAGACATAATCCTAAAAAGACAAAAACAGCTTAGGTCATCCAGGTGGGAAGAGTTGTAGTAAAATTTGAACACAGACCTTGGATGGTTCGGGCAGCTTAATGCTTTATGAGCAACAACACCTTATAAATACCAGTCTTTGTGTCATGTAGGGAAAGAACCCTGGGTTCAGGGCTCATGAGTAGCTCTATTTGCTCATCTACAAAACACAGGAGTTGAGTAAAATCAGAGCCTCTTTACTAAAAGTCAGCCTAGTCTCTGAATCCCCTAAATTCCTGTAAAATGTCCTGTTTACATCAAGATGTGCATTTTTTTTCCCCAAAAAGCTTGCCCATGGGTGTTTGCAATAGCAGAAGAGGGGGCCTTCCTGTGTAAGGAGACAAGCCCAGGGCATCCTCAGTGGGCCAGGAAGTGCTGAGCATTCCAACTCAAGCCTGGCAGGAAACTTGCTGCAAAGATGCCAGGGTACAGGTCCTAACTGATGGTGCTCTCTCCTTCCGACTCCAGTGTTTGGTAACGGTGAGCAGCAGGAGAGGCACCCCAAAGACCCTTCTCCCCGCCTATACCGGAAGCCCACGGTCGAGCTGCTGGTGAGTAAAGAGTGGCCTGAATCAGGGGTGGCGCCTGCATCCCAGAGCCTGCCAGAGCCTGCCACAGAGTAGAAAAACCAGGTTCGGAAAAGACATCCTCTGAATTAGGCAAACTTTTCTTGAATTCATATTTCTAGAAACATAATTATGTTGGATAAAGATGTCTATTTTTCAGTTTACTTTATAAAATCTGCTGCTTCTTTTATTTGATTATGTTGTGTTTATCCTTCTCGATCCAGCATTCAAGTATTTAGGAAATAAGTTGGTGCTAATTTTCAAAACAGAATCTCTACTCGTTTAATTTTATGGATAGTTAAATTTTAAAGACTAGACATATTGGAGTTTGGGGAGGTGCTGTCTTCAGCAAAGAGTGTGGTATACTAGAAGTAATATTTAAAAAAAAAAAAGAATCTAAAAATTTGTGGGTAAATCTAAATTATATATTTGACCTTGACCTTTATAAGTGAGAACCTAACCTCTCCATCCACACCTGAGACCTCATCCACAGAATGAGGCTAAAGCTAGTGTCTTGTTACACTACAGTCATGGGGGATTGGTTCCAAGATCCCTGAAGGGTACCAAAATCTGTGGATGTTCAAGTCCTTTACATAAAATGGCGTAGTATTAATATTTGCATATAACCTATGCACATCCTCTGATACATTTTAACTCATCTCTAGATTACTTATAATACTTAATATTAATACAATGAAAATGCTGTGTAAATAGCTGTAAATACAATGTAAATGATATGTATTAATAAAAAGTTGCCAGTGTGCAGCAAATTCAAGTTTCCCTTTTTGGAACTTTCTAAAAATTTTTTCAAATATTTTTAATCCACAGTTAATTGAATCTGTAAATGATATAGAGACAAGTAACATGTGAAACAAAACAAAAGATATTCTAGTCTACAGTATCAAAGATGCTTAAATAGCAATTTCACTAAATATCAAATGAAAACCTTAGCTTGCCGCCTGGCAAGCACGTCACTCCTCAGTGTGAGAAGCTCAGAATGTGGGGCTTCTTGCCCGTCTCTTGTCCCTGGACAGGCTCTGGAAACCATGGAGGACAGCTCCGAGATAAAGGTAGAAACGGGCATCTCCAAGACTTCCTGGATTCGGAGCTCCCTGGCCGCCATCGGGAAGAGGATCCGCAAAGCCCTGGGGTACATCACCGGAGAGATGAAGGAGTGTGGAGAGGGTCTTAAAGGTGAACACTCCACGAGAGCAGCCCCTGCTCCCACCCCTGAAAAGGCCCTCTCTGCTGTCCTCTAGGAAACACGCTGCTCGGATCTCTGTAGATGAGATGGAGTCCTGTTTCCATGGATAGGAGTTTCCCTGTTACAACAGGCATATGGACTCTCAGAATGTCAATGCCAATACCCGTAGATGTGCAAACTCTCCCCTCTGAACATAATGGTCACGCTCTTGCCAATATTCCCTCAGAATGTCACTTTTTAGTACAGGGATTCTAGAGCCAGCTTTCTAGGAAAATTCCCACCTAGAAATGGCTTATGGGAGAGCTGTGTCTACTGTTCTAACAGGTTCCCATTAGCAGTCTCCCAGAGGTCAGGCCAGGGGCTTGGCGCCTGGATCCGTCCTCCTGAAAATTCAGGCCATTCTCTTGGGGGCACAGGTTGTGCAGGGTACCCACTGCTTGAACAACAACCTACAGACCAGAGCCAGCTCGCAATGGGGTGAAGGGCTTTCTGGGCAGTCAGACGCCCTCTTGGGTTCTTTCCTTACCCGGCTCTGTGGCAGGTGATAGCAGGGGGCGGAACCCACCTTGGAGGCCAGCTTCCCTCACCCTCTCACCTGCTGGGGCCTCACCTGGCACAACTGAGCCTTGACTGACTCCCTGACCCATTGCATTTTCAGACAAATCCCCAGTGTTCCAGTTCCTCGACTGGGTGCTCCGGGGCACGTCCCAGGTGATGTTTGTGAACAACCCTCTCAGCGGCATCCTCATCGTCCTCGGCCTCTTCATCCAGAACCCCTGGTGGGCCATCTCGGGCTGCCTGGGCACCGTAGTGTCCACCCTGACAGCCCTCATCCTGAGTCAGGACAAGTGAGTCTCAGGAAACCCAGGGTCCCAGCCTGAGACAAGAGTCAGCTCCCTGAGGGGACCCTTCCCCAGCTTCCCATCCTCACTGCTTGGCTCACGGCTCAGAAACGCCTCAAACAAGGTCACTCATAACTAAAACAAGCATCCCCTGGTTACAAAACTGCACGTTCTCCAGGGGACGGTGAAGGGTTGATGATCGGAAAGTGTGTGTGGTGAGGCTCCAGCTGAGAAAAGCCTGGCTCAGAAGGACAATCAGGGGGGCTGTGCCCTGCTTTAGGCTGCAGGGGACCCCCCCTTCAGTAGCACTCCCCTCCCAGGTCCGCCATCGCAGCTGGACTTCACGGCTATAACGGGGTCCTGGTGGGGCTGCTGATGGCCGTGTTCTCAGACAAAGGCGACTATTTCTGGTGGCTTCTACTCCCGGTCATCGTGATGTCCATGTCTTGGTAAGTTTGCTTCTGAGGCTGTGGGTGCAGATAAAGGGCTTCCCACCTTTCCATCTAACTCTGTGAGCGTCTCAACAGGTGTTCAAAGTAGCATTTCCTTAGAAATATCGTCACATCAGAAATACCGTCTGAAAGTAATTACTGACATTGAACAGTGATAGCACCACAGTGCTAGGTGTTCCACACACAGTGTTTCATTACCTACATTCCTTTACTCTTCTTTTTTGAGATCTAAAAGAGCCCCTGGCCCTACCCCACCAGACAGGGAAGGGAACTGAGGTCCACAGAGGGTTTAGAGCCAGGGGGTCCTGTCACTCTCCGGAAAACTTCCCATCCCTCCTCCCCAGCGCTGCCCTGTCCTCGGACCCCATGCCCCAACCAGGACAACATCCCAGGGTGGGCTGCAGGCCCAGGCACTGCCCAGAGCCCTCAGAGGGCCAGAGTCCAGCTCCTCCCTCCCCTGCGGAAACCAAAGGGCACTCCTGCCAGGATCGCCCTCAGCTCCTCCGCAAACATTTGTTGAATGAATGAATGGGTTTCCCCTTCGCTGGTCTGTCCTCTCTGCTCACGCTTGCAGAGGGAGCCTTAAGGCCCTTCAAGGAAGTTCTGTGACTCCCTTGCCTTAGGACTTTCCCCAAAAGACCTGCTTCTGAAGCTGAGTCTGGGCACCCACCCTGTTGTGGTGTGGGGCAGAGGAAGGAGGCTCAGGAAGAGGGCTGCCCAGAGCCAGTCAGGCTGGGAGAGGGAGCCAACCAGCTGTTTTCCCCCCAAGAAGGCTCAGGGAGCCCCCTTGTCCCACTCAGTCTAGCGCCAGGGCCAGAGGGCATCATGAACAGCATCTCCTGTGCTTCTGCCATCAGCCCCATCCTCTCCAGTGCCCTGGGCACCATCTTCAGCAAGTGGGACCTCCCGGTCTTCACCCTGCCCTTCAACATTGCCGTGACCCTGTACCTGGCGGCCACGGGCCACTACAACCTCTTCTTCCCCACAACACTGCTGCAGCCGGTCTCCTCCGTGCCCAACATCACCTGGTCAGAGATCCAAGTGCCCTTGGTAGGTGGAAGGTGGAAGGGCAGCATGCCTGCCAACACTCAGTGTTAAAGTGGCATTTAGTTATTTTGCATGTCAGAAACATCCAGTTATATTAATACCTATTACCAATTATTCAGTGCAAGGCACTCTACCTACAACATCACATTAGCCACCAGCTTTTTCTTTTCTCTTTTTAAGAGCTAAAAGGGCCATTTCTGGCCCCACCCTGTCCTGTCGTAGCCAGAGAGAAAGACCAAGGCTAGGTTAAGAGACTGCCTGAGGTCATGCAGCTCATGAGTGAGGGGTAAAGTCAAAAGAAGCCTCCTGATTTCTAGATTTGGGTTCTTTTATCTTTTTTTGTTGTTTTTTTTTTGAGCCTCTTGATCCCTTACTCCAGTTCAATCCAAGCTACGTCATGTTTTCCTTCTCATTCAATGTCTTTGAATCATTGACGACATGCACTCCACACTGCCTTCTGTTGGCTGGAGAAGTCTCTGCTCCAGGCTGGGGAGCGGGTTCCCCTCGCTCTCTGGGGTATCGCCCACTTTAAAGCACGGGTGTTCCTCCACTAAGAAACATCTAACAGAGTTTTTTAAGCTTTTGGTATGCATTCTGTATATAATGCTGGCCTCTGGAAGTCTGCCAAGATAGATTAAAAAAAAAAACAAAACTACACTAAAAGCTTTAAGTCAGCCTGGAGAAACGTGCCCATCAGCCTTCTTTCTTAAACTGGGCATGTTTTCTCTGAGGTCCTCTACTCTGATACACTAAATGACTCTGCGGACTAGCACTCGCTCTGAAATTTGTTATTAGCAGTCTATCATCTAACCACAAAGCCACCTGGGCTTGTTGAAGGGACTTTGTGTCAGAAATAATGGTGCCAAGTTTCTCTGACAGTTCATGGAGACAGCAGGATGGCATGGAAGAGAGCCCTGCATTTGCCCAAGATGTATTATCTAGGAAGACACAAGTTGACTTTAGCCCCATGCTTGTTGATGTTCGTGTGTGTGTGTGTGTGTGTGTGTGTGTGTACCTTCGTGAGCCAAAGGTGAGAAACGGGCCACGTTGGCAGTTCAGACCCTCACGCTTCCCTTTCACAATATTCACCCAATCAGTATCTTTTCAAGTCAAAACGGCTCTAACGGGCATGGCTAAGAGGGGATGATGGTAGAAAGGGCAAGTTTGAGATACTTTGCATTCCTCAAACCACAGTTTCCATAGAAAAGATAACTAGGAATTTTGTAAGAAAAAAAAAATTAAATGGAAAATACTGTACAAATACTTTGGAACCCCCAAAGTTCCAAGAAAGACAAATTCAATGCTTGGTGATTATTCTTTGAGAAATACTCTTCTGGCTAATTTTGAATGTATTATGATGATGATGAGAATGTCTTGTCATTTTGACCATCATAATTAGAGCCTTGAGTTTGGGGAAACAGCGGTAGATGTTAGAGAGACGGTCTAGGCCTCCCAAGAATTTTGAGGCTCTGCAAGCTCCCCTGCTCTTTGGTGATGGGAGAGCCTGCTGGAGGCTACAGCTGGCTGGGGACCAGATAGCCCAGCCACTGCCTCTGTCCAGAACTCTGCCTGTCCCACTGTCCCCCACATAGCAATGTCTGAGTCCTGTCCTGTTCTATGTCCTAGGTTAAGGGGGGACTGAACCCAGAGGGTTGCCCGCTAGACCACAGCAATCCTGTCTGGATGTGGAGTGAGGGCCCTACAGCCACAAGACCTCCCTCCTCAGCACCCCAGGAGGAGGCTTCAGAGGGCGTGGGAAGACCTGCTTCCCCATGAACTATAAACAAAGGCAGGATGAACCCAGTGCCCCCCAGCAGGCCCAGAGCCTCTCCTGCGTTTTCCTAGCTCAAGTCCCAACCTTCGAAACACAGACCCAATCTCAGCCACTGGGGAAGGCTATGTGCCCAGAATCTTTTCCCAAACTTCAGGGCACGTGTGCAAGTGCCCACAAGGCATTGGACTCTGGACTTCCTTTCTCATTCATAGACACTCACTATCTGAGACACACAGAGGCTTGACACATCAGGGCACTCTCCCATCAGCCACCACGTGATGGCTTTACCACTAAAACCTGTGCAAGCCGGGGCACCACCTGCCCAGGGGCTCCTCTGTGGATACAATCTAGCTGCTCATCCAGACGACCACACCAATATGACCATGGCCCAGACATGCTGCTCTTGAAAACACAAAGAACCATCTTCCCATCTAATATTTGGCCTTCTAGGCATGTTTTTAGCTTAAAAAAAAAAAAAAAAAAAAAACAAGATGTTACAAGAGTTTTTCAGTCCCAACTCTGATTAGCCATCTAGTAATTTTCTAATGACCAACACCCTGATTTTTTTCTAAACCCAAATCCAGTTGCTCATCACTCAAAAGACAATTCTCAAGAGACAAGCATTGGTAGGAAAGGAAAATTTGCTTTATTTTGCAGGCCCTTTAAAGGAGAGTTGAAGGGCTTCCCAGGTAGGGCAGCAGTAAAGAATCTACCTGCCAGTGAAGGAGACCCAAGAGACACAGATTTGATCCTTAGGTTTGGGAAGATCCCCTGGTGTAAGAAATGGCAGCTCACTCCAGTATTCTTGCCTGGAAAATTCCATGGACAGAGGAGCCTGGGAGTTTAGTGCCTTACACTCATGTTTCTAAATAAAGGAAACAACATTTTAACCCTTTACTGTTCTTAGAACTCAAGATTAAAATAATAAATCTTGTATTCCTTGTAGAGTGAAATTATTTGAAAATATCTTGGAAAATTGTTGCAAAGTGTTAGTATGGAGGGTTTGGCACCAAATATTTTCCTGTTCAAATTGTCTCTTTTGCCTCCGTAACTGCATGTGATCCTGTTGGACCTGAAGCTTTTGAGAGCCATCCCTGTTGGAATCGGCCAAGTGTACGGCTGCGATAACCCCTGGACTGGAGGCATTTTCCTCATAGCTTTGTTCATATCATCGCCTCTTATTTGCTTGCATGCTGCAATTGGATCCACCATTGGGATGTTAGCAGGTTAGTGTCATTATTAATTAACTTAATTAATGGGCCTTATGAATGGATCCCTTATTAATGGGCTGCAAGAATGTTGTGCCCGGGGCCAGCTCCAAAGAAAATGCTGACGTGTGTCTTCTTGCTCCACCTGCTTATTCCTGTAAACTCTTCCTCCTTCCACATCACCTGGTCTTAGCATTTTGGGTGCTGTGCCCTCCCGCTCCGCTGAGCAAACCCCATCCCTGAGAAAAGCTCTGGTCACTTACACCTCTGGATAAACTAAAAGCTTGGGAGGAGCTTGTTCCAGGCATGTTTATATTGTAAGCCTTATCTCTAATCATGATAAGAAGCTTGTTCTCCACGAGAGAACATTCAGGTTGATACCTTAACCCTCCTTCTTCTGGCACTGCTCAATCAAACTTCAGATCATTACTCAAAAGAGTCTCATACCCATACCAGCTGAAGCACTGATATGCATGTGACTCTAAAGCCATTTGTCTGCTTTAGATGTTTTCCCACTGAATAGCCAGGAGTCCTTTTCATAAATACTTGGGGGTACTGATAACTGTCTGAGTTGAGAACGGTGGGGGACTTCAGGGCTAGTGGGCCCGCTCGACCCCACGCAGCACTCAGCCTGTCTTCTCCCCCAGCTCTCACTCTCGCGACGCCCTTTGACTCCATCTACTTCGGACTATGTGGCTTCAACAGCTCGCTGGCCTGCATCGCCATAGGAGGCATGTTCTACGTCATCACCTGGCAGACGCACCTCCTCGCCATCGCCTGCGGTGGGTACCGCCAGCAGAGTTCCCTATCCACCTCAAATGACACCAGCGTCTATGCCCACAGGGAAACCACCCTGCAAAACTTTTGCTGAGCCTCCAAAGATAAATGGGAGGATTTGTTTTCTTTATAAAGGGATTTTTATTTTAAACTATTTTGAATAGTCCTTTAGTGATTAGTACTTTAAAAACTATTTTCACTGAATGCAAAGTGTTCAGCCACACAAAGACAGAGTTTTTGATGGAGGTTGTTCATTTGTTGTCTGTGATTCCTGCTTTCCAGGCAGGTGATTGAAGCAACTCTTGTGTAAATTAATCTTTATATGGAGGAATGGGTGATTTACATCAGATACAGCAGTTAACCTTAAACACCAGAACATTGACCACAGCACCTTCAAATAGTCCTTGTAGGTGTGTGGTTGGGGTATTCAGTGACTCTCTAATAAAGGTTTGCTGTTGTTAATATCCTAGGAACCATTGGGATGTTTTTAGTGGAGAAATTGAGGGTTCAGAAGCAAATCCCAACTACTGTGGCCCATTTTCACAGACCCTGACCTCCCACCAGCTCTTGGGTCTCCCCAGTGGCTAGCCTGGAGATGCCCTCAACATGCAAAGCCCAGCAAGCATATTTGGTCTTCCTCAAGCTTACAGAATGCTGTTCCTCCCTGGAAACCCATATTATGTTAATAACTTGTGATGAAATATCCCAGCAGGGAGTTCTGGGATTCACACGCCTTGGCTGTATAGTAAAACACTCATTTATGGTTTATGCTGCTAAATGCTCCTTTGCTAGAATGCAAGGTGGTAGGACCCAGGAGAACTGTAACAGCTAAATTCTGGTCCTTTTTAACAAAGTTCATCTGCTGTCTTAGTTATGCCGGCATTTGCGTGGAATTTAACACTTTTCAAAGCTGCCAAGCAATGGAAATGTAACTCAATTTTTTTTTTTAACCCAAGAGATAGCATTTGTGGCATAAAATGTATGGGGAGAGAATGTATAAACTTGAGGCACTGCTGGTTTCCTGACGATTTCTTTGTTCTCTTGCAGCACTGTTTACAGCCTATCTGGGTACCGCCCTGGCTAACATGTTGTCTGTGGTGAGTCAACAGGGCTAAGGACATGCCTCACACCCTCCCCCATGTTCTCTCGGCTCCCCAAGCCCCTCTTCCAAGAACCCTTCCCCAATCCATCTCTCGTCTCAAATCATTTGCATTGTGTAGATCCTCCACTGTGGGTTGCTAGGATGATTATGCAGATCTATCAGATACAGGGAAAAAATTAAGCCACCCAGATACTGCAATCCCTGCAAGACTACATCTGAAATGTTGAAAAGGTAGATTCTTTATCCACTGAGCCATCAGGGAAGCTCTTCATTTCTTCAAATACGTGATCTTAAGGAGCAGTGACGCCACAAGGGACTGACCCAGACTTGCCCGTGAGTGTCCGGGAGTCTCTGGCGGAGGTGTGGGTCGGTGGTGGCCCGCTGCAGGGTCGGGGCACTGAGTGCAGCAGTGCGTGCGTGGGACCTTTTGAAGGAGGCCGCCATTATCTTCATTACCTCCACCATAGTTTGGTCTCAGGTCAAACAACTGGAAGGGAACACAGCCCCGCCCATCAACAGAAAAGTGGATTAAAGATTTACTGAACATGGCCCCTCCCATTAGAACAAGACCCAGTTTCCCCACAGTCAGTCTGTCCTATAAGAGGCTTCTATAAGCCTCTTATGGGCTTCCTTGGTGGCTCAGAGGGTAAAGCGTCTGCCTACAATGCAGGAGACTTGGGTTCAATCCCTGGGTCAGGAAGATCCCCTGGAGAAGGAAATGGCAACCCCACTCCAGTCATCTTGCTTGGAAAATCCCATGGTCTGAGAAGCCTGGTAGGCTACAGTCCATGGGGTCACAAAGAGTCGGACATGACTGAGTGACTTCACTTCACTTCATAAGCCTCTTATCATTCTCCATCAGTGGGCAGACAATAGTAAACAAAATCACAGAAAACTAACCAATCTGATCAGTGGACCACAGCTTTGTCTAACTCAATGAAACTATGAGCCATGTAAGGCCACCCAAGAAAGACGGGTCATGGTGGAAAGTTCTGACAAAATGTGGTCCACTGGAAAAGGGAAATGCAAACCACTTCAGTATTCTTGCCTTGAGAACCCCATGAACGGTATAAAAAGGCAGAAAGATAGGATACTGAAAGATGAACTCCCCAGGTTTGTAGGTGCCCAATATGCTACTGGAGATCAGTGGAGAAATAAGTCCAGAAAGAATGAAGAGATGGAGCCAAAGCAAAAACAACACCCAGTTGTGGATGTGACTGGTGATGGAAGTAAAGTCCGATGCTGTAAAGAGCAATATTGCATAAGAACTTGGAATGTTAGGTCCATGAATCAAGGCAAATTGGAAGTGGTCAAACAGGAGATGGCAAGAGTGAACATAGACGTTTTAGGAATCAGTGAACTAAAATGGACTGGAATGGGTGAATTTAACTCAGATAACCATTATATCTACTACTGTGGGCAAAAATCCCTTAGAAAAAAATGGAGTAGCCATCATAGTCAACAAAAGAGTCCGAAATGCAGTTCTTAGGTGAAATCCCAAAAACAACAGAATGATCTCTGTTCATTTCCATTCAACTGAATGGTTTGAAGGCAAACCATTCAATTTCACAGTAATCCAAGCCTATACCATAACCAGTAATGCTGAAGAAGTTGCAGTTGGATGGTTCTATAAAGACCTACAAGACCTTCTAGAACTAACACACAAAAAAATGTCCTTTTCATTTTAGTGGACTGGAATGTAAAAGTAGGAAGTCAAGAGATACCTGGAGTAACAGGCAAATTTGGCCTTGAAGTACAAAATGAAGCAGATCAAAGGCTAACAGAGTTTTGCCAAGAGAATGCACTGGTCATAGCAAACACCCTCTTCCAACAACACAAGAGAAGACTCTACACTTGGACATCACCAGATGGTGAATACTGAAATCAGATTGATTATATTCTTTGCAGCCAAAGATGGAGAAACTCTATACAGTCAGCAAAAACAAGACCAGGAGCTGACTGTGGCTCAGACCATGAACTCTTTATTGCCAAATTCAGATGAAATTGAAGAAAATAGGGAAAACCATTAGACCATTCAGGTATGACCTAAATCAAATCCCTTCCAATTATACAGTAGAAGTGACAAATATATTCAAGGGATTAGATCTGATAGAGTGCCTGAAGAACTATGGATGGAAGTTCATGAAATTGTACAGGAGGCAGTGATCAAGACCATCACCAAGAAAAAGAAATGCAAAAAGCCAAAATGGTTGTCTGATGAGGCCTTACAAATAGCTGAGAAAAGAAAGATGCAAAAGGCAAAGGAGAAAAAGAAAGATATACCCATTTGAATGTAGAGCTCCAAAGAAAAGCAAGAGATAAGAAAACCTTCCTCAGTGATCAATGCAATTAAATAGAGGAAAACAATAGAATGGAAAAGACTAGAGATCTCTTCAAGAAAATTAGAGATACCAAGGGAACATTTCATGCAAAGATGGGCACAATAAAGGACAGAAATGGTATGGACCTAACAGAAGCAGAAGATACTAAGAAAAGGTGGCAAGAATACACAGAAGAACTGTACAAAAAAGATCTTCAGGACCCAGATAACCATGATGGTGTGACCACTCACCTAGAGCCAGACATCCTGGAATGAGAAATCAAGTGGGTCTTAGGAAGCATCACTATGAACAAAGCTAGTGGAGGTGATGAAATTCCAGTTGAGCTATTTCAAATCCTAAAAGATAATGCTATGAAAGTGCTGCACTCAGTATTCCAGCAAATTTGGAAAACTCAGCAGTGGCCACTGGACTGGAAAAGGTCAGTTTTCATTCCAATCCCAAAGAAAGGTAATGGCAAAGAATGTTCAAACTACTGCACAATTGCACTCATCTCACACAGTAGCAAAGTAATGCTCAAAATTCTCCAAGCCAGGCTTCAACAATACATGAACCACGAACTTCCAGATGTTCAAGCTGAATTTAGCAAAGCCAGAGGAACCAGAGATCAACTTGCCAACATCCATTGGATCATCGATAAAGCAAGAGAGTTCCAGAAAAACATCTATTTCTGCTTTATTGACTATGCCAAAGCCTTTGACTGTGTGGATCACAACAAATTGTGCAAAATTCTTAAAGAAATGGGAATACCAGGCCACCTGACCTGCCTCTTGAGAAATCTGTATGCAGGTCAGGAAGCAACAGTTAGAACTGGACATGGAACAACAGACTGGTTCCAAATCAGGAAAGGAGTACGTCAAAGCTGTATATTGTCACCCTGCTTATTTAACTTACATCCAGAGTACATCATGAGAAATGCTTGGCTGGATGAAGCACAAGCTGGAATCAAGATTGCCAGGAGAATATCAATAACCTCAGATATGCAGATGACACCACCCTTATGGCAGAAAGTGAAGAACTAAAGAGCCTCTTGATGAAAGTAAATGAGGAGAGTGAAAAAGTTGACTTAAAAATCAACATTCAAGAAACGAAGATCATGGCATCTGGTACCATCACTTCACGGCAAATAGATAGGGAAACAGTGGAAACAGTGACAGACTTTATTGTTTGGGGCTCCAAAATCACTACAGATGATGACTGCAGCCAAGAAATTAAAGATCCTTGCTCTTGGAAGGAAAGTTATGACCAACGTAGACAGCTTATTTAAAAAGTAGACATTACTTTGCTGACAAAGGTCCATCTAGTCAAAGCTATGGTTTTTCCAGTATTCATGTATGGGTGTAAGAGTTGGACTATAAAGAAAGCTGAGCGCCGAAGAACTGATGCTTTTGAACTGTGATGTTGGAGAAGACTCTTGAGAGTCCCTTGGACTGCAAGGAGATTCAACCAGTCCATCCTAAAGGAAATCAGTACTGAATATTCATTGGAAGGACTGATGCTGAAGCTGAAACTCCAATACTTTGGTCACCTGATGCGAAGAACTGACTCATTGGAAAAGACCCTGATGCTGGGAAAGATTGAAGGTGGGAGGAGAAGGGGATGACAGATGATGAGATGGTTGGATGGCATCATCGACTCTGTGGACATGAGTTTGAGTAAGCTCCAGGAGTTGGAATGATAGGGAAGTCTGGTGTGCTGCAGTCCATGGGGTCACAAAGAGTCAGACACGACTGAGCGACTGAACTCAACTAAACTGTCTCAAATCACACTCTCCTCAGCATCTACTAGACAGAAGGAGCCAGGCCTCAAAAGTGGAAATGTCTACATTAGTCCATCAGATCCTGTTGTCAGGGGGCAGGCGGGCCTCCTTAGAGAAGGACAGTGTGAAGAGCATGATCTTATAAATCAGACTCATATTTTATAAGTTTCTTGTAAGTCAAGCTCCTCCACAACTAATTTTAAAATGTGATTATTTAATTTTTCCCCTATGTTTCTGGATCAACACCCAGTTAACCTGTGGGCCAGTGTACATCTTTGTTCATCCCACAGCAACTACTGGGTCTGGTGTCATGAGGCAAGGTTTCTGGGATGACAGGGAGCCAAGTACAAGAGAAGCCAGAGCTGGTGGCTGAGCACTTGCACGGCAGTCTGAGAACCTTTGTCTCAGCACCAATGTAGGTGGCCTGTGAAGTCCAGGGGAGCCATATGGCCAGCCCCAGCCCCATATACACATTGGGGCCCAGGCCCTATTGCAGAGCACATGGGGCTCAGCCTACAGTTGATGCCTCCCCCTCCATAAGCATTGAAGGCTCATCACAGGCCACCAGGAAAAGTCCTGATGGTCCTACAGGTGAGGGTGGAGATGGGAATTTCACTAACACCTGTTTAAGTCTCTCCTCCACCCTCAGTGACATTGGGTGGTTTGGACATAGCATAGGAAGGAAATTGTTAAGCAATAGAACTGAACTTCCCTGATACCATCCTGTGTGCCCTGCTGGATTAAGTCCCTTCTCTGGGCCCCATCACATTTTGTGTGCCTATCTGCTATGACACTTGACATATGATATATAACATTTGACATATGACAAAGTGCATATGACAAATGACACTGTAATGAGTCTAGTACACACCAGTCCTCTTCCACCTTCAGCCCTTGTCCCCCTTCAGAACAGGGGCCTGATTGTATTCCTGTCTTTATCTCTAGTGCTTGTTACAGTTCTCAGCTCATAGTAGGTGCTCAAGAAATGTGGAATGAATGAAACTCTCAGGTAGTGAGCCCCCACCATGGGGTACATTAGAGCTGGGGCTAACTAGCCAATCACCAGAAACAGGATGAAGCCTGGTGTCTGAGGCTGCTGTCTGCTCCAGGCTTTTTCATCTCTTCTTGCCCCCATCCTTTCACCTAATTGTCCATCCAATAGCTATGTGTCCTTCCTCAGACCAGATACTGGAAATGATGCAAACAGGAGGCTTTGGCTCCTGATTGCTTGTGGTCAATTGCCCCTTCCTCTATGTGCAGAGAAGTTACAGGTTACACCACTCAATCTAGACATTTTTCAAAACAAAATCATGTTTACTTTCTGTGTGCATACTATGTTTAAGATACTGTGGCTGTCCACTCTCAGGGATACAAAAAAATGCAGGCTATTAATTCACTCTGAAGGAATTCCCAGTCTCCTTGAGGAACAGGGTATAAAAGTATTGAATTACATTTATGAGACTGTTCACACCTCCACAGAAGAGAGCACTGAGGAGCTGCACAGTTTTGCTTTCTAATCAGCCTCGGCATGTGCAGCCCCATAACTTCACAGGGCTGCCCTCTGCTGGACGACAGTGACCACAAATGAAGACCATTTATTGAGCGCTTAGTATGCACGAGGCACCAACTCTTTAAGTAGATAGGTTTATGCCTATTTTCTTATTGAGGAAATAGTTTTCAGAAAGAGGAAATGGCTCCCACAAAGGTGACTGGAGCTGAGATTTGGATCTGGGTCTGTGGAACTCCCAGCCCACATCATTCCCTCTGTAGGACTTGAAACACCCCACACAGCCTTAGCAGGGCTTTGGAAAGACTCACAGAGTGGAAATCATCAGTCGTGGGTGTTCCTTAAGGCTACAGTTCTAGTGTGAGGCTGTCATTGCTCTTTGAGTCCCACCCAGCAGATCCATCTTTGAGCATGCACACACACCTGGCCTCATTCCTCCAATGGCATTCCCTGAGGTTTTTGCTGCTTGTGATAAATGGATGTGTGGAGGAGAAGGGGCAATGGTTTGACTTGCTTCATAGTTGGATTTTCAGGCTGTTTGCTAAAAAGCTATTGAGGTTATCCCAAATGAAGAATGGCCAGACACCCAAGAAAAAAAGGTGTCTTCTACATAGAGGCATGTTATAAGAGGGTTCTGGTAGGGTTCTGCATTTTGAAGAATATGTGCTTGTCAATGCAGACTGACACACCCCACCCCCCAGCACAATTTGATTTATATTGATCGTGAATTAAGTACTATTGCAATCAGTGCCCACAAAGCCTCCCCTTCCCTACCCAGGACTGTAGCTGGTTGAGAAAGGCTGATGAAACGAGCACGGGCATCTGATGTAACCAAGACTCCTCTTGTGTTCCCCTCCTCCCAGTGTGGATTACCACCCTGCACCTGGCCCTTCTGCTTCTCTGCCCTCACCTTCCTGCTCCTGACGACCAACAACCCCGCCATCTACAAGCTCCCACTCAGCAGAGTCACCTACCCAGAGGCCAACCGCATCTACCACCTGTCCCAGGAGAAAAACAGAAGAGCATCGACCATCACAAAGTACCAGGCCTACGATGTCTCCTAAGTTGCCCTTTCCAATACATGTCCCCGTAAATTCAGCCTTTGGCAGGGTGTCCGGGTTCCCAAGCTGAAAGCCACTTAAGCTCTCCTGTCTGTTCTGTGATTCTTCCCCTAAGCAAGCCTACACCCTAGTTATTCCCAAGAACAGGGAAATATGCACGCAGTCACTATTCAGGAAGCTCTTGGTTCCAAGATGCACAATATTTGTCAATAATATGGTTACTTTCAACTTTGTACCTATAGCTCACTCCATAAGAGCTCCCTTTGAGGAGAAGCTTCCCTCTTCTGTAAAATAAACCACATCCTTAAGGACAACTCACCAGGAAGGGGACAGAGATGGGTGACATTGTCGTCATTTAGTGCAGTGATGTACAGTATCAGGAAATTAGCCAACAAGGCCACGGGCAGATCTGCCTCCAGCTCTGCCACGAGTGAACTCCAACCACTCAGGTGGATCCATCCCCCTTCTCAGCTCCAATTTCTTACTGGTTTCATAACTGAGAGGGGCCTTGCAGTCCCTTCCACCTCAGAAGTATTGATTCTTCTCTTTCCTTTAAACTGACAAATCAACATACCAATAAATAATGACTTTCAGTTCAGTTCAGTTCAGTAGCTCAGTCATGTCCGACTCTTTGCGACCCCATGAATCCCAGCACGCCAGGCCTCCCTGTCCATCACCAGGCCTCCCTGTCTATCACCAACTCCCGGAGTTCACTCAGACTCACGTCCATCGAGTCAGTGATGCCATCCAGCCATCTCATCCTCTGTCGTCCCCTTCTCCTCCTGCCCCCAATCCCTCCCAGCATCAGAGCCTTTTCCAATGAGTCAACTCTTCGCATGAGGTGGCCAAAGTACTGGAGTTTCAGCTTTAGCATCATTCCTTCCAAAGAAATCCCAGGGCTGATCTCCTTCAGAATGGACTGGTTGGATCTCCTTGCAGTCCAGGGACTCTCAAGAGTCTTCTCCAACACCACAGTTCAAAAGCATCAATTCTTTGGTGCTCAGCTTTCTTCCTAATGACTTTAAGTTAAGTAAAAGATGAAAGGGCTATCAGGAGAAGAGGCAGGACAATTTTAATGTTGTGTGGAGATTTATTCTCAAGTCATGCAATGTTCTGGAGGAGGAAATGGCAACCCACTCCAGTATTCTTGCCTGGAAAATGTCATGGACAGAGAAGCCTGGTGGGCTACAGTCCATGGGGTCGCAAAGAGTCGGACACAACTGAGCGACTGAGCACAGATGAACACACGTGATGTTCTCTGACTTGGGGTTATAACCTAAGTTCACTGGAAATGACAACATGCCATCCTTTACATCACAAATGTTACTAGTAATGTCATCAAATGAAACGTGATCTTTCTCAACATTTAAATCATATTTTTAAACAAATGTGTTTCCTTTTATAATATTCATAAGCATACTCATTAAATGATTAAGCTTGCAATTTGGTGTGGGTTTTCTTAAAAATGGGGCTCACCTACATTGTCCACACAGTGCCCATTTGAGGGGTTTTCTATGATAAAACGTATATTTGAAAAGCATATATCCTGAGGATGAACAAATAAGATATACTTTTACCTTTTCCCACAGGATCACTTGCCACACATTCTGTCTTAACAATGAGAAAGAAACAGCTATGTATTCATTGTAATGACTGTATGATATAAAGTGCAAAACAATAAAAGTCCTCCTCTCTAGAAAAAGAGATGAGGATAGGTTGAAAGTTATCAGAAGATTTGATTTGCTTATAAAGGGAAGTATACAGAAATGACCATAGTCATTGTTTTCTATTTGAGTTGAAATGCTGGTTATTACAACTCATCCCATTTTTTAGGGTATAGTCTTGCACCCTAAAATGACTAATCCAGCACCACTTGAACAACTCTTTGTTATTCAGTTGCTCTGGTTGTAACATTGAGCTCCTAAAACACAGGACCCCTCTGTGAAAGGCATGTGGCTCAGCCTTCCCACCAGTCCCTTCCAAGAACAGGGATGAACTTACAGTGCCCATGGCCTCCATCCTTCCAGGATAGCATGATGGGGTGATCTAAGGCAGAAGATGAAGAAAGGAAGCAAGGTGCAGGGGACAAACTCTTTATAAATCTAATACTTAGCAAAAGCTGGTGTCTGCGTTTATTTTCCTACATTTATCTTTCCTGTGTCAGCCCTAGGATCCCAGTCCTTTTCCACCAGCCCAAGAATCCTGGGCTGCCTACCTTTCTTCCCGATTATATCCAACCAATTATAGCTTCTCCAGGAAAATTGTGCACTTCTGGAAACAAATGCCCACGTAGGAAATGGGAGCAAGTCACACTCCAGAGGCTACCTCTGAGTTTGTGATCACACCTGGAGGCCAAGAAGGTCTCAGGCTCTATTTTCATGACCAGGGCGTTATGACTCTCTGAGGGTCCGGCATCCGGGAATTTCACCAGAAGGCTGTTTATGTTCGCAGCTCTCTCAGCTGCCCCAGAACCTCCAAGTGATGACATAGCACTATTAAAATAGCACTTTCGTGCATTTTCCACTAAAGTGTTATAATCTGGTTTTATTAAGAGCAGAAAACCCTCTACATGCATGCCATTCTGATTACTGACCACTAACAAGTTCAGCTGTTCTAAATATTTCAATATCCTCCACGGTAAAGCAAGTTGAGTTGGCCCAGGATACCAAGCAAGGTAGAAATAGATGGGATTTAAAAAAAGAATTGAGTTATGAAATGTACAACATCTAGAGGCTACCCAAGTAGTTCTACTTGTGGTTGTTTAATCACTAAGGCGTATCCAATTCTTTGAGACCTTATGGACTGCAACCTGCCAGGGTCCTCTGTCCATGGGATTTCCCAGGCAAGAATACTGGAGTGGGTCACCATTTCCTTCTCCAGGGGATCTTCCTGTCCCAGGGATCGAATCCACATCTCTTGCACTGGCAGGGGGATTCTTTACTGCTGAGCCACCAGGGAAGCCCATGCAACACAGCCCTTCACTTCTGTGTCAACAGTGGAGAGAGGAGCCAGCTCCAAGCAGCTGCCGAGCTCTGGTTATACATATGCCTCTGTGAACACATCCTTCCAGGTCTCACTTAGTGGCATTGCCTAGATAGCTGGAAATTTGCCGGATGGGAGTATTTACACTCCAGAAATCAATAGGCCACAAATCTGAGTTTTCCCAGATGGCCAGCTGACCAGTACTCCACTGATAAGTCAGTTTGGTGAGAAAAGAGAAATACTGTAGACTTCCTAACCAGAGACTCCAAGACTATGGCCAAAATATTCAACCCCGCGAAGCTACCTGGATACTACTCTACACACAGGAGGCATTAAAGAGAATAACAAAAGTGTCCTCAGGCATAAGATTCACCCACAGACGCCTGCACTGAAAACAATCTGAGTGGAAGCGTCCAAACAAGGGAGAAAAATGAAACCAGGAAATGCTGCAAAAGACACAAGAAATGAGACGTGACCAAATGTGTTTATCGATCATCAGGACCAAAGGGGAAAAGTGGAAGACAGAGACCTAGAAGTGGAATATTAAATGATGGCAGAGGGTGGGGCGGAGAGAGGCAGGAGCACCTACTATAGTACTTAGCTTGTGCAAAACTTGGTAAGTTTACAAAGTCCACAAGGAGGAATAACCATGGGTGATAAGGGCAACCACCATGAGAACAAAATCAGAATTGCAATTTTTGAACCAGAAGAAAATTATCTTTACAATGGAAAGCAGAAAAGGAGGAAAATATTATAGAAAGTCTCCCTTTCCAAAAAAAAAAAAATAGTAAGCACAAAAAAAATAAATAGAAGGACAGAAGGTAGAAATTAGATATAACATGACAGTACCTAATTGACCAAAAAAAAGTTAACTATTAGATTCACCACGGAATACAGAGACTGTTCGGCTGCACTTTTTTTGAGACTTAACAATTTGCTATTTACAGTAAACACATTTAAAACAGAAAGGCATAAATGTTTGAATGTGAGAAGATGAAATAAGATAAACAAATCCAGATCTAAAAAAGAAAAAGCTAGGATATCAATCATAACACCTTGAAAAGTGAAATTTAAGGCAAAAAAAAGTATAAAGAATGATGAAAAAGAATAATAGGGCAAAAGTACACGGTTATCATCCACCCTTGTGTGCTAAGCAATCAGCCTCAAAATACATCAAGCAACAACTGACTGAACTGAAGGGGGAAACAAACAGATTAATAATTGTAGCTAAGATTTTACCAAAACCTCAGAAACTGATATATCAAGAGAACAACAACAACAACAACAAAAAAAAAAAACGAGCAGAGATATCAAGGCTATGAACAATTGAATTAATAAGTATGAGCTCTTAAATACATGTAGGATTCCAAATCCTCCCACTCAACACCTCCCCCAAAGTGTGTTCTCAAATAGAGACCGGGTTCTCCTCAAGCACTCATGGAGCAAACTCTAGGTCCTCACTGTTGGTGGGAAATTGCTCACTGCTGCCACGTGGGGCGCAAAGGTCCTCAGAATTCACTCACGTTGAGTATTAAGACCCCTTGTGACCAAGAAGTTCGACTCCAGAGTATAAACGGTTCCCAGCAGGGCTGTTCACAACAGCCTTGGTTGCACTGGAGAGAGCTGGAGAGAAAGCAGAGGCCAAGAAGGCTGCTGCACACCTGGAAGCCAGCAGAGCAGGCTGAAGGCCAAGACCGCACGTATAGCCGTGGATCGATCCTAAAAACCTAGTGATGGCACAAATAGGAAAAGGACATGTAAAATCAATACCCATTTCATACATTAAAAATGCACGCACACAAACCAGCAACACATATTTTTCAAGCAAACAAACAAACAAAAAATGGCACTTGGAGTACAAGAAGGAAAAGAGAGTGGAGTATAATAATGAAAAGACATACATACAGACCCTCATAGATTCAAGAGAAGGGCCCTGCACAGACCAAGAAGATAATATGCAGGGACTAAGCCATATGATTAGCTCAATTCTCAGTCAGAAAAATTATAAAATGGGCAGGGCATAGTGTGTGCTCTGCTCAGCCCTGTCAGAGCTCAGAGTGACCCCAGAATTGGGGCAGGATCAACCCATAAAGCCTGAGAGCATTCCGTCTGCCTCCACTAGCATTTGGAAGCATTCTGGTCACACTATAAAGTGAGACAGACAGATAATACACAGAGAGATAGAAGATGGATAGATAGATAGAGACAGAGTTGAAGATTTTGAACCTGGCTTGCAAGTTAGTTGAGCATATTTTAACTCCCAGAAGAACAACAATAATGAACACAGGTTTTATTCTGCCTTTAAGATGTTTTTAGAATCTCTGGTGAAATGCAGAAATGCAAGGAAATTTTTGTTACTGTTGAGATTGCAGAAAGTTGGGAAAGAACATTTGCAAAAATGAAAGATGTAGGAATTGAGGATATAAACTCAGAAAGACCATGAGCCTACAAGAAACATAATAAATCCACCTAGCCTCCTACAGTCATCAAACCTTGTTGGTGAGCCAGGAGGTTGGTATGAAAAGGTCTCAGCTTTGAATTCAGATGAGCCTGGGTTTGAGCCCCTCCCTATTACCTACTGGCTGGGGGATTGTCTTGGAGCCTGCAGTCCATCATCTACAAAATGAGGACTGTACCCACCTAAGAGCAGTGTTCATGTGAAGGCTACTTAAGAAGCCCTGGAAACAGATCAGTCTATGCAGGGGCCGTGGGCACTGGAGAGATGGAGAAGCCACAGTCCCAAGCAGAGTCACAGTGACTGGGAACATCCAGCAAAGCCTGGGCATCATCTCAGGGGTCTTCTTTAAAATGTGGCGTCTTGGGCCAGCGGGGCCAGCTCAGAACCCTTCTGTGGCTTTAAGATGCTGAGGAAAGGATGGGCAGGGCACCCAGGGGGGTGCCTCTCCCTTCCCCATTTGAACTACCCCATCCTCCCTCTTCCTGCCTCACCAGAGAAGAGCACCACCTGTTTTAGGATAATTTCTTCAAAAGTTTAAACGATGGCTTCTTTAAAGTCAATAACCGTGGAGCTCAGGGCACAACTGTACTCTGCTTCAATTAAAGGTATTTTTCCTCTCCAATTAGATTATAAGTCCTGTGAGGATCATGGTTGTAACACACACTCACACACACACATATAAACACACATAGATGTATACACATATGCTAAACACAGAAGTATGTACATAGTCACATGTACATACAGATAGGCAATACATGCACACATATGCACTTGTACATTCCTACATACACATGAGAGTAATCTGCAGGTACACACACGGTTGTTATTGTTTCTGTCTCTATTATTCACAGAACTACCCCACAGGTGGGCACACAGCAGCCCTGGAAAACAACTGACCCTTCTGTGTCCACTCTCTCTCTCTACAGAGCCTGTGCACTCATTCTGGGGAAACTTAAAACCTGTTACACATCCACAGGCATATACATATAATACACACACAGGTGCTCAGGGAGGGGTGGGCAGCTCACGGAATCCTGCCTCCAAAACTTCCTGCCTGTAGCCTCCCCCAACAGACATTCCCTGAAGAGTGATTAAGGAAAGAACTCGTCAGAACAGACGCACCACCTCACCCTAGGCATGTCATCATTTTATGGGTAATAACTTCAAGCCTCTACAATTGTCCTTGGCTGCCATCCTTTCCCTACAGAGCCGCCACAGTGCAGACACAAATCATGTAAGTCTCAAGTAAGGCAAGTAGATGGGAGAACAGTGACTCTCAAACTCAAGCACACATCAGAACCACTGAGAAAGCATGTCCAACATGCCCAGAGTTTCTGATTCAGTAGGTCTGGCGAAGGGCCTGTGAGTTTGCATGTCTAACAAGTGCCCAGATGATGTTGATGCTGTTGGTCCAGGGACCACACTTTGAGAACCACTGGTGTAGACTTAGAAACAGGATGCTCTCTGTAATCATCCCTTCCCCTTTGTTTGCATACTCCAGTACATCCCCATTTGCAAACCCTTGTGCCTTAAAGAATCATCTACGGTGCTTATCAAAACCCAGATCCCTGGGCCTCAACTCCAGGATTTTGATTTAGTAGATCAGGGTAGAGCCAAGAATCTGAGCGTCTAACAAACTCTTGGATTATATGGATGCTGCTGGATCAAGATCCAGGCTTTGAAATCACTGCTAGGAGTGTTTAATCCGGGATGCCCAGCCCCTCCCCCACACCAATTAAGTCAGCAGTGGGTCTGGGAACAGGTATTTCTCAAAGCTCCTGGTGTGGTTTCAATGGGCAGCGCAAGTTGAAGACAGCTGGATGTCCATTTCCTGGGCTCTATTTTTCTGACTCCCAGTAGAGTCACTCCAACACACTACGAGGCCCTGCTGCCCTCAGTCCCCCAGTGGATTCTGATGAGGGGCAGTGGGCTAGGTTCGTCTACAATGAAAAGCCCGTGGCGCCTGGAGGCAGGAGGGGCATGTACCGGAGGCACAGAGGACCCTTGAAAAGGTTTGCCTCATTCTCAGGGTTGTTGGGCCCCAGCCTGTGCCCCCAAGGAGACTAGATAAAGAAAAATGAAACCACTTAACAGGAAATAGCTGGCAGACAAGCAAGGTTTTGCACTGGCCCCGGAAGCCTGCCGAGTGGGCGGCCTTGGCCCTGGGGAGGAGGCGTGAGGCAGCGGATGGTGGCCAGCACCTCCGCCCCCGCTGCCCTGGGCCCAGAGCCCGTCTCCCCGGCTCCGTGGGCACAGGCAGCGCTGGTCCAGCCGAGAAGAGTGCCGAGAGGCGAGGAGCTGCAGGGGTGCCGTACCAGCAGGTACAGGATGAGGTCGAAGGCTGTCGGGTGCGGGGTGGCCGGGGCGTGGAGGGCTGGGAGGGCAGTGGTGGTTGCAGCTGCTGCCGCAGGCGGACAGAAAGATGGGCAGGAAGGGAAGCTCCACAAGACCCGCGTGCAGGAAGTCCTGACCGGGTAGACGCCTGCAATAAGAACTAAAGAAGACGGAGAAAAGCCCAACACAGAGAAATGCAGGGAGCACGTGCAGACGAGCCAGGTGGTCCTCTAACTCAGTTCAGTTCAGTCGCTCAGTCGGGTCTGACTCTGCCACCCCATGGACTGCAGCACGCCAGACCTCCCTGTCCATCACCAACTCCTGGAGTTTAGTCAAACTCACGTCCATTGAGTCGGTGAGAGCAAACAGCAGGTGGGTTTTGGTGCTGAGGTGAGGTTCCACCCTTCATGGCAGAGCCAGGAATGGGATGGGGATGGGGTGGTTCTCACTCCTGTCCCCACTACTTGCTGGCCCACCAGAATGCTAGAGAGAGACTGTCCCCTATGGTGTGGCCTCGGCAGACATGATAAGGAGAGTCATGGGGGCCGGAAGAGAGCAAATCAGACAGCAGAGCAGTTTTTTCTTCCAGTTTAACGAGATACAAGTGACCTGCCACTCTGTGTAAGTTTAAGGGGTGCAGCGTAATGACCTGGCATGCACACTTCATGAAATGATGATCATAAGTTTAGTGAACATCCATCATCTCATATAAATACAACATTAAAGAAATAGAAAAAATAAAATGTTTTCCTCCTGATGAGAACTTGGAGAATTTGCTCCCTTAACTTTCATATATAATGTAGCTGCTGCTGCTGCTAAGTCACTTCAGTCGTGTCCGACTCTGTGCGACCCCATAGACGGCAGCCCACCAGGCTCCCCCATCCCTGGGATTCTCCAGGCAAGAGCTCTGGAGTGGGTTGCCATTTCCTTCTCCAATGCATGAAAGTGAAAAGTGAAAGTGAAGTCGCTCAGTTGTGTCCGACTCTTAGCGACCCCATGGACTGCAGCCTACCAGGCTCCTCCATCCATGAGATTTTCCAGGCAAGAGTACTGGAGTGGGGTGCCATTGCCTTCTCCCATATAATGTAGAGCAGTGTTAATTACATTGATTGTGTTGTACATCACATCCCTAGTACTTATTTATCTTATAATTGGGAGTTTGTATCTTTTAACCACCTTCATCCAGCCACCCACCTGCTCCCCATCTCTGGCAACCACAAATCTGGTCTCTTTCTATGAGTGTTTGTTTGTTTTTGAAATATCAGTGCCCTATAACACTATTAGTTCCTGGTAGACAGCACAGTGATTTGATGTTTCCATACATTTCAAAATGATTGCAAGTCTAGTTCCCAGGGCAGCAGAGCATTTAAAAACCCCAGTGGCCACAGGCCGCAGTCAGAGCAGCTCCATCAGAACCTTTAAGTTGGGCCAAGGAAGGAGCAGTTTTCATAGTGTTTTGCAGAGTTGGACACGACTGAAGTGACCTAGCATCATGTGGGAGGAACCAAGGCAGCATTATTTTGTCAAGGGACAGTTGTCCTGGCTCTGGGGTCCAATTCTTAACCTCTGAACCTAGACATATTTTAGCTGTGCTCCTGGCTCCGCCAAAGACCTGTTCAGCTCATCTGACGGTTCTTTTGTTTTTAAACTCCCCAAGAGACATGGGTGCTCAACCAGTCTGTGGCTACCCTGGCATAGGGCAGGCATAAAGCAGAGAAAGCAGGGGGAAAGATTGATGTGAGGACCAGGAAGGCAGGACAGAGAGCCTGGGGCGGGGGTCAGAGTATCCACCACCATTCCTGAGCCTGAGCATCCCGTTCCCCTGGGATCCCAGCTTGGCTCCTTGGCCTTGGTCCCAGGTTCTCAACAGAAACAGGCTCCAAGGCCCCCGTGGATAGGGACCGGGATTCACATGCCCCAGAGCACCCCACCCTCTTCTCTAGGAGCAGTGAGAGAGGGTTAAACTCAAGTAAACTCAGACACAGTTCTACTCAAGTAAATCCTCTAAGCCATGGTGAGAAAAATAGGGCATTGCCTCCTTTATTTTCTTCTTCCCCCAGTTCTCTCCTACACAGACCATCTTATCCCCTGACAGGCAAGTTATTTGCAAATATAGTGTGTTTCGTTTCCCGGGCTGAGATTGGACTCCTGGGCATGGGCCCTATGCAGTCACGTGGGCTACCACCTTGGTTTAATGCTATTCTATCGTCATCTCAAAAGTCTTAATTTTTGGCTAAGTAGACCCGCATTTACATTTTGCCCTGGACCTTTGAATTACGTAGCCGGTTCTGCACGGGGCTCTTGCCAGAGGCTGAGCTCTCTCCCATGGCAACACCTTCAAAGCTCCCCTCTGCTTTCCAAACTCCTTCCTCATTGTTGACAGCCTGAGACAGCAACATGATTCTCCAATATCCACCAAGGGACTGCACAGCGAAAAAGGCAAGTACCCAGGGAAGAGGGATATGCAGAGAGAGATGGCACCTGCCACTCTGAAGGCCAGGAAACCTGGGAAATGTTCATGGCTCTCCCAACTAGAGTCAAGGCAAGACTCAGGAGATCCCACTCATGGTCAACAAGCAAAATCCTTCACAGTAGAAAGGAGAAAAGAGCAGCCAACCTTCCCCCTCCCATTCTGATCCCCGTGGTATAGAGACGTTTAGCGGGACTTCACCCCAACACGGGTGCGTATGAGCAGAGACCACCTCCATGACTTGAGTTCCTGTGCACCTATCACACCGTGACTTGTTCACTAAACCATCTTCTCCACATGCTAAAAGCTCTCTGAGGGCCAGATCATGCATCTCTCGGGCACCCCCACCCCCCCAACTCCAGGTCCTGGCAGCGCTAAGTGTTTGGTAAACAACTTAACAACAAACCAATCCCTACTTTAGCAAATAATTCCAGAAGGTGCATCCTTAAAAAAGGCAATGTTGGCTCAAAAGCAGATCCTGGGGCCCCACCTTCAGAGACTGGGACTCAACAGGTGAAGAGGACCAGGAAACTGCATTTCTACAAGCATCACCCAGTGACTTGAGAAGGCCGATCCTCCAGAGTATATGAAGGACTGAGGGAGGGGCATAGGAGAGGGGGCTCTGGGTGGGGTGAGAGCAGTATATGCTGCTGGGCCTCACATAGAGGCCCAGAACAAAGCTACAGCAGAGGGCCTGAGCCACTGCAACTTACAGGTTCCCATGTGGTGCTGATGCTGCTGGTCTTTAGGCCAGACTTGAATGGAGACAGGTTGTAGTCCCCAGACCAGCCACATCAGAATCACCTAGGAACATGTTAGGGATATAAATTCCCAGGCACTGCCCCAGACCTATTAAGTCAGAGACTCTGGGGGTGGGAACCAGCGATCCAGGTGATGCTGGTGCTGGTGGAGTTTGAGAACTAGTAAGCTGAGCACGGAATTGTCTCTTCAATCACAGAAGTACTGATGTTAAGTCCTATTAGGTGCCTAAATCTGTGCTAACAAATGTGATAGCAACAAAGACCCTGTAACCTCTCCTGGCTTCAAGAAGCTTAGAATTTATAGCTACTGTGTACCAGCGGTGCAGGAGGGGGTGTAACAATGGCAGAGCTTATGAAAAATATTTTGTGCTTTTCTACCAGTACCACCCAAGGGGTGTGATTCAGAAGATCTGGATTATTAGGATAGAGCTAGAGCTTTTTCTGACCCTTATTCCATGATTCAGCACCACACTTTGACAGGGATTTTCAAGGCGAGAGACGACTAAGACCAGAAAATTCACTGGAAAGTAGCCCAGCACCAAAGAGTGTGATGTTGGCCCTTGTGTGCTCTGTGTGGCTTTTGGAAAGGGAAGAGGTTTCCAAAGGCCTTGCGAGCTAAGCAAAATACTTCAGATTCGATGCAAGGTCAGGGAGTAGGATCAGGTGAGACAGACGTGGCCATGAAGAACTGTAAGTAAAATCTCAGTTAAATCTCATAGTTCTTGTAGGGTTGATCATCTTATTCCCATTTTACAGATCAAATACCCAAGAATCTAGTAAGTTAAAAGTTGTATACACAAATACCCGGTTCATAAATCTCTTAGCCAGAACTCACACCCAAACGTTCATGGTTGCCCTTGGAGTCTCTTGAGCAAGGATGAAACTTGAGGACAGTGTGAGAATGTTTGTTAAGTCAGGCATGATCGACTGGAGACCGATAAAAGTAACCAGCCTGGACTAGGGACTCTCGCCAAGGAAATTAAACAAAGGAGGCTTTGAGCTATTGAACACCAGTAAGTGACATGGAGATCTGCGGGGGGACAGTCATGACAACTGAAGGAAACCGCACTGGTGTAACCAAAGCATTGGACATGGAGTCCAAAGACCTCAGCCCATGTCCCATTTCTTTCTGTGACCTGGAACAAGGCATTTCCTGTCCTTGAACCTGTTTTCTCACCGATAAAATGGAGATGATAATCCCCACCCTGCCTTCCTTGGACGATCACACATATTAAAAGTTCCAGAAAGAGTAAAGTAAGATACTGTTAATACTCTCAACTAAGCTACCGTGAATGTCATTGGGCACATTATTAGACAGTTCAAACAGAATGTTTTTCCCGTCTTTTCTCCAGGAACATTTTTTTTTAAGTTTTTATTTTATATTGGAATGTAGTTGGCTTACGATATTGGGTTAGTTTCAGGTGTACAGCAAAATGATTCAGTTATACATACATCTATTCATTTTCAAATTCTTTTCTCATTTATGTTATTATACGATATTGAGTAGACTTCCCTGTGCTATATAGTAGGTCCTCATTCATTATCTCCTGTATATATGGGAAGCCCATTGTATATATATAGGGCTTCCCAGGTAACTGAGTGGTAAAGAATCTGCCTGCCAATACAGGAGATGCAGGTTTGATCCCTAGGTTGGGAGATCCTAGAGAAGGGAATGGCAACCCACTCCAATATAGTAGTGTATATATGCCAATCCCAGACTCCTGATTTCTCTCTCTCCCCCATGCTTCCCCTTTGGTAACCATAAATTTCTTTGCTAAGTCTGTGAGTCTATTCTACTTTTGTAAATAAGTTCATTTGTATCATTTAGATTCTGCATATAAGTGATATCATGATATTTGTCCTTCTCTGACTTACTTCACTTAATATGATAATCTCCAAGCCCACCAGTGTTGCTGCAAATGACTTATTTCATTCTTCTTATAGCTGAGTAATATTCCTGTGCATGTATCTATCACATTTTCTTTATCCATTGATCTGTTGATGGACATTTAGGTTGATTTCATATCTTGGCTATTGTAAACAGAGCTGCAGTGAACATTGGGGTGAATGTATCCCTTCGAACCATGATTTTCCCCAGCTATACACCCAGGAGTGGGATTGCTGAATCATATGGTAGTTCTGTGTTTAGTTTTTTAAGGAACCTCCATACCGTTCTCCATAGTGGCTATACCAATTTACATTCCCACCAATAGTGTAGGAGGGTTCCTTTTTCTTCACATCCTCTCCAACATATATTGTTTGTAGACTGTTTGATGAAGACCATTCTGACTGGTGTGAGGTGATACCTCATTGTAGTTTTGATTTGCATTTCTCTAATGATCCCCTGCAGAGAAGGCAATGGCACCCCACTCCAGTACTCTTGCCTGGAAAATCCCATGGACAGAGGAGCCTGGTAGGCTGCAGTCCATGGGGTCGCTAAGAGTCAGACACGACTGAGCGACTTCACTTTCACTTTTCACTTTCATACATTGGAGAAGGAAATGGCAACCCACTCCAGTGTTCTTGCCTGGAGAATCCCAGAGACGGGGGAGCCTGGTGAGCTGCCGTCTATGGGGTCACAGAGTCGGACACGACTGAAGCGACTTAGCAACAGCAGCAGCAGCAATGATCCCCTGGAGAAGGGAATGACTACCCTACTCTAGTATTCTTGCCTGGAGAATTCCATGGACAGATGAGCCTGGCGGGCTACAGTGCATGGGGTCGCAAAGAATCAGGCATGATTGAGCAACTAACACTTTTTTACATTTCAATAATTAGTGATTTTGAGCACTTTTTCATGTGACTCTTGGCCATATGTACATCTTCATTTAATAAATGTCTAGTTAGGCCTTCTGCTCATTTTTGGATTGGGTTGTTTGTTTCTATATTGAGCCATCAGTTGTTAGCCAAATTTTGGAGATTAATCCTGTCAGTCACATAGTTTGCAAATATTTTCTCCCATTCTGTGGGTTGTCTTTCCGTCTCATTTATGGTTTCCTCTGCTGTGCAAAAGTTTTTGGGTTTAATTAGATCCCATTTGTTTATTTTTATTTCCATTACTCTAGGAGATGCATTGAAAAATATATTGATGCAATTTATATCAAAGAGTGTTCCACCTATGTTTTTTTAAGTTTTATAGTATTCAGTCTTACATATAGGTTTTTAATCCACTTTGAGTTTATTTTTGTCTGTGGTATTAAAGAATGTTATGATTTCATTCCTTTACTTGTAGCTGTCCAGTTTTCCCAGCACCATTCATTGAAGAGACTGTCTTTTTCTACCATGTATTCTGGTCTTCTTTATCATAGACTAATTGATCATAGGTGTGTGGGTTTATTTCTGGGTTTTCTTTCCTGTTCCATTGACCTATATTTCTCTTTTTGTGCCATTACCATAATGTTTTGATGACTGTAGCTTTGTAGTACACTCTGAAGCCAGGGAGCCTGATTCCTCCAGCTCTATTTTTCTTTCTCAAGATTACTTTGGCTATTAGGGGTTTTTTCTGTTTCCATACAAATTGTAAATTTTTTTATTCTAATTCTGTAAAAAATGCCAGTAGTAATTTGATAGGGATTGCAATGAATCTGTAGACTGCTTTGGGTGATATAGTCATTTTAACAGTATTGATTCTTCCAGTCCAAGGACATGGTATATCTTTCCATCTGTCTGTGTCGTCTTCAGTTTCTTTCATCAGCATCTTATAGTTTTCAGAGTGTAGGTCTTTTGCTTCCTTAGGCAGGTTTATTCCTAGGTGTTTTATTCATTTTGATGCAGTAGTAAATGGAATTAGTTTCTTCAATTTCTCTTTCTGATCTTTCATTGTTAATGTGTAGAAATGCAAGAGATTTATGTGTACTAATTTTGTATCCTGAAACCTCACCAAATTCATTGACAAGCTCTAGTAGTTTTCTAGTAGCATCTTTAGGATTTTCTGTGTGTAGTATGTCATCTGCAAACAACGACAGTTTTACTTCTTTTTCAACTTGGATTCCTTTCATTTCTCTGATTGCTCTGGCTAGGACTTCCAAAACCATGTTGAATAAAAGTGGTGAGAGTGGACATCCTTCTCTTATTCCTCATCTAAAAGGAAATGTGTTTAGTATTTCACAGTTGAGTATGATGTTAGCTGTAGCTTTGTATATATGGCCTTTATTATGTTGAAATAGTCTCCCTCTATACCCTCTTTCTGGAGAATTTGTGTCATAAATGGGTATTGAATTTTGTCAAAAGTTTTTTCTCCGTCTATTGAAATCATTACATGGTTTTTATTGTTCAATTTGTTAATGTGGTATATCACGTTGATTGATTTGCGGATATTGAAGTATCCTTGCAACCTTGGGATAAATCCCACTTGATAATGGTGTACAACCCTCTTAATGTATTGTTTGACTCAGTTTGCTAGTATCTTGTTGAGAATTTTTGCATCTATGTTCATCAGTAATATTGGCCTGTAAATTTCTTTTTTTGTGATATCTTTTTTCTAGTTTTGATGTGTGGGTGATGGTGGCCTCATAGCGTAAGTTTGGGAGTGTTCCTTTCTCTGCAATTTTTTGAAAGCATTTCAGAAGAATAAGTATTAACTCTCCTCTAAATGTTTGATAGGATTCACCTGTGAAGCCATGTGGTCCTGGACTTTTGTTTGTCAGAAGTTTCTTTATCATCATTTCAGTTTCAGTATTTGCAATAGGTCTGTTTATATTTTCTATATCTTTCTGGTTCAGTCTTGTACCTTCTAAGAATTTGTCCATTTCTTCTAGGTTGTCCATTTTATTGGCATATAATTGCTTGTGGTAATCCTTTGTATTTCTGTGGCGTCGATCATAACTTCTCCTTTTTCATTTTTAATTCTATTAATGTGAGCCCTCTCCCTTTTTTCTTGATGAGTTTGGCTAAAGTTTTACCTACTTTGTTTATCTTTACAAAGAGTGTGTGTGCATGCTCACTCAGTCATGTCTGACTCTTTGTGGACTTTTAGCCCACCAGACTCCTCTGTCCATGGGATTCTCCAGGCAAGAATACTAAAGTGGGCTGCCATTTCCTCCTGTGGGGAATCTTCTTGACCCAGGGATAAAACCTGTGTCTCTGGCATCTCCTGCATTGGCAGGTGGATTCTTTAGTCCAGAGCCACCTGGGAAGCCCCATCTGTTCAAAGAACCAGTTTTTATTTTCATTTATCTTTTCAATTTTTTCCATCTCTATTTCGTTTATTTCTGTCTCATCTTTATTACTTTCCTTCTACTAACTTTGGGTTTTGTTCTTTCTCTAGCTGCTTTCGCTGTAAGTTTAGATTGTTTATTTGAGATCTTTCTTGTTTCTTGATGTAAGATTGCATTGCTATAAACTTCCTTCTTAGCACTGCTTTCGCTGCATCTCATAGGCTTTGCATCATCATGCTTTTGTTTTCTTTTGTCTCTAGTTTCGTTTGGTTTTTTATTTTCTCTTTGATGTCTTCAGTGACCCACTGGCTTTTTAGTAGCATATTGTTTAGCTTCCGTGTGTCTGTGTTTTTTACAGTTTTTTCTTATAGTTGATTTCTAATCTCATAGCATTGTAGTTGGAAAGGATGCTTGATATGATTTCAGTGTTCTTAAAGTTGCCGAGGCTCACTTTGTGGCCCAGTATGTGATCAATCCTGGAGAGGATTTCATCTGCATTTGAAAAAAATGTTTATTCTGCTGCTTTGGGATGGGATTCTGTATAAATATCAGTTAGGTCCATTGATCTCAATGTGTCATGTAAGGCCTGTGTTTCCTAACTGATTTTCTGTCCCTGTTTGACCTGTCCATTGAGGAAAGTGGGGTGTTAAATTCCCCCACTGTTATTATATTACTGTCAATTTCTCCTTTTATGACTGTTACTATTTGCCTATATTGGGTGCCTATATATTTACTATTCTATATCTTACTCTTAGATTGATCCCTTGATCATTATGTAGTGTCCTTCTTTGTCTCTTGTAACAATCTTTATTTTAAAGTTAATTTCATATGATATGAGTATTTTTACTCCAGTTTTTTTTGTTTTCTATTTGCATGGAATAAGTTTCTTCTATCCCCTCACTTTCAGTCTGTATGTGTCTCTAGATCTGAAGTAGATCTCTTACAGACAACATATATACACGTCTTATTTTTGTATCCATTCAATCAGTCTATGTCTTTTGGTTGAAGCATTTGATTTATGTTTAAAGTAATTATTGATATGTATGTTCTTATTGCCATTCTGCTCATTGTTTTGATGTGTTTTGCTGGTCTTTTTGCTCCCACTCTTCTTTTGTTTTCTTCTCTGTGATTTGATGACTAACTTTAGTGTTGTGTTTGGATCCCTTTTTCTTTGTGTGTATATGGTTATCTATTGTATATTTTTCATTTTTGGTTGCCATGAGGTTTTGATACAGCAGTCTGTATGTAAACAAGATTGTTTGGAGTTGCTGTTCTTTTCATTTCAAATACATTTGCAGTATCCTGCATTGTACTCTCCTCTTCTCATGAGTGCTGATTTCATATTCGTGTAGATGAAGCCCTCCCTTTATTGTATGTTTGCCTTTATTGGTGGACTTTTTCATTCATAATTTTCATGTTTCTGGTTGTGGCCTTTTCCTTTCTGCCTAGAGAAGTTCCTTTAGCACTTGTTGCAAAGCTGGTCTGCTGGTGCTGAATTCTCTCAGCTTTTGCTTGTCTATAAAGCTTCTGATTTCTACATCAAATCTGAATGAGAGACGTGGTAGGCAGTGTGTTCTTGGTTGTAGGTTCTTGTCTTTCACCACTTTAAATGTATTGTGCCCCTCACTTCTGCCTGCCGAGTTTCTGCTGAAAAATCAACTGATAACTTTACGGGAGTTCCCTTGTATGTTATTTATTGATATTCCCTTGTTAAAAATATTTTCTCTATGTCTTTAATTTTTGTCAGTTTGATTATTATGTATCCCAGAACGTTCCTCCTTGAGTTTATCCTGCCTGGGTTTCTCTTTGCCTCCTGGACCTGGGTAAATGTTTTCTTTCCCATGTTAGGGAAGTTTTCAGCTATTGCCTTTTCAAATATTCCCTGAGGTCCTCTCTCTCTCTTTTCTCCTTCTGAGACCTCTGTAATGCAAATGTTGATCATTTAATAACCAACAGAGGTCTCTTAGACTATCATTTCTTTTCATTCTTTATTCTGTTCCACTGCAGTTTCAGCTCACTTATTCATTCTTCTGCCTCATTTATTCTGCCATTGATTCCTTCTAGTGCATTTTTATGCATTGGAGAAGGAAATGGCAACCCACTCCAGTGTTCCTGCCTGGAGAATCCTAGGGACAGGGGAGCCTGGTGGGCTGCCATCTCTGGGGTTGCACAGAGTTGGACACTAGTGAAGCGACTTAGCAGCAGCAGCAGCAGTGCATTTTTGCATTTGACTTATTGCATTGCTTGTCTCTGATTATTTGTTCTATGGATCTTCTAGCTCTAGCTCCAGCTTCTAGCTCTAGTTAAACATTTTGATCTGTGCCTCCATTCTTTTTCTGAAATCTTGGATCATCCTTACTTTCATTTCTCTGAATTCTTTTTCAGATCAATTGCATATCTCCACTTCACTTAATTGTTTTTCTGGGGTTTTATCTTGTTCCTTCTAGAACAGATTCCTCTGCCATCTCCCTTTATCTAGCTTTCTGTAATTGCAGTTTCTGTTCTGGGGGCTACAATTGTAATTCTTTTTCTTCTGCTGTCTGATCCTTGGTGGATGAGTCTGGTCTATGAGAGTTTTCCAGGCTTCCTGGTGAGAGGGACTGGTCCTTCACACTGGTGGATGGATCTGGGTCCTATCCCTCCGGTGGGCAGGGTCATGTCAAGAGATGTGTTTAGTGGACAGCTGTGGGGTCAGGAATACTGACTGATGGGACTGCCTTGTTGGCTGTTTGGCCTAAGGCATCCCACACTGGAGCATATAGGCTGCTGGATGGGGCCAGGTCTTGGTGAGAAAATGGCAGCCTCCAGGAGGGCCCATACCAATGAGTACTTCCTAGAACTACTGCCAACAGTGTCTTTGCCCCCAGACTGAGCCACAGCCACCCCCACCTCCACAGAAGACCCTCCAGTACCAGCAGGTAGGGCTGGCCCAGGCTTCTATGAGGTCACTGATTTTCCCCCTGATTCCTGGTATGCACAAGACCTTATGCATACTCTCTAAGAGTGGGATTTCTGTTCCCCCAATCCGATGAAATTCCTAGGATCAAACCCCACTGGCCTTCAAAGCCAAATGCTGCAGGGCCTTCTCTTCTCAATGCCAGACCCCCAAGCTGGGGAACCTGACGTGGGGCTCAGAACCTTCACTCCTGTGGGAGAACCTCTGTGAGATAATTATTTTCCTGTTGTGTGTCACCCACCCAGGATTTGCTTTTATTACAAATGCACCCCACCTACCATCTCATTGTGGCCTCCTCTTTGTCTTTGGACGTAGCGTATGGTTTTTGGTAGATTCCAGTGGGTTTTTTTGTTTTGTTTGTCTGTGGTTCTTAAGCAGTTGTGATTTTGGTATTTTCATGAGAGGTGAGCTCACTTCCTTCTACTCTACCATCTTGTCTCCACTACCCTTAGGAGTGTGTATTTTTCAAACTTTATGTCCTTGTTATCATTTTAGCTCGAGCAGGCAATAGGTCTTGTTAAAGGTGGTCAAGATAGACTAAACACTTAATTGTTAAATAAATATTTGTTTTCATACATAATTCTCAAGAACTTTCCACTGCCTCTATGGAAGAAAAAACCTGTAAATTTATTATAACACTTTTATTAAGATACAATTTACATACCATCCAATTCACCCACTGAAGCATATAATATTCACAGAATTGTATAAAAAGCATCACCATCATCAATTTTGGAACATTTTCATCACCTGCGAAAGAAACTCTGTACTCGTTGGCAGTCATTCCCCACTTTCCCCCAGCCTCTCCAAAGCCCTAGGTCAACATTAATCAGCTCTCTGTCCCTATAGATTTGCATATTCTGGACATTTCACATATATGAAAATGTGACTTTTACTTGGCAGAAATAAGGCTTTCCAGATCATCACACTCCAGCAGGAATTGGTATTTCCTCTCTTTTATGGCTGAATAGATTCCATTGTGTTCTTATACCACTTTTTGTTTCTCCATTCATCAGTTAATGAGTATTTGTGTTGTTTCTACTTTGGGCTGTTACGAATTATGCCACTATAAATGTTCATGTACACATTTTTGTGTGATTTAATTTCATTTCAGCGCATACATGGGAGGGGAATTACTTAGGTGTATGGTAACTATTTGTTTAATCTTTTGAGGGGCTGTCAGACTGTTTTCTGAAATGGCTGCACCATTTTACATTTTTACCAGCAGGGATGTATTAGAGTTCCAATTTCCCCCACTTCTCCACAGTTATATTATCTGTCTTTAATTATAGCTCTCCTAGTGGGTGTGAAGTGATATCCCATTGTGGTCTTGATTTGCATTTTCTTGATGATTAATGATGTTGAGCATTTTTTCATGTCCTTAATGGACATTTGTGTTATCTTCTTTGGAGATACATCTATTTACATCTTTTGCCCATTTTTAAAATTAGGTTGTCGTCTTATTACTGAGTTGTAAGAGTTCCTTACAGATTATGAATACAAGTCCCTTATGAGAGATATAACTTGCAAATATGTTTTACCATTCTATGAGCTGTCCTTTCACTTTCTTGACGGTGTCCTTTGAAATCCAAAAGCTTTTAATTGTCATGAGTCCAAGTTATTTTTTCTTTTCTTGCTTATGCTTTTGGTGTCATATCTAAGAAATCATTGCCTGAGCCAAGGTCATGAAAACACTTCTTTTAAGAGTTTAACAGTTTTAACTCTTATATTTAGGTCTCTTATCTATTTTGAGTTAATTCTTATATGAGTTAATTCTTATATATATATATATATATAATTATTATATATAATTCTTATATATAATTCTTATATGTGTGAGGTAAAATTCTTAGTCTTTTACATATGAATATTTAGTTAGCATCATTTATATAAGACTACTCTTTCCCACTTATTGGAGTTTTTTCCAGAACCCAGAAAAATCTTTAATTTACATTCTTATTATTCTAAGGTAGTATTTCCGAAGCTGGTCTATTGAGAACTTTAATAAACATGTTACAAAAAAAAAAAAAAAAACAGGAAAAAAAGTCACATGACCCAACAAGTTCTAGGTATATTAAGCTGAATAAAATTAAGCATCTTTCCATACTGTAGTCTCAAAGACTTTAGTACCAGCATATCTGATGGATCTCTTACTTTATCAGTGAAGGCTTTTTATGTGGGCACATATCAACTTCTCTAGAAGCATGCTTCCAAGAAACTCAAGTTTGGGATCCACTCTTTTAACAGATTTACTCATTTGAATGCTCTTAAAATGTTCTAACTTTCCTCTTTGAGAATTAAGCCACCAGTATGGCTGGAGGTTGTTTGTTTTGTTGTTTGTTTTTCATCTTTAGGGCTTCCCTGGTAGCTCAGCTGGTAAAGAATCCACCTGCAATGCAGGAGACCCTGGTTCAATTCCTGGGTCAGGAAGATACCCTGAAGGAAGGATAGGCTACCCACTCCAGTATTCTTGGGCTTCCCTAGTGGCTCCATTGGTGAAGAATCCACCTGCAGTGCAGGAGATCCCGGTTCAATTCCTGGGTCGGGAAGATCCCCTGGAGAAGGGAATGGCTACCCATTCCAGTATTCTGGTCTGGAGAATTCCATGGACTGTATAGTCCATGGGGTTGCAAAGAGTCAGACACGACTGAGCAACTTTCACTTCATGTTTTCATCTTTAACCAGATGAGAGCAGAAATAAGTCAGTAATCTGTGAGTTCCCCTGGATCACTTTGCTAACTGGTTTAGGATGCACAGTTTTTGTTTATAATGAAGCATCATTTTTTAAGGTAAATATTAAATAGCACTTTTTTTTTTTTTTTTGAAAGTGTGATCCAAGAACCACCTGCATCAGAATAACCTGGTTTTTAAGGGCAGATTGCTGGGGCCCTTTCAGACCTAGCAATCAGAAACCCTCAAGCTGGAGCTCAGATGCTGCGCTGACAGGCTCTCTGTTGATTTCCTGTTAACACCAAAGCTTAAGAACTGCGGCTCATCCTTGGATTAAGGGAGAAAGCAAAATAGTGTGAGGAGGGGGAAGGGGGGACAGACCTTGAGAGGTAAGTGGGACCAGAATGACTCCGCCCTTCCTGTACTTCTTTCTTTCCCGTCCCCATTTCCACTGCCCACTTCGTGCCCTTTTTCATGTGTATGTGCGTGCATCCTGTGTACATACGTGATCACTGAACTCAGGCACACTAAGCACTCCTTGGTCCGTGATACCTTTGTGTTGCCACCAGAGGGCACCAGAGCACCTCCGAAAGCCGTGCGAGTCCTCTCCCCTCAGTATTCTTTTCCACTACAGACTCTCCACCCAGGGTATAATCTCCCAATCTCAGGCCTGTGCCCCAACTCACCGATTCCCAAAAGGACGTCAGATCACATGAGAGCGAAGAGCTGTTTTTTAAAAACCTCTTATGAGTTGTGAAGCTCTGGGGAACTTGTCTAATCCTCTGAGCACAAGTTTCTCATATTAACAAGGAAACATATGAACCTGTTACTGTAGTTCTTTTAACAGTTAAATGAGACAGTAAAGGTAGTGCTCCTGGCTATTGTTTTTCTACCATAGGCAGTGATTTGCATTGCTTGAAATCCTGAAACCTTGAATTGCAAAAGAAAAACACAAGTTCTAAAAATTGTATTATCAACAAGTTATAAGCAAATCTGTTTCTTCTTGGCTGTCTTGCAAGCCTATATTCAGATGCCTCTCTGTCTCCTCGATAATTTTTGGTCTGGATCTTATCATTTTGCATAAAGCACAGTTCATGACACCAATGGTGAGCCGAAGAATGCAGGTTAGCAAAGGGGAGCCTCCCTAAAAACCAAGGGGCTCGGCTCCAGGCTCCACACTCTCTCTGTGTCCTTCCCCAGGCCTTGTTAAGTAGTAAAATATAAGTGACATCTAAGTGTTGTTCCCTAATTAATTGTGCTATAATTATCATTGTGATAATTCACTCTGCGAAGGCAGTTATTGCAGTAGATACTTTAGTGAAGGAGGTGGCGGTGGAAGGAAAGAAGAAAGTGAAGTCGCTCAGTCATGTCTGACTCTTTGCGACCCCATGAACCTCCATCCATGGAATTTTCCAGGCAAGAGTACTGGAGTGGGTTGCCATTTCCTTCTCCAGGGGATCTTCCCGACCCAGGGATCGAACCCAGGTCTCCTGCATTGCAGGCAGATGCTTAGTGGGGAAGGAAGTAGTGGACATGGGGGTTATGGTAAGGGTGGTGGTGGAGGAGGTGGAGGTGGTGGTGAGGTTGGTGGTTGTGGAGCTGCTGAGGCTGGTGATAGAGAGGGTAGTGCTGGAGAAGCCGCGGTGGGCTCTCCTACTTAGCAGCCTTCAGAGAGCCTACCACCTGAAGGATAAATCCCAACTCCCGAGCTCGACAAAGTGCTTCATGATCCAACCGCTGGTTACTTCTTTAGCCTCGCTTCCCGTTAATCACACACACATTAACACACTAAGCTCTTCCGCATTAGAATATTTTCTGAGCCTCAGACCCAGTTTTGCCCTTAATTTTACTGTCTTTGTACATACTATTCTTGCCGTCTCTTTCTTCCCACCAGATACACCCCTCTTCAGTCTTCAATACCCAGTTCAAATGTCACTGGCATTTTTTTTACGAGGAATTTCCTGACCCTCAAGGCAAAGTTAGTGTCCATCCTTTGTGCACACCTCGGCTCTAACATTTTTGATCTGGCTGGTAACAAGCTGATGGGGTCTCCTTGCCTACCAGAGGTAGCCTTAAAGTGACCTCTTCAAGGTCCTCTTTAGACTCTGGTCCAAGACCTCTGACCCTCAGGCTGAGCCAGCAGTCACTCCATAACAGTCCTCAGTGCCTACTATGAATTCAAATGACCGGGCTCAGAAAACCTGTAGCCAAAGAGTGAACACTTCATAAATAAGTTTCTAGTAAATGAACACACTTCATGTAACTAATACCTGGTCAAGAAACAATACCACTCTAGCATCCAGAAGCCCTCCGACAGTTGTATTTTCAAAACATTATTAACTATGGAAACGTGCAATTTTTTAAGTGAGCTGTCAAATTCAAATGTGCAGGTAGTCGCTAGCTTTTCAAAGACATTTTAGAAATTACAGAAGTGACTTCACTCAGAGGATGTGGAGACACCGTGTTCCTTTCCAGAACAACACTCCAGCCCTCAGCTAACTTGGGCCACACAGTGGGTGCTCCCAAGCCTGGGAGCTGAGCCAGGATCAGGCGAGGCAGATACACCATCTAATTAGTGAAACCACTTGGAAAACAAGGTCCTGTTGACGATCAGGACATTCCAGGCAGAGGTTAATGGAAGTGAGATGGAGAACAACTACAGTGTGCTGTCTGTCTGCCAGGGTCTCCATGCTCCTGGGGCAACGCCGCTGGGGCGCCGTTCCCATCTTACAGATGAGAAGACTGAGGAGAGCACCCAGAACTTGCCCCACATCTTCACATTATCATGCTCAGAAGCCCAGAATCGGAAACCCCATCCCTCGGACTCTCAAGGGCATCTTTCTAGGGGGAAATAACATAACAAAGGCTCTGGAGTGGAAATGAGAACCACTGGTCCTGGGACACTTCTACCCTGGGGGCTGACACACCCGTCCAACATCCCGCTGAGGAGGAATGTCAGTCGGTGATGGAGGAGGCGTAGCAGCCCACGACAGAGGGAGCGTCCTGAAAACGAGCAGAGGGGCTTCCATGCAGGACGTCTCCCGCTCAGCCCAAACAGCTACTCTGCCACTCCTGCCCACTCCGTGTGTAATGGTTAAGAGTTCATGGTGGGGACAGTGGGACATGTGTGAGAGACAGAGGTATCTTGATAAGTATTTTCCTTCTGCATTGCTGCAGACGCCTCCATGTTTTATGTGGCTATGTTTGGTAGTCCCTGCTGCCCTGGTATTTTCCATCAGAGGAAATGTACTGGCTCTGTTATGGCCATATCACCTTGGCCGCCAGCATCACACAGGTGTTTGCGATAGCACCCTGACCTCCTGACCTGCCGTGCTTACAGAGAAAGCACCAGCCTAGCAGCCCACACGAGGCGGTGTGACAACAAGCCTGTGTCGCCGCTGTGTGTGTGTGCACGGATTCCAGCACATTCCTCCCGTATCTCGAGAGGCCCCTGTATACCAAGCAGGACAGCCAGGTGGTGCATCACCCCACCCCCTCTGGTTGACCTTCAAGGCCCTTCCGTGGGGCCTGCCCTCCTGCCCAGGGGCCCGCCTGCCTGGTTGGCAGCTGCATGGTCAACGGCATCACATGCCTTCAAGCGGACGGCTGGGCTGGTGCCTCAGGCCACTCTCGCCAGCCTGGACCGTTCACCTCGCCAGCCCCCTGTTTCTTCAGCTTTTCGGGGAATATGATGCCACCGAAAGGGATAAAGGAACACCTTTCCTCCACCCCACAAAAATATAAGGCCCAAAGGACAGAAATCAAGGCTCACAGAATGAAGCAGGGGGTCCCAGTGGAGGAAAGTGCTGAATAGGCTTCTGATAAATGGCTCTGCTCCTTTCTCATCTGCCTTCAGCCTTCTAACAGCACCTACTGCTGCTCTAACTGCTCCCTCTTCCTGTCTCTTCAGATTAAACAGCCCCCGCCCGCGCCCCAAAATTAAATGTCTCCAGATCTGGATTCTTGTGCAGACCAGAGTCCCGCATCTCCAAATGCATCCTGAGGATTTCCAGCTGCCTGTCCAGACATCTCAAACTCAGTGTCATAGGTCTTCAACTGCTTTTACTTTACACTGTCATTAAACTTTTATTAAAGTGCGATGATAGACATTAAAGGGTACATATGGTAAATATACGATATGTACTTTTCACAAACTAACACACCCAGGTAGCCAGCAGATTGAGCATTTCAGAAGTCCCCCTGATCCCCCCTCCTGTGGTGACTGGTACCCTGACTTCTCTCAGTTTTAGCCTATTTTGAACTTCGCATAAGTGGGATCACACAGTCTGTACTGTTCTGTGCCTGGCTGCTTTTTGTTCAACATTACGAGATGCATTCATAGCTCTGCGTGAAGTTGTAGGTCATCCCCTCACTTTCTCTGCAAAGGAATCATTAGCTACTCTGCCGGCAATGGGCAATTGACTTGTTGCCCGTTTTTCGGCTGTTAGGAGTAGAGTTGCGTTGAACTCTGTGGCACTGGTCCCTCAGTGTGGCCGTGTGCACACGTTTCTTTTGTGCACATTCCTAAGGAGGGATTTTTGGACACACACTTTCAGTAGGCAGTTATCCACTCCTGTAGATGCTGCCAGGAAGTATCCATGTGCGTCGCCCACCCGCATCATGAGTTCTGGCTCCTCCGCTCTCTAACGCTTAATGTCACTTTTGATTCATCCATCCTTCACCCCGAGCTTATCTCTTCTTCTTCCCCAATTATCTCACATTTGTGGCCTTTCTCCTTTGATGCTGTTCTGCGGCAGGCACCATGAACTTGTGCAGAGCCTTCCCAGGACCCGTACCTGCACAGTCTCCCTACAAGTCTGTCTCATCATCGCACCTTGTGGTCCACGAAAGTACAGTCGCTCCTGATCTCCAATTACTTTGGAGCTTACCTGTTTATTATTTATCTGGTTATTTACACCCTGCAGACCTCGCCAATGACCAAGCAAACCTCATCTTTCCCTTAGGCCACGGTGCTTCCTCCCTCACGTCATTCTCCAATGCCTCCGTCCTTAGCTTGTGTGGCAGGAAATCTGTCTTCTCTGTTAGCATTTCTACAACAAACCCCCAAGCTGGAGAGTTACTGCTGGCAGAGACTTCGAGAGACTGCCCAACGCCCTTGTTTCCAAAGAATCCCCAAGAAACTTAAGAAAAAGAACTTAAGGCAAAAGTCCTAGTGACTTGTCACAACTTTCTTAAAGTGACAAGTATCACTTCTTATTTGCTGGTAACTTTTATTTGATCTGAAAGCCAGCAGAGCTTTGGAAATTAACTGGGTGGAGAGGAGAGGGAATAACAAAAAGAAATTGCAAGTTGGCTTTGATTTTAAAACTGCTTCTCAGTGAGAGAAATGTTCTCATCAGCTACTGTTCTCAAACATCTGCCATGTTTAAAGAGGTTTTGACCGGTAGAAAGTTTCATTACAGAGAAGCATAGAAATACATGCAAGGGAAATAGCAGGCAAATTTGGCTTACTCCTCCCAAATTTTAAGAAAGCAAATAAAACTGAGTGCTTAATGTTTGCTTACAGTTTGCTACATTTATTACTTGAGTGTATACTTTACACATGGGACCCCAATACACTCTAATACTGCCCATATTTAAAGCTTTGAGCATAATTTTGCTGTTTTATATGGTTAATAGGTTCATAATTCTATCTTTTCTTTCATAATGTAGTATTATCTTACCTCTGCTTTCTTTGATGCTGGGTCCTTCGGTAGGGACCCATTGCCAAGTATTGTATCACAAAGAAGCCAATGTCAGAGTGCCTGTCAATATAGATGCCTGATACAAACATGAAGGAGCGCCGCTTTCTCTGTGGAGCCGAGTGGGGTGGACTCATGGCCTGTGATTCACAGCACACACCCTCCAGTGCAATCGCGAGGCTACTCACAGCCCACAAGCAGACTGAGCCTCTGTTGACTGACACTCAAGTGTCTTCCTAAAAGGCCATTCCCTCTTTTCCAGCCTTCACTAATGCCGCTCAAACTTGTGAAGGGCCTCAGGAGGCCCATACCTTCAGTAAAACTCCCTCTGCCTACTCCAGACACCACTGGTATTACCCAAATTCTTTTAGCCCTAAATTGTGTCCACTCAGTTTAGCACTTAATTGCACAGCATCTCACATCATGTTAGTGTTACTCACTCAGTCGTGTCCAACTCTTTGCAACTCCATAGACTGTTAGGCCCTCCAGGCACTTCTGTCCATGGAATTCTCCAGGCAAGAATACTGGAGTGGGTTGCCATGCCCTTCTCCAGGGGATCCTCCTGACCCAGGGATCAAACCCAGGTCTCCTGCATTGCAGACAAATTCTTTACCATTTGAGCTACCCAGAAAACACACATCATGTTAGAGGGCCTTAAAACCTGCCAGTTCTTGGTTAAACTTGACAGGTATTCTGACCCTCCCTGGAAGATCGCATGATAGGCTCCCCCGTAGGCCAATGATATTACAAATCCTTTCTTGCTAAGGAAAATGCCATTCCACCCATGGCATGACCAGTGATCAGACACAGCCTTGACCCTGACACTGATGTTCCCTTGTGTCTTATTGCTGCAGCAGGATGTGAGAACCACACTTCACACCATGCCTGAGAGTCCTAGGGACTCTTTGATCAGTAGTATGATGGGAACGTAGCTCGCATGGCAGAGCCCCTGACATCTGGGCACATGCAGGCAACCCTTGCTCATGGGCTCCTGCCACAAACCCATCAATCTAAGGCACCTGCACCCAGCACTCCAGCTTGGTTGGAGTGGGGAGGCTCAGAGCATGGCCTATAGCCTGAGAGAAGATGCTGAGTCCAGGACAGCTGGAAGGAAGTGAATTGGCCAAGACATCATGAATTTACAGCCTATGACCTGGGTGCAGAGAGAGGAGGAGCCAGCCGTACCCCACATCCAGCCTTTGGAGAGCCCAGCCTTCCTGGGTTTGGATTGAACCAGGTTTTGGCAGCTGGAGTTGGGACTGTCCTATCTCGTCCATACTGATCTCCACCAAGGAGGCCCTGAAGACACAGCTTCCTGCCTGTTTACCCACAGTCAGGATGACTCAGGTGCTCCAAGAGCTGGCCAGCCTACACAGCTGGAGTGGGAACTCGTCCTCTCCCATTTCAGGAAAGTCTTAGAGGAAAAGCAAAGCCCCTAGTCACAGAGGTTGACCTGCAAGCTGGAGTGCTGGGTTCGGGTGCCTTAGATTGATGGGTTTGTGACAGGAGCCCATGAGCAAGGGCTGCCTGCGTGTGTCCAGATGTCAGGGGCTCTGCCACGTGAGCTACGTGTCCCAGGCACGGTGCTGCACCCAGCTCTGAGGACGTAACTGGGGCAGGTCTACCCCGACTCCTCTGCCACACCAAAGACACACACACCCATCTCAGTACAGCGCTGTGCAAGAGCTCGCCTTGGCCCTGGAAGGCCCCAGAGTCCCAGATCGTTCACCGACTCATTCGTCTACACACTCAACAAATAGCTTGTGAGGATCTCTGTGAGCCAGGCTCCGAGCCCAGAACTGGAACCACAGCGTGAACAAGACCAGCTCAACTCTGCCCAGGAAGATTGCACTCCAGTGGGCAAACTCAATGAAGCAAATACTCACAAAACCATGTAATTTCAAACAGTCAACACTGTAAGAGAAGAGAGAAACCCTCTGGGAGATGTATCCAGTGGCTCTAGCCTTGGCCTGAAAGGCACCTTCCCTCAGACCGTGAGCCTTCACGGGGATGACAAGCGTGCTGTGAAAGGGGTAGTTAACATGCCTACTGTGGGAGCGTAAGAAAATATGATTCCACACAGGGCTCTTGCCTTCGGGCCAAAGGAGTTGCAGACCCGAGTGGGATGAGGGAAATCACTGCAGGGGCCTTAGTATAAAAGGCCAAGAAATCCAAGATGGAGGGTGGAGAAATGGTGGCCACCAAGGAAAATGCTAGGGCAGATCCCCGAGACCCGGGGGCATTATAGTCCTTTCCCCAGAGTGTCATAGCTGATACCCACAGGCGTATCAGTCCTGTGAGTGGGCAGGGGGCAGAGGTCCCCGGCTGGACGTAGGAGCCAGTGGAGGCCGGTCCCTATGCATGTAGGCGTCACCCTTGCATGACCTGTGATAATCTGTCATGGTGACTGGGGGGTGAGGCACTCACCGAGCCCATGTGAAGCAACCAGCCCCAGCAGAGGGTGGGACCTGATGGAGTGGCTTGATGGAGTCTAATGGGATGAATAGGCTTCGCCTCGAGCCCTGCCTTCTACCGGCGTGGCCCAGCGTGTGACAGCGTGCTCCCCGCCACTAGCTGGAATGCAACCCTGACTCATCTGGGCTCACCGTGGCATCGCCAACGAGACCTTGGACTCTGTAAACTGTCTCCACTCCGGAAGCTTGAGTCCCTCCCTTTTCACTCAGTTCCAAGGACAGGGAGGCTTGAGAGTGGAGCTTCCCAAACTGTACAGTGCATGCAGATCCTTGGGAATCTGGTTAAAATGCAGACTCCGATTCTGAAGTTCTGAGTGAGGCTGAGATTCCTTGATTCTTAACAAGTTCCCAAGGAATCACACTTTGAAGACTGGAGAACCTTAACCAGAGTGAATAAAAGTAAGCCTTCCCCTCTCCTTCATGAGAGAGTGCAGTCAGATCAACCCTCTATTACTCACCCTGAGAACTGGAATACTGATGGCACCATCGGCAACAATAAGAAAATCAGAGGTAGGAGCTATTTTAGAGGGAAATAATAAAGGTTACCTCTGGTTGAATGCCTATTGTGTTCCATGATCTTGTTTAATCTATTTGTTTGGCAATGTAGGTATTAGTAATCTCCATTAATTTCATAATGGAATTAAGGCTTGGAAAGGTGAAGTAATTTTCCCCCGGGTGTTATAGCTGGCTGCAATTTGCACCTGGTCTGTCAAATTCCAAAACCCATCTAATGCTACAATGACATGTTTCCTTGTTTTGGTGGGTAAGGAATTAGGATTGGATTCAGTTCAGTGGTTCCCAACCTTGCCTTCATGTTAGAATCATCAGGAGGACTTTTAAAACTCCCCCACCCCACACCAATGAGATCAGACTCTCTAGCCACTGTCACCACTTTTTAGAAGCCCCTCGGGTAACTCCAATGTGCAGACAAGACTGAGAATCACTGAGCTAGTCCAATTCCTCTTTGAGTAAGTGAGGCAACTGAAAAGGGATGGATGAAGTGCCAATCTTGTCAGAAGTAGCACCTCTCAGTTCCTGCTCTAGGACTCTTTCTAATAAGCCAGCTAAACAAAAATTCCATAGTGGGATGGAGTAGGGCAGGAGTAGAAGCAGGATGGAGGTTCTTGGCAAGAGAAAAGACATAGAGAAGAGTGAGAGTTTCAGTGAACAGGGGACATTTCATATTTAAGAGCTGAGGAAAAGATTCAGAAAGCTAGAAAAGCTCACACACACACACCAAAAAATCCTTGAAATTAGAACATCTAATTCATCTATGAGTCCTCCCGTACTTAGCATACATTGGGCAATTGGATGGATGAGTGAATGGATGCAACAAGAAGGACAAGGGGGGTCCAATGGACAAGAAAGTCTAGAAGTCCAGTGGAGTAGAGAAGTGGGAGTCTCACTGAAACTGAGGAAAGGGAGGGCTTCCCTGGTGGCTCAGTCGGTAAAGAAACTGCCTGCAGTGCGGGAGACCTGGGTTCGATCCCTTGGTCGGGAAGATCCCTTGGAGGAGGGCATGGCAACCCACTCCAGTATTCTTGCCTGGAGAATCCCATGGACAGAGGAGCCTGGCAGCTACAGTCCATGGGGTCGCAAAGAGTCGGACATGACTGAGCGACTAAGCACATAATTATGGGAGAAAGGACTTCAGCTGGGATGAACTACCAACCTCAGGGTAAATGGTCACCATCAGGAAACCTTGTTTGGGGATTTTATTTTTATAACTGGGATTATTTTTTAATGATAGGATGAAATACATCAAGTGGAAAAATAAATGGAGTAATGTGTTTGAAGCAAAAGGGACTTGAGGATTTTTTAGGAACTTCAGTGCTTCATCTCTTGCCCTAATCAAGACAAAAGGCTGAGGCTGCCCACGAGCTCCACAAATAAGAAATCTCAGATTCTACACTGAGCAAAGCTCGGGGTCCTCCACCAGACCCCAGGGCTGCCTTTGGGTAACTTTTTCTCCCTTCAAGATAGTAACAGATATTGATTTTTAATTTATTTATTTGGCTGTGCCAGCTCTTAATCTTGGTATGTGGGATCTAGTTCCCTGACCAGGGATTGAACCCAGGGCCCCCTACACTGGGAGAGTGGAGTCTTAGCTACTGGATCACCAAGGATGTCCCATCTAATGGATATCAATTTAAAACTAGTTTCTCCTTGTAAGTTATGGGGCATGAAAAACTATTGAGAAATTGGTTGTCAGGTTTAGTAGACTCAGCAGTAGACTCTGAGATTCTGTAAACCCTAGATTCTGCAAAACCATGAGCCATGAGGAGCCAAAACTCAGAATGATGTTGGGTATTAAGAGTTGGGGGGATATTGTTTTGCTCATCACTTACCAGTATGTTTGATTAAATTTCTTACTGGACTTTTCCCCCTCATCATCAACCTCATATGTGAATTCAATCATGAGCCCATGGACCCTAGTCTTCAAAAATGGCATCCCTTGAGCTGTGTCCTAGGCACTGTTCTGTAAGGAAGGACTATTTCTAATCCACGCACTCTCCACTGGCCCACCTTGTGACCTCAGCTGACAGCTGGGTATAGCTGGCCAGTGCATTTGGGGACCAGGGAGCTTAATCCACCTACTCAGGCCTCTCTTAAACCTACTTATAAATTCTGTGACTTCACTCACATCACATCCCAACCACCTAGGCCATATGACATAATTAAATATTAATAGCACTCCAGTCACATATGTCCCTTGATCCAGGTGTTGGGAGAAAATAAGCAACAACTTGAGCTGAAAGGGAAAAGGACTGTTGACAAGGGAAGTGGATAAAACAGTGGAAAATCTGTTCTTCTCTGTCTGTACCATACTTCTTCCCTCATCAATATTCCTCCCAAACTCAGAGCTGCCCCTTACTTGGGAGAAGCTACCACCAGCTCCCAGAAGCTGAGCTCTACCCTGGTTTCTTCCATTTAGAATCAAAGTGAAACACACAAAGTAATTTCTCCAACTAAGTATAATAACAAGGAATTCCCTGGCAGTCCAGTGGTTAGGGGGGCTTCCCTGGTGGTGCTAGTGGTAAAGAAACTGCTCGCCAATGCAGGTAGAACAGATGTGGGTTTGAACCTTGGGTTGGGAAGATCACCGGGAGGAGGGCACGGCAGCCCACTCCACTGTTCTTGTCTGGAGAATCCCATGGACAGAGGAGCCTGGCAGACTGTGGTCCATAGGGTCGCAAAGAGTCAGCTGTGATTGAAGTGACTTAGCACTCACTTATGCCAGTGGTTAGGACTCCATGCTTTCACTGCTGAGGGCACAGTTTCAATCTTGGTCAGGGAACCAAGAAAAGGAAAACAACAGTGTTGAAAATTGCCATATTTTATTTTAAAAACAAGGATGTGTGATTAATTGTGAATCCTTCTAGTTCTATCACTACTTTTGCATTGTAATGTTAAATACTCAAATAATTTTTTAATTCAAATAGCTTTCTGCAGAGGATAATGGTGCTATAAACCTAAACAGCATATTAAAAAGCAGAGACATTACTTTGCCAACAAAGATTCATATAGTCAGAGCTATGGTTTTTCCAGTTATCATGCATGGATGTGAGAGTTGGACTATAAAGAAAGCTGAGCGCAGAAGAATTGATGCTTTTGAACTGTGGTGTTGGAGAAGACTCTTGAGAGTCCCTTGGACTGCAAGGAGATCCAACTAGTCCATCCTAAAGGAAATCAGTCCTGAATATTCATTGGAAGGACTGATGCTGAAGCTGAAACTCCAATACTTTGGCCACCTGATGCAAAGAATTGGCTCATTTGAAAAGACCCTGATGCTGGGAAAGATTGGAGGCAGGAGAAGGGGACGACAGAGGGTGAAATGGTTGGATGGCGTCACAGACTCAATGGACATGAGTTTGAGCAAGCTCTGGGATTTGGTGATGGACAGGGAAGCCTGGCACAAAGAGTCGGACATGACTGAGTGACTGAACTGAACTGACTGAAGGCTTAGTTGATTTTTTTAAGTTCTAATAAGAGATGTGGATTAAAAAATACAGAAGTATTTCTCCACCAGGTTTAATTTTGGTTTTGAATAAAACATGAACTCAAGTTTTTTCTTTAACAACAGGACAATCTCAGAGGTGCATGAAAATTCTCCCCATGTCTGTCATACTATCCCAGCACAACTGCATTTCCTATGCCAACATTATTATAGGATTACTCAGGCTCTGATACAAATCTGTGGCCAGTGGAATATGACTTATGCTATGACAGCTCAATTTACCAGTTCAAGAGATTGAGGGTGCAGTGTGGTCCAACTTTAAGCCAACTGATCAGACAGGTGGTTGAATCGTGTGCCCTCAAGGTCCCTCTGCCTTTGGCCCCCACCCCAGCCTTGACAGGTGCCAACAGCAGGAATAGAAGAGACAAGAGGAATGGGAGGAGGGATGAGGGCTAAGAGACTCAGAATCCTTCTCTAAATCTTGGCAGCCAGTGGGTGAGAGGTAGTGGATAATAATAGAAAGCAATCAGGCTGAGCGGCAACACCATATAGCCAGCAGACACTAAGCCTCCAGTTAGGGCAACTGTGAGGAGCCTGAGCCAGCTGCCACCTCCTCGGCTCCGGAGAGCAGCCTTACTTTAGCATATCTATCCAGTCGTTGCAACTTCTTGACTACACAAATGCCAGCTCTCTCCTCAAGGCTCCCTAGGGAGTAGCACCCATCCCAGTGCCTGGCTGGGAGTGGACCTCAGTCCATCCTACCCACCCCCAGTGGCTGATGTCTTTGCCAAGAGCCCACTGGCTCAGAGAGCTTCATTGGCAATGCTGGGGGTCAGGCCATCCCCCTTCTCTTCTTGGCCAATATCTTTAATAGTCAGGAGGCAATCTGATGATTATAAATCACTCTCAAGAGATGGTCAGGGAGACAGGGCCATGCCAGTCCCCAACCCTCATTTTCCCCAACACTCCAGTCCCTTCTTTCTACCTGATCTAAAGAGATTGAAACTACTGTCCTCCAACCCTTTTCCCTACTGTCCCTCTTTGGGAAAGTATTATTTTTTTTAATTATGAAGAAAAAAAAGCACCAGCAGGGTCACTGCTCACAAGTAAGGCCACTACATGCAAAGGCACCCCAGCATTCCTTTCATCAGAACATTTTACTGCCTTCTATAGGAGTTTTGTTGCAGAAAATACATAAAGGTCTTGAATGCTAGTGGTGCCCCTTTTGACTCGGTGCATTTGCGCAGTGCATTACCTTAGGTGCTGGCTGAGGATACCAGAGGAGCTACATGATGCTCCTGACACTAGCCTGAGTTTGAGAGCTGGAAAGAAAGTGACGCATGGACAGAAGGGATCTGATAAAAGTCATAGGTAGATCCCCATGAGGTTTTCTCATGCTTCTGCTGTGTGCAGGACAAACAACCAGATATTCAGTGGAGCTGAATAGTTGCACAACAGCATTGTTTAAGAGCAAAAATGTAGGCACCTCGGTGCCTCCAGCCATCACCCATCCCCAAGCTTCCCTGGCCAGGACAGGCAGTGCAGCGGGTAGAAATTGTGCACTTTATGCCACTTGGCTCCATGTCTCAGGAATTCTTACCACAAAGGGTCCCCTTGAATGGCATTCTGGGTCAGTGGGGGGTCTGGCTCTTGTCTGGAGCCTATTTGTCCGACTGTTTACCAAACCAAACACTGTGGGCCCAGAACACAGTGCAGAGGGATTTTCTGTGCTCAGTTTGTGGTCTTTGCTTCTCTGTGCGGCGGGTGTGGGGGGAGGGGGGCGGTGGGGAGGGGGTGGTGCTGGTCGGCAGGATAGGAAGAGAAGTCTGTCTGCTTTTTCTTTAGCACTTTCTCTCCCATCTAGAAAGGCCCTGCTCTGGATTCAGAAGAGCCCTCTGCCGGTTCCTCTTCTGCAGAATTCCTGTGTAGACCCTGCCCCCTGATACCTGTGGTGCATATTATCTGTAATGTCAAATTGCTTGTTGATAAATCAACATCCAGCAGCAACCAAAATGACATAGTGCTGGGATAATTTCTGGGTCAAAAAAAGACATTTTTTAAAATACCTAAAAATGTAAGACATGCTAGGAAAATAGTTAAATTGTGTCATTAACCATAGTTTTTGTTCTTCCTTCTTCTCCATTTCCTCATCTAGCTCTTATTTCCTCTCACGTCTATTTTTATAAACTTCCTCAAAAGCTTTCTGGAAAGAAAGAGATCTGATATCAATAAAAAAAAAAAAAAAAGAATTACTAGTATTCTCCAGCCCAGGTGGGACTGCACACCATAGAATATATTTTTAAAATAAAAGACAATAGCAGAGCTGTCACAGGGCTGGGCGGGGAGCGGTGACCACTGTGAGAGGAACATGGACATACCTGTGTTCAGCTCCCAGGAGCGCAGTGCGGACGGGCAGAGGGAAGAGAGCTGGGTGTGGACACTTGCACAAGGTGGGCAGGGAGAGAAGGAGCCTCCAGGGGCAGAAACTCGGTGGAGAAAGTCAAAGAGGATTGAGGTGGACAGAGGGTCACAGGACCAGGAGAGGAGGGGCTCGGCGAGGAGAGGCCTAGGTGGGACTTGGGAAGGGAAACAACATCGGTGCCCAAACACTCAATAAATGATACCAGGAGGGGCTGAGAAGAAGTCATGAAACTGTGAAATCAGGGCTGTTTGAAAGTACCTGGGGCTTCCCAGGTGGCTCAGTGGTAAAGAATCCACCTGCCAATGCAGGAGACGCGGGTTCGACCCCTGGGTTCTGGAGCTTCTGGAGAAGGAAATGGCAACCCGCTCCAGTATTCTTGTCTAGAAAATTCCATGGACAAAGGAGCCTGATAGGCAACAGTCCATGGGGTCGTAAGGAGTCAGACAGGACTGAGCAACTGAGCGCACGTGCAGAAGCCCCGAGGAACCTCTGTACGCACTTGTTACTGGGCGCCCGGTTATCCTTCTAACAGGAACCTCTGTACGCACTTGTTACTGGGCGCCCGGTTATCCTTCTAACAGGAACCTCTGTATGCACTTGTTACTGGGCGCCCGGTTATCCTTCTAACATCCAGTGCAGGATTCTCTCCAAAGCCACAGCCACCCGGCAAGACCCTGGCATCTTGGGGGTCTTGCAGTGAGAGAACATGGCTGCCGCCTGCCCACCTCATGGTTCTTGCTGAAAAGTTGTCTCTGCGCTCATAACTACACCCCTTCAGATGTCAGAGCCAAGAAGCCTTTTCTCCTGGTTTAGGCTGGGAACAGGGACCCTTTCAGGAATCCTCAAGGATAAACCAACCCAGACTGAGAAGGGCAGATATTGGAATGGTGCCACTTCCATGCATCAGGTACAGAGATTTACAAACGCGGTTGCAAAACTTCATCACAGCCTTACAAAGGAGTCAACTTATTCAATTTTACAGTGAGAAACCTGAGGGCCAGACATGGTGACGCACCTCAGGGCACACGGGGACGAAGCCAGGATTCAAACTCAGGTCTGCCTGACTGGGAATCCCATGTGCTTTGTTCTACCTAGTCAGACCGTACAGCACGGCTGTGTTTTGTAACCAGCATTTAAGGTGTGCCTTTTCAAGGACCAGGGGAGAGGGCAGGGAGGAAAGGTGGGGAGGAGTTGGTTCCACAAGAAGACTTCAGACTCAGTAAACACCCTCCACCCCTGACCAGCCCACTCAGGCCACTGAGGCAGCAGGCGGTCTAGGTGCCGAGTGGAGCTGGCTTCAGGCTGAGGTCTAGAGATACATGTTGATGCTTGAGTTCATTAAGGTAATTAGTGAATTGAAGAAAAGCAACTAATGGGCAGAAGCTGGAAATACTGGATGATGCTAGGGTACAAAGCACGAACCTTGATGTTAAACCGGACAAGTGATTTAAATTCTGTGAGCCTGTTTGTGTTAGCTATTCAGTCACGTCCGACCCTTTGTGATGCCACAGACTGTGGCCCACCAGGCTCCTCTGTCCATGGAATTCTCTAGGCAAGAATACTGGAGTGGGTAAGCCATTCCCTTCTCCAGGGGACCTTCCCAACCCAGGGTTGGAACACAGGTCTCTTGCATTGCAGGCAGATTCTGTTTGCTCCTCTGCAAACTGGGAATAATGGCATTAACCTCATAGGACTTTTGTGATGGTTAAATGACTGACGCAGATCCAGTGCTCAGCTCAGTGCCCAGCACACAGAGTGCATGCCCAGCCATTTGTCCAATTCCAATACGTACTGTAACTATCACTGTTACTGTTATTATCACCGTCAGGGATGGTAGTCCATTTGCATAAAGAGCTCACAGATACACTAGTGTGATTCCTTTCGCTCCTATGCCAGGCTCTCAGTCTATCCTCTTATGATTCATTTTTCCCCTTCAGCGTAACCCGAGGAATCTTTACCAGGCAGAAAATGTTGGCAGGAGATTTGCCTGAACCTCAAAATTCTGGCCATGAACTTGGGTTTGTAGTTTTTCTCCCAGGCCCCAGATACACACATTGAGCCTCTGGGGACACTGGGAGGGAGGGAATCCCCAGGAAAGCAAGGAGGCTGTGGTTTGGCTGGTGTCCAGCGGGTGGAGCCAGAGAGTTACTGGCGGCCTCCCTGACAAGGGCTATCAGCTCCTCCAGGCAGGCAGGAGGCCCCACGGACACCTGCACAGCTTTCTGTGGGGTTTTCATTTTTCAAAATTGTGTGCACGACTGAGCGGCTTCACTTTCTCTTTTCACTTTCATGCATTGGAGAAGGAAATGGCAACCCACTCCAGTGTTCTTGCCTGGAGAATCCCAGGGACAGGGGAGCCTGGTGGGCCACAGTCTGTGGCATCACAAAGGGTCGGACGTGACTGAATAGCTAACACAAACAGGCTCACAGAATTTAAATCACTTGTCCGGTTTAACATCAAGGTTCGTGCTTTGTACCCTAGCATCATCCAGTATTTCCAGCTTCTGCCCATTAGTTGCTTTTCTTCAGAGTTGGACACGACTGAAGCAACTTAGCAGCAGCAGCAGAAGCATTCTACAGTTCACCTCACTTCTGTTTGTGATCTCAAAACAGGCCACAAAATTGAAATTTAAGGGAAAAAATGAAGAAGAAAGGGATTTTTCTCTTGAATTTTAGATATATCTGCTATAGAATGTTTGCCTCCTGACTTTTAAAGGCAGCAGAGTTTGTCCTGGGATTCTCACCTGGAAAGAAGGGCATTCCAGGCCAACATTTATATTTTTGTTTCCCTCCTCACTGGGGAAAAGGGCAGGTTGGTTTCCAGAAAACACTCTGTGGACCCGGGTTCTCCCCACACTCACCCCACACCCCATGGAACTTTCCTGGATTCCTACACCTGAGCAGAAACCACGTCAAGTCTAAGAGAACATTCCACCTGGGAGCTACCACTTAAACTTTAAAGTCTGCCGCACAGCAACCTGTCTCTATGTTTTCAGTTGAAGTGACACTCTGTTGATCCTTTTCAGTTACACGTCTTCCCCAGAACAACCCAGGGTGAGGGTAGGCTCCAGAGGAAACTGCAAGGGGAAGACAACCATGAGCTCAAGCAGGATTGCTGCTGGACAAAGACCTGGGAAGCCCCAGAAACGATGGCAAAGTTGCTGGCACCAAGTCAAGAACAGGGACAGACAGACAGAAGGTACAGGACAGGGGGCCCGCTCCTCGGCAGTGCTTTGGCCCTGTGCCTAGAGTGGGAGGAGACAGCCAGATGCACAGATAAGCAGAGTGGGTCCTGAGTGTAAAAGCTCTGGGTCCCTCCCCCAGCACCCTCCTCCTAAGCACCTCCCTTTTAATAGAGCCCAGCAGGGCTTTATCAGCCAGTGCCTTCTGCCCGGGAAGCCAGCTGCTATGTGAGTACTCCCCTGTGTCTGTTCATTTGCAACTGTTAATAGTGGGAGGGCTGTCGCCTTAGACCTCTCTAATTTTTCTCTTTTTAATGGAGATATATGTTCCAGATGATTGGAACTGAGTAAAAGCACAAAATTAGAATTCTGGTAGACTAGCAAACCATTTACCCAAATCACAGGCTTCTTCCTGGATGCTTGAAAGCTGTCTTGGTTCATAGTTTCTGCAGCAGGGTGGATCGGCACCAGAGCTCCGCGTGCAAGAGGGTTTCAGCGAGGAGTCCACTTGAGGTGCTCACCGACGCTGCATAGGAGTTTGAGGCTGTGTTCTTGAAATAAGTAAAATTGGAGATCTATCAATACGACTGAAAAAAAAAAAAAGTGGGTATTGGGAATGGCCCTTTCCAAGTACAGTTTTCCAGATCACCCTGCATGTACCATCATGCTGGAGGGAGGACACTGGAACACGCTTTGGGAGAACGAGTCCCACTGCAAGCACAAATTTGGCAACTTCTTTTCAACTACATTTTCTGTTGTGGAATTCAGACCTCAAGGCTTCAAAGGGAGTGTGTTCCAAGGAGAGTGTTTTAAGCAAGAGACAGGATACCTGACAGCATTTTCTGTTTCTCATCACAGGTTTAGAGAAGGCTGAGCACTTCCCACAGCTTAGATTCAAAAACTGCCTAACATAACGAGTTCTGTAAGTATCACATAAATGTCAATGCTGAAGTCTCCTAATTATGATAGAGCATGAATGTTTATATGCTTTCTTCCATATCTATGTCCAAAACTTTGCATTATTTTTAAAACGGATACTTGAAGCATAGAAGTTAAAGACTCTCCGAGCTCTCTAATTATACAAATTTCTAATATATGCTGACAATAGAATGAGTTGTATTTCCTATAAGAAGTGTTGTTAAACTGAAATCTTGATATTTCAGAATGATGAGTCCTGCTTTGTGGCACTAAGTGATCTGTGCTATCAAAAGTGCTTTCTGACTTCTATTGTAAGCTCACTGGGTGTAGCTTCTAGAATATTCTCGGGATATTAACCTCAACACACAGAGGCCTTGTTGTGGATATGTCTGTGACACAAGGGAGTGAGGCTTACTTGGGGGCATGGTGAGATGTTTGTTTGTCAGAAGAGTCACTGCTTCTGGCAAGGACACAGGGTGAAACAACCTTTGCTGTTGTTCAACACCCCCCTCCCCAGGGTTACGTCAGGGAGGCCATGAAGACAGACTGTGTCCACTATGTTACTGAGCCCTAACACCCGCTTGGGGACATCAGTATGTATGGTTCCAGCCTGGAAGACAAAGAACCACCAGGGCTTACCTGTTCTGTAAGGCTGTCCTGCTGAGTGAATATGGATGGTCCAAATTTTGGAGTCCAGTTTTTTCCTCTATAAAATGAAGGCTTGAACTATATGCTCTCCCAACTTCTTCTCTCTCTTGGCTCTTAGAAAATATCGATGTTGAGCTCAAGGATGTCATTTTCCCAGACATGAGTGATTTTGGTGCTGGGGAAACATGACAGGGGAATGTGACAGTCCTGCCTGTCTCTTTTCTTTTTCTTTCCTTCTTTCTTTCTTTTGTTTTTTAAACTAAATATGAGAGCCCTATTATTGGGTTTCTTAACGTTGCTCTTTGTCAAACAAAACTATGCATAATGCAACCCACCTGTTTGGTGTTAGCCAGATTGATTAACCATGGATAAATGTACATACACACACACACAACTTTTTCCACAGACCTGTCAGTAAAGTTTTCCACAACTATGGATTTTTCTGAAACATTCTAGCAGAGTGTTAAGTTTTCAGATTTCAAACCAAGCCAGTGGAAGAAAGTAATTAAAGAGGAAGAAAAAAATAAATACCAAACATATGACTTTTCTGGAACTTCTAAAGGAAGAATGCTATCCTTGGATATAATGGAAGTTTTTTTTCTATTTTTTTTTAAGGGAAACAAAAGGTTGTCACACCTGTTGAATATAACTATGAATTGTTTGTTATTAACAAGGTGATGTCTGATTTTTACCAATTCTTATTCAGATAGAAGGAAAATAATGCCATTTAGCAGTCTCTTAGACTGGGGTTTTGCTGTGCAAGTGTGGCTAGCTAGCATCTTATTACAGAAAATAGAACCCATACCAGGGCTTCTTCTCACGTTTGTAAAGATCAAGGCTGAAGGAAATTGTGGCTCCATCCCCGAGATGGAGCCCTAAGAGTTCACCTGAAGTGTTTCAGAGCCCAAAGCCCACCACGCCCTCTGGAACAGGCTTCAGACCTGTCGGCTTCCTGCCAGTGGAGAAACACAGGAGCACAAGATCCATACGTGGGTCGCGGTGCAGGATGGCTTGCCAGTTTTTTCTTCTGTTTTAAGCGAAGTAAAATGAACATTCGGTGTCTACAGTCAGCTCATCGTCTCTGCTGATGGAGCTCTAGCCGATGAAGAAGTCTGCCTTCTTTGTTGAGGTCTTCTCTCCCCAGGAACCCCCTAGGAGAGTTCTACCCTGCATTTCACATCACAGGCAGGGCACGATTTCTGCTGATTCATGTATTTTTGCCCTTTGTCGTATATGGAAAGAAAGGAAGGATGAGTGGACGGTCTTTGATTGGCGCTGCTGGTGATGCCTATCCTGGTCCTCTTTGGAGGGGCCCTTTTGGAAAAAAATCTGGTGAGGCAGCGCACAGAGTCTTCCCCTGGATAAACTTGGCCGTGGTCCAGGGGCCAGAAGAACAGGTATGCTACCTTCGTACAGCTTCTGTCTCTGTGACTCTGCTGAGTCTTTTCTGAACCGAGCCTGGGAAGTGGGGTCCTCATGCTCTGCTGAGCGGTGCAGCTTGGCCTGAGCCTGATGCACAGGGGTCTTGGTCTAGAAACTCACACGACACTCGTCTTGGTTTAGATGTTGGACCTTTGTGCTGCAGAGTTCGGACAACTATGGAAAAGCTAGGAAAAAAGCATTCTGGGGATTTTTATTTATCTTGCTTCTATTTTATAGAGTTCATTCCTTACATTTTCTTGTCCTGTCTTTTCAGGTGAAATTTAATGACCTACTTAGATTTGAGAAGTTTGAACTTAGTTCCTGCTTCATCACCTTGTATTGCCTACCCAATTAGGATATGTGGACTTTTAAAGTTCCCTATAGAAACACAAAGAGTGTAGCATGATTACATCCTAGGGTGAACTACAACTGTTACTGGTTTCTCACGACCAGTTCTCATGCCTGAGTTCTGGAACGACTAATCAGGATTCCCAGAGCTCTATAGTGTTCACTTCAGAATAAATGATTCCCTGGGGAATCAACTCATGAGAAGATCTATCCCTCTATTACACGGTAGCCCTACCACCCACCCCCATATATGGATACTAGAAAGACAAAGCATAGCAAGTCTTCTGTATGCTGGGCTGAAGATTCAGATCAATGGTTCAATCTTTACCCAACTTTGGGTGTCTGGGCAGGGAACTCTGGCCAGTCAGGTTCTCAATCGTGTCTGGCCAGTTAGAATATCAGGTTTTGTATCTGTATCTCCAAAATCTCTGAGGTGATGATGTATTGAAAACCCTCTAAAATAAATAAATAAATGCTGGGAATTTTGAGAACACGAATTTGTCCACCCTGGGATAACCCCTGTATCTACTTGCTTCTGTACTTAATGGAAAATGCCCACTTTAATCTTTTCATTCAGTGCTGCCTCTGTAGAGCTGGATCTACCCAGTTGCAGAAACTCAAGGCAGTTTCTTGTCAATGTCTGGACTGGAGCCTGATGCCTCTCATAGGATGTGTGACTTTGAGAACGGGGTCACGATAGCTAAGGAAAGGGCTTACCAAGCAATACCTTTAGTTACGATGTTTAAAGAGAGATAAATGAAAATAAATGATAGCTATCAGTTAGATTATGAAATAAAACCCAAATTTTTCATAATTTCTTAACAATTCAAAAGGTTTTCATTGTTTAACTTCAGGCCAGCTGAGCTCCACATAGACTTAGATTTGGTTCCTGTCCTCCAGCAGTTTTTAGTTTAAGAATCTCTTAATGCCAAGCTTCATTGGAAGTCTCACAAATGCTGGTTTCTATCACTATTTTGCCAAACCAAAATGACCTTGGTCTAGAATGCATTGCATAAACAGCCTCTACTTTGTGGAATTGCTGGCCATCGTTTAAAAGCAGAATGGTTATCTGGCAGTGAATTAATACAATTGAAGTACAATCTTGACTCAATAAAAAATGAGTTACATGGATTTTTGTACTGGGATTAATAGAAGCCAAAACTGAAATCAGAATTGCAAAAAATAAAAACTTTAAAAGTCATAACTTTTATTACCTGTTAATTGGGCTTTAATAGCTTTTTGTTGGGTATGCTAAATGGAAGAACAGTGAGGCCAAAAATAGGCATGAGAAAGCCTTATTCACAGCCTGGTTGCAGGGAGAAGACGAGTTGGTTTAACTGCATGGGTTTTGGGTATTTCCTTGGTCACGTCTTACGTGCCTGTGGCTTCAGCATTCCACACTTGTGGCCCCTGGGGTCTGATGGCTTTGGTGTTCCCCTCCTGCACACTGGCCTGGCTGTGCTCTCTGCTTTTCTTGCAAACTCAAAGTGGTTTTGCCATGGTCTTTCTCCCTTTGCCTACCTCTGGGATGACATCATTGGTACTCTTTTATATCTCCCATCAGCACCATGAAACCTTCACTTTTGTCTACAGGGTACACTATTCTGATGATGCTGATGCTTTGTTATTGCACACTCAGCATGAGAAGTGAAGAGTCTTGTAGTGAGCACAAGTTATGGTCATACTGTTAGTATTTCCCTGAGGCATGCTTACTGTAAGTATGCCCTGTACACTCTTACAGTGTACAGCTCTTAAGTTGTAATTCTTTGGTTTTCAACAGCTAGCCCACTTCCACTTTTTCCATTTTCTATATCTTTGTGGAAGATTATTTTGCCAGTCTTTTTTCTAGTTTAGATTTAGTAAATTATATTTTTAAATGATATAGCCCAAATTCTCAATATTTTAGTGAACATACTAAATATATAATGTATATATTATGTATATAAATGTATAGTCCCCAATTTATGTCGATTTGCACATTTCATTTATTTAACTATTTTGCTCATTTAAACACTTAAATAAACACTTAAATAACAATTTCAAAAATAAAGAATATATGAAGCAGCTACCTGATGTGAAGATGTAGTCAGGACGTAATCTCTGATTTGGAGAGTGAATATTCTGTGGTGGGGCAGGGCACAGTTCTTAGGCTATATCAACACACACAAACTGTCTTGTAAACATTTCTTCTCTTTCAAACTTTTAAAACAAAGCCTGTTTTTGTAAAATAAAAATTGAATCTAAAATGGCTGCTTGTCTTAGAAAGTAGCTGGTTGGTCTGCATTAGTGAGCATCATTTTGTAACCTGACATCTGGCTCCTTTCATTGGAGCAAAAAGGTTAAGTACTTGATTGTAGCTATTTCTGTATCATTTTCTGACTCATTATGTTGAAATTAACTATTTTTAATTTTTTTCCCACTAGACTGAGCTCTTTGAGTGTAGGATATAGGTGCTCAATAAATATTCATTGAGCTAGAAACTGAACCTTATGAAATTAAAGACCAGAACCTTCTCATGGTGACATTAAAAACAGTGATGACAAAAGTAGCCTAGGGCTTGGGTTTTGATAATGATCTTCCTGACAATATTTCAAGAGGAAAATGGTGCTTTCTTAGTTCCGTGGGATTGTCATGGTCCAGATGAAGTGCCTTCAAACTCATCCTGTGTGGCTACTGTGGTCAAACCCCACACTGGCCAGTCCAAAGGGCTCTACATTAAGATTGTTCATGAGCTCCATTCTTTCCTCAAGGAGCCAGAAGAGACATCCATGGATGACAACCCCACTGCAGTTAAATTGGACCAGGGTGGAAATCAGGCTCCACAAGGTCGAGGCAGAAGATGCCTCCCCAAGGCACTTGGCTATATCACTGGTGACATGAAAGAATTTGCCAACTGGCTTAAAGGTATCTACACCACCTTGGAGAAGTGGCGTTGGGGGAGATGGTTTGCTGGTTCTTCTACTAAAATCTTCAGTTATACTCCCCTATCTTGTATTGCTTTTCTTTCCATTTTTTTAAAACTTTTTATCTTCTAACCTGAGACCTTCTTCCATTCTTTTTCTTTTTAATGGAGACAGTGGTCCTGTTCATGTCCAAGGAAGACACCTAGTTCCACCTTGTAATTTTGGTGCTTAAAAACTGAAATTTTACTCTTGGTGATTCATTCCTTTGGCTTAAGGGTGTAAACCTCTAAGCATACTAAATAAGTCCATTCAATGCTTTCTGGAACTGGGGTTCTAGTATGGACATTGTGGACTGAGCAGAAAGAGGATCTGGGTGTCACTAAAGCAGATCTGGATGCTTCCAAGGATCTGGGGGTCACTAAAGGGGAAAGAGTTCAGAGAAAAAGTTTCAAGGAATATCCAAAGTTAGCCTCACCTTGTTCTGAGGGGATTTTGCTCAGGGTAGGCTTGGGAAGGAGACTCGGGAAGGAGCCCCATTTGCCCCACCATTTCCTTAGCTCTGCCCATCTCATCTCTTCCAGACAAACCCCAGGCTCTGCAGTTCGTCGACTGGGTTCTTCGGGGGATATCCCAAGTTGTGTTTGTCAGCAACCCCATAAGTGGAATCCTGATTCTGGTGGGACTCCTGGTCCAGAATCCCTGGTGTGCACTCAATGGCTGTGTGGGAACAGTGGTCTCCACCCTGACGGCCCTGTTACTCAGCCAGGACAGGTAGGCATGTCCCTCCAAGCCTCTGCTTCTTGCTTGAGAACACAGGAGCCAACCAGTGACCCTGGGCAATAGTGATAAAGCCCCACCCTCCCTGGAGAATCAACCTTTATTCCACAGAATGCTTTATATTTGCCTTTAGTCAGCAATCAGGAAATCATTTATAGCCTCTTATTCATAGTACCCGAATAAGCAGCCAGATCCTTTTTGGCAATACATGTGACCAGAATTAAGCTATAAGTAATTCTTATAAATAATAACTAAGGTATAAGACCCTACAGTCCAAAGGGAGTCTACTTCAATGATTGATCAATTATTTATCATCAGCATTTTATTTATTTGGACAAAAAAATGCATATGAATTCAGGAAAAGTTTTAGTGGCTTAATAATTCCACTAATCCCATTATATCTTAGTTCCATGCTTAGTTTATCAAATTCATTCTTCCTGCACAGTGAAAAGGTTAGTTCAGCTTCCAGAGAGATAAATTTTAGTCCCCAGTTATGAAAAGGTACCATTTTAGCCAGGAGTAGAAACTTAATCCATAGGACAACATTTGGAAGTAAGGTTAAATGCTGGGAAGAAAGGGACCCAAGAAAAAAATTAGGTGCTAAAGATGCATATAGTTGAATGGAATAATTTGCCAAGTAAAAGGGATTGTTTTTCTTTGTAATAATTTGGAAATGTATATCTGGAAACAACAAAGTGGAAGAAGATGAAAGTATATTCTAAGTTGGAAGACTTGTGTTGATAAAATCAAAGACACTGTGGAGCTGAATTTACATTTCAAGAATCTTACACCTCTCAGCAAGGAAATCAGGCTTAGGGAAGAGTTTCAAATAAAAGCTCTATTCAAGTCAGAGACCCTAATGATTCAAAAGAAATAATAAATTTTGGAAGGAAAGGCTAGAAGGAAACAGACTACATTGGCTTGCTGATTTCCTTTTCTCTACCCCTTAGGCATGTTGCCTCTGTAGGGGTTGTTCTATAAGTGCATTTGTATGTTATCCATGTATATTTTACTGTTTCATGCTTTGATTAGCATTAGATTTCTAGAGACTTTGCAATAAAACCCTAAATATAATCTCTTTTTCAAATGTAAATATTATCTGGAAGTTAGAAGTGATATTCACGGGCACGTCCAGCCAACATCCGCCCGGGAGGTGTCCAAGCTGTGCCTCTCGCCCACAGGTCCGCCATTACAGCGGGGCTCCAGGGCTACAACGCTACCCTGGTGGGAATCCTCATGGCCATCTATTCGGACAAGGGAAACTATTTCTGGTGGCTGTTATTCCCTGTATCTGCTATGTCCATGACGTGGTAAGTTGTACTTGGTTTTCAAAATGCCTTTTTGAAAAAAAAAAAAAAATTGTATAAGGGGCAGTAGGGGGTGGAGGATGTTATTACCTAGTGAGCACAGGGTTTCTGTTTTGTAAGATGAGATATATTCCGTGAACGGATGGTGGTGATCGCTGTATAACAGTGTGAACATACTTCGTACCACTAAACTGAATGTCTTAAAATGGTTTAAGTGGTAAATTTTATGTTATATATATGGCAATTTCTAGAAAATTATCTTTTTTATTTAGATCCAGGATATACCTATTGGAAACAGGAAGCATTCAAACATGCTGATGCACGTGGCTTCCCCTCACACCTCATTCCCGCCCCCCACCCCCCTCCAGTAACGTTCTGATACAATCGGTTTGGGGAGTTTCCAGGACACTGGGGTTTTGAAGGCTCTTGGAGGATTCTAAAGTACAACCAAAGTTGAGAAGCACTCTCCACCATCAGGAGTCCTCAAACATGCACACTATCAAGACCACCTACAGGGCCAGTTAAAACATGGACTACTGCTCCCTCCCTGAGGCTTCCTGATTCAGTCCATCTGGGATGGGGCCTGAGAATCTGCATCTCAACAAGTTCCGAGGTGGTGCTGACGTGGCTGATCCAGGGACCACACTCTGAGAACCACTGTCCCTATGTAACCCCCCTTACCCACCTGCCCCTGTCCCCCTCAAAGCAATTCTTTACTAAATTCCATTCCCTCATAAGTCCTTCAAACTGGTTTCTATATTGACACTGTCTTAAATCATTTTGTAAGCAAACATTTCCATCTTACTATGATAGATTCAAAATATAAAATGCTGGCTCCACACACACGAGATGTGTGGCTCCACACACATGAGATGTGTGGCTGCATACACACAGCCAACCACGGACAGCGTGCCCACCCTGGCTGCGGCCACAGGTGCGTGCAGGAGAACCTGCCGGCACAGCCAACCTCCTCAGGAGAAACTCCCCACCTGTTCTGAAGACGAGGTTCAAGGACCAGAGGTATCACTGCACAGGGTCACCCACACCCTCTCCCCCGAGTTCAGGAAAACTGGGGGGTTCTAACTTCAAAGCCATGGCTCCTTGATTGGGTCCACAAGTGAGGGAACGAAAAGGGCCCAGAGACCATCTAATCTGATATCCCAGTTTACAGGCAAGGAAACTGAGGGTACCTCCTTGCCCAAGGTCACACAGTTCAACTGCTCAAGGACTTAAACCTCTGCCCTCCTGAGTTTACAGTCTTTTTCCTCCAGTACTAAGTTGAAGACTGAGCCTGCCTCTGGTGGGGAGGGAAGGGCACGTGATCAAGTAGTTTATACAGGGGCTTTTAACTGCTTAAACAATATTCTTTTCATCTGTCTTAAATACTTAAAAATATTTTTTTCTTTTTTATTTTTTTAATATAAATTTACTTATTTTAAATGGAGGATAATTACTTTACAATATTGTATTGGTTTTGCCATGTATCAACATGAATCCGCCATGGGTGTACATGTGTTCCCCATCCTGAACCCCCCTCCAACCTCCCTCCCCATACCATCCCTCTGGGTCATCCCAGTGCACTAGCCCCAAGCATCCTGTATCCTGCGTCGAACCTGGACTGGCGATTAGTTTCTTATATGATATTATACATGTCTCAATGCCATTCTCCCAAATCATCCCACCCTCGCCCTCTCCCACAGTCCAAAAGATTGTTCTATACATCTGTGTCTCTTTTGCTGTCTCACATACAGGGTTGTCGCTACCATCTTTCTAAATTCCATATATATAGGTTAGAATACTGTATTGGTGTTTTTCTTTCTGGCTTACTTCAGTCTGTATAATAGGCTCCAGTTTCATCTACCTCATTAGAACTGATTCAAATGTATTCTTTTTAATGGCTGAGTAATACTCCATTGTATATATGTACCACAGCTTTCTTATCCATTCGTCTGCTGATGGACATCTAGGTTGCTTCCATGTCCTGGCTATTATAAACAGTGCTGCGATGAACACTGGGATACATGTGTCTCTTTCAATTCTGGTTTCCTTGGTGTGTATGCCCAGTAGTGGGATTGCTGGGTCATAAGGCAGTTCTATTTCCAGTTTTTTAAGGAATCTCAACACTGTTCTCCATAGTGGCTGTACTAGTTTGCATTCCCACCAACAGTGTAAGAGGGTTCCCTTTTCTCCACATCTTCTCCAGCATTTATTGCTTGTAGACTTTTGGATCGCAACCATTCTGACTGGTGTAAAATGGTACCTCATTGTGGTTTTGATTTGCATTTAGAGGAAAACAACAGAATGGGAAAGACTAGGGATCTCTTCAAGAAAATCAGAGATACCAAAGGAACATTTCATGCAAAGATGAGCTCGATAAAGGACAGAAATGATATGGACCTAACAGAAGCAGAAGATATTAAGAAGAGATGGCAAGAATACACAGAAGAACTGTACAAAAAAGATCTTCACGACCCAGATAATCACGATGGTGTGATCACTGACCTAGAGCCAGACATCCTGGAATGTGAAGTCAAGTGGGCCTTAGAAAGCATCACTATGAACAAAGCCAGTGGAGGTGATGGAATTCCAGTTGAGCTATTCCAAATCCTGAAAGATGATGCTGTGAAAGGGTGCACTCAATATGCCAGCACATTTGGAAAACTCAGCAGTGGCCACAGGACTGGAAAAGGTCAGTTTTCATTCCAATCCCAAAGAAATGCAATGCCAAAGAATGCTCAAACTACTGCACAACTGCACTCATCTCACACGCTAGTAAAATAATGCTCAAAATTCTCCAAGCCAGCCTTCAGCAATACGTGAACCGTGAACTTCCTGATGTTCAAGCTGGTTTTAGAAAAGGCAGAGGAACCAGAGATCAAATTGCCAACATCTGTTGGATCATGGAAAAAGCAAGAGAGTTCCAGAAAAATGTCTATTTCTGCTTTCTTGACTATGGCAAAGCCTTTGACTGTGTGGATCACAATAAACTGTGGAAAATTCTGAAAGAGATAGGAATACCAGACCACCTGATCTGCCTCTTGAGAAATTTGTATGCAGGTCAGGAAGCAACAGTTAGAACTGGACATGGAACAACAGACTGGTTCCAAATAGGAAAAGGAATTCGTCAAGGCTGTATATTGTCACCCTGTTTATTTAACTTATATGCAGAGTACATCATGAGAAACGCTAGACTGGAAGAAACAAGCTGGAATCAAGATTGCCGGGAGAAATACCATTCACCTCAGATATGCAGATGACACCACCCTTATGGCAAAAAGTGAAGAGGAGCTCAAAAGCCTCTTGATGAAAGCAAAAGTGGAGAGTGAAAAAGTTGGCTTAAAGCTCAACATTCAGAAAACAAAGATCATGGCATCCGGTCCCACCACTTCATGGGAAATAGATGGGGAAACAGTGGAAACAGTGTCAGACTTTATTTTTCTGGGCTCCAAAATCACTACAGATGGTGACTGCAGCCATGAAATTAAAAGACGCTTACTCCTTGAAAGGAAAGTTATGACCAACCTAGATAGTATATTCAAAAGCAGAGACATTACTTTGCCAACAAAGGTTCATCTAGTCAAGGCTATGGTTTTTCCTGTGGTCATGTATGGATGTGAGAGTTGGACTGTGAAGAAGGCTGAGCACCGAAGAATTGATGCTTTTGAACTGTGGTGTTGGAGAAGACTCTTGAGAGTCCCTTGGACTGCAAGGAGATCCAACCAGTCCATTCTCAAGGAGATCAGCCCTGGGATTTCTTTGGAAGGAATGATGCTAAAGCTGAAACTCCAGTCCTTTGGCCACCTCATGCGAAGAGTTGACTCATTGGAAAAGACTCTGATGCTGGGAGGGATTGGGAGCAGGAGGAGAAGGGGACGACAGAGGATGAGATGGCTGGATGGCATCACTGACTCGATGGACATGAGTCTGAGTGAACTCCGGGAGTTGGTGATGGACAGGGAGGCCTGTCATGCTGTGATTCATGGGATCGCAAAGAGTTGGACACGACTGAGCGACTGATCTGATCTGATAATGAGTGATGATGAGCATCTTTTCATGTGTTTGTTAGCCATCGGTATGTCTTCTTTGGAGAAATGTCTGTTTAGTTCTTTAAAATGGATTAAAGATCTAAACGTAAGACCAGAAACTATAAAACTCCTAGAGGAGAACATAGGCAAAACACTCTCCGACATAAATCACAGCAGGTTCCTCTATGACCCACCTCCCAGAATATTGGAAATAAAAGCAAAAATAAACAAATGGGACCTAATTAAAATTAAAATTTTCTGCACAACAAAGGAAACTATAAGCAAGATGAAAAGACAGCCTTCAGAATGGGAGAAAATAATAGCAAATGAAGCAACTGACAAAGAACTAATCTCAAAAATATACAAGCAGCTCCTGCAGCTCAATTCCAGAAAAATAAACGACCCAATCAAAAATATTTTTAAACCTAGACTTATAACTCATTGTGAGCAACCCCAGAGCATAATTTTCCACAAGCCAAATAAGCTGAGAGTTGACTTTTTACTTTGCTGCTAAGTCACTTCAGTCGTGTCCGACTGTGTGACCACAGAGACGGCAGCCCACCAGGCTCCGCCGTCCCTGGGATTCTCCAGGCAAGAACACTGGAGTGGGTTGCCATTTCCTTCTCCAATGCATGAAGGTGAAAAGTGAAAGTGAAGTCGCTCAGTCGTGTCCGACTCTTAGAGACCCCATGGACTGCAACCTATCAGGCTCCTCCGTCCATGGGATTTTCCAAGCAAGAATACTGGAGTGGGGTGCCATTGCCTTCTCCAACTTTTTACTTTATGTAAGAATTATTTATGACAGGATTTATTCCAGGTGTGTTTGGGTTTGAGTATTTTTTTTTTCCTGTCAAAAGTTTGCCAACACAACACTTTAAGGACATATTTGCTAATGAAAAAAAAAAAGCCCCTCTATAGCATAGATATTCAGTTTATCAGTGTGGCTTGTCACATGCATATTCTTCCAGTCTATTCTGTTGTTGTTTTTAGTCCAGTTTTCTCGAGTGCCTTGAACTCCGTGTTGAGCAAATGGGACCTGCCTGTCTTCACTCTGCCCTTCAATATGGCGTTGTCAATGTACCTTTCTGCCACGGGACATTACAATCCATTTTTCCCAAGCACCTTGATCACACCTGTCACCTCAGTTCCCAATGTCACCTGGCCTGACCTCAGTGCCCTGCAGGTAAGATACACTATCTTCTTATATCCCGTTCCGCCTCCCCTGGGCTCTGGAAGACACTTCCTGGTTAATTGTTGGTGGACATCAGACCTTACGAGACTCAGCTCTGGAGTACCCTTGGCAGTTTCTCTTGCTGTCTAAGAGCTTATTCGTTCTACTCCAAATCTTTGGGTTCTAAGGGATTTTTTTAAAGGACTGTGTGGTCAAAACTAACTTTTCCTACTCTTTTCCTAACACCTGCAGTGCTAACTCCAAAGTATAGCTCCACTTTGTCAAAATCCTGACACTTTGTTCCAAACTTTGCCCTTATTTTGGAGGGGCAGGGTATCTGATGGGGGCCAGCCCTTGAGGCAGGGGCCGGCAGCCTGGGGTTCTGTCCTCCCTGACTTACCTTCCCCAATCAAAAGAACTGGTTGCTCACTGTTAGATCCCATCTCAGAACCTCTCTATTTTGCTTTTTCTTATGGTGGATCTCCTAAAATATGTACAGTAATTCAGATTTCTTAGCTTTAGGGGCATCAGAGTCATTGTTTTTTAAATATTAACACAAGTTCCATCTCACACTCCCTAAATCATAATCACTGGGGTGGAGTCTAGGAATCTGTTTTAACAAGTTCCCCAAACAGTGATGTGGGCCAGAGTTTGAGAACCATTCTCTTAGGATGTATGCTGTAAATATAAACATGTATAGGGATAGTACTATTTTTTAAAAGCCTGCTTGACCCAAATCAAATTCCAGCTCTTTGTATTGGTGTTTATTTAATAAAGTTGTCTAAGTTTTCTCAAATATTAAAAAATAAAGAAAACACTTGAAATCAGAAGAAGATCAACCTTACATTTTTTAGTGTCAAGAGACTGCCTTTCCTGCTCTCAGGTTATTAAACCCCTCTGCTGTCCTCTTTGCTGGGCAGTCAAAGTGTGAGGAGTTCAAATAGCCTTTTCTTTAGCTTTTGTACAGAAAATGAATGGAAGTATTTGGAAATAACTCAGAAGGAAAATTTAAAAATTTATCAGGATTACCCGTGAAAAAAGTAGCATTAGTTGAGCTGTCTAAAACTGCCCAATACAGAAGCTATTAACCCTACATAGCTATTTTAATTTAAACCATTTGTTAGCTTGAATAAAACCTTGTGCCTTCTTCTTAAGAACTCCAATTCTGTGAACACATTATCTGAGTTCAGAACTCAGCCAGAAAGCTATAATTAGGATATTTAAATATATTTTTGTGTTCTAAGGACTAACAGTTGTTGATAACTGAAACAAGCTATCTTGGTTTAAATTAATACATGCTCTCTGAAAAAAAAAGATAAAAAAATAAATTAAAAGAATTTTAATTAATTTGTAAGATAAAATTTTAAATAAATAAATTTTAAAAAATAAAAAATTTAATTTAATTAATGAATGTTCTCACTAGCAACAGAAATGTAAATATGGTCCTGATTCATGAACCTGCCGGTAATTGCTTCTGAGCTGTTCATAAGATAATCTGACTTTGGGTCTCTGACCATAGCACTGACAGCTGAATTGCAAGGGAGTAATAATACTTCTATTGACCATAGAGATGTATTGATGTATTGGCCTGAGAACTGATGGAGAGTTGAGAATAGAAGTGTAAGAGGTGGTCCCTACCATCCTCGCTGGGAGGTGTGGCTGATCCTCACAGTGGGGAGCAGGAACCCCACATCGGGAGCTTATCAGCGACCAAAACTAGGTGTCGGTGCAGGCCACAGAGCCAGCGAGCGAAGGGATCTGGAGAAGGAGGGCCCAGCGTGCAGCAGGGAGAGCTGGTGGGTCTCTGGGGGTAAAGCGACTGAGACTTTTCTGTAGAGCAAGAGAGAATTGTAAATGTTAGTAACTCTGATCTTGAAAGATAAGATACGCTAAATCTAAAATGACATTGCACTGTGTTTGTGGGTATCCTATGGGTTTCTGTCCAGTCGTTTTAATGGCCATGTTTTCTAAATTGTTTCCTCAGCTGCTGAAGTCCCTGCCTGTGGGTGTGGGTCAGATATATGGCTGCGATAATCCGTGGACAGGGGGCATCTTCCTAGGCGCCATCCTCCTCTCCTCCCCACTCATGTGCCTGCACGCTGCAATCGGGTCCTTGCTGGGGATAATAGCAGGTGAGTGTCAGACTTGCTCCCAGATACTGAGCACTGCCTCCGCCCCGTTGCTGTCTCAGGTATCTTCTACATTCCAGACCTTTCTTGAAGGCCTGCTTCCAAGGGACCAATGGGAGTTCTCAGACGCCTTCCCCACCCCCAGGCTCCTTCCAGAACATCCTGCCTTTAGTCCAAAGCTCTGACCCCTCCTGTCTTCCCTAATAGGACTCAGTCTTTCAGCTCCATTTGAGGACATCTACGCTGGACTCTGGGGCTTCAACAGCTCTCTAGCTTGCATTGCAATTGGAGGAACGTTCGTGGCACTCACCTGGCAAACCCACCTCCTGGCTCTTGCCTGTGGTGAGTATTCCCTGAACGTGGGGAAAGTTGCTCGTGACTGTGGTATCAAAATCCAGAACAAACAATAAGAAAGGACTGTGTGAGAAACTACAGCTGGAGTTCTAGTGTGAGCCCCTGATACCTGCTAAGTGTGTCACCAGGACAATGGGCCTCCCCTCTCAGGGAGGACCCAGGTCTGCTCTGCCTACCTCATTGCTCATGTTGAAGACTGGAGAGCCTGCTGGGTCATATTAACCATTTTACAATATGTATTTGGTGGGGGATACAAACAACTTCTCTGTGTTCTTCATACTAATTGTTTGACCCAAGAAACTGAAAGGAAACAAGCTAAATACAGCCAGTTCTCCTGGCAAGTCTGGTGGTATTAACGGGTCCTTAGAGAATCACATTAATATGGCTGCTCTCAAACGGGAGCAAACATCAGAATCTCTTGGAAGCCTTGTTAAAACCCAGATTTCTGGGGCCTAGCCCCTGTCCCGGACTCATTGTCTGTTAGAGCCGGCCGGGGAGGCAGGGGAGGAGCTTGCATTTTTAACAAGGTGCCAGGCGGTGCTGATGCTATTCCTCTGGGGACCACATTTTGAGACCTGTAATATTAATCCTTTCCGAGCTCCAGGCCAGACTCAGGCTGTCAGAGCTAGAAGGGGTTCTGGAGAGCTCCATGACATCCTTCTCGTTTTACTGTTGGAGTTCTAAGAGCAGAGAAAGTGATGCACTGAAAGGCATCCATTAGGGGTAGATGTAAACCCAGAGTCCATACTTGCTAACAACTTCCAGAGTTACTCCCACTACGCTACTCTCCCTTCCTTCAGTACCATTCAAGCCCTTAGGTAAAAACAGACCTCAAGTGCTTCAGATTTGAAAAGCTAATGCATTTCCCAGGCCATTGCAAGGGGTGGCTTATTCACCCATAGCTTCCAGCATCCCTAATTCAACACAAGTTACAAGTATGTAAGATAATATGCTAGAATGAAAGGAATGATCCTTCCTGGGGGACAAAGGAGTGGAAGGATATTGGAACAAGCAAGAGTTTCTGTAATCTCATGGAAATATTTGCCAAGATTCAGTTAATCACCAAACTAATCAATCATTAGTTGGATGATTTATCACCATTAATCCAATAATGGCTGGATTTATCACCATTAATCAATCCAGCCATTATTAACGTGGTGGACCACATGTCAGGCAGGATTTGGAGTGAGTTCTTGCATTGGGCAGGATGTGGGACAGGACCAAGGATTTCTAAGGCTTTATTCAATTTTGATTATCTGATGCTGTAGCAAGATTAACAGAACTCAGAAGCTCTGGAGTTGCCATTCACATGTTATTTTGTCAGTTTCTTTATAGTTACATAACTGTTTCACCTACGAGCCGTGTCAAACCTTTTGCTCACTTGTTTACAAGCTTAGGGCAAAGGAGAAAAGTAGAGACAGATTATGTGGCCTCCTGAGCTCATGTGGGATAAACCCTTTTATTCTGAGATGGGTCTGAGGTTTCAACCTTTATCTCAGGTGCAAACCGGTATTTTTTCTCTATTGGTAGCAGTAGAAAATATGTACTAAACATTCGTAGTACAATCCAGACAGTACTAGGAAGAGCTAGGGGTTCAGAAGCTTTAGATCCTAGGTGGCTCCTGTGTACAGAGAGCAGAAGCCAGGCAAGTAAGAGAGAGAAGCCCGTGGGGACCACATGATGCAGAACCAAGAGACTCACAGGCCAGGAGTCCCTGGGGGAAATACAATTCAGAATCATCCAAAAGCACCTCCTAGAAAGGGTGGCTTTTCTGTAAGTCCTAAAAAGTAAGAGGAGGAATTCCAGTTGTTGCAAAGCATGGTCTGGGCCAGTGTATGGACAGTCTGAGCACATCCTTAAAGATCAAGCAAAAACTGTCTTGGTCGCAGAAGTTGCTGATAAGGTCTATGAAGGTCTTTTCACAGATCATGGAAAAGGAGAAGACAAAGATGTTTACAAATGTGTTTCCCCAAAGCTGAGATATTTTCATTATTTTCTCTCTGTAATTTTATAGTAGTACAGGACTGTTGTACAAAACAAACAAAAATTCAATCAATACAGAAGAGTATAAAGTAGGTGAAAACACTTCATCCTACTCCCTAGATAGAAATTTCCTGCCTCCTACTTATAAGGACCTCATGATTACATTGGATCTACTTGGCTAAGGTTAATCCCCTATCTCAAAATCTTTAACTTTATCATAGCCGCGAAGTCCCTTTTGCCATGTAAGGTAACATATCACAAGTTCTGGGGATCAGGACGTGGACATCTTTGAGTGCCTTCGTTTTGTCTATTATACCTACCTTCCTTTGGATGGATCCAGATTTTCTTTATTAGTTCAGTGGTTAAGTCAGTATAGAATTAGTTAAGAGCCCAGACACTGGTGCCAAAATCCTAGCTCCCGTATTTTCAGCAGATGCCAAATGCACCCGACAGAGGCCATGTGAATTTGCCGTGCCACTGGCAGCGTGGGGGAGCGCTGTTCCATCCACGCTGGGCACAGTCCTCAGTCCTTTTTATCTTCGGATGTAAACTTTTGAGACAGACCTCCAGTCCCTCTTGTAAAGCAGATCTCACACTAAAATACACAGCAAGTTTCTGCCTGCCCATGTCACCAAACAAAAGATCAAACTTGTCAGCCAACGTAAATAAATAAAGACATTTATTATAGAGCTCCTCTTTTATTAACTCCTGTGGCTTTATCAGGAAGCAGACATGGGAGTCTCTGATAGAAGCCTGGTATATCTGCCTTCCCTGTGCCCCTAAGCCAGAAATTGCACAGCCAGAGAACTCCTCAATTTTGTTATTTTCTCACTGCAAACTGTAAACACATTTTGGATCTCTTCTTACAGGTTGTGTTATCATCGTAGGACTTTCATATGGAGGTCTGTGGGGAGGGATGTTGTCTGTGAAGAACTGGGATTCAGTCTTCCCTTCCACTGAGGGAAGCGGAGGGCCTTTTCTCTCCCTCAGCTACTCAGCACACTGTTAGGGGCATCACCTCCAAACCATGATGTCCAGAACTTCATCTCTACTTTAAGGCTTTCCCAGCCCAACTCAGCTCATCTTAATGATGGGCAACAACTATTAGCTAGTCTGATACTCTTACTTTAGAAAGAAAAGCAACATGGAATTGAAAGAGCTTAAGCACCAACAGGGTGCTGATAGGTATTAAGCTACTCTACTCCTAGGAGAGAAATGCAGGAAGGACTCATGTGCTCAGGGGCGTGTCATAAAAGAGCCAGTGCTCAGGAGAGCAGGGACAGGGTGTCTCCACACTTAGCCAATGGCTAGTGAATATTTCTTGAATGAATGAATGAACTAAATGGGGAGGGTGGGGATGAAATTATCCAAGCCAAGCAGAGAAAATCTTCCAACCCTTCTGCTCAGAGCAGTACCTCCTTTTCTATGATGACAGAGATGAGTTTATAGCTGCTGCTTGTGAAAGTACATAATTTCATTTAAGAGTCATTACTCCCTATAAAGAACCTCTTCCAGCTGCCTTTTTACAATGCAACTAGATTCCTAGTTCAGTGACTTGTTGTCTAACAAACAAAATGGCAGAGCTGCGATTTGAAGCCCAGACCATTTCCAAAGATGAGCCTTTCCTGTTAGCATGAGACACTTCATATGTGAAAGAACTAGGTATAATATTGAACAAAAAACATCAGGATAAAAAGATAAAATATCAATAAAAGGATGGAAATCTATAGTAAAGTAAAAGATCATAGAGTCTCTCCCACCACCCCACCCAACTCCCCCAAGTAGCAGATGTGTTTCTTGATGGACATGAAGACCATATGGTGAGTGTGGGTGGCCCAGTTGGCCATGTGGCCATTATAAGAAGGTCATTCTTCAGGTGGTCTCTGTGAACCCTAAGGGCTTCCCTGAGTCTCCTTGGGCCCAAGAATTGAGAGTTAGTTAGCTGAGCTCTTTGTTTCTGTTATTTTACATTGAAGGCCATACACATACTCAAATTCAGTCAGTTCAGTTCAGTCGCTCAGTCGTGTCCGACTCTTTGCGACCCCATGAATTGCAGCACGCCAGGCCTCCCTGTCCATCACGAACTCCCAGAGTTCACTCAGACTCACATCCATCGAGTCGGTGATGCCATCCAGCCATCTCATCCTCTGTGTTCAAATTACCTACTCTCAAAAATTCATGCTCAAAGTAAATAAAAACACAGGATGTTAACTCATTGACATGTATGCTGACCTTTACAGTTTTAGGGAAAATATTCATACAAAGAGGAATCCAGGTCTTTGGTCAGTTTCTGCTGATTTCTCCTATATACATATACCATGGCTTTTTTTAAGCTGTGATTTCTAACCATTGATCTGAGAATCTCAGATGCCGAGAGATTGTATGTTACTTCAAGGAACATTCATAAGTTTCATTTTAATTATGCTTGGGTAAAATAATGGGGAAATGTATTTACTATGGAAGGCCTTTTCCTTAAGTATTATATTAGCAATAACAGCAAAAAAAGTAAATAGTACCACAGAAAAGCTACCTTTCTTGAGTACTTACTGTGTGCTAAGCCCAAGCATTACCCTCTTTCACACTCACATCAACTCTTGAGAGCAAGGTTTCCATTACCCCCTTGTACAGGTGAGGAAATGGGGGCTTTGAGTGGAGGCTCCAAGTTCCTAAGGGGTGGAGCCTGGATGCAAACCCAGAGCTGCTGACTCTAAGCTCAGACTTGTCACCAGTGTGCTGGGCTCACTGGTAAAATGCACAAGTTTACGTTCCAGGGATTTATATTGAAAGGAGTCCAAGCACTCTTTCTTTCCCTTTTCTTTCTCCTAGCCCTGTTCACTGCCTACCTGGGAGCCAGCATGTCACACGTGATGGCTGTGGTAAGTTTGCTCTAATCTCACTTTCTCATCCATGTGATTGGTCAGTTTTCAATGATACAGAAACCCTCCTGAAGTCCACCTCAATGGCGTCCCAGGGCAGGATGCTTGACAGATAATCACTGTAGTCCATCTTCTGGACCCACCTGTCCTCATTTACCCTCCAGCATCACAGTAAACCTTAGCCCAAACTATAATCGCCAGGCTTGCTAAAAATATCAGATTGTTTGTCTTAAAGAAGTGAAACTTAGCATGTATATTATCAAGTCCATACTTTAACTCTGAGTGTCAAAAAGTTGACTTTAGAATATCTTTTACTTAAACAGAAAGCTGGGACTATGTAGAGGTTGAGAAATCAGAAAAGGAAAGAAAAGGATAATTGGCTAAAGATCCAGATTTCTTTTTAATTAAGCCAAGACTTTTTCATACCCTTAGTCTTTAAAAAAAAAAATCCCCAGTCGGTCATCAGTAAGACTTTTTTAGACCCCTGTCCTAAATTATTTAATAAGCAAAATCATCACCTATTAAGTGCCTCTGGCCACTTCTCCTTCCTTTTCAGTACTGTTCAGCCCTTTGACTTTCTCCTTCCCCTCCCCTGAGGAGCCCAGTACCCCCGGCTGCTCTGGGGCCCCCCACCTCTCAGTTCTCTTCCTCACCCACCAGTGCAGGGGATGCCAGGCCAGTTCCTGGTAACTGCCCATCCATACAGACATGGTCATGGCTGCCAGTGGGGCAGGACCGCATCTAGTCCTCTTCACAGCAACACAGAGAGCTGACCTGGGAGGGTCCTTCTGGAGACACAGTTATCTTTATGGTGGAATGTCAAAGCCCTGTTACAGGCATGATGAGATGCCTTAGAGCTTGAGGGGCCCTTCACACCCCAACAAAAGTTCACAGACCTTGGCCTGTGAGCCAGAATTGGGCAGGCTACAGAACGAAGTCATCTAGGGAGATTGTGAAAAATCCCGATCCTCGGGCCCTGTACCTTGGCATTTCTGGTAGAGTAGATCTTATATGATGCTTGGTTATCTGTGTTTTTTTTTAAACTCTTCCAGATGATTCTGACGTGCAGTCAAGTTTGGGTACCATCACGCCCGGGTTGGTGGCGGGGGAGTCTATAGGGCCAAACCTAATCAAGTACATGATGTAGGCTCAGAATTGCTTGAGTTGTCATGGACGCACAGAAGGAGGAGCTACCCTCAAGGAGTTTAGAGTCTGTTTGAGAGATGAAACAAAAAGAAGTAAAGCAAATAGATTCCAAGACCTGGTCTGGGCAGAGGCCAAGGGGAGAGAGAGCTGAAGTCATCAAAGACAGCCTCATGGACGTGATGAGTGGTCGGGAGCTGTTGGTGGTTGCTAAGTATCATCTCTAGGGGCTAAGTGTCATCTTTGCACATTCGCTGGAATGTGCACATTCGCAGGAAGTCTGACTGTGTAAGAGGGAGGGCAGGGCATGCATCATCCCTAAGGAGTGCATGCTGACATTTTAGGAGCCGAGTGTCCTGAGATCTTAGACTCAGTCTCCATGGGGACAAGTGGAGTCCAGAGTCGTGCCTCCAGAGAGTTATCTCCTGAGCTGAATGACAGTGGTGTGAAGCCTGTGCTTTGTGCAAGTTAGCTTTCCAACAGGATCTTAAAGAAGTGTGTGGCTTGTCTCTTTCTGCAGGTCGGATTGCCATCTGGTACCTGGCCCTTCTGTTTAGCCACACTACTGTTCCTCCTGCTGACCACAAAAAACCCCAACATCTACAAGATGCCCATCAGTAAAGTCACTTATCCTGAGGAAAACCGCATCTTCTACCTACAATCCAGGAAAAGGACGGTTCAAGGGCCTTTGTGAACGCAGCCCCCATCCACAGCCGTGGATGGTCACAAGTCATTTCTGACGAGCTGCCCCATTGACTTCCAGAGCTTCAAAACTGTTGTTTTTACCAGTAACAAATTTCATACTAAACCATTAGTGATCTGTTCTTATGCTCACTTTGTATCTCCTTCAGACTCTGGAACATCCCTGAACAAGGGACAAGACACACCAAGGTGATGTCCTCTGGCTGTGGAATTTTAAACCCTAGTGGGGCATTGGCACTAAGACTGTACTATACTTATAGAGTCAGAATGTTCCAACAGAAAGAGGAAGGAAGACCAAAGCTAATTATTGATATTTATTGATATTCTTGGTGTTTGATTGTACATGAGGTTAACAGTATTAATTAAAAATTAATCTCTATAAAACCAATCTCTTATAATCTCTATAAGCCTTAAGTGAATGGAATTCACAGTCACAAAATCAAAGTCAGCCTACAATTCGCAGACAAGCCATTGGGCAGATTTAAAATCAATGCAAGTTACTCATTACAACTGTGGTCAACATCACAGGGCCCATCACTGAGCTCCCTCCCCAGGTCCTCAACAGAACAGCCTTCACGCTGCCCCCGTGTGTGGCATTCTCTTACAGGAGACGGTGGGTTTGTTTCAGGCTGGCAGAGCTGCAGGAGGGAGAATGGGATCCCATCCATCAAAATTATCCTGTATTATCACTTTTCTTGGTTATTGCAAAGGATTTTTTTAGGTAGCTTATTATCTTTTTATTGTGAGAATGGATTTGTTTTCAGTGAGGTAAAATAAAAGAAGTTCCTGGCTATAAAGCCTGGCTATAAAGTTCCTAGATATTAAAGAAAAGTTAAATTTTTCTAAAATATTCAGCATAGCTATTTTCATTTTATTCCCTAAATTGATTCTGTAAAGGCCACAAAAACAGGGGATCAAATATCAAATCATCAACATCCAAGGGCCCTTTAAAGCCACATTTTCAATTCATCTAAGGATGTCATGTATTACAAAGACTGAAAGTTAGTGTCAGATTGCTTCTGAGTGCTTAGAAGTTGCTTAATTCTTACTTTTAAAAAAATTCACTATTTTCTAAACACTTACAATATTCTCACTCAAAAACCAATGGTATTTGAACCACCAAAAAGAAATATGGATAAAGAAGCCTCCGGTTGTGCTTTGTTTGTGTAAGCTCTCAGTCCTGTAAAGATTCTATAACCTAACATGCTGAATATAGCAGTGGGAAGCTTCAGAATTTTAGAGGATTGGAAAGTGAAACTGGAATCTTAAAGGTTTTTTCTTCTTTGAGTTTGAAGTAGTCAGTGCAAACTATAGGAACAGAAGGGAAGTAAACCCACAATTATTTTAGGGAAAAGTTCACTTTTTCATTTTCTCAGGAAAACACTGTTTCAATTTAAAAACCCTGTGACCTTTTGAAACCATGACTTTGCAACTGTCATAGAGTCATGTACATTTCTGTGAAAAAAACTAAATTTTCAGTGTTTGAAAAATCTCTTTTGTTAGGGAATTTGAGAAATAGGAGTTCAGAGGGGACAGACAAAAAAAGCAAGCAGACCAAAGATCACCAGCCCTGGAGACCCTGGGCATGGCTAAGCGAACCAGAGCCTCTTTGTGTCTCCAAGCCCATCTTCACACTGAAGCCCTAGCGGGCTGACTTTCTTCCCATGCCCACACACAGACTTGCAAACAGGAACAGTTTCAAACCTTGTAAGTTGTCTAAATAGTATTCATTTTCTCAAGCTATTTTGGTTACTAAGTATTATCCTAACAATTTTAGCAAATATTTTATTGATCTTCTTAGGGGGCATTTGTATTCTTTTCTATTGCCTGTATAATAAATTTCTATGTAAGAATATGAATAAATTATACTCACAGCTCAGTTTTGTGTGAATTTTGTTTCAGTCATATGTCTTTTATAGCTATTGTACATATTAACAATCACCTGCATAGGTGTGTATGTATTAATACTAGAATCCTTCTCCCTTTCTTTATACTTCATAATAGCACCAGATGCATAGTTGAGAAAACCATGTTCAATTTCTGATTTATGAGCTCTTCTCCCTCAATATCCCCTCAACTACCCACTGGTCTCCTCACTCAAGAATTAGAATGCATTCCTGAGAAAAGTCACAGATGTTCAGGGCATGCTCTTAACACTTTGAGAAGAAGATCCTGGGAGCCAGACAGGCCCTGGGCACCCATCAGGACTGACCATGGGCCATGACCTGCCTCAGGGGTCAGTGTTCCAGGATAAACTACTGTTCAGAATGTATTATCCTCTGAGGATAAATGCCAGTGCTTGTCTCTGCCTCCTTTCTCCCAAGCTTAGCATGTGTGAAAGAAAACAAGGTAAAAATGGAAATTTAGTCCAACCACTTTCAAACGTTGCCCAAACAGGAAACAAAAGGAGGCTACAGTGGGCTGGTCCCTTGAAGTGCCCTCTGTCAAACAAAACCACTCCCACATTTGGTTTCAAGATAGTAAATCTACAAGAGTGACCTGCCCCCTTCGGTATGATGTAGAAAACACAGAGATCACCTCCCAGGCGGTTCCGTGGTGAAGAATCTCCCTGCCAATGCAGGAGATGCAGGAGACAAGGGTTCAGTCCCTGGGTGGGAAGATCCCCTGAAGGAGGAAATGGCAACCCACTCCAGTACTATTACCTGGAAAATCCCACGGACAGAGGAGCCTGGTGGGCTACAGACCATGGGGTTGCAAAGAGTCAGACACCACTGAGCAACTGAGCACACAGCACAGAAAACAGACAGAAGGTTTAGACGCTCTTTTGCTAAAGACTCCAGACACCATATTCCTTTAGGAGTTACAGGTCCCAATCTTCTTGTTACCCAGACCCCTGATAACTGTGGCATACATTGAGATGGAAGGTTAAGTTCCAGGAGATCAGGAATTTCCAGGGGAGGGGGGGTAGGGGGCGAAGCTTGCAAGAATATTTTTGAGGTTGCTAAGTATTAATATCCCCTGGAGAAGGAAATGGTAGCCCACTCCTGTATTCTTGCCTGGAGAATCCCCATGGACAGAGGAGCCTGGTGGGTTACAGTCCCTGGGGTCGCAAAGTAAGACACGACTGAGCAACTAAGCACAAGTATTAATACAGAATGAGGTTTTACACATGTGAATGTTGTCAGCCTCCCCTTTATCTAACATCTTTCTTCCAAAAGGCTTTAATCTTTAGTTAAACATCCTTCTTAAACCTGCACTGACAACCCCCAGACCATTAGAAGGCTTGTAGCTTCAGAGAGTTCCATATGATAAAACAATTCTAAAAGTAGGAAGTTCTGTTCCAAGTTCCACGCAGTTGCTCAATGATGTCATCAAAGATGTGATCTCTTTCCATCATCAGTCTCAGCATCCTCAGACAGCTTCACTTGCATCCCCAGGTTTTTTACCTCATGGTTCCAAAATAGCTGCCTTATTTGCAAACATCACAACCTTATCAGGAAGAAGAAGGCAACCAGAGCTGCAAGAGAGTTAGTTTTTCATGTTTCTCTCTTATCAGGGAGAAAAATCTTTCCCAGGAGCTCTCTAAAAATACTTTCACTTGAGTCCTTCTGGCAGAACTGGGTCATATGGCCAGTCCTGGTTACAAAGGAATCTGGGAAAGTTGACCATCTGGCATGCCTCTTTTATATATGCAGGACACTTGTCAGCCTCTATTACTGCAGAGGTGGTGTGCTCCACCATATTGCAGCAAAAGCAAGAGGAATGACTATTGGACAGGTGCCAACATTCCTGCCCTGGTTGGTATATGGCACCACCATACAGCACACAGCACCTATGTGCCCAGGGCACACTGGAGAGAATCCATGATGACAGACAAGGCTGTCTACTGTGGGATTCACAAAGATTTGGGACAAAGACCTCAACTAAAACCTTTCAACACAGTGATTCTTTGTTGAATACTTACTGAAATATTCCAGAATACCTTAGATACCCCAGCCTCATACAAGGTTTTATAGCCTCTGACTAATTGGATTCTAAACAAAGGGTGAGACAACCAGCGATAATTATCAAAGCTAGGAAAGTTTAGGGTCCATTCATGTTCCAATCAGCCTTCTTAATCTAACAGTTGACTCCTCTAAATCATTCCACGTTGGAAGTCCTGTTTGGAAATTGTAGAGTTTAAATTCAGTTCTGAAGTATTGAAAACAAGTGTCTTGACATTTTCTACTTCGTGGTTCCAAACAAACAATGAAAAAGCCAGTTTCCTGTTTGGATTGGGTCCATGGGATCCTAGCCCATAGTAGCTTTGAATTATAGCACAGTGGCATGCAAGGACTTAAAGGGGAAGAAATGAAGCTCAGAGGAAAGCACGGGCACAATACCAGGAAATCTGGCTGAAGTTAAGTCCATCAGACCAAGGAAACAATAAAAGCCAAGACACGAGTTACTGGCCCAAGAGAAAATGCATCCTAGGGCAACGAGAGCACACGTGGGCCAGCCCCAGGAAAAGCCAATCTAATGAGGCCTTTCTACACTATGAGACCCCAGGTTGGCTTCTCATCAAGAGGCTAGATCTGTGAAAGCAACTAGCCACACACAGCACTTGAAATAGTGAAAGTGTTAGTCGCTCAGCCGTGTCCTGCTCTTTGCAACCCCATGGATTGTATAGCCTCTGTCCATGGAATTCTCCAGGCAAGAATACTGGAATGGGTTGCCATTCCCTTCTCCAGGGGATCTTCCCAACCCAGGGATTGAACCCAGGTCTTCTGCATTGCAGGCAGAGTCTTTGCCTGAGCCATCAGGAAAGCCAGCCTAAATAGATGTAGGCTTTAAGGATACACACTGGATTCAAGCATGAAGGACAAAAAAAACATGTAAAATTTCTTGATAACTTTTTGACTGAAAGTTGAGATGAGAACACTTTGAATACACTGAGTTAAATGAAATATTAGTATATCATTAAGTTAATTTTACCTTTAAAAAATGTTTAGTGTGGCCACTAGAAAAATTTAAATTATATATAAGACTTGCATTTGTGACTCACATTGTATTTCTGTTGGGCAGTGCTGGGCTAGACATTACCCAAAGCCTTTGTGGGAACTCAGACAGCACTGAGTTGTTGGTTGGAACTCAACTTTCAGAGAATCTGTCCTTCCCTTCGAAAGAATGAATGAGTAAAAAGCCTTTTCTCTATTACACTGCTAGCTAATTCTTGAGTCTTTATCTCAAACCTATGAGTTCAAAGACTATAAACGTTCATTTCAGGCAAAATTTTATACCTTTCCAGACTACTCTGTGCACATCAAAGGTGTCATTTTAAAAAAAAATTATTATTATACAGCTACAGAATGAGGAGACTGATTTTCTTGTGTGTGGTATGAAGCTGTTCTGAAGTTAGAACCTGAAAAGCATCCTCAGAAGCACTCAGAGCTCAGGCAGCACCACTGGAATAAAGGGTGCCCCCAGTGTGTCCATGTGAGGGATGCCATCACCCAGATGTGCCAGGGCCCATCAGTCACAGACAAGGAAGAATGGACCACCAGGGTATAAGGCATCAGGGAATGGTGGGGAACTGTGGCAAACTGAAGACTATACCACTAAATGCTAAATTTCCTCCATGGGCTCCCTTTTGCAAATTCTATTCCCCAGCACCTCTTATAAATGCTCTACAAAACTTCTTGACCAAGGGCATTTTTTCAGAATTATGCGTTAAGAGCCTTTGAAAAAATGCAATTGCCCCCATCCCATCCTGGACCCCATGAATCTTTGGTGACTCCACGGATGATTCTAATGTGCCCTCCTACATAAAAGTGACTGCAAGTTCAGAAAACTCAGACATCCTTGGAAACTGGAGTAACTAAGAACAGCTTCCTGGAGATGTGACTCTGCCCTTTTTCTGACAAGTTTCCTCCCTGGATCACCTGGACTTGACCTTGGAAACTCATTTGGGTTCCTCCTGGATTCCCTGACTACCACCCTTTCCAGAAAAATTGCTAGGGTCCAAAGACATGATGCTCTTACCAAGGGGCCATGTTTTGATGGGCCCTGATGTTGGCAGTGTAGACATGTATACAGAAAGTGGTCAGGGAAAAAAGAAAGCCCCTGTGGAGGAGAATCTGTTTCCTTTAAGTGCGCAAAGCTTACATACATTGTGTCAACTGGTATTGACCATCACTGCTATCACACTCTCACGCTTAACCAAGGCAATGGCACAGAGTTCATCTTGCCCACCTTCGTGGGCTACTCCTTTTCATCTGTAAGAATGTCCTAGAAAGCCAAGCAGATTTTACATAGATGCAAGAAAGTCAAAGAGAAGAAGACTGATACTGTGATTCCCCAGGCCCTGCCCCTTCCTCTTTACCCCTCTATTCATCGTGTAAGGAAGACTTGAGCTTCTCTTTCCTTCTACTAGGGACCTCCCTCAATATCCACACCTGTCCCACCTTTCATTCCCCAACCAATCACTTGCAGCCCTGTGTGTCACTGATCATCACAGGACCTTCAAAGGCTTCAAGACACAGGCTTATTACAGTGTGAGGATCCCCTTTCTCAGCATCCTGGATATGATTGGCTGGTACCCTGACCAGACCAGTTGATAATCTTTTCGAATATCAACCTGGAATACATTTGGTCAAGTGAGCCAATGCAGACAGACTTTGTGTGTCTAATGCTGGTTATAATTAAATGCAAAGCATTATTTCTTTCCCGGCTGTGAGGTGGGGTCTAAGGACCCAGGATTCTGCATTAGGTGCTAGAGGGACATGCGGTTACACCTGGATCTGATCAGGCCAGCACTACCACGATCTAAGTAAGAGGAGCCAAGACCCTGAGATGCTTCTACCAGCAGGCTTTCACCTTCCCTTAGAGCCTGAAATTTCTCCACTGAAGTCTCAGTGAAAGAACATTACATTGTGACGACAGCCATTTATTAGGATCTGAGATATTAAAGCCCTAGGGGAATTAGTTTATCTGGTCTCTTTTCACCTAATAGCTGGTAAGAGCAAATCCTATAAGCAAAAGATTCTAGAAGGATTAGTTTTGATGGGCAAATCCAAGGAAGATGGTTATCTAGAACTGAGAAAGTGATTGTACAAAAGAAAGAGGAGGGGAGACAAATAAAAAGAAAGCAAGAACAATGCACGATTAAAACACATTCCCCACTGAGCACAGCAACATGAATTGAAAAGGCAGTAGGCAAGGACCAGAGAGTGCAGTCAGGTGTGTGCCTGTGCCAGCAGTGTATGGAGTCCACGTGGGCTAAGAAGCAGTTTTCCTCCTCATGCCATTTAGAACATGATTACTTCTCGTAATCTTGAAACCCCAGCTTGCCTGACATAAAGGCCATTTGTTGTTTTTATCTCCCAGATGTAACCTCCCACTTTCTTCTAGTAACAGCACCTCCCTTTCCTCAGGAAATGTTTCTTCCCCATCCATGGGATTCTCTCTACCAGCCTCAACACCTTACTCTTAGGCACAGAGGAGTCAAAGGACTCAGACCTGGTTTATCAAATACTTTAATCCCCTGGCCACAGGGATTGGCCCAGGGGAGAGCCACCTGACCCAAGCAGGAATTCTTGATTCAGATTCTGCCCTGCAGGAATTTGCAATCCAAGCAGACATCCCAGGATAGAAAGAAATTGGATTAAGGTCTGACAACAGTGATCTGGAGGAAGCCTCTGAAATACTCAAGTCAGCATGGCTTCTTCCCTCAGCCCATCCCCTGAGGCCAGATTACTATTACTTTCATGTAGTGAACTATCTCATCAGTTCAGTTCAGTTCAGTCGTTCAGTCATGTCCGACTCTTTGTGACCCCATAGACTGCAGCATGCCAGGCTTCTCTGACCATCACCAGCTCCCAGAGTTCACTCAAACTCATGTTCATTGAGTTAGTGATGCCATCCAACCATCTCATCCTCTGTCATCCCCTTCTCCTCCTGCCTTCAATCTTTCTCAGCATCAGGGTCTCCAATGAGTCAGCTCTTCGCATCAGGTTGCCAAAGTACTGGAGCTTCAACTTCAATATCAGTCCTTCCTATGAATATTCAGGACTGATTTCCTTTAGGATGGACTGGTTGGATCTCCTTGCAGTCCAAGGGACTCTCAACAGTCTTCTCCAACACCACAGTTCAAAAGCATCAATTCTTCAGCACTCAGCATTCTTTATAGTCCAACTCTCACATCCATACATGACCACTGGAAAAACCATAGCCTTCACTAGGCGGACCTTTGTTGGCAAAGTAATGTCTCTGCTTTTCAATATGCTATCTAGGTTGGTCATAACTTTCCTTCCAAGGAGTAAGCATCTTTTAATTTCATGGCTGCAATCATCATCTGCAGTGATTTTGGATCTTTGTTTTTTGAATGTTGAGCTTTAAGCCAACTTTTTCACTCTCCTCTTTCACTTTCATCAAGAGGCTTTTTAGCTCTTCTTCACTTTCTGCCATAAGGGTGGCGTCATCTGCATATCTGAGGTTATTGATATTTCTCCCGGCGATCTTGATTCTTCTCCCAGCTTGTGCTTCTTCCAGCCCAGCATTTCTCATGATGTACTCTGCATAGAAGTTAAATAAACAGGGTGACAATACACAGCCTTGATGTACTCCTTTTCCTATTTGGAACCAGTCTGTTGTTCCATGTCCAGTTCTAACTGTTGCTTCCTGACCTGCATACAGATGTCTCAGGAGGCAGGTCAGGTGGTCTGGTATTCCCATCTCTTTCAGAGTTTTCCAGAGTTTATTGTGATATACACAGTCAAAGGCTTTGGCATAGTCAATAAAGCAGAAATAGATGTTTTTCTGGACTCTCTTGCTTTTTTGGTAATCCAGCAGATGTTGGCAATTTGATCTCTGGTTCCTCTGCCTTTTCTAAAACCTGCTTGAATATATGGAAGTTCACAGTTCATGTACTATTGAAGACTGGCTTGGAGAATTTTGAGCATTACTTTGCTAGTGTGTGAGATGAGCGCAAATGTGCAGTAGTTTGAGCTTTCTTTGGCATTGCCTTTCTTTGGGATTGGAATGAAAACTGACCTTTTCCAGTCCTGTGGCCACTGCTGAGTTTTCCAATTTGCTGGCATATTGAGTGCACCCTTTCACAGCAGCATCTTTTAGGATATGAAATAGCTCAACTGGAATTCCATCACCTCCACTAGTGATGCTTCCTAAGGCCCTCTTGACTTTGCATTCCAGGATGTCTGGCTCCAGGTGAGTGATCACACCATCGTGATTATCTGGGTCGTGAAGATCTTTTTTGAACAGTTCTTCTGTGTATTCTTGCCACCTCTTCTTAATATCTTCTGCTTCTGTTAGGTCCATACCATTTCTGTCCTTTATTGTGCCCATCTTTTCATGAAATGTTCCCTTGGTATCTCTAATTTTCTTAAAGATATCTCTAGTCTTTCCCATTCTGTTGTTTTCCTCTATTTCTTTGCATTGATCACTGAGGAAGGCTTTCTTATCTCTCCTTGCTATTCTTTGGAACTCTGAATTCAAATAGGTATATCTTTCCTTTTCTCCTTTGCTTTTTGCTTCTCTTCTTTTCACAGCTATTTGTAAGGCCTCCTCAGACAGCCATTTTGCTTTTTTGCATTTCTTTTCCATGGGGATGGTCTTGCTCCCTGTCTTCTGTACAATGTCATGAACCTCCATCCATAGTTCATCAGGCGCTCTGTCTATCAGATCAAGTCCCTAAATCTATTTCTCACTTCCACTGTATAATCATTAGGGATTTGTTTTAGGTCATAGCTGAATGGTCTAGTGGTTTTCCCTACTTTCTTCAATTTAAGTCTAAATTTGGCAATAAGGAGTTCATGATCTGAGCCACAGTCAGCTCCCAGTCTTGTTTTTGCTGACTACATAGAGCTTCTCCATCTTTGGCTGCAAAGAATATAATCAATCTGATTTCGGTGTTGACCATCTGGCGATGTCCATGTGAACTATTTCATACCTTTCCATTAAACTTACGTGGTACTTAGGTGAGTCAGAATCTGTTTCTGTTGTTGCAACCAACAATCAAAACTGATACAGAATATTGCAAATGACATATCTAGAAGATGAAATAAGCTAAGTCAAGATGGGGTGGGGAGCTGAGGGAGGACCCTCACCCCCATAGATCCCCATCCCAGGCAAGGAATATGATAATCCCTGCTACATGGTTAAACTATTAACCATGTATGATGTATATCATGACCCAAACCATGTGTTCTCATGGTTAAAGCTTTAGAAAACACTTGGCAGAAAAATGTTGGCACACTGGAATACTCTGGTTACTTTTGTGTGCTTACATTAAAGAAGGGTGCATGGGCTTGTTGAGATTCTCTTTCTGCCTTCAGCGAATGCAACAGAGCCCTGGGGTTGAATAACTGTGCACTCTCCTGTACACGTTTTCAAGCTATTGTCTCCCAGTTCTAGATACATCCTTCTGCACTCTGCTCTGTGATGCCGGGCTGGGACTCTGAAACCCCTATTTCTCCTTTGCCTATTGATTTCTGCTGATGAGGTGGGTCAGAGAGAGGCTAGGAGGCAAGATGAAGGGAGAGGGATTTGCCATTTTCAGCAGTAGTCTATAGTTTTTTTGGTCACTCCCCAAAATCTGACCTAGCAGGCTCCCTAAGAGGTCCCTTCCTCAGCTGAGTTCTGTCTCTGTGCTGAAATTAATGTCCTGACTAGGAAACTATCTGGGAGGATGAAGAGAAATAGGGAAGTCTGATTCCCAGGCTAAACACCTTCTATTATAAATTCACCCCAGTTTCTAGCCATGATTGTATCAACTGCTAGGAAGCAGCCTGAGGACAGAAACAGTACTGGCTTTAGACCTGAGCAAGAAAAGCCCTGTCTTGATCACACTCTCATGCTTTAAAGCGTCCTACTCTGACCTTCCTCTGGCCATGCCCTTCCCCATGGGAATAATAGCCCAGGCCCACGGGACACTTCCACCTGGAGCCTGGTTCCTCCTTCGAGACATGCTTCAAGCACCTCAGGTCACAGAATGTCCTTCCAAGTGTCCTGCGGCTGCTTCCTGGGTCTGTGAAGGCCACTGCCCTACAGCATTCTTCTGAATGGACCACGTGCTTCCAGATTACACACCCCTTGACCTGCTGCTGCTGAGAGATGGCTGACGGAGGGCGGGGCAAACAGAGCTTGGATATACCCACTGAGTTGACTACATGCGGGCATGAGGCCCTGTTTAGCAGAGTTGAGTGGAAAGAAAAACTGGGAGACCATGGGCCTCTTTTTGAGCTCTTGCTGCAGCCCCATAAATGTTAGGGGAGGGCCTGACAGGAAGCAGATGGTCCTGGATCCAAGGCAAAGGCAGACAAAGCCATTAAAATTAAACTGAGGACGGGGGAAGTGAACTAGGAGATAGAAATGGAAGGCCTGGGTTCAGACTCAAACACCATGACTCACCAGTCAATGAAGCTCCCTCAGACGTAACCAGTGAAAATTTTATTAAGCTTTACTGCCAGACACTGCAGGCTGGACACACAGGAGCTTATGATTTTCAACCTTAAGGCAAACTCGGGCCCCAGAGCCAATGCCAGGAGGGAGTAGGCCTCAAGGCAGGCTGGTCCCAATTGCAAAACCTGCCCAGTTGCCCCTCAGGTGTGGCTGGGGCGCGCCCTGGGAGGGGAGTCAGCCTGTAGAGCACAGGAAGGCCACACTGGCTGACCGAGGACTCACCCGCGGCCAGGGCAGTGAGTCAACAATCACGTCTGCATACTTAACTCACCGTTCCTGGCCAGCCAGGGGCTGTCATCTCCTCTTGCCTTTCCCCTGTTTTAAGTGGAAGCTTTCATTGTTCTCCTGCTCCTCCCCCATCATGGCTACATATTGGCTATGCTGTGGGAGGCACATTTATCCTTTCTCGAGATTATGAGGAATATGTTTACCCAGACCTAAGGAGAAGGGTATTCAATAGACTTCTGATTTCTCCTGTGGTAAAGAGGTCTGAGCAGCGTGATTTTCTCTCAATCAGGGACACTTCTGAAGTTGTGTATATGGGAAGAAGAGGGTGTGTACACTGAGCAGCAAAGTGACCGTGGTCTTTGTCCAGTGTGTGCCCATCTCTCACTTCTGACCCTCTGGTCACAGCCTTAAACCCCTGACCACGGAGGGCCCTAGGAACCAGGTTAGAACAATCACTGCACTTAATCACAGTTGTAGATTCAGAAGGTAATAGGACAGCAGCTGCTGGAGCTGGTGGGGAAAGAGCTCCTTTCTTGCTGATGCAACTGCTGTCAGCCGCCATGTTCCTCAGTGTCAGAAAGTCCCCCCAGGAATAAGAGAGATAGAGGAACAGGTAGAGACAGAAACTGTGTTCTAGAAGGCTCAACTCTCTGATTCCACCCCCCTCCCTGAGGCCCCTATAATTCCCCTGATTCCTACGCATCTTCCTCACCTTTTGATTTTTTGAGCTTCCTCACCTTCTTTGCTTAAGCTCATGTGGAAAGACAACTTGTCTCTTTCACCTAAGACTCCCAACTAATCAATCAATGCTGAACATTTGAGTTGAACTTTCTTAAGCCATGGCCTTTTACAAAGTTATTCATTCTGTATGTATGTCTTTGACAACCAAATAAATTTTACTGAGCTTTAATTTCACTAGTTTGTATTTCAAAAGAAAAGAGATAATTGTATTAATTAAAATTAAGTAAGAGTACAAGTGATGGAAACTGAAAATAACAATGACTTAAACTGGAGGGATGTTTCTCTCTCCTTGGTGGAGAAGTCTAGAGGTAGGCTGTCCATGACTGTCGCCCCCAGCTGCTCAAGAATCCAGGCCCCTTCTGTTATTCCCAAGGGAACCAATGGTTTCGCCATTCCTGGTCTCAGGGTGACTGTTTTAGATCAGCAGTTCTCAATCAAGGGCATTCACCCCACTCCAGAGGACAATGGGCAAAGTGTAGAGACATTTTTGATTGTAACAGTGCAGAGTGGGGGAGGGGGGAGGTGCCACTCGCATTAGAGGTAGAGCAGCACATCCCAGAGAATCACCCACACCCAGAATGTGAACGGTGTCGGCGCTGAGAAAGTGTTCCAAGTCTAGCTAGATAGCACCAGCGATCCAAGAAGCAGGGAAGCAGACAGAAGAACAGGACAAAAGGCATTTGCCAGTTTTCTTTTATGGGATGTTTCTAGAAGCTGCCACACAATCCAATTGAGATCCCATTCACCAGAACTTAGTCATAGCCACAGATAGCTGCAAGAGAGCTGCGAGAAAATGCAGCCCTTATTTTCAGCAGTTTGTGCTGAAAACATACACGAGCTGCTGGGAATGAAAAATCGGGGGCCAATGATCAGCCTGTGATGCAGTAATTACATCGGTCATGATATTTTTCAAATCACATTTGCCTTCCAGAAAATGTGTTAATCGTAAAAGAGTTGGAGGAGTTGGAGGACACTGGTCAGGAGAACCAATACACACTAAGGCCTGGAAGTAAAGTATCCAGTGTTGACCTGTAGGCAGTTCAGTTCATCTGATCAGGTAGGAGGCTGTGAGGAGTAACTCCAAATATGTGTAGAGAATGGCCTGGGGCAAAGCAGTGCTCCAACTAGGGAGAGCAGTCAGAAAGCCAGTGCAGTGAGCTGGTAAGAGATGATGGAGGTCCGATCCCAGGGTATGGCACTGGAACAGATAAAACACTGAACCCACACACCTACAACTGATTAACCTTCGGCAAAGGGGGCAAGAATATACATCAGAGAAAATACAGTCTCTTTGGCAAGTGGTGCTGAGAAAGCTGAACAGTTATATGCAAATCAATGAAATCAGAACACACCCACACACCATACACAAAAATAAGCTCAAAATGACTTAGAGACTTAAATATAAGACATAATACCATAAAACCCCTAAAAGAGAACATAGGCAAAACATTCTTTGACATAAATTGTACAAAAGTTTTCTTAAGTCAGTCTCCCAAGGCAATAGGAACAAAAGCAAAACTAAACAAATGGGACCAAATCAAATTTACATGCTTTTGCACAGCAAATGAAACCATAAACAAAGAGAAAAGACAACCTATGGGATGAGAGAAAATATTTGCAAACAATGTGACCAACAGGAGTTTGACTTCCAAAATATACAAAAAGCTCAAATAACTCAACAACAAATAAAAACAAACAACCCAATCAAAAAATGTGCAGAAGAGCTACATGGATATTTCTCCAAAGAAGACATACAGATGGTTAACAGGCACAAGAAAAGATACTCAACACTGCTAACTATTAAAGAAATGCAAATCAAAACTATAGTGAGGTACCACCTCACACCAGTCAGAATGGCTATCATTAAAAAGTCTACACTCTCGATCTGATGGAGATTTGATGATTTGATGGAGGTTTGATGCAGAAATCAAAAGCCTTACAGACAAGCAAGAGTTAAGACAACTCAGCACCACTAAACCAGTTTTACAACAAATGCTAACAGGACTATGTCTCAGCTGACTGTGCTTGGATCATGAACTTCCTATTGCAAAATTCAGACTTAAATTGAAGAAAGTAGGGAAAATCACTAGGCCACTCAGGTATGACCTAAATCAGATCCCTTTCTGATTATACAGTGGAAATAACTCAAGGGATTCAAGGGATTGTATCTGATAGAGTGCCTGAAGACTTATGGACGGAGGTTTGTAATGCTGTACAGGAGGCAGTGATCAAAACCATCCCCAAGAAAAAGAAATGCCAAAGGGCAAAATGGTTGTCTGAGGAAGCCTTACAATAGCTGAGAAAAGAAGAGAAGTGAAAGGCAAAGCAGAAAAGGAAAGATATACCCATCTGAATGCAGAGTTCCAAAGAACAGCAAGGAGAGATAAGAAAGCTTTCTTCAGCGATCAGTGCAAAGAAATAGAGGAAAGTAATAGAATGGGAAAGACTAGAGAGCTCTTCAAGAAAATTAGAGATACCAAGGGAACATTTCATGAAAAGATGGGCACAATAAAGGACAGAAATGGTATGGACCTAACAGAAGCAGAAGATATTAAGAAGAGGTGGCAAGCATACATAGAAGAACTGTACAAAAAAGGTATTAATGACCCAGATAACCATGATGGTGTGATCACTCATCTAGAACCAGACATCCTGGAGTGTGAAGGCAAGTGAGCCTTAGGAAGCATTACTAAGAACAAAGCTAGTGGAAGTGATGCAATTCCAGTTGAGGAATTTAAAATGCTAAAAGATGATGCTGTACTCAATATGGCAGCAAATTTGGAAAACTAAGCACTGGTACAGGATTGGAAAGGGTCAGTTTTCATTCCAACCCCAAAGAAGGGCAATGCCAAAGAATGTTCAAGCTATCGAACAATTGCATTCATTTCACATGCTAGCAAGGTAATGCTCAAAATCCTTCAAGCTAGGCTTCAACAGTATGTGAACCAAGAATTTCCAGAGTACAAGCTGGATTTAGAAAAGGCAGAGGAACCAGAGATCAAATTGCCAACATCCGTTGGATCATAGAAAAAGCAAGGGAATTTCAGAAAAACACCTACTTCTGTTTCAATAACTATGCTAAAGCTTTTGTGTGGATCACAACAAACTGGAAAATTCTTCAAGAGATAGGAATATGAGACCACTTTCCCGCCTCCTGAAAACCCTTGTGCAGGTCAAGAGGCAACAGTTAGAACCCAACATGAAGCAATAGACTGGTTCCAAATTGGGAAAGTAGTACGCCAAGAATGTACATTGTCACCCTGATTATTCAACTTATATGCAGAGTCCATCCTGCGAAATGCCGGACTGGATGAAGCTTAAGCTAGAATCAAGATTGCCAGGAGGAATATCAACCACCTCAGATATGGAGATGACACCATGCTAATGGCAGAAAGTGAAGAGGAACTAAAGAGTCTCTTGATGAAGGTGAAAGAGGAGAGTGAAAAACCTGGCTTAAAACTCAACATTCAAAAAAACTAAGATCATGGCCTCTGGTCCCATCACTTCATAGCAAACAAATGAGGAAGAAATGGAAACAGTGTCAGACTTTATTTTCTTGGGCTCCAAAATCACTGCAGACAGTAACTGCAGCCATGAAATTAAAAGACGTTTGCTCCTTGGAAGAAAAGCTATGATAAACCTAGGCAACGTATTAAAAAAGCAGAGACATCATTTTGCTGACAAAGGTCCATATAGTCAAAGCTATGTTTTTTCCAGTAGTCATGTACAGATGTGAGAATTGGATCATACAGAAGGCTGGGCACCAAAGAATTGATGCTTTTTAATTGTGGTGTTGGAGAAGACTCTTGAGAGTCCCTTGGACTGCAAGGAGATCAAACCAGTCAATCCTAAAGGAGATCAACCCTGAATATTCATTGGAAGGACTGATGCTGAAGCTGAAGCTCCAATACTTTGGCCTCCTGCTGAAAGAGCCGACTCATTAGAAAAGACCCTGATGCTGGGAAAAATTGAAGGCAAGAGGAGAAGGGGATGACAGAGGATAAGACTGTTAGATGGCATCACAAATTCAGTAGACATGAGTTGGAGCAAACTCCAGGAAACAGTGAAGGACAGGGAAGCCTGGCCTGGTGCAGTCCACGCGGCCATGAAGAGTTGGACATGACTTAGCGACCAAACAATGAAACAAAGGAATTTCTCCAGGAAGAAAACACAAGAGAAGGAAAACACCTACAAAAAATAAATCATAAATCCAAAACAATTAAGAAAATGGTGATAGGATCATACATATTGATAATTATGTTAAATGTAAATGGATTAAATGCACCAACCAAAAGACATAGACTGGCTGAAAAGGTGAAAGTGATAGTTGCTCAGTCATGTGTAAATGATGTCTCTGCTTTGAGACCCCATGGACTGTAGCCTGCCAGGTTCCTCCATCCATGGAATTCTCCAGCCAAGAATACTGGAGTGGGTAGCCATTCCTTTCTCCAGGGGATCTTTCCAACCCAGGGATCAAACCCAGGTCTCCCACATTGCAGAAAGATTCTTTACCATCTGAGCCACCTGGGAAGCCCAGACACTGGCTGGGTGGATACAAAAACAAGACCTATATATATGTTGTTTACAAGAGACCCACCTGAGACCTAGGGTCACTTACATTGCAAGTAAGTGGATGGGAGAAGATATTCCACATAAATGGAGCTCATAAGAAAGCTGGAGTAGCAATACTCATATCAGACAAAATAGACTTTAAAAAAAAAAAAAAAAGAACAAGTCAAATAAACTGCCAGAGAGCTTCACATTTTGGCATAGTCTTCTAAACTTGGTATATTTATCTACTCCAGATCTGGATTCTGAATCCCGTACGGGTCATGGGTTATTTGTCAATATCGTACCATCCACATTCCCTTCCCCTTCCCTCCTGGAAGCTGATGCTACCTTTCCAACAGATAAGAGGATCCTCTTGACAGTACGCCCTGGGAGCTTGTGACTGGGTAGTACTACAAGTGCTTCTACTTCTTTGGCTGGGTGATGAGCTCCAAGTTTAAGTGGCTGGAAAATTTTGTGACATAGAAATCCTCTTTCTCCACAGATGATACAGTTTCAAGAAAACCTGAATGAAAGAAACACAAAGTTACTGGTGGCCTTGCATGTCGTTAGCATACTTAATACATAAAAAGGACAGAAATATTTTTTTTTAAAGGCTACAAATAACAAATGCTCAGAGTGTGTAGAAGGGAACCCTCCTACACTGTTGGTGGTGATGTAAGTTGGTGCAGCCTCTATGGAAAACAGTATGAAGGTCCCTCAAAAAAACTAAAACTGGAGTTGCTATATGATCCAGCAATCCCACTTCTGGTCATATATCCAGACAAAACCATAATTCAAAAAGATAACATACACCCCGATGTTCATAGCAGACTATTTACAATAACAAAGACATAGAAGCAAACTAGATGTCCATCAACAGATGAATAAAAGAAAATGTGGCATATATATAATGGAATACTACTCAGCATAAAAAAGAATGAAATAAAGTTATCTTTTTTAGCAACATGAATGGACCTAGAGAATATCACACTAAGTGAAGTAAGAAAGAGAAAGAGAAATACCAAACATAGCATATGTGATATCTACTTACATGTGGAATCTAAAGTATGACACAAATGAAGTTATTTATGAAGTAGAGATAAAGAGAACAGACTTGTGGTTGCCAAAATAAGGGAATGAGGAGGGATGGATTGGGGAGCTGGGATTAGCACTTGCAAACTGTTATATAAAGAATGGATAAACAACAAGATCCTACTGCATAGCACAGGGAACTATATTGAAAATCCTATAACAAACCATGATGGAAAAGGAAGAAAAGCTGAAAAAGTGAAAGTGACTCAGATAGATAGTAGAAAGGAGAGGAAAAAGGGAGCCATGGAGTCCCTGAGGCTGCTTCTATTTGGGGAACACAGGGAGGTAGAAGAATCAGCAAAGACAGAAGGTAAATAAATTTGAGTAAATTATAACTTAAACACTTAAAAAAAAATAAAGCAATTTGGGATATAGAATTAGGATTTAGTGATCAATTTCACATGGGAAATAAAACAATAGGGATAGTCAAGGATGACTGTCCTGGACAACTAAGATCGTGGTGACATTCACTGAAAAGTGAAACACAGAAAAGAATCAAGTTGCTAGAGTTGGGGCAGCAAAATCCAAATATGTAGAGGCTTTCCAGAGGCAGTGGCCACAGTGCTCTGAGCCTTGGGAAAGCAATTTGGACTGCAGGTGATAATTCAAACCACAAGTCAATAAAATGATCTCAAGGGAGCATGGGGAATGAGAAGATGAACAGGGGACCCCAGAGAAAATCAGCCTTTAAGCTACAACAGAAGGAAAACAGCACTAGAGAGGCTGAGGAGTAACCAGGGAGGTGAGAGAAGACCCAGGAGTGTCGGCGCCATAGAAGCCAAAGCAGAACAGATTTAAAGAAGAGAGTACTGATCGTGGCTTCTGTTTCCAGAAGAGATTGTCCATGAGATTCTGCAACAAGGAGGTCCCTGGTGACCTTGGGAGGAAGAGCTTAGCATGGTGGGAGCAAAATCTGGCGAGTCCTGGATTTATGGGGAATGGGGGATGCAAGTAGAGACAGTGAGTTGGAAAATGTTTGCAAATCTGTAGTTTCTTAAAAGAGAGACAGAGTGCAGCAATTAAAGCTGGATGAGAGAGGAGAGAGCAATTACTTTAAAGATGGGAGACACTTGGGATAATTTAAATGACTTAGATTTTATTGAGCACTCATCTGTGATCTCATTTGAATCTCATAACAACCCCACCTACAGATATGACAAATGACACTTAGAGAGGCTGTTACTTTAGCAAGACGATGTGATTGGGAAGAGATGGGGCCATTTTCATTTCAGTCTGTGCTCTCAGCCTCTGTGCTAAGGAGATCCTCAATAAATGTTTATTGGCTGACTTTTCCTTTTTTATTTCTTCCTCTTAAAAAGGTAGCAAGTACCACCAAGTGACCTTCATGGACTCTGCACGGAACAGAAGAATCACCCAGCAGAGCCCCAACCCCATTTCTGACCCACAAAATCATCAGGTAGAAGTGGTTATTGATTTAAGCCACTGAGTTTTGTTGTAGCTTGTTCAACAGCAACAGAAAGCTGGGAAACCCTCATGAGGTCTGAAAAAGCTACCTCCTCATGTGTGCTTAGTTGCTTAGCCATGTCCAACTCTTTGTGACCTCATGGACTGTAGCCTGCTAGGCTCCTCTGTCCATCGAATTTTCCAGGCAAGAATACTGGAGTGGGATGCCATTTCCTATTCCAGGGAATCTTTCAAACTTAGGATCGAACCTGCATCTCTTGTGTCTCCTGCATTGGCAAACAGATTCTTTACCAGTGGGAAGCTCCCCTCCTCACAGTTGGCACATAACACTTTTTTGTTTTATAATCAGACTGTACATTAGGCAAAGTTTGTGTCTAGTGCCCTCCCAGCTCCTTGTCAATGCCTTTGCCCAACACTCAGTACTTTTCTACTGCCACACCCCAGTATCTCCCTGCAGACACCCTCCCATATCTCCCTCCCCAAGATACCCCACACCTCAGAATCCTTCTTATCTCCATCCTTCTTACCTCCCTTTCCCACTCTCCTGTTATCCTTCCCCTCTCTCCATTAAGGAGTCTTCCAGGTATTTGTACTTTAAAGGAAGACTTTGGCAACCCCAAAGACACTCCAAGGTGGAGACTAAAAAGAGATAAATTCAAAGAGCATCTCTTGGGGAGGTTTAGGAGGAGAGAGCTTGAGCATTCAGCAGTCTCCCTAGTGTGTTTTCTCCATCTTCTGCCCATAGCCTCCTACACCAACCAGAAGAAAATCATCAATTTTACACTAGAAGTGAGAAGATGCCTACTCCCAGCCCCCTCCGTTAGCACGAGGTTCTCATTAACACTTGAAAAAAAGTGAAAGTGAAAGTCACTCAGTCATGTCTGACGCTTTGCAACCCCCTACACTAAACAGTCCATGGAATTCTCCAGACCAGAATACTGGCATGGGTAGCCTTTCCTTTCTCCAGGGGATCTTCCCAACCCAGGAATCGAACCCAGGTCTTCCACATTGCAGGCGGATTCTTTACCAGCTGAAATCTAAAGAGGACTTGACACTTCCTTTCCTTTGAAGTCAGGGAGAGAGTCCATTAAGATAAATAAAATATTAATATTTTTCAGAGCCTCTAGGAAACATCAGTCTTTCCCTGGGAAAACTCTCTCTTCCAGCCCTGCTCTGATTATTAACTAATTAAAGAACCCATTGAAACTGAGATTACCTTCAGTCCTGCCTAACTGGCATATGAATAAGCCATTCAGTTCAGTTCAGTTCAGTCCATGTCCGACTTTTTGTGACCCCATGAATTGCAGCATGCCAGGCCTCCCTGTTCATCACCAACTCCCAGAGTTCACTCAGACTCACGTCCATCAAGTTCGTGATGCCATCCAGCCATCTCAACCTCTGTCGTCCCCTTCTCCTCCTGCCCCCAATTCCTCCCAGCATCAGAGTCTTTTCCAATGAGTCAACTCTTTGCATGAGGTGGCCAAAGTACTGGAGTTTCAGCTTTAGCATCATTCCTTCCAAAGAACACCCAGGGCTGATCTCCTTTAGAATGGACGGGTTGGATCTCCTTGCAGTCCAAAGGACTCTCAAGAGTCTTCTCCAACACTACAATTCAAAAGCATCAATTCTTCGGCGCTCAGCCTTCTTCACAGTCCAACTCTCACATCCATACATGACCACTGGAAAAACCATAGCCTTGACTAGACGGACCTTTGTTGGTAAAGTTAGCAGTGTCTAAACAGGCCTTAGTAAAAAACGATCACCCTGGAAGATAAATGTCACGTTCCTATTGTGAGGCTGCCTGTAAAACCCCAGACAGCGTCCTGCTTTCCAGTTTGGATCTCCTGCATCCACCCCAGGGCAGGTACCATTTCCCCCAGTGGCTCTGATGGAGGCAGAAAAGCCAGAGCCCACAAAACTGCACTAATCAGTCTTTGTCCTAGGTGTCAGGTGTCACATCCAGTGGCCTTACCAGGGTCACTTGAAATACAAAGGAAGGACTGTATCTGCTAGAAAAGAGGAGGTTTCACAGGCCAGCACACACCTTCCACCGACCTGAGGCTCCCTCTACCCCCACCCTGGTCCTACCTCATCATTCCTCAGCTCACCCACTCCCCATCTGGAAAGGCACCCCTCCTGTCCACCCTGCCAATGGCTACTTATTCCTTCGAAGTCCATTTCAAGCCCCACCTGCTTTCTGAAACCTCTGTTGCCCACTCCTGTGACCCTTCCTTTCAACACTTACACTGCAGATGCCAACATGTGTCTGGTTTGCGTGGTTCCTGGTGGCACCTCCGGAGACCGTGAAATAGAATGGAGGCTGAACTCTGCCCAGGAACTGTTTCCCGACATTAAGTTCCTGGAAGACAAGAGTGGTGCTGCCAGGGGGCCAGCAAAGGGCAGTGTATATGGCAGACACGTGATAAATGCTTCCGACTAAAGAGAAAGGGGATGGTACCGTCCAGTCGTTTGTTCACAATATAATCAGTAATATTAGTGGCTGTTATTAAGCCTGTGGTGGACTGCAGGGATCAGGACAGACTTGGGAGACGCCCTCCAAGCTGTAACAGTCCGAGAACTCCGTGAGCTTGAGAAACCGCCCTGGGGAAGGATGCTGCCCTCGCTGGGCACCCAGAGGCCGAGAGGTGGGGACCCGGGGAGGGTGTAAGCTCGGGGCGGGCAGCGGTCGGGAAGGAGGGACCTCGCCCGTCCCCGCCACGCCCTGCCCCGTCTGCAAAGTAGCTCTTACGGCTAAAGGACTCAGGCCCCGCGGAGCCTGCGGCCGGCACTGGGCCGTGCCAATCCCCGGCGCACAGGTCTGCGCGGGGAGCGACGGAGGCGGGAGCCGGGCCCTAGGGCCCGGTCCTCCCAGCCCGGTGGTCACCGTCTGCAAGGCCGGTTTTCCCGGCGATTTGTCGGGAGTCACCCGCCGCGATGGTGGCTGAAAACCTGCCCGTTTAGATGCATTTTCTTAGGTTCAAACGTTGCCTTCCTTAGGGACCTTCTTTAAAACTGAATTTTAGTATAAATTGGGACCACCAATTTCTTTCCTTCCTAAATGGGTGAAAGAGGAACTCTGAGAAGAAAGCATTCTTGGGGCGGCGAGGGGGGTGCGGTGGGCAGGGCAGGGTGGGGCGGAGGTGCTTTGGTTGCTTGGCTAGTTGGCCTTGCTTAGCTGTGTGGACTTGGCTCGTGCATTTCCCCGTCTAGGTCTAACGTGTTCATCTGGAAGAAAGAGAGAGACGGAGATGATCGAACTAAATCAAACTGGCCCCCTTGACCTAAGAAATCAGAAACTCAGTGGTGAATCAAGCAAACTGTCTTTCAACAGGTCCTCCAAGAGATTTGATTGATGCTCAAGTCTGCGAACTGATGGACTAGATGACCTGCAGAGTCCCTTGGAGAGAAGACAGCTCATAAGTCTTAGGATCTTAAAGCCCCTTCAGGCCCTTACTAATCTGGTGCTCATGAAACTGTCCAGTCCCTTAAGTCAACAGACCTACTCAGATACATAAAACTGCCAAAACTTTCCTTAAGGAGACTTATTCTTTGAAACTGTGCTTTATACCTTGTTTTTCCTTCTTCTGTTATTGTCTATCTCCTGTCTGTCCTTCAGGACTGTTTCAGTGATCACCTCTCCTAAGATGCCCTCCTAATACCTCCGTTTCCAGGTCAGGTGTCTCCCCTCTGTGCTCTTTCAACACTTGAGAAATATCTCTGCTACATCACTTGCCACCTTTTTCTGGTCCCTGTCAACTAATCATTCACAACATGAAAGCTGAAAGTTATGTTATATTCAGTGGGAATTTTTAGAACCTCAAACCCAGGAGGCAGCATCTCAAGTAACCCTGAGAACTGCTGCAAGGAGTCGAAGGGGGAAGCCAGGATGTATAGGAGTTTTTACACAAAGGGCAGGTCTTCTGAACATCAAAAGATTATTTTTAATTAAAACCAGACATCTCAGGTCAAGGAATTTAGCATTTTTCTATATATGGAAGAAGTAAGAGCCTGGGCTCACTGAAATCATTCCTTTTATACGCACATCCACTATCTGGGGCCAGTATTTTGTTTTCATATCCTGAGTTTCCTTAGGGTTCACCACAGGGAGTGGCTGCAGTCTGACGGCTGCTAGAAGGCAGGTGTTCTTTTTCTTCCTGAGTTCCCTCAGGGCTCACAAGCTCACCATAGACTGTAGCCACAGTTGCTAGTGACTGTGACATCCTTTGTTTACTGATGTAGCAGGCACTATTTCATTTCTCATCCTTCAGAGACTAAGCTGGGCATGGGCAGAAACTGGTTACTTCTGCACACTCAGTGCCTGACCCAATGCCAGGCACATAGTACATCTCAGTAAACATTGTGTGCATGAGTGAATGAATGACTTAAATCCTGATGCCAGCTACCTGAGGGCTCAGAGAATGACTTTTGATTCTTATTAATCTCTCATCACTGAGTGTTTAATGTTCATGATATAAATACCCAGTAAATGCTTAATCAATGCTTTATAGCAAATTTATAATCCAAGTACTTTCACATCTGTTAGCCCATTTGAGGCTCTTAACAATTTCATGAATTAGGCTACACAGTTACTCTTTTAACCATTTTACAGCTGAGAAAATGACTCAGATATTAAATGTCTTTCTTTGGTTACCTATTTCTGCAAATATTGTTTATTTCGTGTCTCCTTGGGCTACAGTCCCTGGGGTCGCTAAGAGTCGGGCACGACTGAGTGACTTCACTTTCACTTTTCACTTTCATGCATTGGAGAAAGAAATGGCAACCCACTCCAGTGTTCTTGCCTGGAGAATCCCAGGGACAGGGGAGCCAGGTGGGCTGCCATCTATGGGGTCGCACAGAGTCGGACACGACTGAAGCGACGCAGCAGCAGCAGCAGCATAGAGAATTGCAATAAACAATGGGAGATACTGAAGTTATTAAGGACATGATCCTTGTGTTGAAGGAAGGGGGACACTTTCCAAGGCCCAAAACTGGGCTCTTGTCTAACACTCAGAAATGAATTGTCCGAGGAGACACATGTGCTGACAAAGCAAGAGATTTTATTGGGAAAGGACACCCAGGTGGAGAGCAGTAGGGTAAGGGAACACAGGAGAACTGCTCTGCCACATGGCTCACAGTCTTGGGTTTTATGGTGATGGGATTAGTTTCCAGGTGGTCTTTGGACAATCATTCTAATTCAGAGTCTTTCCTGGTGGCGCACGCATCGCTCAGCCAAGATGGATGCTAGCGAGAGGGATTCTGGGAAGTGGATGGACACGTGGTATCTCCTTTCAACCTTTCCCGAACTCTTCCGGTTGGTGGTGGCTTATTGGTTCTGTATTCCTTATCAGGATCTCCTGTCATAAAACAACTCATGCAAATGGTTACTATGGTGCCTGGCCAGAGTGGGCGGTTTTAATCAGTGTGCTTCCCCTAACAACTCCCCCCCTGAGAGACTTCATACTCAAGCTACTTCTTGGGAATTGGGGCGGAGGTATCTTTCTTCTGTAAATTCTTCCTGCTGTGCATGGACATAGGCCTGCCTAGCAGAGCAGAAGTCTCTCTCTACCTGATTTAAGTTGGGGTGTTCCACATCTGAAGTCAGCTTCCACTCTTGTAGTAACAGCAATTTAGTTTGAAACTGTTGGCTCCTCTCGGAGATGAAAGGGGCCAAACAGGAGACCTAACAGGATGGTCATCACTGGTCCCCAGAAACAGGAGGCAACATTTGGGGTGAGGGCTGCAGGGTTTGTGACTTTTTTTTTTTTTTTTGATTGGTTGGCGGTGAAGCAACAGAGCTATGCTCTAGGAATCTTGTGTTCAGTCTGAAGTTACCATCCTCCACCTGGGTGGGGGCTCCAGTTATGTAGAACTCAAAGACATTGTTATGCATATTTCTTTGAGTAGGAACCAGGACCCTGTCTCAAGGCTGTACCACCATTTGTTTGTTTCTCCTCTGTTTCTGTATCCCCTCCCTTCCCTGATTAGCAATTGTTTGATTCCACCCTTTGGAACTCAGGGAAGGTCAAGGAGGCTGAATGAAGCCTATATCCTACAGATAAGAAATGGAGAACACATAAAAGATCTGTACTCCAGAGCCCCACAGAGTCCGGCTCAGTTTTAATTTAGGGAACTGGGCAACTATGACTGTGACAACTTCCTGTCAAAATGGGACATAGGACTGCCTCAGCTTGGAGAATAGACACTGAATTGGAAGTATTCCTGAGTTCCAAGTCCTAGATCTGAGCCTTGTATGATAAAATAATGGTCATCTGAGTTAAATTCACCCATTCCTGACCATTTTAGTTCTCTGACTCCTAGAATGTCGATGTTCACTCTTGCCATCTCCTGTTTGACCACTTACAATTTGCCTTGATTCATGGACCTAACGTTCCAGGTTCCTATGCAATATTGCTCTTTACAGCATCGGACCTTGCTTCTATCACCAGTCACATCCACAACTGGGTGTTGTTTTTGCTTTGGCTCCATCCCTTCATTCTTTCTGGAATGAAGTTATTTCTCCACTGATCTCCAGTAGCATATTGGGCACCTACCGACGTGGGGAGTTCCTCTTTCAGTATCCTATCATTTTGCCTTTTCATACTGTTCATGGGGTTCTCAAGGCAAGAATACTGAAGTGGTTTGCCATTCCCTTCTCCAGTGGACCACATTCTATCAGACCTCTCCACCATGACCCGCCCATCTTGGGTGGCCCCACGCGGCATGGCTCAGTTTCATTGAGTTAGACAAGGCTGTGGTCCATGTGATTAGATTGACTAGTTTCTGTGATTATGGTTTCAGTGTGTCTGCCCTCTGATGCCCTCTCACAACACCTACCATCTTACTTGGGTTTCTCCTACCTTGGACATAGGGTATCTCTTCACAGCTGCTCCAGCAAAACGCAGCCACTGCTCCTTACCTTGGACGAGGGGTATCTCCTCACCGCCACCCCTCCTGAACTTGAACACGGAGTAGCTCCTCTTGGCCCTCCTGCACCCACACAGCCACCACTCCTTGAAGGTGGGGTAGCTCCTCCCGGCTGCCGCCCCTGACCTCGGATGTGGGGTAGCTCCTCTTGGCCTCCTGCGCTGTCGCAGCCTGGCACTCTCAGCCACCACCCCTGACCTCGGACACGGGGTAGCTCCTCTCAGCCACGCTTCTGCAAGGTCCATTGGAGCTGGCATGCTTCATGCTAGCAAAGTGATGCTCAAAATTCTCCAAGCCAGGCTTCAGCAATACGTGAACCATGAACTTCCAGATGTTCAAGCTGGCTTTAGAAAAGGCAGAGGAACCAGAGATCAAATTGCCAACATCCGCTGGATCATCGAAAAAGCAAGAGAGTTCCAGAAAAACATCTATTTCTGCTTTATTGACTATGCAAGAGCCTTTGACTGTGTGGATCACAATAAACTGTGGATTGGAATGAAAGAGATGGGAATACCAGACCACCTGAACTGCCTCTTGAGAAATCTATATGTAGGTCAGGAAGCAACAGTTAGAACTGGACATGGAACAACAGACTGGCTCCAAATAGGAAAAGGAGTTCGTCAAGGCTGTATATTGTCACCCTGCTTATTTAACTTATGTGCAGAGTACATCATGAGAAACGCTGGGCTGGAAGAAACACAAGCTGGAATCAAGATTGCCGGGAGAAATATCAATAACCTCAGATATGCAGATGACACCACCCTTATGGCAGAAAGTGAAGAGGAACTAAAAAGCTTCTTGATGAAAGTGAAAGAGGAGAGTGAAAAAGTTGGCTTAAAGCTCAACATTCAAAAAACGAAGATCATGGCATCTGGTCCCATCACTTTATGGGAAATAGATGGGGAAACAGGGGAAACAGTGTGAGACTTTATTTCTTTGGGCTCCAAAATCATTGCAAATGGTGACTGCAGCCATGGAATAAAAAGACACTTACTCCTTGGAAGGAAAGTTATGACCAACCTAGATAGCATATTCAAAAGCAGAGACATTACTTTGCCAACAAAGGTTCATCTAGTCAAGGCTATGGTTTTTCCAGCAGTCATGTATGGATGTGAGAGTTGGACTGTGAAGAAAGATGAGCACCAAATAATTGATGCTTTTGAACTGTGGTGTTGGAGAAGACTCTTGAGAGTCCCTTGGACTGCAAGGAGATCCAATCAGTCCGTTCTGAAGGAGATCAGCCCTGGGTGTTCTTTGGAAGGAATGATGCTAAAGCTGCAACTCCAGTACTTTGGCCACCTCATGCGAAGAGTTGACTCCTTGGAAAAGACTCTGATGCTGGGAGGGATTGGGGGCAGGAGGAGAAGGGGATGACAGAGGATGAGATGGCTGGATGGCATCACGGACTTGATGGACGTGAGTTTGAGTGAACTCCGGGAGTTGGTGATGCACAGGGAGGCCTGGCGTGCTGCAATTCATGGGGTCTGCAAAGAGCTGGACACGACTGAGCAACTGAACTGAACTGATGATTAAAATCTCAATCCCTTGGTCTGCCATTTTGTTGTAACAGACCCAAATAGAAGTAGCTGGAGGAGGGATAACTGGAATTTTAATAGACAAAATAAATCTCATTTCTCTTTAGAAGAATAGGCCTGAAACCCAGTCTGGACCTGGCACTTCAGGGAGACTTGTAGCCAGGTAGCCAGTTACCTAGTTTTATAAAAAGTAAGGTTGCAGTTACTAGCTTCCAGCAGACATTGTTTTGAGAATGGTGGCATCCAAGCCTGACACGACTGAGAAAACTCACGTGTTTAGCAAGACAAGGTCTAATCTGAAATTACACCCATAGATCACCTAGTGATTTCCCAGGATGTCTGAACCATAGCTACTCTATTTTGACTTTTAATTGTAAAAGTTTCCTTAATAGCCAAAGTAGATGTCACCATTAATGACATCAGTGTTTTTCTAGGTATGAGAAGATGCAAGAATTGGAACTCATAAAATCTTCTCCTGAAAAGATCTAACTATCTGAAGGCCTGTTCTGCCAGTTTTTCCAAGAGCACAGAGTGCCTCATATCTGATTTTCACCCTGAACTCCTTTCAGGGGCGTTCAAAGTCAGCAGTTGCAGTGGCCGTGATTTAATCTTTGTAGATGCAGATGGCAAGAGTCAGTCTTCAGTTGGCAGAGCCCCTTTTTGCTCATAAACTTGAGCATGATTTTGAGGGGGGCATTTCATGACCATTTTATCCCATGGTGCTAAGAATATCCATTCTCAGGTTTGGCAAAGATTTTGTTGATAGGCCACTCAATGTGCTGTTACTGGATTAGGCCATGAAACAGTATCCAAAATTCTCTGGACCACCTGTCTTACTAGCCTCTTGGTCCAGGAAAATATTCCCTCTTGTTGCTTCTTCCCATATCTAGAGTTACACTGTTATCATCATCGATCTCTATTAGAGGCCTCAGACACACATTTGGCAGTGTGCTGCTGCTGCTGCTAAGTCGCTTCAGTTGAGTCCGACTCTGTGCGACCCCACAGACGGCAGCCCATCAGGATCTCCCATCCCTGGGATTCTCCAGGCAACAACACTGGAGTGGGTTGCCATTTCCTTCTCCATGCTGCTGCTGCTAAGTCGCTTCAGTCGTGTCTGACTCTGTGTGACCCCATAGACGGCAGCCCACCAGGCTCCCCCGTCCCTGGGATTCTCCAGGCAAGAACACTGGAGTGGGTTGCCATTTCCTTCTCCAATGCATGAAAGTGAAAAGTGAAAGTGAAGTCAATCAGTCGTGTCCAACTCTTAGCGACCCCATGGACTGCAGCCCACCAGGCTCCTCCATCCATGGTATTTTCCAGGCAAGAGTACTGGAGTGGGTTGCCATTAACGTCTCCATAAACAGCAATTTTGTAAAACAGGTGAAATACAAATAACATAGCCAGCAGTATTAGTAAAGTCACAAGTAAGACTTAAGTTAAGAGCTTTCATTAGATGTAGCCCAGTATATCTCCAGTCATCTGACTTAGTCTACTCTGTAGAATCTTTATCTTCCAGGAAAATTATATATTGGCACCACCATCTATAAGGCACATAGCCCAGTTTTCTAGTGTTACTAGACTGATTATCCTTCAGTTCAGTTCAGTTCAGTTGCTCAGTCATGTCCAACTCTTTGTGACCCCATGAATCGCAGAATGCCAGGCCTCCCTGTCCATCACCAACTCCTGGAGTTCACTCAGGCTCATGTCCATTGAGTCAGTGATGCCATCCAGCCATCTCATCCTCTGTCGTCCCCTTCTCCTCCTGCCCCCAATCCCTCCCAGCATCAGAGTCTTTTCCAATGAGTCAACTCTTCCATGAGGTGGCCAAAGTACTGGAGTTGCAGCTTTAGCATCATTCCTTCCAAAGAAATCCCAGGGCTGATCTTCAGAATGGACTGGTTGGATCTCCTTGCAGTCCAAGGGACTCTCAAGAGTCTTCTCCAACACCACAGTTCAAAAGCATCAATTCTTTGGCACTCAGCTTTCTTCACAGTCCAACTCTCACATCCCTACATGACCACTTAGTATGATTTAATTGTTTCCAACACAGAGGAGACTTTAAACCTAAATTACCATAGCCTGGTGTTATCTATATAAATCCATCCCATAATTGTGGGAGATTTTTTCCTCCTTTGTTGAAATTTTTCTTGTTGCTCTGATTGAGCTTGAGTAATAGAAAAAGGCTCAAATTTACAGCCAGAGTCAGAGCAGGCATTATTAATTGGCCCAGTGAGGGGATCCCATCTAGTAATATCACAGTGACCTGAATATGACTATAATTTTTTTTAAGTAAACTTCCTCAGGGCCAACCAGTTAGAATCTTGTAGTAGAGAAATTTATCAAGGTAACCCAGAACTAAACACAGGTAATTGGCCACAAACCCAACAATTGGATTGATTTTTAAAACTAGCATAGGATCAGGCCTATGATAGAAAAGCATTTGATTTATATGCAAAGGTCTAAGAAGTCAATAAAACATTATAAATGATCATACGAATCAGGTCCAGCATCTTGGGCAAGTTGTCTACCTCTGATGTCATCTCATCCTGGTGTAGTGTTGTTTCTCCTGTTTGAGCATCATTTTAAGGTGAGATCAGGTCAGGTGTCTTCTCTATAGACCAATCCAGTGTAGGCACCTTTGGAAGTGGGAATTAATCTAAGAGTTAATTTCCCTTCAGTTTCATTGTGCATGAGCTAGTTAAGAGTACCTGATAAGGAGAAGGCAATGGCAACCCACTCCAGTATTCTTGCCCAAGGAATCCCATGGACAGAGGAGCCTGGTGGGCTGCAGTCCATGAGGCCTCAGGTCACTAAGACACAACTTAGCGACTACACCAGCACCCAGGAAGGTTAGCTGAGAACTAAAGCCACCTGGAAGTTAAGTGGGAGGTTGGACGCAGGCGCAGAGTTCTGTCTGGGGGAGAAAGTAGCCTTGGACTAACTGGGGCAGGGAGCTGTGAGAGACACTGCTCAAGAAGTTGTTCCCCACAGAAGGATCAGGTTCAGATGTAGGCTTAGAAAGATAGGTAACTTGACCAAAGGCAGCAGATCAAGCCAGCCCAACTGGTTCATGAATATAGTTCAATTACATGAATCCAGATGGGAACAGAAATAGATTTAGAGTGACTGGAAGAGTGGAGAAGGCTCAGCAGGGTCTGGCTGACCTCACCCAAAGCCTAGGTGAGGAATCTGGGACCAGGCAGAGAAGGGCTGTAAAGGCAATTGGGAAGTAGTTTGGGGAGGTTTGGGAAGGCAATCTGACTTCTCTTTGGAGGAAGTTTCGAGCTGATTGGGTTAGCAGCCAAGGGAGATGGGATTGAAAATGGAATTGGGGCCTCCGTATCCTTGGTGTCGGCTCAGCAAATATTTCTTAGTTGCCACTGGCCTGAAGAAGCTATGTTGTAAACTCTTTGATTCCTTTGATTGTGTACTTTATATCCACCACCCCCCCCCCCCCCCCGTTTCTTAATGAATTTCTTTGAAAAATGTGGGAAAAAAAAGAGTACCTGATAAAAAAGTCCTTCCAACCAGGTTGGAGACTAGTCCCTTATTATGTCTTTTTCCAGTCCTGATTGCAGGTCATGAGGCATCTGATCTTCATCCAAAGATAGATTACTGAGATAAGCTTCAGAAACAAACTTAGGGTGTTCTTTAAGAATTCAATTAAATTTTACATTAATATTACATAACAGCAAAGAACTATTCAAGAAATGAATCTTACTACCTCCATTGGCAGACCTCCATTAACAAACTGGGATTTAGCATTTATTGAAACATCTTTTTCTCCCTAAAATTACCCTCATTTTTGTCAAATATAACCAAATTAAGGCTAGCTTGTTTGCAAAATAGGTCTGTTCTCACTAATTTTGGTCTGATGATTTATATAACCATAATTGATCATAGATTTTTTATTTTGCTGAAACATTTATAGAATCTCAGACTGAACTTTTAAAATAAAACAGGGCTGGGAAACTCACGCCAAAGGCTTATCACAGATTTTGCCTAAAAACTCTAGGTGAATTCTCTCCTTTTAAGGTCTCAAAAATTTCTTGAGATTTTTGTACCTGTTAGTGAGACAACCTTCCTAGCTCATTTGATAAACTTACTGGAAACCTAAGAGTTTCAAATTTCTGGAGGAGTCAGATAGACAGAAAATATATTGTTTTGTTTATAATGTATAATTTTACCAAATTATTTTCATAATTAGTTTGAGAGGAAGGTTTTCCCTACTCCCAGAAAACATAAGATTCAAACCTGTAATTTTTCAGATAGAAACCATAAAAGTTATAAGCATATTCGCTGCTTCACTCAGTCCTTTGTTAACTTTTGTGAAGTCAGCAGGTTTTTAATTAGAATACCAGGACATATCAAAATGTTAAGAACTCCATATAATTTCTAGGATATCTGTATTAGTGATTTTACCATACATTATAACATGAGCAGATTTATTACTCATTTGATAATCTTTTTCATGTAATTTAACCCGCCAAATAAACACAGTTTAATATCTCTCTTTGGGATGTTTCAGGGGCCCTCTGAAGCACCCCAAAATTAGCTTAAGGTCAAAGGAACTTCAAAAGAATTTGATTTAGGAAGTTTTATCAAAAAGCATTATTAAAATTATTGATAATAAAATTATCAAAAAGCATTTAATTATTATTAAAAGCATTTAGAACATTTGGTCAGGTTTAGTCAATGTTGATGGGTGTATCATTTAGCTTGTTGATATGTCACAAAGGGCATAAATACCAAGGCTCAAGGTCTTGTGAAAGTCAGCGCCGCCATCTTGGACCTAGTTGACTCTAACCAGTTTTCTTATGGCTGTGTCATTTCTAACAAAATTCATTTATCTAACTAACTATAATCCAATTTTAGAAAACCCTAATCATGCATAACTCTTTATAGTATTTTTTCATATCTTTCCCTTTTTTTTTTTTTTTTCTGAAAACACACTTCCTACTTTCCTTTAGCAACCAATAACTTTTATATTAGCATTTTATAGATTGGTGAGCATAAATACCAGTGATAATTTCTAAAACCCTTGCTTTCTTAGAACATTTTAGGATGGCACCAAACATTATTCATTTATAGTGCCAAATCTCTTTAGTTTCTCTGTAAAAGGAAATTAGTGTTTAGCAGTAAATGTTTCAAAATCTTATTTTATTTGGAAATGAGCTAACTGGTCAATAGACTTCCAACACTTAGCACACTTGGCACAACCCTTAGAAATTTAAGTTATGCCAATCTGGAGAGACTATTTTAGACAGATATTTCCAAAGAATAATTATTCTTAAAAGAGTTTATATAAAAGCTCATATCTCATTTACATTTTTTAGAAGTTTCTTCACTTGAGGTAATTTCCTTGTTGATAAACTTGTAACAGATATAATATTTAACATATTAAACCTAGGTACAATGAAAATATTCTACTTAATATTAATTACTCTAAGACATGTCTATATTAGATAGGTCAACATACAAACATTAATATCAGGTATTTAATACTGAATATTTCCCAGTTCACATGAACCTGGAATTTATTGTTTAATCTAGAATTATTTGATTTGTAAGCACTTACCTTTTTTTAAGCCAAATAAATAGAGCTCATTTACAAATTAACCTCAAAAATATTACCCAGAGACAAAGACATACCAAGACATATTTAGACAGACACAGTGCAAGATCTAGCTTCATTTTCTAAGTTTAGTCATGAATTAGATATTACAATATAAAATTTACTAGTTTATAAAAAAACAGTTGAAATAAATAAAAATTTTAAAGTCTTTTTCCCCTTTTCCCTCAATCTCAGGAGTTAGAGATGGTCTAGATAAGTCTTCCTGAGAGCCCTGGTCTCAAGGCACAGGGAAAGAAAATCAAGTTCTGACAGAATGACAGCAGGCCTAAACCAAATGGTGGCCAGACAAAGCAAAATGGCCATCAAAAATCACAACACAGAACACAGAGTTAAAACACACCCATATAAACCTGGCAGTCCTCATCAGACAGTCCCTTAAATACTAGAATACAGTCTCTCAGAAAACCTCCTATAGAGACACAGAACTTAAGATCCAAGTACTAACAGCTTCAAAGATTTCAAAGGTAGGAAAGGAAGCCAAGTTAAAAGAAGAAGGGGGAGGAGGCGGGAGAGGGGGGCAAAAGGGGTGGCCTTACAGATGTCTCCTGCCACCTGCAGATACCCAGGCATTATGGGACTTTACCCTGGACCTCCAGAGAACGGAGGACTGGAACTCGACCCTACCAGAAATCAGACCAGAGCAGAACCAGAATTCGAGTTCTCTGCCAAGAGGAGGTGATCAGTCTCCAATCCTCAGCTCAGGCGGAGGCCCTTTGACCAGATTCCTGCATCCAGGACCAGGGGACTAGAAAAATGGGGAAAGATAGGAAGGGTTCAGTTCAGTTCAGTCGCTGAGTCGTGTCCGACTCTTTGTGACCCCATGAATCGCAGCACGCCAGGCTTCCCTGTCCATCACCAACTCCCGGAGTTCACCCAGACTCACATCCATCAAGTCAGTGATGCCATCCAGCCACCTCATCCTCTATCGTCCCCTTCTCCTCCTGCCCCCAATCCCTCCAGGCATCAGGGTCTTTTCCAATGAGTCAGTTCTTCACATGAGGTGGCCAAAGTACTGGAGTTTCAGCTTTAGCATCATTCCTTCCAAAGAAATCCCAGGGCTGATCTCCTTCAGAACAGACTGGTTGGATCGCCTTGCAGTCCAAGGGACTCTCAAGAGTCTTCTCCAACACCACAGTTCAAAAGCATCAATTCTTCGGTGCTCAGCCTTCTTCACAGTCCAACTCTCACATCCATACATGACACAGGAAAAACCATAGCCTTGACTAGACGGACCTTTGTTGGCAAAGTAATATCTCTGCTTTTGAATATGCTATCTAGGTTGGACATAACTTTTCTTCCAAGGAGTAAGCGTCTTTTAATTTCATGGCTGCAGTCGCCATCTGCAGTGATTTTGGAGCCCCCAAAAATAAAGTCTGACACTGTTTACACTGTTTCCCCATCTATTTCCCATGAAGTGATGGGACCGGACATAGGAAGGGTTAAGGAGAGGAAAGAGAGAGGGAAGGGGAGAGAGGTCAATAAAGTCTCTTGTTCCTTACAGGTCGGGGCACTCTGGCCAGTTGTCCACATCAGGAGGAGACCAGGGACAAAACGGTCCCAGTTGCCCCCACTGGGTCTGGTCCATTGGCAGGCAAGCTGGCCCCTGAGTACCCCGAGTGGTCAGGATGTCAGTCCCAGCGAAGAAGAATCCCACCAGAGTCGCCATTTGTTGCAGGAAGGCGGACCCCTTCCTGGCCCGAAACTGGGCTCTTGTCTAACACTCAGAAATGAATTGTCCAAGGAGATACATGTGCTGACAAAGCAAGAGATCTTATTGGGAAAGGACACCCAGGTGGAGAGCAGTAGGGTAAGGGAACACAGGAGAACTGCTCTGCCACATGGCTCCCAGTCTTGGGTTTTATGGTGATGGGATTAGTTTCCAGGTGGTCTTTGAACAATCATTCTAATTCAGAGTCTTTCCTGATGGTGCACACATTGCTCAGCCAAGATGGATGCTAGCAAGAGGGATTCTGGGAAGTGGACGGACACGCGGTGTCTCCTTTCGATCTTTCCCAAACTCTTCCGGTTGGTGGTGGCTTATTAGTTCTGTATTCCTTATCAGGATCTCCTGTCATAAAACAACTCTTTCAAATGGTTACTATGTTGCCTGGCCAGGGTGGGCAGTTTCAATCAGTGTGCTTCCCCTAACACTTGTCTTCCAGAAACCTGTATTCTAGGAAAAATAAACCACAATACCAAACAATGTGTAATAAATCCAGTCTTGAGTGAGTTAGTCCATTTAATACTCTAGAAAGTTTGGTAGACACAGGGGTCATGGATGGCAGAGTGGTTTGTGGCAGAGGCAGAAATTGCACGAAGACGGGTCAGAAGAGGATGTGAATACGTAAGAAGAAGAAGGTCTCTGGAGAGAAGGAACTAGATTAATAATTGAACAGGGACAGGACACGCAGCATAGTCTGGACAGTGACTGAAAGTTGTTGCAGAAATCTTATAAATGGAACTATGAAAGAGATGGGAATACCAGACCACCTGATCTGCCTCTTGAGAAACCTATATGCAGGTCAGGAAGCAACAGTTAGAACTGGACCTGGAACAACAGACTGTTCCAAATAGGAAAAGGAGTACGTCAAGGCTGTATATTGTCACCCTGCTTATTTAACTTCTATGCAGAGTACATCATGAGAAACGCTGGGCTGGAAGAAGCATAAGCTGGAATCCAGATTGCCGGGAGAAATATCAATAACCTCAGATATGCAGATGACACCACCCTTATGGCAGAAAGTGAAGAGGAACTAAAAAGCTTCTTGATGAAAGTGAAAGAGGAGAGTGAAAAAGTTGGCTTAAAACTCAACATTCAGAAAACGAAGATCATGGCATCTGGTCCCATCACTTCATGGGAAATAGATGGGGAAACAGGGGAAACAGTGTCAGACTTTATTTTTCTGGGCTCCAAAATCACTACAGATGGTGACTGCAGCCATGAAATTAAAAGACGCTTACTCCTTGGAAGGAAAGTTATGACCAACCTAGATAGCATATTCAGAAGTAGAGACATTACTTTGCCAACAAAGGTCCGTCTAGTCAAGGCTATGGTTTTTCCTGTGGTCATGTATGGATGTGAGAGTTGGACTGTGAAGAAAGCTGAGCGCCGAAGAATTGATGCTTTTGAACTGTGGTGTTGGAGAAGACTATTGAGAGTCCCTTGGACTGCAAGGCAATCCAACCAGTCCATTCTGAAGGAGATCAGCCCTGGGATTTCTTTGGAAGGAATGATGCTAAAGCTGAAACTCCAGTACTTTGGCCACCTCATGCGAAGAGTTGACTCATTGGAAAAGACTCTGATGCTGGGAGGGATTGGAGGCAGGAGGAGAAGGGGACAATAGAGGATGAGGTGGCTGGATGGCATCACGGACTCGATGGATGTGAGTCTGACTGAACTCCGGGAGTTGGTGATGGACAGGGAAGCCTGGCATGCTGTGATTCATGGGGTCGCAAAGAGTCAGACACGACTGAGCAACTGAACTGAACTGAAGGGGCCACCACACGTGCTGCTGAGAGTGGGCTTGATGGCACTGCTCATTTGCTTGGTTAGTTTTTATTGTGTATTGGAAATTATGTTTGAAAAATTATCAGTAGAAACCATTTGAGACCTAGGATGCTAGCTTCTTCCAGATAGAATTTTTAGTTGCTCTGCCAGGAAGCTAAGGACTTCAGCAATTCAAGGTCAGGTTAATTCCAATTCAAGGCTTCAGATTCTTTGGGCCACCTGTGTGACTCAGCTTAGCTGAACTCCGTGTGAGAGCAGTCACTTCTGGTTTACCTTAGTGCTACAGTGCAGCCCTCTGGGGCTTCAACACTAAGTGCCAAGTAACTTGCCTGGGCACCTACTCTGGACAAGAAAGCGTAAACAATACAGTCCAACTTTTGGACCCCTAGCCATTCTGTCAAAATATAGCGCATTTCTCAACTTCCCCTGGAGCAGCAAGTGCTCCCCTCCCAGGCAAGTTCAGTTCAGTTCAGTCGCTCAGTCATGTCTGACTCTTTGCAATCCCATGAATCGCAGCACGCCAGGCCTCCCTGTCCATCACCAACTCCCGGAGTTCACTCAGACTCACATCCATCGAGTCCGTGATGCCATCCAGCCATCTCATTCTCTGTCGTCCCCTTCTCCTCCTGCCCCCAATCCCTCCCAGCATCAGGGTCTTTTCCAATGAGTCAACTCTTCGCCTGAGGTGGCCAAAGTACTGGAGTTTCAGCTTTAGCATCATTCCTTCCAAAGAAATCCCAGGGCTGATCTCCTTGAGAACAGACTGGTTGGATCTCCTTGCAGTCCAAGGGACTCTCAAGAGTCTTCTCCAACACCACAGTTCAAAAGCATCAATTCTTCGGTGCTCAGCCTTCTTCACAGTCCAACTCTCACATCCATACATGACCACAGGAAAAACCATAGCCTTGACTAGACGGACCTTTGTTGGCAAAGTAATATCTCTGCTTTTGAATATGCTATCTAGGTTGGTCATAACTTTCCTTCCAAGGAGTAAGCGTCTTTTAATTTCATGGCTGCAGTCACCATCTGCAGTCATTTTGGAGCCCCCCAAAATAAAGTCTGACACTGTTTCCCCTGTTTCCCCATCTATTTCCCATGAAGTGATGGGACCAGATGCCATCATCTTCGTTTTCTGAATGTTGAGCTTTAAGCCAACTTTTTCACTCTCCACTTTCACTTTCACCAAGAGGCTTTTTAGTTTCTCTTCACTTTCTGCCATAAGGGTGGTGTCATCTGCATATCTGAGGTTATTGATATTTCTCCCAGCAATCTTGATTCCAGCTTGTGTTTCTTCCAGCCCAGCGTTTCTCATGATGTACTCTGCATATAAGTTAAATAAGCAGGGTGACAATATACAGCCTTGACGAATTCCTTTTCCTATTTGGAACCAGTCTGTTGTTCCATGTCCAGTTCTAACTGTTGCATCCTGATCTGCATACAAATTTCTCAAGAGACAGATCAGGTGGTCTGTTATTCCCATCTCTTTCAGAATTTTCCACAGTTTATTGTGATCCACACAGTCAAAGGCTTTGGCATAGTCAAGAAAGCAGAAATAGATGTTTTTCTGGAACTCTCTTGCTTCTTCCATGATCCAGCAGATGTTGGCAATTTGATCTCTGGTTCCTCTGCCTTTTCTAAAACCAGCTTGAACATCTGGAAGTTCACGGTTCACATATTGCTGAAGGCTGGCTTGGAGAATTTTGAGCATTACTTTACTAGCGTGTGAGATGAGTGCAATTGTGCGGTAGTTTGAGCATTCTTTGGCATTAGGCAAGAGTAGCCCTAAGTGCCAAATTCACCTCTCTAGATTTACATCTTCTAGATTTTGGCTTGTTAATTCCTCCTTTTTGGTGTTCTGCAGGGAAATGTTTTTGTCGGTATTTTCTTCAGATTTTTTTAGTTGTTTTCAGAAGGAAGAGTACCAAGTTACCTAGTCTCCTTCTTCTAGAAGCAGACATATATAAGTTCTGGACAGAGAATTTTTGAGGAATGGAGCGACTCAAGCAGAGAAATTCATCAGAAAGTGTTGTATAGCTTGTATAGCAACTATGTCTCAATTTCTTTAAGTTTTTAAAAAGTAAAAAGAACGTGGTGTATAGGATTATTTGAGGAAGTTGTTGAGGGAGTCATTAAAGAAATAAAAATAAAGAAAAAAAGTCCTTTATATCTGTTTCCTTCCTTTGCTCTAGCCAGTGAGCATGCATGCATGCGTGCTCAGTCGCTCAGCTGTGCCCAGCTCTCCACAACCCTGACTCTCGTGATCCCATGGACTGTAGCCTACCAGGCTCCTCTGCCCATGACATCTTCCAGGCAAGAACACTGGATGAGGTTGGCGTTTCCTCCTCTAAGGCTCTAGCCAGCATAAAGGATCAAAGAAAGTATTGCATTAATGCTCAATTGGTACTTCTAATCCTAGTTAAACTGATTGGACTTAAAAAACAGGCAGCTTTGTCTAACTTATTGCTTCCTTGTTGGGGAGCCTTCAATTCCAACTGTAAACTCTGCCAAGAGGAAAGGGAAGCCTAAACCACAGATAGATTAACCCCACTCCAGGACCACTCACCGAGACAGTGTTCCTGCTCTGAGAGCCACCTCGAGTCACACGGGGGCAGTGGGTGAACTTGGGGAACTGAGGCAGAAGGTCAAGGGCCCTGGGTGGAGCCCCAGGCTACCTGCTTTTCAGGACTGTGGGTGTTGGAGGCTTTGCTAAATGGAAAGATTGGCAGGACCTGCGCTAAGACAGCATGGCACTCACCTTCCACCTCCTTTCCTTTGCTCTGCCCACTATGGAGGGTAAGATAGCTAAGTATCTAATGTCTGGTCTCCCTTCATCTTCGAGTGGTCCTGTGATACAGTTCTGGCCTTGTTGTTCAGTTGCTAAGTCATGTCCAACTCTATGTGACCCCATGGACTGCAGCATGCCAGGCTTCCCTGTCCTCCACTGGCCATGAGATGTAATCAGAAGTTTGGTGGGAGGGTTCTGGGGAAGCTTTGGCTTTCTTGATAAAAGAGACTGAACCAATCCTGACACCAGTTCCAGAATGGAATGCATATGTGTTGCCTGGAGTTGAGCAGCCATCTTGTGAAGAGACACCCTGAAGGGGAAGGCCCAGAAAATCTCTAAGACCCAAGGCCTGACATTACATTCTTCTTATATGAGAAAAAAACAAAAACAAAAAAACACTATTTGTTCAAACTTTGGTGATTAAGTTTTCTGTGATTTGCAAATGAAACACTTCTAACTGATGTAGGGAAATTTCAAATGCCGGGACCCAACATTACAGCAAAATCACCTCTGGCTTTAGAATGAAAACACAATCAAACAGCAAATGTGAAATGAACCCTCTGTGAATCTAGTACTGAGGTAGTTGGCATTGTGGAAATCACCAAGGTAGCAAGCAGTGAACAACGAGGTGTTGACTAAAGAAAATTGTCATGACCTAAAAATTGAGAGTTGTTTTATTTGGTGGAAATTTTCAGGACTTAAGCCCAGGAAGCAGCATCTCAAGTAGCCCTCAAGTAGTCCTCCCAGGAGTTGGGGACAGGGGAGAAGGGGTGGAGGAGACAGGTTATATAGAAGTTTGCAACAAAGGGCAGGTAGTCTGAACATCAAAACTGTTTTTGTGAATTAAAGAAAACCAGATATCCCAAGTTAAGGAATTCAGTGTTTTCTATATATGGGAAAATGAAAGCATCTGGACTCATTGAAACCATTCCGTTCATATGCACCTCAGATATCCTGGGGTCAGTATCCTGTGTTTTTATACATCCTAAATTCCTCAGGGCTCATCACAAGGAGTGGCTGCTACCTTGTTATTGTTCAGTTGCTAAGTCATGTTTGGCTTTTTGACTGCAGCATGCTAGGCTTCCCTGTCCTTCACTATCTCCTGGAGTTTGCTCAAACTCATGTCTATAGTGTCAATGATACATCACTCCCTTCCCTTCCTGCTCTCAATCTTTCCCAGCATCCGGGTCTTTTCCAAAGAGTTGGCTCTTTGCATCAGGTAGCCAAACTACTGGAGCTTCAGCTTCAGCTTCAGTCTTTCCAATTAATATTCAGGACTGATTCCCTTTAGGATTGACTCGATCGACCCCCTTGCTGTCCAGGGAACTCTCAAGAGTCTTCTCCAGCACCACAGTTCAAAAGCATCAATTCTTCGGCACTTAGCCTTCTTTATGGTCCCACTCTCACATCCATACATGACTACTGGAAAAACCATAGCTTTGAGTATATGGACCTTTGTCAACAAAGTCTCTGCTTAATGGTGTCTGCTTAGTCTGCTGCCTAATGACTGCCAGATCATGCAGGTATTCTCCTTCCTGTGTGCCCTGGAGGGTTGGAATCTCTGATGACTGTGACGTCCTTGTTTACTGATATGGCAGGAAATACTTCATTTCTCAAAGGGACCTCACGCTTAATTGGGAAATATACTTAATACAAATAAAACCCATTTATCAAGTGTTAGAAAGGCTTTTAAACTTGATGGGTTTTGACATCTTTTTCTCCATGGTAAAATCACAGCAAAACACAAAACAGAAACTCACATCTGCTTTAAGAATTGGTACTTAGGAGCCAGTCTGATTGGCCTCTCCAAGTCTTTGATGATTCATGGTTGAAGTTTTTTGTTATTTCACTGAGTTTGATTTGACAATTGAGGAAACTGAGGGTTCTCTGGCAGAACAGAAGCAGCTTGTTCTTAAAAATGTAATAAGTTTGTTGTGATGCCTGAAAGAAATGGTAGATTTCAGCCATTTTTGAGGCTGTCTTCCCATGGAGATCAAAAGAGAGGAGTAGAAGATGACACGTTAAGTTCCATGGCAGCACCACTCACTGGCAGAGGAGACTGAAGAAAGGCATAATCCTCAGAAATAGCAGGAGCCAGAGCAAGGTTTGTGGAAAAAGTGGGACTTGAGTAAGTTTACGAAAGATGAATAAACCCCGAGTGGATCCGTGGTTCCATTGCCCGTCAATGGATATTTGGCAATGTCTAGAGACAATTTGAATCTCAACCAGTGGCAGGGGTGGCATCTAGTAGGTAAAAGCCAGAGATGCTCCTAACAGCCCCCATTGGAAGTGGTGAATAGAACTGCATAATAGAAGAGAACCAGAAAGCTCCTATTACCCTACCTACCTTTCTTTCCAGGATCAAATAGTTTGCATCCTATTATTTTAGAAGAAAAGCTATGACCAAACTAGACAGCATATTAAAAATCAGAGACATTACTTTGCCGACAAGGGTCTGTCTAGTCAAAGCTATAGTTTTTCCAGTGGTCATGTATGGATGTGAGACTTGAACTATAAAGAAAGATGAGTGCCAAAGAACTGATGCTTTTGAACTGCGGTGTTGGAGAAGACTCTTGAGAGTCCCTTGGACTGCAAGGAGATCCAACCAGTCCATCCTAAAGGAAATCAGTCCTGAATACTCATTGGAAGGACTGATGCTGAAGCTGGAGCTCCAATACTTTGGCCACCTGATGCGAAGAACTGACTCATTGGAAAAGACCCTGATGCTGGGAAAGATTGATGGAAGGAGAAGGGGATGACAGAGGATGAGATGGTTGGATGACATCACTGGCTTGATGGACATGAGTTTGAGCCAGCTCTGGGGGTTGGTGATAGACAGGGAAGCCTGGCGTTCTGCAGTCTATGGGGTCACAAAGAGTCGGACATGACTGAATGACTGAACTGAACTGACTTTAGAATAAATGTCCAAAGTGTCATCAGATTCACTAACAATAATGCTTGATAAATTATAGAAAATAGAACACATGCCAAAAGGGGAACAAGTTGTATTTTGAAAGACCCTCTGGAAAACCCCCAACACAGAACATAACATCCCCCTGACACTTCCTTACAAAGCTCTTCTTCTCCAGGGAAGTAAATTTGGATCAATGATTGTCATTGTCAATTGTTCTTCACTAAGATTCACCAAGGCCACTGTGCCCCTTCCAAGAAACCGATTGTACATGTAACAGTTATGTACGGTGAGGGAGACAGCATGAAGCATTTACAAACCTACTTTGTACAGTGTCCCTTTTGTTTAGAAGTCACACTGGTCTTGTTTCTACAATGAAATAGTGCAAAACTTGTCTATCAATGTTTAAAAGAAAAATAAAATAAGGTTGTGTTTGGATACCATCTTCAAACCTTAACGTATGCCCTGAGGCCATAATAAAAGAATTCAAATCCTTCTTACCACTTCCCCCAGGTATAATCAGTCAAGGGACAACACTGGCCTCAGGGAAGACCTTGAACAAGCCTCTGCCCTCTCCTTCACTGTGGAGTGAGCTCTTTTTATACCTGAGAGTGCATTCTGGTTGCTAGTAACCCCCAGGGAAGCAGGGAAGGATAGGACAGCAACACCAGGCATTAAAACTAACAGGGAATAAAGGCAGTTTATCCAACCAGCCTCATATTCTTGGGATTTCAGTATTCTCATTCATTACAACAAAAGAATTAAAAGAGGACTTGCCGGCTTCTAGTTGAAGATGGTGGATTAGAAGTACGTGCACTCATCTTCTCCTGCCAGAGCACCAAAATTGCAACTGCTGAACAACCAACAAAAGGAGAACACGAATTCACCAAAAAAAGATGTCTTGGGTCCAAAGACAAAGAAGCCTCAGTGAGACAGTAGGAGGGGCACAATCAAGATAAAATCAAATCCCTTACCTGTGACCCACAAACTGGAGAACGATAATACCACAGAAATTCTCCCACTGTTATAAAGGTTATGAACCCCACATCAACCTTCCCATCCTGGGGACCTGACAAAGGGACTTGAGATCCCCAGGGAATCTGACCTTGAAGGCAGTAAGATTTGATAGTAGGACTTCCATAGATCAGATCAGATCAGATCAGATCAGTCGCTCAGTCGTGTCCAACTCTTTGTGACCCCATGAATTACAGCACGACAGGCCTCCCTGTCCATCACCAACTCCCGGAGTTCACTGAGACTCACGTCCATCGAGTCAGTGATGCCATCCAGCCATCTCATCCTCTGTCCTCCCCTTCTCCTCCTGCCCCCAATCCCTCCCAGCATCAGAGTCTTTTCCAATGAGTCAACTCTTCGCATGAGGTGGCCAAAGTACTGGAGTTTCAGCTTTAGCATCAGTCCTTCCAAAGAACACCCAGGGCTGATCTCCTTTAGAATGGATTGGTTGGATCTCCCTGCAGGCCAAGGGACTCTCAAGAGTCTTCTCCAACACCACAGTTCAAAAACATCAATTCTTTGGTGCTCAGCTTTCTTCACAGTCCAACTCTCACATCCATACATGACCACTGGAAAAACCATAGCCTTGACTAGACGGACCTTTGTTGGCAAAGTAATGTCTCTGCTTTTGAATATGCCATCTAGGTTGGTTATAACTTTCCTCCCAAGGAGTAAGCGTCTTTTAATTTCATGGCTGCAGTCACCATCTGCAGTGATTTTGGAGTCCAGAAAAATAAAGTCTGACACTGTTTCCACTGTTTCCCCATCTATTTCCCATGAAGTGATGGGACCCGATGCCATGATCTTCTTTTTCTGAATGTTGAGCTTTAAGCCAACTTTTTCACTCTCCACTTTCACTTTCATCAAGAGGCTTTTGAGTTCCTCTTCACTCTCTGCCATAAGAGTGGTGTCATCTGCATATCTGAGGTTATTGATATTTCTCCTGGCAATCTTGATTCCAGCTTGTGCTTCTTCCAGTCCAGCGTTTCTCGTGATGTACTCTGCATATAAGGTAAATAAACAGGGTGACAATATACAGCCTTGACGAACTCCTTTTCCTATTTGGAACCAGTCTGTTGTTCCATGTCCAGTTCTAACTGTTGCTTCCTGACCTGCATACAAATTTCTCAAGAGGCAGATCAGGTGGTCTGGTATTCCCATCTCTTTCAGAATTTTGTTTACAACAAATGCTAAAGGAACTTCTCTAGGCAGGAAACACAAGAGAAGGAAAAGATCTACAGAAAATAAACCCAAAACAATTAAGAAAATGATAATCAGTTCAGTTCAGTTCAGTTCAGTCACTCAGTCGTGTCCAACTCTTTGCAACCCCATGAACTGCAGCATGCCAGGCCTCCCTGTCCATCACCAACTCCAATTCAAACTCATGTCCATCGAGTCGGTGATGCCATCCAGCTGTCTCATCCTCTGTCATCCCCTTCTCTTCCTGCCCCCAATCCCTCCCAGCATCAGAGTCTTTTCCAATGAGTCAACTCTTCGCATGAGGTGGCCAAAGTACTGGAGTTTCAGCTTTAGCATCAGTCCTTCCAAAGAACACCCAGGACTGATCTCCTTTAGGGTGGACTGGTTGGATCTCCTTGCAGTCCAAGGGACTTTCAAGAGTCTTCTCCAACACGACAGTTCAAAAGCATCAATTCTTTGGCGCTCAGCTTTCTTCACAATAGGATCACACAAATCATAATTACCTTAAATGTAAATGGATTAAATGCACCAACCAAAAGACATACACTGGCTGGGTAGATGAAAGTATCTGCATCCATGCACTTCCACTTACCACATCACTCTGCCTGACCCCATAAATTGTATGTAATTATTTTATATTGTTAGGTTAATCATGTTCCCATTATGGCTTGCAATTGTAATTATCTTTTTTTTTTTTTTTGGACTTCCCTGGTGGCTCAGATGGTAAAGCATCTGCCTACAATGTGGGAGAACCAGGTTCAATCCCTGGGTCAGGAAGATCTCCTGGAGAAGGAAACAGCAACCCACTCCAATGTTCTTGCCTGGAAAATCCTATGGACAGAGGAGCCTGGTAGGCTATAGTCCATGGGGTTGCAAAGAGTTGGACACAACTGAGCGACTTCACTTTTTTTTTGGTCTGGCTATTGATTGTGAAAACTGATAAACATCTTTTACTATTGTGACTATACCTATTACTCACTTAATACCATTGTATCATAATCAGTCAACAGAAAAATAATAGAATTCTATATCACCAAAACTATCATTTAATTAAAAAAAAACTAATCTCTTTTCAAAATCCAGGTGCATAGCAGAATTATCTTGGAATTTTTGAGAAATAAAAATGCCCATGTATTGCTTTTTTTTCTCCAAAGTTCCAGATATGTGTCTAATGAGCAGACAAGTTTAAAAACAACTGGATTATATAATGATCTTTTACTTTTATCTACTTTGTTTCACATTTTCTATTTTTTAATTCAGTGCTCCCATTTCATTCAGGTTTTCCAATTTTTCCATCTTTTTTTTTTTTATGTTCTTTCTCACAACTTTATCAAGCATAGTAGAAAAGCTTTTGTGTGCATACATATAAATAGTATGTGGTAAAATATATTTTAGAAAACTTATGAACTTGTGCCTAACTAAAAAATTTATGTTATTTTGATTCTACTTGTTTGACTTAGTATGAATAGAATGCTAGATTTCTAATTTAAAAGATAGATATACAAAAACCAACAAAGGTTTACTGCCTAGAACAGAGAACTACAGTCAATATCTTGTAATAACCTATAAAGGAAAATAATCTGAAAAATAACATATGTGTATATGTATAACTGAATCACCTTGCTGCTCACCTGAAACATTGGAAGGCTACTCTACTTCTATAAAATATATGTTAAGCATAAAATATAGACCCCAGTGATAATAATTCCTCAATAATGGTCCATGAGTTGCTACCAATGTCTTCTGCTAATGTAGGATATTAACAGTCAGAGAAAACTGATATGGAATACACAGGAACTATTTGTACTGTCCTTATAATTTTTCTGTAAATCTAAAACTATTCTAAAATTAAAAGTTCTTTTAAAAAAAAAAAAAAAAGAGGGGGGCAATTTGCCTAGGAGGGCTTCTCCGGCTTTGTCTGACCCATAAACAGGGAAATTCTCAAAACTACAAAAATTTTAGTTTCGTTTGATTCCTTGCAAAAGTATAGGATGATTTGTTGCCTAACACACATTATCAAATATTCCTTTACTAGAACACCACACTGCTGGGAGGCAGCGTAGTTGGTTTGGAGCATAGGCCCAGTTAGTGATGAGGTATATTTATTGTCATTTGCAAGTGTTCCTTGTGGGTACAGTTCTCTCAGGAACCTTGTGGAAGGAAGACAGAGTAGACATCAGCAAACTGGATGCTCTGCTCAAATATTTAATGTCTAACAGCTCTGCACAATTTCACTCATTTCACATGCTAGCAAGGTAATGTTCAAAATCCTTCAAGCTAGGCTTCAACAGTAAGTGAATCAAGAACTTCCAGATGTACAAGCTGGATTTAGAAAAGGCAGAAGTACCAGAGATCAAATCGACAACATCCATTGGATCATAGAAAAAGCAAGAGAATTCTAGAAAAATATCTACTGCTGCTTCATTGACTACACTAAAGACTTTGTATGGGTCACAACAAACTGTGTAAAAGACTTAAAGAGATGGGAATATCAGACCACCTTACCTGCCTCCTGAGAAACCTGTGTGCCAGTCAAGAAGCAACAGTTAGAACTGGACATGGAACAACGGGCTGGTTCAAAATTGGGAAAGGAGTGCATCAAGGTTGTGTATTGTCACCCTGCTTATTTAACCTATTTGCAGAGTACATCATGTGAAATGCCAGGCTGGATGAAGCACAAGCTGGAATCAAGATTGCCAGGAGAAATAACAATAATAACAATAATAACAATTCAGATATGCAGATGATAACACCTTAATGGCAGAAAGTGAAGAGGAATTAAAGTGTCTCTTGATGAAGGTGAAAGAGGAGAGTGAAATAACTGGCTTAAAACTCAACATTCAAAAAGAAGATTATGGCATCTGGTCCCATTAATTCATGGCAAATAGATGGGGAAACAATGGAAACAGTGACAGACTTCATTTTCTTGGGCTCCAAAATCACTGTGGATGGTGACTGCAGCCTTGAAATTAAAAGACACTTACTTCCTTGGAAGGAAAGCTATGAAAAACCTAAGCAGCGTATTAAAAAGCAGAGATGTTAGTTTGCCGACAAAGGTCTGTACAGTCAAAGCTATGCTTTTTCCAGTGGTCATATATGGATGTGAGAGCTGGACAATAAAATAGGCTGAGCACTGAAGAACTGATACCTTTGAACTGTGGTCCTGGAAAAGACTCTTGAGAGTTCCTTACACAGCAAGGAGATCAAACAAGTCAATCCTAAAGGAAATCAACACTGATTTTCCTAAAAGAAAAGACACTGATGCTGGGAAAGATTGAGGGCTGGAGAAGGGGGTGACAGTGAACAAGATGGTTGGATGACATCACCAACTCAATGGACATGAGCTTGAGCAAACTCCAGAAGATGGTGAAGGACAGGGAAGCCTGGTGTGCTGTAGTCTATAGAGTCACAGAGAGTTGGACATGACTGAGGAACTCAACAACAACAGCAACGTCATTCATTCCTGCAACTGCATGGCAGCCACAGTACAGAATTTGGGAGATGGATCATGGGAAAAGGAAGAGAGTTCCAGAAAAACATCTATTTCTGCTTTCTTGACTATGCCAAAGCCTTTGACTGTGTGGATCACAATAAACTGTGGAAAATTCTGAAAGAGATGGGAATACCAGACCACCTGAACTGCCTCTTGAGAAACCTAAATGCAGTCAGGAAGCAACAGTTAGAACTGGACATGGAACAACAGACTGGTTCCAAATAGGAAAAGGAGTACGTCAAGGCTGTATATTGTCACCCTGCTTATTTAACTTCTATGCAGAGTACAACACGAGAAACACTGGGCTGGAAGAAGCACAAGCTGGAATCCAGATTGCCAGGAGAAATATCAATAACCTCAGGTATGCAGATGACACCACCCTTATGGCAGAAAGTGAAGAAGAACTAAAAAGCCTCTTGATGAAAGTGAAAGTGGAGAGTGAAAAAGTTGGCTTAAAGCTCAACATTCGGAAAACTAAGATCATGGCATCCGGTCCCATCACTTCATGGGAAATAGATAGGAAACAGTGGAAACAGTGTCCGACTTTATTTTGAGAGGCTCCAAAATCACTGCAGATGGTGACTGCAGCCATGAAATTAAAAGACGCTTACTCCTTGGGAGGAAAGTTATAACCAACCTAGATGGCATATTCAAAAGCAGAGACATTACTTTGCCAACAAAGGTCCGTCTAGTCAAGGCTATGGTTTTTCCAGTGGTCATGTATGGATGTGAGAGTTGGACTGTGAAGAAAGCTGAGTGCTGAAGAATTGATGCTTTTGAACTGTGGTGTTGGAGAAGACTCTTGAGAGTCCCTTGGCCTGCAGGGAGATCCAACCAGTCCATTCTAAAGGAGATCAGCCCTGGGTGTTCTTTGGAAGGACTGATGCTAAAGCTGAAACTCCAGTACTTTGGCCACCTCATGCGAAGAGTTGACTCATTGGAAAAGACTCTGATGCTGGGAGGGATTGGGGGCAGGAGAAGGGGACGACAGAGAATGAGATGGCTGGATGGCATCACCGACTCGATGGACATGAGTTTGAATGAACTCCGGGAGTTGGTGATGGACAGGGAATCCTGGCGTGCTACAATTCATGGGGTCGCAAAGAGTTGGATATGACTGAGCAACTGAACTGAAAGATGAAAGACAATTCAATATTCAAAGTTATTTCACAGATGGAGTTACCAACTTAAAAAATATTCACAACCTAAAAGTTGAGAGCTGTTTTATTTTGTGGGAATTTTTAGGACTTCCACCCTGGGAGACAGCATCTCAAGTAACCCTGAGAGAACTGCTCTGAGAAGGTGAGGGGAGTAGACAGGTTACATAGAAGTTTTGCAACAAAGAGCAGGTAGTCTGATCATTAAAAGATTGCTGTTAATTAAAGAAAACCAGATATCCTAAATTGAGGGATCTAGTGCTTTTCTGCGGAGAAGGCAAAGGCACCCCACTCCAGTACTCTTGCCTGGAGAATCCCATGGATGGAGGAGCCTGGTGAGCTTCAGTCCATGGGGTCGTGAAGAGTCGGACACGACTGAGTGACTTCCCTTTCACTTTTCACTTTCGTGCATTGGAGAAGGAAATGGCAACCCACTCCAGTGTTCTTGCCTGGAGAATCCTATGGACAGAGGAGCCTGGCAGGCTACAGTCCATGGGATTGCAAGAGTTGAACGTGACTTAGCAACTAAAGAGAGAGAGAGATAATAACAAAGGCAATGAAAAGCAAGTCAAAGAAATAGTTTCAACACGGAGTCATAATTGGCTTCCTCCCTGCAACACCTCCACAGTGCTTTTTTTTAAAATTATTTATTTATTTTAATTGGAGGCTAATTACAATATTGTATTGTTTTTGCCATACATTGACATGAATCAGCCATGGGTGTACCTGTGTCCCCCATCCTGAACCCCCCTCCCACCTCCCTCCCCATCCCATTCCTCAGGGCTGTCCCAGTGCCCCAGCTTTGAGTGCCCTGTTTCATGTATTGAACTTGGACTGGTGATCTATTTCACATATGGTAATATATGTGTTTCAATGCTATTCTCTCAAATCATCTCACCCTTGCCTTCTCCCACAGAGTCCAAAAGTCTGCTTATATCTGTGTCTCTTTTGCTGTCTTGCAAATACCTATGTTGTAGGAAGGGGGACCCCTTCCAGGGCCCGAAACTGGCCTCTTGCCTAACACTCGGAAATGAATTGTCTGAGGAGACACATGTGCTGACAAAGCAAGAGATTTTATTAGGAAAGGGCACCCGGGTGGAGAGCAGTAGGGTAAGGGAACCCAGGAGAACTGCTCTGCCTGGCTCGCAGTCTCAGGTTTTATGGTGATGGGATTAGTTTCCGGGTTGTCCTTAGCCAATCATTCTGACTCAGAGTCCTTCCTGGTGGTGCACGCCTTGTTCAGCCAAGATGGATGCCAGAGAGAAGGATTCTGGGAGGTGGTCAGACCTGTGGTGTCTCCTTTTGACCTTTCCTGAACTCTTCCAGTTGGTGGAGGCTTATTAGTTCTGTTTTCCTTACCGGGACCTCCTGTCGTAAAACAACTCATGCAAATAGTTACTATGGTGTCTGGCCAGGTTTCAATCAGTGTGCTTCCACTAACACACACACATATATAGGGTCATCATTACCATCTTTCTAAATTCCATAAGAAAATCTGTTTTAGCCTGTCTTTCATAATAGATGATTTCCTCAAAAATCTAATGATGCATGTGAAATAGGAACCCAAGTTCTTGTTTGCAGAGCCAAAGAATGAACTTCAAAAACAGGAAAACACTCATAGCAGCAAGCAAATAGGATTTATTAAAGAGAAAAAAATTACAAACTCTCAACATAGACACTGAGAAGGGGTAAAGAGTCCCACCATAAGGCAGGAATTACAGCAGTTTTATATCTTTACCAGTATTAATCTGTACACTTCTGGTTGGCTCTTGTCCTTAAAATACATCATTTTTAACCGATCAATTTAAAGGTCAAGATGCTTAACTTAACATCTTTATGGCTTTTCTTGATCTTCGGATTAAGTCACCACCCTTTTTTATGCCCCCTGGCCATTTTACAAAGGACCAGATGTATGGGCTAAAGATTAATGATCATCAGTTATTTTTCTCTCAGGCATATGGAAGAGAAGTTAATTACTGCCCATCCCTGGATCTGAGTGCTAGTAATTTATCAGACCAAGGACACATTCCAGGAATTCAGGACAAAGGGTATAGCTTTAGGCTAATGAAGATGTTTATTGAAAACAAGACCAGATCTCAGAGTCCTGTGCCTAGCAATTGCCTAGCAATTTCTACCTCAGTCTCTGCTGGATTAAAAGGGAATTTAAAGCTCCACTGTGTGGGTAGGACTTGATTGTGTTCTTCACTATGGGATAATATGGGTGGACTGTTGCACTGCCACTGTCTTTTTACAGTTCCTATTGAATTGGGGATACTCTTCAGAAAAATATCTTGTGGTTTCTTTCTTGGGTCATAGTCCTGGCTCCCAGTTTCATTAATTCAATGCTTCTCAACTTTTTTTTTTTTAACTTTACAACATTGTATTGGTTTTGCCATATATCAAAATGAATCTGTCACAGGTATACATGTGTACCCCATCCTGAGCCCTCCTCCCTCCTCCCTCCCCATACCATCCCTCTGGGTTGTCCCAGTGCACCAGCCCCAAGCATCCAGTATTGTGCATCGAACCTGGACTGGCAACTCATTTCACATATGATATTATACATGTTTCAATGCCATTCTCCCAAATCATCCCACCCTCTCCCTCTCCCACAGAATACAAAAGACTGTTCTATACATCAGTGTCTCTTTTGCTTTTAAGAAGTCACAATATGCAATTTTTTCTACCATAAACTGGTGAAAAATCAGCGAAGCCGCTGTGCCCAGAGTGACTGCTCTGGGGCTGTGGGTCCAGATGCCCTGTGGCCATCTCATGTGCATATGAGCATATTAAGGATTGTTTCTTCCTTTTCTTAAAGAAATATGTTTTTCCCTCTGACTCCATCTAGAGCCAAGGCCCAGGCAGTCACGTAACTGTCCTTGCTCATCCAGGAGTATATTTTTCTTGTAAGCAGGCATGTCTAACGTGACCCCCACTCTGCTTTTTCCCCAGGCTTTCATTCTCCTTTGCCCCCCCCACTCATGTGCCTTAGGCCCCAGGGATTGGCAGATATGTGGTAAACCCCAGCTCCAGTGCTTTCTTAACTCTCCTATTTGCATTTTCTAATCCTCTTTCAAGGAACTGTGTATTCTAACAAGTGAGAAAACTGGCATGCAAGAAGAGATGGGTAGAAGGATGTGCTGAGTGGAAGAAACAGCTCTAAATTGTTCAGAAAGTTGAGGTGTGGATGGCTGCCTCTCAGGAGGTGGGTTTGCCTGTGTCGGGGCAATTTGCAGCTTGCGGGAGGTTTTCCTTTATCTGAGCTGAAGTCTGCTTCTCCTGATCCCAGCTCTGCCCTCAGGGCCATGTTGAATAAATCCAGCCTGGCACATTTTGAAGACATTTGTAGTCAGCTAGTGGTGGTTTGCTTTGGGCTGCCTCTCATTCTTTTCTCTATTGGGGAGAATTCCTCAGTTTGTGGGACTTAGTGGGAAGTTAGAAGTTAGGGAAAGTTCCTTTCTTTTCCATCATGGCATCTGAAACATGCACCCTAGAGCCTATACTCCGCAAGAGAAGCCACCACAATGAGAAGCCCACGTACTGCAACGAGAGAGTAGTAAGTCCACTCTGCACAGCTAGAGAAAGCCTGTGCACAGCAATGAAGACAGCACAGCCAAAAACAAGCACATAAATATATTTTTTAAAGAGACAGCCATGAGACCTACATCCAAGAGTCATCACAAGAGAAAACAAAAGAGGTTAGAACCTACTAGGTCCAAGATGGCACATGAGCTGATTTCTCTAGATCTTTAGCCTCAGGATATGTTCATTGTAATACATCAGCACGCTAAAGGACACACCCACAGGCACCATGACAGTTCCAAGGCTGACCACAAAAGGTCAGAAAGTGGATGGGGGGCCCAATTCCTGGAAATCCCTGCTCTTTCTCCAAAATAGTTGGAATAATCCTCCCACTCATTAGCCTATGAGATTACCCACCCCCATAAAAACTGACAACTCCACACCCTGGGGCCTCTTGCCTTCTGAGAAGGCCCACACTCTGTCTATGGAGTGAGTATCTCCCTGAATAAAACTTTTCACTTTACTATGGCTCAATCTTGAATTCTTTCCTGTGTGAAGTAAAAAACTCACACTTGGCAGCCGTCCCAGGGTCTCATCTGAGACCTGGGATGTGACTGTCCTCTTGTTGCTTGCCAAAAACTTGGCTTTCTTTGACCACCGAAGCTTAATAAAAAATACTGAGACAGAATTTGGAGGAAATAGAAAGGTGGTTTTATTCTCAGTCGGTGGAGAGGGGAACACAGTAGGTACATGGCTCAAGAACTGTTCCCCCCTCCTCCATGAGGAGTCTAGGGGCTTATATAAGATGAGGGCTCACAGTCAGGAGTCGGTGATGAGGAACAAAGATGTTAGGATCTTGATTTCTTCCTCTTAAATTGTTCCAAAGGCCATGATAGGCTGGCATCAGTAACCCAGTGATGGAGTCTGGCAGTTCAGGGGCTCTGCATCTTTCTTTCTGATACTTAAAAAGAAGAACTATAAGGTGAATGTTGCAGTGAAAAGGAAAAAAAGAGGAACGAGTTTTTTTCTCTCCCTTCCCTGAGAACAAAAGAAGATAAAAAGAGTAGTGAGCAGGCCTGAATATTCCTAGTTTTTTTACTTTAACTGCTCATAACTCTGCATGTCTGTAACTAAGTTTGCTTTTCTTCCCCCTAACTCTGCAGGAGATATATTTCTCACCTATTTGTTGCAGAGAAGAAGCCAATTCTGACTCCATGTGGAGAACTGTTTCTTTGACTTGTTTTCTTTGCTTTTGTTATTATAATCATACTTAATAGCTTGCCTCAGAGGACCTGTCTGCATCTTTTGTGCTTTGGTGTTAGAAAACTTATGAAAATGGGAAATACTTCATCTATGCTGAAGGAAAGTTCTTTAGGGCATATATTAGATACGTTAAAATCAGAAAAGCAACAGCCCCTTAATGGCTCACAATTATACAATCTGGCAGTCAGAAGCACTTTACAAAGAATGGGGCTCCCTTGGACTTGAGGCATCCAATTCTAAAGTCCCCTACAGGAGCCCCAGGTAACTTTGACAGTGGGGAACAAGCTGATGGACTCTCTAATAGATGCCACTCTTCTTTGTAAATTAAATGTTTAAATGCTCTTTTTCCCAGAATAACTTGACTTCAGGGTCCCACTGGGGCCTTTTTGATCTTGTCCAATCTGGGGAGCTTTGGCTCCCATCTGGGAGGTTTCAGCTCCAATTTGGGGTGTTCTCCCTGTGAAGGGAATGTGGGCCTAGTGGCTTGGTCATGTCTGACTCTTTGCGGCTCCAGGGAGGAGCCCTCCAGGCTCCTCTGTCTATGGGATTTCCCAGGCAAGTATACTGGAATGGGTTGCTGCTCCACTGTGAAGGAAAACTCCATTATAAAGTGTTCTGAAGAGAGGCCACTGGTCTAATGGGACTGGGAATTCATGTTAATGTGACTTTCTGGCTGACTAGGTTTTGGTTTATTCTGGTTACTTTGGTAATACACAGACAGTGGGTACTAATTGCTTCCTCTAAGATTTCCTCTATGTTTTCCTTGTTTCTTTCTCCTTGAACCCTCTGCAAACAGGTGAGTGGCTGTGGAAGGGACTGAGGAACTCTGGCCAGAGTTACTCTCTGGTGTGTTCCAAAGGCCCACAGCCTGCTGTTCCTCAGTAGCTGCTACAAAAGTGGGTGAGAGCTCTCCTTTCCTCTTCCTCCCTTAAGTTGAGATCCAGGCCAGTGGGATTACAAGGCAGATTCCTCAGTCTGTCTTCCCTATCCTTCCCGTTGCCTTTGCCTCTTTCCTCCTTGGTCCAGGTTGATTTGCAGGAGCCTGGGTGTTGCCTCTGGGCCATCCTGAGAGGCCTTCTCCTTTAGGATAGAGGAGGAAGCACTGAGGCTTTCCAGCATGGGTGGATGGGTGTCTCAGTCCTTGCTGGGGAGGCCACCCAATTCTTTTGGAAAAGGAAGGAAAAACAAAACTATCCTTGGTTTACAAAGGTAGTCTTTACAGGACCAGAAAGGTGGTTCCAAAAATCCTTTTACCATTCCTAAAACTTCCCTGTTCATTTTATGAAGCTTGTAAATATTAAAGCAACAGTTAGAAACTGGACATAGAACAATGGATCAATTCAAAATCGGGAAAGGAGTACATCAAGGCTGTATATTGTCACTCTGCTTATTTAACTTACACGCAGATTACATTATGTGAAATGTTGGGCTGGATGAAGCACAAGCTTGAATCAAGATTGCCAGGAGAAATATCAATAACATCACATATGCTGATGACACCACACTAATGGCAGAAAGCAAAGAGGAACTAAAGAGCCTCTTGATGAAGGTGAAAGAGGAGAATGAAAAAGCTGGCTTAAAACTCAACACTCAAAAAACAAAGATCCTGGCATACAGTACCATCACTTCATGGCAAATAGATGGGGGTAAATGGAAACATTTTCCATTTTAAAGTGATAGACTTTATTGTTTTGGGCTCCAAAATCACTACAGATGGTGACTGTAGTTATGAAATTAAAGGACACTTGCTCTTTGGAAAAAAAGCTATGACAAACCTAGACAGCGTATTAAAAAGCAGAGATGAACCATGAAGAAGGCTAAGTGCCAAAGAATTGATGCTTTCTAATTGTGGTGCAGGAGAAGACTCTTGAGAGTCCCTTGAACTACAAGGAGATCAAACCACTCAATCCTAAAGGAAATCAACCCTGAATATTCATTGGAAGGACTGATGCTGAAGCTGAAGCTTCTTTGGCCACCTAATGCAAAAAGCTGACTCATTAGAAAAGATCCTGATGCTTGGAAAGATTGAAGGCAGGAGTAGAAGGGGTTGACAGAGGATGAGATGGTTGGATGGTATCATCGACTCAACGGATGAGAGTTTGAGCAAACTCCGGAAGTGGTGAAGGACAGGGAAGCCTGGCACGTTGTAGTCAATGGGGTCCCAAAAAGTTGGACATGACTAAGGGACTGAAAAGCAACAATGAAATATTAAACAAAGAGAAACAAAGACATCCTAGGAAGAATGTGCCTGCTTCTTTGAGATGCAAATATTCTCTGTGGTCTTCTCAGAAAACTTATCTCTGCTGTCATTTTGAAATGCAAATTTTATAGAGGGTGAAGAAATTTAGAAGTTGGCTTGCCCAAGGTAATTAGAAATTGCTTTTCCTGCAAATATTAATTATTTAGCCATCTAGCCAAGTGAGCCTGACTTGTTTCATCTGGGAGAACCCCAATTTTAATCCAACTTTTTTTGTGAATTGATGGGTTTTATATTGCTGTACCTGACTCAGAACTGAAATCGTGAAATAAGAATTGAGGCCTCACTGTTGGCGTGTTTATATGTATATATATTTGGATAACATTGCCATGGTTGATTTGTAAAAGAACTCTGTTTAATTGGCTTAAATCATAGCAATAAGTGCTTACAAACCAAACAATTCTAAATACAAAAGAAATCAAGTTAAATGAGTTTCAGGTTCATATGAACTGGGAAATATTAAATACTAAATTAGTACCTGGTATTAATCTTTGCTTTTGGGTCTAATTATAATAATATAGATACATCTTGAGTCATCAACATATTAAATATAATATTAAGTATACTACCTTCAATGCCTCTAGGTTTAACATCAGTTCTGTTCAGTCGCTGAGTCGTGTCTGACTCTTTGCAACCCCATGAATCACAGCACGCCAGGCCTCCCTGTCCATCACCAACTCCCAGAGTTCACTTAAACTCACGTCCATCGAGTCCGTGATGCCACCCAGCCATCTCATCCTCTGTCATCCCCTTTTCCTCCTGCCCCCAATCTCTCCCAGCATCAGAGTCTTTTCCAATGAGTCAACTCTTCGCATGAGGTGGCCAAAGTACTAGAGTTTCAGCTTTAGCATCATTCCTTCCAAAGAAAACCCAGGGCTGATCTCCTTTAGAATGGACTGATTGGATCTCCTTGCAGTCCAAGGGACTCTCAAGAGTCTTCTCCAACACCACAGTTCAAAAGCATCAATTCTTCTGCACTCAGCTTTCTTCACAGTCCAACTCTCACATCCACACATGACCACTGGAAAAACCATAGCCTTGACTAGACGGACCTTTGTTGGCAAAGTAATGTCTCTGCTTTTGAATATGCCATCTAGGTTGGTTATAACTTTCCTTCCAAGGAGTAAGCGTCTTTTAATTTCATAGCTGCAGTCACCATCTGCAGTGATTTTGGAGCCCCAAAAAATAAAGTCTGACACTGTTTCCACTGTTTCCCCATCTATTTCCCATGAAGTGATGGGACCGGATGCCATGATCTTAGTTTTCCAAATGTTGAGCTTTAAGCCAACTTTTTCACTCTCCTCTTTCACTTTTATCAAGAGGCTTTTGAGTTCCTCTTCACTTTCTGCCATAAGGGTGGTGCCATCTGCATACCTGAGGTTATTGATATTTCTCCCTGCAATCTGGATTCCAGCTTGTGCTTCTTCCAGCCCAGTGTTTCTCATGATGTACTCTGCATAGAAGTTAAATAAGCAGGGTGACAATATACAGCCTTGACGTACTCCTTTTCCTATTTGGAACCAGTCTGTTGTTCCATGTCCAGTTCTAACTGTGGCTTCCTGACCTGCATACAAATTTCTCAAGAGGCGGGTCAGGTGGTCTGGTATTCCCATCTCTTGAAGAATTTTCCACAGTTTATTGTGATCTACACAGTCAAAGACTTTGGCATAGTCAAGAAAGCAGAAATAGATGTTTTTCTGGAACTCTCTTGCTTTTTCCATGATCCAACAGATGTTGGCAATTTGATCTCTGGTTCCTCTGCCTTTTCTAAAACCAGCTTGAATGTCTGGATGTTCACTGTTCACGTATTGCTGAAGCCTGGTTTGGAGAATTTTGAGCATTACTTTACTAGCGTGTGAGATGAGTGCAATTGTGAGGTAGTTTGAGCATTCTTTGGCATTGCCTTTCTTTGGGATTGGAATGAAAACTGACCTTTTCCAGTCCTGTGACCACTGCTGAGTTTTCCAAATGTGCTGGCATATTGAGTGCAGCACTTTCACAGCATCATCTTTCAGGATTTGGAATAGCTCAACTGGAATTCCATCACCTCCACTAGCTTTGTTTGTAGTGATGCTTTCTAAGGCCCACTTGACTTCACATTCCAGGATGTCTGGCTCTAGGTGAGTGATCATACCATCGTGATTATCTTGGTCATGAAGATCTTTTTGGTACAGTTCTTCTGTGTATTCTTGCCACCTCTTCCTAATATCTTCTGCTTCTGTTAGGTCCATACCATTTCTGTCCTTTATCGAGCCCATTTTTGCATGAAATAATAAGGTGTTATACATGTTACAAATTTGTCAGCAAGAAAAGTACCTCAATGTGGAAAAACTTTAAGGAAACTAAGATATGTGTTTTCAGTAGAAGGTTTGAGACATAAAAAAAAAGAAAAAATACTGGGAGTTTTGTGTGTGGTTGGGAGTTACTATGTTTAAGATTAATTGTTGGGGGCCAAAGTGAGGCACTCCGCCCATGGCAAAGGTCATGAGGAAGAAGGCTCGACATACGCAAAGGCGGGATTGAGCCTCAGGAGTCCCCCTGGAAATCCTCGAGCATCTACCCCCGTAATCAGAGCCTGCCTACTTTACTACTTTGTGCTCCCACCTACACCTCTGACTTAACGGGGGGCTGTTCCCCACCACCTCTTTCAGAGAAGGAGTTAACCTAGAGCTCCAGTTAATAAAAACTCCTGGGCGTGACAAGAGTGTTTTAACCTACAAACTCCTCTGAAGGTTCTCTAGCCTGCCTGACAGGCTTGTCCGGCCACATGTGATTGCTCACAGCCTCCCAACCATGAGAGGCACAAGATGCTTTAAACCTTCTAAAAACAGGTTCCTTAGAAAAGTTAGAAAACTATTAGTATAAGTATAATGGGTTGATTAGAAATTGTGTTGGTGAAGGGTTTTTCATTTGTTGAGCCAATGTTTGTTGCTAAATCTCCACATCCCCTGCCCTTACACACATTAATGAATATATAGAAGAAAAAAGTATTAACCTTTGATATTAATCACGTTAGACCTTAGGCTAAGTAAATTCTTTCCTTAACTAAAACCCACTACACCCTCACCCTATAGGAATATAACTTTATTTGGATGGCGTCTGTTTTAAGAATAATCACCCCTGGAGAAATAAGTGTCCTGGTTGACTGACCGCTGTCACAAGGAGAGGGTCATAAATTGTCAGCAGGCCCCCTGGCCAGAAGATGATGTAACACCCCTAAGACCTCTGTATACATTTGTATGAAGCACCTGACTTTGATAAAAGTCAGGACTGCTGACCCCGCGTGACTTTTGCATAACATCTCAGTGTATAAAAGTAGACCATGGAAAATAAAGAATTGGGATCAGTTTCTCGAAATACTGGTCTCCCCATGTCGCTCTCTCTTTCACTCTGGCTGAGTCTCCATCTGGAGCGCGGAACCCACCATGCTTACTAATTATGCCTGGGCTTCTAAGATCCGACCGGGGAGGCCTCAGTGTCTCCTCTCCTTCGGGAGAACGCAAGGACGCCTGCGGCCTACGTAAGTGGTGCAAACTTCTTGTCTTGAAGTTTTATTGGTCTCCCGTGTAAACCAAGCTACTCAGCCTCTTTTCTCCACTGAATTTTCCTGCTGAGCTATCCTCATTCTATTACTCTTTACATCTCTAATTAATATCTAATTGAAGCTATTGTATCCTGATCCTCGCCGACGCCGTCCCCGCTTCAAATACCCTGGATCAGCCGGGGCTAGACCCCGGCAATTAATTGAGCAAATTTTTAAGAATAAGAGGGTGTAAAGTTTAAAGCTGAGTTTTCTCTGTTAAAACAGACAAGTTTTTGGAAGATGCTAAACTGCCTTTGTAACAGATTTCAACTTTATTTACCTCAGTTGGTAAAGAATCTGCCTGCAATACAGGAGACCCCGGTTCAATTCCTGGGGCAGGAAGATCTGTGGGAGAAGGGATAGGCTACCCACTCTAGTATTCTTGGGCTTCCCTTGTGGCTCAGCTGGTAAAGAATCCTGCAATGCGAGAAACCTGGGTTCAATCCTGGGTTGGGACAATCCCCTGGAGTAGGGAAAGGCTACCCACTCTAGTATTCTGGCCTGGAGAATCCCATGGACTGTATGGTCTGTGGGGTTGCAAGGAGTTGGACACGAGTGGGTGACTTTCACTTTCACTTTTCAAACAATCTGTATTTGCTTTTGAAATCTTTCATTGTCACTTTAAAAAAAAATTTTTTTTTTTTGGTGTTCCTTTGACAGGGCTTCCCAAATCAAATTATAATAAAGTTCCTCTGACCTCTAGCTAACTTTGGGGTGCTTCAGAGGACCCCTGAGGTACCCCAAAGGGAGATATTAAACTAATCAGGTTCATTTGGTAAGTTAAACTTCATGGAAGTGTTGTCAAATGAGTAATAAATTTTAAGTTATATGGTAAACGGTATGATATTATAGAGATTATGTTGAGTTCCTAAGAATCTGTTATGTTCTTGTAGAATATTATCAGCCATAATTTTAGTTATCTGAAAGTGTTTTACATCACAGCGATAATCAGTTTGTTTTGTCAATTGCATTGTAATCAGATTTGAACTTGCCTTCTTTAAGTCTTTTGTTGATACAGACGATTTTGGTTTCACTCTGATGCCATGAAAAATGCCTCCTCTTCAAGGACTTTTGGGTAAAGACAAGTTTCTAACTTTCAGAACGTAATACTGAACTGAGTTAAAAATGAAGAATTCTAAAGAGAAACCTGATGACTTCATTAAGCTGTTAACAAAAAGGATTATTTACATAGAAATAACAAACTGGTAAATGTGATTATAATTTTTATGGTTTCTATCTCAAAGGATTACTGGTCTGTGTGTCTGTGTAGTTGCTAAGTCATGTCTGACTCTTTGTGACCCCATGGATTGTAGCCTGCCAGGCTCCCCTGTCCATGGGATTCTCCAGGCAAGAATACTGGAGTGGATTGCCATTTCATTTTCCAGGTGTAAGCTTCAATTAATTATGACTTGCCATAGTTTGGTAGATTATGCTTTTTGAAACATTTAGCTTTTTCTCTCTACCTGGTTGATCCTTCCAGAAACATATGCTTCTCTCAAAGATTAATCTCTTCATAGTGTGCATGACCAGTACAGCAAAACTGCAGATAGCTCATTAAATCAGTTATGGCTCCTTTGGTCACTTGAGTATTGCAACTGGATAACAACTAGTTATCATAATCATTGTTTAAATTTGTCCTTTGTTTTCAAATTGGGCTTGTGTCTACCTGCTGCACTATGTCACTGTCTTCATTAGTTATATCTTGCTTAATTTATAAGATTGTTGTGTCTTTCAGTAACCAATGTGTTATCAGGCCTCCAACAAAACTTCTATGGCTAAACATTTGAGAAAATCACATTTGTAACATAAAATAATTGCCATAGTGTGATTCTAGGTATGGGAAGAAGCAACAAGAGAAAGTAGCTCCTGGATAGAGTTAGAATCCAGAGAATTTTTAATTATTGATGAGCCCTCGTCCAAAACTTAATACTTGGAGTGACATAACAAGATTTTTTTTTTACCTGAACTGAGATGAGTCTCCCAGAACCATGGGACAAAAGTTGATCATGAAATGTCTACTAAATATTGGTCAAATTCAGGTTTAAGAGGGGAAGACCTGAAGAATGGAATCAGCAATTGCAGCCCTTCAGTGTGAGCCAGTGAACCCTGAGGAAGGGCAATGACTGTCACGTTGCAGTCCATGGGGGTCACAAAGAGTTGGACACAACTTAGCAACTAAACAACAGCAAAGGTGAAACTTGAGCGTAAAAAACCACTTTATTTTTTTTTTTAATAAAAAGCCTTGTTTCCTTATTTATCTTGTAAACTATGTCCATGTTTAAAATAGATAAAATTTGTCAATATTTTCACCTTGATAAAAATTACTGCTAAATTATAAAATTTGAAATATAATTTAAAATGAATATTCATAACATAGGAGTGAAATACTAGAACAATCCAAATGTTACCACCAGAATGCCATACATCACTGAAAATGAATGAACTACAGCTAGTATATCCACATGGATAAATCTTAAAAACAAAATATTAAGCACAAAAAGTAACAAAGTATGTATACTGTATAATTCCGTTTGTATAAACTTCAGAACTAAAGTCTTAATTTATGGTGAATACATAGGTGGTAAAATCAAAACCAAGGGAATGATTAACAGAAAATTCAGGACAGTGGTTATCTCTTGCAAGAAGAGAGGAAGATGTGATCAAGGAGCAACCAAGCGACTACTTAATAACGTTTATTGCCAAGCAAGGTTGTATTACCAAGCATTTGTTTCATTGTGTGTGTGTGTGTGTGTGTGTGTGTGTGTGTGTGTGTGTGTGTTTAACTGTGAAACACTTTCACACAGTCTTTTGTGTTCCAGTTATGTATTGCTTCATAACAAGTTGCCGAAAATTCAGTGTCTTAAAACAAAGATTTAAGATTTTCTTATGATTGTACTTGTTGACCAGGCTCCATGGGAGATTCTTCTGCTCTCTGAGGTGTTGACTGGGGTCACTCTTGAGTCTGTGTTTAGCTAGGAGGTTGGCTGGGGCTAGGAACATCTAAAACAGCTTAACTCACAGATCTGGAACCTCAACTGGAATGACATGACTGGCAAGGCCGGGGCCTGACTAAGCCTCCCTCTGTCTACATAGTCTCTGTCCCTTCTGCGGTCCACCCCAAGCTCCTTTAACCGGCAGCTGGCTACCGAGGGAATAAAAGCAGAAGCTGACAAGTCTCCTAAAGTTAAGGCTGGCAGTCTCAGTGTGTCACTTCCACCATATTCCATGGATAAATTCAAGCCACAAGAGCAACCCAGACTCAAGGGGAAAAGAAACCAATTCCACCTCTTACAAGGAGGAGTGTCATTATGATGCAGTGATAAGAGGGATTGTTTTTAGTCACGTTTGCAGACAAAAGATCACAGTACTATATTAGAGGAACAAAGGTCCATCTAGTCAAGGCTATGGTTTTTCCAGTGGTCATGTATGGATGTGAGAGTTGGACTGTGAAGAAGGCTGAGCGCCGAAGAATTAATGCTTTTGAACTGTGGTGTTGGAGAAGATTCTTGAGAGTCCCTTGGACTGCAAGGAGATCCAACCAGTCCATTCTGAAGGAGATCAGCCCTGGGATTTCTTTGGAAGGAATGATGCTAAAGCTGGAACTCCAATACTTTGGCCACCTCATGCAAAGAGTTGACTCATTGGAAAAGACCCAATCAACCCAAAGAGTTGAATCATTGGAGGGACTGGGGGCAAGAGGAGAAGGGGATGACAGAGGATGAGATGGCTGGATGGCATCACCGACTCGATGGACGTGAGTTTGAGTGAACTCTGGGAGATGGTGATGGACAGGGAGGCCTGGTGTGCTGCAATTCATGGGGTCGCAAAGAGTCGGACATGACTGAGCGACTGAACTGAACTGAACTGAAGGATTAACAAGTTTTTTAAAGGTGTATCTAATAAGAAAGGCACAAGAAATATGAAGGGAACTATAAATGAAGGGTTGATTTAAAGTAACTGGTCTCCAAAAATCAATATATAAAACTTATGTAATTCCATTTTGAATACCAATGGTTATTTTTTCATTGGAAAATTAATTTTAACTAGATAAATAAAATTTTAATTGGATAATAAAGTTTACAAGCCAGGAAGAAAGACCTAACCAGAAACTAACTTTGCTGGCACCTTGATCTTGGGACTTTCTAGCCTCAGAACCATGAGAAATAAACTTCTGCCATTTAAGCCATTCAATCTATGATATTTTGTTACGGCTGCCTGAGATTAAAGTGTTATGTATATATATATAGTAAGGGCAAAGAACATCTTCTTATCTAAGATTGAGAATCTAGAAGCTATAAAAACAGATAGGTATATTTGGTAATGAAAATTACAAGGAAAACATAAGCCCTTTGAACAGAAAAATAGGCCACAAACAAACAATAGTAAACAATAGCCCAAGGAAAAATATTTATAATGTGGGTAATATAAAGTTAACACCTAAAACATGTAAACAGATCTTAAAAATATCATAAAAAAAGATAATTATTATAGAAAATCAGACAAAATCAAATTAATAAAAAAAAATTCCACATAGGAGCAAATCCTAATGGCCAGCAATCATAATAAGATGTTCAAATTCACAGGAAATAAATGTTACAATATAACTAAATATCACTTTATCCCTTCCTAACAAGTAAAAAAACCCAAAAGCTAAAACTCTTACTTCTGATATGGACATAGAGGAACAGTATTTTCAAACATAGCTGATGGAAATGTCAAGCATCACAACTATTTTAGATAGCCATGTAGTGCTGTCACTAAAGTTGAAAATGTATATGTTCTTTGACCTAACAGTACCTCTTTAAGAAACCCATCCTATAGAAATGAAATCACTATACAGAAGGACATATATTCAAGGGCATTTGTAGCAGAATTGTTCACAACGGGGGAAAAATGGAAACAAATGGACTGAGGGTTAACTAAGCCTGCCCCACTACTTACAGCAGTCAATGCATTACAACAAAAAGACTCACATAGTCCACATAGCGAGCATATAGATCTGGTGATAAGAGGGGAGTGCACTCCTGGGATGTAAAGGACGTCCCCTTTAAGACACCACTTCTATAAAGTTGGGAAACATAATCAAACTACTAGATACATAAAAATGAAAACAGCAAGTTAGGCATAATGAGATGACAGAGGAACATGTTCCAGATGAAAGAACAAGATAAAGCCCCAGGAGAAGAACTAAGTGAAGTGGAGATAGGCAGTCTACTCAAAAGAGTACAGAGTTATAATTGTAAAGATGATCAAAGAACTCAGGAGAAGAATGAATACTCAGAGCAAGAAGTTAGAAGTTTTAAACAAAGAGTTAGAAAATAGAAGGGGCTTCCCTGTTGGCTCAGTGGTAAAGAATCTGCTTATCAATGTAGGAGTGGCAGGTTTGATCCCTAGATCAGGAAGATTCCCCTGGAGAAGAAAATGCAACCCACTGCAGTATTCTTGCCTGGGAAATCCGATGGACAGAGGAACCTGGTGGGCTTAAGTTCATGGGATTGCAAAAGAGCTGGACATAGTTTAGCAACTAACAACAGCAACAGAAAAGAGAAAGAACAATCAAACAGAAATGAAGAATACAATAACTAAAATGAAAAATACACTAGAAGAAATCAGCAGTAAACTAAATGATACAAAGAAACAGACAAGTGAACTGGGAGAGTACTGGAAATCACTGTTACCGAACTGAAAAAAAAAGAAAAAAGAATTGAAAGAAACAAGGAAAGTTTAAGAGATCTGGGACATCTTCTAGAACACTAATATTTGTATCATAGGAATCCCAGAAGAAGAGAGAAAGATGCTGAGATTATATTTTGAAACATAACAATTGAAAACTTCCCTAATGCAAGAAAGGAACAGATATCCAAATCTAGAAACCAAAGAGCATCCCAGAGAGGACCAACCCAAAGAGTACCAAGACACACTGAAAATTAAAATAACAAGAACTAAAAATAAAGATAGAATATTCAAAGCAGTAAGGGGGAAAGAAATAAGCTATAAACAACGGAACTCTCATAAAGCTATGAGCTGACTTTTCAGCAGAAATTCTGCAGATGAGAAGGGAGTGGCACAATATATTTAAAGTGATGAAAGGAAAAACCAACAATCAAGAATGCTCTACATAGTAAGGCTCTCTTTCAGAGTTCATGGGGAGCTCAAAAGTTTTATAAACAAGCAAAAGATAAAAGAATATAGCACCACGAAACCACCTTAACAAAACATGGTCAATGGGCTTCTCTATGCAAGAAAAAAAAAATAGAAACTTGAAAAATGCAAAAAGAAAGAGCTCATCAGTAAAGGCAAATATACAGTAAAGGCAGTAAATCATTCACGCATGAAGCTAATAGAAAGGTTAAAAGACAAAAGTAGTAAAATCATCTGTATCCACATTAAGCAGTTAAAACAAAACAATCAGATGTAAAATATGATGTCAAAAACAGTAATTGTGAGAAGAGAGTACAAATGCAGGGCTGTTAAAATGCAATTGAAATAACAGGTCAGCAACTTAAAACGATCACACATATTAGATACTGCTATATATAAATGTCATGGAAATCACAAAACAAAAATTTATAATATATACTCACAGGAAAAAAAAAAAAGAATCCAAACATAACACTAAAGATAGCCACCATATCCCAGGGGAAGATAGCAAATGAAGAAAAAAGGAAGAAAAAAGAACTATAAAAATATTTAAAACCTAATTAACAAATTGGCAATACGAACATACATATAAATAATTATTAATGCTCTAAATATAAATAGACTAAATGCTCCAATCAAAAACCACAGAGTGACTAAATGGATACAAAAACAAGATTTGTGTGTGTGTTGCCTATAAGAGAGTCACGTCTGATTCTGTGACTCCATGGACTGAAGCCTGCCAGGTTCCTCTGTCCGTGAAATTTCCCAGGCAAGAATACTGAAGTGGGTTGCCATATCCTTCTCAAGGGGATCTTCCTGACCCAGCGATCAAACCTGAGTATCTCACAATGCAGGCAGATTTTTACTGTCTGTGCCACCAGGGAAGCTGGTATATGTGACAAACTAGACTTTCAAACAAAGACTGTTACAGCAGATGAAGAAAGACATTACAAAACGATCAGGGGACCAATAAGAAGAAGATGTAACAATTATAAACATGTGTGCACCCAATATAGGGACACCTAAATATATAAACCAAATAACAGACATAAGAGGAGAAACTGATGGTAACACAATAGTAGGGGACTTTAGCACCACATTTATATCAGTGGATAGATCATCAAGAAAGAAAATCAATAATAACACCAGCCTTAAATGACACATTAGACCAGATATATATATAGAGAGAGTCTATATATAGTATATATATATGTCCATGAAAAAGCAGCAAAATACACATTCTTTTCGAGTGCACATGGAACACTCTACAGGACAGATTACATGTTAAGCCACAAAACAAGTCTCAGTAAACTTAAGAAAATTGAAATGATATCAAGCATCTTTTTCAACCACAAGATGAGAAATTAACTTCAAGGAAAAAAACTTCAAAAAAAACCCAAAAAACCCAGAAACACATGAAAGTTAAACAACATGTTACTAAACAACCAATCAACCACTGAAGAAATCCACATTTTAAAAATACCTAGAGATAAATGCTTCCCTGGTGGCTCAGAGGGTAAAGATTCTGCCTGCAGTGCGGGAGACCCAGGTTTGATCCCTGGGTTGGGAAGATCCCCTGGAGAAGGAAATAGCAACCCACTCCAGTATTCTTGCCTGGAAATTCCCATGGATGGAGGAGCCTGGCAGGCTACAGTTCATGGGGTGGCAGAGTCAGACACAACTGAGTGACTTCACTAGAGACAAATGGAAAGGAAAACAAAATGATCCAAAAATCTATAGGATTTAGCAAAAGCAGTTCTAACAGGGATGTTTATAGTGATATTAATACAAGCCTATTCCAGGAAACAAGAAAAATATCAAGTAAACAATGTAAGCTTAACCTAAAGAAACTATAAAAAGAACAAACAAAACTCAAAATTAATATAAGGAAAGAAATCATAAAGCTCAGAGCAGAAATACCCTAGAGATTTTTTTTTTAATCATTAAAACTAAGAGCTGATCTTTGAAAAGATAACAGAATTTGTAAACCTTTAGCCAGACTCATCAAAATAAAAAGCAAAGTCCCATAAATATGAGATTGGACACTATAAAACTCCTAGAGGAAGAACATAGAACTCTCTATGACATAAATGTCAGCAATATCTTTTTCTTTTTTCTTTTTTTTTTTTCCTCCCTCCCTCCCTCCGCGTGTCTCTCTCCCTGACCTCAAATCCAACGAGAACATTTCTTCACTCTGCAGAGAAATTCTCAGGCTCCTGTTGAGACCTGAACTACTGAGATGCCAAGAAATCTCTTGTGAGGCAGAATTGGAAACGAGAACATTGGAGAATAAGAAAAAAAAAAAACAACAAAAAACACCCATCTAATCCTTAGAGTAACAAGAAGCAAGGACTTGCAAATGTTGCAGTAGATTTTTACCTCTTTTAAAAGGATGTTGGTTTTTTTTTTTTTTTTTAATGTCTCCTAACAAAATGGAGTAGCTGCAGCTACTGGGAGGCCAGAGAATGGTTGTGCAGATGAGTCCTCCTAACAAATGCCAAGGATTTCCTCCCTCGTGGTTCGCTGCGGCTAAATGAAACAATTATCGAGGCAAAAAGGCAGTTTGCTAATCAAGGGGGATAAGACTACTGTTTCTTTAAAGTGCCCGAGCGGGGAAGGGGGAAGAAAGGGTCGTGTGTGGTGTCTTTTTAACCTTGCTGAAGGACGCAGCTGTATTTATTGACGTATGCAAATAGCTGGGGGAGGGTGGTGCTTGGGAAAAAACAGGAACCAGAATCAGTTTCTCATTGCAGGGTGAACGCTCTGAGTTCCGGTGAAGGGGAAAGAGACGTGGCGAAATTGCTGTCTTTCTGTCTTATAAGCACCTCTCTTACTAATACAGAAAAGGAACCTAGACATCAGAAAGGGTGAAGACGCTCTCACAGTATTTTAAGAGACCTTGCACGAGCTCCAGCAATATCTTTTTCTATTCATCTTCCAGAATAATGGAAATAAAAACAAAAATGAACAAATAAGACTTGCTTAAATTCAAAAACTTTTGCACAGCAAGGGAAAAGCAAGCAAAATGAAAAGACAATATACAGATTAGGAGAAAATATTTGCAAATGATGTGACTGAGAAGGTACTAGTCTCCAAAATCTACAAACAGCTCATGAAACTTAGCATAATCAAAACACACACCCCAATCAAAAAATGGGCAGAAGACTTAAACAGACATTTCTCCAAAGAAGACATACAGATGGCCAGGAGGCACATGAAAATGTGTTCAACAATCCTAATTACTAGAGAATGCAACAAGATAGCACCTCACACTTGTCAAAATGACTATCATTAAAAAATCCACAAACAATAGATCCTAGAGGGGTGTAGAAAGAAGGAAACTCTCCTACACTGTTGGTGGGAATGTAAATTGGTAGAGCCACCATGAAGAACAGTATGGAGGTTCCTTAAAAAACTAAAAATGGAGCTACAATTCCACTCCTGGGCATATATCAGAGAAAAATATGATCCAAAAGCATGCGTGTACTCCAGTGTTCATTGTGGCACTGCTTACAATAGCCAAAACATGGAAGCAACCTAAATGTCCATCAAGAGAGGGGTAGATAAAGAAGATGTTATGTATACATGCAATGGAATATTACTCAGCCGTTAAAAAGATTGAATTAATGCCATTTGCAGTAACATGGATGGAACTAGAAATTGTCATCCTGAGTGAAGTAAGTCAAACAGAGGAGAAATATCATATAACATCCCTTATATGTAATATAACATCCCTTCAGATCAGATCAGATCAGATGAGTCGCTCATATGTAACATAACATCCCATTATTAAAATGATGCAAATGAAATTCCTTGCAAGACAGAAGCAGACTCACAGACTTAGAGAATGAACTTGTGGTTGTCAGAGGGAAGGATAGGGGGAAGAGATAGTTTGGAATGGACATGTACACACTGCTATATTTAAAACAGATAACCAACAAGGACCTACTGTATAGCACATAGAACACTGCTCAATGTTATGTGGTAACCTTGATGGGATGGGAGTTTGGGGGAGAATAGGTACATGTGTATATATGACTGAATCATTTTGCTGTTCACCTGAAATATTACAACATTGTTAATTGGATATACTCAAGTCAAAATAAAAAGTTTAAAAGTAAGAAAAAATAAAGAAAAATAAAAAATTTTGGAGGACTCTCCCCCCAAAAATGGAGAGGTCTCAAGTCAATAAAGTCAGGAATGAAAAAAGAGAAGCTACAACTGACATCACAGAAATACAAAGATTCATGAGACTGTGACAAATAACTGTATACCAATGAAATGGACAACCTGGAAGAAATGGACAAATTCCTAGAATATACAGTCTCCCAAGACTGAACCTGAAAGCTTCCCTGATAGCTCAGTTGGTAAAGAATCCACCTACAATGCAGGAGACCCCGGTTCAATTCCTGGGTCAGAAAGATCCACTGGAGTAGGCTACCCACTCCAGTATTCTGGCCTGGAGAATTTCATGAACTGTATAGTCCATGGGGTCACAAAGAGTCAGGCACGACTGAGCAACTTTCACTTTCACTTTTAAGACTGAACCAGGAAGAAATAGGAAATATGAGCAGGACATTTACCAGTAATGAAATTGAATCACTAAATAAAAACTCCCAACAACAAACGGAAGTCCAGGATAAAGTGGCCTCACAGATGAATATTTAGGTAATAGTTAACACCTGTTCTTCTCAAACTAGTTAAAAAAAAAAAAAAAAAAAAGATACAGTGGAAAAGAATGTTTCTAAACTCATTCTATGAGACCAGCATTGTCCTGATGCCAAAATCAGGAAAAGGTATCACAAAAAGAAAATTACAGAACAATATCACTAATGAACATAGATGCAAAAATCCTAAGCAAAATATATGGGCAAATTGAATCCAACAATACATTAAAAGGATTGTAAATGTGATCAAGTTGGATATATCACAGGGATAGACAGATGTTTCAATAGCCACAAATTAATCAACATGGTATATCTTATTAACAAAACATATGATTATCTCAATAGATACGGAAAAAGCTAAAATTCTTTTGATAGAATTTAGCACCCATTTATCATTAAAAACCCTCTAGTAACTGGGCCTAAAGGGAACATACCTCAAACATAACAAAAACCATATATGACAAACCCACAGCTAACATCATAGTCAATGCTGAAAAGCTGAAATTATTTCCTCTAAGATCAGGAACAAGACAAGGATGAACACTCTTGCCACTTCTATTCAACACACTATTGGAAATCCCAGCCACATAAATCAGACATGAAAAAAAAAATAAAAGTAATTTCCTAGTGGTCCAGTGGTTAGGACTCCATGCTTCCATGGCCATGGGCCTGGATTCAATCCCTGGTCATGGAACTAAGATCCTGCAAGCTGCATGGCATAGCAAATAAAAATTAAAAAAAAAAAAAAAAAAAAGGAAAGAAATAAAAGAAATGCAAACGGAAAGAAAGAAGTAAAACTGTCACTCTTACTTTATATAGAAAATTCTAAAGACACCACCAGAAAGCTACTAGAGCTCATCAGTGAATTTGGTAAAGTTGAAGGATACAAAATTGATATACAGAAATCTGTTGCATTTCTACACACTAATTATGAACTATCAGAAAATGAAATTAAGGAAACAACTCCACTTACAATCCCATCAGAAAGAATATAATATCTAGGAATAAATCTAAGGATTATACAGAGAAAACTACAAGACACTGATGAAAGAAACTGAAGATGACAAGAACAGATTGAAAGATACACTGTGTTCATAGACTGGAAGAATTAATATTATCAAAATGATCATACTACCCAATGCAATTTATAGATAAAATGAAATCTCTATCAAAATACCAATTTATTTTTCACAGAACTAAAACAAATAATTTTAAAATTTGTATGGAAGCACAAGATCTTTAATAGCCAAAGCAATCGTAAGAAAAATGGAGCTGGAGGAATCAGACTCCCTGGCTTCAGACTATACCATAAAGCTACAATAATCAAAACAGTATGGTACTGGCATGTAGACAGACTTATAGTCCAGTGGAATAGAATAGAAATCTCAGAAACAAACCACATATCTATGGTCAGTTAATCTACAACAAAATTACTTATATGTGGAATCTAAAAAAATAAAAGAGGTTAGTCAATAAAACAAAAAAAACAGATTTACATATACAGAGAATAAAGTAGTGGTTATCAGAATCAAGAGGGAAGGGGGGGTGATATACAGGGAGAGGACTAAAAAAAGTATGGTTATGGGATTTATGAAATCATGTGTGTAAAACTTTTACAAATTGTAAAGCACTGTAGAATTTAAATTACATTTCATTCAATTAAAAAACTTTATTAAAAAATGAGATAAAAATGAGTGACTATAACAAAAAAGAAATAGATTCACAGATACAGAGAACAAATCAGTGGTTACCAGTGAGAGAGGAAAGGGAGGAGGAGCAAGACAGGGAAATGGGATTAAGAGGTACAAGCTACTGTGTACAAAACAAACAAGTCACAAGGACATATTGTACAATATAGGAAATACAACAATATTTTATAATACCCACGAAGAGAAGTGAAAGTTGGTCAACCATGTCTAACTCTTTGCAACCGCATGGACTAGACAGACCATGAATTCTCCAGGCCAGAATACTGGAGGGGCAACCATCCCCTTCTCCAGGGGATCTCCAGGGCATCCCAACCCAGGGATCAAACCCAAGTCTCCCATATTGCAGGCAGATTCTTTACCAGCTGAGCCACCAGGGAAGCCCATAATAACCATAAAAGGAGTATAACTTTAAAAGTTGTGAATCGCATGTTATACACCTGAAACTTATCTAACATTATAAACCATTATATACCTGAGTTTAAAAAAAAAGAAAGAAAGCATGGTTGGATAAGAAAATCAAGCACAGTCAATTGGCTATAACTAGATTACCTTTAATAAATTAAGCACCAAAATGCTGAAATATGTGATTATTTGTGTTTGAATATATATATATACATAATATGCATGTGTTTTTACATATATATTATATATTCACACATTTATATGTCATTCCATAGGGTGATGAATAGTAGCTTAAACATGGGTTACCTGACCATGGGGGCAGGACACTGATGTGAAAGTGGGAAGGGAGGGAAGACAGAATGAAGAGCAAACTGACCAAGAAAAATGGGTAAAAACCTGCCACAGCTACTAAATTTGTGTTTGCAAGAGTTTAGATGTTTAAGTATGTAAATTAAAAGTTGTTTGTTTGTCTTTTTCCCAAGGCGGTAGAGCAATCATCAAGACCCTGCAGCCTGGACTTTAGGACAGAAGTAGCAGTTTTGCACGGAGAAGGCAATGGCACCCCACTCCAGTACTCTTGCCTGGAAAATCCCATGGACGGAGGAGCCTGGTGGGCTGCAGTCCATAGGGTCACTGAGAGTCAGACACGACTAAGCGACTTCCCTTTCACTTTTCACTTTCATGCATTGGAGAAGGAAATGGCAACCCACTCCAGTGTTCTTGCCTGGAGAATCCCAGGGACGGGGGAGCCTGGTGGGCTGCCGTCTATGGGGTCCCGCAGAGTCGGACACGACTGAAGTGACTTAGCAGCAGCAGCAGCAGCAGTTTTGCAAAGTCTTTCCCTGCATTGCCATTACAACAAGAACTGGCAAATAAAACCACCGTGAGATACTACCTCAAACCTGTTAGAATAGCCATTATCAAAAAGACAAAAGATATCCAATGTTGGCCAGGATGTGGAGAAAAGGGACCTTCATGCATTATTGGTGCAAATGTAAACTGATGCAGCCATTATGGAAGATAGTAAGGAGGGTCCTCAGAAAGTTAAAAATAGAACCATCATATGATCCAGCTGGGTATACATCTGAATGAAATTAAATCACTATCTCAAAAAGATATTATCACCCCATGTCCATTGCAGCAGTAGTCACAATAACCAAGATATAAAACCAACCTGAGTGTCTATCAACAGATGAGCCAATAAAGAGAATGTGGGGTATGTACACAATGAATTATTATTTGACCATAAAAAAAGAAGGAAATCCTGCCATTTTTGACAACATGGGTGAATCTTGAGGGCATTATGTTAAATGAAATAAGTCAGACAAAGAAAGACAAATACTGTATGGTCTCACTCACGTGTGGAATGTTAATAAACAAAACTTATAAGAACAGAAAGTAGATTGGTGGCTGCCGAGAATGACTGGGGGAAATGCGTGAAGGTGGTCAAAGGGTACAAACTTCTGGTAATAAGATAAATAAGTCATGGGGATATAGTGTGTAGCCTGGTGACCACAGTTAATAATATTGTATTGTGTATTTGAAGTCTGCTAAGAGTAGATTTTAAAATACTCCTGCAAAAAAAGTTGCAGCTATGAGATGATGGATATGTTAATCAACCTGATTGTGGTAATCATATTTTAGTATATGCATATAAAATTACTACCTGGCACACCTTAAACTTATACCATGTTATATGTCAATTATATCTCAGTAAAGCTGTGGGGTGTGGGGGAAGAACTTTGATTAAGATCAGTGCTTTCAGGGACATAGCCTTGAGCAGACACTCCTCAGCAACCTGCTGACCTTGATCCCAAACATAGTAACCCAGGTGGTGAGGTCAAAATCACATTGGAAACCCAAATCAAACCAACCCCACTCCAGGCTCACCCTTGACTCCCAAACCCTTAGAAAGCCCAGCCTCAGCATTCAACTGGAGAAGGAAATGGCAACCCACTCCAGTATTCTTGCCTGGAAAATGCCAGGGATGGATGAGCCTGGCGGCTGCAGTCCATGGGATCAAAAAGAGTTGGACACGACTGAGCGACTTCACTTTTCACTTTCAGCTTTCCACCCTGCATTTCTTTGATGTCCTATAGTGCGAGACCTTATTTTTCTGGGCTCCAAAATCACTGCAGATGGTGATTGCAGCCATGAAATTAAAAGACGCTTACTCCTTGGAAGGAAAGTTATGACCAACCTAGATAGCATATTGAAAAGCAGAGACATTACTTTGCCAACAAAGGTCTGTCTAGTCAAGGCTATGGTTTTTCCAGTGGTCATGTATGGATGTGAGAGTTGGACTGTGAAGAAAGCTGAGCGCCAAAGAATTGATGCTTTTGAACTGTGGTGTTGGAGAAGACTCTTGAGAGTCCCTTGGATTGCAAGGAGATCCAACCAGTCCATTCTAAAGGAGATTAGCCCTGGGATTTCTTTGGAAGGAATGATGCTAAAGCTGAAACTCCAGTACTTTGGCCACCTCATATGAAGAGTTGACTCATTGGAAAAGTCCCTGATGCTGGGAGGGATTGGGGGCAGGAGGAGCAGGGGACGACAGAGGATGAGATGGCTGGATGGCATCACCGACTCGATGGACATGAGTCTGAGTGAACTCCAGGAGTTGGTGATGGACAGGGAGGCCTGGAGTGCTGTGATTCATGGGGTCGCAAAGAGTCAGACACGACTGAGCAACTGAACTGAAATGAACTGAGTGTGAGTCATGAGCATGGGTGTTATGAGCCAGAGGGCATGCTTCTCTCTGTCTCTCACTACCTGTGTGCCTGCATGCATTCCTTAACTTCTCTGAGCCTCTGCTTCTTCATCTGTAAAATGGGACTCTTGCTACCTCTCAGGGTTGTTGTGCGGATTTAACGATAAGTACAAAACACTCAGAACAAAGTTGGCACTTGCTAAAGAGTTACTGATTCCCTTGTGACAGTTAACATTGTCATTATTTGGGGACAGTCTCAGGAGACTGGCCATGATGAGTAGATCAGGATGTGTGTGACTTTCCTGGTGATCAAAGAAACATAAGGGTTTTTCCAGGTTGCAAATGACCTGTCAAAATAACCCGTATTTCCAAGTGCTAGTGGAACTGTGACCTGGTGTGAACTTTGGGAAAGTAATGAGATGCGATACAGTGTGTGACTTAAGAATGGGCCTGAGCTTGTGATGGCACAGAGGGAACAAAGTTTGGGAAAGGCTCAGCCTGCCTAGAATTAAAGGAAACTGACCCTTCTGGTCATCCTACTCCTGAGAATCTGTCCCAAGGGATTGTACACCACTGCAGCCATCAAATTAAAAGATGCTTGCTCCCTGGAAGAAAAGCTATGATGAACCTAGACAGCGTATTAAAAAGCAGAGACCTCACTTTGCTAACAAATGTCCATCTAGTCAAAGCTAATGGTTTTTCCAGTAGTCATGTACAAAATGTGAAATATGGGCCATAAAGAAGGCTGAGTGCCAAAGAATTGATACTTTCAAACTGTGGTGGTGGAGAAGATTCTTGAGAGTCCCTTGGACAGCAAGGAGATCAAACCAGTCAATCCTACAGGAAATCAGTCCTGAATATTCATGGGAAGGACTGATGCTGAAGCTGAAACGCCAATACTTTGGCCACCTGATGTGAAGAACTGACTCTGATGCTGGGAAAGATTGAGGGCAGGAGAAGAAGGGGGAGACAAAGGATGAGATGATTGGATGGCATCATCAGTTCAACAGACATGAGTTTGAGTAAACTCCAGAAAATGGTGAAGGACAGGGAAGCCTAGCATGCTGCAGTCCATGGGGTCATAAAGAGTCAGAATGTGACTTAGCATCTGAACAACACAACACGATATAAAGAAAGAATTGAGGTAAAAAGAAAGAACTAAAAGAGAACATCTCAAAGCATTCCCAGTAGATGATCTTCTTCAATCTCTTTATCATTTTCTCTACTTTTCATAATTTCTGCAGTGAGCATGCTGCACCTTGATGACTGGGGAGGAAAAAGTAATATTCAAAGATTAATGAAAGCTGATAAGACATTTATTTCATTGAGCAGCAGCTGCACTTTGTCACTGGAAGCCCTCTGAACAAACACAAGACCCTCACCCTGGGATCTTGACACTCCACCCTCCTGCACTTCTTTCTTCACCTGGGGGAGAGTTGTGCCCCTCATGCCATCCAGGAATCAGATAGGGATGTTTCATGTCCCAGGGCAGGGAGGTCTCAGGCTGTGCACAGGAGCATCAGCAAGCTGAGACCAAAAACACTTTCAGAGAACTCTGAGTTCACTGCTCTGATCAAGGAGAGCCTCTCAGAAGAGAGAGTGCTGAGCGCTGCTTGGAAGGAGGGGAAATTGTGGGGAAATCAGACAGGTGAAAATTTTAGCAAGAAGGAGTGAATTAACTCCAAAGCATCCTCCTCTTGCTTTTTTAAAGTGGATGGAGGGTGCTGGTGAATAAGAACTTGACGGTTGGATTTCCCTGATGGTCCAGTAGTTAAGAATCTGCCCTACAAAGCAGGGGACACCAGTTCAATCCCTGATCCGGGAAGATGCCACGTGCTGTGGGGAAACTAAGCCCATGAGCCATAACTACTGAAGCCCACACAGCTTAGAGCGCATGCTCCACAATGAGAAGCCACCATGATAAAAAACCCATGCACTGCAGTTAGAGTAGCTCCTGCTCACTGCAAACAGAGAAAGCCTGTGCACAGCAATGAAGACACAGCACAGCCAGAAATAAATAAATAAACTGGATGGTTACCCAAACGTGGAGGAGTGGGTGGTTCCAGGGAGAAGGGGGCCACTGAGTTAAGTGAAATCTGCAGCTTACAACTAGTGACACTTTTCTACACACCCTCTATCTTCTCTTTTGGTTTTACTCCCCAACTTTAACTCCCTTCCTCCTCTCCTTCTCTGGTTGTTTTAATCCACCCAAAGTCCCATCCCCAGGAGAGAAGTGAAAAGGACCACGCATTCTCCTCCCAAGGTTGCTATTGGTAACTGAAACCAAGCTTAGCCCAGTGAAAGGAAGTGGGAGTTTTTTCAGGTTTGGTCACCAGGGGAGGACTTTGGCATTCGTGCCTTTCAAAGCTCTCCTGGGAGATGAAGACAGTGTCCACGGCAGACGGAGAAGATAGAGGGTGTAGAGAAAAGAGTCACCAGTTCTAAGTTGCAGATATCACTTAACTCAGTGGCCGCCTTTTCCCTGGTACCACCCACCCCTCCACATTTGGGTAACCATCAATTTATTTATTTGTTTTTGGCTGTGCTGTGTCTTCATTGCCATGCACAGGCTTTCTCTGACTGCAGTGAGCCTATGGGTCCTTCACCCTCACTGTGAGGTTCCAGGTCTCGCCCACTTCCACCCTCAGCTCTATGATGGAAATGGGGATGACTATGGCCCTGGCACCTCCCCTCCAGTGTCCACTCCTTCTGTTCCTAACTTATCCTGTCTTGACTTTTGTTCCCATAATTCCCTCTCTGGTGAGTGCCCACAAGGAGAGGAGGCCCTTCCTTACTGATTCATGGAACCAAAAAGATCCTTCAAGGACATCCAATCCATGATCATGGTTTTGTAGAGGGGAAAAGGGAGTCACAGAGAATCAAAGCTATAACAAATGATGACATTGTTCTTTGAGACTCAGATCCTTCCCAGTAAACATGCCATCCCACCTCATTTTTCCAAGGAATGGACAGGAGATGACTAAGCAGAGCCCAGTAGTTCCTGATGCCTCTAGCCTCTCCCCACATGTTCCTAGCACCTCTCTTCCCTTTCCACCCCATACCTAACCTACGTGACTGAATGACTTAGTACAATTGCATTTGTTTGCTCATTTCTAGTCACATCCTATTTATCTTGGTGGTAAATAAAAGTGAACAGAAGAAAACTAATGACTGGAACGTCAAGTTCATACCTTTCCCAAATTAGAACCAATTTGCTCTAAATCTAGTCAAGTCAGGATGAAGCATTAGCAAATGGTGCATCCACTTGGCCATTTTCCCCAGTCTCTTAAGACACAGTGAATCACTCTCAGGGGATAGCTTAGCCAAGATGAGTCAGTACCTTCTGTTTGTATACATTGTCATTACATTCTTTTCATTAAAAAAAAAGGGCCCTTGTCTGTAAGTGGACTATAATTGCAATTTGAAAAGCACTGACAAAAATTCCTCCTCTTCAAAAGACATAACCAGTCTTAATCAGAAAACCCACAATTCAAGATACTTCTCAGAGCAATGACTCTTTATAGAACATTGGATGAGGCCAGAATAGCATTTTACTACTTGACAGTCAATACATCTCAATGGTTAAGAATTCAGTTTCTAAACTGAGTCTCACTTCTGGTAGGATAAGTAAGGTCTTACTGTACCAACTTTACTAAAGATAACAACTATAAACTCTGAACCAAAAATATGCATAATACATTAAAAAAAAAAAAAACATACCTGAAGGTCTTGGAAAATATACAAAAGCAGGCAGATTCTAGATGGAAAGTGATACTTGGAAGAAGGAAATCATATGAGATGAGTCTCCTGATTTTATGGTTTAGCCTGAAAGCAAGCTGCCATCAGTATCCTGACAGGTGGCTTAAACTTATAGAAAACCCACAGTCTTTCTGATCTGAAGGATCAGGGAACAGAATCTGTGGCAACCATAGCCACTGAAGAGTGAGGGGGAATCCTGCAAAGGAGACAAACAGATGGAAGAAGTTTCAACTTTCATGTGTAAACTCTGCCAAATCTTCTGCTTGATCACTAATTACCCACACATAGGACAGATTTTAAATACCCCAACTAGGGACAATACAACTGAACTAAGAAGTTCCCCCCAAATATAGAGTTTACAGCTTGAGTCCAACAAAGTTAGTTATTTGCTATAGCAAAAATTTAAGACTCTTTGGTAATACAACAAATCCAATCTCCACAACATAATAAACACCATATCTGGGGCACAATCCAAAATCTCTTGACAATGAAGAAATAGGAAAACATAACCCATTATGAAGAGAGAAAAGACAATCAACAAAAAACAATCTCAAAACAAACATTGAAATTATCAAATTATTTTAAAGAAGCAATTTCACTATGCTACATGATGAAAATATGGTAAGTCTCAGCAAATAAATGACTATTTTAAACAGGAATCAATGGTTACCATCCTATCAAATAAATCAAATACTGAGAAATAAAACTATCTAAGAAGACAAAAGACCTACACTCTGAAAACCATAAGATGCTGATGAAAGAAATTGAAGATGACACAGAGGGAAAAAATACCATGATCTTGGATTGGAAAAATCAATATTGCCAAAATAACTATACTACTCAAGGCAGTTTAGAGACTCAATGTAATCCCTGTGAAATTACCAAAGGTGCTTTTGCAGATCTAGGAAAGAATCTTAAAATTTGTATGGTAACACAAATGACCCTGAATAGTCAAAGCAATCTTAAGAAAGAAAAACAGAGCTGGAGGAATCAGGCTTCCTGACTTCAGACTATACTATAACATGTTAGTAATCAAAACACTATGGTACTGGCACAAAGACAGACTTATAGATCAATGGAACAGGATTGAAATCACAGAAATAAACCCACACACCTAGTCAATTAATCTATGACAAAGGAAGCAAGAAAATACAATAGAGAAAAGAGAGTCACTTCAATAAGTATTGCTGGGAAAATTGGACAGTTTACATCTAAAAGAATGAAATTAGAGCATTCTTTAACAACATACACAAGAATAGACTCAAAATGAATTAAAGACCTGAATGTAAGAGCAGATACCATAAAACTCTTAGAGGAAAACATAGGTAGAACACTTTTTGACATAAATTGCAGCAATATCTTTTTGGATCTACCTCCCAGAATAATGAAAATAAAAACAAAAATAAACAAAGGGGATCTATTTAAACTTACAAGCTTTTGCACAGCAAAGGAAATCATAAACAAAATGAAAAGACAACATACAAAATGGGGAAAAACTATTTGCAAATTATATCACCAATGAGCAATTAATTTCCAAAATATACACACACTCATGGGGAAAAGATCTAAACAAACATTTCTCCAAAGAAGACATACAGATGACCAAGCACATAAAAAGATGCTCAACACCTCTAATTATTAGAGAAATACAAATAAAAACTGCAGTGAGGTATCATCTCACACCTGCCAGAACAGCCATCATCAAAAACTCTACAGATAATAAGTGCTGGAAAGGGTGTAGGTAAAAGGGAACCCTCCTACACTGTTGCTGAAGTATAAATTGGTACAGTCACCATGAAGAACACTATGGAGGTTCCTTTAGAAGACAAAAAATATAGCTGTCATATGATCCAGCAATCCCATTCCTGGACATATATCCAGAGAAAATCATAATTTGAAAAGATACATACACCCCTATGTTCATAGTGGCACTATTTACAAAAGCCAAGACATGGAGGCAATCTGAATGTTCATCAACAGATGTGTGGATAAAGAAGATGTGGTACATTTAAACAATGGAAAATTACTCAGCCATAAAAAGAAATGAATCTGAGTCCATTGGATGAATCTAGAGCCTGTTTGGCAGAGTGAAGTAAGTCAGAAAGAGAAAAACAAATATCACATATTAATACATATATGTGGAATCTATGTACCATATATGTGGGAAAATGGTACTGACGAACCCATTTGCAGGTCAGGAATAGACATGGAGACATAGAGAACAGATTTGTGGTCACAGCAAGGGAAGGAGAAGGTGGGATAAATTCAAAGAGTAGCATTGAAACATATGTAAAATAGATAGCTAGAGGGAAGTCGCTGCATGACACAGGCAGTTCACCCAGTGCTCTGTGATGACCTAAAAGGGTAGGATGGGGGTTGGTGGAAGGGAGGCTCAAGAGGGAAGAGACATATTATACTTATGGCTGATTCATGACGTTGAACAGCAGGAACCAGCACAACATTGTTAAGCAATTATCTTCCAATTAAAATATATATATATATTTTTTTAAGTCACCCATATTTCCTATTATCTAATATTTTTATTATTTCATTTTTAGCCTTTAAGTAATTGTACTAAGAGATTAAAGAATTAAGAGGGACTTCCCTGGTGATCCAGTAGCTAAAGTCTTCATGCCCCCAATGCAGGGAGATTCAGTTTCTGGTCAGGGAATTAGATTTCACATGTTGCAACTTAGAGTTCACATGCTTCAACTAAAGATCCTGAATGCTGCAATGAAGATCGAAGATCTCATGGGCACAAATAAGACCCAGAGCAGCCAAATAAATAATCTTTCCTTTTTAAGAACTAAGGACAATAATTGAAATAGAAGGTAAAAAAATAGAAATAATGAAACTAAAAGCTGATTATTTGAAAAGATAAACAAAATTGATCAACTTTTAGCCAGACTCGTCAAGATAAAAAGAGGGCTCAAATCAATAAAATCAGAAATTAAAATAGAGAAATTATAACTGACACCATAGAAACACAAAGGATCATAAGCAACTGCTATAGACAACTATATGCCAGTAAAATGGGCAACCTGTAAGAAACAAACTCTAGGGCAGACTCCTAGAAATGTATGATCTCCCAAGACTGAATGAGGCAGAAATAGAAAACATGAACAGACCAATTACCACTAAAGAAATTGAATAGGTAATTTTTTTTAAAATTCCTAATAAACAAAAGTCCCTGAGCTTCCCTGGTGGCTCAGCTGGTAAAGAACCTATCTGCAAAGCAGAAGACCTGGGTTCAATCCCTGGGTTGGGAAGATCTCCTGGGGAAGGAAAATGGGCTACCCACCCCAGTATTCTGGCCTGGAAAATTCCATGGACTGTATAGTCCATGGGGTCACAAAGAGTCAGACACAACTGAGCAACTTTCAATTTGAACTTTGAAACAAAAGTATAGGACCAGGTGACTTTACAGATGAATTCTACAAAACATTTAGAGAGGAGTTAACACCTATCCTTCTGAAACTTTCAAAAAATGCAGAGGAAGGAATACTTCTGAATTTACAAAGTCAGAATCACCATGATATCAAAACCAGACAAAGATATCACAAAAAAGAAAACTGCAGGTCAATATCACTAATGGACATAGATGCAAAACTCCTCAAAAAATATTAGCAAAGCAAATCCAACAATACAGTGAAAGGATCATACACCATGATCAAATGGGGTTTTATCCCAGGGACATAAGGATTTTCAATATCTGCAAATCAATCATTGTGTGTGTGATATACCACATAAAAAACCTGAAGAATAAAAATCATATGATGATCTCAGTAGATGCAAAGTAAAAGGCTTTTGACAAAATTCAATATCCATTTATGACAAAAAATTCTCCAGAAAGTGGGCATAGAGAAAACATACCTCAGCATAATGAAAGCCATATATGACGACCACAAACCCACAGCTAACATCATACTCAATGGTGAAGAGCTGAAAGCATTTCCTCTAAGATCAGAAACAAAACAAAGATTCCCACTCTGGCCACTTTTATTCATAATAGTGTTGGAAGTCCTAGCCACAGCAATCAGACAAGAAGAAGAATAAAAAAAGAAATGCAAATCGGAAAGGAAGAGGTAGAACTGTCACTGCTTGCAGCTGAAATGACACTATGCATAGAAAATACTAAAGATGCCATCAGAAAACTACTCCAGCTCGCCAATGAATTTGGTAAGGTTACAGGATACAAAATTAATATACAAAAATCTGTTGCATTTCTATAGACTAACAATGAACTATCAGAAAGAGAAATTAAAGAACAAATCCCATTTATATTGCATCAAAAAGAATAAAATGCATAAGAATAAATACCTAAGGACATAAAGGACTTGGAATCTGAAAATTATAAGATGCTGATAAAAGAAATTGAAGATGACACTCATATGGAAAGATATACCATGTTCTTGAAGTGGAAGAATTAATACTGTTAAAATGACTACTCAATGCAATCTTCAACCTTTATCAAAATATCAATGTCATTTTTCACAGAACTAGAACAAATGATTTTTAAAATTTGTATGAAAACACAAGAGATCTAGAATAGCCAAAACTATCTTAAGAGAGAAGAAGAAAGCCGGAGATATCATACGCTCTGTCTTCAGTTCAGTTCAGTTCAGTTCAGTCACTCAGTCGTGTCCGACTCTTTGCGACCCCATGAATCACAGCACGCCAGGCCTCCCTGTCCATCACCAGCTCCCAGAGTTCACCCAAACTCACGTTCATCGAGTCGGTGATGCCGTCCAGCCATCTCATCCTCTGTCGTCCCCTTCTCCTCCTGCCCCCAATCCCTCCCAGCATCAGAGTCTTTTCCAATGAGTCAACTCTTTGCATGAGGTGGCCAAAGTATTGGAGTTTCAGCTTTAGCATCAGTCCTTCCAAAGAACACCCAGGGCTGATCTCCTTTAGAATGGACTGGTTGGATCTCCTTGAAGTCCAAGGGACTCTCAAGAGTCTTCTCCAACACCACAGTTCAAAAGCATCAATTCTTTGGTGCTCAGCTTTCTTCACAGTCCAACTCTCACATCCATACATGACCACTGGAAAAACCATAGCCTTGACTAGACAGACCTTTGTTGGCAAAGTAATGTCTCTGCTTTTGAATATGCTGTCTAGGTTGGTCATAACTTTCCTTCCAAGGAGTAAGCATCTTTTAATTTCATGGCTGCAATCACCATCTGCAGTGATTTTGGAGCCTCCAAAAATAAAGTCTGACACTGTTTCCACTGTTTCCCATCTATTTCCCATGAAGTGATGGAACCAGATACCATGATCTTCATTTTCTGAATGTTGAGCTTTAAGCCAACTTTTTCACTCACCACTTTCACTTTCATCAAGAGGCTTTTTAGTTCCTCTTCACTTTCTGCCATAAGGGTGGTGTCATCTGCATACCTGAGGTTATTGATATTTCTCCCGGCAATCGGATTCCAGCTTGTGCTTCTTCCAGCCCAGTGTTTCTCATGATGTACTCTGCATATAAGTTAAATAAGCAGGGTGACAATATACAGCCTTGACGTACTCCTTTTCCTATTTGGAACCAGTCTGTTGTTCCACGCTCTGTCTTCAGACTACACTAAAAAGCTACAGTGATCAAAGCAGTATGGTACAGAGGCTTCCCTGGCACTCCAGTGGTTAAGACTTCATGCTTCAGCTGCAAGAGGCATGGGTTTGATTCCTGGTTGGGGAAATAAGATCCTGCATGTGGTATGGTGTGGCCAAAAAATAAATAAATAAATAAAAATAGTATGGTACAGGAACAAAACCAGACACATAGATCAAGGGAACAGAATAAAGAACCCAGAAATAAACCCACCCACTCATGGTCAATTAATCCATGACAAAAGGAAGCAAGACTATCCAATAGAGAAAAGATAGTCTTTTCAATAAATGTTGCTAGGAAAACTAGACAGCTATATCTAAAAGAATGAAATTAGAACATTTTCTAACACCATACACAAAAATAAGCTTATAATAGATTAAAGACCTAAATGTAAGATTGGAAACCATAAAACTCCTAGGAGAAAACATAGTCAGAACACCCTTTGACGTATATCATAGCAATATTCTTTTGGACCTGTCGCCTAAGGCAAAGAAAGCAAAAGCAAAAACAAAGATATGGGACCTCCTTAAACTTGAAAGTTTTTCACAGCAAGGGAAACCACTGACAACATGAAAAGACAACCTACTGAATAGGAGGAAATATTTGCAAATGATTTAACTGGTAGGGGGTTAATCCAAAATATATAAACAGCTCATGCAACACAACATCAAAAAACAAACAACTAAAAATAATCCTGCATGCAGAATGGTGTGGCAAAAAACAAAAATAAATAAATAAAAACAATAGTATGGTACAGGAACAAGGATTTAAAAATGGGTAGAAGACCTAAATAGACATTATTTTTTCCAAATAAGACATACAAATGGGTAACAGGCACATAAAAAGATGCTCAACATTGCTAATCAATAGAAAAATGCAAATCAAAATCAAAATGAGATAACACCTTATATATGCCAGAATGGCTATCATCAAAAAGACCACAAATAGCAAATGTCATCAAGGATATGGAAAAGAGTGTTGTTGTTCAGTCTCTAAGTTGTGTCCAACTCTTTGTGACCCCCATGGACTACAGCATGCCAGTCTTCCTACTCCTTCACTCTCTGCTGGAGCTTGCTCAAACTCATGTCCATTGAGTTGGTGATGCCATCCAACCAGCTCATGCTCTGTCGCCCACTTCTCCTCCTGCCCTCAATCATCAGGGTCTTTTCCAGCAAGTTGGCTCTTCATATCAGGTGGTCAAAGTATTGGAGCTTCAGCATCAGTCTTTCCAATGAATATTCAGGGTTGATTTCCCTTAAGATTGACTGGTTTGATCTCCTTGCTGTATAAGGAACTCTCAAGAGTCTTCTCCAACACCATAGTATAAAGGCATCTATTCTTCAGCATTCAGCCTTTTTTATGGTTCAACTCTCATATCCATACATGAAAAACTGGAAAAACCATAGCTTTGGATAAACAGACCTTTGTAACCAAAGTTTTGTCTCTGCTTTTTAATACACTGTCTATGTTTGCCATAGCTTTTCTTCCAAGGAGCAAGAGTCTTTTAATTTCTTGGCTACAGTTACTGTCCACAGTGATTTTGGAGCCCAAGAAAATAAAGTCTATCCCTGTTTCCATTGTTTCCCCATCTATTTGCCATGAAGTGATGGGACCAGATGCCATGATCTTCATTTTTTGAATGTTGAGTTTTAAGCCAGCTTTTTCATTCTCCTCTTTCACCTTCATCAAGAGGCTCTTTAGTTCCTTTTTGCTTTCTGTCATTAGGGTGGTATCATCTGCACATCTGAGGTTATTGATATTTCTCAGCAATCTTGATGCCAGTTTGTGATTCATCCAGCCTAGTATTTTGCATGATATAATCTGCATATAAGTTAAATAAGCAGGGTGACAACATACAACCTTGACATACTCCTTTCCCTATTTGGAACCAGTCTGTTGTTCCATGTCCAGTTCTAACTGTGGTTTCTTGACCAGGATACAGATTTCTCAGGAGGCAGGTACAGTGGTCTGGTAGTCCCATCTCTTAAAGAATTTTCCACAGTTTGTTGTGATGCACACAGTCAAAGGCTTTGGCATAATCAATAAAGCATAAGTAGATGTTTTTCTGGAATTCTCTTGCTTTTTCTATGATCCAACAGATGTTAACAATTTAATCTGTCTTTTCCAAATCCAGCTTGTATATCTTCCAGCTTGTATATCTGGAAGTTCTTGGTTAATGTACTGTTGAAGCCTACCTTGAAGGATTTTGAGCATTACCTTGCTAGCATGTGAAATGAGTGCAATTGTATGGTAGTTTGAGCATTCTTTGACATTATCCTTCTTGGGGATTGATATGAAAACTGACCTTTTCCAGTCCTGTGGCCACTGCTGAGTTTTCCAAATTTGCTGGCATATTGAGTGCTTTAACAACACCATCTATCTTTTGGGATTTGAAATAACTCAGCCGGAATTCTATCACCTCTACCTGCCTTGTTAGTAATAATGCTTCCTAAGGCCCACTTGACTTCACACTCCAGGATGTCTGGCTCTAGATGAATGACCACACTATCATGGTTATCTGGGTTATTAAGACCTTTTATTGATAGGTTTTCTGTGTATTCTTGCAACCTCTTCTTAATCTCTTCTGTTTCTGTTAGGTCCTTACTGTCTCTGTCCTTTATTGAGCCCATCTTTGCATGAAATGTTCCCTTGGTATCTCTAATTTTCTTGAAGAGATCTCTAGTCTTTCTTATTCTATTGTTTTCCTCTATTTCTTTTCATTGTGCACTTAAGAAGGCTTTCTTATCTCTCCTTACTATTCCTTGGGACTCTGCATTCAGTTGGATATATATTTCCCTTTCTCCTTTGCCTTTCACTTCTCTTCTTTTCTCAGCTATTTTAAGACCTCTTCAGACAGCCACTTTGCCTTCTTGCATTTCTTTTTCTGTGGGATGATTTTGGTCACCACCTCCTGCACAAAGTTAGAAACCTCCAGCCATAGCTCTTCAGGTTCTCTGTCTATCATATCTGATCCCTAGAATCTGTTTGTCACTTCCACAGTATAATCATAAGGGATTTGATTTAGGTCACACCTGAATGGCCTAGTAGTTTTCCATACTTTCTTCAATGTAAGTCTGAATTTTTCAATAATAGTTCATAATCTGAGCCATAGTCAGCTCCCGGTCTTGAGAGCTTCTCCATCTTCGGCTGCAAAGAAAATCATTAATCTGATTTCAGTCTTGACCATCTGGTGATGTTATGTGTAGAATTGTCTCTCGTGTTGTTGGAAGAGGCTGCTTTCTATGATAAATGTCTCTTGGCAAAGAGAACTCTGTTAGCCTTTGGCCTGCTTCATTCTGTACTCCAAGACCAAACTTGCCTGTTACTCCAGGTTATCTCTTGACTTTCTACTTTTTCATTCCAATCCCTTATGATGAAAAGGACAACTTTTTTGGTGTTAGTTCTAGAAGGTCTTGTAGGTCTTCACAGACCATTCATCAACTGTTGAAGTTCATCAACTTCATCAACTTCAGTTTCTTCACCATTAGTGGTGGGACATAGACTTGGGTTACTATGATGTTGAGTGGTTTGCCTTGGAAACAAACCAAGATCATTCCGTCATTTTTGAGATTGCACCCAAGTACTGCTTTTTGGACTCTTTAATTGACTATGAGGAAGGAGTGGAGTGGAAATGGAGGGCTACCTCATTTCTTCTAAGTGATTCTTGCCCTTGGTAGTAGATATAATGGTTATCTGATTTAAATTCACCCATTCCCGTCCATTTCAGTTCATTGATTCTTAAAATGTCAATGCTCACTGTTGTTGTTCAGTTGCTTAGTCATGTCCAACTCTTTGAGACCCCAGGGACTGCACGTGCCAGGCTTCCCTGTCCTTTACTATCTCCCGGAGTTTAAGCAAACTCCGGGAGATAGTTCACTGTTGGGGTGGGGGGATGTAAATTGTTGTGGCCACTAAGGAAAGTAGTATGTAGGTTCCTCAATAAACTAAAAATAGAACTACCAATTACTGGAGTTGATCCAGCAATTCCACTCCTGGGTATACAGCTAAAGAAAAGGAGAACATTGATACCAAAAGGTAGTCACACACCAGTGTCCACAGCAGCATTATTTACCGTAACCAAGATATGGAAGCAACCTAAGGGTTCATCAACAGATGAATGGATAAAAAGATGTGGTGCATATATATATATATATGTAATATATACACAATGGAATACTACTCAGCCACAAAAAAAGAATGAAAGTTTTCATTTGAAACAATATGGATGTCCTTGGAGTGTATTATGCCTAGTGAAATTAGACAGAGAAAGACAAATACTATATGATGCCAATTATATGTGGAATCTTAAAAATAAAGCAAAATAGTGAACATAATTTTTCAAAAGATATTTGAAGACCTTCACATATCTTCACAAAAGAAATTGTGAAGACCTTCGAAAGACTCACAGATATAAAGAACAAACCAGTGGTAACCAGTGGGAAGAGGGAAGGGAGAGGAAGCAAGACATAGATGGGGAAATAACAAGTAAAAACTACTATTGTAAAATAAGTGAGCTACAACACATGAAATATAGCCAATATTTTATAATAACTATAAATGGAATATAATATTGAAATTCTAAGATGCAAAGTCAATGTTTCAGTTTCGTGTAATATTAAAATTATAACATGTGAATCACTAAGTTATACCGTGAAACATACAAAAATCAACTCAATTTAAAAAGAAAAAAAATTAAAGACAATATCCACCTTTATTTTTTTATCCAAATGGTTTTCCCATTATTGACTTAGCTGGTTTTCCAAGTATTATTAAAGAACTCATTTCTGCCCAATAATTTGAAAGATATGAAGCCTTTTGCAGATGGCTTATAAACCCTGCTTTATACGTCCGTTGTCAATGCCTCTCTGAGGAAGGATAGTGTCAAAAGCACAGAGTGGAAAAGAAGCATGGACTTTGGAGTATAGACCGGGGAGGAAGCACAACTTTGAGACCGGGGGTGCTGGCGCAGCTGCTGGGAAAGGAGAGCAGGAGGAGAGGGAAACTTGGGGGAGTACTGGGCAGGCAGAACAGGACAGGGATAAGTCCTGTTAACATCAGTTCAGTTCAGTTCAGTTGCTCAGTCGTGTCCGACTTCTTGCGACCCCATGGACTGCAGTATGCCAGGCTTCCCTGTCCATCACCAACTCCCGGAGCTTGCTCAAACTCAAGTCCATTGAGTTGGGGATGCCATCCAACCATCTCATCCTCTTTCATCCCCTTCTCCCCCTGCCTTCAATCTTTCCCAGCATCAGGGTCTTTTCCAGTGAGTCAGTTCTTTGCATCAGGTGGCCAAAGGATTGGAATTTCAGCTTCAGCATCCGTCCTTCCAATGCATATTCAGGACTGATTTCCTTTAGGATGGACTGGTTACATACTGATATTTTTAAAAACTTGTGTTGCGCCCAAAACAACCAAAACTAACAATGAACACTTGCCCAGTGTCTCAGAGGACTTGCTTTAATGAGAAAATGTGTTTGTTCGTTAGTTTGCTGAATATTTCTAAAGTGCTTGAAATCATTTTGACCTCTCATAGGTATCTATGTTCCACTACCATCTGCTGTTTCTTGGACGTTTGCTCTTTTCTCATCAGAACCTGAATGGATGTGTTCTACATATGTGAGATCCGAAACAAAAAAATTACACTGGGCCTTTCTGAAGACTAGTTGGGTTCCTCCTATGAGCCAGGCTCTGGACACTGTCCCTCGTAAACTTCACCCTGTGGTCCTTGCAGCAGCAGCGTGAGGAGCCACTATTACCGCATAGAAAATCAGTTGTCCAAAGTCCCACTGTGATTGGTAACAAAGCTGGGGCTCAGCCGCAGCACCATCTGCTGCAGAAGCTGTGTTACTGCTGGATACCACACTGCCTTCCCCCGATGGCTAGAGGGCAGAGGTGGGAAATGATACAGAAAGTGGAAGATAACTATGCTTTCCAGAGAAGAGGAAATGGAAAGAGCACATGGAAAGGAAAGACAAGTCCCTCCTCTTTATTCAGAACCAGCAGTAAGACGTGGGCTCACTTACCCTGATAGAATCACAGAAGAAACCAGGCTTTCTGTCCCTCCTCCCTGCCCCAGAGTGGTGAGTGCTGGGCCCACAGACCAGCACCCATGCTCCAGCTTCTCCGGAAGCCTGGAGGCAGAGACCTGATTTGGCTTCCCTAGCTTCCTGGCCATCCAGGACTTGCAACCGACTCTGTCCTGTATTCCCTGAATTGGCATCTTACTCAGCTAGGGTAGGCAGGGAATGAGCAGGTGCTAAGGAATGAGAAATTCCTAACAGTCTGTAACCCTGAGTCCTTCCACTGGATATTCCTGCTCGTTCCTCTTACCTTTCCTCCTGGCCGCTGTATTTTCACTCACCCCCACTCCTGAGGTTTACACCCTGGTTCCACTGAGCTAGGAATCAGCTAGGGATTCACTTTGACCAGATTAAACCTGATTAAGAGTCTCAGATTGCAAAAGGCCCTAAAGCTCCCCGGAAACAATCCTGGTTTCATACACCAACCCTTACCTACTTTCTCCCAGGCATTCACACATGGTGACCACGTAAGAGTTGTGTAGGTTATATATTGCACAAGCTTATGGGGCATATAAAGCACAATGGCCCCTGATTCACACACTTTCACTCTTTGCTCAGTTATGAGGATACTGGTACTGACTTGCAGCTTCAGAGACCTATGCACATACACCCCAAATCCCTCAGGGGAAACCAGGGCAAAGGAACTCAGAACAAAAGGGGCAAAAGTCTGCCTTTGATAACTGGGAACACCAAGGCCTTCCCCCATCCTCCACTCCCATACCCCCAGTATCTGTATATAAAGCCAAAAGCCCTCGAGATACTCTGCCAAGAAATTCTTGGTACAGGATGTGTCTAAACAAGTGGCAACACACCTGCTTTGCCTAGGACAGCCCAGTTTATGACTTTAATACTGATGGTCCCAACAGTTTAGCAATTGTCCCAAACAAAAGTATCCCAGTTTGGATAATAAATGATAACAGTCACTCTAATTATAAGCCACAAATGGCCAACCCAGAGAGACGGGAGAAGGCAGCATCAGCCTACTATCCAATAACACAAACACAGACATGAAGCACCATTTAACTGAGCAGCTCCTATGTGTATGTACATCTATAAGTCATACATATATGTATACATGTTACATAGTATATGTAACGTGTCTCTGTGTGTGTATACAATCCTCCACTCCTCCTCAAGTGCTTTTGTAAAAACCATCCCCTACTCCTGGCCTGGGTGAGGATGGACCTCAGCCCGTCCTGTGCTGCCTGCCCACACTTGACCCTGATTTATGTCTTTCTGGTCCTGGGGTACTGAGGCCTGACACAAAGGCAAGAGGAGGGGCTCCCTTCAGGCTGCTGGTTGCTGCTGCCCCATCTGCCTCCTTGGACACTTCTTTTCCAGCTCTCCCCCGCTGTCCTGCCTGCCTCCAACCACTCTGGGCCTTGCCCCTCCCCACCCCACGCCCCCATCAGCAAACCCTCTACTTAACCCTTGAGGCAAGTTCTACCTTCCCCTTTGGCCTTTGAGTCTGGGTTAGGAGGCTCACTGGCCTGCCTCCCATGAACAGTAAGTCACATCATGTCACAATAGTCCTTGACAGAGGACTCATGCCAGCATCTTGGCCCATGGTTATGGGGAGAGACTCTGGGACTTGCAAGCATCTGATTTTGAAGTCTTTGGGGACCTGAAGAATCCTGGCTTTTACCTGACCCTTGAGCTCAGCTATGAACAGGAAAGCTGGTAACTCTGATGAGGGAAGAAAACAAAGTCCAAAGTCTGAACACTTTAGCTTAGGCATTCAGCTCTTCAGAAAGTTAGTCGGAGTGAATGATAGATTGGAACCCAAACCTGGAGGGCTTCCCAGGTGGTCCAGCGGTTAAAAATCTGCCTGCCAATATAGGGGACATGGTTCAAACCTTGGTCCGGGAAGATCCCACATTCTGTAGGGCAACTAAGCCCATGTGCCACAACTACTGAGCCTGTGTTCTAGAGCCCATGAACTGAAACTGCTGTGCCCAGATCCCACAACCACCGAATCCCGCTCACCTAGAGCCTGTGCTCAGCAACAAAAGAAGCCTCCTCAGTGAGAAGCTCCTGCATTTCCATAATGACTTGTGATGTTGAGCATGATTTCGTGTGTTTATGGCCATCTGTATATCTTCACTGGGGCTTCCCTGATAGCTCAGTTGGTAAAGAATCCACCTGCAAAGCAGAAGACCTCGGTTTGATTCCTGGGTCAGGAAGATCTGCTGGAGAAGGGATAGGTGACCCACTCCAGTATTCTTGGGCTTCCCTTGTGGCTCAGCTGGTAAAGAATCTGCCTGCAATGTGGGTGACCTGGGTTCAATCCCTGGATTGGGAAGATCCCCTGGAGAAGGGAATGGCTACCCACTCCAGTATTTCTGGCCTGGAGAATTCCATGGACTGTATAGTCCATGGGTTGCAAAGAGTCAGACATGACTGAGAAACTTTCATTTTCACATATCTTCACTGGTGAAATGTCTCTTCAAATCTTCTCATTTGGGGTTGATTTATTTTAGTAGTAATAGTAATTTTTTATTGTTAGGCTTTGAGAGCTCTCTGTGCATTCTGATTACAGATCTTCTGTTGAGATATGACTTTCAAATATGTTCTCCCAGTCTGTAGCTTATCTTTTCATCCTCTTGACAGTGTCTTTGGAGAGCAAATGTTTTTAATTTTAACAAACTCAACTTATATATTTCTAAACATATCATCCTTTTGGTGTTATACATAGATACTCTTTGCCTAACCCAAGGCTACAGAGATTTTTTTCTGTGTTTCCTCATAGAAATTTTACATTTTACGTTTAGATCGATGATTTGTTTTTAGTTAATTTTTGTATAAGGTGTGAGCTATAAGTCAAGGTTGTATGTATGTGGACATACAATTGTTTTAACAGCATTTGTTCAAAAGACTGTCCTCCCTACATTAAGCTGCCTTTGCACTTTTATCAAAAATCAGTTGACTGTATTTATGTTTCTGAACTCTCCATTCTGTTTCATTGATCTCTGTGGTTATTATTTCACCAACACCACATTATCTTAGGTCTTAAACTCGGACCATGTCTGAGTCCAATAGTCCTCACAATTGGTCCTTCTTTGTCAAAGACAAAGAAAAATGGCTATTCTAGTTCCTTTGTCTTTCCATATAAATTTTAGAATCTGCTTGTAGAGATCTACCAAAATGCCCACTGGTATTTAGATTAAGATTGTGTTGAATACATAGATTATTTCAGAGAGAATTTACCTCTCAACAATAATGAAACTTTAGAACTACGAACACAGTATATCTCTCAACTATTCTAAGTCTTATTTGAAACACTCTCATACAGATCTGGAACATTTTTTTTTAATTTTTCAGTTTATATGTAAGTATTTGTTGAGGCTTTTTATGTTATTGTAAATGATTATGGTGATGGAGATGGTAAAGGACCGGAAGCCTGGCATGCTGCAGTCCATGGAATTACAAAGAGTCAGACATGACTGAGCGACTGAACAACAACAAAAAACTGATCTGGGATTTTTTAATTTAAAATTCCAATTATTCATTGTTACTATATGTAAATACAATTGATTCCAGTGTATTGGCTTTTTATACTTAGACATTTCTAAACTCACTTATTAGTTATGGGAGGGGTTTCTTTGTCCATTAAAATTTTTTTCAATATAAGTAACCATGTTGTTTGCTAATAGAGACAGTTTTTATTTCTTGGTTTACACAAGGTTGAGCAGGAGTCATTAGAGAAGACATGCTTGGGCCTTCTAGTCTCAGTCTTTCACTATTAAGTATGATGCTTATTACAGATTTTTTGTAGATGCTCTTTACCAGGTTAAGGAATTCTTCTTCTATTCTTGGTTTGCTGAAAGTTATCACGAATTAGTGTTGAGTTTTGTCATAAGCTTTTTGGCATTTATTGAAATAATCATATGATTTTTCCTTCCTCAGTCTGTTGTTGGTCAGTCACTAAGTCACATCTGGCTCTTTGCAACCTCATGGACTGCAACATGCCAGGCTTCCCTGTCCTTCACTATCTCCCAGAGTTTGCTCAGATTCATGTCCATTGAGTTGATAATGCTATTCAATCATCTCATCCTCTGTCACCCCTTTCTCCTCTTGCCCTCAATCTTTCGCAGCATCAGGGTCTTTTCCAATGAGCCGGCTCTTTGCATAGCGTGGCCAAAGTAGAGTTTCAGCTTCAGCAGCAGTCCTTCCAATGACTATTCAGGGTTGATCTCCTTTAGAGTTGACTGGATTGATCTTCATGCTGTCCAAGGGACTCTCAAGAGTTCTCCAGAACCACAGTTCAAAAGCATCAATTCTTCGACATTCCTTGTTCAGCCTTCTTTAGAGTCCAAAGGTGGCTTCAGTCTGTTACTTTAGTGAATTATATTGATTGATTTTTCAAAGTTGAACCAGCTTTGCATTCCTAAAATAAACCACACTTGATGGTGATGTAATATCCCTTTTATATATCACTGAGTTCATTGTTCGGTCAACAATGTTGATACATTATTGAGAATTGTTTGTCCATGAAGGATATTGATCTGTATTTTTTGTTTCTTGTAGTGTCTTTTTCTGGTTTGGGCACTAGAGTAATGCTGACCTCATAAAAGGAGTTATGGAATCTGTCTACCTCTTCTATTTCCTGAAAGAGATTATGAATTGGTATCAGATCTTTGTTAAATATTTGGTGGCATTCATCAAACCATCTGTGCCTGGAGTGTTCTTTGTTGGAAGGTTTTAAGTTTTTAATCTAATTAGTTTGAAAGAGTACTATTCAGATGATCTATTTCTTCTAAAGTATGTTTTGATAATTTATGTATGTCAAGGAATTGGTTAATTTCATCCAAGTTGTTGAATTTACCAGCATAGAACTGTTCATAATATTCCCTTGTTGTTTTTTTTAAATGTCTGTGAATTCTGTAAGATCTTCTTACATGTCTTAAATGTAAGAATGTCTGTAAGATCCCTTTTTCATTCCTGAATTAAGCAAACAGCACTTTCAACAGCTCAAATTCACATAATTTTTAGCCCATACCGTGTTCCAGGGGCTATGCTAGACTAGACACTGCCCCAGACATATGGAAGAACGGTCTCCAGCAGGGGTTGAGTGTTGCATATTTACACCTCCATTTCTACACTCTGCTCTAGGTGCTGAGGCTGGGACTCTGAAAACCACGTTTCTCAGATACACTTGCTATCATCTGATGGAAGACACTAGAGAGAGATCGGAAGATGGGAGAAGGGCTCCCAGTTCCTGTTAGCATTACTCCAGCACCTTCCAAAAGCTCTAGGTTCAGCCTCCAGCTTCTTTTGGCAATCCAGCCTGTGGGACCCCCTCAGAGGTACAGCATCCGCCAGCTGTGTCTCTCCCCTCCTCATCCTGTAGTCTGAGCATTAGGCACACGGGGCCCCTTCACCCATCCGACCACCAGCTGCGCAGGGGCCCTGCCCCTAAGCCCCTAGGCCTCATGAACCTCACTTATTCCTTTCTGCCACCCCACCCACCCCAACCTTAGGAGTGGTAGCTACTTCCTGTGGTTACTAATATCTTGGCTATCTCAGAATCTCCTATCTTCTCTTTCATCCTTCAGTTATTTATATTAGCAGCTATCTATATCCAATCCCCCTCCATCTGAAACACTTAGTAGGGGGTTCTTTTTTCTGTCTGCATCCTTACATTGAGGAAACGAGAGGTATGCAGGAAGTGACAAGTGGCCGTGCAAGGGGAACACAGTGGGTGCCCAGAGGTTAGGGAAGGTAGAAAAAGAGGAAGGCAGAGGAAAGACTTTAGCAAAGGACCCATTCCCCCCAGGAGCCTCTCGTTTCTATCCCTATTACAAAAATCAACATGCTTGGCCTCCCTCTAAAACCCTGGACTATGTACAGACATGCCTCTTTCCCCTGGTTCCTCTCAGCATAGGGAACATAGGCTGGCCTTTTCTTACTGAGACTATATTACCCAAAATACAAACAGCTAAAAAGGAACTCTATCTCATCAGTTTTAAGATACACACTTTTTTGCACTTGAACATTTCTGAGATCAGGATATATACTACAGTCAGGGGCATCTTACAACTATGAAAAGGTAGAAACTTTTTTTCTGTCTTAGTGGTATATAAAATAAGGGTGCATCTTTCAATGACATTTTAGAGTTTATTGAATAAATTATTTCTGGTTTTCTGGAGTTATAGCAAATATCTTTGGCAGAGATAGGGAACTGTCCATCAACATGTTTCCTTCTTCCCTGGTAATAAAATTTTAACTTGACCTTATGGTCACCTAGCTAGTGACCACATTTCCAGGCCTCCTTGGCAGCAGGTTCAGTTGTTTGATGAACTTGGGGCCAATGGGATGTGTGCAGGTATGATGGGTACAACCTCTGGATCCTGGATAACAAAAAGACAAGCCTTAGACAAGACAGGGTTTCTGCCTTCCCCCTCCACACAAGCTAGACCTTGAACAAGACTGATATTCAGCTTCAGCCTTGAAGGTGTCAGCAGTGCCCTGGGGGGTGGGGTGGGGTGGGTAGCAGAGTCACAATATGAAAGAACCTAGATCTCTGAATGACCATGAGAAGCAAGGGCACCTGCCTGCATAACAGCTCACCTTGGGACTGATACATGGGAGAGATGTCGCCTTCTCTCTTTTTTAATCCATTATATTTGGGAATTGCTTTTTTCCCAACAGGTTAACCTTTCTCTGAACAAAAATACCTCCTCCTACTCAGCGACTGGCTCATCCTTGCCCGCCCCTTGTCTGGCCACATTTTTCTCCAGCTTCCTTACTATCTCCTTGCAACAGATACTGAGACTCTGCCCCGCCATAGGATATTTTAACCTGGCATGTTGATGTTCTGATCATTCTGACAAGGGCTGATTTGCTTAATAATTTTACTATTTCCCATTTATGCTGCTTGGCAGTAGCTGCATTCTGCATGCTGTATGTAACCATTGTCAGGGAGGTTTACATTTTGGAGACGATTTTTTCCTTCCATCAATAATAATCACTTCAACACCTATATAAAAGTAAAGTGAAAGTCGCTTGATCTCATCCTACTCTTTGCGAGCCCATGGGTATAGTCCATGGAATTCTCCAGAATACAGGCATGGGTAGCCTTTCCCTTCTCCAGGGGATCTTCCCAACCCAGGGATCAAACTTAGGTCTCCCACATTGCAGGTGGATTCTTTACCAGCTGAGCCAGAAGGGAAGCCCAAGAATACTGGAGTGGGTAACTTATCCCTTCTCCAGTGGATCTTCCCGACCCAGGAATCAAACCAGGGTCTCCTGCATTGCAGGCAGGTTATTTACCAACTGAGCTGTCCGGGAAGCTTCACCAAGATGAAAACTCTTCCTGGCACACTAAAAATGTGGGAAGGGGTAGAAAAAGAAAGAAGGAGGCAGGAAGAGGGTAAGAGAGAGAGAAGGAAGCAAGCATAAGAACAGTAGATTTGCCAAAGGGACAGCAGCCACAGAAAAGTGTCCTGCATCTTCTGTATCCACTTCTCTGTTTCCCATCCTGGAAAATCATCCGAGTGGTTCCTCTCTTGGTTTTCCACATGACTAAACCCCACGGGTCTCAGTTAATCATGCTTGGGCCCGCCTGGCTGCCTCTCAGTTCCTCCAGCGCCTGCAGAGCCCTGCAGGGTGCAGACCCGGGCATACCTCCCACCCCCTCCCTTCCTTCCCCCTCACACCCACGCCAGGGAGGGGTCTCACCAGGGACCTGGCTGAGTGCGGGGCCAGCCCGGGGTCTCCGGACTTCACAGCATGGAAGGGTCCTTCCGACTCCTGGCCTGCTTGGTGTGCATCATCCCAATGGGTGAGTTTCCCACTATTCTCTCCAGCGCATTTTCAGAAGAGATTAGGTGCTCACAAACTTGGAGGGACAGTCTTCTCCCTGCACTCAGGGCAGCTGGGTTGCCAGGGCCTCCAGGCCTGTGGGAAGGGAGAGCTGCACTTCGGGAGGCTGTGGTGACAGAAGCCATAACGCTAAGTCCAGGCTTTGCCTTGGGTTCTGGGGACTTGAGGCAGTGCCGGGCTCCTCTGGGCTTCAGTGTCCCCACCTGTAGAAAGGTCGCCTACCCCACCCTTTGCTGTGAGGAGCCAGGGGGCATAATGGGCCAGCTCTGGGGAGGACAGGCTCTAGGTGGTGTTGTCATCCAAGCGCTATGCATCTTAATGGGCTCCCCCTGGGAAAGCGGGGAAAGCACACAGCTGATTGAGGGTAAGGGTGGCACCTTCATGTGGGCAGTAGGCAAGTGATTGAGGGCACCCTTCTGCCCAGCAGGAACCCCAAGAAGGGAGGCTTGAGCAACAACATCACTTCACTTAAGATCACTTAGCTCAAGGAGTTGGTGTCCCTGGAAACAGCGTGTCTCAAAAAGTGGTCATAGATCATCTGCATCAGAATCCCAGGGGAGGCAAACCTCTGTTAAAATGTACATTCTTTAGCTCTGCTCTGCAGAATCAGAAAATGTCAGGAGCAGGGCCAAGGAATCTGCATTTTCAACCATCTTCTTGGGTGATTCTGATGCAGGATTCAGTCGAGGGCCACTGGGATAAGTGACAAAGGCCATCCTCATGTCCCCACTGTCCAGGCCCCAGTCTTCTCCTTTACCCCACTCGGGCTGAGACATCCCTCTCATGACGATGTCCCTGGACTCAGCATCCAGGCCTCTCTGTGTACAGCCACTGGCCACTGATATCACGGTGCTCCAAGCTGTTAGTCAATCTTCCTAAGCTGGAGTCCTGTCTCCACGACTGGATCATAAACTCCCACTCCCAGGCTCCTCGGGCCTTTCTCTTTAGCTTTCAGCACTCAGCAGAGTCCTATTTGGGGCTGATTTGAATAGTAACAGCAAGTACCTCTTATTAAGGGCTGGGCACTTTAAGTATTGGGCTTCCCTGTGGCTCAGCTGGTAAAGAATCCACCTGCAATACCGGAGACCTGGGTTGGGAAGATCCCCTGGAGAAGGGAAAGGCTACCCACGCCAGTATTCTGGCCTGGAGAATTCCATGGACTGTATAGCCTGTGGGGTCACAAAGAGTCAGACACGACTGAGTGACTTTCAGTCATTCACTCACTTTAAGTATTAATAGTCATTCAAGTAAGCATCATAATCCTATGAGAAAGGAACTATTACATTCTCTCTTCACAGATGAGAAAATTGAAGCACAGAGGGGTTCAGTGAGTGGTGCAGGGTGAAGCTGGGATTTGCTCTTGGGGATGTGCGCCTCAATCTGGGACCACACCACCAGCTCCCATGCCACACTGCCCACGGTCCCACCCATAAAGCCCCGTGGTGGTGGCTGACAGGGGAGGGGCTTTCTTTGGCCAAGTTGACCCAATTCAGACATCTTTCTGGATGATTTAGGGTTGGATCCCACACAGAGGATGGGGCTGGAGGAGGTGACCCTCCCCAGGCCTGGGGGCAGATGGGAGAGTGGGTCAGAGAAGCACTGAAGCTTGGCTCTGCTATTTGCCAGCTGGATGGCTCTGGGTATGCTTAATCACTTCAGTTGTGTCTGACTCTTTGCAACCCTATGAACTGCAGTCTGCCAGGCTCCTCGGTCCATGGGAGTCTCCAGGTAAGAACACTGGAGTGGGTTGCCATGCCCTCCACAAGGGGGTTTTCCGGACCAAGGGATGGAACCCGCGTCTCTGGCGTCTCCTGCAGGGGCAGGCGGGTTCTTTACCACTAGCGCCACCTGCAGGTTGCCTAACTTATCTGAGCCTCATTGAACTGGGGTGGGAGTTTATGATCCAGTCCGGCGCTGTGAAGGAGAATCCGGTCATGGGTGGAAGGCCCCCAGCACAGTCCTAGCACTCAGCAGCTTGTTGGTTAAGCGGCAGTGAAATGTTGCTCAAGTCAGATAGCTTCCAGGGCTGTTTTGTTTGGGATTTTTTTTTTCTCCTCCAAGAGTCAGCAGCAATGAATCAGACAAAAAAGACCAAAAAAAAAAAGAAAACTTAGAGGAAGCATGAGCAGTCACATGCTGAAGTACAAAACCCAAACCACACAAATGCTCCAGCTGTGTGTCACAATTCTTCAGGGAGGCTGGGCATCCGTGGGAGCCGTGGCAGCTAGCCCAGGGAGGGGACTCCTTCTTCTCGTGGCCAGCAGCTGCTTCCTGCTTGAAACCAGGAGGTCGTGAATTCTGGGGGAGCAGCGTCTCGCTGCCTGAAACCCTTCTGAGGCCGTTCACCCAGGAGCCTCTCCGCGAGCTGGCGGGCCTGGAAGAGGCCAGAGCTCAAGCGGCCCGAGGGCAGGGAGACCCCAGGCCACAGTCCTGTCCTGTCTGTCACACCTCCGAGCGAGCACAGGACCCTGGGCTGGCCTTCGGCAAAAGTGAAGTGGGTGGAATTCATGCAGGAAACATCCCCCTCTCCCATTTTCTGGGCCTTCTCCCTCATTCTGGCGCCCCCTACCTGCACCTGGTGCCCTGGGGCAGCCCCTCATCCCCTGGGGGCCCACACCACACACTCTCTTTTGTCTTTCCTTTCTGTCTCCCCACAGATCTGCTTTTAGAAAGCGGGCGATGTCAGGGGACATGAGAGGTGGTGGGAAGAGCGGTGGTCTGGGAGCTCCGGCCACTTGGTGACCTCGGACAAGACCTCCGTTGGTCCCCAAATCTCTGATGACCGGTGCAGTGACCACAGTGGTTGTCAACCTGAAGGACCATCGTGCTGGGCCTTTGATGGCAGCTCATTTCCTCTTCACCACAACCCCGCAAAGTGAAGACCCTTGTCCCTGTTTTCAGGGATGCTCAAGGAGCTCAGGGGACTTCTGGGTGTCAGAGCCTGGATGAGACCTGGAGTCTCCCGAGGGCCAGGCTTGCCCTTGACACTGCCTACACCTGTGTGCAGTGGGTGGTGAGCCTGAGGCAAAGCTTGGGACTCAGAGGAACTTACTTTGCTAGCTCTAAACTCCTGCAGAAAAACAAACTGGAAAGGCAAGACGATTTGCACAGTCACCCAAGGTCATGGGGGTTTATCTGGGACGTGGGGAAAGGTCAGGGACTGCTGTCATGGGCCCAGGAAGAAATGAAGATTGGATGAGCCAGGACACTTCCTCTGTCCCTGGTGGCTACTGTGGCCAGCAGCTGGGACCGAGAAGTCCTGCCCCCGGAGGAGGAGGGGTGTAGGAGTGGGAGCACGGCGGGGACGGCTGAATCAGAACTCCCAAGAGCAACGCCATGTGACGGACACTGGCCCCGGGGCAGGCTCCACTCAGGGCTCTGCATCTCCATCGGCTCAGCGAGAGGATCCAGATCCACAACCACGCAGCCAGAGAGGCAAGGTTAAAGGGGAAACGGGACAACCGAGGGCAGAGGGGAACAGTCAGGCCTTTCAACAGCTCACTTGTCCCTTTGCCTCCCCTGTCCCTGGAACCTGCGGGGTCTGCTTCTCAGTGGAGGATGGACTCCTGTTTCTGTTCCCTCCTCCCCTCTCTGGTCTCCACTCTTTTCTCACTTTTTCTCGGCTGATAACCTGTCTGGACTGCTACATGCAGGCCCAGAAGGCAGAGTTATTGAGAACAAACTGCAGGGCAGGAAGGAATCGGAAAAGTGAGAATGGGGTGTTCAGGTTCTGCAGATGTCTCTATTGCCGAGTCCCTGTCCCACCCCGGCACCCCTGGCACAGGGCTTTGGAAGCTGATACTCAGCGCTGCAGCCCCCAACCTCTCTCAGTGAGCATCATCACCTTGGGGAGATGGGAACAACTCAGAAAGCTTAGTAAGTGGCTGTGCAAGACTATCAAACATGGGCGCCTCTTTCTGAGTAGCTGAATTTGCTGGATAACTAATAGCTTGTTTTAAAATACCTAAAGTCTCTCGATTAATTTTCAATTGCCATATTTCTAAAATGCTTCCTAGACATCTTCATCATTTTTATCAAGATATCATTTTCCGACATAGACTTTTAGATTTAAAAGTCTCCTTAGTAAACATCTAAAGACGTCATTTCACAGATAAGCCCACTGAAGCCAGAGCTACGAGGATTCACCTAAAGTCACAAAGTCACAGCCAGTCTAGCCAGGGCTATAGCCCCAGACAGAGCCTGAGACCCCATCTGAGAGGCACACCTCTCACGGCAATAACCCTTCCAAGGTGACTCAGGTCATGGCCGTGAGCATCTGTTCCACCAGCCTGCTGTGGGGAGTGATGCCTCAAGGCCCTCTGCACTTACTCATCCTCTGAAGGGTCCCATTTGTGCTGCACTTGGATCATTTCCGTCCTGAGTCATCACATTATTTTTTCCGAACCCTCCTCCCTAACAGAAAGCTGATTATCATCCCTAGCTGCTTTCAGTGGACCTACAAACACAAGTCACTTTCTAGCTTTTCAATCTGTTATTTCCTTAGGCTGGGAAACTAATTAAACAAACTTGTTAGAATTGTAAGTAAACGAAAAACAAACAGTGGCTGAGCCAGTCTAAACACACTGAGGAGGCAACTGATTGGTTTGGTAACTGTATCCCCAACACCCGCAGAGGGTTAATCACCTGACGGACCCTCAATAAGCATCTATTGTGTGAAAAAATACATGAATCTCAGGTTAGCTAAGGGCAAGGCCTGTGCTATTGCATGCCTAAGGTGTCGAGTTGAGCCACAGATAGAGCAGTGTCTGGAGCCAAAACAATCCCCCCACTAAGCTGCTTGAGTTTTCTGCCCAGAGTCCTCCTTCCCACCACTGGCAAGCACCGCCCCCTGCTCCCTCCTGGTCCCAGTCTGTTTGCAGAGCTATTGAAGGAGGGAACTAACATCGCTGAGCGTTCGCTGAGTGACAGCACTATCCAGGTGGCCTTCATGGGTGACTTCATTCCATCCTCAATCTTATGAGGAAAGTACCATGTTCCCCATTTTGCATTAGAAGAGCCTGAGACTTGGGACATTAAGCAACAGATACCGCCCAAAGATCTCCCTGTAAGTGGATCGGCCCAGAATAGTGCCAGGGACAGACTGGGTCCTCCAGACAAGTGAGAATGTCATCCGCCTTCAGCTATACCAAAGTGGGAGTGCTCTTCACCGCAGCCCGTGGCCCACCATTGAGGGGAGGCATTTCGGGCATAGGAAGAATTCAGGCCTCCTGTTGACACTCGGAGGTTGACAGAGATGAGGCAGAGAGAGTAGAGACCCTCCCTATGAAAGAGGCTGTGGTTCCAGCTCAGGGGCCATCCCTGCCATGTCCTAAGAGATATGCAGAAGCTTCGAGAAGGAATGGTAAATGTCACGGGAACTGGGGAGCTTGGATTCCTGCCAAAGCAAATGCATTTGCTCCCTGGGTAATTCCTGTCGGGACTTCCCTCACCTCGAGTCCCCTGGGTGGACTCATCCAACAGTGAGTTCCCGTGCCGCTTCTTGGAAGCCCACACAGCAGGTTAACTGTCACACCTGGTGAACGGGCCTCTGTGTGCCCTCTCTCCTCCTAGAGCAGAACTCACTCTGAGAGGGAAGGGCCCTGGCCAATCACATGCCAGGATGCTCCCAACCCAGGCTGCCATCCTCAGGCAGACAGAGTCCAGGGACACGACCCACCTGTAGTCAAAATTCAGCCTCTGTACACCGGTGTTGGATTAAGTCTTGGGGACAGAGTTTGGGGTGAAGTAGAAAGAAATAGCTTTATTACTTTGCCAGGCAAAGGGCTAATGCCCTCAACACTGCCTTTTGGACACTGGGAAGAACGTGGGCCTCCTGGTGACCTAAAATGTGGGTCCTGCCCAGGAAGGGTAGTGAGCGATCATATAAAATTCAAGGAGAAGGGTGTGATGGGCTCACGGACATTCTTCTGATTGGTTGCTGGTGACGTAATTGGGAGTCAGCGTCATTTTCTGGTTTCAATTAGTCTGGGGTCTATGCGCTTGTGGGCTGCATACAGTTAACTTCTACCTGGTGGGAGTTTCAGTATCTGCAAAACAGCTAAAGGACATGCACAGAATATCATCTATAGTCCTTGTACAGGTATGTTAAATCGCTCTGCTGCTGCTGCTGCTGCTAAGTTGCTTCAGTTGTGTCCAACTCTGTGCGACACCATAGACGGCACCCCACCAGGCTCCCCCGTCCCTGGGATTCTCCAGGCAAGAACACTGGAGTGGGTTGCCATTTCCTTCTCCAATGCGTGAAAGAGAAAAGTGAAGGTGAAGTCGCTCAGTCGTGTCCAACTCTTTGCAACCCCATGGACTGTAGCCTGCCAGGCTCCTCGGTCCATGGGATTCTCCAGGCAAGAATACTGGAGTGGGTTGCCATGCCCTCCTCCAGGAGATCTTCCAGACTCAGAGATCAAATCCGCGTTTCTTCTGTCTCCTGCATTGGCAGGCAGGTTCTTTACCGCTAGCGCCACCTAGGAAGCCCCATAGTCCTTGAGGAAGAACTAAAGGTCCGTCCTTTGTTTATTGGCTAAAGTATTATTGTTTTGTCTTGCTTGATTGTTTTCCTTTCTTTTTGCATTTTCCCATCTCTGATGAAGTTTATTCTTTGTCTAAGGTTTTTCTACAGACAAGGCAGGTGGAAGACATGGGTGGGTGTCTGTCCTGCGGAGGCCTCATAGGGTCCTGCTCAGTAACACTTGGAGGGGAAGACTTGACTCTGCCTGGTTGGTCAAGTGACCTGGCCGAGTCTCTCGGCTCTCTGAGCCTCAGATCTCCTTCTCCAAAGGGGAGCCAATAACAGCACTCCATTCATGGATTGCTGCACTTATGAAATAAGGTTCGCAATATCTCCCCCCAAGCCCCCAGAGCACATGTACTCTGGCCCCCTTATCCTGTCACATCTGCATCCTCTGTGCTGATGTCCATACTCCATTTCACCCTTTGCCTAGAATGCCTGCAGCCTACCTCAAACCCCATTCCTTTCCCAAGGCTCTTCCAAAGTGGCAGCTCTCTCGTGGGGCCTCCAATCAACCCCCTCCATCCACCCTTTCTGCCAACCTTGGCTCCCTCCCTTCTGCTCTCTCACAGCGATTCAAGTCAACATCAGCTACTATGTGGCAGATGCATGTTGGGCTACAGCCGCACAAATACGACCCCCACCCATGGTCCCTGCCCTCCAGGAGCCCCTGGGTGCCTGGACAAAAGATGCAGTTGAGTTCTGGGGCATGGAGAAAGGGGCACCAGACCCAGGCTTGGGGCTCAAGGAAAGTCTCCCACTGTAGGATGACTCAGCAAGGTCTGGGGACAAGTAGGAGGGAGCTGGTGAGTGAAAGGGCCCCGCCCCACGTTCAGACAAGAGAGATCACTGTTTGTGTTCCTCCTGGCAGGCTTTAGTGTAACTATGAGTTCACAGACCTGCAACCCTTTCCGAGCTGTGAGCTCCAATAGGCTGATAAATTATTCTCTTGTTCTTTGTAGCCCCAGCTCTGGTCCCAGTGCCTGGCTTTGAGAGGGGATGTGTCCAGAGCAACATCAAACAATCCCTGGGAAATCAATGCCTGGCTCCATGATGCCTGTGAGAGGCGGGAGGTCAGAGGAGGCTGAGGTCACAGAGGGTGGGAGCACAGCGAAACTGAGGCAGGGGCTGAGCCTCGAGATGGGGACATGCTTTCTGCAGCTGGAAGTACTGAATGAAAAAGCAAACCTTGAGAAAGTTTTCTCAAATTTGAAACTAGGCCCTCTGATTATTAACTGGGCATACAAGCTCTTACTAGGAATAGATGAGGAACCTGGCTGGGGTTCAAAAGCGTATTTCCACTTGTCCAGAAGAAAGGAGATTCGGCTTAGAAACGGACTGTGTGGGAAAAAAAAAATGTGGTTTTATTTCACTGCAAGCTTGGCGCAATCCCAAAGTGAGGTTTTATGTGAGACACAGCTCACACAACCCAATTGTACCCCACTCTGCCTGGCCCAGCACATGTGGAGGCCTCGGGGTGAGGACACTACACTGCAGGGAGAGTACCAAGTGGCCAGTGAAGATGGAGAGAGGCAGGTGAAGGGCTGGGACATCGGCCAGAGAGGACAAGGCTTATGGGTCCAGGAGAGCCATGATGGGATCTGGGGAGGGCCATCACGGAGAGGGGATGAGAAGGCTCCAGACAGAGACAGTGAGGAGCAGGAGACATTGGTTCTGGGAATGTTGCTCTCCTTGGATAAGGCCCGAGTTTCTATGCCCTTAATACACTAGAGTGCAGCAGAGGAACCAGGCAGTCCTGAGCCTGAAGGCCCAGGAGGAGTGCCCTGTCCTGTACATTATTCATAGATGGGATGAGTTCCCTGGAGGATGGTCTGCCAGCTGTGAGCTGAGGGGATTCCTGTCCAAGATACAAGTTGGGCTACTGCCAAGAGCAAAGAGCACTGGACTTGGATCATGTGATGTGATGTGTGTGAAAGAACTTGGCAAATTGCAAAGCCCTTTGGAAATACAGGGGCTCCTATATTATTCCCTGTAGAGATCCCTGCACCCAGGCACCAGCAACTCAGCCTGCCCCCTCCTTGAGGAGGCACCCCTTGGTCTGATCCTTCCAGCACTGACACCCATCGGCCCACCCGGTTCACCCCTCTCCCAAAGAAGCACACATCTGCGACAACAGAGGCTGTGAGTGACCTCCAGCCCTCCCTAAGCTGCAGCAGAGTGCGGCTTGCAGACCTTAGGTCAACCACACTTCGGAGGCCCACGACATGGGAGGTGAGGAAACCTGAGCCCAAAAGAACTTGTGCAATGCGAGGAGGCAGCATGAAGGTCTGCGCCTCTTGGTCTCTCAGCTCCCTGTCTGGACGCTGGCCTATTGGAAAGCCCACTTGGGTGAAACTGCAGTACAGAGGAACCTCAGTCACCAACTCAATGCATCAGCTTCAAAACATACCACCCCCTCCCAAGGCCTCCGTTGCCCCTCTGTAAATGAGAATGTTGCTCTCCTTGGATAAGGCCCGAGTTTCTATGCCCCTAGTGGTGGCTCAGACAGTAAAGCTTCTGTCTGCAATGCAGGAGACCCAGGTTCGATCCCTGGGTTGGGAAGATCCCCTGCAGAAGGAAATGGCAGCCCACTCCAGTATTCTTGCCTGGAAAATCCCATGGACGAGGGAGCCTGGTAGGCTTACTGTCCATGGGGTCGCAAAGAGTCGGACACGACTGAGTGACTTCACTTCACTTTAGTGCATTAAAGCGCTGCAGAGGAGTCAGGCAGCCGGGAGTCTGAACATCAGCTTTGCCTCATCCTAGTAGGCAACTACTTAATCTCTCTGTGCCCTGGTTTATTAACATGTAACCTGGGGCTAACTCTTCTTACCTCTAGGATCACTTGTGAGGACTAAAAGAGATACCACTGGGAACTTGCTCAACACAGAGATGAACAGTAAGTGCCTTTACTATCATCATCATCAGGTGGGGGGGTTGGGGGTGGGGAAGTATTACGGACACAATGTAACCACAGGATCCCCGAGGTTTTCTGAAGCAGGGCAGGTTTGATGGAGAAGAGGTTGGGAACACTGGGCCTGTCGGTGAGGTGGGACCGCCCTGAGTGAAGCAAACAGTCCCAGGGAAGCGGGGATGGAGAGAGGGAAGCGGGAGGGGCAGGGGAGGATCCAGGCACCTAGAAAGTCACGGGGGTCAAGGTCCTGGGAGATGCCCCTGGAGTCCTGGGATGGCTTTCCAGACTCCCCCTCCTCCTCCGCAACTGGCGAGGGGAGGAGGGCGCTTCCTGTGCCCCGGGGGGTTCTAGGCCCCTCGGGATGCGGGTAGGGTAGACGCACGCGCCCGCGCTGCCCGCCCGCCCGCCTGCCCGCAGGTGCGCCCGCGCAGCGCTGGTCCATGCAGGTGCCGGCCGAGGTGAGCGCGACGGCGGGCGAGGCCGCGGTGCTGCCCTGCACCTTCACGCACCCGCACCGCCACTACGACGGGCCGCTCACGGCCATCTGGCGCGCGGGCGAGCCGTTCGCCGGCCCGCAGGTGTTCCGCTGCGCCGCGGCGCGCGGCAGCGAGCTGTGCCAGACGGCGCTCAGCCTGCACGGCCGCTTCCGGCTGCTCGGCAACCCGCGCCGCAACGACCTGTCGCTGCGCCTCGAGCGCCTGGCGCTGGCCGACGACGGCCGCTACTTCTGCCGCGTCGAGTTCGCGGGCGACGTCCACGACCGCTACGAAAGCCGCCAGGGCGTCCGGCTCCGCGTGACGGGTGAGCGCGCTGCCCGACTTCGCTCGCCGCGTGCCGCGGGGCTCTCGGTGCGGGGTCTGGGCTGGGATCCGAGGGGTTACAACGGGCACACCCTTCCTCTAGAGCAGGGTGCTCCCACACCTGGAAGGGCCACAAGCCCCCAGGTAACTGGTTCAAAGGCCGCGGAATCCTGGCCCCGGGACGGGCTGGGTGGAGCCTGGGATGGGTGCTGCAATGAAGCTCGTAGACAGTGAGTGTGCCCCAACAGCCCTGAGACTAGCGGGGAGAAAAACGAGGAACAAGGACTGCAGCGGGCCGTGTGCACTGAAGGGGGCACAGGGAGCCCACCACGTGCCCAGCACTTCGCTAGACCCTGAGGTTTAAGGATGGGGGGCCAGGATCCTAGTAGGGTGATTCTCAAGCCTGGTTAGCTCTGGAATGACTTAAGGAGCTTTTTTTTTTTTTTTTAATCCGAGACCCCCGCTGTGGGGGACCCAGGCGTTCTGGGTTTAGTTTGGCTCTGCCAGGAACCACTCATGTGCCCGTGGGCTGGCTGGGCAGCCTCTCTGACCGCACTTCAGTTTCCTCGGACTTGTCTGCCTCAGTCTCACGGACTCGGTGAATCCGTCTCCACTCGAGATGTCAGTGAGGCTGTCTGGGGAGTGCCCTTGAAATCTCTCCAGCAGACCGCCCCTCTCCGCCCCACGCCGCCCTGATCCTGCGGCTGCCTGCGTGCATGCCATCGCTTCAGTCGCCTCCCACTCTTTGCGACCCCGACCCACCAGGCTCCTCTGTCCATGGGATTCTCTAGGGAAGAATGCTGAGTGGGTTGCCATTCCATTCTCCAGGGGATCTACCGGACCCAGGGATCGAACCCTCTTCTCTTTTGTCTCCTGCATTCACAAGTGGCTTCTTTACCACTAGTGCCACCTGGGGAAGCCCCAATCATGCGCTATCACTTAGTAAAGACGTTTAGAAAGCACTTGCCCAGGCACCCCACATGAATTAACTTGTCAGATCTTCCCCAGAACCTCATAAAATAAGTGATCCCCATTTTACACGTGAAGAAACTAAGGCCCAGAGCGATGGAATAACTTGCCAAAGGCCACACCTGTTGTGGGAACCCAGACGCCCTGGCGCCCCGAGCGCCTCTTCCTTCCGCTCATATCCTATCCTCGCTCCCTCCTCCAGCCCTCTCCACGAAGGGGACAGGGAGGGCTGCCCCTTGCCCTTTCCTTTGCCCGCCGCTGCTCTGACCGCGCTTTGCTTTCTCCCGGGTCCTCCTTCGGCCGCCGCCCGCAGCCGCCCCGCGGATCGTCAACATCTCTGTGCTGCCAGGCCCGGGGCACGCCTTCCACGCACTCTGCACAGCTGAAGGGGAGCCACCGCCCGCCCTAGCCTGGTCCGGCCCGGCCCTGGGCAACGGCTCGGCCGCCACGCGGAGCCCAGGTCATGATCACGGCCACCAGGTGACTGCCGAGCTGCCCGCGCTGGCCCACGACGGCCGCTACACGTGTACGGCCTCCAACAGCCTGGGCCGCGCCGAAGCCAGCGTCTACTTGTTTCGTTTCCATGGCGCCTCCATGGCCTCGGCGACCGCCCTCCTGCTCGGCGCGCTCGGCCTCAAGGCGCTGCTGCTGCTTGGCGTTCTGGGCGTTTGGGCCACTGCCCAGCATCGCCTAGGTGGGTGCGACCCTAGGCCAGGATGGGTGCTCAGGGCAAGTGGGGCTCTCCTCCAGGCTGACCACCTGGCCTGACACAACTGGAATTTCATTAATGCACCTGTGGTCTCCTTCTCCTTCCTGGTCAAGCCCGGGAGGTACCAGCCAGAGTGAGCCAATTTTACCATCAGGAAGCTGAGGCCGGAGAGGTTAGGGAACTTGCCTCCAGCCTAGAGTCACAGAGATACAGACTCACCCTTTTGCCAAGTGCCCCATCATCCGTCAGGGCCCTGACCACACACAGGCTTTCCCAAATAGCACCATTTCATTCATTAGGTTGCAGCAGCATCCCAAGCACCACCTACATGCTGCATAGGTGCTGGAAATACACAGAAATGAATATAACATGGTGCCCTGCCCTTGAATGGGATGCTGAGAAGTAAGCAGATAAATGCAGTCTGCAGACAGAAGTGCAGTCAACCCAGGTACTGCAGAGGCCCAGAGGCCTCTCTCTGATGGGGCATTGGGACAGGAGCCAGGCGGCAAGGCTGTGCACAGTAAAGGGAGGCTAAACCAAAGCAGCTGGGAACTGGGAGAACAAGGAGCTAGTAGTGTTCCTAGCAGAGGGAACAGCATCTATCCAAGCGTGGAAGCTTGAACTAGCAAGCTATCTTCAGAGAGCTGTAGTCACCCCTCCCTACTCTCACTAAGCTGGATGGGAGATTTGTTCTGTGCCCCAGAGAAGGGGCTTCCTGAGCCTCTCAGCTCACCTAAGTGAGTAGCACCAGCCTCAGACTCTCCTGGGATGAAATCCAAAATTTGCCACAGTTGCCTTGGCTGCCATCTTTGCTGGGGCCACACTGGCTTTCTTGCAGGGTCTTCAAACCCACCAAGAATTCTGTGCTTCAGGGGCCTCAGAAAAGCAGGTCTCCCTGCTAGGTGTGCTCCTCACTCCCCGTCTTCCTACGTAACTGTCATCTTTCAGGTCACTCCTTCACATTCTGCTGGCTAGCTCGTCTCCCTCCAGACCAGTCTCTCACGGTGGGGTGGGATGGGCAGCAGGGCTTGGAGCCCAGAGGCCACCGTGCAGATTCATGCCTCCTTTCTCTCTGTTCCTCACACAGAGCACCCAGTCACCCCGGACGCTCCGCCAAGGTAAGCGAGCTAGCCCACTCCCACCTTGCCCCTCTCTGGTTCCCACTGGCAAAGAGGTACGGGCTTCTCAGGCAGAGCGGCGCAAGAAGAAACAACGGACAACAGGCTGGGGTGGGGGTTCTAGCCCTTCTCAGTGTCAAGGCTCTCCCTGCTGCCCCCTGAAGCTCCCGCTCCTTCAGTCCGCCAAGGCTGACCAGCGAGACCAGGCCACGCTGACCTGCTTCCGCACTCCCGTCCCACCACGTTCCCAGCGCTAACTTTGGGCCTTGCACTGGCCTGTCTCCCAGGCCAGCTGCTTGGTGTCCATGCTGTTGAAGGTCATTTTTCTGTGTCTGCCTTATCTCTGCTCCTAGAGGTATCCCTGAAGACCGTATTTTTCCTCTCGTAGTGCCCAGTGTTCTAGAACAGATCCACACAAAAGCCACCATAGGGCAATCATTGTCTCAGACACCCTACTGAATGAAGGCTTTGCAAGCAAAATGTCAGTAGAGGTACTGAGGGCTTAATTGAGGGCCCACAGACCTAAAAGGTAGGAAGTGTGGACCTTACCCCTTCTTGGTGTCTGTCCAAGTGAAGGCCCATATTGAAGAACAAACGCTTCCTGGGAGGCAGGAAGCCGGTGACAGCCATCTAGGACCCCTTAAACAAGCCTAGGCACTCCTATAGCTCCGCTCCACCCGGGCCTGGGGGCTGGGAGAGCCGCACCGCCAGCCCAGAACCCTCTCTGCAGATGTCCACTCAGCAGTCCCCCACATTCTAGAATTCCTGTGCAAAGTCCCTTTTCTTTACTAACTTACTATTGCACCAGGGCACCTAAATCAGAAAGCTGACCACTGCTCAAAACATCAGTTGATCCCTATCACGTACTGGGCACTGTTTTGGATGCTAAAGGTAAAGCAAAAATCCTCCATCTCAGAGAACTCACACTTGAATGTGGAGAATTTTAATAAATACCTAAACAAGAGATCTTAGATTATACAATAAGAGCTGTGGGGGAAAAAAAATGGACAAGGCGATAGAGCAAAGCCCCAGGAGAGGGAGGTGCCACTGGGCTGTGGCTGCTTCAGACCCGTCATCCTGTCTGAGGACAGCGAGAGATGGGAGGCAGGCACCCATACGGGCAGGTAAGGGTGCTGGCGGCAACCGGGAGGCAAAGGCTCAGGCATGACCCAGGGAGGGGGTGGGGAATGCAGGCAGGCTGCAGGATTTACCCTGAGTGCGATGGGAAGTCGGTGAGTGGTTTAAGTAGGCGAATGGCCCCATCTGAACAGGAGTGGAGGCAGGAGACCTGGGAGGGCTGTTGATCAGGACTGCGGCTGGCTCGGTTGCATGGCTGAAGGTGGCAGCAGAGAGGGTGGGGCGATGGGGCAGAGGCAGGGCTGGCCGGAGGCCTGCTGGGCAGCACAAGCAAAGACGGGGCACACAGAGGCAGGGCAGACAGAGGCCTGCTGGGCAGCACAAGCAAAGACGGGGTGCACAGAGGCAGGGCAGACAGAGGCCTGCTGGGCAGCACGAGCAAAGATGGGGCGCACAGAGGCAGGGCAGACAGAGGCCTGCTGGGCAGCACGAGCAAAGGAGGGAGCCAGCAGTTCTGGAGCTGAAAGCCTGGTGCCGCTTACAGAGCTGAAGACGGGGAGAGAAGAGGGGCGGTGGAGAGCCCCAGGTGGGCATGTAGGCATGTAGGGCATGGGGCATGTAGGTCTGAGAGGCCCAGGAGGATGTCCTGGAAGTCAGGAAAGCATCTGGAGCTCAGGAGGTCTGGCCTGGAGGTGGGTTTTGAAGCCACAGACTATATCCCTTTGATAAGACAGAGACTCTGATCTGGGATGCTGTCGCCTGGGTGTCCCTTCCCTGGTCTGCAAGTTCTGCTGCTGCCCAGCCTCCAACCTTTGCTTGGTCTCCAGACCCTGTTGGACGTAGGCCCCTGACGCCCATCTCACCCCTGCTTCCACCCTTTCCTGGGCTGGGGTTTGGGCAGTCAGAGACCTCTCCTGTTTGGGTGGTCAGCCAACTTTCTCCTGCCCACAGGCCCCAGGCTCAGGAGTCCAATTATGAGAATTTGAACCAGATGAGCCCTCGGGGCCCACCAGCAGCTGTGTGTTCACCGTGAGGAGCCCACTGGCCACCCCCATCCACTGGTCACCACGAGGAACAAAGGCCAACAGGAGGCTTGGCTGGGACGGCCCTTCCTGGCTCCCGGGCACTTTGACAGCCGCAGCCTGGCGACACCCCGAGGAGGTCAGGACCGTGCTCAGAGGCTCAGAGGTCTCCCGTGTGGACTTCTGTCTTTGAGCCCCAGCAATATTTCTCTCTAGGGGGCAGCAGTTTGAAAGTGTGTGTATGTGTGTGTGCACGTGTGTGCACAGGAACCCAAGTGTGACCCTTCTGCAAAGCTCTTTTCACCTTTTCTTAGAACAGAGCAAAGCAGGCAGGACACTGGTCAGAGGGGTCTCCAGGCCCCAGCTCCATCTGGGTTCTGTCACTGACTTGCTATGCGGGCCAAGGCACTTTTTCGCTTCTCTGTTGAACTTGTCCACTATCGAACATGGACAGTATTATTCTTCCCTCCCGGCTTAGGGGCTATCAGGGTCTGAACACAAAGTGGATGTGGAAGGGCTTTGGGCAGTACAAGGCCATCCACAGATGTGAGCAGGGTTATAGGCTCCTCCTTGCAGAGCCGCCTTGGACAAGCGTAGCTGCCACCCTGGCCCCGCTAAGAGTGAGGAGTCCAGAGAGCAGCCCAGGGCTGGGCCATGCCACCCTGCAGTCCCAGGAACATTGAATCAGCAACGAGGAGAAGTCCGATGTTCCTGCACCCTGAGGTCTCCTCTGCGACTGTCCCACTCTGCCCACCTCTCACCCCATCAGCTGCTCTGCCCTGCCTTCAGCTGGGACCTCTGGGAAGAGGAGACAAAACACCCATCACCTCAAAGCATCTGAAAATTCACTGTCCTTAAGGACCACAAGCCGGGAGGTGTGAGGACCAGTCTGGGCCGCAGTGGGTCCGTGGGTAAAGCAGCCGCAGCTCTGACCTGCCTCCACCTGCTTCTTCCCTGGATGTGCACCGGCCAGAAGTCCCGGGAGTTTCCCACCTGCCCAAGTGCTGCCAGGCTGCCTCCGGGCCGCGGCCTTCCATCCTCACACTGGATCATTTTAGTCCTGCAGTCCTTGGGGACAGGTTGAGGGGGGAGGCATGCTTGGGACTGGACAATCTAGCAAGAGAAAAGGGCCACAGAGATCGGGGACGCAAGAGGCAGTGGGAACACACTTTCTTTCCTCCAGAACTTTTCCAGAAGCTGCAGTGGTAGATGGGGTCCTTTCTGATGCTTTCTGCAGAGATGGCGCAAAGGCTGAAGAGCCTTCACAAGTTAACAAGCAGGGCGGGGGGTTAGGAGGCTCCTTCCCTCCTCCTGGAGCCATCGCCAGAGTAAAAGGGTGATGGCGGCTCACGGTTAACTCAGGATCCATTGGGAGACTGTCTGACTTGTTCAGAGGTCAGAGGAGGTGGCATCCATAACTCGCTGGGCAGGGATACTTTGGGACACCTCCACGGAGAGTCCCATGTCACCAGGGAAGGGCACGGGGTGGTGTGTCTGTCTTAGAGCATCTGCCCGGTCTTTGAGGCTTGTTTCACAGCCAAGAAAAAAGTGATAGGAATTGTATCACGTGCATTGTTTTGTGCTAGCAGCTGGGCCAGTGTTTGGGGGTATAGAAGTGAGCAAGGCTCGGCTAGGTCACGCTGCATTAACACACCCCAGTCACAGTGCCTAGAACAGTTAGGTTTCTTCCCTTCAAAGCTGCCTGCTTGGCACAGATCATCAAGAGGCTGTGTGCATTTCACTTACTCAGGGACCCAGGCTCTCAGGGGCCCACCCTCTCTAATGTGCATTGCTGGGTTGGATCAAAAGAAAGCTCCAGAAGGTCTTCCACTTGGGATCATAGTTCATTGGCCAGAACTACCCAGTGGGGAGGTCCCAGGGGGCCTCCAGCGGCTGGGCAGTGGGACCCTTCACCATACCTAGAAGGAGGGAAGCTGGAGCCTTTGGGAACAGCTGTGAAAATTCCACAGGGGGACTCTCTAGGGGTCTCATGCTAGTGAGCAACACAGACCAGTAAGCGGGAATCATGTCTGCTGGGCATCAGTCTGCTGGGGTTCTATTGGAGCACCTAAAAGGGGTGACTGACCCAGTCCTCCTGGAGGAGGGGATGTGGAGATGGTACACGTTGGCCATGTAAATGGGGGAGAATGGAGATTGGGAGGTAAGGGGAAAAAAACCAAAAGGGACGTTCTGGGCGAAGGCCAGTAGGTAAGCATGCTGTCTAAGCAGTGGAAAGTTGCTGGAGCACCGGGCAGAGGCAGTGTGTCTGGAGCCGAGGCGGCAGCATGGAGGCTCCCGGGCACGGCGGGTGCTGCCCCAGCAAGAATGAGCAGCTGAGTCTGGGTTTCTACCTTCGGACCTTAGGCTGTTGGAGCACCATTCTCCTGATGGGTTCTAAGGATCACCTGCATCAGGGACACCTGGGGAGCTTGTTCAGCTCCTCGTTCTCAGCATCCCTGCACCACCCAGATCACAGGGTCTATAAGGGCAGGCTCTATAGACACAGCTCCTCGTTCTCAGCACCCCCTGCACTACCCAAATCACAGGGTCTATGAGGGCAGGCTCTATAGACAAAATATCCAGGGGGTTTTGGCCCTAACTTTGTAATACGATTATTTTCAAACACACACACAACTGAAAAAGCTAGATGATCACCCAGATACCCACTACATACATTCAACACTTCCTAACATTTTGCCATATTAGTTTAATGCACGTGTGTGTCTGTGTGTGTGTGCGCATGTGTGTGTATTTGGCTGAATCATTCAAGAGTAAATTGTGGAAATCACAGTACTTGACCCTTAAATATCTCAGCTGTGTCTCCTGAGAACAAGTGCTCTCTCCTCCATAACCTAAAGGCCATTATCACATTTGAGAAAATTAACAATTATTTAATAATATTGTTGTATCACCCACATTCATATTTCTCCAATTGTCCTTTTTTAGCTTGTCTCCAACAAGTTGACTCCAGGTGATTTTTAGGTGACATGACTGGAGACTCCCTCTGAGTCAGCCCACTTGTCAGGGTGCTGGCTGCCCCCGGTGATCCTCCCTGCAGTGTTTGGGCTTGGAGAAGGACTTCCCGTGGGCTGGGGCAGCAGTCTTTCTCTCTGCTGTAGGGCTTCAGACACAGAGATGGACCAGGGGAGGCCCAGTGAGGAGGGAGAGCCCAGGCAGCCTCCTGCCCAGTCTCCAATTAAAGCGACTGCTAAGGGCAGAGGGGAGAGTGGTGAGGGGTGTTGACCATCCCCAGACCCCCTTGCCTGCCCAGAAGCCTGGTGGTCCTGCAGCTCACCTCTCTCAGAGCACCAAGACGCTGTCGATGGTGAGCAAGGAGCAAGCGGTGGGCAGTGGGCTCAGTCAGCAGTGTCCTAGAGCCTGAGAAGTGACCCGGAGATGTGATGTTTTGAAGACAACACTTGGTAGTGTGGTGCAGGGCACAGCACTCTCTGCTCCTGGCCACCTGCCAGGCTGCTCCTGGAGGTGGGCAGCAGGAGGAAGGGTGACTACTGCACAGGTGCCCACCCAGGTCTGCCAAGAGCACCGCACACCTTCTCTGCCTTCAAGGAGCTATTAATAATATCCTAAATCTTAAATTGAGATGTAGTTACATGAGAAATAATACCCACGAGATAATGTACAATGAAGGTAGGCCTGCCTTGGGACAGAAGTGCCACTGAGTGGGGCTGAGTTTTCACGTATGTACATATGCCTCTTGCCAGACTGGACAGCAAAGCCAGGTGAGGGTAGGCCTCAGCCAGTCACAGGGGAGAACTTGTAGACCATGAGCTGGGGTCTTGGGCTTTGTCCCGCCTCCAGCCTGGCACTTAGGTCCAGTCCCACGCCCTCCATAATAACAGCTCCTCATTCTCTGGGACCTCCTGTGGTCCTCAACCTCCCTTCCCTTCCGTGATCCCTTGTAGTTCTCACTAAAAACCTAGGAGACAGGAAAGGCTGCAGGTATCCTGTGCACCTTCTCCTTCCCAGGTTCTCGTGTGTCTTTCCTCCTCTCCTGTGCCCCTTCCTCTCTGTCATATTTTATGAGCTAAATGGAGAAAACACAGTCTCCCAGTGCAAGGATTCAGAATTACTTGGGGTTGGAGCTCTCTGGTTTTCCCAGGTTTGGGCCCCCAGTCCTTCATCTTCCAGCCTCTGTCCCCAAGTCCCACATGTGAGTGAACTCAGAAGGGTCCCAGGGCTGAAGACTTCCCCAAGAGTGCCCGTTGGAGACACCTCCACCAGAGGCTGCTGGCTCTGACCTCAGGTGGAGGGGAAAGGTGGGGTGGGGAAGGGAAAGGAAGGAGGATGAGAAGTTAGACGGAGGGGCCTTAAGAAAGATTAAGGAGAACGTGTCAGGGAGCTGGTCAACCAGAGCAGATTCCAAAAGAAATCTGGTCCAAGCCACAAACTTAGGCTATGAAAAATGTGGTGTTCGGGAGAGAGGCTGGGTTGGTCCCTTGGACCAACACACCAGGAACGTGGCTCTGTTTCCTACAAGGGTTTAGGCTAGCAGAGGAAGACCAGGAGGGAAGAGGTCCGTCTTCAGAAGAGAGGCAGGTTTCAGAGGAAGATCTTGGCTCCCTCAGTCTCTAATTTTCACTTGCCCCTTGGTGACGTGGGGGGCCTCCACCTTCATTTCTCTGGGCCTTCCCTAGTGATGATAGTCTAGAGATAGGTAACCTGATTCCTATAGCAGGAAGCATGACAACTTGCCTCTAAGCCACCTTTAAAAATCCTGTGGTTCTGTCTGGAGAGGGAAGCCAAACCCAGACAAAGGGCACAAGGGGTGGAGAGACATACAGGGCATCATCCTGGCTGCTGTTGTTCAGGCACTAAGATTGTCCTACTCTTTGTGACCTCATGGACTGCAGCACGCCGGGCTTCCCTGTCCATCACTATCTCCCGGAGTTTGCTCAAACTCATGTCCATTGAGTGGGTGATGCCATCTAACCATCTTATCCTCTGTCGTCCCCTTCTCCTCCCGCCTTCAATCCTTCCTTTTCCATTGGGTCAGCTCTTCCCATCAGGTGGCCAAAGTACTGGAGCTTCAGCTTCAGCATCAGTCCTCCCAGTGAATATTCAGTTGATTTCCTTTAGGATTGACTGGTTTGATTCATTGTCAATCAGCCCCTTGATTGACAAGAGACTCTCAAGAGTCTTCTCCAGCACCACGGTTGGAAAGCATCAGTTCTTTGGCTCTCATCCTTCTTTATGGTCCAACTTTCACATCCATATATGACTGCTGGAAAAACCATGGCTTTGACTAGACAGACCTTTGTTGGCAAATTGACATCTCTGCTTTTTAATATGCTGTCTAGATTTGTCATAGCTTTTCTTCCAAGGAGCAAACATCTTTTAATTTCATGGCTGCAGTCACCATCCACAGTGACTTTGGAGCCCAAGAAAATAAACTCTGTCACAGTTTCCAATTTTCCCCCCTCTATTTGCCATGGAGTGATGGGACCAAATGCCATGATCTTAGTTTTTTGAATCTTGAGTTTTAAGCCAGCTTTTTCACCCCTCTTTCACCTTCATTAAGAGGCTCTTTAGTTTCTCTTTGCTTTCTGCCATTAGAGTGGTATCATCTGCATATCTGAGGTTACTGACATTTCTCCCAGCAAGCTTCCAACCTGTGCTTCATCCAGCCCAGCATCTGTCATGATGTACTCTGCATAGAAGTTAAATAAGTAGGGTGACAATATACAGCTTTGACATACTCCTTTCCCAACTTGGAACTAGTTCATTGTTCCATATCTGGTTCTAACTATTGCTTCTTGACCCATATACAAGTTTCTCAGGAGGCAGATAAGGTGGTCTGGTATTCCCAACTCTTTAAGAATTTTCTACAGTTTTTTGTGATCTACACAGTCAAAGGCCTTAACCTAGTCAATGAAGAAGTAATGTTTTTCTGGAACTCCCTTGCTTTTTCTATGCTCCAACAGATGTTGGACATTTGATCTCTGGTTCCCCTGCTTTTGCCAAATCCAGCTTGTACATCTGGAAGTTCTCCATTCATGAATTATTGAAGCTTAGCTTGAAGGATTTTGAGCGTTACCTTGCTTGCATGTGAAATGAGTGCATTCTTTGGCATTGCCTTTGGGATTGCAATGAAAACTGACCTTTTTCAGTTTGTTGTGGCCACTGCTGAGTTTTCCAAATTTGCTGGCATATTGAGTGCAGCACTTTAACAGCACCATCTATCTTTTAGGATTTGAAATAGCTCAGCTGGAATTCCATCACCTCCACTAGCTTTGTTCGTAGTGATGCTTCCTAAGGCCCACTTGACTTCACACTCCAGGATGTCTGGCTCTAGGTGAGTGATCACACTCTCATGGTTATCCAGGTCATTAAGACATTTTTGTATACTTCTTCTGTGTATTCTTGCCACCTCTTAATATCTTCTGCTTCTGTTAGGTCCATACCATTTCTGTCCTTTATTGTGCCCATCTTTGCATCAAATGTTCCTTTGGTATCTCTAATTTTCTTCAAGGGATCTCTGCTGCTGCCGCTGCTGCTGCTAAGTCGCTTCAGTCGTGTCCGACTCTGTGGGACCCCACAGACGGCAGCCCACCAGGCTCCCCTGTCCCTGGGATTCTCCAGGCAAGAACACTGGAGGGGGTTGCCATTTCCTTCTCCAATGCAGGAAAGTGAAAAGTGAAAGTGAAGTCGCTCAGTCGTGTCCAACTCTTAGCGACCCCATGGACTGCAGCCTACCAGGTTCCTCCACCCATGGGATTTTCCAGGCAAGAGTACTGGAGTGGGTTGCCATTGCCTTCTCCTTATTTCTTTACATTGTTCACTTAAGGCTTTCTTCTCTCTCCTTGCTATTCTTTGAAACTCTGCATTCAAATGGGTATATCTTTCCTTTTCTCCTTTGCCTTTCACTTCTTTTCTCAGCTATTTGTAAGGCCTCCTCAGACAACCATTTTGCCTTTTTATATTTCTTTTTCTTGGGGATGATTTTGATCACCACCTCCTTTATAATGTCACAAACCTCCATCCATAGTTCTTCAGGCACTCTGTTCAGATCTAATCCCTTGAATCTATTTGTCACTTCCACAGTATAATCATAAGGGATTTGATTTAGGTCATACCTAAATGGCCTAATGGTTTTCTCTACTTTCTTCATTTAAGTCTGAATTTGGCAATAGTAGTTCATGATATGAGCCACAGTCAACTCCTGGTCTTGTTTTTGCTGACTGTGTAGAGCTTCTGCATCTTCAGCTGCAAAGAATATTATCAATCTGATTTCAGTGTTTACCATCTGGTGATATCCATGTGTAGAATTGTCTCTTGTGTTGTTAGAAGAGGGTGTTTGTTATGACCAGTGTGTTTTCTTGGCAAAGAAACTGTTCGCTTTTGCCCTGCTTCATTTTGCACTCCAAGGCCAAACTTGTCTCTTACTCCAGGTGTCTCTTGACTTCCTACTTTTGCATTCCAGTCCCCTGTGGTGAAAAGGACATATTTTTTTGGTGTTTGTTAATTCCTAAAGTTCTTGTAGGTCTTCATAGAACCATTTAACTTCAGCTTCTTTGGCATTAGTGGTTGGGGCAGACTTGGATTACTATGACGTTGAATGGTTTGCCTTGGAAACAAACCGAGATCATTCTGTCCTTTTTGGGATTGCATCCACATACTGCATTTTGGACTCTTTTGTTGATTGTGAGGGCTACTCCATTTTGTCTTAAGATATTCTTGCCCACAGTGGTAGATATAATGGTCATCTGAGTTAAATTCACCCATTCCCGTCCATTTTAGTTCACTGATTCCTAAAATGTCGACATTCACTCCTGCCATCTCCTGTTGGGAAATCCGAAGTCAAAAGTGCAGGCCTTCCCACCTTACTTTGGCTCATCCAAGAAGAGTCTAAAAGCAATGGAAATGAAAGCTAAGGAAGAACTCCCTAGCATTCTGATATAAAGTGATTTCTGGAGCAGATGTGGACATGCTCAGGTTACTCTGCCCTCCCTGGCAGCTTGGTTCCCTCTCTGAGGCTCTCCCACCCCCACCCAGGAGCTCAGGTGGTGGGAGCCTTTGCACAGTTTCACGTGCTTTCTCCGACCTGGTCACAAACACATTACAGACCTCGGAGCTCTCCCCAACTTTCTTGGGATCATCTGTCTACTCCAATTCTTAAACCCCCAAGTCTTAAGTTCTCTTTGAAACTAGAGCCCTCACCCATTGTGGTGAAACGTCCACCCATTATAAGTTTTCTAATTACATATTTTTCTTTTTGTGATTTCCAGCTGAAAAGACCTGCCAACCAACTTGCCAAAAATGAGACATCTACCACATGTAAATTAAATTTGAATCATTTATTTGCAGAATTATACTTAACCAGTTCTCATTTCATGTCTCATCATTATATAAGAAAAAAAACTCATCCTTTGTACAAGCATGTAAAATGTCAACAATAAGTAAATATTATACATTTAATGACCAAAATAAGCTGTGATTTTTCAAGGGCACACTAGGCATGTGGGAAGGAAAAAAGTTGAGCACACTTAAGAAGTATTTGCTGCCACTTGAGGAAATTAAGCCACTGGAAGAAAAATAAATCCTAACCCTCGTGCTCAGGAGATATTACATATGTACATTAAAAAATAAAAGTTTTAATGAAAAACATTCCTTAGTGGTTTCATTATCCCAAAATAGTCAGTAGTTTTATTTTTTCAAGTTATTGTTACCAGAAATCAAACCGATTATTTACCACTGAGTCACCAGGGAAACCCTATCTAGACTGAAGGAAGCATCAAGCACAGCCTCTATAGGACACACGATGCATCTATCATGCAGAGGGTCAGTCAGCACGGACCAGGATCATCACAGACCAGAACAAGGTCGGTATTAGCACCTGGCTGGAAGCCAAGAACTTTATCCAGAACCTCCCAGATACAAATGGAGGATCACAGGAGGAGACTTCTTCTTTTTTAAGCAACACACTTACTTTGCCCATTATACTCTCCATTTTGCTTAATAAGACAAAATTAACTGAGCAGAATAGTTTTCAGTTCAAATTTAAATTATATTAATAGTTATCTCAAAGTAAGCTGTAACAGTCCAAAATGTGGGAGATAGTTTTGAAGGGTAAGTGCAAAGCGCCTTATTGTCGGACGTATCATGCAGGCCGGTGATGAGACCAGTCTTCAGCAGCAACTGATGATAAACCAAGCTCTGGAGCTTGACTCAGCGACGATTGAATGTGCCAACCAGAGGGTACAGCTGCTGAGCCGATGCTGCCCACATGTCCAGGGGAGCGAGCGCTGCTGCTGGACCCACACTGGTGTTAGGCCAACCCCCAAGGCAGACGCTAGTCTGAGGGCACAAAGCCTGAGGTGGCACACGGTCCTGCAGGTGGTGCCAGCTTATGCATGTGGTGCCAGATTATGCATGTGCTCTGGGCACCTCATTTGTCTCACCTGAGTCCTGCCCCTGCTATTCCTGGGCATGTGTGCTCACTCAGTCGTGTCTGACTTCTTGTGACCCCATGGACTGTAGCCCTCCAGGCTCCTCTGTCCATGGAATTCTCCAGGCAAGAAGGCTGGAGTGGATTGCCATTTCCTCCTCCAGGGGATCTCTGAACCCAGGGAATGAACCACTGTCTCTTACATCTCCTGCACTGGCAGGCAGGCTCTTTACCACTAGCGCCACCTGAGCTCCTGTATTCCCGGGCATGGCCCCTTGCTAGTAACATGGGCTAATTTGGGTCGCTTTCTGAAGGGCAGCCCTGGCAGACACTGAAGGGAAGAGGACGAACTAAAGGCACTAGGCATTTAGCCTGAAGAAGCCTGAGAATCGCTTCTCAGCCTTTTGGCTAAGATCAAGTGTAGAAGCCTGAGGTGTGGGCAGACGGGCAGGGTCAGAGGGCTGATGAGCTATGAAACTGTCCAAAGGTCTGAAGGACTATCTGTTGTAAAGAGGCAGGAGAATAGCTCCAGCAGAACCATAACCAGTGTCACCAGGAGGCCAGTTTCAGCCCAGTATAAAGCAGAGCTACAAACAGAGGCTGCCAATGGTCACCTGGGCTTGTCTATGAGGGGCAGGACTAGTGACCACAGGAAGGGGTGAGGGGGAGGCTGGAGGACCAGGCCTGGGATCCTGGCTGAGAGGTGGGGCCAGATGAGCTTCAATGCCCCTGCTGACCTCAAAGGTCATGATTCTATAACATCTGCTTCCTGCTCCAGAAATTAATTTTAGGTTTAAAAATCCAATAGAAAACTGTGTCTCACCTTCACTCAAAAGGAAAAAAAGGACGCAGACACTCTACTGGTATGATGTGGACACACTGCAAGGAAGGAAGCGGGTTGGCACTCGGTTAAAGAGAGGCCGGGCTGCTGTGGGGTTCCCACTTTCTGGACTCGGCTTCCCCCACCTCAAAGAACTGAGAGACTCAGGCAACCCAGGGAGGCAGACGTGACCGGGCCAACAGACTGGTGGTCAAACTCTGAACCAGGAGCTTGAGGAACATGGAGAGTGGTCCAGGTGCCGCCAGGCTGAGCAGATGCGTCCGCAGGACCGACCTCCCTTGGCGTCTGTGCATCCCATTTTCTGCAGAGTGAGCTGGGGGAGCCAGGAGATCTTGGGGTGCAGTGTGCCTCTCTGGCCCACCCCATGGGAACTTCAGAGAGGTAGGTGGAGAAGCACAAGAGGTGCTTTTCAGCAAGCCCAGAAGCTGCCAGGCATCCCAGCCTGAACCAGATGCCACTGCTGGCCACGTGCGGGGAACGTCTGTGCTGTTCACCTTCAACACCGCTCGGCCAGGCAGTTCCTTGGTCTTACTGACTCGGTGTCAAAACGCAGCGCCGCTGTCTCTGGAACTGGCCCCGCACTCTCTGGAGGTGACTATTTTGCCGACAAAGGCTCATTATTCCTGAAAGCCAGTGGGCAGACTGGTCTCTTCTTTCCCAGGAGGCTACAGCAACGTAGCCACCTTTTGATCTGTCTCAGTGTCGTTACAGTCATTTCTTAGCCCAGAGCCTCTCAGAGGAACCTATGTGTGAGTAAACCTTCTACTATGAAGCATAAAGAGGAAGGACTTTCACCAATCATCTCTGATAATCCAGTTGGTATCCAAGAAAACAGATGAAATCAGGCATAAAAAAATCTTCATCAACAACTGAAATACTTTACAAGATAGTGTGATGTCCCTAAAAATCAAATTCTTACCAGCTACAACCAAAGATTGATTTATTTTTTAATAATTTTTACAGAGCAAATACATTATAAATATTATAAATCTTCAAAAATTGAGATTAAACATAATTTTCTTTGAACATATGTACTGTCACTCAAAATTTTCACATTCTAGGATATCAGTAATTACATCTTCCTCAAAGAAAGCAGCACACAGAACATTTCCTGTCATAAAAATCTTTGTTGCCAAATCAGCCATGGAGCGGCCCACAGCTTCTAAAATTTGTAACAAGGAAAGCTCTGAGATGCGTCCCTCGGAGATGGGTACTTGGTGGCCCACAGGACTTGAAGGGTAACAGGGATGGTCTTTACCAGAGCCTGTCTGAGGGGCAGAACTGTTCTGTTCAACTAGAGATTCAAAATAAAGAACAGCTCCTACACACTTCCGACTGTTGGGGGAGGCACCCCAAATTGATACTTGGAAGAGATTATCACTAGCTTAACCCATCCCACTGGTAAAAGTTCTCAGTGATTAACACGTTTTTTAGGTAAATATTCTCAGGCTATAGATAACCCTGAAACAAGGCATGGTATGCCGGCTGGACAAACAAAATCAATTTTGAGCCAACAGAATTAGGACTATGATGACAGAAGTCAAAATGTTAATTCCAGGGTAGGGTGAGGGGGCAATACGACAAGAGCAAGAAGATGGCAGTAACACGAGGCAACGCCGTCTGTAGACAAGCTTCGGTGACGAAGGAACTGTTAACAACAGCAGGCACATGCCAATTTAAAAAATGCCAAATTTCAATTAAGTCTCCTGACCTGACCCGGTTTCCACTGACCAGCAGTGTCTCAGCAGGTTTGCCAGCTTCGTTTGAGTTTAAATCTGGAGTGGATAAACAGGCAGGGAACAGAGAATTGAGGTCTCTGTTTCTGTCTCTCTCAACAGCAGGACCTTCAGACATCAAACTTGGAGTCTGGAAAGAGTTGCACATGACATGTCTACAGGGGCCAAGTGAGTGATGTGAATGAAGGAGTGGGCCAGGGTAGGACCAAAGGGATCGTACATCTACACTGAACTGCAGAGAGGAAGCCCTGCCTACACGCTCAGCCACGGGGATCAAACAAAACACACCTGTGCGTGACTTGCTCCCCACAACTGCCAGCACACACCCCCGATTTAGAGCAAATGGCTTCTCCATGAGGACACGTGGCTGGACGGAAGTGGACGTGTCACCACCTCTGCTGTCCGCTTCAACCAGGATCAAGTGGTCACATCTGAGACAGGGACTTTGATTCAGCATTCTTATCTCCCTTCTGAGAGAAATATTTTAAGCTGTGGGGAATACCTCCCCCTTCTTTGAGAAATGCATACATTTTCAGAGCTTTTTTACTTTGAAGGAACACAACCGGGGTTCAAAAGTGAGGGTTCAACATGATTCCCCAAGCAGTGAGATCTGGCGCAGGAGTCTTGACATTTAAATCAAAGAGGAGAAGAGAAGTGGCGACACACAAAAGCACCCCATCCTGGGGTCTCATGAGATGACGGGTATTCAGGAATCGTGAGTGGTTCTCTACCCAGTAGAACTTAGTAAGTTTCTCTTGTTGGATGAATACAAGTACTACAGAGTCCCTGGAACGTTCTAAGAGCTAAGGAAACACACACATACATATGTGCACATGCACAACAGAATTATCTAGTGCTCACTCACCAACCTGCATCTATGGTCAGCTAACTCATTGGCCAAACGGCAGGTGAAACTGAGCCAAGTTACCTGTGCAACAGCAAAGTTAAATGTAAACATAAATAGCAACAGGTTTATCGAGAGCCTCCGAGTTACTATCGGATGTTGTCCAAATAATGCACTTCTGGATACAGACAGTTCACAAGAAGAGCCAGGAAGCTTTTCCCATCCTGGAGGCAATGGCCAGGATGCTTTATAAATTGTGCAGCCTGAGAAATCTGATCCTGGTATTCAACATACTGCTTACTCGATGTCAAGGATTCAAGAGCATTCAGAGCCTAAAAGACATGGAAGACAAGAGGGTTAACCATACGGATGCAGGTAACACGTTCCCGCAGGTGTAGCGCACCTGCTGCTGTCATCTGGGGCAGCTGGGAGCCTCCCGGGAGGGCTACAGAACTGCAGCCAGGCTTCTTAAAGGCAGGCACTGGTTAGCCGCAAGCGGGAGGAGGCCAGCAGCCTAAGCCTCTCTGGCTTCGGCCGCCTTCCACATTCCTCCTCCTGGCCTGTGCCGCTCCCCAGTCCTTCCCCGCTGTCTTCTTCCTTGTCCTCCTTGCCCCCGTGCCAGCGGTGCAGCACCCCCACCAGCACGTCCTCTGCGTCTCTCTTGGAGCCTCAACCAGAAACCACAGGCTTCGGTTACCCGTGAGACCTGTTTTAATTTCTGTTGGGTTTGTTCTCGGGTTATGAAGTAATGTCGTACTAAACCATAACTAGATAAAATTCAGAAGAAACCAGTGGCTAAGTGCTGCTGAGGGTGACTGATAAGATTGCTCTATCAGTCAACAAACACAGCAGACAGACCAAGCTCCTCTGGTTTCCACCCAACAGAAACAGCAATGATATTCCCATGCATCTCTTCAGGAATGAGGAAAAACGTTCTTTACTTCCATAATTTTAATTTTTCGTCCCTTCATACTGGGAGAACAGAAAAAGACTGTATTTAGAAAAAACCGCAAAAAAAAAAAAAAATCACAACAATGGTTCCTGGGGAGACGGGGAGCTTGGCCGCCCCTAGATTCTGAACATGAAGCATGAAGTACCCCTCTCACACATGGGGACCACTGCACTAGAGGGCACAGGGAGCTCCAATCAGCTGCTCTGTGACAGCCTAGAGGGGTGGGATGGCGGGAGGGGGGCGGGGTTCAAGAAGGAGGGGACACAGGTACACCTGTGGCTCATTCATTTTGATGTTTGGCAGAAACCAACACAATACTGTAAAGCAATTATCCTTCGATTAAAAATGAGTAAGTGAAAAAATAAATAAATAAAAATTAATTTAAAAAAAGATGGAGGGGACATGTGTACACCTATGGATGATTCATGTTTAAAAATGGCAGAAACCAATACAATACTGTAAAGCAATTGTTATCCAATTAAAAATTTTTAAATAAATCAATAACAACAACAACCAAAAGATGGAATTTGCTTGGCTCAGTAAATAAGGAGGGAGAAGATTTGGAGGTGCAGGGGGGATGGTAAATGAACAAGCAGCTTAGAAATAAGTTACCAAGTGGTTTAAGGCCAAAGTTTTGGGTTGAAAATAAACAATGGAAGGGATTTTGGTACCAAGCTAACAGCTGTGTGAACAGAGTTAATCTAAGAACAAGAATCAGTAGGGACAGGCACTCACACTAACCACAGCTTCCATCTGTCTCTCCCCCACCCCACATACCTCCCTTTCTTTTCTTTTTCTTTTTTAAAGAATAGGCTACTTTGACAGTTTGCCTAAGAGTAATCATTTTATTAAAAGATGAAGTCTTTCAAGTCTGAAAACCCAGATGACAAGCATGTCATCACTGTAAATCTAAAGGCAGCAAAGCCTGCCAAGGCCTGGAGGACCTGCCGGCCACTAAAGCAAAGCCACGCCCCAGGTGCTGGTGGGTGCAGGCGAGCAGACTTCCCAAACGCAGCCTGAAATGCATGTCACTGACTTCATGACCGCCCCCTGGGACACTCATCTGCCCACGTGTGATGGCTCTTACATGATGTTAGGGATTCAAACGGTGGCTGTCTAACCAATCTATAACAAAACAGCACGTACTGCATAAATCAGGATACCTGTGAAGAACCTGCTAATTTTTTCACTTGATCTTTGCTCTTACTACTGAGATATCTACTATACATGGCTGACTCAGACATGACAATGCTGCAAAAGACAAAAGCTAAGAGGTCTAAGTGTTTCCTGTGTACAGAGACGGTACTGCAGAGAGGCAAGAGCACAAAGCTGGACCCAGACAGGCCCAGGGAATCCCAGGCCCAGCCCTCTGTGGCTGTGTGATCTGGGACAAATTCCTTAGCCTCTTTCTGTCTGCATTTCCTCATCAACAAAACCAGGATAATGAAAGTTCCTGTTGTTTAGGGTTGTTATGAGAATTAGAAGAGTTAAAACTTTAACTCGTTAACATCAAGCAAGTTAAAACTCACAACAGTGCCTGGCGAGCAGTAAGCACTCGAGAACGACGGCTATCATTTTGTGTTCCACACCTCAGTACTGTTTACGGGTGAAGCAGTTATGGGATAGGACTGCTGCCAGGTGGCCTTCCACGTTTTTAGAACAAACTGTCATTTTTCACAGCTACCATTTTGTCCATGTCAGATACATGGACAGTGGTCAACCCCCAGACTCACAAAACAGGAACCACTCCCTTGGTTCCCAGCTGGAGTTCAGCTAACGCCTATCGGTCTCAACTGTAGTCTCGTCCTCTGTGCCTGTCCCCAGGCCCAGCGTGTGACACTGGCATACAGTCATGTCGTCAGAATCAAATATGACCCTAGGCTGGCTTGCTCGTGATCGTGCTTCTTCTACAAGGGTGGTAACAGCACTCTGGGCAAGTGCCTACAAAAACTGGTTTAAAATCCAAGACAGGCCATGTGGTGACCATTTTCCAGTAAGCAGAGTCCACAGAGGGCATGCTGTCCTACTGCCAATAATGGTCATCAGGTCCTCACGTGTGAAGACCTCAGTTGCCACCTTCCCTCCTCCTGTGGAAAACTTCTAACCCTTAACCATGAAGCTTTTTACTGACCTGCTGAGCTTTCATGGTCAGATATAACTCAGAGCTGGGCTTCAAGCGGATCTGATCCTCGGCAGGAACTTGAACTGAAAGGAAGGCAGCCATGCTTCGGGCAGCCACTCGGAACCTTAGGTGTTAGGGAGGAATTACAGGAAGTAAATGACTATTAAAGTAAGCATTTTATAACAAACATCACATTTTCTATTAAAAAAAAATAAACACATCTCCAGACCTGCTGCTACTATTAGCCTCCTTGGGAAAATTATAAATATGATCAAGGAATTCTTTATGGTCCTTCCATTACCACCACCCAAACAATGAAAGAGGAAATAAGTACTGGTGCATGCTAACATACGGATAAGCCTTGAAACTTCATTAAGTGAAAGAAGCCAGACGCAAGAGGCCATGTATTGTATATTCCATTTATGTGAGATGTCCACAACAGGATATACATAAAAGTCAGAAAATCCATGAGTGGTTGCCAGAGACTTGGGGGAGAGGCGAAAAGAGAGTGATTGCTTAGCAGGTATAGGATTTCCTTCTGGGATGATGAAAATGATCTGGAACAAAACAGTGGTAACGGCTGCAACAATGCTGTGAATGTACTACATACCACTGAACTGCACATTTTTTCTTTTTATTTTGGCTGTACTGCATGGCATGTGGGATCTCAGCTCCCCAAACAGGGATCGAACCTGTGCTCCCTACAGTGGAAGCAGTCTTAACCACTGGACCCCAACGGAAGTCCCTGTATTATACATTTTAAAAGGGTTACCATGATAAACTATATGTGCCATGCGTTTTACAATTCAAGAGAATCAAATCACACTTAATTTAGTAAAAATCAAATCAAATTTAGCCCTGCTAAATTCTACCATAAACAAAGCAGCATGATGTACACTGGTTTGGACTGGGTGGTTATTCCATAAGAATGCTGATATCAGAATAGTATGGGAATGTTTTTCAAACCAGGTAAGACCTTTAGCAGAA